>NC_083417.1:52589389-53806264 GCF_020745735.1 Hemiscyllium ocellatum | reverse complement strand
ATGGGCCGGGTGCTGGCAGGTGGGACTAGATTGGGTTGGGATATCTCTTCGGCGTGGACGGGTTGGACTAAAGGGTCTGTTTCCATGCTGTACATCTCTATGACTCTTAAGAGGGTTTACCCCATGTCATAACACTTGCAACAATCACCATAAATACCAATTTGCAAAAAAGGTAAAATCAAACACAGGGTCTTACAGGAGAAATGTCAGAGAAAGGGAGGATTGGCAGGGATCTGTTCCTTTGGGTCCAGCAGTTTCAAAACTCTGCTTGCTAAAACCAAACCAGAGAAAAGCTGAGCTCGGAAAACTGACCACTCCCCTTTCATTGTACAAGTGTGTTTTTTAAACTTAAAAGTTTTTTGCCTGAGGCACTTTCTGTGAGCTATAATCAAATTGGCTCTAAAACCCTTCATTTATGAATGCTCCAAAAAAAACCAAGAACAAAGTAACCTTGTTAAAGGAGCAGCATCATCACACCTGGGTTTTTCTTACCACCTTTCTGAAATAATGGCACCACATTTAGTCATCCTCTAGTCTTTTGCCACCTCATGCTTTTGATGATACAAACTTCTCAGCAAAGGGCCCAGCAATCTTTTACCTTGCTTTTCACAAAGTCTTGGGATACATCTGATCAGGTCCTGGGGATTTATCCACCTTTTGTGCATTTATAGACATCCAGTAACACCACCTCTATAATATGGACACTTTTTGAGATATCACTAATTATTTCACCAGGCTCTCTAGCTTTCATTTCCTTCTCAACAGTAAATACGTACACAAAATACTCGTTTAGTATCTCCCCCATCTGCTGCAGTTCCACATGTAGGAAGCATTGTTGATCTTTAAGGGACTCTTATTCTCTCCCTGGTTATACTTTTGCCCTTAATGTATTTGTGAAATCTCTTTGGATTCTCCTTAACACTTTTTGCCAAAGCTTACTCATTTTCCCTTTTTGTCCTCCTGATTTCCCTTGAGTATACCTCATACTCCTTGAGGGATTAACTCAATCCTGGCTGTCTATACCTGACATATCTTCTTTCTTTTTCTTGAACTAGAGCCTCAATTTTTTTAAGTCATCTAGTATTCCCGACACATACCACCCTTGCCCTTCACACTAAGAGGAACATATTGTCTCTGGACTCTGATTATCTCATTTTTGAAGGCCTCCTATTTTCTAACTGTCCCTCTCCCAATCAACTTTTGAAAGTTCTTGCCTGATGCCATCAATATTGGCCTTACTCCAACTTAGAACTTTAACTTTTAGATGAGGTCTATTCTTCTCCATAACTATTTTAAAACTAATAGAATTATGGTCACTGCTCCCACACTGACATCTCAGTCTCATTCCCCGCCAAATATTGCTCCTTCTCTAATAGGTACATCCACACACTGAATAAGAAAATTTTCTTCTCCATCATTTCCATCCAAGCCCTTAATACTATGGCATTCCCAGTCTATGTTTGGAAAGTTAAAATCCCCAACCCTATTATGCTGACAGATATTAGATCTCCTTACAAATTTGCTTCTCAATTTCCAGCTGATTATGGGGTGGCAATGGGGTTGGGGGAGGGGTGGGGTGATGGGGTGGTGGTGTCTACAGTACAATCCCAATAAGGTGACCATCCCTTTCTTATTTTTCAGTTTCAAACAAATAACTTCATTAGACATAATTCCAGGAATATCCTCCCTAAGTACAGTCATAATATTAACCCTAACCAAAACACAACATTTCCCTCTCTCCAGCACCCCCCCCCTTTCTATCCTTCCTATAGCATCTATACCCTGAACATTAAGCTGCCAGTCTTGCCCACCCCTGACCACATTTCCATAAAAGCTATGATATCCCAATCCCATGTTCCCAACCATGTCCTGAGTTCATCTGCCTTACCAGTGAGGCATCTTGCGTTGAAATAAATACTGTTTAATTTATCAGTTGTACCTTGTTCTCTGCCTTGCCTTGACTATTTGACTTACTCTTCTTTTCAAGTGTACCAGTATCAGATTTACCTTTTTTTTTCCTGTGGATCTCTGCCCCCACGCTCCCCCGCCCCACCCAACTAGTTTAAAGCCTGCCAAGTAGCATTAGCAAATCTCCCCACCAGTATATTAGTCCCCTTCCAATTCAGGTGCAACCTGTCACCTCTACCCCAGAAGAGATTCCAATGACTCAAAATTGCAAATCACGGCACTAGATCCTCAGCCATGCATTTTCCTGCTCTATCCTCCTATTTCTATTCTCACTAGCATGTGGCACTGGGGGTCATACAGATAATATTACCCTTGAAGACTTAGATTTTAACCTCTTGCCTAATTTCCTACATTCTCTTTTCAGAACTTTGTTCTTTCTCTCCCAATGTCATTTTACCAGTGTGTACAATGACCTCCTGCTTGAGAATATTCTGCAACCTCTCTGAGGTATTCTAGACCCTGGCCCCAAGGACGCAATATACCATTATGATGTTGGCCACAGAATGTCTGAACGTAGAACATTATAGCGCAGTACAGGTCCTTCGGCCCTTAATGTTGTGCTGCCCTGTGAAACCAATCTGAAGCCCATCTAACCTACACAGTTCCATTCTCGCCCAAATGCCTATCCAATGACCATTTAAATGCCTGCAAAGTTGGCGAGGCTACAACTGTTGCAGGCAGTGCATTCCACACCCGTACTACTCTCTGAGTAAAGAAACTACCTCTGACATTTGTCCTACATCTATCACCCCTCAATTTGAAGCTATGCCCCCAATGCTATCCATCACCATCCTCAGAAAAAGGCTCTCACTGTCCACCCTATCTAACCCTCTGATTATCTTATGTGTCTCAGTTAAGTAACCCCTCAACCTTCTTCTCTCTAATAACAACCTCAAGTCCCTCAACCTTTTCTCATAAGACCTTCCTTCCATACCAGGCAACATCCAAGTAAATCACCTCTGAACCCTTTCCAAAGCTTCCACATTGTTCCTATAATGTGGTGACCAGTACTGCAGACAATTCTCAAAGTGCGACCACAACAGTTTTGTACAGCTGCAGCATGGCCTCATGGTTCCAAAACTCATTCCCTCTAGTAATAAAAGCTAACACAGCTATGCCTATCAACCTGGGTGGCAACTTTGAAGGATCTATGTATATGGACACCAGGATCTCTCTGCTCATCTACACTACATAGAATCTTACCATTTGCCCAGTACTCTGCATTCCTGTTCCTCCTTCCAAAGTGAATCACCTCACCGTTTTCTGCATTAAACTCCATTTGCCACCTCTCAGCCCAACTCTGCAGCTTATTTATGTCCATCTGTAACCTACTAAATACTGAACTGAACTGAACTGAACTGAACTGAATTGAATTTATTGTCACATGTACTACGGCAGAGTGAAAAGCTTTGTCTTGTGAGCAATACAGGCAAATCACAGAGTTAAGAAGCATAGATCGTAAATAATAGGTAAACAGTGGCAAAAACAAAAACACAGGCGAATTTTAAGAGTTTGTGAGTCCATTTCAGTATTCTAACAACAGTAGGGTAGAAACTGTTTTGAAACCAGCTGGAGCATGTGTTCAGGCTTCTGTACCTTCTCCCCGATGGTAGAGGTTGTAGAAAAACATTGCCAGGGTGGGATGGATCTTTGAGAATGCTGGCGGCCTTTCCTTGACAGCAAGCCTGGTAAATGGATTCTATAGATGGGAGGTTGGCCTTTGTGATTGTCCAGGCTGAGTTCACCACACTCTATAACTGCCTCTGACCTTGAATGGTACAGTTGTCGTACCAGGTAGTGATACATCCAGACAGAATGGTCTCGATGGTGCAACTATAAAAGTTGGCAAGGGTATTTGCCATCATGCCAAACTTCTTCAGCTGTCTGAGGAAGAAGAGATATTGTTGGGCCTTTATAACCAGTGTGTTCACATGAAGAGTCCAAAAAAGCTTGTTGTGGATGACCACTCCCAGGAGCTTGACACTCTCCACTCGTTTCACTGCTCTGTTAATGTGTAGGGGGGGCATGAGTAACATCCCACCGAAAGTCAATAATGAGTTCCTTGATTTTGCCGGCATTGACAGCTAGATTGTTCTCAGTGTACCATTTTCCAGGTCTTCCACCTCCTGTCTGTAGTCTGTCTCATCACCATCTGATATTTGACCGACTATGGTGGTGTCATCAGCAAACTTGTAAATGGCATTAGTCTGGTATTTGGCGATACAATCATGGGTATACAGTGAGTACAGTAGGGGGCTGAGTATGCATCCCTGGGGGGCGGGGGGGCTCGAGTGTTGAGTATTAGTGAGGATGGACTATTGTCCCCAATCTTCACTCATTATTTCCTGTGGGTCAGGAAAGTGAGGATCCAGTTGCGGAGAGTGGGGTTTAGTCTGAGATCTCTAAGTTTAATAATCAGTCTCGAGAGGATAATAGTGTTGAAGGCTGAACTGTAGTCAATGAATAGGATTCTTATATAGCTATTCTTGGTGTCTTCAGCACCATTCACAAATCTACCAACCTTCGTTTCATTCGCAAATGGACTAACCCATCCTTCTATGCCCTCATCCAGGTCGTTTATAAAAATTACAAACAGCAGTGGACCTAAAACAGATCCTTGCAGTACACGTAGTAACTGAACTCCAGGATAAACACTTCTCATCAACCACCACCCTGCTGTACCTCTTGCCCTCCAGTGTATACCTATCCCTTTCAACTGCTTAAGTAAATATTACTGAATTGTGGTCATTATCACCAAAGTGCTCACCTACCTCCAATTCTAACATCTGGCCGGGTTCATTACCCAGTACCAAATCTAACGTGGCCTCACCCCTTTTTGGCATGGCTACATACTGTATTAGAAAACCTTCCTGCACACAATGGACAAAAACTGGCCCACCTAAAGTACTTGACTATTGTATTCCCAGTCAATATTTGGGAAGTCGGAGTCCCTCATAACAACTACCCTGTCACTCTTGCTCCTTTCGAGAATAATCTTTGCTATCCTTTCCTCTCCATCTCTGGAACTATTCGGAGGCCCGTAGGAAACTCCCAACAGGGTGACCTTTCCTTTCCTGTTTCTTATCTTAACCCATACTACCTCAGTCAACGAATCCTCAACGAATTTTCCGCAACTGTAATTCTGCCCTTGACTAACAATGCCACACCTCCACCTCTTTTACCATCTTCTCTGTTCCTTCTGAAACATCTCAATCCTGGAACCTGCAACAACCATTCCTGTCCCTGCTTGACCCATGTCACTGAAATGTCCAGAACCTCGAAATCCCAGGTACCGACCCGTGCTGCAAGTTCACCTACCTTATTCCAGATGCTTCTGGCGTTGAAATAGACACACTTCAAACCAACGTCTTGCTTTCTGGTGCCCTCTTGTGACCCTGAAACCGTATTTCGGACCTCCCTATTCTCAGCCTCCTCTTTCTTGAACTACAATTTCGGTTCCTATCCCCCTGCTGAATTAGTTTAAGCCTACCTGAAGAGCAATAGCAAATTCCCCCCCCCCCAGCATATTGGTATCCCTCTGATTCAGGTGAAGACCATCTTGTTTGTAGAGGTCCTACCTACCCCAGAAAGAGCCCCAATTATCCAGGAATCCAAAACCCTCCCCTGCACCATCCCTATAACCACGTGTTCAGTTCCTCTCTCTCCATATTCCTCACCTCGCTAGCACATAGCACGGGTAACAAACTAGAGATAACAACTCTGTTTGTCCTAGCTCTTAGCTTCCACCCTAGCTCCCTGAATTCTGCCTTAAATCCCCATCTCTTTCTACCTATATAGTTGGTGCCTATGTGGACCAGGATTTGGGGCTGCTCTCTCTCCCCTGCAAGGATCCCAAAAGCATGATCAGAGACATCACAAGTCCTGGCACCTGGGAGGCAACACACCAACTGTAAGTCTCTCATTCCCACAGAACCTCCTGTCTGTCCCCCTAACAATGAAGTCCTCAATGACTAATGCTCTGCTCCTCTTCCCCCTTCCCTTCTGAGCAACAGGGACAGACTCTGAGCCAGAGACCTGTGCCCTATTGGTTACCCCTGGTAAGTACTCCCCACCCCAACCAAAAGTATCCAAAACTCGCTGAGGGGAACGGCCACAGGGGATCCTGCACTGCCTGCCAGTTCCCTTTCCGCCCCCGGCGGTAACCCATCTACCTTTTTTTTACCAGAGGTGTGATTACCTCCCTGTAACTCCTCTCAATAACGCACCCTGCCTCCCGAACGATCCAATGTTCATCCAGCTCCAGTTCCCTAACGTGGTTTTCGAGGAGCTGGAGTTGGGTGCACTTTCCGAAGATGCAGGCAGCAGGGACACATTCTGCAGGAGTAACATTCAGTTGCTCTAACCTCCATCCCCACTATTCTAAATTCCAACAAGCCTGCTGAAAACTAAAAGAGAGGGGGAAAAGAGACTTGTCACCTCATCAATGCAGCGCACCTGAATCTTTTTCTTTGGTTAGAGAAGGAGGAGGATGGGTGGCAGACACTGCTGGTGTTGTGTTTCAGAGAAAGCAACCACCCAACTGTAAAGCCTCACTTACCCAGCAGTCTCGTGTTCACTCCTGCTCAGCGTGCGCTCTGCTTATACATGAGGTAAGTTTTTAAACTTTACTCCTGCCTTCCCGTCGGGCCTCTTGTCCTCACTGTCTGTCCTCCCACTGCAACTGCCGCTGAGAAAATGAAGATATTGGCCCAACCAATAAAATCTGAAATCCACAAGAACTGAGGAACACAGATCTCAAAGAATTGTACGAGTCCCCAGAAACTGAGAGACCAAAGCAGAGAAGATTGAAAACAAGAACCAGAATTTGAAAATCCACCTGACAGATAGGTGGCAATGAAGGATAGTGAGCATTGAGGAAGTGGTGAGATAGGTTGTGATGTACATTGTGGGAGCTTGGGTTTCTGATTTTTGAAGTAATAACTGGTCTGTTCTTTTGTGTGGCTGAAGTTAATTATTAACTTGTAAGCATTTAAGTGTGTCCTTTAAAACAGTTTTGGAAGTCTGGCTTTAAAATTAATGGGTTTTGAGCACCAGTAATGGATTTCCATTAATTTTAGGTTCTTTTGCTGTTCAACTGATAAATTATGGGGCCTCAAATTTTATTCAACAATTTAGGAACTTTTTTTTAAGCTTTAAGGAAATTTTCATTTTCTCACTTCTAACAGTTTGTTTAACAAAACATTTGTAGTTTAATTTTCATCAACTTCAATCATTGCATTCATTGTATGATGTAACAGGAACATAGATTACCAATGTAGGAAGTTTGTTCGGAGAGTCCTCATTTTCATTGTGTTTTCTGAAGAAAAGCATTATGCCTTTAATGCAAACAGCCTTGATGATACCATTATCAGTCAGCATACTGGGAGTACTCATTTCCTTTACTATAACTTATGGATCTCCAGAGAAGTATATCTCTTCCAAACCATGGCATGGAAATGCTTGTAGATATTTATTGTATATTCCCTCATAACCAGCTGGTTGATAACCGAACAACCCTTCTTTTTAGACGGAATCATCTTGTCAGGAAAATGTCAGAAAGAAAAAGCCTACTGCATCTGGTATTCTCAGGCAGTCTGCCATCCAAGTATTAAACTGCCCTGAGCCTGCTTAGCTTCCATGATCAGACATCTTCTGATGAGTATGGCCATAGGTACTGGCTAAGGGAGGTGTCCAGCTGAGCGCGACTTTACGTTTAACTTTTGACTTTTGAGTCGGACAATCCTATGAAGTTTTTGAAATAAGATGGCTAATTAGAATAGTGTTCCTGAGAAGGAAGTATTAGTGTAAGTCCCAGACCAGAAGTATTGGTCCAAAATTCCAAAGTGGTTACTTAAAACTGAGTACAATGAAGCTCAGGTGTACGATAATTCCAGGAAGAAGATATTTGCAGTTCTAATCTGAAAGCTAAAATCACAAATGACCAAAACTTACCAAGGTGTTAGATACAGGGACACTGGTATGGGTATTATAAGTAGTGTGCTTTGGCTACTGTACCAGTTTTGTTTCTTTTTGAAGGAGTATTTTAAGTTTAATGGGATTTTTCTATGTGCTTAAAATCTTTGAATTTGTATTATAAGTAAATCATTTGGATTATTTTATCTTTTTGAATAAACTTCCATTTTATTGTTGAAACAATACCTACAGCATTGCATACTTATGTTTCAGCAAGAAGTAATTTCATTAAAACTAAAACAAATCAAGATATGATTTATCAAGCCAGGTTCCACCAATAACATCAAATAGGTTCATAACAGTGACAGAGATGCAAATGGTCATGTTGGTGATGATGGATATGTATTCTGAGTACACCTCAGGTAAGCGCCATACTAAATGACCTGATTCAGCCTTGAACAGTTGCCAGAACAAGGAATGGAGTCCTGGATAGACAACATAATGTTTTTTGATAAGGATCCAATAACAACTCTTCAGTCCACCCAATAATTCACTAGAGAAGAATTTTTACATATCCATTTAATACAAGCAGAGTGAAAATCAGAGATGGTGGCAGCTTGTGAGATATGATGGTGAGGTGACACTGGCTGTTAGCATGTGTGTCACCGAGAAATAGCATGTCAATGGGGAATTGAAGGTAGCCAAAAATACATCTTTTGATATTTTTAGTAGTGTACAGGAATCAAAAGAGAAGTTATTGCCGAAGATTTTCTGGCTATGGTTGGTTAAATCAGAATGTAACCAGGCAAGATCAGTCCTGCAAAACTTGACAATAGTCAGGAGATGCTGGAGGAAGATGCCATGTTCAACCATGTTAGAAGCTATAGATGAGTCAGGAGAGATGACAAGGGATAGTTATAGCAGTAACAGTTATATTGTATGTAGCAGCTATATTGCATGTGATGTGTAATTTTGAACAAGACTGTTTTAATAATGTGGTGGGGTGGAAACCTGATTAGAGGAAATTAAGAATTGAAAAATGGCAGATTTGGGAGGCAACAATGAAGCCAAGGACCTTGGATAGTAAAGGAAGATTGGAGATGAGGCAGTAGTTAACAAGTATAAGATTTTTTTGAAGAGGGGTTGGTTGATAATAGGTTTGAAGGAGAAGGGTTAGTTCATGTGAAGAGGGAGTTCATGCGATAGGGAATTGAAATTTAAATACAATATTGTGCATTATTTTATTTGTTTGTGGAATATGGGAATCACTGACATGACAGTGCCTATTCAAAAATGCCCTTGAGAAAGTCCATGTAGCATCTGTAAAACAACATTGCTGTTGGGGCAGGATTTTCAGGATTTTGAACAAGTGACAATCAAGGTATTGTAATATAATTACAAATCAACTTGGTGCATTACTTCAAGAGGAACTTTGAGGTGGTGGGTGTCCCATTCACTGTTGATCTTCTTATTGGAATTTAGAGATTCGGAAGTTGTTGTTGAAAGAGCTTAGGTTTCAAAAGTTTAGCCTCTACCATTTATACCACCTCTTTAAGGATACCACTACCAAACACAGCTTCCTGTCCTCTCCACTGTCAGCATTCTGTAGGGACAGCTCACCCTGACCCATTACATCACCGTTCCTAATAATTCCTAACCACTCACCCCCAATCATGGCACCTTCCAATGCCATCACAGAATATGCGACACTTGCCCATGCACCTCCTCCTTCCTTACTGTCCAAGGTGCCAAATACACCTTCGAGGCAAAGCAGGGTTTTACTTACAGGAGACTAGATTGAGAGAAGTGTATGGGCTGCTCACAATGTGGTCTCCTTTACATTGGCAAAACGAATGCAGACCAAGAAAATACTTGCAGTATACTTCTGCTCTGTCTGTAAGAATGACCCCAATTTTCCAATTTCTTGCCAATTCAGTGAACCATCTTGTCCCCAGGCTAACATTTCTGTTCTGGGCCTGCTACTATGTTCCCGTGAAGCACAATGCAAGATGGAGGAGCTGACACCTCATTTTCTACTTAGGCACTTTACAGGCTGTAGGATTTAATGTTGAATTCCACAACTTCGGAGCATAACCTTGTCTGAATGTTTTCATACATTTTACTTCCACCTGCCCCCAACACACACATTTATAAACATGCACACACAGAGCCTTGTATTGTTTTCTTTGCTCTCACCAGAGGGAACCATTTTATCCTTTCAATCTCCAATTGCACCAATTATACATCTCTATCTCTCCTTCACCACTATTCATAATCCTCATGCACTGGTCACCCTCACAATTTGTTCCACTTGCTCCTCCTTTCTCAGTTTTTATGCTGTTAACAATCATTTACTATTAACATTCTATTTCATAAATACGTTTTTCTTTAAGCTTTAAATTTTCAGAAGGACATTCCCTTGTCAGTTAGATACCTGTGTTGCATCTGTATTAGAACAATTTCAATTTGGAAGGGCACGATCTTCAAAATTTCAACTATGATATTGTCAGGGACCATAGTTTTTACTGTATCCAGTGTGCTCGGCTATTTTCTGAAGTTATGTCAAATTGGGTAAAGAATGGAACATGAGATGCTATAATCTTCAGAGGATGCTTGAATATGTAATACAACCAATTCTCCCGGCTGAAGATGGTTACAGAACTTGTCCTTTAGACTGAATTACTTGACTGTAGCATCATTGATGGTAGGCATGTTCAGAGAATCTTTTCTTCCCATCGGCTATTAGTTGTGTACTGCCATCAACAACTGAGCAGGACAGGAGTTTAGAGTTTTTGACCTTGTTTTGGAATCACTTGGCTGTCCGTATGCTACTTGTGCTGTTATTCTGCGTAGGCACTTCATTTTTATACATACCTAATAAGGGTCCTGCAATGCACATTGGATCAAATTTTGTCTCCTGTCTTGAAGGTAACAGGGCTGGGCCAAGCATTAGGTTATAGATCATGGTCTGACACAATTCGATTGCTAATGATGACTCATGGTGCCAGTTGTAACTGCTGAATCATTCACAATTAATTTTAATCCATCCCATTAAACAACATTGTCATGCCACATAACATAATCAAAGAGTATGTAAGTTCCTAATGAAAGGCTTATGCCTGAAATGTCAATTCTCCCTCTCCTTGGATGCTGCCTGACTGATAGTGCTTTTCCAGCACCATGCTCTTCAACTCTAATCTCCAGCATCTGCAATCCTTGCTTTCTCCATGTAACATAACATGAAGACTAGACAAAGAATATGCCATTGTTACTCCTATATTGCTGTTGTCACAGACAGACACATCTGTAACAGGTAGATTGGTGAGAACCAGATTAATCAGGTTTTCCTTTTTTCCCACACCAAGAAAACATCCATGTGGCCAACTGGATATTTGCAAGCAAAACCTGTTAAGGGCAATACTAATATCAAAAAGTGAGAGAGAGGGAGTGGACTAAATCAAACTATAATTGGAGGAGGAAATATAGTACTGTATTGAGCATTGCCCACCTCTCTCTGAAGGCATTGAGAGCATTGATGAACACTGTATTGTCACAAAGCTGGTCCTTTTTTTTAAAAGTAGTTGCTTTTCTAAAGGATACTGTGTCTTTGGTTTTTATCAGAAGGTCGTAAACAAGCTGGGCTCTGAAACGGCTGGGTTTGCTACAGAGATGAAAGGCTTTTTTGTTTATACGTAAACAGATGAGTCTTTAGGCCAACGCTTTTATGTTTTTATAAGTAACCTGTCTAAGTCAAGGGGGCATGGCTAGTGCTCTTGCTGAACAGTTCAGTCCAGAACATGTTAGGGAGTTCAGCTGTGGAGCTGTGTGGAGACAGGCTGCTAGACTCTCTCTCCTTCTGCCCTTCTAACTTCGACCAATAAGCCTTTGTTTGAATTTTAATGTGTTTAAGAGGGTTTATTTATTGGAACTGTTGTGCACATTCATAACAGCATAATTAAGTCTAGTTTGCATAGACTGAGTTCTGGGGGTGTTCTTTATTCTGTTCTTTGTGTTTCATTCTGTAATTATGTGAATACATTTTTGTTTGTTTTGCAACCTGGTAATCAACCTTGCAAACTTACTCTGAATAATTTTCATTGTACACTTACCGACACAAATTGCAAAGTTATAGTCTGGGCTGCCTGCTTAAGAATGTTTTGAGTGGTCTAGCCTAGTCCATAAATGTATCACTAATTAGGTTTTTTAAAAATATATTTTTATTGAAAAAATAGACTTTTGTAATATTACAACAAATACAAAACAATATAAAGAAATAACATAAAAAAGTTTTTTAAAAAACCAACCCGCCCTCATGAACAAATATATCAATTTAGAAAGAAAAATATATAATCAAAAACCCCAACTAACTTTTTGACTAAATAATTAATAACCAACAACGGAACTATTAGATAGAATAACTCCAATCAGCCAAACAAGATGCTGATACGTTTGCAGTTCCTCCTCCCTGGATATTGGACTTGTAAAACATAATTGTTACGGCTATATAAAAGCCCATAATAGTGTAGCAGATAAATCTGTGTTCAGGTATTCCAAAAATGGCTGCCATGTCTAATAAAAATGATCAGCTTTGTGGTGTACCATACTTGTGAGAAAATCCAAGCGTATATGCTCCGTAATAATCTTTCGCCAACCTGACAGGCCCGGGGAGTTTTCGGATACCCGACCTATCAAGTTATTCTTTCTTGCCCAGAAAGTGAGGATATTGAAAAGTATTTTCTTATACGCACCTGCAGGGAACACACTGGGCAGGCCAAGTAGAAGAGAGATGGGGTCCTTCATCACCCTTACACCCAAAATCCTCTCCATTGCACTCGCCACAGATCCAGTATGTTTAAAGCCTACCACAGGACCAGAGACAATGGGGAAAAGTGCCCGTACAGACCTTGCACTTGGGACATGTTGAAGATAGCCCTGATTTAAATTTTGACATATAGTCTGGTGCCAAGTGGATCTTGTGGAGAATCTTCAACTGTAAAGCATAGGTCCTATTGCAATTTGATATCTTTCTTGCATTTTCCCAAATATCTTCCCATGCCTCTGAGGATACTTCAACACTTTGCTCTCTTGCCTACACCCTGCAGAGTCGATCGAACTCCTCTGAGGGGGCACCTTCCCATCTGATATAAAATACTGACAGAAAGTGTACTCTTAGCATGAGCTAAGTCTGGTTTGTAGGGATCAGTCAAAAGTGTAGTCATTTTTTGAGTAAAATCCCTAATTTGAAAAAAAATGAAAGAGTCCCTGTTAGATAGCTTGTATTGCCATGCTAAGTGATCAAAGGACATCCCTCAAATAAGTCGCCCATGCAAGACATACCTCTACCCAATGTTTGAATCCTGAATCTATCATCCCCGGTTGAAAACACGGCAGACTCACTCTAGGTGTAAGAGAAGCTGTTTTGCCAATATTGCCTTCCCTCTGTCGAATTACCCTCCATGCTTTAACAGTATTGATAACTATTGGGTTATGGCAATATTCCCTAAGTGTCCTCATTTTGTCCAAAAACAGCAAGCTAGTAAGGGAGCACCTTGCCTGGGAGGTTTTGATATCTAACCATATTGTAAGAGGGCCCCCATAGGCCCAGTCACTCACATAGGATAAAAATGAGCTTAGTTGGTAGCTTTTAAAGTCCAGAAGATCCACTCCCTCCCAATCTGTGAGGCAATTGCGGTTTAGCTAATTTAATGAGGGGCTGCTTACGATGCCAAATAAAAGAACTAAACCAGCCATTCAGTCTCCTGAATGTTTGCTTATTGAAAATCAGGAGGAGCATCCATATAGGGTATAACAAATGGGAGAGAATATTCATCTTAATAAGTGCTATTCATCCCAATCACGAGACCAGAAGTGCCTCCCATTTTTGAAGGTCTTGTTAAATTTTGTCAAATAATTGAACAAAATTAGCTTTGAACAGCCAATCCAGAACTGGAGTAATGAATATGCTTAAATACACAAAAACCCCCTGTGACCACTTAAATGGGAATCAGTATTCACCCTCAAGACCTAGCACCTTCGTAAGACCAACCATAGGCATAGCCTTTGATTTTGCAAGATTAATCTTGTAACCTGAAAAGGCGCTAAACGCACTGATGCACTGTATCAGGCGAGGCACCGAAACTGCTGGATTTGACAAAAGAAATTATGACATCATCCGCATACAACAAAATCTTATGTAATTTTGACCCTACTTCTGGAGCTGATATATTGGGATCCCTACGAATGGCATCTGTCAATGATTCAATCACCAATGTAAAAAGCAGTGGGTAAAGGGGACAGCCCTACCGGCTGCCCCTAAAAATGTTAAAATTGCTGGATCGCACTCCATTGATGATGACCGCAGGGAGAGGGTCATTGTAGAAAACCTTTACCTATCTAGACTTCGCCCAAGCCAAACCGCTCCAGAATATAGAAAAGGTATGGCCATTCAACTCAGTCAAATGCCTTCTCTGCATTTAGAGAAATCACTAATCTCTGTATAGACTGCTGTGAATACGTTTGAATTATATTAAGCGGCCTCCTTACATTCTTGGAGGACCTTCAGCTCTTTATGAAGCCCGTCTGGTCCTCTTTTACAATAGAAGGTAACATAGTCTCCAGCCTTAATGTAAAAGTCTTAGAGAGGATTTTAAAGTCTACATTCAAGAGTGAAATGGGCCTGTACGAGGCACAGTCCTCCGGGACCTTCCCTTTTTTAAGAATAAGCGAAATATTGGCCTCTCTCCGAAATGACGGGAGACAATCACGGCTGAATGAGTCATTAAACATGTTGAGCATCGGGTCTGACAATATGTTTATAAATTCCTTTTGGAATTTGCTGGCAAGTCCATCAGAACCGGGCACCTTTCCACTCTGGAGTTGCTTCACGGCCTCCTGCACCTCTTGCTCTGATAAGAGAGCATTGGGAAAAGACTTTTGTTTGGGTATCACATCTGGGAACTCCAGGTCCTTAAGAAAAGACTTCATTTTGGTCCACCCTTCCTCACAGCCCTCAGATTTGTATAACTTGGAGTAAAATCTCTGGAATGCCACATTAATCTTTTTGGAGTCACATGTTGGGTTCCAAACCCTTCCCTAATCGCTGTAATGGCTTGAGGGGCACTCCTTTTCCTGGAGAGTTATGCTAAGTATTTGCCTGGCCTGTCACCATGCTTACATAACCTTTGCTTTGCAAAAGTAAACTCCTTCTTTGCTGTCTGCATGAGCACGGATTTTGATGTAGACCGCAGCGCCGTTGTCCTTTGTAGCTTGACTGAGGGCTTGTCAAAGTAAGCTTTCTCAGCTGCCTTCAACCATGCTTCAAGGAGACATTGCTGCTGACCCTTCTGCTGCTTCCTACTGGCAGAGTAGGAAATAACTAACCCCTGGCATAGGCTTTGTCAGTTTCCCAAAGGATGGATGGGCTCCTAACCGAGCCTGAGTTAATGTCTAGGAACACCCAAAATTCCCTAGAGAAGTACTCCAGAAACGTATTATCCTTGAGGATAAAGGGACCCATTCGCCAGCGCCTCAAACCCACTGTAACGTCCTTAATCTTAACCAATAGGTACATTGGAGCAAGATTGGAGATGGTAATATTACCAATCGTACAAGATGCCACCAAGTCCAGGGTTGCCACAGGGGTCAGAAAAAAATCAATCTAGGTGTGACATCTGTGTGGATTGGGAAAAATAATAAAATCCCTGCCTGTAGGGTGGAGATGCCTCCAGACGTCCACCAGCCGTAACTCCACACACAGATCCACTGATTATTTAGTTTGTACAGAGAGTATCGGGGGGGCCTTTGGGCAACCTGTCCACCGAGGGATTCATGACACAGTTATCATCTCCCCCTATGATGATATGCCAAGACTCAAGACTGATCAGTTTAAAGGAAGTATCTACCACAACTTTGAGGGGATGGACCTGAGGGCAATAAACATTTAAAACACTATATACTTCCCTGTTTATCAGGGCTTTGAGAATTACAAATCTTCCATGTGTCTTTAACACATTCTAGTAACTTAAATGGGAGATTCCTCCTAACCAATATAGCCACTCCACTACTTCTGGTATTAAAAGATGAAAAGTAAACCCAATCAAAGCCATTCTGCTGTAGTTTCAAATGCTGCCTATCACCCAAGTGTGTCTCCTGTGACAAAGCAATATCCACGTTCTCCTTTCTAAGACCCAAAAGTACTTTCTTCCTCTTAATTAGTGAGTGACTCCCCTTGATATTCCAGGTACAGCATTTAATCAAGTCATTAGCCATAGCCTTCTGCAATAACATTTAAATTCCATAAAGGAGGAACTTGAACCACAAATCGCCGAGCCTTAGTGTCACAAAATCCATCAAACATAAAAACTACATAAACTAAAACCACTACAGTTAACAAACCTACAAAGCTATCAAAGATTATATACAACAAAAACCAAAAAACAAACCGACGTACAAAGCGCCAATGGCGCTGAATAGGGGAACTCACCCCCTGCCCAAAGGGGGTAACTACCCATCCCAAGACCCAATTTTCCATCCCATTGCCAAGACTGCAGCAGAGGCACATAACCACCTGAACCAGGTAGAAAATGCCCGTAAGTAGATATCTAGCCATCCCAACCATTTTCACTCCTCCTAGCTAGAACCGCACCGCAAACACAAGCAGAAGAGAAAGAAAATACACCATGAAATAGCAATGTGAATAAAGATAACATTTTTAAAGAAAAAAGGGGTAAATACCCCACCCATCCTTTGGTATAGCTTAACTTAAAATTTGAAAGTATACATCTCAACCGCTGCGCAATGTAGCTTAAACTAAATTATTACCAATAAAAAAAGGAAAAGAAAGCCCCAACAGGACTTCCTCTGTTTTTTAAAATAAAGAAAAGACATACCTAAACAACACTACTATTTGTACATACTAAATTGTTCAGATTAGATTAATGTGTCCACAAAGTCTCTTGCCTTCTTTGACATGTCAAAGAGATCTAAGGTGAGCTGAAGCGCCGCCGGATACCTCAGAGTATAACAGATCCCAAGCTCCCTCGGTCTTCTCTTGACACTGTCATAGGATTTTCCTTACTGGATCACCGCCGCTGAGAATACCTAGAAGAATATGATCTTAGAGCACTCATACATTAGAGCCTACGGATCCTTCCCCTGTATTCTGGAAGCTTCCACGATTCTCTCTTTATCTCCAAAATGATGAAACCGCACCAAGAGAGGACGAGGACATTGACCCACACCTGATGTCCACGCCGTGACCTGGTGTGTCCTCTCGATCTTCAAGCCTCTCATTCCAGCCTCCAAGTTAAAGAATTTCTGCAACCGTTCCTCAATAAATTCCTTCGTTACCCTCCGGCAAATCGACGATCCAAATATTTTTTCCCTGTTTTCAAGATTATCCACTTGGTCACACAAATTACGGACCCGCATCTCCAGGGCTTGGATCCTATCCTTGAAGGAACTGCTATCAGATTCCACCACTGTGACTCTATGTTAAACCTCATCCGTCCTTTTTTCCAGGACTCCCAGCTGCTGTTCATTCTTCTGCAGCATGAGAGAGATCGGGATCAGCTTCTCCTCTACCTACTTACCCAACATCTCACGAGATTTCGCGAGCTACTTCACCAGGGCCTGGTCGGTAATCGAGTCCAAGGATCCTGCAGGCTAGGGCGCGGGCCTGGCCTTGGATGCTCTCCTCCCTTCTTCGGCATCTCTGGACAGTGAAAACACAGGTAAGTTGATATTTTACAGAGTCCCAGGATATCACAATGGTCTGCATTGGGCAGGTTAGAAGTTTGTCCATTTCTGCTGCAGTGCGGATCCTCCTAGATTGCCGTCATCATGGATCCCTCAACTAATTAGGTTTTTGCCACATGCTTCTTCTCTTTTTCACCTGCTGTCTGGCACATCTGTCAATTCTATGTCCTTCGGGACTTTGAGACCTCTTGTTGTTACCAAGCCACTCTTCATCATTGAAATTGAAGTTCCACACAGAGTATATTCTGTAGTTGTTACAATACCTCTTCCAAGCATCCATGTCACAGTTCATGATTATTTTTGTCAATTTTTCCATAGAAAGGAGTTTGGAAAATAATTAGTTTGAAAGTATTTTTAAACCTAACCATATTCATTACAAAGTCATCAAATGCATATAGGTTAAATGTGTGAATTCAAAATGATTTCTGCAAATATTGAAAATACTGAGGAATAAAAATTAATTTAGTAATTATGAAGTACAGTAGGGCTAAATTGCCTATTCCAAAAAGTGAATGGAGTTTGGTCTGAACTGAGAAAGAGCAAAACAGAGAAGGCGTAATAGAATTAGGTTCAGCCATAGCTCTGATGGCTGTCAAGTTTTAAAGAGGGCAAGCTGTGAGGACTTCTACCTAGACTAAGAAATCAGCAATGTGAAGGACAGTTAGGTCAATATTTTATTTTCAGATTACTAAAATAACAGCTATGCATGGAAGTTTTTCATCTTGCAATCATTAGGCCAGAAAAAGAACGTCAAAGGAATCAATCATTTATTCTGTATAAGAAAAGGGTGCTGATTCATTGGCAAATCAATTCTGATTGATTGATGTGAAGATGCCAGTGTTGGACTGGGGTGGACAAAGTTAAAAATCACACAACACCAGACCATAGTCTGGTTGGACTATAACCTGGTGTTGTGTGATTTTTGACTGATTGATGGAGGCATTGCTACAGAGAATGCACTAGGGAACTATTGTACCCCACATTCAAAAAAGTGTAGTACTTGGATATGTCCCCTTTACCTGTAGAATACAAAGGCCACTGTGCATGAGTATATGTAGCTTTGAACATTGATAGGTGAGCCACTTTGTAAGCCTGACTGATTACTTTACTTTAAATTGGCTGTTAGTGTAATTTTTAGCACACTCACAATTGTTCAGTAAGTGTTGTCAAATCAATACATCATGTCTCACATGAAACATTATGCTCTGAGCTTTGCAAGTACAGATTGATTATGGTCAGTATTCTGCCTGTTGCAATTTAGTTGACTGGACATAATGTTGATACAATCCACGAGTTGTTGGGATGTACAGCCAATGCAGCTGGCATTACACCAGAACTGAATATCGTACTGCAGTCAAATATGGCGACAGTCATTGTGGTAACGTCAATAGATTGGTAATCCGGAGATGTAAAATAATGCACTGAGGATGTAGGTTCATATCACATTGAGAGTTAAAGGTGATCTATTACTGACTGTTGTAAAGTCCCATCTGGATCAGAATTTGCCGTGGGCAACAGAAATTTGCTGTTGTTACTTGGTCTGGCCTATACATGACTCCAGATTCACACACATTCAGTTGTTGATTTTTAACTACCTTCTGAAATGATCTTGCAAACACTTAAGTCAAAAGCAAATAGGGGCGGGCAATGCAAGTTAGCCTTGACAGCAATATTACACCCCATTTAAAAACAAAGAAAACACATAAAATATACATTGACAACCTGAAGTTTGATGTACACTTTGTTTTTGATACCAACTGATTGAGATTTTTTTGGAATTAACTTTTATAAATGACAATTAATTTGTGAAATACCAGTTGCAAAGAAATGGAATTCCAATTAACTGCTTTTACAAAATTTACATAATTTCACCTCATGTTTCCTTCTCAAATACCAATTGATGACACAGTTATGTTAAAATATGAATGACCATGTACAGGATGCATTTAAGTAAATCTACATTTCATAACTGAATGTGAATGTACAGGTAGATGAAGTCCACAAATCAATTAAGTGTGTGATTTTTACAATGAAACTGCTGCAAAATAAGTACAAAGAATTCTTCAATTTATTTGATATTTTCCAATTTAGGGGATGTGGGACCCTAACAGCATTATTGGTAGGCTGCTAATCCAGACACCATTGTAATGTTCTGGAGACCTGAATTTGAATCCCGGCATTGCAGATGGTGAAATTTGAATTCATTAAAAATCTGAAATTGAGAGTTTAGTGACGACCTCAAAACCATTGTTGATTGTCAGGAAAACCATCTTTGCTAATGGCCTTCAGGGACAGAAATTGCAATCTTTAGTGGGTTTGACCAACTTTTGACTTACAGAAAAAAAACCTCTTAACTACCCTCTGGACAATTATTGATGAGCAACATGAGCCTAGCCATCAATGCGATGTCTGTGAATTCATTTTTTAAAATCTCAGATTGTTACATGCATTTTCATTACAGCATTCGAGGCAATATTGAATACTGCTCACTGCTGCAGCTCTATGTTGAAAAGCAGTTTTTTAAATCATATGATGATTTATGCATCTAATTTTATCAAAGAAAATTAAAATAAAGGTTCAATGTGACCTGAGCATTCTGTCCAAAATGTTTGAAAATCTAACTGTAATGTGTCTTCACCTGGAATGGATTAAAAGCAGACATAACTTCATACATACACACATCTTCCCATGGGTACCGTTGAAATCTACAGGTGGCAGCACAGTGCTTAAAGTGTTCTCATACAATCCTACATGTCTTTGGGATGTGCTCAAAATTATTTGTTGCACTCTTAACTCTACTGTGTATGCATCAAAACTCTTGATCCTTTGTCTATTAAAAATCAATCTAACTTGGCCTTCACTATTTTTAATAAGAGAATTGCAAGAACCTCCTATTCTCAAACTGTAGAAATCAGCATGTATTCGTGGATGGAAAGTATTCCGCCTGGAGGTTGGTGACCAGTGGTGTCCTGTAGGGATTTGTTCTTGGGCCTCTGCTCTTTGTAGTTTTTATAAATGACTTAGACAAAGAAATGGAAGGGTGGGTCAGTAAGTTTGCTGATGATACAATGGTCGGTGGGGTTGTAGATAGTGTCAAGGGTTGTTTTAGGTTACAACGTGACTGACAGGATGCAGAGCTGTGCTGAGAAGTGGCGGATGGAGTTCAACCTGGATAAATGCGAAGGTCATTTTGGAAGGTCAAATTTGAATGCTGAATGCAGGGCTAAAGACAGGATCCTTGGCAGTGTGGAGGAACAGTGGGATCTTGGGGTCCGTGTACAAAGTTGCCAGCCAAATTGATAGGGTTGTTAAGAAGGCGTATGGTGTTTTGGCTTTCATTAACAGGGGAATTGAGTTTAAGAGCTGCGAGGTTTTGCTGTAGTTCTATAAAACCCTGGTTAGACCACACTTGAAATATTGCGTCCAGTTCTGGTTGCCTCATTATAAGAAGGATGTAAATGCTTTAGGGAGGGTGCAGAGGAGATTTACTAGGATGCTGCCTGGATTGGAGGGCTTGTCTTACGAAGAGAGAGTAGTGAGCTTGGGCTTTTCACACTGGAGAGAAGAGGGAAGAGAGGTGACCTGGTAGAGGTGTATAAGGTAATGAGAGGCATATATAGAGTAGATAGCCAGAGACTTTTCCCCAGGGCAGAAATGGCTATCATGAGGGGTCATAATTTTAAGGTGATTGGAGGAAGGTATAGGGGAGATGTCAGAGGTAGATTTTTTTGCAGAGAGTGGAATCCACTGCCAGCAGTGGTAGTAGAGTCTGAAACATTAGGGACATTTATGTGACATGGACGGCAGTAAATTGAGGGGTGTGTAGGTTAGGTTAGTCTTAGATTAAGATAAATGCTCGGCATAACATCGTGGGCTGAAGGGCTATACTGTGCTATACTGTTCTGTGTTCTATGTTCTTGTATCCATTATTTCCAATCTCTTCCACAATGAGAAACATGCTCCTTGTATCCACTCTATCAAGTTCCCTCAGGATCTTGTATGTATCAATAATATAATTTTTATTAGTCAAAACCCTATGGATAAAGGCCCAAACTGTTCAATTCTTCTTCATAAAATAATCCTTTCATCTCAGCAATGGGTCTATTGGGCCCTCTTTGAACTTCTTCTAATGCAATTCGGTCCTTTCTCAAAGAAGGAAACCAAAATTATACACCATATACCTGATATGATAAGGCCCTGTACAGTTGCAGTAAAATTTCTCTCCTCTGGTATTCTATTTACCATGTAACAAATGACAACATTCCATTTACTTTCCTAACCACTTGCTTACATGCAAACTAACATTTTGTGATTCATGTACCAGGCACTCCAATTTCTCTTCAATTTCTGCAATCTCCATTGAAATAATATATTGCTTTTCTGTTCTTCTTTCCAAAGCTGACAATCTAAATTTGCATCCAATAAAGTATTGGATGTAGTAGCACTCATGTTGTCCTTCCTGAATAATTATTATTTTGCAGCTGCTGTTAATAGAAGAGCTGTTCTTTATGTATTATTTGTCAGGAGATGGCCTTTTGGTGGTAGATATTTGGAAAACTAATTGAAGACTAACAAAACAACAAAAAAACATTTGGACAAAAGGATGTACCTTACCCTTAAGCAACAGCAGCAGTTTCTGAGCGTATAGATGGCTGTACAGATCTGAAGGTAGGGCATAACCAACAAGAAAACTGGGCTACTTTCATCATGATTAAAATCAAATTTATCTCAAGATGAAATAAATTTCTAAGATTACCTTATATTAATGAAAACAACACAAAAGGTCTGGTGTACTCAAACTGCAGTACAGTGCCATATAATACAGAAAGCAAGAAGGCTAGAATGCTCTGTTCAGAGAAGAAAAAGAAGAATCCCTATAGTATGGAAACAGGCCATTCAGCACATCAAATTGTTTTCAAGAAGGAGTTAGTTATAGTCCTTGAGGCTGAAGATAACAAAGAGTATGGGGAGAAAGCAGGAACAAGATACTGAGTTGAAAGATCAGCCATGATCACATTGAATGGCAGAGCAGGCTTGAAAGCAACGTTGTTGATCTAAGCTGTGGCTGCACCAAGGCACTGATCACTGCAATATAGCAGTCAGATTGTGGTGTTAACTTCCAGCTCTGGAAGTATGTTCACATGTGGGTTTCAGAGGCCTTTGAAGCAAGAATAATATTAGTGGGAAAGTTGCCAAGTAGCCTATTCCTGTTCCTTTTTTGTGTTTATGTGTGAACATTTGATGTTCCGACATAGAGTCTTAGAGATAGACAGCATAGAAACAAACCCTTTGGTTCAACTCGTCCATGCCTACCAGATATTCTAACCTAATCTAATCCCATTTGCCAGCACTTGGCCCATATCTCTCTAAACCCTTCCTATTCGTATACTCATCCAGATGTCTTTTAAATGCTGTAATTGTATCAGCCTCCAGCACTTCCTCTGGCAGCTCATTCTATACACACACCACCCTCTGCATGAAAAAGTTGCTCTTTAGGTCCATTTTATATCTTTTTCCTCTCATCCTGAACTTTATGGTCTCCCAATTCTGCCTAGTTGCGGTTAAAAGGACATACAGGTTTTTCATTGACAAGAAATTAACTCTTTGTTGTACAGAGCTTTATTAAACCAATGGCAAGAAAGAAACATGCAGCGTGGTGTCTCAGTCGTTAGCACTGCTGCCTCACAGCGTCAGGGACCTGCGTTTGATTCCAGCCTTGGGTGACTGTCTGTTGGAGATTGCACATTTGAGTGTTCCAGTTTCTCCCACAGTCCGAAGATACACAGCCTACTTGTGTTTGGATTGGGGGTGGGAGGGGTTGTCTGGGTGGGATGGTCTTCAGAGGACTGATGTGGATTTGATGAGCCGAATGACCTCCAACTTGGTGTTTTACTGATGTGGCAATGTCTATGTTATCTCTGTAACATAAGAAACTAGGTGTGGATTTTGTGGTATTGATGAATCTTACAGACATTTATTATAATTAATTATAATGCACAAACTTTACATTCCTCAAGCCTATAAATGTCTGGACTAATATTACAGTGGATTTACAAGTTACAATGGAATAGCATGCTTTCAGCAGAGTGTCACACATCAAGTGATCATGGTAAGATGGATTATGCGATCTCTTTACCTGCAGGTTAAATGTTGTCATGGAGTAAACATGTCATGAACATATGCCTCTCAATGCAGACTGACCATGGCACAGAACACAGATCACATCACATTTCCTCACATTACACCCCATCTGCCAATTGTTTTGTCCATTCACTTAATCTCTCTATATCCCATTGCAGATTTTCCACTTCCTTTTGGCAACTCACTTTCTTGCCTTTTGATGTCAAGCGCACATTGGATTGAGGAAAGGAGACAAAGGGTAGTGGTGGAGGGTGGTTTTCCAGACCGGAAGCTGGTGACCAGCAGTGTTCCACAGGGATTGGAAATGGGTCCACTTTTGTTTATCATTTATATAAACGATTTGGATGAGAATTTAGAAGACATGATTAGTAATTTGCGGATGACACCAAAATTGATGGTACAGTGGACAATGAAGAAGGTTGTCTAAGATTACAAAGAGATCTTGATCAATTAGGTCAATGGGATGAGGAGTGGCAGATGGAGTTTGATTTGAATAAATGCAAGATATTGCATTTTGGTAAAACAAACAAGGGCAGGACCTATTCAATTAAAATAGGGCCTTGACTAATGTAGAATGTGGAGACCTAGGAGTTCAATTCCATATTTCTGTCACATATAGGCAGGGTGATTTAGAAGCCGTTTAGCACACTTGCATTTATTGCTCAGTCCTTTGGGTACGGAAGTTTGGACGTCATGCCTAGGTTGTACATGGTGAGGCCTCTTCTGGAGTATTGTGTGGTTCCTGAAGAAGGGCTCATGCCCGAAATGTCGATTCTCCTGTTCCTTGAATGCTGCCTGACCTGCGGCGCTTTTCCAGCAACACATTTTCAGCTCCAGTTCTGGTCACCCTGTTATAGGCAAGATATAATTAAGCTGGAGACGGTTCAGAAAAGATTTAATAGGAATAGAGGGTTTGAGTTATAAGGAGAACCTGAATAGGCTGGGACTTTTCACTGGAGGTTTCGAAGTGACTTTATAGAGGTTTATAAAATCATGAGAGACATCATGAGGTGAATGGCAGGTGTATTTTCCCTAGGGTGGGGAATTTCAAGACTAGAGCGCATATAGAGAAAAAGAATTTTAAAAAGACATAAGAGGCAATTTTTTTACACAGAGGGTGGTTCATATGTGGAATGAACCTCCAAAGGAAGTAGTCGATGTGGACACAGTTACAATATTTAAAAGTATTTGGGTAAGTATGTGAATAGGAACAATTTGGAGGGATATGGGCCAAATTCAGGCAAATGGGACTTGTTTGATTTGGGAACAGAGTTGGCGTGGACTAGTTGGATCAAAGGATCTGCTTCCATACAGCACATTTGGTTTCCACGTTCAATCATTGTTTATAAATAATTATGAAGTCCCAGGTCTCAGTCATTTGGTACTCTACCAGTTACATCTTGCCAACCAAAGCAATACCAAACCTGACAGCTAACCAATTTGTTATCCATGCTAAATATGTTACCCCTGTCAACTTGTGCTCTTCTTGTGTAGCTATGTTTGATGTGGCAACTTCTCAAATGCCTTTTTGAAATCCAGGGATACTACATCAATAGATTGCCCTTTATCTCCCTAAATTTTACTTCCTCAAAATGTCTCATAAAATTACAAAAGTATTTTTCTTTTGTCAAATCATGTTGACAATATCTGACCATGTTATGATTTTCTAAGCATCCTGCTATAATATTTGATTCTATATCTGACTGATACTAAGCTAGCTTGCCTAGGTTTTGTCTTCCTCCTTTCTTGAAAATTAATATTAAATTAGCTGCCTAATAATCCTATAACTTATCTTGAACTCTAAAAGCATAGCGCTACCCAAGCACTCTTTGGCTTCTCACTGGATCACAATTACACAGTTTCAGTGTAGGTCAGTTGTGTTTTCAGTAATAAACTAAACAGTTCCTTTCTGCATGGGAATTGCTTCACTTTCTCCTTGGACATCCCCAAGTCCCAGATACAGAGTTATTCAACTGCTGTAAGACTTTCCTGAGCTTCACAGAACTTTCCTGAGTTTCCTAACTACACAGAATTTATGTAGCTGATTTGCCCTTCCCTTCAGCACTGGTAAAAATCAGCAATCCTAAAATGGAAGTCTTCCCTCTCTTCTTCGCATACTTACTGACAATTGGTCTCTAATCTTTTGAACGATTCTCATGTGACTTTAGAATGTCCTAATTCACAAAATATCGCAATAGACCTCTTCCTTATTTCTGGGCAGAATCAAATATTGCCAACGAGCAATGTTGGGAACTGAATGTACTCTGAATGTTACATTTCAAACAAAATGATAGCTTGCTCTTGTTGTGGTTCTGTTCGCCGAGCTGGAAGTTTTTGCTGCAAACGTTTCGTTCCCTGGCTAGGGAACATCATCAGTGCTATTGGAGCCTCCTGTGAAGCGCTGCTTTGATGTTTCTTCCGGTATTTATAGTGGTTTGTTCTTGCCGCTTCCGGGTGTCAGTTTCAGCTGTAGTAGTTTGTATGTGGGGTCCAGGTTGATGTGTCTGTTGATGGATCTTCTTGCCGTTTCCGGGTGTCAGTTTCAGCTGTAGTGGTTTGTATATGGGGTCCAGGTCTATGTGTCTGTTAATGGAGTTTGTGGATGAATGCCATGCCTCTAGGAATTCCCTGGCTGTTCTCTGTCTGGCTTGTCCTATGATGGTAGTGTTTTCCCAGTCAAATTCATGTTCCTGGTTGTCTGAGTGTATGGCTACTAGGGATAGCTGGTCGTGTCGTTTTGTGGCTAGCTGATGTTCGTGGACGCGGATTGTTAGCTGTCTTCCTGTTTGTCCTATATAGTGTTTTGTGCAGTCCTTGCATGGTATTTTGTAAACTACGTTAGTTTGGCTCGTGCTGGCTATTGGGTCCTTTGTTCTAGTGAGTTGTTGTCTGAGTGTGGAAGTTGGCTTGTGTGCTGTTATGAGTCCTAAGGGTCGCAGTAGTCTGGCTGTCAGTTCTGAGACGCTCCTGACGTATGGTAGTGTGGCTAGTCCTTTTGGTTGTGGCATGTCCTCATTCCGTGATCTATCTCTTAGGCATCTGGTGATAAAGTTGCGTGGGTATCCGTTTTTGGCGAATACCTTGTATAGGTGTTCCTCTTCCTCTTTTCGCAGTTCTGGTGTACTGCAGTGTGTTGTGGCTCTTTTGAATAGTGTCCTGATGCAGCTTCGTTTGTGTGTGTTGGGGTGGTTACTTTCATAGTTTAGGACTTTGTCTGTGTGTGTTGGTTTCCTGTGTACCCTTGTGGTGAATTCTCCGTTGGGAACGAGGACAGCTAACAATCCGCGTCCACGAACATCAGCTAGCCACCAAACGACACGACCAGCTATCTCTAGTAGCCATACACTCAGACAACCAGGAACATGAATTTGACTGGGAAAACACTACCATCATAGGACAAGCCAGACAGAGAACAGCCAGGGAATTCCTAGAGGCATGGCATTCATCCACAAACTCCATTAACAGACACATAGACCTGGACCCCATATACAAACCACTACAGCTGAAACTGACACCCGGAAACGGCAAGAAGATCCATCAACAGACACATCAACCTGGACCCCACATACAAACTACTACAGCTGAAACTGACACCCGGAAGCGGCAAGAACAAACCACTATAAATACCGGAAGAAACATCAAAGCAGCGCTTCACAGGAGGCTCCAATAGCACTGATGATGTTCCCTAGCCAGGGAACGAAACGTTTGCAGCAAAAACTTCCAGCTCGGCGAACAGAACCACAACAACGGACACCCGAGCTACAAATCTTCAACCAGACTTTAGATAGCTTGCTCTTTTTAAAAAAGATTGCTTGAGATTTAAGTCACAAACTACAGTTTGGGTGTGTTTAAAGTATTCCCACCAGTGACCTCTTACATTTCTTATTTCTACACCTTGTTCTTTCAAACTCAGGTCATCACATATGACTGCACAATTTTTTTCATTCAAGGAATCTGGGCATGATGGCCAGGTCAGTACTTATTACCCATCCCTCATTGCCCATGGGGCAAAAAGTGTCAACCACGTTACTGTAGGTCTGATTTCAAATGTAGGCCAGACCAGGTAAGGACAGCAGTTTCTTTCCTTAAAAGATGTTAGTGAACCAGATGGTTTTTTCCAAAAATTGGTAATATTTTCATGGTCATCATTAGACATCTAATTCCAGATATTTGTTGAATTCAAACTCCACCATCTGCCATCGCAGGATTCAAACCAGGTCTCTGGATTAATGGTTAGCAATAGTACCACTAGGTTATGACCTCCCCAAAAAATATCATTATAACATCATAGTTCATAGTTTCAGGCTTTCAACTGCTTGTACTAGCTCATTTCTGTCTATAATAAGTTCCTGTTGCAGAACTGCCTTATCCAATTACAAATGATGAGTCTGTACAAATATCCACATCCTCAATGATGGAGGCTCTAGTTATCTTAATGTAAAAGACAAGGCTGAATATTTGCATCCGTTTTCAGACAGAAGTGCCAAGTGAACAATCCATTTTGGCCTTCTCCTGAGGTTCTCAACATCTCATAACTAATTTGGTTAATTCATGTAATATCAAGAAACAAATGATGACACTGGATGCATCAAAAGCAATAGGCAATAGATTCTGGCAATAGTACTGCAGTCATGTGTTCCAGAACTGTCATTGTCCCAAGCCAAGCTATTCCAGTATAGCTATAATACTAACATTTATCCAAAAGTATGAAAAATTACATGTGTCATGGAGTCATAGTCAAAGAGATGTACAGCATGGATACAGACCCTTCGGTCCAACCCGTCCATGCCAACCAGATATCCCAACCCAATTTAGTCCCACCTGCCAGCACCCAGCCCATATTCCTCTAAACCCTTCCTAATCATATACCCATCCAAATGCCTCTTCAATGTTGCAATTGTACCAGCCTCCACCACTTCCTCTGGCAGCGCATTCCATAAACATCCCACCCTCTGTGTGAAAAAGTTGCCCCATAGGTCTCTTTTATATCTTTCCCCTCTTAGCTGAAACCTATGCCCTCTAGTTCTGGACTCCCCGACCCCAGGAAAAATACTTTGCCTATTTACCCTATCCATGCCCCTCATAATTTTGTAAACCTCTTAAGGTCATCCCTCAGCCTCCGACACTCCAGGGAAAACATCCCACGGGGTGTCTCTGGCTCTTTTGTCAATAACCTCATCTATGTGACTTCTGTTTACTAACCTTTTTGTCATTGAGCAAAGTTGTGCAAGTCATTATCAGTGTGGTGTCCTGGACTTTTCCTTTATTCAATTGTAGGAACTGGGTATCACTGTCAAAGTTAGAATTTATTTCCCACCTCCAATTGTCTTCTCGAGGGTGCTGATAATCCACCTCCTTAACTGTTGTAGTTCATGTGGGTGTGGGTACACCCCCAGTGTATTTGGAAAGGAGCTCCAGAATTGTGTCACTGGGACAGTAAAGGAACAGTGATAAGGTTATACAGGATGGTGTATGGTTTTGAGCGAAACTTGTTTTCCGTGTCCTTCTAAGCTTGTAGAGATTGTGAGTTTGGTAGATGTTATTAAAACAGCTTTGGTGTGTTGCTGCTGTGTACCTTGTAGATGGTACACATTGCAGCCATGATGCACCCGTCAAGGAAGGAGTCCATGATTGAAGTGGTGGATGAAGTGTTAATCAAGAAGCCACTTTGTCCTGAATGGGTGTTGGGCTTGTTGACCTGTAGTGATCCAGGCAAGAATTGAGGAGTATTACACCACTCTGCTGACTCGTAGATGGTGAACAAGCTTTGGGGAGTCAAGAGATTGGTTGCGTACTGCAGAATTGCCAACCTCTGACCTATCATAGTTATTAGTTTCTCCTGGACTTGATTCTCCTGACAGAAGATTAGAGAGGAGGCTGCCGGGTTTATTTTTTCTTTCCCTGCAAGTTAACATCAGATATGGAGTATCTGAACAAATAGCCTTATGTCAGTTTGATTTCAAATGTAGGTGGACTGGGAAAATCAGGTTGGTGGTGGATCACAAGAAAATAAATTTGTGGTATGCCTATGAGATGGCTTTTTGGTGCAGCTTGTGGTGGAGCCCACTAGGGAACAGACAATTCTGGATTTAGTGTTGTGCAAAGAGGCAGACCTGATAAGGGAGCTAAAGGTGAAGGAGGCAGAGACCATAATATGAAAGAATTTAGTCTGCAGTTTGAGAGGGAGAAGATGGAATCAGATGTAATGGTATTACAGTTGAATAAAGGCAGCTACAGAGGCATGAGGGAGGAGCTGGGTAGAATTGTTTGGGAGAGGAACCTAGCAGGAAAGACCGTGGAACAGCAATGGCAGGGGCTTCTGGGAATAATTCAAGTCACAGCAAAAATTCATCCCAGGGAAAAAGAAACAGACTAAAGGGAAGATGAGGCCATCATAGCTGACTAGGGAAGTTAGGGACAGCAAAAAAGCAGAAGACAAAGCATATAACATGGAAAGGGCCATGGGAAACCAGAGGATTGGGAGGCCTACAAAGACCAATTGAGGACAATGAAGAAAGAATTAAGGAGGGAGAAGGTCAAATATGAGAGTAAGCTAGCCAGCAAGATTAGGAAAGTTTGCAAGAGTTTCTTTAGATATATAAAGGACAAAAGAAAGTCAAAGGTGGACTTTAGGCCACTGGAAAATTGGTAATAGGGAGCAAAGAAATGGCTAAGGAACTAAATAAGTACCTTGCATCAGTCTTCACGGTGGAAGACATAAGTAATAACCCAAAAATGCAAGAGGGCCGAGGGGCAGAGATGATTACGGTAGCCATCACCAAGGAGAAGGTGCGAGAAAAACTGAAAAGTCTAAAAGTGATAAATTGCCTGGACCAGATGGGCTACACCTTAGAGTTCTGAAGGAGATACCTGAAGATTAAGTGCAAGCTTTAGTTGCGATCTTTCAGTCAGTGGGGGTCCCAGAGGACTGGAAGGTTGCTAATGTAATCTCCCGTTTAAGGAGGGAGCAAGGCAAAAGACAGGAAATTATAGGCTGATTAGCCTGAACTGAGTTGTTGGTAAGATTTTGGAGTCTGTTGTGAAGGATGAGATTTCTGAATACTTGCAAGTGCATGGTAAAATAGGGGCAAAGTCAGTGTGATTTCATCAAAGGGAAGTCAAATTTGTTAGAATTTTTTGAGAAGGTAACGAGCAGTTTAGACCAAGGAGAGCTAATGGATGTTACCTCTCTGGACTGTCAGAAGCCTTTCATAAGGTGCCACACAGAAGGCTGCTGAGGAAGATAAGGGCCCATGATGTTAGAGGCAAGATACTAGCATGCATAGAAGATTTGTTGTTTGGCAAAAGGCAGAGAGTGGGCATGAAAGGCTTCTTCTTAGGATGGAAGCTGGTGACTACTGGTGTTTCACAAGGGTTGGTGTTGGGAACACAACTTCTCACTTTATACATTAATGATCCGGAAGAAGGAACTGTGGGCATTCTGGCTAAGTTTACAGATGATACAAAGATAGGTGGAGGGGCAGGTAATATTGAGGAGGTGGGGAGGCTGCAGAAAGATTTAGACAGGTTAGGAGAGTGGGCAAAGATGTGGCAGATGGAGTACAATGTAGGAAAGAGTGAGGTCATGCACTATGGCAGGAAGACTAGAGACATGGTCTATTTTCAAAAGGGGAGAAAATTCAGAAATTGGAAGTGCAAAGGGTCTTGGGAGTCCTAGTCCAGGTTTCTCTTAAGGTAAACTTGCAGGTTGAATTGGTATTTAGGAAGGCAAATACAATGTTGCTATTCATCTCAAGAGGACTTGTATATAAAAGCAGGGATGTATGTCTGACATTTTATAAGGCTCTGGTCAGACCGCATTTAAACTACTGTGAATTTTGGGCCCCATACCTCAGGAAAGATGTTTTGGCACTGGATTGTATCCAGAGGAGTTTAATGAGAATGATCCCAGGAATGAAAGACTCAATGTATGAGGAACGTTTGAGGACTCTGAGACTATACTCGATGGAATTTAGAAGGATGAGGGGGATCTGATTGAAACTTACAGAATACTAAATGGCCTGAACAGAGTGGGATGATAGGAAGATTATTCTATTGGCAGGAGAGACAAGGACCTGAGGGCACAGGCTTAGAGTATATGGAAGACCTTTTAGAATGAAGATAAGGAGAAACTTGTTTAGCCAGAGAGTGATGAATCTGTGGAATTCATTGCCACTGAAGGCTGTGGAGACCAAGTAATTGAGTATATTTAAAACAGAGATAAGTTCTTGATTGCCCAGGGGAATCTTCGAGTAAAAAGTGAGGTCTGCAGATGCTGGAGATCAGAGCTGAAAATGTGTTGCTGGTTCAAGCACAGCAGGTCAGGCAGCATCCAAGGAACAGGAGATTCGACGTTTCGGGCATAAGCCTGATGAAGGGCTTATGCCCGAAATGTCGAATCTCCGGTTCTTTGGATGCTGCCTGACCTGCTGCGCTTTAACCAGCAACACATTTTCTGCCCGGGGAATCAAAGGTTAGAGGGAGAAAGCGGGAAAATGGGGTTGAAAAACCTATCAGGCATGATTGAATGGTGGAGCAGATCTGATGGGCTGAATGGCCTAAATGGCTCGTGTATGTTATGGCCTTACAAAAGTGTAAAGGACAAGTTAATGGATCGGCTGGCCTTTCTCATGTCCAGTAATATGAAAAGAAAATTTGTGTAGAGCCACTTGGTGGCCAGAATATGAACTGCACTCAGACTTGTTCCAGGTTCCTTGTGAGAGATGGGAAAGGTTGAGAGAAATATCAGTTTTCCTAATTGGAAAAATCGGAGAAAATGCATGACTAACAAAGAGCTTTAATTTGCATTTCCCCCTATTGGAAGCTGTAGCCATTATTCTTGCAGTTGGTATTTATTCACAAGCCAAATAGATGGATTAATGGAATGCCTCAGCATAATAAATGAGGTGAGGTCCCTGGCTTTGGTTTCTCTCAAAAACAGTGGACAGTGCTCAACTGAATCCATTGGGCATGAACCATGTGACTATCACTTCCATAAGCGGAAGGTAATGATGCCCCAAAATGCAATTGCAGCTATGTATTCAACACTTTAACCTTTCCACTGAAGTTTGTTGTGGGAGGCACCTTATTTCTCTATTGGCCTCTCAATTGAATGGATTGCCAAAGTATACATCCCATGATAAGCTTATCCTGCCATCAACAAATTGTAGCAGCATTTGGCAACTAAAACATAGAAAGCTGAAAACACACACAATGTCGTGTCTGAGTTTGAGTCACAGACTTCAGGCAGAATTGGCTTACTTATCTGGATAGTTACCCAGGAAATATTGGACAGAAAAATCCTAGTCAACTCCTAAGTAACTGCTAAACTAACTCATCCTGACAACTTCTCACAACACAGTACAACTATCTGAGATCGGCACACCCGACCAGAAATCTGCAGCTTGGTCATGGCACAGAAAAGTGGGAGCAGAGTGGCAATCTTACAAAGATTTGGGCTAATAGATTTATCACTTTGACACAGGATTGTAGTTACTTATAAGGCAGAAAAGCTAAGGAAAGCAGATTTTCTTCATCTTTGGTGAACCAAGGAGTTGTTTTAATGCAGATTATTTTCAGAAATTGTAATTTCAAAATTTGCACCTTGTTGTGTTTGGATTTGAATTCTCTAGATTGGTCCAGATCGCTAGTCTAGTAACTATATTTATGTCAAAGTGCAAGGTGCAAGGCAATGGAGACACATTCAGTGGAAGAGTGAACCAGGCGTTGAGAAGTACTCGCTATTTCAGGAAATAGAGAAGGGAGGAGAGGACATGTTTGATGCATTCATGCTGTAGTTGGCAAAAATTGCAGAACATTATTGCTACAATCAACGTGTGTTTAATAGCTTCGACAGACTGCAAACAAAAGCACATCTAGCAGAGATAGTGGTCACATCACTCTGGCAAACCAGCCAGTATACATAGAATACAATTGCAATTCTCCAAACATCCCCTCTTTTATAGAGACAACAAAATGTTGCGCTATCATTTGTATTACAAATGTTACTCATTATACATGGTCACAAAGAAAATCATTCTTTGTCAAAACAATGCATTAACTCTAGTCAGTTCCACGTTGGTCAATCTCTGCATATGTGTTCCAAACCTAGTTTTTAAATTGCACAGCGTTCCTAATTGTATGTGTACACATTGTCTATAGCTGTCTCTCTGGTATCTATTCATTCTTATGGAGGTATTCCTTCTCTGGGACTGTTGTTCCAATGGCGAGTGCTGTTACCATATAACTGTTGGTTCAGATTCATTTCCTGGGGAACAGTGGACTTTTGGGACTGGAAGTTATTCTCTATTCTGTGCAGATGTGAGATCACTTCTTCCCGATCCACTACTTGTAATGAAGACACATTTCACCAGGTGTATGCGAATGTCTGTTGTTATGATGATATATCTTACCATGTAAGATTGAGATGGCAAGCACTGAGGCTCTAAGTTGCCTCATGGTTGACTTTTGTTGAGTGTTGAATGTTTGCACTCTTACTAGTTGTCCAATTCTCAGCTTTGGCAATGACTTGACTATTTCTTCAAAACTAAATTTGGTTTTATTGTTTTACCTGTTTCTTTCTATTTATTTATTTATGGTACTCAAATATGTTACTATATCTTGTTTTATTTAGTTCCATTTATGCTGTAGGAAAATGAATTTGGGTTTAGCATTACATTAGTCTATGAACTGGACTATTTACATGTCATGAGTAGACAGACTTAAATATTCACTTAAAGATTGCCATGTTTGTGCACTGGATTTATTAAATTCTTTTATGATCCATTCGGTATTTTTTGCTACCACCTCAGCATTTCCAGTTGATGAGGATAGTGTAGAGATATATGGCATTGAATTTCCACAATTCTTTATGAAGCAGCTGAATTCTTCACTCATGAATTGAATGCCATTGTCACTGCCAGTGCCAATGTCTGAAACACCTTAACCACTGATAGTCTCACTGGTAGCCACTGATATCAACTGGTATGATTCCCAGTGGTCAGAATAGTAGATGATGGTGTCAAGATAATAAGTTTCTGATGAGTGAACAGTCTTACTCTAAACTTCATTTATAGTCAATCTGTGATGTTATGTTTCGTAAATGGCTCGTAATTTAGCATGATAATTGTTACAGGCTGGTTGATGTGGTCTTTAATCTCATTATTCACTTATTTTGCCGCCTTCAGACTAGATTCAGTTGCTTCAGTGCTTTAGCATTTCTTTTCTCATATCCCTGGAGTTAATGACTCAATTTATTTCATCAGTATTCTAATGTCAACAGATGTCCTTGCTGCTTTCAGGCCATCCTTTCACACTACTTCCAACAGTACTTCGAGTTGCATCATGTTGCATGGTTTGTTGATTTAAGCAAAATTACTTGCCTTTCAGATTCAAATATCTGCTGGGTGGCAACTTCCAGAGCACATAGAGCTGTTGCTTCTCATTGTGTAATCTCATCTAGTTCATTGTATTAGCATCTTCAACTTTCTTCAGAGGAAGTTCTGCTCTCAACAGCGTTTTAGCAATGTACATCTGTTTCCCTTCTAAGTCATATCCAGATAATATTTCTACAATAAAATTAAGTCTTTGAGACACTTTGGAGCATTTCTAGAAATATGCTTTGAAGTGACTTGTAGTTGGATTGCACTGTTACTTTGTCCCTCACAAAACAGGTATTGAGTAGAATACTCACAATCAAAGCGAAGAGATATACACACTTTCTCTGAGTGTATCTTTGTTCAGTTTGCATTAATACCTGGGTTGCAAATGTAACTAGTTGCCCTTGCTGCATAAGGGTATTTCTAAGGCCTATCTCATTGGCATCTCGCTATAACACCTCAGCACTAGTGTTGTCATCACAAGTTGTTTGATTTTAGTGGAAGCAGTTTCTTGTTCTGTGCACCATACTAGTGCACATCCTCAACAGTGAACTCGCACAGACATTCACACTCTGCCAAATTAGACAAGAATTTTACTAAATAATTCACCAATCCAACAAATTGTTTTACTATTTTCGCATCTGTTGGTTACTGCATATCAATTATAGCTTTCACCTTTTCAGATTCAATGTAAAGGATATCCTTTTGATGACAAGCACATGACCTTATGTATTTGACTTTAGGCATCTTCAATGCATCCTTCTCTTGCCCAATTGCAGGTTCACCTAAACGCTCTCTACCAATTGCAGCAGATTCTGTTCATGATTTGCAATGGTTTCTTTCATTGTGTCTCCACATTTGTGGAGTTTAGATTATCCATTGCAGTAAGATCACCAACTATCTTGTGTTCTCTGTGTTGATGCTCTCCAGGAGCAGTAGAAATGCCAAATGGTATAAGCAACCAAATAGCATCAGAGTATAGATAGTAGACTGCTTTCATATAGCTTTATTTACTGGTAACTAACCTTAACAATAAGTAAAGACTGTTGCCTTTGCAGATTGTAGCATAATTCTTTCATGTCTGGCTTAGGGTGGTGAAAATCTTTCAAAGCGTTCTTGAGATCCTTTGGGTTCACATAGACCCTGAGTTCTTCAGATTTATTACATAGCTACCATGCTGCTAATCCAGTTGATTGGAGTTGTCATTTTCTTTTCCAGTTGTCCTGTCTCTTGGACTGGATTTGAGAGGAGCTGGAATTCTTCTAGGGAAATGCTGTGTTAGTCTCACTCTCATACTTTTGGAGATGGTATTCACTGGGAAGACATCCAAGACCTATAAAATCATCTTTGTAATCTTCTCAGATCTGTCCAATAACTAATGGTATAGTGGACTGCAAAACAATCCAGACCTTTTCAGGAAATTTAGGTCTTCCAGTCTACATCATCTAGGACACTTATGTCAGACTCCTATTTACTGACTTTAGCTCCGTTTTCAACACCATGATTTCAATCAAACTCATCTCCAAACTCTGGGACCTGGGACTCTGCTTCCTACTCTCCAACTGCATCCTTGACTTCCTGACCCACAGAATGCAATCAGTAAGGATAGGCTACATTACTCCTCCATAGTAATCCTCACCACCAGTGGCCCACAAAGATGCGTACTCAGCCCTTCACTATACTTCTTATACACTCCTGACTGTGTGGCTAAATTCAGCTCTAACTCCGTTTACAAATTTGCTGATGGCACCACTATAATGGGTCAGATCCCATTGATGAGACAGAGTACAGGACAATGACAGACAACTTAGTGGCATGATGTAAAGACAACAATCCTTCTCTCAATGTCAGCAAAACGCAGGAGCTAGTCATTGACCTCAGGAAACGGAGTGAACGACATGCCTCTGTCTGCATCAGTGGTGCTGAAGTAGAGGTGGTCAAGAACTTCGAGTTCCTCAGAGTAAATACCACCAATGATCTGTCCTGGCCCATCCACGTCAATGTTCGTTAAGAAAGCATTCCAATACCTCTACTTCCTCAGAAGGCTAAGGAAATTTGGCACGTCCACAATGATACTGACCAATTTTTATAGATGCATCATAGGAAGCATTCTATCTGGATACATCACAGCTTCGTATCGCAACTGCCTTGCCCAAGCCTACAAGAAATTACAGAGAGTTGTGAACACAACCCAGTCCATCACGAAAACCAGGCTTTCTTCCATTGACTCCATTTACACTTCCTGTTGCCTTGGGAAAGCAGCCAACATAATCAAAGATCCCTCCCACCCCAGTTATACTGTCTTCCACCCTCTTCCACTTGGCAGAAGATACAAAGGTTTGAAGATATGTACAAACAGATTTAAGATCAGCTTCTTCCCCACTGTTATCAGACTTATGACAAAAGAGCTGATCTTTCTCTGCACCTTCTCCGTCGCTGTACTGCTATATTCTGTATTCTGTTCTACTACTTATGGTAAGGTCTGATTTGTCTGGATAGCAAGCAAATCAATACTTTTCACTGTCTCTCAGTATATGTGACAATAATAAATCATATCAAATCTAAGCAACTGAGAAGAGTGGATTTTGTTTAGTTTTTAACGTTTGGCACTCCAGATGACCATTCTTCCCAATGCATTGGACTCTCAGCTTGATTTGATCTCTTGGCTTGAGTATCATTCCATCATTTAAAGCAACAACACGGCGGCACGGTGGCACAGTGGTTAGCACTGCTGCCTCACAGCGCCAGGGACCTGGGTTCAATTCCCGCCTCAGGCGACTGACTGTGTGGAGTTTGCACGTTCTCCCCGTGTCTGCGTGGGTTTCCTCTGGGTGCTCCGGTTTCCTCCCACAGTCCAAAGATGTGCGGGTCAGGTGAATTGGCCATGCTAAATTGCCTGTAGTGTTAGGTAAGGGGTATATGTAGGGGTATGGGTGGGTTGTCGCTTCGCCGGGTCGGTGTGAACTTGTTGGGCCGAAGGGCCTGTTTCCACACTGTAAGTAATCTAAAAAAAAACACTACATCAGAGGGTTTCACTTTAGAGTCATTTCACACGTTTGTGAAACCCATGATGTTGCACAAAGCACTGGTGTCTGAGATTTCATGTTCACTTATGCTGTAAATCTACATTTATAAATTATAACAGTCACAAGCAATATATCAGGCAGCTTGTATGGCTCTACCTAGAAACGATGGCAGATTGCTACTCTTATATGCTCATATTATAAATTAATTCTATAGCTATTTTGTTTTACCAACGAGAATTTAAAAAATCAAATCCTCCCTTCATTTCTATAGCAGCAGGTAATGGATAAAATTCCACCTATTGTAGGCTGTTTTTTTTACTTCTTCCTTGCTGTATCTTTCAGTAAACATTTTCAGCCAGACATTGCTTGCTGTCTTTCACAGGAGTGGGTTCTCTTGCAGCCCTGACTTCCCACACACTTTAAATAACATTACTCTGACACCATGTCCCAAGTAAAGTATGTTTAACGGTTTCCACAGACGACACACACAGGCATTATCAGCGAAGGTAGAGTCACAAGACTGTGAATGCTCGAAGAAAATAACTATATTTCTTCCAAGTGATCATCTGATTGACGTAGGTGATACTAATATAAAGTTAAGTACAGAGGAGATCCAAGTTCTATTCCTGCAAGAAGATAGTAGGGAGCTGGCAGAAGTATGGGAAATGGGATGGATCCAAGTCAATAGCACAATAAAGGAAGTTGTCTGCTAAGAAAAATATATTTCAGAAGTTCTAGTATGGAAAGTGGTGCCATCAGGTACAATAGAGACATGTCCAGGAGATGGCTTGCATTACCTATTATGCACAACATCCATTTAATTTAGAAATGCAAACATCTTATACAGTCGGCTGGAATGTCAAAAATATAACATTTTGTGGCGAGATTAAAGAAATACAAATTTTAGTTGTGTATTTTTGCTCAGATAATTATAATGCCAGCCAAAATTTTAATTTAAACATACTCCTGACAGATGCTTGTTTGGGGGAGGTGATGATGGAGTGACAGTGTCACAGGACTAGTATTCCAGAATGATAAGCAAACGTTCTGAGTTTATGGGTTTGAATCCTATTATGACAGTAGGTTAAATTTGAATTCAATTAAATGCTTGCATAATGGCAACCATGTAGCAACTGTTTACTGTTGTAAAAAATTAATGTGGTTCACTAATGGCCCTTCGAAAAGGACACTCGCCATCCTTACCTGGTCTGGCCTACATGTGACCCCAGGCCTGCAGCAATGTGTGATTGGCCCTTAACTGTCCACAGGTAATTAGGGATGTGTAATAAATGTTGGTTGACCCCTCAATGCCCATGTCTCTTGCATGAATTAATGACTGAATGTTAGTCAGAATTTTATTTCTCACTCATATACTACAAACCTCAACCATACTCATTGCTGGCTCTCCACATATATTCCCAGGTCACACCCAATTACCATTTCATTGTTTTTATATTCATTGCTTGTCCCATGAGGTCATGGACACATCTGTCGGAGCCTACCAGATGATAAAGAGATTGAAGTTTTTGCCACAAAAGGTAATTTTTACTTCTGATCTTTTTAGTTTCCCAAGATAAAGGGAACTGTTTACCTCCCTCTTCTCAAAGAAAAATGATAAGTCCTCCGACAATACAGAAATCCCATCATTACTTGCATAATAATTATCACCAAAAACAATAGGTGTTTATGTTTCAGGCATTTCCTAATGCTGGAAAATTCAAAGCACTCTGACTCTGACTGACTGACTATGGTCCATTTTGAAAGTTTTCAAGGTTTTGTTCACTTTTTGATCAATATCCTCCACATTGCGATTTCTTCATTATATTTTTGGAAACTGCATCCTCATCTTATGAAGCCTTACTTTGATGACTAACAATGGGTTAACATTTCCAAAATAAGATTGCTGATGTAAAATAGCACTTGAACCATTCTACCTGATTCCCAATCTAGTATGCTTAAGCCTCCAGTTGACAATAGGCTGCCATTGCATTGCAGCTAGCCTTGCTTTACTCTTGTCAGTCCCACCAGGAGGTATGTTTTCAGTGTCTGACCACTGGTATGATAGGGCCAGTTACCCCCTATCTGCTACCAGTGCCACCAGAGCTTCTATCTGAATTTACAGTATGTTTTCTTGCTTTCCACTTTTGTAGGTTATATTCCCCAATCTATGGGTCTAATTTCCTCTTCCTCCTCCTGCACATTGAATCGTTTGCTTTACTTTACAGTGGTCTGCCATGTTCTACTTATAATAATTCCAGTTCTCTCCTGCTTAGCCAATTCAGGTAAACATTTGATTTTAGTACCCACTTCTAGAAGTTGTTCTTTGAGATTGACGGTTCCAATTAGATCTTAGAACTGCAAAAAGAGGTCATTCAGTTCACTGTGCCTGTGCTGTCTAAATAAACTAGCAGTTTATCTGAATCCCTCTTTCTAGCACCTAGTCCATAGTCTTGTTGGCTACAGTGCTTCAGGTGCAAATCCAGATTTCTTCTAAATGAGTTGAGGGTTTCTGCCTTAACCAGGCAATTGATCTATCAGTGAGGGGTAACAGGTCTTCCCTTTGCACTCTTATTCAAGTTTCACAATACTTTGTACACCTCAGTTAAGTCACCACTCAACATTCTCTGTTCTAAGGAAATTAAATCTAACCCATCCACTCCTTTCTCACATGAATAATTTTCAAATCCTGGCGACATTCTTGTGAATCTCCTCATGCTCTCTCAAGAGCAATTACTTGTATTGCGGTGACCGGAACTGAGCACAGAGCTCCAGCTATGACCCAGTACAAAGAATGGGTCAAAGTACAAAAGACATTTTTAAACATGTAAAATGTAAATTTTTACCTTCAAAATATGTTCTTTTTAAATGAGGGCTGATACAGTCAAACATTGCTGTGGACATAAATTAGGTAGTTATCCAGAGAGAGAGAGACACACACATGGAAAGACACATGTAATGATGTAAAGGGAACTTCAACCAATAGCCCTTGAAAGTGGGAAGAAGCAAATCAAAACAGACTGGCCATGAGTTCTTGTAGCTGCAAAGATACGAGAGGTAGCAAGGGGATTGTGTCCCAAATTGAAGACACATTTTGTGTGTTTCTCTTTGAAGAATATACAAAGCCAAGGATTGTAGTGTCAACACTATTTGAATGAGTTGTGGGAATGAGGTTTTCATGTGTGTCAGTGAGCCAAGGTACCTATGTGTACTAGTTGTGGTTTCAAACATTACCATTCTGTGAAGGTCACAGTCAAAGAATTAACCCTTAGTCATTCCTTTGTTGTAGGTAAAGAGGTTTTTTTTTTATTTTTTCACAGGATGCAGGCATCATGGGATAAGTCAGCATATTTTTAAACGTTCACTGATGGGGTGTGGATGTTGTTATTGGGCCAGTATTTCTTGTCCATCCCTAATTGCCTTTGAGAAGGTGATGGTCACCTACCCTCTTGAACCACTGCAGTCCATTTGGTGTCAGAAGACCCTCTGCTTTTCAGGAGGCAGTTCCAGGATTTTAGCCCAGTGACGCTAAAGGAATATCAATATATTTCCAAGTCTAGTTGGAGGGGAGGTGGTAGTGTTCCCGTATGTCTGTTTCCCTTGTCCTTCTCGATGATAATAACTACTGGTTTGAAAGGTACTGTCTAAAAAAACCCTTGGTGAATTTCTGCATCTTGGAGGTGGTACACACCGCTACTGTGGTGGTAGAGTCACTGAATGAGAGTGTGGCTGCTTGTCCTTGATGGTGTCAAGCTTTTTGAGCATTGTCACATGTAGGACAGACTGGGTAAGGATGGCAGACTTCCTTCCCTCAAGGGCATCAATGAAGCAGTTGGTTTTTACAACAAGAGTTCTATGGGTGTCATTTGGGTATATTTTTATTCCAGATTGTTATTGAATGCAAATTTCATCATTTATCATAATGGGATTCAAACCCATGTCCTTGGAACTTTTTTCCTGGAGTTCTAGCTTACTTAATCATTGATATAACCATGATAAAGCTGCTTCCCACTCTCTCACTTTGAACACTAATAACCAGTTAGCTAGCAACCTAGACAAAAGAAAACAGGACAATAAAAGTCATAGAATCATACAGCATAGATCCTTCGGTTCATACCGAACATAATCCCAAACAAAACTAGTCCCACCTAACTGGTCCTGGCCTATACATCTCCAAACTTTTCCTAGTCGCGTATCTATCCAAATGTATTTAAAACGTTGCAATTGTGCCCATGTTAACCACTTCCTCGAAGTTCATTACACATGTGAACCACCCTTAGTGTAAAAAATTTGCCCCCATGTCTTTTTAAAATCTCTTTCCTCTTGCCTTAAAAATGTGCCCCTAGTCTTGAAATCCCCCATCCAAGGGAAAATACACCTACCATTAACCCAACCTACATCCTTCATGGTTTTACCAATCTCGATAAGGTCACACCTCAACCTCCTACGCTTCAGTGAGAAAAGTCCTGGTCAAAGAAATCAGAACAGCAGGATCTCCAGTAACCTGCAAAAGGAAGGATTGTGTGACTGACTGTTCAACTACCAACATCAATATACTGGTAATCTCATTGCAACAATCCTAATGTTCATCGATTCACTGTTTCTGAACAATGCAGACAGTAAGCTTTCTTTTTTACTTTTTCTTTTTGGACTCACCTCACTTCTAATATTGTGTATGTGTGTTATGTCACTAATTATTCTAATGTTTATATACTCTCTCTTTTTGTTAACTTATTTGGGTCCGGGAGACATAGACTGGTCTGAGAAGTGGCAGATGAAATATGAAGTGCAGAGAAATGCAAAGTGATTCATTTTGGTACAAAGGAAAAAGAGAAACAATATAATTAAAGGGTACAGTTCTAAAAAACAGTTCTGAAACAGAGAGCCCTAGGGTATATGTCTGCAAATCATTGAAAATGTCAGGGCAAATTGCATAAGTGGTTGACAAGCATTTAGGATCCCAGGCTTTGAGGTATGGTCACAGAATGTAAAAGCCAAGAAAATTGTGATTAGTCGGTATAAAATACTAGTTTGGTCTCAGCTCAAGTGTTTTGTCAATTTATGTGGTCACAATTTAGGAGAGATGTGAAAGCATTAGACAGTACAACAATTATTCATGACAATAGTTCCAGGGTGAGGAACTTCAATTATGTCAATAGATTGGAGAAGCTGTGCCTGTTCTCCTTGGAGAAGAGATGTTGAGAGAAGATTTGATGAAGGATTTCAAAATCATGAGCGATCTGAACAGAGAAAATAGAGATAAACTGTTCCCATTGATGGAAGGATTGAGAATCAGAAGGCACTGATTTCAAATGATTGTCAAAAGAAGCGAAAGTAACATGAGGACATTTCTTTTATGGTGTTTGTGGTTCGGGTCGGGAATATACTACCTGAGTGTATGGTGGAAGAAAAGTTAGACTTGACTTGAAAAGAGGAATTTGATAATTACCTGAAGAGAAGAATTTATCAGACTATAAACAGAATGGGGAATTGAGGGTAAGTGAGTTACTCTTGCAGGGACACCAGAGCCAAATATTCCCCCTTAATGCTGTAACCATTCTACTAATATACGAATAGAAAACAGAAAATGATGAAAAAGCACATCATGTGAGTCAGCATCTTGCGAAAGGACAGGTGTGACATTTTAGGATTTGGTACTCTTCAGCAAAAATCTGCAATAACCTGTTTAATTTTTTCTCTAAATATTAATGTGGTGTCTCACATTTTCATACCATTATTTTGAGACAATAATTATGTTATTTTTCTTTGCTATGTAAGACTAAAATGTCTCTCCTTCAATTTGCAAAATCCTACCATAAGGATCTCGCATGCCAAAATGGGCCATTGAAAAACCTGAAACAGGATAACAGTACCAGTGGTGTTTTGCACCTGATTTTCTGTGCGAAGTATTTAAGTTCTCTGATGTTACCAGCCAGTGCAGGATTTCTAAATTCTTTCAGATGTTGCCATAATGCCCTGCATTGGATTTTCTTACCTCTGCCATGACTCTATTCTCAATATTTAAAGTTGACCTTGATATGCTAACCAGTTATAGGATGCCCCTTAAAGGGTCCAGGTAATTGTTTTGAAAACAATTGTTTTTGTGTCGGATTTGTTTCCCTCAATTATATTTTATTTATCTTTGGTTTGTCTGGGTTGCTCTACTGCCTCCACCTTGCCATTCAGTTCTTGCTTTCATTATTTTTTTACTTCTGTTTGTTTTAATACGGCACCATTACAAGGAGGAAGGGACTGATATACCTCTGTGGGCTCCATACATTCTGTATCAATAAAATAAAAAAGTGATGTTCATGACAGGCTGTACAGTCTAGATGTAACCACACCCAAAGTGACCCCTTACCTGATACCGACTCTTGGAATCTACATTTGGATGTGTTAGAGGTATCCAGTCTTTGGGACATCTATCTCTATGAACATCATCTTTGGAGGGTTGATGTGTACTTGATGGGCTGAATGGCCTGCTTCCATACTATAGGGAGTCTATGAAAACACCAATTGTTTCATCATCTGACTAGTGGCCTGCTCACAAGATCTGAATCAAGAGCAGCTTCTTCTGAACAAATTAATGTTACTGTATCTAACCTATGTAGACTATCCCTTCAGCATTAATATCACAGAATGGCTATCAGGCGGGTCACCACCTACATGCTCTGTCCAATGGAAAAATGCACCAGCTGGACAGGGAAAACAGACTTCATCGGATACAAAACATTTCACTTAACACCGTGTAGGATTCAAACCTATTGTTGTAAATCCTCAAGAAAGCACCTCGAAAAATCCTACGTGACAAACATAATCTGTCTGTAATTTGTCTAAAACAAATTAACAGTAGTAAATGATGGGAAATGGTGTGCTTGGAGTATTGACATAGTTCATTTGGATGACAGGTTTCTGGAGCACCCTAGTTTACCACAATAACAAATGAATAATGGAACCAACACTTGCATTTATCCGATTACTGATAAGAATATCTGAAGAAAGGCAGACCTAGATTAACTTGTCATGTTCCTTTGCTCTTTTGGGGTTCTCATGCACAAAATGGCTGTTGTCCCTTTCCTTGTAACAATTACTATACCTAAGAAGTGCATTGTTGTTGTATCTGAAACCCTTTGAGATGTCCTGGATTGTGAAAAGTTAGGTCCATACAAGATTTTTAAAAAATTTCTAAGCTGGTTTTGTAAATCTCCACAGATTCAGTTTTATAACAATAAGATGAAATACAATAGAATTTTTAAATCAAATTGGTTGGATGATATGACATCACTAACATTTGTAAAATATATACATAAATGTAATACACTCTATGGTATGACATGACATGTTGCTGCTGTAAATCTGAATTGCTGGACAGTTCTCTGTGTGGCAAAGTTTTGGGCTTTTAAAAGACTTGAAGTGGAAAATATTAAGAAACAGACTGTATAGTTTACCACAAGAATTAAAACAAACTTTCATTTGTCTCTCCTTCATTTATAAAATTGTCTTTTCAAAAATTAGTAACTGCACTAGCCCAGTCTGATAGCTGAAGATGCGATGTGGGTGGCTTATTGATTAGCATTGCTGCTTCATAGTACCAGGGACTGAGGTTCGATTCCAATCTCAGACAATTATTTGTGTGGAGTTTGCAAATTTATCCTGTGTCTCTGTGAGTTTCCTCCTTGTGTTCCAATTTTCTCCCACAGACCAAAGATATGCAGACGAGGTGGATTAGCCATGGGAAATGCATGGTTACAGGAATAGGGGAGCTCGTGGATCTGGGTGGGATGCTCTTCGGAGGGTTAGTGTGAATGTGATGGCCGAATGGTTTGCATCCACACCATGTAACATACAGAGAGAGAAGGCTAAAGAAGGAAAGATAACTAAATTAAAAGGCTTTTTTTAATTGAAAAAAATTGTCTTGTACAGCTTTAGCTAATTGGCATTAAGAGTAGAAGATCTACGTTCAGATGCTTCACCTGGTAGGCAAGGTAATATTGGGCATGGCTCCTCCTCCTAGTTCCTATGCCAGTGAATAAAGATTGGGTCTGTTGGAACATTGACATGACTTCCATGATCAGATAACTGTAGAAAACTAAACACCTATGAATGGCTTCATATTGAAAATGTTAGTAAAGGAAAGAGAAGAAACAAGAAAAATTGATCTTTTAGATTAGATTGCCTACAGTGTGGAAACAGGCCTTTCGGCCCAACAAGCCCACACCGACCCTCCGAAGAATAACTCACCCAGACCTATTTCCCTCTGACTAATGCACCTAACCCATGGGCAATTTAGCATGGCCAATTCATCTGACCCGTACATCTTTGGATTGTGGCAGGAAACCCATGCAGGTACGGGGAGAATGTGCAAACTCCACACAGGCAGTTGCCCGAGGCTGGAATTGAACCTGGAACCCTGGTGCTGTGAGGCAACAGTGCTAATCACTGAGCCACTGTGCTGCCCTAAACTTTTAACTTTTATATATTTACTGATTTTGTCTAAATTCAATAATGGCCAGGATTTCTCAATTTTGTTATAATTGCTGAGACAATTGGCGTTTTCATAGACTCCCTACAGTATGGAAGCAGGCCATTCAGCCCATCAAGTACATATCAGCACTCCAAAGAGCATACTACCCAGAGCCAACCCCAAACCTCCACCCTATCCCTGTAACCCTGCACCCCCCCCCCCATGGTTAATCCACCTGGCCAGAATCCCCCTGGACACTATGGAAACCAAAGTATCCAGAGGAAACCCATGCCAACACAGAGACAATGTGCAAACTCTGCACAGAGAGTGGAATCAAATCTGGGTGCCTGGCGCTGTAGGGCAGCAGTGCTAACCGATTAGCCACTGTGCCACCCACATCCACCACTTCAAATATTCATTCCCACCATCACCGCTGCACAGTGGTAGCTGTATGTACCATCTGCAAGATGCATTGCAGGAACGTGTCGTAATCCTCCAACACCACTATCCATATCCATGACACCATCCAGAATGTTGAGGACAGCAAAAAGCATAGCAACACCACCACCTGCAAGTCCCCATCTTACCCACACAACATCCTGACTTGGAACTATGTCACCATTCCTTCACTGTCACTGGATCAATGTACTGTAACTCCTTCTTTCACAGCTCTGTGGGTGTCCCTGCACCACACGAATTGTAGTGGTTCAGGAAGGTGTCGGCATCAACATTTTCTCAAATGCTTTTGGAATGAGCAATAAATGCTGGTCTTTCAAGACAGTGATTTTCTATTGGGGAAGAAAATCAAGAACTGTAGAGCTATCCGTCTGTTCTGAAGAAGTCATATAGGTCTCAAAATCTTAACCTTGTTTCTTCACAGATGAACTGCTGAGTTTCACCAGCCCTTTCAGTTTTTTTTTCTGATTTACCATTGAGCTAAAGTGGGTAGATGAAGTTCCACTACAAATCTTTCTATGTGCTAAGATGAGGGTGTCACATGTTCATCCTTAATTGCCCAGAGGGCAGTTAAGAGTCAGTTACATAGTTGTGGGTCAGAGGAGGCAAAGATTGGCAGTTTCCTTCCACTAAAAGACATTAGTGACCCAGATGGGTTTTCCCCAACAATCGGAAATGGATTCACGGTCATTAGACTCTTAATTTCAGATTTTTTAATTGAATTATTGAACTTATTATTGAACTGGATCCACAGAACATTGTCTGGGTCTCTAGATTGACAGTCCAGCAATAATACCACTAGGCTAATGAGTTGTGCCATGTGTGTCTGGAGACTGAAGTTGATGTCATTGCTTCACTTCCCTGTGAAAGACACTGTCCTCAAGGGTAACAGCCTCACCAGAAACGGATAGGCCAGCACTGGGTAGCCACACCTCAGGTAAGTGTCCCCTGTCACAGAGTTTCAGCTTCACAGAAGCAGGGATACACCATTCAGCCCATCAAGCCTGCTCTGCAATTCAACGTGATCATGGTTGACCTTGGGCTTCAATGCCACTTTCCTACCTATTCTACATATCCATTGATTTCCTGAGAGATTAAAATTCCCAGCTTTAAATAAGTTTAATAATGCAGCATTTAAAACCTTCTGAAACAGAGAATTTCAAAGAAATGGGATAATATGATAGGAAATTTCTTCATTGTTTCCCTAGATATTTAACCCTTCTTAAACTCCAAATGATTAAGCTCACAGTCACTTTGTGCCCCAAGTCAGTTCTTTCTCATTTCATGAAATAATGCACATTATTGTGAGTTGATGATGTAACGTGTATATTTATTGCATGTCGTTCTGTTGTTCGAGTTGGTAGTGTACCGTATAATTTAACCATGGGCTGGGGGAAGAAGTTGCAGGGGACTAAGATAAGGAACCTAACCGACGGCTAACATTCACAGTTGGATGGTGTCATGTCACACACTGCAGCAGTCCTCACCCCTGAACCTCCAAACATGCCATATAAACCTCACACCCTCCACCCACCATAGACAGCAGCCCTTACCATCCATCCCCTAACGGACACACACACACACACACACACACACACACACTCCCATACACACAGACATATAAGCGCACCCTCCCTCATGCCAAATCTTCACACACCAGGATGCACAAATGCACACTGAGAAAAGCACACTGATACACAGCAACCACTCACTCGCAACACACACCCACATGCGTACCTCTCTCACATGCACAGTAAATATTCAGGAGGATTTCCAGGCTGATGTCTGGGTGCATAAAGGAACATGTTACTGTGAGTGTGGTGCCACACGAATGGACCAAAATCTGATCTAACCAATAACAGCAGTCACAAGAATAAATCTTCAAATTAAATTAAGGGTGAAATTCTTTCATTGTGCAGAATAAATTAATACAAGCCAGGCCAACATTTAGAGATTGATATAAATTTCCTTTGCAATGATCTCTATACAAAAATCAATATCAAAGAGTGAATATTCTAAACTGCTTTAGGTAATCAAGAAAGTAACAAAAACTAAACATAGACATTGCCTGTGAATGGCAGGTCCTAACCCAGTACCCACACAGCTTTAAAAATACAAGCTAATAGCCGACCAGTACTTCGTCTGAATAAGTACAATGTCAAGGAGATATTGAATACAGAATTTAAAGAAATCCACTTGTTAACTGAATGTATGACACAATTTCCAAACATCCTTATACTTTACCACATTTCAAAATGCTGGAAGTTATCAACGATTCCAATGCTTAATGTGAAAAGTTACATGAATCATTGCATTACTGGGATCGGTTCCTGAAAGGAGCTTTATCCCTTTGCAGACTCAGCCTCAGTACAGGCTGATTGTGAAGATATTTCACAACAATTCAATTTAAATAATGCAGTGGGGAACATTTTAAAATGGATATGTTGCTTTTTTCAATCCTTTCATGGGGTGTGGGCATCACTGACAGGACCAGCAATTGTTGTCTGTCCCTAAATGCCCTTGAACTGAATGGCTCACTGGGTTATTGGAGGGCAGTTAAGAGCCAGATTTCTGTCAGTCTGGAATCTCATGAAGGCCAGATCAGGTGAAGGATGGCAGGACGTTAGTAAACCAGAAGAATTTTTGCAACAATTATAACTGAGAATAGCCTTCAATTCCAGATTTTAGTTTGGGTTTAAGTTCTACCAGCTGCCATGATGTGATTTGAACTCATGTTCCCAGAGCATTAGTCAGGATCCCTAGAATACTATTCCAGTGACATTAGCATGACACACTGCCTGCCTCCAAGACTTGAAGCCAGTGCAAGGCACTGTGCAAAGACATAGTAGGTATATAGCACTTCGTGTGGGCAGCAGAGTTAAAGAAGAAACTGCTGGAAAAATTCAGCAGGTCTGTCAACATCTATGGAGAGAAAGCAGAGTTAATGTTTTGGGTCCAGTGATCCTTCATCAGAACAGTGTTTCCAGCATCTGCAATTCTTGTTTTTTTTTGTTTTAGAGTTTAGGAAGACCTCTCCTTTACAGTAGGAGAAGAGTACCAGGGATAACTTTGATACCTTTCACTAAGGTAGCCATGATGAGCAAACACTAATCTTCCAACTCCACACAGAAATTCTGGGCCCATGAAAAGGCAGTACCACCTCATCTTTCTCAGACTTTCCTTTGGAACTCATTCCAGAGTGCTTCCCTCTGATCCCACCCACATAACAACCTCTGGATCACATCAGTCAGCTGTGGACTGCCAGTGACTTACTTCAGATGGTTGACCAATTTGCTCTGACCCTTGTGCCAGCCAAGCATGTATTAAAGTAAGTGTTAAAACCAGATTGATCCCCTTATCACCCCAGGTCAGGGGTTGTCTCAATCCAAAGCTGTTAACTCATGAAACACTTTCTTAGCATCACTGTCATGACAAGTCCATGACAAGTATGTAGTTCACTCCCACACAAAATGAACAGAAAAAAGTCATCTTAGTATAACATTCACCCACACCTTATTCATTTGTATCAAAAAGATCTTATTTGAATAAATTAAACCTACCCTCCTCCATTTTTTAGTTGATACCTAAACTCACTGGAGCAGGAAAATCGATGTTTTGGGCAAAAGCCCTTCATCTTGAATACAGGCAGAATGCTTGAAGGGTGGAGAGGCTTATTATCTGCCCTTGACCTCTTCATTTCCAACTGCTGCTGGGACATTAACCACCTCAACCTGTCTACCCGCCCCCCCCCTTCCCTCACTCTAACCTCTCACCCTCACAACGTGCTGCCCTCCACTACCTCTGCTCCAATCCCAACCTCACCATCATGCCAGCAGATAAAGGGGGTGAAGTGGTAGTCTGGCGCACTGACCTCTACACCGCTGAAGCCAGATGCCAACTCGAGGACACCTCCTCTTACCACCCCTCGACCATGACCCCACCCCTCATCACCAAGCCATCATCTCCCAGACTATACAGAACCTCATCACCTCAGGAGATCTCCCACTCACAGTTTCTAACCTCATGGTCCAGGAACCCCGCACTGCCCGGTTCTATCTCCTTCCCAAGCTCCACGAGTCTAACCACCCTGGCCGACCCATTGTCTCAGCATGCTCCTGCCCCACTGAACTCATTTCTACCTACCTTGACACTGTCCTATCCCCCCTAGTCCAAGAACTCCCCACATACGTTCGTGACACCAGCCATGCCCTCCAACTCCTCCAAGACTTCCATTTCCCTGGTCCCCAACACCTCATCTTCACCATGGATATCCAATCCCTCTACACCTCCATCCGCCATGACCAGGGCCTCCAAGCCCTCCATTTCGTCCTCTCCCGACATCCCCAACAGTATCCTTCCACCGATACTCTCATTCGTTTGGCCAAACTGGTCCTCACCCTTAACAATTTCTCCTTTGAATCCTCCCACTTCCTCCAGACCAAAGGGGTAGCCATGGGCACCCGTATGGGCCCCAGCTATGCCTGTCTCTTTATTGGCTATGTAGAACAGTCCATCTTCCGTAATTACACCGGCACCACACCCCACCTCTTCCTCCGCTACATTGATGACTGCATTGGCATCACCTCGTGCTCCCGTGAGGAGGGTGAGCAATTCATCAACTTCACCAACACATTCCGCCCTGACCTTAAATTTACCTCGACCATCTCTGACACCTCCCTCCCCTTCCTGGACCTCTCCATCATCATTAATGACAACCGACTTGACACTGACATTTTTACAAACCCACCGACTCCCAAAGCTACCTGGATTACACCTCTTCCCACCCTACCTCCTGCAAAAATGCCATTCCGTATTCCCAATTCTTCCGCCTCCACCGTATCTGTTCCCAGGAGGACCAGTTCCACCACAGAACACACCAGATGGCCTCCTTCTTTAGAGACCGCAATTTCCCTTCCCACGTGGTTAAAGATGCCCTCCAACACATCTCGTCCACATCCCGCACCTCCGCCCTTAGACCCACCCCTCCAACTGTAACAAGAACAGAACCCCCCTGGTGCTCACCTTCCACCCTACAAACCTTCGCATAAACCAAATCATCCGATGACATTTCTGCCACCTCCAAACAGACCCCACCACCAGGGATATATTTTCCTCCCCATGTCTTTCCACCTTTCGCAAAAACCGTTCCCTCCATGACTACCTGGTCAGGTCCACGCCCCCCTACAACCCACCCTCCCATCCTGGCACCTTCCCCTGCCACCGCAGGAATTGTGAAACCTGTGCCCATACCTCCTCCCTCACTTACATCCAAGGCCCCAAAGGAGCCTTCCACATCCATCAAAGTTTTACCTGCACATCCACAAAGGTCATTTATTGCATCAGTTGCTCCCGATGCGATCTCCTTTACATTGGGGAGACTGGACGCCTCCTAGCAGAACGCTTTAGGGACCGTCTTTGGGACACCTGCACCAATCAACCACACCGCCCTGTGGCCCAACATTTCAACTCCCCCTCCCACTCAGCCGAGGACATGGAAGTCCTGGGCCTCCTTCACCACTGCTCCCTCACCACCCGACGCCTGGAGGAACAATGCCTCATCTTCTGCCTCGGAACACTTCAACCCCAGGGCATCAATGTGGACTTGACCAGTTTCCTCATTTCCCCTATCCCCACCTCACCCCAGTTCCAAACTTTCAGCTCAGCACTGTCCCCATGACTTGTCCCACCTGCCTATCTTCCTTTCTACCTATCCACTCCACCCTCCTCTCTGACCTATCACCTTCATCCCACCCCCATTCACCCATTGTACTCTTTGTTACCTTCCCCCACCCTCCTCCCTGACCTATCACCTTCATCCCCACCCCCACTCACCTATTGTGCTCTCTGCTACTTTCTCCCCACCCCCACCCTCCTCTCATTTATCTCTCTACCCTTCAGACACTCTGCCTCTATTCCTGATGAAGGGCTTTTGCCCGAAACGTCGCTTTTACTGCTCTTCGGATGCTGCCTGAACTGCTGTGCTTTTCCAGCACCACTCTAATCCGGAATCTGGTTTCCAGCATCTGCAGTCATTGTCTTTACCTAAACTCACTGCCCTATATGGGTCTGCACACATCTTCATGATTTATATATGTCAAGACACTTCTTTGTGACTGCTCACTCTATGCTGCATCACTGCATCGTGTGAAGAATTCAACCACTTCAGATCCATCTCACTGGCTTCCTTTAATAAAGACATTTTGCCAGTCCTCCTGACGAATGACTGGTGAAATGCCACATTGAGATTCTGCAGCTGAGCTTACAGAAGCTAAATACTGCAGATGCTGGCAATCTGAGATACAATCAGATAAGAATGTAAAGCACAACCAGTAGATCAGGCAGCAGCTCTGGAGTGAGAGAGAGAGAGAGAGATAGAGAGAGAAAGAGTCTAGAGCAGTGTTCCTCAACCTTTCTGTATTCAATGCCCCCTTCTTATCCTTGAAATCATGCAACGCTCCCCAAAAGTAAAGCTTGATTTCCGCATATAGTACTTTCATCAATTTGTAAGGCAATTTTTTTATATATCAAAAGGGAACATAATTTATCCTCAACATTTGAGGCCATTTCATCGATGCGCCTTCTCACGGAATTGTTGCTAAGAGGAATATGCTTGATAGTCATTGATGGTTCCTGATGTAGCCCAGTTGATAATACTTCAGCAATAGCTGGAAGCACCAATGATTCACCCATGGAATGAGGTTTACCACATTTTGCAATTAGCTTCGCTACGTTGTATGATGCCATAAGGCCATCCACATTTGTGGCTCCCATCTTTGAAAAAGCAGTGGAAATCGTTGGTTGCTGATTAAATTTATTCTTTAATGTTTGAAAATATGCCAAGTCTTTGTCCTTTTCGTCACTGTGTTTCTTTTCCAAATGTTTAATAAGGGAAGGGTTCATGGCCTCGTTGGAAACACTTTGTTTACAGAGCAAGCACAGTGGTAACTGCTTATTAGATGGAGATTGAATAAAGCCATATCGCAAATAGTCCATACTATACTGCCTGCACTTTTTCTGACTCGATGAGGCCATGTTTACACTGTCGCTCGAATACCCAGCTGGAATCATGGGTATTACCTTATCATGATAATTTTAAGACACTCAGACAAGTGGCAAAATTTGATTGGCTAATTAGCTGTAATGTGCATTCATTCTGCCACCCAGTAGAACAGTTGAAAAGCTGCATTTTGTCTTCCAAGAAGTGACATGAGTTAGGTGATATTGATCTTGGCAGTAGAATCAGTGCCAACTGCGAAAGAGTTCAAATGGTTTGCCAGTCACAGAGAAGACTATCGATAATAGCGCAGCAACCAATCAGAGTGCATGCCTCTATGGGTGCAGGGAAAATAACAGACTCGTGTTATGCAACTAACCATGTGCACACAGCAATGTCCTTCAGGGACATGGCAGTCTTCCAAGTGATTGGTAAGCTCTCTACAAAGTCATTCAGTGCCCACTTGCTGCCCCCTTTGACTTCAACGCCTACCGAAGGAAGGCAAATGCCCCTCAGGGGGCGCTTCCGCCCCCGTTGAGAAACACTGGTCTAGAGTTATCATTTCAGCCCAGTGAATACTGAAGTAGGAATGAATGCATGGAAGAGACATAGGACAGAAGGGAAGAGAGATTAAATGGCAAAAGGGTGATGAATGGAGAAACAGAAACATAGAAATGTAGAGAATAGGAGCGAGTAAAGGCCATTCAGCCCTTCAAGCCTGCACCACCATTAATATGATCATGGCACATCATCCAACTCAATCCCCTGTTCTTCATTTTCTCCATATTCTTTGATCCCTCTTGCACTAATACCTATATCAAACACCTTCTTGAAAACATTTAATATTTTAGACTCAACCACTTGCAAATTTGGAAAAGAGAAATGTGAACTAGTCAGTAAAGAGTTTTTAACTTTTGACAAAGGTCAGGAGACTCCACAATGCAACCCTTGACCTCCTATTTCTCAGTTGGCCATCCTCTGTTGACCTCAATCCCACCCAGCAGTTCCTCGTGTTACACTAGTGACCATTCCCACCTACCTACTATAACTCTACTTCAACAGAGATATTCTCCAAGCTGTATTAATTACTGGGTAATCACTTGATGGCCCAGTTTTGGGTTGCCTCTAATGAGGCCTAGCTGCTAACATCACCCAAGGCTAACTGCTACCCATCCTAGACAGGCTAGATCCTTGCTAGGCTAGAGCTCCAGCCTGACAGTGGTACAGGGCTCCTGCAGTTTGGGAATCAGATTCTAACCTGACTAAGCAAGTGAGAAACTAGTAAAGGGATGGGACAGTGCACCTGGTCACTCCATAGAAACTCGCTTTAAAATGTTTGACCAGTGCGAGTGCATTCCACTATTGCTCTTGAAAGATTTTAATTTGCTGGCTCTGAATTTAACTATGTCCTGCTGTGAAAGAGTGCATGGCCCCAAAGGAGAGGACTTAATTTGTGTAGCATCTAATAATGACCTCAGCATTTCTCAAACTACTTTAAAGGTCAAATAAGCTCCTGTATTATCACTTGATCCTTAACATTGGGTTGGGAGGCAGGAAGTATCAACAAGTCATTGCCCAGATGTAATGGACCTCAAGTCTCTGACTTCAAATTCAAGAGTGTCGAAATTGGACTTGGGTCGTGATACCAAATAGGTGAATTCATATTAACCGCCCATCAAGCCATCACATTGAAGGTCCAAATAGGCAGTGTTAAAAACCAGAGTCCACACTTAGCAGTCCAAATTCAAGTTGTAAATTGAAAATTCACACGTGGGGAGTACCTCAAAGGCTCTCCACCAAGTTCCAAATAGTGACGGTTTTGACATTTATAAAAACATAAGGGATATGGATAGGGCGAAAAGCCAAGGTCTTTTTCCCAGGGTTGAGGAGTCCAAAAGGGACCTGAGGGGCAATATGTTCAAGCAGAGGTTGGTGCGTGAATCGAATGAGTTGGCAGAGGAGATGGTGGAGACGGATACAATTACAACATTTAAAAGGCATCTGGATGGGTACATGAATTGAATGGGTTTAGAGGGATTCGGACCAAATACTGGCAAATGGACTAAATCAGTTCAGGATATTTGGTCAGCAGGGACTAGTTGGACTGAAAAAGGGTCTGTTTCCAAGTTGTAAAACGCCATGCCTTTAATTTGACTGAACAGTGAATGCGTTGTCCTTTGTTGAGTGTGCTGAGAAATCTAATTTCAACTCAACCTTGTAGTGGAGAGTGCCGCATGAAGAAGAAAGTAACCCTTTTGGAATAAAGGGGAGAATGCAATTTTTTAAATATCACAAATAGTTTCTAAAAGAAGCGGGTTTCTCGGTCCGTCGCTACGCAACAACTGTAGGGATGTTTGTGTTCGCCGACTGCAGGAAATGTGCACTAACACTTTCTTTTGGAATTTTCCAGTTCATTCCATAGCGTTCTTCATGAAATCATGTCGTCAATGTAATTTACAATTAAAATTTTATAAATTTCTTCTCATCCATATTTCTTCTAAATAAAATTATTTTCAGGTTGCCAATCGATAGCACTTTATGTCTGATTTGACGAGCCTGACTGGTGTCCGCATGGTATCTATTTAATTTACAATACGCTCATTTATTCCGCCTCTTGAGCATTGCATTTTGTTTCGTGAAAATGCTGAACTATATTTGCATGTGCAGAATTCGCGCTTGAACAGTTACTGTTCAAGATTAAGAACAAGATTATCGGCTTCCTTGATACATTGACAACGAAGTTCACGGTACGAGGACTCCAAGGGTTTTTTTAAAAATGCAAGTTCCCGCCAATTTACAGCTGCTGTAAATTCTAGATATTCTAAGATTGCCTACATGAGACGATTTTGCATTTCTTATTAAAGTGTCTTTGGAAAGTAGGAACATTGATTCTTATTTATGAATTGATGCATGTTAGAAACTTTCACATCAGTCTGAAATTAAAATTACAATTACAGCTGTGGTGTCACAACAGAGATTAAATTTATATTTTCAAACCTTGGCCCAGTTTACCAACAATAGGGAAGTGTTATACTGATCCACTCTCCATACTGTATGTGGCAGTTTTTTAAAATTGTGTTCAGCAAAGTTGACTCATTCGCTGGGCTTCTGACGCATTTTAACATTGACAGTCTTGCATGGTAGCCTAATGAGGGCTGACAGAAATAATGTTTTGATGGAGGGTAAAGTTTTTTTTAGATTAGACTTACAGTGTGGAAACAGGCCCTTTGGCCCAACAAGTCCACACCGACCCGCCGAAGCGAAACCCACCCATACTCCTACATTTACCCCTTTACCTAACACTACGGGCAATTTAGCATGGCCAATTCACCTGACCTGCACATCTTTGGTCTGTGGGAGGAAACCGGAGCACCCTGAGGAAACCCACGCTGACACGGGGAGAACGTGCAAACTCCACACAGTCAGTCGCCTGAGTCGGGAATTGAACCTGGGTCTCTGGCGCTGTGAGGCAGCAGTGCTAACCACTGTGCCACCGTGCCGCCCTGTACAGAATGAGGCATTCAATGGATGTGTGCGGTTTCTGTTCAGTAGTATTTGTGTCTCCTGCTCATACCGATACTTGGACATTATATGATCTAATTTAAATTCCAGCCCTCAGGTGGCTGAGATGGAGAATCAGAAACTTGGAAAATACAAAAGACGGAATGGCTCCCCAACTCATTACCACAATTGGAAAAATTTTGTCTGCTCACCTAAGGTGCCAATTAGGCATGTATGAGAGGGCTTGGCAGCAATTTGCCTGCAGAGGTAAGCAGCCAGCTCAAAGAACTTTCTATCACAAAGCTGCATTTGTAGCCAAAGCGTTGTAGCCAGAGATATTTTTCTTCTGTTCTGACATTTTTGAATTTTCATTTTGAATGTATGACCCTGAGGATGCCTCCTCACATTCCCATCTGGATGGGGCTGCTAGAACAGCTAACCCCTCATTCAGCCAGCAAGATGGTGGGAGGTTTCCCTCTCTTGTACATGTTGATTTCGCTTGAACCATCTAGGATGTCTTGGATAGATTTGTCCCCACCATTCTTGTTGCTCATACTGTATTAGTTGAGGCTTCTGCTGCTATATGAGGTAGGATGCCCACAAGCAGCTGAGACAGAGTAGGGAATAGGTTGATGACTTATTTATTAAAGCTCGTTACATGAATGATGGTCATTTATGAGATGACACTCAACCTATGAGTGGGTTCACATTACATTCTTATACAATATTGGTAACAAGCACAACTTGTTAGAATTCTTAACAACTCTCTGCAACACTTGGAGAACTGGCTCACTGCTCCCAGGAACAATTTCTTATATTCTGATAGGCAAAACTTATTTTGAGATGTACTTAACCCTGTCAGGGAGAAAATGAGGACTGCAGATGCTGGAGATCAGAGCTTCCCTCCTCCCTACCTTTTATCGCCTGCTTGGCACATTCTCCTCATTCCTGAAGAAGGGCTCATGCCCGAAACGTCGATTCTCCTGCTCCTTGGATGCTGCCTGACCTGCTGCGCTTTTCCAGCAACACGTTTTCAGTCCGTCAGACTCTATTATACAATTGGAGTGATTACTCAATGTCAAAATGGCCCCTGTGCATGAGCAGAAACTGGTTGTGACATCAACAGGCTGTCACAATGTCTGCATATTTGTTGCCGATATCACTGTGTTCCAGGTTCAGTGACATCAGCGCCAGCACAGATGATACCTACCATGGGTGTAGCAGGAGTAGGTGTGTGGGAACAGGCAGGGGCTGGAGGTGAGGTGGAGCTTTTACTCCCTTGTGGAATAGTTCTTCACTGCCTTACCACCTGATCATAATTTGCCACAGTGGATGACATTGCACAGGTGGAGTGCCCAGATGCATTTGGAGCATGCACAGTAAGAATGTTCGCAATGGACAGTTCTTTGGCCATAGATCCCAGAAAATAACTTTAAACATAAAAAGCAGGTGAAGTTCATCGCAGCTGCTGTTTTGGCACTTTGTAATGTGGCACTGCAAATCAATATTCCTACACAGGTATGGGTACTACAGCATCAAGTGATGACATTCACAATAAATACAGCCTTAGACAACACCCTCCTTCCTAGGATATCAAGAATGAAGGTAGTAATTACAAAGATACAATTAGAAACAATAATTGACACCTTGGCCCCACTCGCCTACTCTTGCTATTCAATAAGATTGTAGATCTGATAATGGACTCCTATAGAGTTTACAAGAATCAGAGGTGACTGAATTGAAATTTACAAGATCCTGAGGGGACACAACTGGATATGAGAGAATCTAGAAAATAGGTCATTATTTAAAAACAAGGGTTCACCCATTTAAAAGGGAGATGAGGAAAATGTTTTTTCTCCTGAAGGGTTGTGAGCTTTAGAATTCCCTTTCACAAAAAAGCTTTGATTTAGTAACTTAACATTTTTAAAAAGACAGTAGTGATTATTGTCAGAAATATGCAGGAATATACATTTGAGGTTAAAATCAGATTATCCACAATCTTATTGAATAGCACAGCAGACTAGGAACTGATTGCCTACTCTCGTTCCTTATTTGTATGTACATTACAGTATTTTGAAGTAACCCTCATAATCAGCAGTGATTATATTAAAGAAAGTAGAGACAAGAGTGATTACAGCAATGCTATAATTATAAAATTAAGACACCAAAAGATTTAGTCATTTAAATTGGTCATTTGAACCCTGAATAAAATCCAAAATTTATTCTTTTAACTTGTGGACATCTTTAGTATCACAGAAATGAATTGTGAAAGTTAATCCAAAGGCTACCTGTTCATTGTAACATCAAGCGAAGAAAGGAATCTTTAAAAAAGTAACTTTTCTCCACCTGCATATTCACCGTACTAATATGATGTTTCACAGTGGAAGCTCAACATTTGTGACAATACTGCTGCAAGCTTACGAAGAGGTAACTTGTAGTTAATTACTCGGATGTTCTGCTCCCAGTTTACAGGTATGTTTATTCTCTTACTCATCATCACATGGTATTAATAGCCTTTTGCAAATATTATTGAAATGCTAATGAATACTAGTTGTTATCAAAACATAAATTCTAATAGGAATAAGAGCTGTAAAAACTGTATTATAACCAGAATCAAAGAGGGGTAACAGTGAAATAGACACTTTATGTTATTTGAACATGATTTAATTACAGCAAATGATTAATTAGCATTAGAGACACTGTCAGTTTGAATTGAAAACACTGGCAGCAACTGTTTATTTTTAATGATATGTATTCAATTTATCACTGTTGCCGGCTGGTAGAAAAAAGACTTTTATTTACATAGCATCTTGAAGTGCTCTGGACATTCCAAAGCATTTACAACAGATGATGAATACATTGAGAATTAAGAGCCAGAACAATATAGATCAAAAGATAATAAAGTTGATTGTAATGGTTATACTCATGGCATATGGCATGCCATGAAACATCAATTCCCAAGTAGTCAACTACAGATTATTTCAGAGAAATGCTGCAGTAATTATGTCACAATCATTAATCCTTCAAAGTGAGACTCCTCACATAACAATTATTGCCACTGGTGTCAATAGTTGAAGTAGTTAAACTAAAATTAGAAAATGCTCAGGATAGACAGCATCTGAAAAGAGAAAAAGCAGATTCTGACATTTTAGATAGATGCCATTTTAAAATAAAAAACAATAACACCATCACAAATGAGATAGGGCACAATCAGCAAAGTTGGCCTACAGGATGAAGAGAACAATAAAATTAGCCATTGATGAATAGAACCTCTTTGAAACTGACGTGCTGAATGTTTCAGTGCCTTCCAGCATTTGCATTCAAAGATACAAATATTTCTACTGAAAACCACAGTAACAATGAAACTTATAATTTAAAAAAAGCTCTCCTTTCCAGCACTATTTTGTGTCTAATATAATTACAGGGGCACGAAAATAAAACTATTTGAACTTTGTTTCAATCTTGTTACGCAAATTATCATTAACGGTAATGTTTTGTATTCACCAGCAGCTTTGCTGTTCTACTTATAGCATTGGACTTTTGAAATAATTGTTTGCAATTTTACAATAATTCTTCAATTCAAGATGCAAAGTGTTCATTAAGCACATTAGGTAGTGTGCTATTGTAACATTAGAGAATCATTTAAGGTCCAGCCAACAGCAGATAAACATTTTAATGATTGTCGGTTACGAAATTGTTCTAGGAGAAAGTGAAGACTGCAGATACTGGAGATCAGAGCTGAAAATGTGTTGCTGGAAAAGTGCAGCAGGTCAGGCAGCATCCAAGGAGCAGGAGAAGCGACATTTCGGGCATGAGCCCTTCTTCAGGAATTGTTCTGTTTATTTCAGTATGAGACCATGGACGCAATGTTGAAATTACTTGACCTGTTTCAATAAACTTAGTGCGTTATTGTGAATTATAGAACTTCCTGTACTGATTGCATGCTTATTGACTTATTCAGGATCCTGTTTAAAGTGAAATATTGTAACTATTAGCATGTATTTCTGTGAAATTTCATTTAAAAATTAAATCTTTTAAACAGTAAATGACTTATAATTTTCCACATGAAATGATAGGCAAACTGCAGAGTTATTGATCAGAAAAATGGTGCTTTATAGAGGTGACATAACAAATGGATGCATAGCCAAAGAAGGTAATATTAGAAGAGGTGACCAAAAGCTTTCTTACAAACATGCGTTTTATGGAGGGATTGAGACTAGGAAGGTCAGCTGGAGAAGTTTAGGAAGAGAATGCCAACACCAGCCTAACCAATCTACTGTTTGTGAGTATTTAAGTACTGTTCTACCTCTTTGCTTGCTCATGTTTAAAGTCTCACAATCGTATTAAAAAAAACACTAAAAATTCAAAAAAGTAAAAATCTTATTAGACCAATTTACAAAGTGTAACCATGAGAGGATTTATTATACTTTTTATGGTTATTGTTGTACAGTAACTTAATGGAGAGGGCAATATACAAAATAATGGGGAACTACTAAATTGATAGCATCATTATAATAAAACATAAACATTGATTCATAAGAAGAATATATTGGATAGCAAATGATCGTCACATTGTCGTGATAAACTTGGTTTCTAAGACTGATGCTCGGGTGGAAAATGAACGTTTTTCAGTACCTTGTTGCTGCACTACTTCCTAAAAGTTAACTTCAGCACTGCAACATGCAGAATATGCCTCAAATCTGACCTGTCGCGTGAAACAACCGGTAACGAGGGATGCATGTCATCTGGGATGTGCGCGCACACAGAAAAATGAAGCAAGTGGTGTCACACTATTTTATCACATCTGAAATATCACACGAAAAGTCCTAACATCCCGTGCCACACCGGCACATGATCGTCGTATTTGTCTTTCTGTTTTTGTTAAATTCTCTCTTTCCGCGGGTCCAGTAGCTGCGAAGTGTTCGTGTAATATATATATATATAATACAGTATATTTATAAAATAGGCATCACATTCCATGTTTCTTCCTGATGACAGACATGGACAGTAATTTCTCCTTGTTCCTCAACTCCTCCCGCAGGATGGCCTCGCTGACCTTCAGTTGCCGGATGGTGCCTTTCATCTCCTTGATCTTCACCTCCATCAGGGCGATAATGTCCTTCTGCTCGTTGAGTTTCCTGAGCAGCTCCTCGGAGGTGGTGGTGGAGGAGAGCGAGTAGGAGTGATCCAGGCACTCGGGAGCCTCGGGGCGAGGGACGGCGGCGGCGGCGGTGGCGGCGGCCGGGAGGGAGGGCGACGATGAGGAGGACGAGGACGAGAAGAAGTAGGGTCCGGACAGGTCGATGGGCTTGACGTCCTCTTGTCCGGCGGCGCTGGCGGCCGGCAGCTTCTTGCGGGAGCGCCTGATCTTCCTCTCGTTGACCCCTCGGAGCGGGAAGATGGTAGGGACCTTGACTGAGTAGGTCTTCCTGCCGCCGGGGAAGTGGGCGCTGCACACCCGGTGTCCGGTGGTGGGGTAGAAGGTGCTGAAGCAGCCCGTTACTCCGGTGCGGGAGATGTTCTGGAGCCAGAGCCGGCGCTGCTCCTCATCCTTGGGGAAAGTGTAGAAGCGGAGCTCCCGGTCCCGGTGCGAGTTGTTGTAGCAGCCGGGCACGCAGCAGGTGAAGCCGGGCATCCTGCCGCTGCGATCCCCGGGGCCAGCGCCGCCTGAGCGGCCTCTTTAATCGCAGGCCCGGCTCCCCGGACTCTACTGTTCGCACGATGCCCTCTCTCCCCCACTCCAGTCCCCCCAGGTTTATTTATTTTCCCCCCAAACACCGAGTTAGCTGCAAAGCCCAGGCCGCGCAGCGGAACTACATCTCCCAGGATGCAGCGCGCCTTACACAGCCACTTCCGGTCAAACAAACAAACAGCTGCAAAAAAAAAGCAATAAAATGAACTTCTCTCTCAAAATAATGAATGCATTATTGAAACCTCTTCTCGCGTTTGTGCTCATTTGTATTTGGTTCTTATTACACTGATCAACACTTCACAAACTCCACTTCAAACTTTGTTTGCATTTTATCATATATTTGCTTTAAATTTTGTATCATTTTTGTTTGACTGTTATACTACACCTAAAGCAATAGCATTTATTGTATGCAAATAGGGGGAGAGTTTACTGCCAACAAAATTCACAGAAATAACTAAAATCTACATTCAAATTACGAAAACCAGACCCTAAATCTTACTATTTTGTTCACAGGATGTACATGACAATAATGTTTGAAAATTGATCAGTAAATTAATTTTACTAACGATGTTTATTAGCATTCAAGATGGCATCTCAAAAGCTGTTTTTGACTGAAATTTTGAAAATTTTGATTGAACTCATCTATATTTAAAACACCTTCAATAAAGGTACAAAAGTAAATTTCTGCCAACAGTAAAACCGATATCAATGATAGTGGTCACAATCCCATACTCATTACAGAGAGAGACAACTCATGGTAGGTTTAACCTGAGGGCCACCATGCCTCAGGCAGAGGATGAGGTCAGGAAGGTGGGACATTCACATCATCTTAGCTGGTGCAGGAATTGAACTAACTGGTTGGTAACTCTCTGCATGAGAAACCAGTCATCCAACCAACTGAGCTCACCAACCTCCAAATGATAGATTTGACAATTGAAGATGAAATTAATAAATAATCATTGAAGATAATTATGTGCCCTGAAATAAACATAATTAAAAGAAAGGATTCAAATTCTGAAGTATGCCACCATCTGACAAAAGGAATATTTTCATTTTATAAGAACACACTCTTTGTGTCTGTTATTTGTAATTGAAGGAAGATGAATAAATATGAGTCTGTGTACTCATCCATCTGCTTATTCACAGGATGTGCAGACCACTTAGGTTTGAAAATAGTTACATTAGTAAAAGGACAAGGATCTTGCAATATAAATTTATACAATCCATTCCTTCAACATCAAAGCATATCATTAAAATCTGAATGTAGTTTATAAATGGATAAGATGTAGTATGTATGTACCTATATAACAGTGCTGACCACATTAATTTAAAATCTCAATAGGACTCATTGGAATTTAAATATAGGTAATATGATAATTTGTAGGCTGGCACCAAATGAAATAATTGTGAAAATGCTGCATATGTAAGAATTAAATTTCATCCATTTTCTGTCTGGATCCATTTATTTATTGCTTTGAGGGCAACTATGAGTAGGTGAAAAAAGTAACATTGCTCCATATTCTGAGAACAAATCATGTACATGTTATATATTTAAGTCTGTCAAAGAAGTGGAAATATTTATTTACTGTGATCTTGATAACCATTCCAGGAACCGCAGACAGGCTACCTTGTCATAAATTCACAATTTGATCACAATATTTTGCGTATGTGGTTGCTTAGATAGCTTAAGATGAGCTCCACATTGTCAGACTGTATCATTCTCGCTAAAACCAGAACCAGTAGCTATTTTAATATTTTATAATTATACAAACAATAAGTCTGAATAATTAATTTTTACAATTAATGATTCAGAATACTCAAAACTTGCTTTGAGATTTAAATAAGGCAATATGTAATGGAATTATATTAACTGAGGTGCTAATGGACATAATTCACCCCTTTTTTGTATTACTAAATTTTGTTTCATTGCCAACAAGGTGGAAACAAAAGGTTCAAATGAGGGATCTGCAAAATCTCGATACTCAGTGTTGCTTAAGTACTTCCAAGGTTCCTTTTGAAATTCTAGATCAGTATTGTCTTTTCAGACTAGGCATGTTCCTTTGGAGTTGATCAACTTTATTTTTCAACAAAGTGGTAACTAAATATTAAATATTTTTATTGCTTTAATAGATGGGATGTGAACAGGAACACATTACCAAGCAGCTCTCCAGCTCTTGTCTGGAGAGCTGTTTGTTAGAACAAAGTCAATTGGCATTCTATATTAATGGTTTTAACAATAAAGTGAAGAAATATTTACTTACATAAGATAAACTTACAAATATTCTAATCTAAACAAATAAAGATACTAATCACAAAACTAGGTATTAATTATATGCTGATTACAAGTGGTTCATTAATTGTAGTGAAATGCTGTTCCTGGAAACCAACAATTATCACCAAATAATATTTGAGCATTTGTCCAATTTTCCTATCATGGAAATATTGCAGCGCAGAAGGAGACCATTTGGTCCGTTATGCCTACACCAGCATTTGAATTGAGCAATATAACATAATGCCATTCTCTTGCCTTTTCTCCATACACTTCACATTGTTTCTACTCAAATAATCAGCTAATGGTCCTTTGAATGCTTCTATTGTATCTGCTCCAATATAGTTCCATGTAGTGCATTCCAGACCTGATCCACTTGTTGAGTAAAAGGCTTTACTTCACTTTATATTTGTAAATTACCTTACTCTGTGCCCTCTCGTTCTTGATCCCCTAACAAGTGGGAACAATTTCTTCATAACTATTCTATCCATATCACTCATGGTTTTGAAAATTTCAGTTAGAACTCCTCTTGGCCTTCTTCCCTCCAAGGACAACAGTCCCTAACTCTCCAATCTATCCTCATAACTGAAGTTTCTCTTCCCTGGAACCATTTGTGTAAAGATATTCTGCACTCTTCTGATGCATTCACATCCTTCCTTTAGATTTGTACCTAGAACTGTAAAAATACTCCAGCTGAGGTTGAACAAGTATCTTGTATAATTCCAGCATAATGCCCCTGCTGTTGAACTCTATGACTCTTTCAATAAAGATCAGGTTACTGTAAGCTTTATTAATTTCTCTTTCCACTGTTCTGCCACCTTCAACAATCTATGTACATATTCATCCAGGTCTCTTTGCTCCAGCACCCTCTTAAGAATTAAAAATATTATCTCTCCATGTTCTACCTACCAAAACATATCTCCACATTGAACTTCTACCACAAAAATGGAATAATCCCAGCAATCCAAGGTAGTGGCCTAACTGTACCATTCCACCAACTCTCTTGACCCCTCAGCTCCTGCCGTGTTGTCAGCTTGGATAGGTCAGAACTTATTAATATTCTATCTGAATGCAGTATTTCCCAGAATGCAGCACTCTCTTTTTGGATTCTGAAGAATTCGAAATGTTAACTTTGTCTGTCTCCCCAGAAGTGCTGCCTGAGTTTTTCCAGCAATTTCTGGTGTTTACTCCTTCATCAATCCAGAATGTACATTCAAGCAACCTGATTTCTCTTATGTTTCCTGGAGCATAATATCAGATGTATGCGCACATCATACTAGATTATCTCTTATTTGGTTCCATTCTATATATAGTCAGTCAAAGATGCTGTAGAAAACCTGATGGAACATATAGCTGTTGGATTTAAATTGAAATCATAGCACTTCTAAACTTTAGTTTTTCCAGTACCAACAAAAATCAGTTGGCACTGAGGTGCCCATCTTGACATGATGTTTTGCAATAGGAATGCACTATACCATTGTGTTTCCTGGAAAATATCCTTCTTTATGTCATTCCAACATTTGGATTGATGGCCTGAATGATGTAGAATCATAGAATCCCTACAGTATGCAAGCAGGCCATTTGGCCCATTGAGTCCGCACCGACCCTCCAAAGGGCATCCCACTAGACCCATTCCCTACCCTATAACCTTGCATTTCCCATGGCTAATCCATCTAGCTGTGCACATCCTAGGACATCATGGGCAATTTACCATGGCTAATCCACCTAACCTGCACATCTTTGGACTGTGGGAGGAAACCAGAGCACCTGGAGGAAACCCACACAGACATGGGAAAACTTTGTCAACTCCACACGAATAGCCGCCTGAGGGTGGAATCAAACCTGGGTCCCTGATGGTGTGAGGTAGTGATGCTTAACACTGTGTCACCTTGCTACCCAATTAGAAAAAATAAAATAAGTTTATTGAGTTGCAGCTAATATTTAATGAACTTGGTTAAACCCAGATGAAATCATATTGAATATTTTTAACAATTTCAATCCTTATAAAAATATTTTTTATTTTTTTCAACCCTTCAGTATTGTGCTAAGGTTTCCGGGAAATAAAAGATTAATCTCCTCAATACTGATTCAAGGAATATGTGAGAAAATGTCACAGAAGCAAGAATATTTTTTCTTTAATATACTTATTTATTATTTTAAAAGATTGTTGAATTGGAGGCAATGACTGTTTGATTGAGTGGACCATTTGGAGATATCGGCTTTTGATCTCTCCTGGAATATGTCCAACAAAAGCTAGCTTCTGTAGTTTTGAGAAGTTAATTCAACTAGTGTGAAGATGGTGAAGGAGTGGCCTAATATGAAGAGTTTTTTTTAACAGTGAGGATAGTTAGAACATGTTCTTTGTCTCAGGCAGAATCTATAAGTCCTTTCCAATGGATGGAGTTAATTGCATTATTTAGTGAACATCAAAGAGTATTAAATAGGAGAGTTGTCCTCAGCTAAATGCTTATTTGAGGATAATACAATTGGACTGCTTGGTAGGCAGCAAATTACCAGTTAAGATCTGTAATGCAGGATGTCGTGGATTGGCACATTCCAAGGTCTAAATATTGGATGACACACTAAAGCTTGAAGCTATTGCCACTAAAGCATTGTGGGAAAAGGCCAATGTCTCAAACCTTTTATTGATATGTTACCACGAGGGCCTGCTGACATAGAGAACTCATCATGGCTTGTATTGGAAATGTAAATAGTTTCTTGTCATGTTTAGTAAATGTTCCAATTTTGCATTTGGTTGGAGGCACCCAAGATTGCAATTCTCAAATGAGAAATGAGTTTTTTTTATTGAATTTTCTGAAATGTCTGACTTGGATGATTTTGTAATGTACTTTTAGATAATTCATGAATAAAGCATATTTTAGACAATAAGTTTTTTTTGCTGTAATATTCAAAATGTGACATCAACCCAGAGTTCTGGCAGAGCTTCAACTAACTTGACAACTGCTTATTCATAAGATACGTGTAAAAATAGATGCAGAAGTTTATTAAAACCTGACGTAGCTTGGTATTTTTAAACAGTTTCCAATTTCTAACTCCTGCCATTCTGCTCCAAACCATCTAAAACAATTAGCCAACCGCACAGTCTTCAGCTAAGAGGGCTTTTGTTTGGTAACTGGTAATCCCTTGAAGGGAAAATAGGCCTTAACATAAATCTTTGATGAACAGAAATAAGTAGCCAGACAGGAGCCTCAGTAAGTGAACTACATGTTCCAATGGCCATTGCGGGGATCACCAGAATGCGACCTCGCGCTTCCGGTTGCAGGTTCTCGCGAGAAGCAGTTGAATGCTGAGGCGGGACGGGCGGTAGTTGGACTCGGCCGTTGTCAGTTTCGTCACTGAGGGGCGGCGGCGGTGGTGTCGTGCACCGGGCCTCAGCAACACCCGGGGTACATTTGACAGCACGGAGCAGGTGAATCAAACACGGGCGAGATTGTAACTCATTCAAAATCACTTGGTTTACAGAGTTAAAGCTACGGGAGTGAGTCCACCGCTCGATGGAAATTGCTGGAGAAACTCAGCAGGGTCCGGCAGTATCTGTGGGGAGAGAAAATAGTTAATAATTTCGGGTGCAGTGACCCCACTTCGGAACTGTTTTCCCTGTGTACTTGCCGATCAGTCTTGCTGAGTTTCTCCAGCAACTCCTGTGTCTGTTTCAGATCGCTAGCGTCCGCAGTTCTTTGTTTTATTTCACTGCTCAATGGACAATGATCCAGGTAACGAGGACACGACTCCCAACTGAGGTAGCTAACCTGGTAACCAGTACCCTGACTGAGGGAGTTGATCTGGTAACCTGGGCACCCAGCCCGTAATAAGGGAATTGACCGAGTAGCTATGAGAACCAGCCGTGTAACTGTGGTCATGACTTTGTAAGTAACAATGGTTTGGTAACCTGTCCCTTCAACAATTGGACCCAGGGCCCACTGAGCTTATTCTAACATGGACATTTATTGTGTAATAGTGGCCAAATGATCCTCTGATGATTTTAGCATCAAATTTTTATTTCAAAATAAGTATACACAAAGGTTCTAAAATGCTTCTTAACAGGTCTTTGCAGAGCAAAAATAGCAATGTGTTGGAATTGTATAATTCCTTGGAGCTTCCCTGCTGTTGCAAAGCAAAAATTCGATTAGATTAGATTACTTACAGTGTGGAAACCAGGCCCTTCGGCCCAACAAGTCCACACCGACCCGCCGAAGCACAACCCACCCAATCCCCTACATTTACCCCTTTACCTAACACTACGGGCAATTTAGCTTGGCCAATTCACCTGACCTGCACATCTTTGGACTGTGGGAGGAAACCGGAGCACCTGGAGGCAACCCACGCAGACAGAGGGAGAATGTGCAAACTCCACACAGTCAGTTGCCTGAGTCAAAGGTGTTTTCTATTTATACAGTAGCCTATTTACATTTAGTTCGAGACAAAGGACCTGACAACTGAACATATCCTCATTACATTTTGACCAAAATACCTTACATGGTGGTCTTTCCCCACTGCACCTTGGCAACAGCTACCCCAAACTTCAGTGCATAGTCCTGGACCTTGAAATGTTCCAGTCTGCAACGCATAACTCAGGCACCAAATATGTTTTCAGAGGAGTGACTCAAGGAACTGACTATGAGCTGAAACTTGATGAAATAACCCTGCAACACTGGCTTTGACCAATCCAGTGAATGGGCACTGACTACTGCCAAAATATATATATTTTTAAAAATCTGGTTTTGCACTGCTGTGTTTACCATCATATTTAGGCTGCGCTTCAGAAGTAATCACATAGAAACTTCAGACATTTGTCCAACTATGCTGTAGATAAATGGAAACCTTTTAAGAAAATAACCTGAAATTAGTTCTTTATTCTTTGGCCAGTGTTGCATGAAAGACCAGATCCATTATTATTGTAGAACATTCCTGTTTACAGGTCATTTGCACAGGAATGGTAATTTCAATGTAAAGTAATTTGTTTCACAAATATGTAAGACCTGTAGCAGGTTAATATGATTTTTCAGACATTGTGTTCCTTTGCCAGTACACTGGCAGGTTCGTTTTGTTAAAATACAGCCCTGTCAAATTAAACATTATGAATTCAACTTCATTAGTGCTGCTTGATTTTGTGCACTTTATTAAAATACCTATTCTTTGTTTTGAGCAAGAAAACAGTGGTGGTAAAATTTCAAATATGAAAACTTACAGCTGAATTTTATGACCCAAATTCCATCCAAGTGCATTTCTAACAGTAGTCACTGAATAGTGATGAGCAGTGGAAGTGCGAGCAGATTTTTTCTCATGTCTTCGAGGCTGAGTTAGGTTTGTGTATCTTTGCTTTTTTTTTGTCAATTAAAATATTTGTGCAGCATAATGTTATCAAATACAAAACATATTTGAGTGGCAAATAAAGACACTTCAGTTTTATTTTGGAGGGTATCAAGATTAACTGGACAATCTGAAAATTCAGCAAGTGTAAGTATTGAAAGAACATGGATTGCATTTTGTTTGTGTTTTGTTAGTTTTTATAGTCCACTTCATTTATCATGAATACATGACAGGATAACAAATAGGGTTTCCAGATCCGAAAATTAGACAAGTGATAACAGAAGTAATATTGATGTAGAGTTTTTAGTGAAAATCCAATATGCTCCTAAATTCCAAAAAAAATGAAGAATCTTCAGATTTTCTGGGTTAGATATAGGTGACAGGCTGGCAAAAAGGACTTATGTTTATGGTTTTATTTCTACAGACCTTTCTGCACAAAAAAAATGGATTCTTTACCTGAGGATATGACGATGCGCACCCTAATTAAAGGTATGATTGCTGAAGAGGTTCCACAGAGCATTGTGCGTCCAGAGACACACAGGTAAGAATGATATCTTGCCAGGTTATATCCATCTACCGCCTCCTACAAGACCATTGACATAAGTTATTATTCCCAGCAAAAAGATGCCTGCTCAGATGTCCGCTGATGGGTGAAGCATTCGCAGATGCTTAGTATAGGGTCTAGACTTTGTGCACGTATTGTTAGAATTTATCAGCTATGCTGACTGAGAGGTGAATGCATTGTTTTGAAACCCTATAGGATTCTGCTGTACAGATTCACATTTTGGTCTCAGCTCTACTATTTCAAACTCTCCCGAACACTTAATTCTGTGAACTGGGGCTGCTTTTCAGCATTTTTATCTATTGTGGTCTGAGAGCGTTTGTTCAACTAAATGTTTTTCACTGGGAGTTTGTCAGGTTTCAGAATTAGGGTGTCTAAGATTTCCCCATGTCTCTGATGTTTGACGATTATGTACAATTCAATGCAATGCTGTTTACCGGTATAAGAATCTGAAGGAAATTGATCTTTTTCTGGTGAACTCAGAACTAACAATGTAAATTGTGCATTACTCTCTTGAGCTGCTTTTGTGTTAATGTTGCTACACAGGCCATTAGATATTCTGAGACCTCTGAGCCTTAATCTCTCCACAATTTGATGAAGAACTAATAGTAGTAAATGTAAAATTTTGTGCTACCTCAGATGACAACACTTGGGCCATTGCATCAGCCTAGGCTGCTGTGTATATCGATAATTTAACATTGTTGATGGGAAACCATTTTTTTTGTCATTGCCACACTGTAAACTTTAAAAGTCCACTTGTGCAGCAGCATCAGAATTTACTGCTGAGTAAAGTTGTATCGAGCCTCTTCCAAAAATATATATCCAAGTTAGTTTGTTGTATGTCATTTTCCATCGAGTACTGAACTCAGCGGTGAGTTGCTGAATACAAAAACGTGTGTCCATACTGATCTGACTTGTCATTTTTCAGAAGACAATTTGATCAATGGTATAATCAGGATTGAAGGTACACACTCAGCCGTCATGTATTCCAGTGAGAAATAAAAACCAAAAGAACAATAGATGCTGTAAATCCAGTGAGAAATGGTTGTTTCAGCAAGGCTTAAAATATACCTTATGCAGCTGTAACTTGACCCAGAGTTAGTCAGTTATGCCACCCACAAATCATACCTTGCTAATTGTGTACATCTTAATTATTTTTCTCTTTAGACGTAGGTCACGGAAAAAGACAAGTACTCCCAAAAAGCTCATTGACGTCTCTGTGCAACAGTCTCCAACTATGGTTCTCCGCAGTCAAATGAAAGCGAAGGTCAGAAGTTGTCAGCTAACTGATGCTGCTGTGAGTAATGGACCATTTTATGTTTCTGAATCAAAATTATTTTGTTTTAATCTATTGTTGTAAAGAAGTTAGGTATTCAGTTACAACAAAGTAAAATTTTTGGTAATGTGTCTCATCATGCAGTATATAGAGTCATAGAAATGTACAACATGGAAACAGATCCTTCGGTCCAACTCATCCATGCTGACCATATACCCTAAATTAATCTAGTCCCATTTGCCAGCACTTGGCCCATATCCCTCTAAACCCTTCCTATTCATCTACCCACCCAGATGCCTTTAAACGCTGTAATTGTTTCAGTCTCTACCACTTCCTCTGGCATCTCATTTCATACACACACCACCCTCTGCATGAAAGAGTTGCCCCATATCCCTTTTATATTTTTCCCCTCTCCCCCTGAACCTATGCCCTCTAGTTCTGGACTCCCCACCCCAGGGAAAGGATCTTGTCTACTTACCCTATCTATGCACCTCATGATTTTATAAAACTCTATAAGGTCACTCCTCAGCCTCTGATACTCCAGGGAAAACAGCCCCAGCCTATTCAGCTTCTCCCTATAGCTCAAACCCTCCAACCCTGACAACATAGTCATACAGATGTACAGCATGGAAACAGACCCTTAGGTCCAACCTGTCCATGCCGACCAGATATCCCAACCCAATCTAGTCCCACCTGCCAGCATCTAGCCCTATCCCTCCAAACCCTTCCTATTCATATACTCATCCAAATGCCTCTGAAATGTTGCAATTGTACCATCCTCCACCACATCCTCTGGCAGCTCATTCCATACATGTACCACCCTCTGCATGAAAAAGTTATCCCTTGGGTCTCTTTTATATCTTTCCCCTCTCACCCTAAACCTATGCCCTCTAGTCTGGACTCCCCGACCCCAGGGAAAAGACTTTGTCTATTTATCCTATCCATGCCCCTCATAATTTTGTAAAACTCTATAAGGTCAGCACTCAGCCTCCGATGCTCCAGGGAAAACAGCCCCAGCCTGTTCAACCTCTCCCTATAGCTCAAATCCTCCAACCCTGGCAACATGTAAATCTTTTCTGAACCCTACTTATCCTATCCATGCCCCTTATGATATTATAATGCTGTGACCAATAAAGGAAAGCATACCAAATGCCTTCACTATTCTATCTACCTGTGACTTTACTTTCAAGTAGCTGTGAACCTGCACTCCAAGGTCTCTTTGTTCAGCAACACTCCCTAGGACCTTATCATTAAGTATATAAGTCCTGCTAAGATTTGCTTTCCCAAAATGCAGCACCTTGCATTTATCTGAATTAAACTCCAGTTCTCAGCCCATTGGCCCACTTGGTCCAGATCCTGTTGTAAACTGAGGTAACCCTCTTCACTGTCCACCACACCTCCAATTTTGGTGTCATCTGCGAACTTACTAACTGTACCTGTTATGCTCGCACCCTAATCGTTTATGTAAATGACAAAAAGTAGAGGACCCAGCACCAGCACCACTCCACTGGTCACAGGCCTCCAGTCTGAAAAACAACCCTCCACCACCACCCTGTGTGTGTCACCCTTTGAGTCACTTCTGTATCCAAATGGTGAGTTCTCCCTGCATTCCATGAGATCTAACCTTGCTAATCTGTCTCCCACGTGGAACCTTGTCGAAAGCCTTACTGAAGTCCATATAGAACACATTTACTGCTCTGTCCTCATCAATCTTCTTTGTTACTTCTTCAAGTTTGTGAGACACGATTTCCCACGCACAAAACCATGTTGACTATCCCTAATCAGTCCTTGCCTTTCCAAATACATGTACATCCTGTCCCTCAGGAATCCCTCCAACAACTTGCCTACCACTGAGGTCAGGCTCACTGGTCTATAGGTCCCTGGCGTGTCTTTACCGCCCTTCTTAAACAGTGACACCACGTTTGCCAACCTCCAGTCTTCCGGCACCTCACCTGTGACTATCGATGATACAAATATCTCAGCAAGAGGCCCAGTAATCACTTCTGTAGCTTCCCAACGAGTTCTCAGGTACACCTGATCAGGTCCCTGGGATTTACCCACCTTTAACTGTTTCAAGAGATCCAGCACTTCCTCCTCTGTAATCTGGACATTTTGCAAGATGTCACCATCTATTTCCTTACAGTCTATTTCTTCCATATCCTTTTCCACAGTAAATACTGATGCAAAATATTCATTTAGTACCTCCCACATTTTCTGTGGCTCCACAAAGGCCGCCTTGCCGATCTTTGAGGGGCCCTATTCTCACCCTAGTTACCCTTTTGTCCTTAATATATTTGTAAAAACCCTTTGGATTCTCCTGAATCCTGTTTGCCAAAGTTATCTCATGTCCCCTTTTTGCCCTCCTGATTTCCCTCTTGAGTATACTCCTACTTTCTTTATACTCTTCTAAGGATTCACTCAATCTAGCCTGTCCGTCCCTGACATATGCTTCCTTTTTGTTCTTAACCAAACCCTCAATTTCTTTCGTCATCCAGCATTGACATCCCTACCAGCCTTTCCTTTCACCCTCACAGGAATATACTGTCTCTGGACTCTCGTTATCTCATTTCTGAAGGCTTCCCGTTTTCTAACCATCCCTTTGCCTGTGAACATCTGCCCCCCAATCAGCTTTTGAAAGTCCTTGCCTAATACCGTCAAAATTGGCCTTTCTCCAATTTAGAACTTCAACTTTTAAATCTAGCCTATCCTTTTCCATCACTATTATAAATCTAATAGAATTATGATCGCTGGCCCCAAACTGCTCCCCCACTGACACCTCAGTCACCTGCCCTGCCTTATTTCCCCAAGAGTAGGTCAAGTTTTGCACCTTCTGTAATAGGTACACTCTCATACTGAATCAGAAAATTGTCTTGTACACACTTAAAGGTTGAGATGGAGAGGAATTTTTTAACACTACAGCAGTCCCAGTCGATGTTTGGAAAGTTACTTATTATTTTACCCTATTATTTTAACAGCTAGCTGAGATCTCCTTATAAGTTTGTTTCTCAGTTTCCCTCTGACTATTGGGGGGTCTATAATACAATCCCTATCATCCCTTTCTTATTTCTCAGTTCCACCCAAATAACTTCGAGTAAAAAGTGAGGTCTGCAGATGCTGGAGATCAGAGCTGAAAATGTGTTGCTGGTTAAAGCGCAGCAGGTCAGGCAGCATCCAAGGAACAGGAAATTGCTTTTGCCCGAAACGTCGAATTTCCTGTTCCTTGGATGCTGCCTGACCTGCTGCGCTTTAACCAGCAACACATTTTCAGCACCACCCAAATAACTTCCCTAGATGTATTTCCGGGAATATCCTCCCTCAGCACTGCTGTAATGCTATCCCTTATCAAAAATGCCACCCTCCCTTCTCTCTTGCCTCCCTTTCTATCCTTCCTGTAGCACTTGTATCCTGGAACATTAAGCTGCCAGTCCTGCCCATTCCTGAGCCATGTTCTGTAATTGCTATGATATCCCAATGGCATGTTCCTAACCATGCCCCGAGTTCATCTGCCTTCCCTGTTAGGCTCCTTGCATTGAAATAAATTCTGTTTAACTTATTAGTTCTACCTTGTCCCTGCCTGCCTTGACTATTTGGCTCACTTCTGTTCTCAGATCGATCTCTTTCCTCACTATCTCCCTGAGGCCCTCCCCCCTTGCTAGTTTAAATCCTCCTAAGCAGTTCTAGCAAATTTCCCTGCCAATATATTAGTCCCCTTCCAATTTAGGTGCAATCCATCCTCCTTGTACAGTCACTTTTACCCTTAAAGAGATTCCAATGATCCAAAAATGTGAATCGTTCTCCCATACACCAGCTCCTCAGCCATGCATTCATCTGCTCTATCCTCCTATTCCTGCCCTCACTAGCTCATAATCCAGAGTCATATCTTTGTAAATCTTTTCTGAACTCTTTAAGTTTCACACCATTCTTCCTGTAGGAGGGAGACTAGAATATCATGATGTCGTATCATGTTGCAGGGTGCTCCAGTGTAGTAAACTGGTAGTTTGGCTAGGTTGATAGCACTCATGTTTTTGACAGAGGTGATCTGCAACTAATTGTGAAATGAAGGTCACAAGACCTGTGTTACTGAGGCATTAAAACAAATCCTCAACAACCTAATCAACTGTAATAAGATCCTATGACACTGTGAAGAGAAGGATTATATTTTATATCCATGAGTTTACACTGACACATTTGAAATATTGGGCTTTGAAGTATGGAGAATATTTGAAAATATTTATTTCAAGATGTCTGTGGTCCAGTAGAAAACTTTAATGGATTATATTTATGGACCATATGGTCTTCTGGGAGCAGTGCAAGCTAGCATGATTATGATCGAAAAGAAACAATGTATTTGAGTTAATTAAACAAAATGATCCAAGCAATTGAAGATGATGAAAGTCAGAACAAAAATAGAAATTGCTGGAAAAACTCAGCAGGTCTGGCAGCATCTGTGGAGAGAAAGCAGAGTTAACATTTCAGTTCACTGACCCTTCTTCAGAACTGATTTTAGCTGGGAAAGTGTTGGCATATATGCTGAAGATGGGTTGGAGGAAAGGTGGGGGAGGAATATGTGATAGGGGAGATGGAGTCCCGAGACAGAGAGAAATACAGTTATGCAGTCAGATGAATGAGAAAAGGTCAGCGTAAGAGAATTGATAACTAGGAATTAACTAATGGGGTCCATTAGTGGCTGACAATGTGGTGTTCGTGGTAGCGGCTCATGTGATGGCAAGGTCTGGTGTATGGGGGTTGGCTTAAGGTTGTGGGAGAAGGTGCTCAGGCCCTAAAAGTATTGAACTCGATTGAGTACTGTAGGCTGTGGGGTCTCCAAGTGGAAAATGTGCGTGTGGCACAGTAGCTGAGTGGTTAGTGACAGCATTGTGGTTCACAGTGCCAGGGACCTGGATTTGATTCCAGCCTTGGGTGCCTGACCCGTTATGTCTGTATGTATTTCCTCCAAACATTCCGGTTTCCTCTCACTGTTCAAAGATGTATGTGTTAGGTGGATTGGCCATGCTAGTGTGCCGATTGTGTCCAGGGATCTGCAGGCTAAGTAGATTAGCCAGCATAAATGTGGGTTACAGGGACAGGTTGAGGGTCCGATTGGAATGCTACTTAGAAAGTTGTTGCAGACATGAAGGGTTGAATATCTCTTTTCGCATTGTAGGTGCTTTACAATTCTATGAAAATGAGATTCTGTTCTTCCAGCTTGAACTGAGCTTCTCTGGAGCACTGCATCAAGCCCAAGACAGTGATGCTGGGTAGGCAACACAGTGTTGTGTTGATGTGGCATGCAACAGGAAGCTCACGTTTATTTTTCCGGACAAAGTGTAGGTGTCTGCAAAACAGTTGTCCAGTTTGCGTTCGTCTCCCCAGTGTTGAGGAGGCTACATTGTGAGCAGCGAATACAATAGATTGGATTGAGTGAAGTGCAGGTAAATATCTGCTTCACCTGGAAAGTGTGTCTGAGGCCTTGGGTAGTGAGGCGGGCGAATAAACGAGCAGGTGTTTTACCTTCTGGGATTGTATGGAAAGGTGCCGTGGTGGTGTGGATAAGCATTGGGAATGGAGGAGTGGATCAAGATGTCCTGGAGGAAATGGTCCCTGCAGAATGCTGACAAGGGAAGGGAGGGGAGTATATGTTTGGTGGTGGCATTCTGCTTGAGGTGGCAGAAATGGCAGCTAATGATCCTTTTCCTAGCTTAAATCAGTTCTGAGCCGGAAGTGTTAATTCTGCTTTCTCTCCACAGATGCTGCCTAACTTGCTGAGTTTTTCCAGAAATTTCTGGTTCATCCTGTTCCATTACTATACCCTACATCAAGATGAGTGAATACCTTGAAAATGGGTTAGAATTTTGTGTACAGGTTTCGGATAAAGACTTTGCAATCCCTCACTTAAGTGAGCACAACTCAAGAAAAACAAAACAGAAATTGTATTCTGTTATCTAATGAAACCTACTGCATTGATCCTTTATCACTGCCAAACTTTTATTATAAGTTGTTATCCTTGGCCCAGAGATAGAACACTCCTCTCTGAGTCAGGAAATTGAGTGTGAAATTCCCAGTCTAGAAATTTGAGAAAATAAATTAGGCTGCTACTTTAGTACTGTCCAAAGTAATGCTTCAATAAACCAATGTTTCATTTGCTGGGTCAAATAAAAAATCCCAAAAGCATACTTCTGATATCTATTTATCCCTTAGCATGTAATATTAAAACAGGTTATCTGATCATTTATTTCATAACTATTTGTGGAATCTTACATGAAAAAATTGGCTTCAGCCTTTCGGGTTCTGTAATTCATTGCATTTTTGAGTTCTTGTCTAGGCAACAAGTTGACAAATGGTAGTTTTAGTGTATTTTCTAATCAATCTGTTTAAAGATTGCAGCAGGTAGGATTTGAATTTGGGCCTTGACACTAACTCTTGCCCAGAGGGGAACACTACCGCTGTACCACAAGAGCCCTACAGTAGTTTTGGTGCACCAGATTAAGAGAATTTATTGAGTAATAAAGCATTACCTAACAATCAATCAATAGCTTGAATCACATACTTTACTTTCTGAAGCAGCTTGGACACAAGTTGGTGCAAGTTCTGACCTATTTCTTCTCTCTATTTCTTTTGTCTTCTGCAAACCTCTAGAACTGTATACTAGATTGTCTTCAAAAGTTATTGTTATACCTCTCTGGCTTAGTATCCAAGATGTCATCTGGATATATTCATTAAAGCAATGGACTTGCATTCATAACACAATCAATGGGCCATCAATACATGTTCACAGTTACAGCAAAGAACTAATGTGTACACTCTAAACTATAATTAACAAGAGCAAAATATTGCTCATGTTGAACATTATAGTTTGCATTGATTAGGTTGAATTTAAATAAAGGGTGGCACGGTGGCACAGTGGTTAGCACTGCTGCCTCACAGCGCCTGTAGACCCGGGTTCAATTCCCGACTCAGGCGACTGACTGTGTGGAGTTTGCACATTCTCCCCGTGTCTGCGTGGGTTTCCTCCGGGTGCTCCGGTTTCCTCCCACAGTCCAAAGATGTGCGGGTCAGGTGAATTGGCCAAGCTAAATTGCCCGTAGTGTTAGGTAAGGGGTAATGTAGGGGTATGGGTGGGTTACGCTTCGGCGGGTCGGTGTGGACTTGTTGGGCCGAAGGGCCTGTTTCCACACTGTAAATCTAATCTAATCTAAAAAAAAAAAACAAATAGCAATTTCATTTTCTTTGAAGCAAGACAGTTGTATAAACAAAAGATAAAGAATTACAACAATTCAAAATAATTACATGGAAATCAGAAAAGTTTAAAATAATCAGGTATATCCAAAGAATGTACAGTTTAGCATTAAATGACAATAAAATGTCAATCAATGCAAATTTACCCCACAGACTTCGGGATGTGGAAAAATGCAGATTGACTGAGCAGAGGTTGATAGCCAGGTTCGGCAATAAACTATAACAAAATGAAACTGGAAAATTTCAGCAGGTTGTAGAGTAGCTGTGGAGACAAACAGTTGATGATTTTTCATCACAATTTATTGTACAGTTGACCAAAAATGCAGACAGTTTGGATCCTAAATTGTTCCTTTTGGTAATCCAATTACAATCAGAATTTAGTGAAAGATCACATAACACCAGGTTATAGTCCAGCAGGATTATTTGGAAGTACTAGCTTCGGAGTGCGGCCCCTACATCAAGTAGCTGTGGAGCAGGATCATAAGACTCCAAATTTATAACAAAAGAATACAGGTTTTATATAAAAAAAAGTGACACCTCAGCTCAGATAATGCATTAAAGGTGTGAGGTTAGAATCTGTGTGTATCCTAAACTTGAGCTGTACTGGTTCTATTCCTAAAGTAGGGATTTATAACATGTCACATGGATTGATCGTCACAAATTGTGCTTTTTGAACAAAATATCTGCAATTACAATTCTGCAAATGCAAATTCATCCCATAGACTAATATGTGTGTGTATGTGCTTGAGAGAGAGAGAGAGAGTGTGTGTGTGTGTGTGTGCACGCGCATGAGTGTGATTAAGTACGAGCCTGTGAGAGGGTGTGCGCATGGGTGAGTGTGTGGGAGGTTTATGTGTGCGTGTCTGCGAGAAAGCGTGTGAGAGAATATGTAAAAGTGTGTGTGTGTATATGTGAGAGAGTATATTATGTCGTGGGGTCACCTGTAGTGTGACATGAACCCAAGGTTCCGGCTGAGGCCATCCTCATGGGTGCCGAACCTGGATATCAACCTCTGCTCAGTCAATCTGCATTTTTCCACATCCCGAAGTCTGTGGGGTAAATTTGCATTGATTGACATTTTATTGTCACTTAATGCTAAACTGTACATTCTTTGGATATACCTGATTATTTTAAACTTTTCTGATTTCCATGTAATTATTTTGAATTGTTGTAATTCTTTATCTTTTGTTTATACAACTGTCTTGCTTCAAAGAAAATGAAATTGCTATTTGTTATGCCACCCTTTATTTAAATTCAACCTAATCAATGCAAACTATAATTTCCCAACTACGTCACTGCAAGTGTTGTACATGAGAAAATAAGGTATTTAAACGGAATTCAAGTCCACACTTGTAATGAAAGCTTTACTTTAGTTAATGTTACAACACTGGGTAAACCACTCTGCCACACAGAAAAGCTCACCTTGCGCCATAATCTGTTAAATTTCGAGAGGCAAAAAACTATCCCACTATTAAAAGAAAAAAATTAGCTATTTTATATTTTAAGTCCAACAGAGAACATTAAACAACAACTATTTATGACTCCTTTCTCTTAAAGCTATTTCTATTCCCTCCCCGACTACAATACTGGTCCAATAAATTCCCTCTTAAACTAATGGCAAAATCAATGTCAAACCCAGTTATTATTTTTGGACGTCGAACTTTCTCTGTAGATTTCTCTCAGTTGATTTCAATGTTCTGCTGCACAAATTTCTTATGGACAGGTACCTTTCAGAGAGCTATTCTGCTGGCTGTTACATTGGTGCTTGGCAGCTCTTTGCAGTTCGCCCTCTAATTGTTCAAAAGATCCAATTTTATACCCCAGATCATTTCATTGGTTTGATGTCATCCCAACAGTAAAATTCAAATTTGATTGGATTTTGGTATCTGGGGCATAATTTAAACTGATTGGCTGAAATTGAATTTGCTTTGTACCATGGCAACTCAGTTGCAACTATATGTGTCAACCAAATGTTACAATTTTAAATCTTTCAGCATGGAAATTTCAGCTCCCTTAAAGGTACAGTACATGTCTACAACTTCATAGCAATTTTCAACCTCCGTTCTTAAAACTCACACTCCACTGTTTCCTTGCTGCTCATTTTATACAATAATCTTACGCCGAATTTACCATTAATTAATATATCCATCACCTAAGCCCTCATTCTGTTAGGTCGCGGGCATTTCTTCTGACCATTTCAGTTGGTAACACTGTCCTCAGGGTCATCAGGGGTAGCATCTTAGGGTACAAACAACTTCTGCTCCTTAATCAATGACTTTGCCTCCATCAGCAGGTAAGACTGGAAATGTTAACTGATGGTTGCAGAATGTTTGGCTATTCACAATTCTGTAGATGCTGAAAGAGTCTGTATCCACATGCATCAAGACAAAGGCAACTTCAAGGCCTGGATTGATAAGTGGAAAGTAATATTCATACAACTTCAAAGACATGTCCTGAAAAAGCAAGGATGATGTGGAAAAATCTATTTTTTATCTCAGTGAGTAGTTAGTGTCTGAAATACTCTATCTGGAAATGTGATAGAGGCAGGTTCAATTAAGACATTCAAGAGGACGTTGAATGATTATTTGTATAGAAATAGTGTACAACAGTTTTGGGACAAACCACGAAATTGGTACTAGTTAATGATGCTCATTTATAGAGCTGGTGCAGGTATGATGGGTTATATATGTTCAATGCCATTACGATCTCTGAATTCTTACTGTCAAAATGCTGGGGATTACCATTGACTGGAAAGTGAATTGGACCAACCAATTGATGCTATGGCAACAAAAGCAGGAAGAGCCTAGGAACTCTTCAGTGAACAACTTGCCTCCTGTTGCCCCAATGTTTATCCACCATTTACATGGTGATGCATCAATCTGTACTGAGCTGAATAAATGCAGTTCCGTCAACACTCAAGAAGCTCTACACCATCCATAGCAATACATCCATAGCTTGGTTGGCATTCTATCTGCCACTGTCAACATTCACTCCCATAAGCACTGGTGCACAATAACATCAATGTATACAAATGAACTGCAGCAAGTTATTTGAGGCTCCTTCAAACCTAAGCTTCCAAACACACAACTACTGCCATCTAAAAAGACAAAGGCAGCAGATATGTGGGAACAGTACCACCTGCCAGTTACCCTCCAAATCGTGCATCATTCTGACGGAACCATATCCTGTTCTTTCTCCATTGACTGTGTCAAAATTCTGTACTCCCTCCCTCAGAGCAGGGTGGGTGAACCTATATCCCAAGAAAGCAGCTCACCAACATCACGCCCAGGGTTAGTTTGGAATGGACGATAAATACTGAACGTGGCAGTGACTCCCACACCCCACGAATGGATTACAAAAAATTAGAACACAATCCAACAGTTAACTCTTTGCTAATCAAACATCTGCCCAGACAGAAGTAAAGTGCCTGAATTTCAAATTTAAGCAAAGATATACAGTATATTTAAAAAAAAATTCTTGGAAGACTTAGTCATAGAGTCATAGAGATGTACAGCATGGAAACAGATCCTTCGGTCCAATCCGTCCATGCTGACCATATATCCTAACCTAATCTAATCCCATTTGCCATAATTTGGCCCATATCCCTCTAAACCCTTTCTATTCATATACCTAACAAGATGCCTTTTAAATGCTGCAATTTTAGCAGTCTCCACCACTTTCTCTGGCAGCTCATTTCATACACACACCACCCTCTGCATGAAAATTTGCCCCTTTAGTCTTTTTTTATATCTTTCCCCTCTCACCCTAAACCTATGCCCTCTAGTTCTGGAATCCCACACCAAAGGGAAAAGGAAATGGTGGAGGATGGTACAGTTACAGCATTTGAAAATCATCTGGATGGATATATGAATAGGAAGGGTTTAGAGGGATATGGGCCAAGTGCTGGCAAATGGGACTAGATTAGGTTAAGATATGTGGTCAGTATGGATGCGTTGGACTGAAGGGTCTGTTTTCATGCTGTATATCTCTATAACTCTGTGACTTTGCCTATTTATCCTATCCATGTCCCTCCTGATTTTATAAACCTCAGTAAGGTCACCCCTCAACCTCCGAAGTTCCAGGGTAAACACTTCCAACCGATTTGGCCACTCCCTATCGCTCAAAACCTCCAACCCTGGCAACATCCTTGTAAATCTTTTCTGAACTCTTTCCAATTTCACAACACCCTTCCAATAGGAAGGAGATCAGAATTGCAAGGAATATTCCAAAAGTGGCCTGACCAAAGCCCTGCACAGACATAACATGACCTCCCAACTCCTATACTCAATACTCTGACCAGTAAAAGAAAACATATCAAACGCGGCCTTCTGTATCCTATCTACCTGTGACTCTACTCTCAATGAGCTATGAACCTGCACTTTGAGGTCTCTTTGTTCAACAGCACCCCCTAGGACCTTACCATTAAATGTATAATTCCTGCTCTGATTTGGTTTTCCAAAATGCAGCACCTTGTATTTATCTAAATTAAACTCCATCTGCCACTCCTCTGCCCAGTGGCCCAATTGATCAAGATTTCGTTGTATACTGAGGTAATCTTCTTTGCTGTCCACTACGCCTCCAATTTTGGCGTCATCTGCAAATTTACTAACTATACCTTCTATGTTCGCATCCAAATCATTTATATAAATGACAGAAAGTAGTGGACCCAGCATCGATCCTTGTGGCACCCCATTGGCCACAGGCCTCCTGTTTGAAAAGCAACCCTCCACCACCACCCACTGTCTTCTACCTTCGAGTCAGTTCTGTACCAAATGGCTAGTTCTCCCTGTATTCCATGAGATCTAACCTTGCTAACCAGTGTCCCATGGAGAACCTTGTCGATCGTCTTACTGAAGTCCAGAAAGATCATGTCCACCACTCTGCCCTCATCAATCCTCTTTGTTACTTCTTCAAAAAGCTCAGTCAAGTTCGTGAGACATTATGTCCCACTCACACAACCATACTGACTATTCCTAATCAGCCCTTGCCTTTCCAAATACATGTAAATCCTGTCCTTCAGGATTTCCCACCACTGATGTCACACTCACTGGTCTATAGTCCCCTGGCTTGTCCTTACCACCTTTTTTAAATAGTGGCACTATGTTAGCCAATTTCTAGTCTTCCAGCATCTCACCTGAGACTATAGATGATACAAATATCTCAGTAAGAGCCCCAGCAATCACTTCCCTAGATTCCCACAGATCACATTTCAAGACATCCAGCACCACCACCTCTGTAATATGGACATTTTTCAAGATGTCATCATCTATTTCCCCACATTCTGTATCTTCCATGTCCTTCTCCACGTAAACACCGATGCAAAATACTCGTTTAGTATTTCCTCCATCTTCCGAGGCTCCACACATAGGCTGCCTTGCTGATCCTTGAGGGACTCTATTCTCTCCCTCGTTACCTTTTGTCCCTAATGTATTTATAAAAACTCATTGGATTCTCCATAACCCTATTTGCCAAAGCTGTCTCATGTCCCCTTTTTGCCCTCCTGATTTTCCTTTTAAGTATACCACTACTGCCTTTATACTCTTCTAAGGATTCATTTGATCTCTCTGGTCTACCTGACATATGCTTCCTTGTTTGTCTAAAGAAAACACTCAATTTCTTTAGTCATCCAGCATTCCCTATACATACCAGTTTTTCCTGTAACCCGCACAGGAATATACTGTTTCTGGACTCTCATTATCTCATTTCTGAAGGCTTCCCATTTTCCAGCTGTCCCTTTACCTGTGAACATTTGCCCCCAGTCAGCTTTTAAAAGTCCTTGCCTAATACCATCAAAATGAGCCTTCCTTCAATTTACAACTTCAACTGGTAGATCTGGTCTATACTTTTCAATCACTATTTTAAAGCTAATAGAATTATGGTTGCTGGCCCCAAACTGCTCCCCCACTGATACCTCAGGGATCTGTCCTGCCTTATTTCCCCAAGAGTAGGTCAAGTTTTGCACCTTCTCTAGTAGGAACATCCACATACTGAATCAGAACATTTTCTTGTGCACGCTTAACAAATTCCTCTCCATCTAAACCCTTAACACTATGGCAATCCCAGTTTATGTTTGGGAAGTTAAAATCCCCTACCATAACCACCCTATTATTCTTACAGATAGCTGAAATCTCCTTACGAATATGTTTCTCAATTTCCTGCTGACTATTAGGGAGTCCATAAAATAATCCCAATAAGATGATCTTCCCTTTTTTATTTCTCAGTTCCACCCATTCCCTGGATGTATTTCCAGGAATATCCTCCCAAAGTACGGCTGTAATGCTCCCCCTTATCAAAAATGCAACTCACCCTCCCCTCTTGATCCCTTTTCTAACCTTCCTGTAGCTTTGAATCCTGGAACATTAAGCTGCCAGTCCTGTCCATCCCTGAGCCATGTTTCTGTAATTGTTATGTTATCCCAGTCCATGTTCCTAACCATGCCTTAAGTTCATCTGCTTCCCCTGTTAGACCTTTTGCATTGAAGTAAATATAGTTTACTTTATCAGTCCAACCTTGTTCTGTGCTTTGTTCCTTCCTGCCCTGACTGTTTGACTCACTCTCTTTCCCAACTGCACCAGTCTCAGTTTGATCTCTTTCCTCAGTATCTCCCTGGGTCCTATCCCCCTGCCCGACACCCCCCTCCCCAACCACCTTACTAGTTTAAATTCCCCTGAGCAGCTCTGTCAAAGCTTCCTGTCAGTATATTAGTTTCGCTCCAATTCAGGTGCAATCCATCCCTGTACAGGTCACTTCTACCTCAAAAGAGATTCCAATAATCCAAAAATGTGAATCCTTCTCCACTGCACCAGCTCCTCAGCCACACATTCATCTGCTCTACACTCACTAGCTTGTAGGACTGGGAGTAATCCAGATAATATTACCCTTGATGACCTCTTTTTTTTAAAATTCCTGCCCAACTTTCTGTATTCTCCCATCATAATCTCATCCTTTTCCCTTCCTGTGTCGTTAGTTCCAACATGTACAATGACCTCCTGCTGGTGGCTCTTCCCTTTGAGAACATTCTGCACCCTTTCTGAGACATCCTTGATCCTGGCAACACACCATTCTGATTTTTCACTGCTGGCACCAGAAACGTCTGTCTGTGCCTCTGACTAGAGAGTCCCCTGCCACAATCGTTCACATGGAACCTGATGTACCCTTCATTACATTAGAGCCTATGTTGATACTACAAACCTGCTTGACAATAGCAACCAGATTTCACTATTAGTTCATTGTCCCTAAAAGGCTTTTGGGGTGATCCTGACATTATGAAAGTTTTTTTCCTGAATAGCCATGTTTCAGATTGCTTAGGTGACACAGTCTGGTGTTCATTTTCACATTGTGTAGGGCAAACTGGACTGGACAAAAAGTGCTAATTGAGCCAGAGACACTTGCATCCTGTAAATGAAAAAGTTTAAGAGTGAGCAAAGTATAGATGACTTTTGTTGATCCCAGTGACTAATTCCAGCATGATTTTTGTTTAACTCTGTCCTATGCCACATGAATGTGTATATGTAAGGTTGTGTTTGAATTCTTGGGGCCAATTTATGGGAATAGTCATGTTGCTGAACCTGAGAGAAATGTCGAGGGAAGCTCTAAGTTCTATTCTCATTAATAAGGAAATTCATATTTTAGAAAAAGGTGGCTGCGCAATCATCAAAAAAACAAACAACTGGAAAGAATTCTCTTGGACTGAAGAAAGCGAAGACTGTCAGAGCAATCTCTCAGGAAGCTTTAGACGATTACACACCAAGAGGTCTTCTGAAGAAATTCATGCAGACTGGTGAGCTACAACAGAATCTTAAAGTTCTTTAGTTAACTGCTCAATATAGGAATCCTTTACTTAAATATATGAAAGTGAAAAAGAAGTCAAGATTTAGAAATCTTTTCAGATTTCTAAATTGAGAAGTTTTTAATCTGGCATTTTCACAGGCACAGTTGGCCTTCAGCATCTTACCCTAGTGGTAGCTAGTGTGTGAACCAAAACAATAAATATGAGAAAACAAATGAACAGTTGGAATATCATACAGAAACATTATCCTTGTTCTGTCTTGATATCCACACATTTAAGAAAAAGCTGTCAGTTAGAATAAGAATACTATTGTTACCACATGATTAGAATAGATTAGACTTACAGTGTGGAAACAGGCCCTTCGGCCCAACAAGTCCACACCGACCCGCCGAAGCGCAACCCACCCATACCCCTACATATACCCCTTACCTAACACTACAGGCAATTTAGCACTGCCAATTCACCTGACCCGCACATCTTTGGACTGTGGGAGGAAACCGGAGCACCCGGAGGAAACCCACGCAGACACGGGGAGAATGTGCAAACTCCACACAGTCAGTCGCCTGAGGCGGGAATTGAACCCAGGTCCCTGGCGCTGTGAGGCAGCAGTGCTAACCAATTGGTGAACCCTCTGTTAATTAAACCAAACATCCAGATAAACTCACTTCGTCTTGTAATCTGTTAAAATGTAGGTGACATCCAACTCCCAAATACCAGTATTTAAAGAAAATAATATCAATTTATTGTTTAACTCTAACAGTGAACATTAAGCAACAACAATTCTCAATTCTAAGCACCCCTTTCTTGTAACTACTTATTATATGTCTCCAACTTTATAATAATATACTGTTCCAATAAACACTTATTAAGATCACACCAACTTAATTTCAAAACCATACAGAGACTGTTGTCTCCGGTGTCTGTCTGTCTTCTAGCTGAAGATCTCCCTGGGTCATCGTCATCTTTTTACTGTGAATACGTTTCACATGAAAAGGTACCTTTGAGAGAGTGTGTTTCAAATGGCATTTGCTCTCTCGATGACAGTTACTCTGTCTGACTTTAAAACTGCCTGCCATTTTTGTACTCCCAACATCAGATTGTCTCGTTTGTTCAATGCTGGCAAAAACAGTAAATTCAGACTTGATTGGGTTTTAGTATCCTGGGGCATAACTTAAAACTGATTAAATTCAAATTGTTGTCAAAACAGCAACGAACTAAGGTATCTGTTTCACAGCCAAATGTTACATATTTCTAATTTTCCAGTGCATGCTGAGACTGCTAGTTAGCCATAAGACAGGTGCTTCCAAGATCTCAGTTCAGAACAGTATTCACTTCATAATACAATCATTGTGCCACAACACCCACTGATTATATCAACATAACTGTTGGAGGTGACTCTTTGTGTTATGTTAAAAGTCTTAAGATTATAAATCCTTGAACAAATCTTCTGTTTTCTTAACAGAGCTGGAATCTTCCCTGGTTAAGGTGGCAAATCCTACAATGAAAAGTTCTGTGCAAAAGAAATCTCAATCTAAGACAAAATTGTTATCTGGCAGGTAATTAAGTTAATGAAGTAAGAATGCATAGATCTTACTCCTCACATGCATGATCTGTCAGTGAACTCCACTTGGACTGCAGCAGTTTGAGAAGGAACCTTGCCACCACTTTATTGAGAGCAATTAAAGACAGACAGTGAATCACGGAGACATGACTGCAAGGGGATCAGGATTGGGAGCTGAATATTAAAAACATAAGCAGGTGGGCAGAGGGGGTGGGGTTGCCATATTAGAATGAAACGAAATCAATAGTAAGAAACAAAGCAGGGCCAGATGGTGTAGAATTGAGGCACAGTTGGAGTTATGTTGAGGCCTCCAAACATTAGTCAGGAGCTGGGTCGCAAGATATGCCAAGAGATAGAAAAGATATGTAGGAAAGGCAAAGTTACAGTGATCATGGGGGATTTTAATATGTAGGTGGACTGGGAAGATCAGGTTGGTAGTGGAATGTCTATGAGATGGCTTTTTGGAGCAGCTTGTGATGCAACCCACTAGGGGACAGGCAATACTGGATTCATGGGGCAATGAGGCATATTTTATAAGGAAGCTTAAGGTGGAAGAACCCTTAGGAGGCAATGATTCATAAGGTGATTGAATTTACTCTGCAATTTGAGAGGGAGAAGATAGAATCAGAGGTAATGGTATTAGAGCTGAATATAGGCAACCCCAGAGGCATGAAGGTGGAGGTAGTTAGAATTGACTAGAGAGGAGCCCAGCAGGAAAGACAGTGGAACTGCAAAGTCAGGGGTTTCTGGGGATAATTCAGAAGACACGGAAGAGATTCATCCTGAGGAAAAAGAAGCATGGTGCAGGAAAGATGAGGCAACCATGGTTGACTAGGGAAGTCAGAGATAGCATGAAAGCTTATAATGTGACGAAGGGCAGTGGGAAGCTTACAAAGGCTAACAGAAGGCAACAAGAAAAGAAATAAAGAGAGAAGACGGTAAGCAATCCAGTAATATAAGAAGAGAGTAAGAGTTTCTTCAGATATATAAAGACCAACAGTGAGGCAAAAGTGGACATTGAACTGCTGGAAAATGACGCTAAAGCTATAGAAGTGGGGAACAAGAAATTAGCTGAGGAACTGAATAATTATATTAGTCTTCACAGTGGAAAACCTGAGTAATATCCCAAAAATTCAAGAGAATGAGGGGGCAGAGCTGAGTATGGTGGCCATCACGACGGAGAAGGTGTGAGAAAAAGTGACCTGAAGATGGATAAATACCTGGACTAGATGGACTATACCCAGAGTTCTAAGGGGATAGCTGAAGAGATGGTGGAGACGTTAGTGGTGATCTTTCAAGAATCACTAGAATCAGGAAGGGTCCCAGAGGACTGAAAAATTGCTAACCTGACATCTCTGTTTAAAAAGAGAGTATGGCAAAAGAGGGAAAATTAGACTGATTAGCCTAACCTTGGTCATGGCTAAGATCCTGGAATCCATTGTGAAGGATGAGATTTCTAAATACTTGGAAGTGGGTGATAAAATAGTGCAAATTCCACATGGTTTCATCAAGGTGAGGTCATGCCCAACAAATCTTCTGGAATTATTTGAGGAAATAACAAGCAGGTTAGACTAAGGAGAGCCAATGGATGTTATCTAGCTGGACTTCAAGAAGGTGCTGCACAGGAGGCTACTGAGTAAGATAAGGGCCCATGGTGTCAGAGGCCAGTTGCTAGCATAGACAGAAGCTTGGCTGTCTGGCAGAAAGCAGAGAGAGATGATAAAAGGGTTCTTCAGGATGGCAGTCAGTTACAATTGTTGTTCCCCAAGGCTCTGTGTTGGAATTGTAACTTTTCACTTAGGACATTAATGATCTCGATGAAAGCACTGAGGGCATTCTGGCTAAGTTTGCAGATGATACAAAGATAGAGGGACAGGTAGCATTGAGGAGACTGGGAAGCTGCAGAAGGATTTGGACAGGGTGGGAGAGTGGCCAAAGAAGTGGCAGATGGAGTACAATGGGAAAGTGTGAGGTCATACACTTTGGTAGGAAGAATAGAGGCATGGACTATTTTCTAAATGGGGAGAAAATTCAGAAGCTTGAAGTGCAAAGAGACTTCAAATCCAGGATTCTCTCCAAGTAAATTTGCAGGTTGAGTCAGTAGTTAGAAAGACAAATGCAAAGATGGCATTTATTTTGAGAGAACTTGTTTATATAAATGCAGGGATGTACTTCTGAGGCTCTAAGACTCTGGTCACACCTCATTTGGAATATTGTGCACAGTTTTGGGTCCCATATTTCAGGAAAGATGTACTGGCCCTGAAGCGTATTCAGAAGAGGTTCACGAGAATGACTCCAGGAATCAAAAGCTTAACGTATGAGGAGCGTTTTAGGGTCTATACTTGATGGAATTTAGAAGGATGAAAGTGTTCTGAAACATACAGAGTACTGTATGGCCCGGACAGAGGATATGTTGGTAGATATTTCCATTGGAAGGGGAGACGAGAAACCGAGGGCGCAGCCTTAGAGTCAAGGGAAGACATTTTAGAACGGAGATAAGGAGAAACTTCTTCAGCAAGAGAGTGGTGAATCTATGCAATTCATTGCCACAGAAGGCTGTGGAAGCCAAGTCATTGAGTATATTTAAGACTGAGATAGATAGGTTCTTGAGTAACAAGGAGATAGAGGGTTACAGGGAGAAAGTGGGAAAATGGGCTTGAGAAACTTTTCAGTCATGATTGAATGGTGGAGCAGACTTGATAGGCTGAATGGCTTAATTACTGCTCTTCTAATACTGATCTAGTCAGTGACATGCACGTCCCATGAAAGAATAAAGAAAAATTGCAGAGTGTCAGCTGTGGCTCAGTTCATAGACACCATTGCTTTGAATTAGAAGGCTGCAGATTCAAGTTTGACTTCAGGATTGTTGTTTTAGATTGAGATAGTGAAGCACTGTTGGAGATGTCGTCTGTCAGATTATACCTTAAGTTTAGGCTTCATTTGCTCTCCAAGGATAACATATAGTTGTCAACAGGGACTTGCTGTGAACAAATTGTCGCCATGTTTCCTACGTTACAATAGTGATTAACTACACTTCAACAGTATTTCGTTGCCTCTGAAGCAATTTGGAGCATCATCTGGTCATGAAAATGCTGTAAATGGAATCTTTTTCTCATAGAATATAGATTTTAAAGCCATTGACATCATTTATTAGATGAGGATTTAGCAGATGGGGTGAAGTTGAAGTTTCTTCTCTGATGGTTGCGAATCAGTGCAATTCTTTACCACAAAGGGCTGTTGAGGCTGGGTCATGAAGTGTATTCAAGACTAAGGTAAACAGATTTTTAATCAGTCAGAATCAAGAGTCATTGAGACAGACTGGAAAATGTAATTGAAGATTATTGGATCAGCCATGATTTCTTTGAATGGTAGAGTAGATTCAGTGACCGAATATCCTTGTCCTGCTTCTGTGTAATATGTTCTTATTTAGGTGTTCTTCATTCACAAATTATGCTGTTAGTTTTCACAAGCTATCTAATTGTCCAATGCGTCATAGCAAGCATAATCCTGCTGTCACCTGCTTGCATGTTCATAACTCCAGTAATAAGAGTTACTGGAAATAGTAAGGAATTTTTAAGAAAATCCCTGAGTGATTCCTTATGCACATTTAGATTGAATTGCTGAAGAAGAGTGTAGCCCTCTTATCACCATCCTGGTTAAGCATTGGCTGAGCTACATGGCTTAATTTGCACTGTCAAACAAGCATTAAGCGAGTTTGACAGCCATTTTTATTAGAATTTAAAATTTTGATTTAAAAGAAGATTAAAAATTTGTACACCATGGGCTATCAGAACATTTGCTTAAATTATTCCTTTATTCTCAGTAATAACAGCTTTGGTTTAAGTTTGTCCGTGGAAGATGACTGTACAAGTCAAAAACAGAAGATAAATGTTTCGGAGTTTGAAAAGGCAACACAAAAGAGTCTTCAACAAACAGTGGGTACGTGTGACTTAGCCTGATGATTCAATTATTTGAGAAATTGTTAGGTCAAGGATTTTTTTCTGTTAAGCGTCATTGCAGTGCAGAACGGTTTCATGCCCCATTCTATCCCCATAGTTCTGCAAATTTATTCCAACAAGAGTTATCCAATTTCCTCATGAAATCATTGATTGCTTCCACTTCCACATTCTTAATGCAGGGAGATGCAGGTCATTACCACTACTGCATTAAATGTTTTTCCTTGCATTCATCTGTACTTACTGTCCAAAACCTTTCTTTGTTTACCTGTCTAAATTATTTCCTAATCTTGTACATTTCAAATAAATCTCCCCACACTCTCCTTCACTTTAGAGACCAATTCCAGCTTCTCCAATCTAACCTTGTTTTAGAAATCCCTGATTCTTGAAAGGTATGATCATATGAAATCGGAGCAGAAGTAGGCGACTTGGCCCCTCGAGCCTCCTCTGCCATTCAATAAGAGCACGTCTAGTTATTTGAATTTTGGATTCCACATTCCCATCTACCCTCCAAAACCTTTGTTTCTCTTGTCTAATAAAAATTTTATCTACTTCTGACTTCAAAATATTCTGTGACCCTACTTCCACAGCATGCTGAGGCAGAGAGTTCCAAAATTGACAACCTTCTGAGAGAAAAAGGTTTTTCTTACCCCTAACCCGACCCTAAAAGTTCTGGGCTCACTCAAAAAGCTAAATGTCCTTTCCACGTCCACCGTATGAGCACCATTTAGGACCTTATGCACCAATCAAGTTATCCCTCACCCTTCTAAACACTCATGGAAATGAGCCCAGTTTGTCCAAACTGTCCTTGTAAGACAACCCACTTGTACCAAGTATCAATCTAGTTAACCTCCTCCTAACCTCCAAATCACCTCCAATGCATTTAGATCCTCATATAAATAAAGAGATTAAACAAAATTGCACTGATTAATTGAGATGTGTTGGGTCCTATATAACTGAACCATAACATTCTTCCCTTAATGTTCAATTCCTCTTTTAAAAAAAGATTGTATTCCATTGGCACTCTTGATTACACGCATCTTGTTATTTTGATAAATCTATGCATGTCAAACTTTTACTAAAGAATATTTGTAAAAGGTGAGCTTTCTGTTTAGATCAACAGCATGATATTTTCAAATAGGCAAAAGTGAGGACTGCAGATGCTGGAAATCAGAGTCTAGTTTAGAAAAGCACAGCAGGTCAGGCAGCATCCGAGGAGCAGGAAAATCCACACTTCAGGCAAAAACCTTTCATCATTTTCCTGCTCCTCGGATGCTGCCTGACCTGCTGTGTTTTTCCAGCACCACTCTGATCTAGACTTTGATATTTCCAAATGTTAATGCTATCTAAAGTAGTAGTTTTAAAGGTGTTAATGTTTACATAACTTTGGCACCTTCTAGTCTCCTGAACACACTTTGTCTGTAGATGGAGACAAGGAGTTCTATTCTGGCTTTCAGAGGGAGCAGTTCTGTAACAGCACCGTAACGTGCTAGTAATTGGACCTGACCAAATTTATTGATATTTGTGTTCCCATACAATATGCTTCTGATAAAAGAACAGTGTCACATCTGTAGATATTCTGTGGTATATTCTTTGCCACTAATCATGATAGAGATCCAAGACGAAGCAAAGATACAGGAACAATGGTGGCAGTGAACTCCTTTAAACAACCTTTGCCCAATATTCCATACTGAAACAGGTAGCAAGTATTACGTGCTGCCAACAGTTGTCACCTGAGAGAATACCATATGGTTGCAGTGGTGCGATTCTGACCCCACACCATGAGGAAAGTCATCCAAAGACCCAGAAAAAAAGCAAAAAATTCAAGCAAGGAAGCTTACAACTTTAAGATCATTACTACTTTAAGATGATATGCAGGTGGACTGGGGTGGACAAAGTCAGAAGTCACACAATACCAGGTTATAGTCCAACAGGTTTATTTGAAATCGCAAGCTTTCGGAGTGCTAACACTTTGTCAGATGAAGTGGAGGGAAGTGTACAGGCACAGAATTTATAGGTATAGAGATAATTGCAAGCAATTAAGAGTGTCAGAAGATAGTACAAATGGTGTGAGTGGAGAATCGACAGGCTGATTAACAAGTCTCTGCAGGTGATCAAAAGTGTCAGATGGTGTGAGTCAAGTGTCAATAGCTGAATAGCAACTGAAGGAATAATGTATGATCCGATTAATTATGTCAGAGAGATAATTACAATAAATCAAAAATAAGATGGTGCAAAAGACAAACCAAATGGCTGGAATAACATGATGGGGGTAAGGGGTAAGGCAGTTACAAAACAATTCACCAGTCTGATCAACAACTCGATGCATGTAAGTTACACATGATTTGATGGGAACCACGGTGGAGAAGAAATCCTGCTGGGTCTAAACATTCTGGAACCTGCAAAAGAAAGAGACTACCTGTTCCCAATACATGATCCAAAAATCTAGAATAATACAAGGAAGAAAGAACGTATTTCAACAGAGCATCCGTCTTCAATGGAAAACATTTAGGAGATTAAGGTAATGGACCAACAACTTCTCCAAAGAGCACCACCCTCTGCAAAGCATATAAGAAAGTGAAAATATCTTTCAGCAGAGAAATTATCCCTTGGTCCAAATGAGAGCCATCAAGCAAGAGACCTTCCACTCTTCCAAGGCCAAAGAGAGTGCATTCTGAAGAAAGTTTGGCATATCCAGACAGTGTGCATTTGTTAAGTCAGAGATTTGGAGAAGAATAGTAGTAAATGATGGTACGATGAGTTAACAATGGCTGCTGAAAGCGTGGAGTAGCTGCTTTAAATAGTTTTGAAGATGTTAATATTCATGTTCCATTGCCTCTACCTATCCTATTGACGTCACACGATCTAGAGTGCTGCTCTAGCTTTCAGAGGAAGAAGATGTATTTGTGCCAGCTTTCTCAGGTTCTCTGAATTACGCCTGAGTGAATGTATTTGTACTTACTGCTATCATGTAGTAAATATTTTCTACGAATTGTGTCCCTGTAATGGTATATCCTCTGCCATAAAGGGCTGCAGGTTATAAAGATAAAAAGAGTATAAAGCCACCAAACCTTCTTTGTCTTTGGTCTTCCCAATGTATAGGTCCAAGACCAATCAAAGACGAAAGAGATTGTTGTCAATAAACAACCCCTTGCCAGTACTACACACTGGTAAGGGTGGCAAATATCACAAAATTGCCAGCAGTGGTCACTTGGGAAGATAGCCCATTCAGTTCCTCTGATCCCTTAAAAAAATGATAATTTAGTCAAGTAATTAACATTGATCTTTTCCTGCCTGACAATGCTGTGTCTATTTAATTTGTCTTCCTTTATGCTAGTTGTTGGATGAAGCAGTGATTATAGCAAGTAAGCTTGATCAGTCAGTCCAGAACAGACCTAGTCAAGCTAAATGTCAGAGCTGAAAAACATAATTCCAAAGGCATCTGTTGGTTCTCTGAAGTTTCTCCTTCCCACCATGCTTGCCATATTGATATGTCATGTCTCAACTTAGCTCTATACTTTAGATGGAAATATCCTTGTTTGCCAACATGTTTCTGCCGATTTGATTTAAATTTAAACTTGTCTCTTTCAAGGTCAGGCTGAGCTGTTTTGTACAACTGTTCTTGACAAAGTGAAATAACTTTTTATTCTTTGTTAGCTAGTATCTTTTTAAAATCCTGATTATGAACATTTTTCAGCTTTCTCTTTTGGGAAAAATGTACCTTGTTAATTATCATTACCAAATCAATGCCTTTGCACACCTACAATTCTTCAGATTAGCCCTTCTGTATCCACTCAATACCTGCAACATTCTTTATCTGCTTCACAACCAACATTGTCCACTGTATTCTCAGAGTGACAGCATCAGTGATTGATCAAGTGCAGATTCTAGCTCAATGTTAATATTTGTTACATTCCAATACTTGGTATGTTTTTCACGCTCCTGAGTATTGTTGCAATACTTTGAATTTATTGTCAGATCTCTTTAAATTTCCATTGCTTTCAGTTTCTTTCTGTTTGCAATGATATTTCAGTGCTAAGTGGACCAGATTTCAAAAAATAATTAGTTTTCATTTTTCCATGCAGCCGTTAAAGGTACATTAATTGACTTACTCTTCATGTATCTACTTGAGATAATTAAATAAATATTCACATTTTTGTTGCCTGTATTTCATCACATTCAGTACTGGGGGAGATGGCTGGTGGCTTCAGCCTTGAAAATTCTCATCTGTTTTCTCAAGTTCTTCCATTACGTCATTCTTTTCTATTTTGCTAACCATTTGTGGCCCTTTAACCTTCTTCAAAAGGTTAAACAGCTTCCACTATCAGAAGAATTACTAATCTGACTGACAGATCTAATGTAATTGACAAATGAAAATTCGAAGTGATGTGAGACTCATGATATAAAGTGGCAGACTTCTGATTTGAAATGCCTGAAAGGTGGGAGCAAATTCACTCGTAAGTTTCAGAAGTGAATTAGTTAAATACTTGAATTAGAAAAATAAAACATGGGTCTTTGAATAAGAGCAGGGGAATAGGACCAGCTCAATAGCTGTCTTCATGCTTTCAGAAAAGCCTCTTGATTTCCACCTCTGTTATATCAGGCAACACTTGTATCTTAGGTAGTTTAACCCTTAAACTCCCATCCAAGCCTTTGTTATCTCTGTCTTTAATCTTGACCATTCCAAGATGCTCCTGGCTGGCCTCCTTTCTATCCTCCATAACCTTGAGATTCCATGATGTTACTGCTTGGGTTGTAACACAAAACAAGTCCTGTTTGTCCATCACCACTGTTCTTAACCAGAGATGCCCACATCTTGAGTGATGCAATTTGACTGGGAAATTTAGCAAAGTTTATATGATGGATACCAATGGCAAGTATCTTGAAATCATAGTAGTGAAAGCTAATTTCTTTGCACACGTCTCTTTGATCTTTGAAACCGTCAATACTTAAATGTTCAAATAACCTGTTTGCAGTCACTTCTGAGACTTGCATATAATGAATTGTGAGTTGTATAAGGTTCCAAATGTTTTTTAACTTGTAACTGTACTTCAACAAGAAAACACTTCCTTTAGGAGAATAAGGGGAAGAATAATGGATGAAATGGTTATGTGTTTCATGTACTAAAATTCTTTTAATTTCTAGAATCCCAACAAAATGAACAAGTGGAACAATGTGACAAGAGCTCAAGACTTCCAGACATCTCAACAATAGTTGGGTAATAATTATGTAATGCAATTAAATTAAGGGTGATTTTATTTGATAGTTATTTGGGTGTATTTTGCTAATTCAGCTTATAAATGTTGCAAAGATGCACAATAAATGTGTAATGACTAAGGAATTTCATCATTCTAAGGTCTATGTATGACTTTCTGGGTATGATTGGTGAAATTGATATATCTGTTTATAAGAATTCCAATGACCGGGGAAAAAAAAGGAATTAAACATCTAGCATTAATGTTGCTATACTTACTTTCTGGTCCATTCTGCATACAGTGTTACAACAGTTACATATCTCTGCTCGATATTCTGGCACTACCCAGTCTTGATATGATAATAAATTCTGGAGCTGGTTATTAAAATGTATTAGTTTACAGTAGTATTTAATTATTTAACAGTTTCTATGTCTAGCTTTTACATATCTATATCCATTTTTGCTTGATTGCTCACGTTGCATATTGAAGGCTGACTAATGTCAAAAGCGCGGCTTATGATTGGATAGCATCAGAGATTTTGGACTTGGAAGTTAAATTAAATGAAATCAGTGCTGCTTTAAATTCTCCATGTAGTTTGGCTGGATTGATTATTCCATCTTAACTTGCCTGAGCTACTACCTAGAGTTGATTCAGTTTGGTGTCTTATGAAGGCAATATGGTGGTAGTAGGAATTGCTCATCTGGTAGCTTCATGGTCCTTCTTAATAATACTAGCTTTTTATTTCTAGATTTTTAAGTCTGCAGTCAAATTCTCAAATGTCTATGGTGGAATTTTGTTGGACTTTTGTTTCAGGGATTTGTGGGTTGACCACTTAAGTGCCACGTTACTGTGCCATATTTTAGTTTGAAATTATTTGTATTGTTTTAGATAAATTTACTAAGAGTTTAATTAATGGGTAACTTCTAGAATGATGCTTAGAGAAGTTAATGCTCAAATATATTGTTGCATCAGTTGTGTTATCAATACAGGAGCAGTAAAATATTTATTACCAGAAACAATGGTAAAAGTTGTGGATGCTTTTTATGCACACTTCTGAGAAGAAACTAATTGACTGGATTGTGCTGAAAACTCTTATTGTGGAAACTCCTGAAGAATTAACCCAACATACTTCTAAACTGTTTACCTTGTATGTCGTAATGTGTACACACTCAATGCCTCTCAAAAATGAAATGTTAGCACTAACTGAATTGGGCAGAGTTAAATAAAGATCATGTATGCATTACATTAAAAAAAAGGATTATAAAGATAGTAGTTTAATGTGATGACAGGCTAGTTAGCAGGGAGAAGATGAGATCCATCTAACCTTGGTCTGGTAAATAATGTAGAGGGAGAATGCCATGTTTTTAGGTAAATATATGGGTTTTATGGGAGACGAGATGTTCGTGCAGGATCTCTTCAATAAAACTAAAAGTTGCTAATGTTCTTCCAAAGAGAATGAAGACAGCAGTGTGGGAAGATTTAAACTAGCAAAGTGAGCAAAGAGGTAATGATAAGTGTAAAAATAATTAAAAGCCGTTCAGAGTAATAAGCAAAATACAATACGAACAGATAATGTGGTGATATCCCTCAAGTTGAAAAATGTGGTGCTGGAAAAACACAGCAGGCCAGGCAGCTTTCAAGGAGCAGGAGAATCGATGTTTTAGGAAGGGCTTATGCCCGAAATGCAATTCTCCTGCTCCTCGGATGCTGCCTGACCTGCTGTGTTTTTCTAGCACCACATTTTTCAACTCTGGTCTCCAGCATCTACAGTCCTCACTTTCTCCTATCTGATATCCCTCAAGTTTTGCAGTGAACAATGTTTAATAACCTAAATAGCTATCCAGATATGAACAATCTTAAGAACATTGAAAGAAAGAATAAGCCAAGAAAAATACAAAAATCAAAGGATTGCAAGAGCAGAAGAGATGACCATTTGGCCTGTTGTGCTAATGCCAAGGCACATTGGCAATTCAGTGCATTTGCAGAGGTTAATTGCATAGGTTAAAGCATGAGAAAGCGTATGTAAAACATCCTCAAGCAAAGAGATGGCTGAGATTCCAGGTAGTATTTGTTTTCATTGAGTTATTGGCCTTCGGAGCAGTGTGTCAAAGTTTGTTGGATGTTCACTTCCAGTTGCTATCGAAAAGGGAACTTGACATTCCTTGAGAGAAGCTAATGCTTCAAGTTAGTTATAGTTTAATGTTGTCCCCTGAAGTTTTGCTTATTTACCTTGAGGAAAAGAAGAAGACTTGAGCAATGCTTTTCCTCATAAATTCATAGTCCTTTACCTGATGAGGTCATAGTTTTGCTGACAGGTTAAGTGACGTTAATGGACTTGATAGTTTTGCTTTTCCTTTCTTAAGTCTTGGCCCACTCAGCTGGAGGGCACGGTTAGGAATATGGGACTGGGATATCATAGCAATTACAAAAACATGGCTCAGGGATGAGCAGGACTGGCAGCTTAATATTCCAGGATACAAATGCTACAGGAAGGACAGAAAGGGAAGCAAAAGAGGAGGGGGAGTGGTGTTTTTGATAAGGGATAGCATTACAGCTGTACTTGTGGAGGATGTTCCTGCAAATACATCCTGGGAAGTTATTTGGGTGGGACTGAGAAATTGGAAAGGGATGATCAGTTTATTGGGATTGTATTATAGACCCCCTAATAGTCAGAGGGAAATTGAGAAACAAACTTGTAAGGAGATCTCAGTTATCTGTAAGAATAATAGGGTGGTTATGGTAGGAGTTTTAACTTTCCACATATAGACTGGGACTGCCATAGTGTTACAGGTTTAGATGGAGAGGAATTTGTTCGGCGTGCACAAGAAAATTTTCTGATTCAGTGTGTGGATGTTCCAACTAGAGAAGGTGTAAAACCTGACCTATTCTTGGGGAAATAAGGTACGGCAGGTGACTGAGGTGTCAGTGGGGGAGCAGTTTGGGGCCAGCGATCATAATTCTATTAGATTTAAAATAGTGATGGAAAAGGATAGGCTAGATCTAAAAGTTGAAGTTCTAAATTGGGGAAAGGCCAATTTTGACGGTACTAGGCAAGAACTTTCAAAAGCTGATTGGGGGCAGATGTTCGCAGGTAAAGGGATGGCTAGAAAATGGGAAGCTTTCAGAAATGAGATAACGAGAGTCCAGAGAAAGTATATTCCTGTTAGGGTGAAAGGAAAGACTGGTAGGTATAGGGAGTGCTGGATGACTAAAGAAGTTGAGGGTTTGGTTAAGAAAAAGAAGGAAGCATATGTCAGGGATGGACAGGATAGATCGAGTGAATCCTTAGAAGAGTATAAAGGAAGTAGGAGTATACTCAAGAGGGAAATCAGGAGGGCAAAAAGGGGACATGAGATAGCTTTGGCAAACAGGGTTAAGGAGAATCCAAAGGGTTTTTACAAATATATTAAGGACAAAAGGGTAACTAGGGTGAGAATAGGGCCCCTCAAAGATCGGCAAGGCGGCCTTTGTGGAGCCACAGAAAATGTGGGAGATACTAAATGAATATTTTGCATCAGTATTTACTGTGGAAAAGGATACGGAAGATATAGACTGTAGGGAAATAGATGGTGACATCTTGCAAAATGTCCAGACTACAGAGGAGGAAGTGCTGGATGTCTTGAAACGGTTAAAGGTGATTAAATCCCCAGGATCTGATCAGGTGTACCCGAGAACTCTTTGGAAGCTAAAGAAGTGATTATTGGGCCTCTTGCTGAGATATTTGTGTCATCAATAGTCACAGGTGAGGTGCCAGAAGACTGGAGGTTGGCAAACGTGATGCCACTGTTTAAGAAGGGTGGTAAAGACAAGCCAGGGACCTATAGACCAGTGAGCCTGACCTCGGTGGTGGGCAGGTTGTTGGAGGGAATCCTGAGGGACAGGATGTACATGTATTTGGAAAGGCAAGGACTGATTAGGGATAGTCAACATGGTTTTGTGCGTGGGAAATCATGTTTATCAAACATGATTGAGTTTTTTGAAGAAGTAACAAAAAGGATTGATGAGGGCAGAGCGGTAGATGTGAAGTATATGTATAGACTTCAGTAAGGCGTTTGACAAGGTTCCCCATGGGAAACTGGTGAGCAAGGTTAGATCTCTTGGAATACAAGGAGACTAGGCATTTGGATACAGAACTGGCTCAAAGGTAGAAGACAGGGTGGTGGAGGGTTATTTTTCAGACTGGAGGCCTGTGACCAGTGAAGTGCCACAAGTATCGGTCCTCTGGGTCCTTTGCATTTTGTCATTTATATAAATGATTTGGTGCGAGCATAAGAGGTACAGTTAGTAAGTTTGCAGATGACACCAAAATTGGAGGTGTGGTGGACAGCGAAGAAGGTTACCTCAGATTACAACAGGATCTTGATCAGATGGGCCAATGGGCTGAGAAGTGGCAGATGGAATTTAATTTAGATAAATGCAAGGTGCTGCATGTTGGGAAAGCAAATCTTAACAGGACTTATACACTTAATGGTAAGGTCCTAGGGAGTGTTGCTGAACAAAGAGACCTTGTAGTGCAGGTTCATAGTTCCTTGAAAGTGGAGTCGCAGGTAGATAGGATAGTGAAGAAGGTGTTTGGTATGCTTTCCTTTATTGGTCCGAGTATTGAGTACAGGAGTTGGGAGGTCATGTTGCGACTGTACAGGATATTGGTTAGGCCACTGTTGGAATATTGCGTGCAATTCTGGTCTCCTTCCTATCGGAAAGATGTTGTGTAACTTGAAAGGGTTCAGAAAAGATTTAGATTAGATTAGATTACTTACAGTGTGGAAACAGGCCATTCGGCCCAACAAGTCCACACTGACCCGCCGAAGCGCAACCCACCCAAACACCTACATTTACCCCTTACCTAACACTACGGGCAATTCAGCATGGCCAATTCACCTGACCCGCACATCTTTGGACTGTGGGAGGAAACCGGAGCACCCGGAGGAAACCCACGCAGACACGGGGAGAACATGCAAACTCCACACAGTCAGTCGCCTGAGGCGGGAATTGAACCCAGGTCTCTGGTGCTGTGAGGCAGCAGTGCTAACCACTGTGCCACCGTGCCGCCCAACATTTACAAGGACGTTGCCAGGGATGGAGGATTTGAGCTATAAGGAGAGGCTGAACAGGCTGGGGCTGTTTTCCCTGAAGTGTCGGAGGCTGAGGGGTGACCTTATAGAGGTTTACAAAATTGAGGGGCATGGATAGGGTAAATACTTAGGCTTGTCCCTGGAGTCGGGGAATCCTGAACTAGAGGGCATAGGTTTAGAGTGAGAAGGGAAAGATATAAAAGAGACCTCGGGGGTAACTTTTTCACGCAGATGGTGGTATGCGAATGGAATGAGTTGCCAGAGGAAGTAGTGGAGGCTGGTACAGTTGCAACATTTAAGAGGCATTTGGATGGGTATATTAATAGGAAGGGTTTGGAGGGATATGGACCGGGTGCTGGCAGGTGGGACTAGATTGGGTTGGGATATCTGGTCGGCATGGACGGTTGGACCAAAGGGTCTGTTTCCATGCTGTACATCTCTATGACTTTATGACTCTGAGTACAGCATATTTTTGACTGTGCATTTAGAGAAATGTGTGACGTAGCTTGTAACGTATAATGAGCTGAGTAGAATGTTATGTATTTCAAACAGAGTTTAATATGGTCCATGTGGTTGTCTGTTTATTTCAGTTTAATTAATCCTGACTTTGAAGAATCCACAACAAAACCCATTCTTTGTAGAAGACCAATAAAACACAGAGTTATAAATGAGAATGACTTTGAAGAGGGCGTACATAATTACCTTCAACAAGGAAAAGGTATAAAGTTGATCTATTTTTTGCCATTTTATAGTTTCTAACCATATTACTTTACATCTACTTAAATATCCTGCAGTAACTTGTCACTCAATTTTGCTTTTGCCTTTTTGCATTTAGGGAATGAATAGGTATTATTGTGCAAGTACTATGAATATTAATTGGAAAATGTGTTTTGTTTATTTTACTTAAGTGTAAATGATACAGATGACTGAATTTTGTCAAAAATACTTGATACAAAACAAAAATGTGCAGACACTCAGCAGGTCTGACAGTATTTGAAGGGAGAGAAGCACTTAACATTTTCTGTGACCTTGATGAACCAGGAATAGTGAGAAGAAAGAATGAAAAAGAGAGACTGTGATGGAGACATTATATGACAAGAGTATCATGGTGGAGGGCAAAGGGCAAGTGATAATGGGTAAAGCAAAGAAACAAAATGTGTCTGGAGAAGTTATGAATGGCCACATCAGAAAGCACTTCTGTCTGAAAGCACAGGGAAAAGAAAAGGAGGAACAAGAGATTATAAATAAAGCAACAAAGAAAATGGGGCAAAATATGGACAGAGGTTACAAGATCAAGTTGTTAAATCTAACATGAAGATGAAGTGTTTTTTATGGAGCATGAATGGAACTTCATTAGAACACTGCAGGAGGCTAAGGGCAAAAAGGTCAAAGTGGGAATAAGAATTAAAAACTAAAGAATTAAAATAACAGATTATTTTAAGTTCATGGTTATGCTTACATACTGAAGAGAGATTTTTCTCAAAGCAGTCAACCAATCTTCCCACTGTAGAGTGCATTGTGAATGTTGATTCAAGTAGAATAAGTTGAAAAAAAATACAGTAAAGTCACTGTATTATCTGAGAGGACTGTTTGAAGCCTTGGCAGAAGGAAAAAAGGACAGGTGTTGCATCCACTGTGCTTGGATGGAAGGGTGCTTTGGGAAGTTGAGGAGCTGTTATGAGTGTGTGACAAGGTGTACCAGTGTGTCATGGAAGGTTTGGTTCCTGCAGAATGCTGAAAAGGTAAGATGTGTTAAGTTGGGCTATTACCTAAAAAATGGAGGACATGGCAGAGAATGATCTTTTGGTCAGTGTGTTGTGCTGGAAAGGGAACTGGACCTTAGTTCTGGTAGGAAGAGGAAGCGTAGGAGACAGCAGATTCCATGAGGTGAAATGATTATGATTGACGGCCCTGCTAACCATGCCAAAGGAGAAACTTCTCAGTTAAGCAAGTGTAATAACTCAGGAAGCCTGACTGGAAAGGAACACGATTCATTGTTGAACACCAAAATAGAGCCACTGCTCAAGGTATGCATAGCCTAGTCCCAGCCTGGGCTTTCATTTTGTTTTTAGATATTAACCGCTGCCAGTAAACACCTGTGCAATCAATTTGATGTTTACATCTAAGGACTGTTACGGGCAACGCAAACTATTAAAAGTGAGGGAGGGGGAGATCCAAGATGGCGGCGACTCAGCAAGTCTGAGTTTACAGAGCTCTTCCCAAAACCTGGGTAAAGTGAGTTACTCACCCCCACCACACTTACCAAACCACCCAAAAAAAATTTCTAACCTTAATTAGCTGCTTACTATTATATTTAAGCAGTTTAATATTAAGTGGATAATGAGTAAACCAAAGGGATCCCGCAGCTCTCAGAAAACAAAGACCCCTCCCCCACCCTCCTCTCCTCCTCCGGCTGCAGCTGATGTAAAAACAGGCCTTGAAGAGATGATTGCCAGGCTGGAAACGACACTCGTCAATTTCATCGCAGAATCCCGACAGAGATGGAACTCATTCGAAGAAAAGTTGCAAAAGCACAGCCAGGCTATTGAGGAACTGCAGGGCCGAGTGAAGGGGGCGGAGCTAAAGGCCACGACCTCCGAGGCTGCAGCACAAACAGCTGCAGAACAGGTGCGAGCTCTGGAGTAGAGAGTCCGGGCCTTTGAAATCTACATGGATGACCTGGATAATAGAAATCGGAGAAAGAATATCCGTCTTCTGGGCCTCCCTGAACAAGAAGAGAAGGGACAGTTAGCAGTATTTCTGGAGCGATGGCTGCCCCAGCTTTTAAACCTGGGGGCTGAAACTGACCGGGTAAGGGTGGAGTGGGCCTACCGGGTCGCAGTACGCGGATCTGGCCCAAACCAGCGCCCACGCCCAGTCCTGTTCCGGCTGCAGAGTTATAGGGAGAGGCAGATACTCCTGGATGCCTCCAGAAATCTTGGAAAGGATCCTAAAGCTATGATTCATGAAGGATCCAAGATTATGTTATTTCAGGACTTCTCCCCGGCTTTGGCACGAAGGAGGAAGGCGTTTGATGAGGTGAAGAAATGTCTAAGGAACTTAAATATTCAATACACCTTACGCTACCCAGCGACGTTATGCTTTAACCACGAAGGATCCGAGTATAATTTTAGATCACCAGAAGAGGCTAAGGAACTTTTAGACTCGTTTAAATAAGTCGTAAGAGACAATTTATGTTGGCTTGCCTCTTCCACACTCCATGGGGAGAAGTGGATACTTTACTCTACTTTACTTTTGCTTCTGGGAGCAGGGTTGTCTTCCCTTGCTATTTTATGTTATTATACTTAACTGTAATTTGTTGGAGTTGTAATTTTATAGTTATGTGTGTTTGTACGTGGCATTGATGCTATCAGATATACTCAGGTATGGGTGGGGAGGGGTGGGGGTGGGGTGCTCACTGTTAACTCTAGCTCGGTATTATATCTAAATCCTATTAAGGAGCACCCGGGTCAAGGGTGGGACACTGTTTGGGAGAGGATATGGTGGACCTTTAGAAAGGAAGTAAGCCCCCCTGAGAACAAGGGGGAGGATCTCCATTCAAACATGTTTTATTTTTTTTGTTCTTATTGTTTGGAAATAGTTTCCTTTTTATTATACTGTTATGAGTGTATTAGAGAACATTTTCTCTTGTTTGAAGGATGTAAGTGACTCAACTATACACTCTGGATAATTGTGGATTAGATTAGTAGTTAACTGAGTTTCATTGTTTTTCTTTCTTCTTTAGTATCATTCCTTTGAATTTTGATGATTATATATTTAAGATCTATTTTTATATTAATGTTTGTGCTTGAAAGTTCTGTTTATTTTTGTAAATCTGTCAAAATATTAAATTTCTAATAAAAATATCTTTTAAAAAAAAAAGTGAGGGAGGGGTTGGGGGGGCATGTTTCTACCTAGTCTAACTGCAACCTTTTTATGTGTAAAACTAATGTGAAAACAATTACAATGCAGGAATGGGTCCTGGATCTGCTTTATTGTACTAATCCACCTGTTCAAAAATGTTATTACTCACCTCTGGAATATGTATACCTTGAACTTTGACCTCCTGGTCTAGAGGTATGGACACTGCCACTGCTCCACAAATGCGCTTCTTGGGTCTGCTTTACTATAATTACTGATCAGTCTACTCAGATGTCAATACACACTTCAGGAGGAGTGAGACTTGAACCCAGGCCTCACGGCTCAGAGACAGGGTCACTAGCAATGCTCCATAAGAGCCCCTTCCAGGTCTGTTTTATCTTATTTTCTAATCAACCAGTTCACGCACCTCTGGAACATAATGGGACTTGAACCTGGGCCTGAAGTTGTGACGCACAAAAGCCTGCTGGGTCTGTTTCATTTTTTTCCCTCTGATCAACTTGTTCAGAGATCTTATTACTCGCGTCTGAAGATCATGGGACTTAAACCTGGGCCTTCTGGCTTAGAAGTAGGGCACTACCTATGTGCCATGAAAGCCCCTGGATATTCTTTATTTGTTTAGTATATTTTCTAATCCTTGTTCAGGGATGTTATCTCGTGCCTCTGTGGCGCAGGTGGGATTTGAACCTGGGTCTCTTGGTTCAAAAGTAGGGGTATGACCAGTATACCATAAGACCTTGGGCTGGGCCAGCTTTTTAAAAGTCTTTTTTATGTCTGGAAGTATCAAATCGCAGTTCCAACAATTTACTCCATATTACTTCACTGGTAATTGTAATGTTTTGAGTTCCTTCCTAGGTTTCAGTTCCTGATTTGCAGCTATTTCTGGGATGTTACCTCTCTGATGAAGACTAATATGAAGTATCTGTTTAATTCATGTGCCATCTCTTTATTCTCCATTGCTCAATTTCCAAACTATTTCTAATGGAGCAATGTTTTCTTTATGAATATCTGTTTTTATACTTTTGGCTAACTTTCTCCTGTACTCTAATTTTTGCAACCATATTAATCTTTTAGTGATTCTTTACTGCTTTTTATATTTTATCCCATCTTCTGAAACCACAAACATTTGCATAATTTTAAGTCTATTCTTTGCATTTGATGTTATCTTTGATTTTTTTCAGTTAACCACAAATGATGGGTCTTTCCCATAGAATTTTTCTGATTTGTTGTAATGGATCCATTCTCCACCTTCTGGAATAGCCCTTTAACAATTGATACAACATCTTTATTGACCTCTTAAATTCCCTTGTTTAAATTCAGAGTACTAGTAATGGATTCACACTTTACCCTAAAAGTGTGAGTAAATTCTATTGTATTATGGTCACTGCTACCCAGGGGCACTTTCTCTATGAGATCACAAATTAATCCTATTTTGGTCAAATCCAGATCTCGTATAGCCTGCTTTTGGTTGGTGTCATAACATGCTAGTCTAGGAAACTGACCCAAAAACATTCAATTAATTCTTCTTCTAGACTTTTTTTTCCTAGATGTAATCAAGTTACATGTAATCAAGACTGTGCATGTCAGTCGACTTAATGTGAGCATTTGTCGAGCGTCTATCCAAGAAATAGAAAAGTTACAGAAATGAACGGAGGATTCAGAGATGGGCCATGTGAAAGGAAGGATTGAAATTATGAGGAAAGTTGATGACATTTCCCAGTTCCACGCTTTAGTAGGATAGGGCCTTTGATGCTTACTGTTGTCCCCATGAAGCCCTCCTAGTTGTGGGCGTTCACTTTAGCATAGTCCAAGAATCAATCAAGTTTTGTTTTCCCTGATGTGTTCTATTCCACACATCACACATTAGATTTACAGAAAGGGCTTTCACTGTCTACCATGTTTGAAATATATCTGGCAAATTCAACCATTATTGCAGTATGTATAAGAGCTTATGTGAACAAAAGTAGGATATTCATATCACATAAATATCTCTATGCTCAGTTGTTTCTCTGCTAATAAAACAATTGCTTTTTTTCCCCAAAAGAACTGGAAGAAGTTGAAAGAATTGAACCTTTTGAAAAGACTTCAGGACTGACAGACATTTCACGAATAGTTGGGTAATAAATAAAAAACTTTCCTTTATCATTAATGAAATCAAATTCACTTTTATACCATGATTTACTCAATATTAATGATGACTTTGAGACTAAATTCCATGATCCATTTTTCTGCTGAACATTGTGACTTCGTTGAATTGATAATACAAAATGGAAAATAACTTGATATCAGTAAATGTTACCATTTGTGGAATGATTAGATTCCCTACAGTGTGGAAACAGGCCCTTCAGCCCAACAAGTCCACACTGACCCTGTAAGAGCAACCTATCTAGACCCATTCCCCCTTGACTAATGCACCTAAAACTGCGGGCAATTTAGCATGGCCAATTCACCTAACCTGCACATCTTTGGACTGTGGGAGGAAACCAGAGCACCCAGAGGAAACCCACGCAGACACGGGGAGAATGTGCAAACTCCACACAGACAGTTGCCTGAGGCGGGAATTGAACCCAGGTCCCTGGCGCTGTGAGGCAGCAGTGCTAACCACTGGGGACTCTGTTGAACTTGACATAGTACAGTGGTTCTGTTTGTAGACCAGATATTGTATTATAGACCTTTTGCAATTTGGCTCATTGAGTCTGCACTGACCTTCCAAACAGCATCGCACCTGGACCCGGTTCCCCTACCCTTCTATAATCCCACATTTATCATGGTTAATCCACCTAGACAATACACCCTTGGACATCATGAGGCAATTTAGCATGGTTACTCAATCTAACCTGCACATCTTTGGACCATGGGAGGAAAGCATAGCACTCAGTGGAAACCCATGTAGATATGGGGAGAACATGCAAACTTCACACAGGCAAGCACCCAAGGCTGGAATCAGACCTATGAGAATTGAGCCCGGCTCACCACCTGTCATGCCACCTCTGTTGGGATCTGATCCCTAATTAGCATTGCTCTGAGCTGTACCTGCCTGCAGTTAGAACAAAACAAAATTAGTATAATTCTAATGTTCAGCATGATTTTTGTTTGCTGTGTATGTATAAAGTGGCAATGCGATTGCACAATCTTACACCTTACGGGGAACGTCAGCATGCAGTAAGTTATATAAGGTGACCATGCACATGCTCATTTTGGAGAGAATGTTGCAACCACTCGCTGCCCTGCTTCCAATTTTTCTGTTTTCTCCCAACTTCTGAAAGCATAAATCCGTTAGGATTATAATTGTTCATCAAAACGATCACTCTTCTTGTGTTTTTTAACATGAGGGCATAACAGCTTGGCCTAATTGTTTCTTCATTTCGAAAAGATTTTGATCAACCTGTTATCACGTCTCCAGAACAGATCTGATCCAAAGGTATAGACACTATCACCACACCATAAGATGTTGCTCATTCTGTATGCACATGTTTGTAACAGTTGGCTGCATTCACTGCAAAGGCACCTTTAGGTGGAATAAAAAGCATGCAGAAACAAAGGGGTACTTTATGTCAGTTTGAAGTGATGAACAACAGCAGCTGATCTCAAAGATGGTGCTGTGGAAAGCTCTTAGAATTTCAGCTTGAAACTGTTTCCTATGTGATCTACAACATGGAAAGATGGAGGCTGGGACAAATGAAGTGGTGTCTGCAGGGTTGGTCTCAGCTGCCACCCTTTCATTGCACTCACCCTTTAGCATCTTTGCTGCCCAGAATCCTAGAACCAGGATGTCGTATCTAGGAGCCAGGGCTGCTTCTGCAACTGTTTTCCATACACACTCCCAAGCAATTGTTGGTCACCTTCACCACCATCTCATCCTGGACAAGGCCAAACAGCAAGGTGGGGGAAACAAACACCTCTACAGCCAGCACAGAGGAGGAGAATCTCCATGTCATCAGCCCCAGCCTTCACTTCTGCTTTACTCCAGCGTCCTCGGCCCTAGCCTGTCTCTGCCTTGGTCCCAACTTTCACCTCCAAACCTCCCTCATTCTCAGTCAGTGGAAAATGGAGCAGTGTAACTGGTACCTTCAGTAATACATGTGTATGTGCAGTAGACCCCCGTATCTGTGGGAGTTATGTTCCAGGACCTACTGCGGAAACCCAAATCCGTGGGTAGGAGCAAGCTGATTTATTTAAATGAGAAATTTACCTTCCTGTCAGCCCCCAGTCCCTGGTACTAGAACATTCCCGATAATAGGTTCTGGCCGTGATAAGCCATGGGCTAGTGAAACCGCGGGAAACAATTCCACGGATGCGGGGGTCATCCTGTACAGTGATCTGGTTCAGGAAATCTGTGTAAGCACTGTACTGATGCCACTGTACATGGAACATGGTGCATGCAAAATTGTATCCTAGCACAATGTAAACAGTCCATGCACCAATGCTTGCTAAGACCTGTTGCAACCAGGTGATGACGTGGGCTGCACCCCTGTAGAGAACTTTTAGTTTTCTGCGTAATCCATTCAATACAAATCACTGTATTGTTGTTGGTAGCAGTCATTCTTTCAGTCAGGGAAAACTCTGCAGTAGTTGGATTAGTACCTTGCACAAAGCATGCTGTTTGTTGGAAGTCAGTCATTTCAGCTCCAGAACAGAACTGGAGGAGTTCCTTAGAGTTGTGTCCTAAACAAACCATCCTCAGCTCCTTTTTCACTGATATTCCCTCTGTCATATGGTCAAAAATGGGGATGTTCACAACATTTGTGATTCTTCAGATGCTGAAACAATCCATGTCCAAGTACAGTCAGACCCGGACAATCTCCAGCTTTATGCTAACAACTGGCAAGTAATAGTTATGCCATACAAGTGACCATCCCCAACAAGATAAAATCCTGACATTTAATGGCATCACCATTGTTGAATCTCCCACTATCAAAATCTGGAGGTTACCATTGACCAGAGATTGAAGTTCACCCGCCATTTCAATACTGTGGCTACAAGAGCGGATCAGAGGCTAAGGATTCTGTGGGGAATAACTCAGCTCCTGATTCAGAAAGCCTTTCCGCAGTAAGGCACAAATCATGAGTTTGGACAAGTGCAGCTCCAACATCACTCAAAAAGCTTGATGTCATGCAGGATAAAGCAACTTGCTTGTTTGGCACAAAATCACAAACATAAAAGATGTTTTCCACCACATGACCACCACAGATGCATCGCAGTAGTAGTGTGTACCATCTATAAGATACGCTGCAACACTTTCTAAAAGTGTGACCATGATTATCTAGAAGCACTGGGGCTGCAGATAGATGGCACCACCACCACCAAGTTCTCATCCATGTAACTCCTCTTCTGACTTGGAAATATATCTCCACTACTTCAGTGTTGCTGGGTCAAATCTTGGCAACCCCTCTCCACAGTTTTTGGGGTGTACCTAAACCAAGTGGACTGCAGAGGCTTAAGATGGCATTTTGCTACCAGCTTCTCATGGGAATTAGGAATAAGCAGCAAATGCTGTCTCAGCCAGAGAAGCCTGCATCCCATGAATGAGTAAAGTTAAAAAGCAGGTTCATCGGTCCCTGGTAGGTATATGGTCTCAGTTTCTGAGGTCACTTTTATGAATCATCTTTGTCCCTTTCCAATATATAAATCAGATGAGACTTGAATGTGTATTTTGGTTGAAAAGTGGACCTGATATTTTGGATCATTAAGCTTCTATTGCCAAGTTGTCGTGAACGAGTGTTGCTCTTTCAACTTTCTAAAGTTAGGAAGGTCAATTTTGCTAATATGCAAATAATTCTGCAGGTGATGCATTTGTGATTCTAGTTAAGAGTTAAGCTTAACTTGTTCAATAGAATCAACGTATATTTTCAGGCATTTTCAATGCCATTTACATTATATTGATAGTGTTGTCATTCGCAGATCAATTAATTTTGACACTGATGAGTCTGTGTCAAAACCAGTTTTGAGCAGAAGACCAAGAAGAGACAAACTCATCAGTGAGGATGATTTTGAAGAAGGAGTACTTTTCTACTTGCAACAAGCAAAAGGTAGTCAATCTTTCACTACTTCTGTATCTCCTTTTCAAAATTTTTTCTAGGCTGTATAATCCTTTGTCTGGGTGACCTCGTTCTTCAGTGCTGGCTGTTCTTGTTGGAATGACTCACCTGGTTTTTTTCCATCTGTTTGGTAAAGTGGATCATTTCTGCTCAGTATATTCTTCAATTATCTATTCAAATTTGAAAATTTTAGTTGTTACATGATACTTTGGTAAATGCTATGTGCCCTTGAAAATTGCAATTGAAACATAACTGAATATGATTTAATGTGAACTAGTACAAAGCCATATCAAGTGCCAAGCATTATCACTACTGCTTAAATGTTAACACACTGACGAAGCATTTTCAGAGGCTGATAAAATGAGTAATTGGCTCAACACTTCATGGAATGAAAGCAAAGTGCAACTGGGATACTGGAGTTAGAAAATCCTTTGAGTAGGCATTGTACTGCTGTGTGCTTTGATTGTATTGTCTGCCTTTTCATACCTATGATGTGCTATCATCACAGTATGTTTCTCAGGCAGCCAATCTGAAGAGAGCACTGAATAATAGTCAACAAGCTATTTAAAAAATAGATTTTTATAAGTATATATGGACAAGAGAATAACCAGGGAAAGACCAGAGGATAGGAGCATAATTAGGCAATTTAGCCCATTGAGTCTGTTCCACTATTTGATCTTGGCTGATATGTTTCTCAACCCCATTCTCCTGACTTCTCCTTTACCCCTTGATCCTTTTACTAATCAAGAATCTATTTATCTGTGTCTTAAAAACAGTCAATGACTTGACCTCCAAAGCCCTGTATGGCAGTGAGTTCTACAGAGTCACCATCCTTTGGCTGAAGAAATTCCTCCTCACTTCAGCTCTCAAGGGTGATCCCTTCACCCTGATGCTGTGCTTCTAGGACCTAGTCTGTCCTACTAGCAGAAACATCATCTCCACACGCACTCTATTCAGGCCTCTCCGTATTCAGTAATTTTCAAATTGCTCCTCATCCCCCTATACTCCATTGAGTAGAGACCCAGAGTCCTCAACTGCTCCTCATAGTGGTTCATCTTTGGAATCATTCTTGTAAACCTCCTCTGCACCCCCTCCAATGCCAGCATATCTTTCCTTACAAATGGGCCCCAAAACTCCTCACAATATTCCAAATGTGGTCTGACATGAGCCTCTCTGCCTCATTTGCCTTTCTAACTGCCAGCTGAATCTATATATTAACTTTAAGAGAATCCTGAACTAGGACTCCTAAGTCCTTTTGTGCTTCAGATTTCCAAAGTCTCTCCCTGTTTAGAAAATAGTCTATGCCTCTGCTCTTCCTACCAAAGTGTATAACCTCACACTTTGCCTCATTATATTACATCTGCCACTTCTTTGTCCATTTATCCAGCATGTCCAAATCCTTCTGCAGCCTCCTTCAATCACAACACTTCCTGTCTCTCTCTCTCTCTCTCTCTCTCTCTCTCTCTCTCTCTCTTTTGAGTTTCCTCAGCACCTTTTTCTTTGTGATGGCCACCACACTCACGTCTGGCCCCGACTGTTTTGAGGAACATGATATGTTGCTGTTTTTTTCACTGAGAAAACTGATGCAAAGTACTCATTCATTTCCTCCATAGTTTCTGGGGGTTTGGGGAGGGTTTGGTGGGTGGAGTGGCACAAACCAAGGACTGTCAATGGGAACCATCCTTGTGAAAGGCAGAAAGGGATAGGAAGGACGATCTTGATGGTGGGGTCTAGTTGGAGTTGGTGTGGAAGTGTTTAAGGATAATGTGTTGGATGCGGAGACTGGTGGGGTGGGTAGGTGAGGACAAAGGGGAAGTCTGTCTTTATTGCGTTGGGTTGGGGGGGGCGGGTAAATTTAGAGCAGTGGAATGGGGAATGGTGGTACTGAATCAAGGTGTTACCGAACTCATCCCGTCCTACCTCAACTCCATCCTCTCCCCCTTAGTTCAGGCACTTCCCACCTAAATCTGCGATACTAACCACTGCCTGTTTTAGTCAAGGCTTTGAATTCAAGGGGAAGGAAGTATGATGAACGTCAATATAATGTTTGGCTACAGCTGGAGTAAGGTATGCAGTTCTGTTTGCTGTATTAGATGTGATTGCAGTAGAGAGTTGGAGAAAAGATTCACCAGCATGTTGGCTAGACTGGAGCAATTCAGTTATGAAGAGGATGAGATAGATTGGCATTTTCCTTACAGTAGATAATGCTGAGGGGAGATCTGATTGATGTGTACATCAGGAATCCTTGCCCGAAACATCGATTTTCCTGCTCCTCGGATGCTGCCTGACCTGCTGTGCTTTTCTAGTGCCACTCTAATCTCCAACACTTGCATTGCCCACTCCTCCCTATAATGTTCTGAGGACCATCGACAGGATGAGGGGAAACCTTTCCCCTTATTTGAGGGGCCAATAACTAGGGGGCACAGTTTTAAGGCCAAGGACCAGGAGGTTTAGAGATTTCAGGAAAGAATTTTCACCCAGACAATTTGAGTCTTAGGATCTAGCTGTCTAAAGGGATTGTTGAGGTGAGTATCCTCAATACATGTAAAAGCTACTTAGAGGAGCATTTGAAATGCCATAGTTGGAAAGTGAGATTCAGATCACCAATGCCAATATGTTGGGCTGAAGGGCCTTTCCCTGTGCTGTAAAAGCTCAGTGACTCTAAAAAGAAAGTCAACAAATTGCTGTGTAATTTTGCTAATATCCCTTTTTAATGTAATGCTATTATTTCCACTGTCCACAATGCTGCCTAACTTTGTGTCATCAGCAAATTTGGATTCGTGACTTTCTATGCCATTAGATAAGTTGTGAATAAATAGTGTGAATAATTAAGCTCCTAACACGGGACTTGTGGGACACCATTGGTCATATTCTGTCAGTTTGAGTATGTATTTTTAATCCTACCTTCTTAACCCTACCCCACTCAACCAATTTATAGCTATGTCAATAATTTGTCCTCAATTCCATGGAATTCAACCTTAGTTCAAGTCTGTTACCTGAGGCTTTATCAAATGCCTTCTGGAAGCCCATATAGACAATACCAGTAGACATTCCCTTGTCCACCACTACTTCAAAATATTCAGTGAGATTTGTTGGACATGACCTACCCATCATGAATCCATGTCTGTCTGTTTAATTGAAAATTTTCAAGGTGTTCAGTTACCCATCCTTGATTATAGACTCCAATTTCCCCACAACAGATGTTAGACTAACTGGTCTGTATTTCCCTGGTTTTGTTTTTTCACCCTTGTTAAAAAGTGCAGTGATTTCCAATTTTCTAATCTACAGGGGCAATTCTTGTATCTAGGGAACTCTGAAAGATTATAGTGGAGGTGTTTACAACGTGCACCCCAACTTCATTCAACACCCTCGGATGGAAACTGTCAGGTCCCAGGGATTTGTCACTCTTTGTAATTCCATTAATTTCATAATTACCAATGTTATACTTACAATACATTTATTTTATCCAGTCCCTGGTCCTGATCCACTCAATTTCCTAAAGACTTCTGGCAAGCTATCCTCCTTTTCCACTGTAAATACGGAGACAACATAATTATTCAATATATCTGCCATTTCCCCATTGTCATTGACACTATCTCCACTTTCAATTGTTAGTGGGTTAACATTGCTCCTGACTACCTGCCTGCTTGGTATGAAACAATAAAAAAATTTCTCATTGATATTGATGTCCTTGACCAGTTTTCTTTCTTAATCCCTTTTAGTAGCTCTTCTAAGGTGCTTAGTGTTTTTTTTGTTGATCTTTGTATCTTTGCCATTCAGCAGGATCTGTGCTGACTTTTGCTTTATTTTTTGTAAGTCCTCTCCTTTAGTTTTAGGCTCTCTCTGATCTCTTTAATTAATTGTCCATGTTAATGTTTCAGCTGAGAGATCTTTTCAGAACGTTTAACCGAATACTGTTTGTAATTATCATCTGAAGTGTTGCGCTGTCTTTTCTCTTCAGATGCTCTTGGAGCTCTGTATATTTTATTATTTTTGTTTCCATTCTAAAATTTCAGGATATATACCTTTTAGCACATAAGGAAGATGGTTAATTACATGTGTTATCACTCAGGATTTGGATTTTAAAATAGGGGCAGGTAGACTTTGGCCACTTCTGTGAAAATAAATTTTGTTCTAAAGGTCAGAAAGTCATAGAAGAGTGCTGGTAACTTAAATTCAATGTTTCCAAGAAGGCATGTGACTTAATTCAAATGCTGACAGGACTTCATTGCTGTTGATGCATAGAATGTTTACACTGCTGACTGAGCAGACCAGAAAACAGTAGTTTTTGGCTTTAGTTCAAAAGGGAGAACAGCTTTCTTCCAGCAGCAAAGAACTGAAGATGTTTAGGCCATTAGTGTTGAAAACTGAAAAAACATATAGGCCATTAATATTGAGAAAAAAAATCACAACAGAAGATTCAAAAGAAATTATAAAACCATCTCAGCAGTACAAGGCAAAGAAACTGGGAGCCATTAGTTGGTAAGAAATATTTCACTGGGATTGGGCATTAATGTCATCATAGTATTAGAACATAGGTTGAAACTGTGATTTCAAACATTTCTGCAATAATATGACTTTGGTTCATTAGATCTTCTTTAACAGTACATCTATCCAGAGCTTGCTGTTCAGAGCTGCTTTAATATGAAACTGATTCAAACCTTTGTTTTGCTGTTTGTATTAAGAACTGTTTATGTGAATTGACAGTTTACCATTGGATTACTGTGCCATATATCTGGGTAATGACAGTTTAGCTTCTGTTAATAATAATTTTTGATAAACAAAATCAACACAGTTTTAATTTAGTTTAATAATTTTGACCAAAAAAGTGAAGTTCATATGTGTTAGCAGAATGCATTCTAAGCAATGAAGTAATGGCAAAATAATTATTTTCATAATCTAGAGAAACCGCTCCCAGAAGTGCAGGACACAACAAGTGACAGCACCGAGAAAGAGAAATCTAGTGCGCACACTCAGCATGATGAACTTGCTGCTACTGAACTGTACACTTCACCGTGGCCAGCAAAAAGTAATGGTATGAAGGCTGTTGCAACTGATGCTAAAGAGATGAAAAATGCATTTGATTTAAACTCTCGGCTTGACCTGGAAAAAACAACTGAATTATCGGTGAGAGTTGAAGAAGAATCTGTAAAGGTGGCCAATTCAGGAAGAGCCAGCTCTCACAGTCTCTTTAAAGAAAAGAATTTGTCAGATACAGATCACCAAATAGTGTATGCTGCAGGGAAACACGTTGAAGTTCTTGCTACGGGTGAAGAATCAATGGATCATGGTAAGGCATTTCAATTATATTGTTGTGTGGTAATACTGCTGAATATGCATAATTGTGCCAAAATTAATAAGTGTTTTACATTATTGAGGAGAAAGTGAGGCCTGCAGATGCTGGAGATCTGAGCTGAAAATATGTTGCTGGAAAAGCGCAGCAGGTCAGGCAGCATCCAAGGAACAGGAAATTTGACGTTTTGGGCATAAGCCCTTCTTCAGGAATCATTCCTGAAGAAGGGCTTATGCCCGAAATGTCGAATTTCCTGTTCCTTGGATGCTGCCTGACCTGCTGCGCTTTTCCAGCAACACATTTTCAGCTTTTACATTATTGAAGTGCTTATCCAGGCAATTTTCTTGGAAAGCATGCTGACACATTTAGTTCAATATCACAGCTTTTATTTTCTTTAGTTTGCAAAATAGTTGCAAATGGTACTAATTTCTTCACAAAATTTTATAAATACAAATATTGTTCTGTTAACTTTTCGCATTCTTCCTCCAAGAAGACACAACTTTGATTACTGTTTTATATAAGTATTTAATACAAGGTTCTAAATTATATCAAAAGTGCTGAGCATAATTTGAAGTTCTAATAATTTTCCTCATAAAAATGTAACCACTCAGGCCAGTAGTTCATACTTTCAGAATCAGTCTAATTTATGAAATGGTTGCCATATTTAGCTTTTTGAAACTGATCCACCATTCAATAAAATGATCTGAGTATGACCTTACCTCCACTTTCCTGTCTGCACCCCATAACCAGTGACTCCCTTGTGAAAATTTGACTAACACAGCCATGAAAACATTCAATGAACCAGCCTTCACTGTTTTCTGAGATAGTGAATTCCAAAGTTTAGTGACCTTCAGCAAACAAAACCTCCTAATTAATAGGAGACCCCCTGTATTTTGCAACTGTGCTTCCCAGTTGTGGACTTGCTGAAAATTTATTTGGAATTGAATTAAAATGTTTTTGATGGAGTTCAAAAAAATTAATTGTAATAACAGTTATTTTTGCAGAATTCAAGGTGGTCACAGATGCTGGACTGAACTTAATGCCAGGTGAACAGGAGTCAACCATATCACGGCACTCTGAAGGAGTGGATACTCATGAAGGGATGTTAGTTGATGAAGTGGGTGATAAAGTGGAAAGTGATAAAATGGAAGCTGAAACCACAGAAAGTGAGGGAGTGAAGAATGATGAGGTGAATGACAAGCGAATGGAGGATGATGAGATGAATGACGAGCGAGTGGAGGGCGATGAGATGGATGACGAGCGAGTGGAGGGCGATGAGATGGATGACGAGCGAGTGGAGGGCGATGAGATGGATGACGAGCGAGTGGAGGGCGATGAGATGGATGACGAGCGAGTGGAGGGCGATGAGATGGATGACGAGCGAGTGGAGGGCGATGAGGCGGATGACGAGCGAGTGGAGGGCGATGAGGCGGATGACGAGCGAGTGGAGGGCGATGAGGCGGATGACGAGCGAATGGAGGGCGATGAGGCGGATGACGAGCGAGTGGAGGGCGATGAGGCGGATGACGAGCGAGTGGAGGGCGATGAGGCGGATGACGAGCGTGTGGAGGGCGATGAGGCGGATGACGAGTGTGTGGAGGGTGATGAGGCAGATGACGAGCAAATGGAGGGCGATGAGGCGGATGACGATGATGAAGAAGAGCCTGATGAAGTGCCCAGCAGAGAGGAGTTGCCAGACAGTAGTGAATCTGAAGAAGGTGACAGTAAAAGTAAGTTAGCTGGACAGGTAATCACTAAAATTGTGATGCAGTCTTCACTACATCTGAGCAATTTTTGTGATCCACGTGGCAGCTTTAAAGTCTTCTAGTCTTTGTCTTCAGCAAATATCCAAAAATTATTTATTTAAGTTCTTTTAATGTTTCAGACTATTTGTTTAATCTAATAACTACTATTTGCTTTTCTGAACATAAAAATTTCATCTGGAATCTTGCTTTGATATAAAAGTGAGACTGGCTTTCCAGCAGAGTGACCAGGGATTCAGATCCTCTCCATTACTGACCACACCACACTTTCTCAAGATATTGGATAGCAAGTAAGTAATAATTACAGTATTTCATCACTATAAGCCATCTTGACCAGGTGAAGAGTGGTGAATTGGTTCCCTTTTCAACTGCCTTGGTTGGTCACAACAAAAATTTTAAAATGTTTTTAACATGCCCCTATATCATACTTTGATTAAAATGTATTTCACTAGATCAAAATGAAGCAGTTAGTTAATCCTTTCTTTTAGTCAAGAAAACTATATTTATTTCTTACTAACCTCTGTAAATATAGGTATCCTCACCATCCGAAAGTAGAACATTCCTGTGAAATCTTTCGTAAGCCAAAATGGCGTAAAGTGAAGAACCATTAATTTATATGGGAAAAATTTCACCTTTCTTTGTAAAAGCAAAAATCCTCTTTGGATTTCTTTTGTTTATCAAAAACAGGTACTAATGTAGGTATTTCGTAAAAACAAAGTAGCATAAAGCAAACTTTCTAAAAGTGGGGAGTACCTTTAATAAAACATGACATCAAAGACAGGTATAAAGTTTTTTTTAATAATATATTTTTATTAAGAAAAAATAGGTTTTTAAATATTACAACAAATACAAAACAATGCAATTCAAAATAGTACAAAACTAAACCCAAATAATAAAAAAATTCCCAAACCCACCCTCCTGTATGAATGTATAAACATATATAGAGAAATATAAAATTAAAAAAAACCTAAACTAGCTATTTAACCAAATAAATAAATACCTAACAACAGACAAATAAATAGTAATAGCTCAGCCCAGCCAAACAAAACACTCATACATTCACAGTTCCTCCTCCCTGGATATTGGACTCATGAAACACAAGCGTTATGGCTGTATAAAAGCCCTTGTTAGTGTGGCAGATAAATCCGTGTCCAGGTATTTCAATATGGGTTGCCATGTCTTGGAAAATTCTCAGTTTTATGGTGTACCATATTTGTGAGAAAATCCAGGGGAATATGCTCCATAACAATCTTCCGCCAACCTGACAGGCCTGGGGTTTTTTTCTGATATGCAATCTAGCAAGATATTCTTCCTTGCATAGAACGTAAGAATATTGAAAAATTTTGTCTTATACGTGCCTGCAGGAAGTACAATGGGTAGGCCCAAAAGAAGAGTAATAGGGTCCTTCTCCACCCCACAGCTAGAATCCTCTCCATTGCACCCGCTACAGCGCTCCAATATGTTTGAAGCCTGTCACAAGATCAAAGACAATGGGTAAGAGTACCCATACAGACCTTGCACTTGGGTCATGCTGAGGTTTAAATTTTGACAAACAGTCTGGGGCTAAGTGGACCCTGTGGAGAATCTTCAACTGTAAAGCATGGGTCCTATTGCAAATTGATATCTTCCTTGCATTCTCCCAAATATCCTCCCATGCCCCTGAAGAAACTTCAGCACCCAGCTGTCTTTCCCACGTCTTACAGAGTCGATCAGACTCATCTGAGGTGGCAACCCCCAATTGGTGATAATAAAATACTGACAGAGTGTACTGATAGCCCTTAGTACCCCTCTTTCTATGTCAGATTTGTAGCGATCAGTCAAAAGTCATTTTTTTGAATAAAATCCCTAACTTTTAAAAAACGAAAGAGGTCTCTATTAGGTAACTCGTACTTCCATACTAAGTGATCGAAGGACATCATTATGTCTCCCTCAAATAAATCACCCATGCAAGATACACTCCTGGCTGCCCAACATTTAAATCCTGAATCTATCATACCCAGCATACCCACTAAAGGTGTAAACAAAGATGTTTTGCCAATATTACCTTCCCTCTGCCGAATTGCCCTCCATGCTTTAACAGTATTGATGACTATTGGGTTATGGCAATATTCCCTAACTGTCCTCACCTCGTCCAAAAGCATCAAACTGGTAAGGGGGCACCTTGCCTGGGAGGCTTCGATATCTAGCCATATTGAAAGAGGGTCCCCACAAATCCAATCACTCACTAGGTCAAAAGCGAGCTTAATTGGTCATTTTTAATGTCCAGAAGGTCTACTCCCCCCAGTCTGTGAGGCGACTGCAGTTTGGGGAATTTAATGAGGGGCCGTTTACGGTGCCAGATAAAGGAGCTGAACCAACCGTTCAGACTCCCGAGTATTTTTTATTGAAAATCAGGGGGAGCATCCGTATAGGGTATAGCAAACGAGGGAGAATATTCATCTTAATAAGTGCTATCTGACCCAACCACGAGACTGGAAGTGCCTCCCATTTTTGGAGATCTTGTTCAATTTTTTCAAATAATTGAGTAAAATTGGCTTTGAGCAGCCAATCCAGAACTGGAGTAATGAATATGCTAAATATACAAAACCCCCCCTGTGACCCCTAAATGGGAATCTATAGTCACTCAAGAGCCAACTCTTTCGTAAGACCACCCATAGGCATAGCCTCTGATTTAGCAAAATTAATCTTATACCCTGAAAAAGCACCAAACGTGTGACTGCATTGTATCAGGCAAGGCACTGAAACTGCTGGATTTGTCAAGAGAATTAGAACATTGTCTGCATACAATGAGATCTTATGTACTTTTGACCCCACATCTGGAGCTGAGATATTGAGATCCCCACGAATGGCCTCTGCCAACGGTTCAATCACCAACATAAAAAGTAATGGTGAAAGGGGACAGCCCTGCCGGCTGCCCCTAGAAATATTAAAATTGCTTGATCGTACCCCGTTGGTAATGACTGCCGCGAGAACCTTTACCCATCTTATGAAAACTTTGCCCAGACCAAACCAGTATATATATTAAATTCAAACTTGATTGGAGGTTGGTATTTTTTGGGGTATAATTTAAAATGATTGGCCAAATTCAAATTTGATTTTGTCTCCAGGACACGAGCTACCCTAGCTGCTGGACCACATGTTACATTGTATCTTACTCAGAACACTTGGTGCTGACAGGTAGTTCTGTTAGCTTTTAACTTTCTGAAAGGTACAGTACACCCACATCTTCATAACAATTACCTTTGAGTGGAATCTTGTGTCACACGGAGTTTTGTCATGTTTTAGATAAGTGCAGTTGTGATAACTTGAATTGTCCTGGTAATTCTTGTTGATTTTCAATGCAAGCCACAAGCTGGTGTGGAAATTTGGTGCACAGACATCTAGAGTAATCAGCCCACTGGGGTATCATCAAATGGTTACAACACTGGAGGCTGTTCTGCCCATCAAATCCAGGTTGGCTGTCAGTAACAACAATGTGTCTGGCACCATTCCCCACTTGTCTTCCTGTCATCATGTGTTCCCTTTGAGTGCTTACCTAATTTGTTGTTGAAAGCCAAATGGAGTCGACCTCTTTATTTAAAATATTTTTCCTCATAACAACGAACTCTTTTATCATTGGGATAGAAAGATGAATAACTTGCATTATTCATCTCCTTTTACAATCTCAATGCCAGAGTGCCAATGAACAGGAAATGCTCCAGAAATCTATTTCACTTACGTAATTTGAGGCATAGGTATTGGCTGGGATACAATAAACATTGAAAGTAGGTTGTGGTACTGTCACAAACTTGAAACGTCTGGCTGATGGGAAAATGTCATGTTGCAGATTATTAGATTAAAATATGTGCCAAAAAGTCTCGTATCACGCAAAGTATTGCAGCATATTATTTGTAAATGTTGAAGTGTGTTGCAATCAACCTCCATTAGCTCAAGATCGTATAGCAAGCAGCAAGTGTCACTTACGTTAGTTCATGAGGGTTCAATTTCAATTCCCAGAATATGATGTGGATTTATTATTTTGCAAACTACATTTAACTTGATGTTAACATCATGCACTGAAAATTCATTTCAAGCAAATAATCAGAATTCCACAACATGGCAAATATACTTTGGATTAAATTATAGAAATTCATTCATTTATTAAAATAATGCTATTCAGGTGATAAGGGATTAGTCACCATAGCACAACCTGCTTCTGAAAACACAAATTGGATTCAAATGACGTGAATAGAGGACTAGTATTTATTGCAAATTGTAGCAGCTTGAGAGAATGAGATTTATGAAGGTATTGCAGTAACACTTGAGTCTAATATGTTGGAAGTGTTGTATTCGTATGAATTTGTATTACAGCTCCTGTAACAGCTGAATTTGAGGACACTGTTACAGGAGTGATTGGTGACACTGAAATCAACTGAATGATCTGTACTGATCAAAAACATCACTGGATTTTGAAATCTAGTTTCCAAGCGCTAGTTGGTTATAAACCTGTCATATAATGTAAAACCAGTTGCTTGTACCAACATTAAGTATTGTATATATTGATCAACAGAGCACACAAACCACTTGTAAAAGTAAGGCAGAATCCCAAAAAAACACCCAAAGCAAGAAAGAAAACCAGTTTGCCAAGCAGCTTTGTAAAGTCTGTTTTTACTCACTATGCCAAAATGAGAGTGAAGAAAGAAACATTTACAGTAGTTGAACAATGGTAAGTTGCAGTTTTACAATGCTAATTATTAAAGCAAATCATTTTGTGTTATAAAACTTTGAAATAATAATTCTAAAAATTTCAAAATTGGGGCACAAACAACAGCAAGTAATACATCGCCTATTTTTGTAATCAATCTGTTTAGAAATGTTACTATATGTCCCCTGGTCCAGGGGTAGGGACACTACTGCTGTGCCACAAGAGAGGTCTCTTTAATAAAATGTCCCAAAGCACTACAAAACAAAATGTGACTCTGAACTACTTTGGCTCGGTATTTGGATAGAGTTGAGTAAAGGTATAGAGATGGAAACGGCAGTCTTAGTCATGGTATGGAATAGATATGTATTTGAAAGTGCATCTTGGGGTCAGAAATGACAGGGACAGAAGAGCTGGTGGCTAGGGAGTGGAGTTTGTGTTGAAAACTGAAGACAAATGGCTTCAAAATTCCCAATTTCTGTTTATCTAGTACTGGATATCAGGAAGAAAGAGAGGTCATGGTGAAGTAATGTTAGGTGATATTAATATCTGGGTGAACATTGTACTTTCCAATTATGTCACTGGAAGCAGTGATCAGAGATGGTGTTATCTGCAATCGATATAATAGGAATGGTAAGACCACATGAGAAATATAGTTCCATGTCTATTGTGGATATTAGAAATGTTTTCTTTTTACAGCTTGGAATTATATTTCAAACAGCTTTGTGATGATGTTGATGTTTATACCAAACATGCTAAAAGAAGAACTATTGAAAAAGAAGATTTGGAACTTCTAATGAAAAGGTGAGTTTTGAATAAAGTCACAAACAGTAAGTTCACCAAATTTTGACATGTATCCAATACAATTTTAGTTGGCAATAAACTTAACTATTTTTCAAGCCATATATACTGGTCTTGACAGGGTTAGAACATAGAACAATACAGTGCAGTACAGGCCCTTCGGCCCTTGATGTTGCGCCGATCCAAGCCCACCTAACCTACACTACCCCACTATCCTCCATATGCCTATCCAATGGCCATAAAGAGGGAGAGTCCACCACTGTTATTGGCAGGGTATTCCATGAACTCACGACTCGCTGAGTAAAGAATCTACCCCTAACATCTGTCCTGTACCTACCGCCCTTAATTTAAAGCTATGCCCCCTCGTAATATCTGACTCCATACGTGGAAAAAGGTTCTCATGGTCAACCCTATCTAAAGCCCTAATCATCTTGTACACCTCTATCAAGTCACCCCTAAACCTTCTTTTCTCCAATGAAAACAGCCCCAAGTGCCTCAGCCTTTCCTCGTACGATCTTCCTACCATACCAGGCAACATTCTGGTAAACCTCCTCTGCACCAAGATCCCTCTGCTTATCCACACTACCCAAGTATCCGACCATTAGCCCAGTACCCCATCTTCTTGTTACTCTTACCAAAGTGAATCACTTCACACTTACCTACATTGAACTCCATTTGCCACTTTCTGCCCAGCTCTGCAGCTTATCTATATCTCGCTGTAACCTGCCACATCCTTCCTCACTGTCAACAACTCCACCGACTTTCATATCATCCGCAAACTTGCTCACCCAACCTTCTAGCCCCTCCTCCAGGTCATTTATAAAAATGACAAACAGCAATGGTCCCAAAACAGATCCTTGCGGAACACCGCTGGTAACTGCACTCCAAGATGAACCTTTACCATCAACTACTACCCTCTGTCTTCTTCCAGCCAGCCAATTCCTAATCCAAACCTCCAACTCCCCCTCAATGGCATACCTCCGTATTTTTTGCAGTAGCCTACCATGGGGAACCTTATCAAACGCCTTACTAAAATCCATATACACCACATCTACCGCTTTACCCTCGTCCATCTCCTTAGTCATCTTCTCAAAGAATTCAGTAAGGTTTGTGAGGCGTGACCTGCCCTTCACAAAACCATGCTGACTATTCTTGATCACATTATTCCTATCCAGATGTTCATAAATCCTATCGCTTACAATTCTCTCTAAGACTTTGCCCACAACTGAAGTGAGACTCACCGGCCTATAGTTACTAGGGTTATCGCTACTCCCCTTCTTGAACAAGGGAACCACATTTGCTATCCTCCAGTCTTCTGGCACTATTCCTGTAGACAACGAGGACATAAAAATCAAGGCCAATGGCTTTGCAATCTCCTCCCTTCCTTCCCAGAGAATCCTAGGATAAATGCCATCATGCCCAGCGGACTTATCTATTTTCACCCTTTCCAGAATTTCCAACAACTCTTCCCTACATACTTCAAAGCCATCCATTCTAATTAATTGTGACTCAATATTCACACCGGCAACAATGTCCTGTTCCTGAGTGAATACTGACGAAAAGTATTCATTCAGTGTCTCCCCAATTTCTTGAACCTCCACACGTAACTTCCCACTACTATCCTTGACTAGACCTATTCCTACCCTAGTCATTCTTTTATTCCTGACATACCTATAGAAAGCCTTTGGGTTTTCCCTAATCCTACCAACCAAGGACTTTTCATGTCCCCTCCTTGCTGCTCTTAGCTCTCTCTTTAGATCCTTCCTGGCTACCTTATAATTCTCAATCGCCCCAATTGAACCTTCACGCCTCATCTTTACATAGGCTGCCCTCTTCCCTTTAACAAGGGATTCCAATTCCTTATTAAACCACGGCTCCCTCACACAACCCTTTCCTCCCTGCCTGACAGGTACATACTTATCAAGGACACTCAATAGTTGCTCCTTGAACAGGCTCCACATATCGATTGCACCCTTCCCTTGAAGCCTACTTTTCCAGGCCACGCATCCTAAGTCATGCCTCACCGCATCATAATTTCCCTGCCCCCAGCTATAACTCTTGCCCTTCAGTGCACACTTATCCCTCTCCATCACTAGAGTAAAAGTCACCGAATTGTGGTCACTGTCCCCAAAGTGCTCACCTACCTCCAGTTCTAACACCTGGCCTGATTTGTTACCCAGAACCAAATCCAGTATGACCTCACCTCTTGTTGGCCTGTCTACATATTGTGTCAGGAAACCCTCCTGCACACATTGGACAAACACCGACCCATCTAAAGTACTCGAGCTATAGCTTTCCCAGTCAATATCTGGAAAGTTAAAGTCCCCCATAACAACCACCCTATTACTTTCACTCTTCTCCTGAATCATCATCGCAATCCTTTCTTCTATGTCTCCAGAACTATTAGGAGGCCTGTAGAAAACTCCTAACAGGGTGACCTCACCTTTCCTATTTCTAAGCTCTGCCCAAACTACCTCAGATGGTGAGTCTTCATACATCGTCCTTTCCACTGCTGTAATACTATCTTTGACAAGCAATGCCATACCTCCCCCTCTTTTACCCAAACCTCTGACCCCACTAAAACATTTAAACCCTGGAACCTGCAACAGCCAATCCTGTCCCTGTTCTACCCATGTCTCTGTAATAGCCACAACATCGAAATCCCAGGTACCAACCCACGCTGCAAGTTCACCTACCTTATTTCATATACTTCTCGCATTGAAGTATACACACTTCAAGCCACCTTCCTGTTTACAGGCACCCTCCTGCACGCCTTTATAGGAAAAAACAACTTATCCAGGTAAGCTTGCGCTACACCAGCTTCCGGGTCCGCTCCGCGCTTTTTAAAAAAAACTTTCAAATTTAAACCGTTAAACAAACGTCACCGAGCCTTCAAGCAGCCACTGCCAAACAGCCCTTACCTGCTCTGCTGAGAGAGTGAGCAAAGAGTTGTTAAGGATTATTTTACAGAAGAACAGTAGCATTATTTGCAACATCAATTAATTTTTTTATGGTTTTCAGCAACCATGTAAAATTGTTATCTCACCATTTTTTCCTTCTGGATAATAGCAACAAGTCAGCTTTGTGCCAGAGACCAAGACTAGACTGCCATTAGCTACTAAAGTGGTTTCATGGGGAAAATAATATGAACACACCTGTTTAGTATGGCATATAGGCTTCAATAATTATGTAGCTGTTTGACAGTAAGACTGCTGTTCATAATCTGTATGACTTTCAAAGGTAACATGGATGATTATCTTGGGTGGTACGGTGTCTCAGTGGTTAGCACTGCTGCCTCACAATGCCCAGAGATTTGGGTTTGATTCCACCCTTGGGCGGCTAGCTGTGTGGAGTTTGCATATGTTCCCCGTTTCTGCTGGGTGCTGTGATTTCCTTCCAAAGATGTGCAAGTTAGGTGAACTGGCTATATTAACATTGCCCATAGTGCCCAGCGATGTGTAGGTTAGGTGGATTAGCCAAGGGAAATGCAGGGTTACAGGGATAGGGTACTGGGAAGGTGAGATGCTATTCAGAGAGTCAGTGTGGACCCAATGGCCTCCTTTCATTGCTATAGGTATTCTATGACTTTGATTATTATTCTCTGTATACATAGTCACAAAGACACAATATTCAAAATATATTTAACGGGGGGTGGGGGGTAACACTAGCCTCACAGTAATGTAAATTAACTAGCAATCAAGAGTCCAGGCTAATATTTTGGAGACTCCACTTCCACTGTCGTTTCTGATGGGACTTAAATTCAATTAATTATTTTTTTAAAATTTGGAATCGAAAATTTGTTTCATGGAAGAATATTATCAAGCTGGAGAGGACTCAAGAGATTTACCAGAATGTTGCTGGGTATGGAAGGTTTGATTTTAAAGAAAGGCTGGATAGGCTGGGACTTATTTCACTGGAGTGTGGAAGATTGAGAAGCAATCTGAAAGTAGTTTATAAAATAATGGGTATAGATAGTAGTTGTCTTTTCCCTCAGATGGGGAATTTCAAGATGAGAAGTGCACATTTTTAAGGTGATAGGAGAGAGAGATCTAAAAAGAAGTAATTTTTTTTTACTTAGAGGGTATTTCGCATGTGGAATTAATTTCCTGACGAAGTGATGGATTCGGGCACAATTACAACATTTAAAAAGGATACATGAATGGGAAAGGTTTGGAGGGATATGGGCCAGGAGCAGGCAGGTGGTATTAGTTTAGTTTGGAATTATGTTTAGTATGGACTGGTTGGACTGAAGGATTTGTTTCCATGCTGTATTGTGTTCCATGCAATGTCAACATTATAGAAACTGTCATCAATTGTTTTAAACACCCAGCTGATTGACTGATAATTAAAGAAGCAAGCAATTATCTTTACTTGGTTTGGTTTAAATGTTATTTTGGACGCAAAACTATGTGATTGACACTTAACTGCTCTCTGCGATGTCCCATGCCTATATCCTAATATAAAATTAAAATCGCTCAAATATTACTGGAAAAAAGATTTTGTCGAATATTTTTTCTCTTATCAGGAGAATGCTCTGACTTATTTCGTTGACTTGAAACAACAGTTGTGTGTATGCATATTTTTCTGTCAGCAAAGAACAGAGTCCTGTTTATTTAACTTCCAGTACAGGCCAGTGCACCATGCTCTGAGCCAAACTGACCATCCTAATTCCTTTCATATGGTATAAATGTTGTTTTCTCTTAGTGTTATTCCTTGTGAGTTAACTTGCTGAGTATGAAACAAAAAGCTTCAACAATACTGAAGTTCTGGACTACTGATCTCTTAAAAGAAGGCTTCATTGATTGTAAAACACTTTTGTTTGTCTTGACATCATGAATGGCACTACATAAATCAGCTATATTTTTTATGCGGGTGCACACAAGATTGCTGAGAATGTGTTTTGTAAAGTTATAATGTGAACAATAAATTTAAGAAATGCACGTTCCTTATGTTTAAAAAAGGACATTGCAAGTGGATTGGATTTTTAAAAAAAACAGATCTATATGTTAAATCTATTTTTGAATTATTTTGTTTCTGTTTCTTAGGCAAGGATTTGTGACTGCAAAGATGCCCTTGAATATACTGATAGAACGCCACCTATCTATGGAATGCAGAGAAAAACTAATTCCAATGGCTGTCAGTGGGAGTAAGATAATTCCCAATAAGTAACAACCACATACGTAGAGTGTCTCATCAAATCTATTGCTCTTACTTGCCAGACCAGAAATTAGAGCTCTATGTAAGTGGAGATATTTCTCTTTTAATGAAGTCCCTAATGTAAAAATTTATAGCCGTTCTTATAGACTTCCATGAGCTCTGATTTGTAGGGTCTCTCTGCTGAGGAAACCATGCTGTATTAGCATTACATTTAATCCATGGATCCTATCAACATTAAAGCAAATGTTATTGACTAAATAATTAATTTTTAATGATAAAGTAACAGAAAAATTTGAAGGGAATTCAATGGATATTGTCTGTACGGATCTTAAAGCAATTGACAAAATACCATGATTGATAAAATCAGGAAAAAAAACACTGCTCGGAGAAAAGATCAAGATTTTGGATAGAAAAACAGCAGCTGGAATTTTATAGAAGTGAAGTGGTGCATTTTGGCAGAAGGGATAGGTATAAACATGGACTTATTGGCAGAGTTTTAAAAGTGCACATGAAAAAAAGCCTGGGGTTTTTAGTAGACAGACATCCTTAAAGGTGGCAAAATCATAATGAGAGAGAGAGAGAGCAGTTTACAAAGCAGATGGTATCTTGGACTTCATAAGTAGTGGTATTGAGTACAAAAGCTGAACCTTTACAAAGTTCTGGACATCAGACTTGAGGAAGAATATGAAGTTGTTGAGCAGGTAAGAAAATTTACCAGAATGGTCCCAAGGGTAAGGAAGTTTAGCTGTAAGATCAAGGAGGAGAAGTTGGTGCTTTCCTGCTTGGAGCTTATGAGATTGGTTTAGATATATCTCTACCATACATTTCAATCATTTAATCATAATGTTAATAAAACAAAATTCCGATTTATCTGATGATTGGTCAAGCACTAAGATTTAAGGTTTTTGGTGAAATGCAGAAGGAACATGAGGAATGTTTTCAAAGCAGTGAGTGGTAATGTATGTACTCCGAGGTTGGATATTTTGCAATAATCTACAAAGTAATCTTCTCACTAATTAGCCAAATAATATGTATTAATCCCAACTCCCTACATCACCAATGTGAATTTTTCTCCTAAGTAACATGCACAACTTCATGTAAAATTGGCAAATTGTACTCTGGACTTATATTTACTAAGCAGCAGGTTGAAACTATCCATATAAAATTAAAATGTGGAGAGCTTGATTCAAAATATATGTTTAAAGTTAAAATATATTTTACTATAATTATACATATTTAACTTACACCACAAAGCAATTTTTCTCATCAGTACTTTTGCACTCTTAAAAAGTGTTTTGTATTAAAATATTACTTCCTTGTAATAAATGTAGACAGTCTTAAAATAGAAAATCTTCACCTCTAGATTTGGGTCTGCTGTTCCTGACTTGGCATGACCAAAATTTGAGAACATGTTGTACATTTTAGATAAAAATGTTGTATAATTAGTTAAGAAAAGTGTGCATCTCCTACAACAACAAAACTTTAATTACAATTTATTTAACCCTCCTACTTGAGTAATATTTGATTTCTCATTACTCGTACCTCACCCAATAACTGCTCAAGTCCATTAGAAGTTCCTGTGTAACTTCAGATAGTAAACCAAGAAAACATGGTAAATTTAACTAAGCAAATAACAAAGTTAATTTTGATTGTCATTTGAGTTAAGGTATTCTACTTCTGCAAATGTCAGTTGTGATTCCTTGACCTGTCCATTGTATTCCATTATTCCTAGAATGCACTGTAATAATCTGTACATCTGATCAAGCTCGTGTTTGTTTCTTTTTCACATGCTATGGAAGATTTCAGTCTTTTGATTAATTATAATGTTAATAATTCTGTAAAATGCACAATAAAGATGTCAACTTTTAAACTGAATCTCAAAAAAACTCTTTGCCCGTTGTGAAACCTCTGAAATTATATTTTTTTTATTACTCCTTACAAATTTGAAATCTAGCTGATTGATTTGAATTTGTTGTAAACAAGAGCGAGCATTTGCAGTAGCAGGGTTTTTGTGTTCTGTTCTCTTGAGACTTAACAAGGGCTTTGTGCTACTTTTTCAGTTTGAGACAAATCTGAGACCTGTTCGTTGTAGCATTGAAAATTACAGAATATGGTATTATAAATCAATCAGACAGCAATTTTTGATGTTGCTGAGTTGACCCATTTTATCCAGTGGAAGTACAAATTCTGAACTGGGAAAGGGAATATCATCACGAATGAGGTCAGTCAAAACATCAACAAACATTTTTATGACTGTCTTGACTGTCAAGACTTATTCATGAAAAATGGTCACTTAGATAAGTTAGTAGACAGTTGCAATACTCAGGGACGTGTAAGTTGCTGTCTTGAGATTCAGTAAAATGATAGTCATCTCAGAAGAGAAGTCTCTGAAGAATAAATTTTTTGTAATATTGGAGCTGCTTGTCTTACAGTATTTGCATTCATTATATTATAGAAACTACCAAACTTGTGTTAACAACTCATTCAGCATGTCCTTTAGATGTAAGCTTTTAAAAATAAGTTTTATTAAAGTGCTGTATGACCAGAATTGTGGGAGTATTAATGCAGTTCACCACCACAACATGGGCAATTAGAGATGGGGAATAAATGCTAGCTCAGCATGAGAAGCCCACATACCATGAATTAATGTTTTTTAAAAAGTACCTACTAATACATTTAAAAAGGATGCTCATATCAATTTTAGCACTTTTCTATTAATGACCTTACAAATAGAGTTTAGCTATGGAGTTCCAAAAAGAACAAGAAGTCAGTACTATGTTATTTAATTTTGAAAAATTAGACTCAATTCAAACACACCCATAATGTAGTTTACTTTAAAAAATATTAACATATGTAAAGCGGTACTCATCAGAACTCTTTACAAATTTGAAATATACTTTTGGACTACTTCCGTGGTCCTACTCTCTTTATGTCACTTGCTTGTAATCGATCTAAAACAGTGTCAGTATCCACAGCAGTAGCTTGATCAAGTTGTTCCTTTGTTGTTTGGAAACCTTGAGCTAAATATGTGGCCAAAGTCTGTGGATCTATCGATGGATCGATAGTTTGAAAAGCCTTTTTTAGGTCAGCTTCTGTCAGCTCCCTGTGGAGAAAGGAAAATTTTTTTTTAAAAAAAGCTATTTCCTGTCGTCACGATAGTTTAACAGATTACATAATCTTTGTGGGCATCACATGGTTGTATGCAAGTTTGACTGCAATGGAAGTACTCGCTTTGGAGGAGACACTGTTGTAATTGCATTTAAATAAGTAGTGCTTAAGTTGCAAGATAGAAACCTAGCTTAATGTCCTGTAGCTTTGCCAATGTTAGGGAGGAGATCATTTTTAAAAAACTCAATGCATTGATTTATCTCCAGATATTTATTCGACTCTCCCTTGAGCTGTTCATCAACATTTTAACAGAATCAAGCAACACTTTCATATTTACAAAAAAAACGAGCAGGTTTATTTTGTGTGTACTGGATATCAATAGAACTTCAGGATATAGTGCATTATTCAACATTGCATCTTTCTAGTTTTATTAGTAAAATCCCTTGTTTATATTATTCTTCTTTTCCAATATAAGTGGAATAATGTGAAGCTGACTTGATTTTTTAAAAATAAAGTTTATCACAGGATGATACTGTCAATGAAAAACAGTAATTTGAGGTTTGTGTAAAGATTTGTAGCTCAGGTGCCGGTTTCTGTAGTTGTGGGTATGTTTGCTGAACATGGAATTTGATTTGCAGACATTTCGTCTGCTGTCTAAGTGACATTTTCAGTGTTTTGGAGCATCCCGTGAAGCGCTGTACTGTCTCTTCTGGAATTTCTGGTTTTGTTCCAGTTGCCAGTTCTAGTTGATCGTCGTAGTGGCCGGTATACCAGGTCAATGTGTTTCTTGATGGAGTCCGTGGATGAGTGCCATGCTTCTAGAAATTCTCTGGCTGTCCTTTGTTTAGCTTGTCCTATAATTGTTATGTTGTCCCAGTTGAATTTGTGGTCCTTGTCATCTGGTGTGTGGCTACTAGGGCCATCTGGTTGGTGTTTGTGGATGCGCATTGCTAATTGTCTTCCTGTTGTGGTTCTGTTTGCCAAGCTGGGAATTTATGTTGCAGACGTTTCGTCCCCTATCTAGGTGACATCCTCAGTGCTTGGGAGCCTCCTATGAAGCGCTTCCGTGATCTTTCCTTCAGCATTTGTAGTGGTTTGAATCTGCCACTTCCGGTTGTCCGTTCCAGCTGTCCGTTGTAGTGGTCGGTATATTAGGTCCAGGTCGATGTGCTTATTGATTGAATCTGTGGATGTGTGCCATGCCTCTAGGAATTCCCTGGCTGTTCTCTGTTTGGCTCGTCCTATAACAGTAGAGTTGTCCCAATCGAATTCATGTTGCTTGTCATCTGCATGTGTGGCTACTAAGGATCGTGCCGTTTCGTGGCTAGTTGGTGTTCATGGATGGGGATCGTTAGCTGTATTCCTGTTTGTCCTATGTAGTGTTTTGTGCAGTCCTTGCATGGGATTTTGTACACTACATTGGTTTTGCTCATGCTGGGTATCGGGTCCTTCATCCTGGTGAGTTGTTGTCTGAGAGTGGCTGTTGGTTTGTGTGCTGTTATGAGTCCTAGTGGTCGCAGTAGTCTGGCTGTCAGAACGAAGGACCCGATAGAGTCTGTTTCTGTTCTTAAATGTTCTTAAACATTGACTATTTCACAGTCCTCTGCAACCTCGTCTGAGGTCAAAGAGGATGCAAAGATATCTGTTAAGGCCCGAGCCAATATCTCCTACAGTATCCTGGGATAGATCCCATCTGGCCCTGGGGACTTAAGTCTACCTTAACACATTTCAAGAGACTGAACATGTAAGGGAACAGGGCAACCCAGCCTAAATAGCAACTTCCAACGCAGCAAATGTGAACTGTGGTTCATGATAAAGAGAGGACTTGGTCAGCATGTGCGACACAGGCATCTGGCCTTACACAATGAGAAACATCTCCAAATATGGCAGCAAAATTGTAAGCCAGGGAGGAGAGCCTATAAGTGGCCTCAGGAAGAAAGAGTTAGAGATAAGAGTTGCTAGAAGCAAGCAATCAACAAAATCTGCAAAACAACTCTCAGATAAACACAAGCATCTATAAAGTACCCAAGCAGAAATATAAGTGATCACTGCTGATACTTGTGTAGAATACCCCACAGAAGCAGAACCAGGAGGAGAGTCCAGTAGCCCATAGAAACCTGAAGTGCAACTAGGAAGAACCATCAGACCAATGGCATCCATCCCTACCAACAGGGGCGTGGACGACCACGCAGGCTGAGGAACTTCTGGAAGCAAAGAACAACCCAGACAGTCAGGCCCTGGGCATAGGGCTAATGGAAAGTATCACCGAAATACTGATGGCCAAAGGGAAATCTCCCAGAAACAAGTGAGCCCAAATGGTGGCAAGAAAGCGAGAAGAAAGTTCAGGGAGGAGATTGTTAATACTGGTTTGAAGAGATGGGCAAAGCCAAATGCATTATTTAGAGCAACTCAGCTGCTCTACCAGACAGACAGACAGCAACTAGCCAGTTAGATTGCAGGAGCACCAACTGCACTCTCATGTCAATTATCTACGGATGAATGGAAGGGAGCTTCTGAGGTAAGCTTCCCCAGTCCAAATAACAAGGCTGACCTCAATAAATTCGCACCATATAGCAGTGCAGTGGACAGTGGGCTACTGATGATGCTGACAGAGGAAGAGGTCAGCAATGCAATGAAGGCCATTGTTGCATAAAGTGCCACATGAACAGATGGTATGAGACAGACTCAAAGAGAGAGCATCCATGACAAGGATAAAACAAGATTGCCAAGACTCTTCTCACTATGGCTGAAGTCAAGTAAAATAATAGACTTGTTGAAATGTCTTGATTCTGAAGTGCGAGGATCAAGAATGTCTGAAAGGCGTTGACAACTGGCATCCAATAACTATCAGTCCAATGCTGCTTTGTCTATTTATGAGCATTATGGCAAAAACACAGACAGTTGAAATCAACCCAAGGTAGAAGGGTTTGCTGGCTGCAATGAGAATATTTCAGTACTCAAGAATATCATTAAGGGAGCAAAGAACAACTGAAAAGAACTTGCAGTTGTTTGTTGTTGATCTGTCACTGGTGTTCTACTCAGTTGGGCACAAATATCTTTTGAAATCACTAAGGAGAATGTGTCTGCCAGACAAGTTCACAGTATTAATTAAAGATTTATATATGAACTACACTACAGTGGTTGAAGGGATCAAAACTAAGAACAATGCAGTTAATATCGGAGGGGTCAAGCAGGGCGACCTACTCATCAATCTTGTTCAATATAGCTCTGGACCCACTGGTGTGCTCCCTGGAGGAAGCTAGCTCGGATTTCTCTACCCCTGGGAGACTTAGTCAACTGTTTTGCTTAGGTGTTCACAATCAACATAGCCCTTCTAAGCAACTCTCACACCGCGATGGGACAGAACCTGAAAAGACTCCATGACTTCTGTAACTGCACAGGTCTGAGTATCAATATGACCAAGATCAAAGGCTTCTACCTCAAATACAAGATGAAGACCATCACATACAACGACTGTCCAAATTGAAGACTCAGAAGGAACCCATTGCATTCATCCCCCCTAGGTGATACTGAAAAGTACCTGGGAGGCCAAATCGATCCATAAGGAGGCGTGAAGAATGGGGGTAGACAACCTGTAAGCAGCGGCTCTCCATCGCATGCAGATACTAAAGACTTGTATCGTCCCCAGGCTCTACTTCCACCCGATTCTGCGATACTTCAGCTAGGACTTACTCATTAAACTTGATCAAATTATCCACAAGGCAGCGAAAGAATTCTTACACCTCCCACACAGATGGGAATCTATACTGTGCTAACAGGAGCAGCGGGCTTGGCATATCCAAACATGAAGTGCAGATCCCTTCGGCAGTTATCAGGTTGCACTTGATATGTCCAAGGATACATTCCAGTTTAGAGGCGAAGATAACTCCAAAAGAAATAAGAGGAACACAACAGCTTAAAATCCTCAAGAAAGTAGATGACTTCATACAAAGCAAATGGGGAGCAATGAGGGAAAGGAAGACCTCACGGCCATCCTACAAGAGGACATCTATGTATGTGGAGACCAAGCACTAACCAGAGAAAATCAAACAAACCAATATGCTGTGTGGAGAGAAAGGGAATTTAAAAAGTGAAGTACCTTGAAGAGTCAGGGTGCTTGCATCTCATATTTTAAGGGGGACAAGACATCAAGTACATGGATCAAGTCGACCTACCAGATCAACTCATCGTGAATAATCAATAAACTGCTGTTGTGATGCAACTTAGACCTAGCCGGGTCAATCTTGACTAAAGACAGAACAAACAAGCTCAACATTTATAGAAGAAGTGAGCTCCTAATGAAATCCTTGCACATATTTCAGGCTGGTACCCATTTGTGAAGAATGTGAGAATCAAACTACACAATATCTGAGACCAGCAACACCTGTATGTCGCCAAATATGGATGGACTTCGTACAAGGACCTAAGACCCATAGGTCCAGCTGATGTTCTCTGGAAGCCGGACGTAATTTTCAGTAGGGATACTAAAGTAGCGGTAGTTGATGTGACCATCTGCTATGAGAATGACAGTAAGACACTAGAGAAGACATGGATAGAAAAATGTCAAATACCAACACTTGGAACAAGAAATTTAAAAATTGATGGGAGACCTTGAATTATAATTTTTCAGATTTGTTATGGGAGCAAGATGAAAGTGGTTAGAGCCTAACAACACATTAATGGACTTCCTTAAGCTGTATAAGTCCTTCTCACAACAAATCTCAAGATTATCGATATGCTTGCACTCTTTCAAATATTTAGCGACAGGTAATCTGAAGCTGAAATTATGCTGCCTCGCCGAATGGCTAGTGATGACCAGCCTAATCCAGGTGCCAGGGTCTGGAACACCAAAGACAGGCGTGATGAAAAATGTACCAAATCCCAAAAACAATATAAATTATAAAATTTAGGTATAAATCGTAAAAGCTATCTAGTTTCTCAGATGGACTTCCCAAGAAAGAAATTCCCGCAACACATCAGACGATGACCCCCTTTTCTATATTTTGAAGGGTCCTTTAGTTCACTTCACACTCCTCCATGCTTGTTGTAACACCCTGATCACTTTGTAGAGGGCCCCCTACTACACGATCGTTATGGCTGAGACTGGAATGACCTCAAGACATTGCCCACTGTACCTCCTATAACATTGGCATGGTCTCACTCTCCGAGCTGGGGTATTGCTAGAGTTTAACACACATCAATAAGCAATGTAAAGACTCCAAAGAGGCACTCCCAGGAGCATATTTAAATAGCCAAATGCTTCATCATCTAATTAGTGACACACATGAATGGATGAACATGATGCCCATTGGGCCAACCTATTTTCTAGTGAAACCACAGCCAAGGGAATGGGCTTTGCAGAATCAGCGGGAAAAGAAGACCCTGTTGAGCTTGACTCTAGTATGGCACTGTGAGGAGGCCTTGGCCGCTGGTGAAATACTACTACTTATCGTTTTTTTTTCACTTAGTCAATGAGTCAGGGAGGCCTCACCTGTTGACCTGCTCAAAAGTACAAACCTTTCCTTAACCTCAACATCCCTCATGTCCCTCTCTGGTGAATACTATTTGGACACGCCATGATTTTGATCATCTTTATCAAAGCTCTTCTCGAAGAACAACCATTGTAGATTCCCCAGTTTATCCACCAAAACTGATGCCTGGAAATTATATTGTCAATCTTTATTGCATCCCCTTGAAACCTACACATTCTTCCTACAACAACTTTGTTAGATTCCTTATCCTCAACTACCCCCTCCTTTATGAAAGATATTTATTTTTCCGATCTTTTTAAAAAGTAGTACTTAAAAACTACAAATGAGAATATTTTTCAGGTTACAATGTCAATAGATTCTCTCACATTCAATCTATTAGTTACACAGCTTCACAACATTGTCCCTGGGAATCCTCAGGTTTTGCTTCAACAAAACATCACTTGTCTGCCATGGAGTAGCAGAAAGAAAAAAAAATCAATTCTTAAAAAGGTTGTATTATAGAAACTGCCATGCAAGAGTCTTTTCTCACTCCAAATTGAGATATATTAGCAATACATGTTTACTTTTTATAAACTGATTCAACAGTCAAATCCTTGCTAAATAGTTTTAACAGTGAACGGGAGAAAATTTATTGCAGACCTACATAGGCAAGTAGTCTGATGTCAAATTGTGAAGGAAATACCCATGTCCTACTGTTATTTTTCAACTGCTGTATGGTTTCTCTGCACTGATTAACAGTCAGTCAACGCTGATGGTTTTTTTTTCCCCCATGGTCATAATATGATTATATTGTGCATACCAACACAAGGATCATACTAATGAGCTACTTTGAGCTGCTTCATTTTTCAGCTGGGACACAAATTAGCTTTAATAATGTGGTTGAGAGTAGTTAGGTACACAAAAATATTACACTGTCACCACTGAGCCATCTGGAATGCTATACAAAAATGTCAAAGTTCTAATCATAACTGTATTTCATTTGCAGTATGATCTCAGTTTAAAATATAACTAAAAGGAAAATGAATTATTGCAAAAAAGCTTCACCTAACAAAAATTTAGATTTTACTTCTGATTAAATTTGAAATTCATCTATTTTTAATGAGCCCTCTAGTTACTGCAAGAGCCAGAAGATCTGTAGTTTGTTTCCCAGTAATCTGCTGCTCATAAACCCAAGAACAAAAGCAGCTTCATCATGCACTTTTAACCTTGTAATTTATGTTACCAAGATGAAAAGGAATATTACTTAATATTCCTAAAATACTACAGGTACAATGGGCATTGCTTTAAAGCAGAAATAACTTGAGATTTGTAGCTACATGAAAGTCAAGTCTGATATGAACAGAATACTTCAATTAGTGTTCTACATCATAGAGATTTGCTTATTCTGGTGGAAGATCATCAACAATAGTTTGTCTCTTACTCTTTATCTTCCAATGCTTTTCTTAGTTCATCGAGGTATATAGTTTTCTCTGCTGTATATTGAGTTTGCAGCAATGCAATAAAAGCTCCTGCTGTGCCTTCTGTATTCTGTAGAGCACCAAAAAATAAATAAGAATACATACTCAAATGTGATGGGAGTTAGTGTTAGAGAAATTTGAAATTATGAAATTTACAAAAGCTTGCAAGGACACTACTTGTTGAAAGATGCTTGGAATATATAAGCCATCTTTTTTACAGTCTTCCTGGTTTCTTAGGGACAGATATGCCAGTGGTTAAATATTGTTGAGAATAAAACTAATGGCATCAGATTGGGACTTAAAATAGCTCATATTTCCAGAAGACTACTTTTTATTTTGATAAAGTTAAACACTTATCCTGCATTACTCAGCGAGAATATAATTTGTGGCAAAGCTCAAAAGATGTGAGATTTAATAATAAGGGACAATTGGGACCCTGGTAAATGGTTAGGAAGCCCTATTCCACCAATGAAGTTTAAAAATTTAAGGTGTTTGGGAGGAAGGATATTCCCTGTAAACTGGATGTTGAGAGAACCCTTGTCTAAAGACACCAGCCTACCTCTTTGAATTTTCTTGAACATAACATGTGCAAGATATTCATTGTCTAAAAGATTGGTCAAGTTACAATAGTTCTTTTTAAAAACATTACCTCTTCAAATAAGGTATTATATTTAATTTTTTTCTCATCTCCAAGTTGGGTCGTTGCAGCAACAATTAGTTCTTGTATGTACTTTTCATTCTTATTAGGGAGGGCTGTCTTCAAAGTTTGACTGTAAGGAAAAATTTTCGATCTTTAATCTTAAAGCTACAATGGAAAGTTGTAGGTGTACATTTACTTCTGGCTTTAGGTTTCATTCCAGGATTTAGTTTCACCTGTTGCATGAACATTTTAGCAGCATGAAACAGCATGCCTCCAGGTACACAATCCTTTATCTAAAATCCTTGAGGCCAGTTGTTTTTTGGAATTCGGAATAAATGACATATTCATGGTGAAATAAAAAATATTACCTAACAGCAGATGAACACGTGAATAGTACAAGTGCTGAGACACAACTGACACCTGCCAGTGCTGTGCCGCTGGGCCACGGTGCCACGTCACATCTGAGTGATGTGGTTGGAGTGGGTGTGGAGTTGGGTCACCTGTTCGCACGCCAAAATGACGCTCCACACTCCACGAAAAAGATTTCAGAGCCTTTCCGATTTCTGATAAAGGATTGTGCACCTGTACTACATAGTTGCAATTCGAGTGGTATTCACCACTACCAAAAATCTCACCAATTATGATCAAAACAAGAACATTTAAACATTTCCCCTTGGCATTCAGTGACATTACTATCGTCACACCTCCACTATCAACAGTCTGGAGCTTATTATTGGATAGAAACTTAAGTGGGCCAGTCCTATAAATAAAATAACTACAACAGGTCAGAAGCTGGGAGTTCAGAAGCAGGTGTCTCCCAGCAGTGAATGGCAGCAAAGAGCTACAAAAACTGAACAATAAAGAATGGTTTTGGATCAGGGCATTAAAAAAAAACTTATTATACTAATGAAAGGGCTAGTAAACCTTGCTGTCTCCAAACATGAACAATGGATCTTTGGCTGTCAGGCAGAAACAAATTGATAAGTTGAAACTGAGTCAATTATGGGCTTACCATAATGATCAACGTGACTCAGTTTTTGAAACACTTCAATTATACTTTTCTGAATTCTTCCCTTGATCTGCTAAGAATCTAACCATCTGGTAAAACAATCTAGACTAATAATTTCTCTCAAGACCAAATACACGTTCTTGAAACCTAGTTCTGAATAAATCTTGTTTTCAACTGAAAAGTGGATTAAATATCTTTCCAATGAACCTCATATAGCTGTGTCTTTGTCTAGTGGAATCTTGCCTGAATCTGAGTTCCTATTAGAAAAATCTCTCACTGGTGATTAACTACTTGTATGTATACATGTGTATTGTGACAACCATCTGTCAGGTTTCAATGTATGAATGAACTATATTTCTGATTTAAGCCCAAAGCCTGTTTAAGAATCATTTTAAAAATTGGATTTCACCAGCAGGGTTTGAAGCAAACATGTCAAATTCTGTATGCAGACAGAAGACAAGAAAATCAAAACCATTCATTTTCTCTTATAACAAAAATATGTAAATAGTCTACATAAATAGTAATGTAAGGGATCACATTATAGCATTATCTCATCTCAGTGTTTATGCACAGCCTTGTGTTAAGTTTAAGAGTGTAAATAATTAGCACATTGTCAAACAAAGCTAATCTTACTCAACAGCCTTGGCTCAGCACTGTCTATAATTCCTTAGAAACAAACAATTTCTTCGAAGACTTGTCACTATGATAATAGGTGATGAATGACCAATCAAGGAATAGGTAGGAAAGCATCAAAGGCAAAACACATCAAATCGAAACAGCAGGATGAAGAAAAAGCCCAATGATTAGAAAGCACCCCTGGGCACATGTCTGAAAATTTTTAAAAAATTGGAAGCAATTCCAGTGATAAGCCATGGAACAAACTCTACCACTTCATGATGTTTGAAAGATTCTGGAAAGCCCAAACAAACTGACAAGTGGCAAAACTGGAGCCAGATATAGGAATGCTTCAGGGTTAGCATCTAAACAAATAAAAAAAACTAGAACCAGCTGGTACTCTCCTTGATGCAATCAGTAGCTTTGCAGACAACACTTCAACACGGCAAAGTATAAGAGCCATAAATAAAGAAACTGACACTTACATTATTCATCTTTCAATGCTTATTTCAGCTTTCAACAACATCTGGTATAATTACAACATTTAAAACACATCTGAATTGGTTTATGAATAGGACGGATTTGGGCCAAATGCTGTCAAATGGGACTAGATTCATTTAGCTTATCTGGTCAACATGGGTGAGATGGAGTGAAGGGCTTGTTTCTGTGCAGTATATCTCTATGACTCTATGTCATGAGGGCAAAATTTGACAAATGCATACTCCTGATCAAAATTTGAGAGAGTATAGATTCCTTTACTAACAGCCCAAATTAATTAGTTGATAATTGTGAAGATGGAAGCTGGAAAGAATATCGAATTAGACAATATGTCATTGTCAGAGTTTTGAAAGAAAACTCATTGGACTTTTTATAATCAAGGGAAGAGTTGACACCAGCAAAAGCAATGCAATTGGCAAGGCAGGCAGAAATGAGAATATAGAACCGCAATTTTATTCATGGTGACTGGGAGGCCTCGGGGAATAAATCCTACAGTTGAGGCACATAGACCACGAAAGTGAAAATATACCCTGTGGTTTCCAACCTGAGGCTGGAAGCCACAGAATTAAATAGAGTGGAGATAGCCATTATATAAATCTTCAAGCTGTGGTGGGAAAAAGATTTAATTGCTGTGAAAATTTCCTGCCAAAAACATGGAATGGCATGCCTGCAAGAAGTTGTTTGCTGCAGCAAAATCGTCAAATTCAAAAACAGCAAGACCCCCAATAGGTTGTGGGACCTAAGCACTATTAAATAACATTTAAGAAGAAATTGTTGACAAATCCAAGGAAAATTATTAGACTGATCAAAATTAAAGTAAATGGCACAAAACTATTCTAATATTTGACAGTGGGGCAGGTGTATCATTCCTAACAGACATAAAAATGGCTAAAAGAAAACTATTTGAGACAACTGTGGCTCACTGGTTAGCACTGCTGCCTCAAAGCACCAGGGTGCCAGGTTCAATTCCAGCCTCGGGCAACTGTCTGTGCAAACTCCACACATTCTCCCCGTGTGCCAGCGTGGGTTTCCTCCGGGTGCTCCGGTTTCCTCCCACAGTCCAAAGATGTGTAGCCAGATGAATTGGCCATGCTAAATTGCGCATACGGTTAGGTACATTAGTCAGAGGGAAATGGGACTGGGTGGGTTACTCTTTGGAGGGTTGTTGTGGACTTATTGGGCCGAAGGGCCTGTTTCCACACTGCAGGGAATCAAATCTACAATTTGACTCCAGAAACCATTAGACATTTAACCAGAAGTACAAGATCAGTTAACTGAGACTTGTGCAAAGGAAAATCGTAGAAACCCTACATGTGTTTTAAAATTACAAGAGCTCATTATGAAGCTGGAAAGCTTCTATGACTTGTGAGTAAGTTGATGAATTGGATAGCTGGGAGAAACCATAAGGATTCACAGCCAAATTCCCAAAATTGAGAATTCTGATTGGAGAAAGCTAAAGTCATCTTATCATATTACATTGAGATCAGACATCGATCCTGAGTGTTTATACATTCCGAGACTTCACATCCACTTATGAAGAAAGTGAAACACAAAATGGAGACAATGCTACAGCAGAGAGTGACTTCATCAGTACCAAAACCAATGAATTGCTGTTTGGCATGGTGACAGCACCAAAAAAAGCAGTTGACAGAAATTCACTCAGTCAAAAGGTGCGGCAATGGAAAAGCACAGCCGGTCAGGCAGTATCCAAGGAGCAGGAGAGTCAATGTTTTGACCATAAACTCTTCAGCAGGAATTTGTGTGTGTGTGTGTGTGTCGGGTGGGGTGGGGGATGGAAAAGAGGTAAGGTAGCTAGGAATGCAATAGGTTGGGGAATGATGGTGATAGGTTGGAGTGGAGGGTGGAGTGGATAGGTGGGAAGGAAGATGACAGGTGGGACAGTTCAAGAGAGTGGTGCCGAGTAGGAGGGTTGGATCTGGGATAATGTGGGGCAGGGGAAATCAGGAAATTGATTCTGTGTAGTTGGAGGGTCCCAAGGCAGAAGATGAGGTGTTCTTCCTCCAGTCGTTGGGTGACTAGGCTAGCATCATCCACTGCCATTTTCACCACATACAGTCAGACCCCACCACCAGACAGATATATTTCCCTCGCCACCTGTTTCAGCATCAGCATTCCACAGAAAACATTCCCTCCGTGACTCCCTCGTTACGTCCACACTCCCCCACTAACCCACCTGAGTCCTTTCCTTGCCAGCGCAAGAGGTGTAAAACCTGCATCCACACCTCCCCCCTCACATTCATCCAAGGCCCAAAGGATCCTCCCACATCTGGCAGAGATTTTCCTGCACCTCCAAACACCTTATCTACTGTGTCCATTGCTCTCGATGTGGCTCCTCTTCATTGGGGACAGGAAGCCAACTTGTGGAACATTTCAGAGAATATCTCCGGGACACATGCACAAAAAAACCCCACTGCCCTGTGGTCAACCACTCCGCCAAGGACATGCAAGCCCTGGGCCTCCACCACAACCAAATTCTAGCCACCCGACGATTGAAGGAAGAACATCTCATCTTACGCCTTGCGACCCTCCAACCACATGGAATCAATGTCGATTTCACCAGCTTTCTCATCTCTACTTACCCCACCTTATCCCAGATCCAGCCCTCCAACTCGGTACCGCCATCTTAAACTATCCCTACCTGTCCATCTTCCTTGCTACCTCTTCATTCCGACCTATCACCATCAGTGGCCATCTTCATCTACCTATCACATTCCTAGCTACCTTCCCCCCCCCCCCAGCCCCATCCCCTCCCATTTATCTCTCAGCCCCCTGGGGCCATCCCCCACATTCCTGATGAAGAGCTTATGCTCAAACAGTTGACGATCCTGCTCCTTGGATACTGCCTGACCAGCTGTGCTTTTCCAGCACCACACTTTTTGATTGATCTCCAGCATCTACAGGCCTCACTTTCTCCGAGAAGTTCACTCACACTCGTCATGGATGGCAGTTCTATGAAGCTAGCAAAAGAAAGCATAATTTTTTTTTAAAACCTGATGCTAGCAGTGGCTTTTGCCAACTAATGTTTAAATGAAGAATCAAAACTACTGACAGTGTTCACTGCACTGTTTGGAAGATAATGGTTTAATATTTAACCTGTTGACATATTAGCACCCAAAAATGTTCAAGAAACCATAGCAAACATCCTAGAAGGACTAGAGAAGTCAAATAAATTGAACATTCATTTTCTAAACTTACACAAGAATTGGCATTGCCCAGTAAATTACATATTAATATTCTGGGGCAGGGACAATATGGAGTGGAGCTGAAAAAAAATTTTCAATGGTTAAATAGCAAGTGATATAATTAGGAATACACCATTCAATCCCTTCATAGACTACCATTCTTTGAGGTGAAGGTGAGGACTGCAGATACTGGAGATTAGAGTTGAGAGTGTGGTGCTGGAAAAAACACAGCAGGTCAGGCAGCATCCAAGGAGTAGGAAAATTGATGTTTCGGGCAAAAGCCCTTCATCATTCAGCACCACACTCTCACTACCGTTCTTTGAGAATGAAACTGATTTGCAACATAACTCCCTTATCCCATATTCCTTAATACGTTTGAATACAAAAATCTATCAAGTTGAGCTTTAAAATACACAATTTTACAAAATTTATTCATGAGATGTGAGCATGACTGGCAAAGCTGGCATTTGTTACCCCATTCCTAAATTCCTTTGAGAAGCTGACGACAAGCTACCTTCTCAAACTGTTTCAATCCATCTAGTGTAGGTACACCAACAGTGCTGTTAGGAAGGGTGTTCCAAGATTTAGACACAGCTACAGTGAAGAAATTCTATTTCAGGAATTTGCATGGTTTGGAGGGGATCAAGTGGTGGTCATCTTATGTATCTGCTGTCCCTATACATCGAAGTCATTTACATTGCAAGTTTATAAGTAAGACTTTTGCTGCAGTGCACCAATTGTTGCTGCCTTTGTACATTGATGGTGATGAACAGAATGGTTAAAATTATGGATAAGATGGTAATTAAGCAAGCTTATTTTTTCTACATGGTGTCAAGCTAAATTGATATCATGCCCATCCAGACAAGTGGAGAGTGTTCCATCACATTCCTGACTTGCAGATGATGGGCATATTTTGGGAAGTCAGGAGATGAATACTCAATAATATGCCACAATATTTATAATGGCAAGCTCAGTTAAATTTATGGTCAGTGATAACCCACTAGATATTAATGGTGAGAGATTCAGCAATAAACGTAGAATCATACAGTACAGAAAAGGCCGTTCAGCCCATCAAGTCTGCACCAAACAAACTATGCTAAATCTACACTAAGGGTAAAAAATGAGGTCTGCAGATGCTGGAGATCACAGCTGAAAATGTGTTGCTGGTTAAAGCACAGCAGGTTAGGCAGCATCCAAGGAATAGGAAATTCGACGTTTTGGGCATAAGCCCTTCATCAGGAAGGGCTCCTGACCGAAACGTCGAATTTCCTATTCCTTGGATGCTGCCTAACCTGCTGTGCTTAAATCTACACTAAGCCTACAGTCTTGAATGTTATAGTTATGGACTAAACCAAACTCCTTCAAAATATATTAAGATGGTAGACCCGACTCTAATGTTTTCTTATTTTAAAGGTAAGTGCAAGGCAGTGTGTTCTGGATGCATCATTCCTGATGAAGGGCTTATGATCGAAACATCGGCTCTCCTGCTCCTTGGATGCTGCCTGACCGGCTGTGCTTTTCCAGCACCACACGTTTTGACTCTGACCTCCAGCATCTGTAGTCCTCACTTTCTCCTTGTATAATTGTCGCAAAATGTCTTTATTCTTGCATCATAATTATTTCTGACACACATCAGAACATTCAATCGTAAAACAAGAATCACACATAACATCACAAAAACGTGAGCACAGAATGAGGCCATTTGACCTGTGGTTTCAAAAACAGCCATCAAGCTTAATCTGACCTTTTAGGTTTTTATGGCTAAATACCATATTAAAAAGTGCATTTACTTACTGAGTCATCAGAATACCCAAGACAAGAGAGTTTTGTCTGTACCGATTGATACAATTGGATTAGTTTTCACTTTTCAATTTGTCTTTTTTTTAAATCATTCTTCCTTTTTTAATCTTTGCCTGACCAAATGCCTGCAGTTGAAAAGGTCAGCTGACAGCCACCACTGGCTAGCAATGCCTCATCTTCAAAGTCCAGTTGTAAACCCTTGATCATCCCCACCTTCTTCCCAGTTTGCAGCCACTGTTGTTGGAGATTGTACAGTTCCCTTCCCCGAAAGGAAGTTATTTTGTGTTAGTGCGCTTTGTGTCTGTACTCCACTGGATTAAGTGCATCAACTTTGAGAGGGCAGTTAAGTTTCAGGCTGATGATCTTTGAGACTCGGAACCATGCAGCTAGTTAGGGGTGTACATGTTCTTTCGCCCCACTTATTGCACCATTCATTTGATTTCCCTGGGCAATCTAAATGCAAGTTTCAAGAATGCTGACCTGAATTCCTGTTTAGAAAGAATTCCCTTTCTGGAGGTGTCTGAATGATTCAGTTGTTCCAGTACATGTGCAATATGTTCAATCTGCCCATGGTATACACTTTCATCTACCTACAAAAGAAAAAGGAAAACACAAGTCCAATTAGGCAGAATATCTTAGCAAATTATGTTTTTTTAGATTAGATTAGATTACTTACAGTGTGGAAACAGGCCCTTCGGCCAAACAAGTCCACACCGACCCGACGAAGCACAACCCACCCCATTCCCTGGTGACAAGGTTGCTCTATTTGTTTATTAATTTCATGTTAATCTTAACTTTTTATGGTAAATTTAACAAATACAGCACAAGTATCTATTAACAATGCAGTTGATAACTAACAATTAGCATCTCTGATATCGAAAGGGAACAATAATAAGTCTTGTCTTTCATTCCATCAGACTGTGAATTATTGTCAGAGATTTAAAAACATGCTTTAAAAACCTCTAACTCTTCGTTTTTGTCTTTTTTGCTCTTATTCCCTCATTGTCACTAGATTCATAATCTAGAGGCCGTCGCTAAATAATGCCCAGGAGCTTGTGTTCAAATCCTACCAAAAAGTTGTTGAAATTTAAATTAATTTAATTAATCTGAATTCCAGGCCAGTTATCAGGAATGGTATCCATGAAATTATAAAGGATAACTGGGAAAAACCCATCGGTCTCACTAATATTCTTTAGGGAAAAAAAAAATTGCCATCCTTTCTTGGTCTAATCTACATGCGACTCCAATCCCCCAATAATGTGGTTAACTCTTAACTACCCTTTGAAATGGCCTAACAAGGCAATCAGTTCAATTACCTTGAAAGAGAACTCTTTTTTAAAAGAAAGAAAATCCTATCTTTCTTTACCTCTTTCTTTCTGTAATTGATAAAATGTTGAATTTACCTGTTCTAATTCACTCTCCTTCGTATTCAAATACACCATTTGTTCTGTTAAACAAGTGTCTCATTGATCTCGATGTGATCTTATCAGCCAACTTTTAGTAGAATAAAAATTTAAATAAACCATACAGGGATCAGCCTATTAACTTGAAATGCAAAGTTTTTAGTCCTTAATTTTACTTTTTGTTGTCCTTTATATTCCCTTCATTTCCTTTCCTTGTATTTGTTATAAATTTAAAATATGCCTAAGATAGCCTCTTGGTTTTAGCAATGCTAGAGCTTTCCTCAAGTAGATCTACATCCTCATGATCAGGAATTTATTAAATGCTAGAAGTTGAGGGGTTGGAGCTATTAAAAGGAGTTTTGATTAATTGCTGTAATGTAGTACAGACTGCTGCCACTGTACATAAATAATGGAAGGAATTAATTTTTAAGTTTGTGAATGGGATGACAGTCAAGCATGTGGTTTTGTAGTGAATGATGTTCAGCTCCAAATAGTTTTGGCACCGCACACATCAAGCAAGTGGACAGTATTAAACTATATTCCTAACTTGTGCCTTGTAGATGGTAGACAGGCTTTTGGTGCGTTACTGACCTCAAAATTCAAAAGTCTCTATCTGGGAGTTGGGCGGGTTGTGAAGGCACAGGATGGGAGTGGAGTCCGTGAGCTGCTTTTGGCGGGTGGGTGAATGACAAGGGATAATGAATGACGAGATAGCGTGAATGATAGGGTGTGTGAAATCAGAGAGTGATTGGAGTTGGCTGACTGAGTTGGGGTAGTGGTGTGTAGATGTGTGTGTGTTTGAGAGAGAGAGGAGAGAGAGATTGGGAGTGCAGGATGGAGAATTTGAATTTGAATTGGGTGACTAACAGGCTGGATGGGCGGACAAATGAATAAGTGTCTGCTTGGGGACGTGTGGCGAGTTACTGACTGGGTACTGGAAGAGTGGATATTTATAACAGGAAGACGGGTGGGTGAATGAGGGGGAGCAAACTGGACATTCCTACAATGCTCCTCCTCCTCCTCCTCCCCCCTCACAATTCCCCAAAATGTACTCAATGCAAAAATTTACCGACATACCAGGCTGGGACAAATCAGCCTACAAGGAAACCCACTTCCATGTAAATTCTCCCAAGGAAAATTCAAAGTGTGCCCACCTGGCACAAACCAAGATCAGTGTAAATCCAACTCTTTGGCTCACCCTGGTCCCCACCCCATTCCCTGGTGATCAAACTCTTCTTTCTTTAGCTCTGCCTCTTAATTGAAAAGGACAAAATAGATTACTTACAGTGTGGAAACAGGCCCTTCGGCCCAACAAGTCCACACCGACCCGCCAAAGCGCAACTCGCCCAGACCCATTCCCCTACATTTACCCCTTCACCTAACTCTACGGGCAATTTAACATGGCTAATTCACCTAACCTGCACATTTTTGGACGGTCAGAGGAAACCGGTGCACCCGGAGGAAATCCACGCAGACACGGGGAGAATGTGCAAACTCCACGCAAATAGTCGCCTGAGGCTAGAATTGAACCTGGGTCTCTGGTGCTGTGAGGCTGCAGTGCTGCCCACTGTGCCACCCACAATTGTCAATTTATTGCTTTGTGTTTATTTTGATAAAATTCAAGTTTATCTACGTGGCAAACCTCTTCTTTCTGAAATATACTCACTGGCTACCCGTGTGAAGAAAAAATTGAAATGTGACCCCCACCATGTGAAATAATCATGGAGTTAAAAGGTAACGTAATGGAGGTTTTCAACTTGATGAAAAATTTCAATCAAGAGGATAAAGTAAAACTTCCCTATTGCGAAGGGGGTCAATATTCAAGCCACTGATGTAAGATCATTAACAGAACCTAAACAGGAGGAAGAATAATATTTCTATCACTCAACGATGAAAGCTCTACTTGAAAAGATGGTGGATTCTGATTCGATAAGTAATGTCATTCTGCTATAATGTGACAGTTGTGTTCCTCTACAATCATGCACTATAGAAAATTGCGTTGTAGAACATTGCTAATAGAAAATTGCTACATCCGTTCAGTAGAAAGTTTGCATTATCCAAACAATGTCCACAATTCGTCAATTGTGTTATAGCCAACTTACATTGACGAAACCCGTGTTATCATAGAACGAGTTTTAAAAGGTAAGCTAGTCAGATATTTGTGGCCGAGGAACTTATAAGATTGTAGACACAAAGGAGCGTAGGATTAAGTGCAACAGCACTTTAAGATCCAGCACAGGCATAATGAGTGGAATGTCACCCCTTTGAGCTTCTGATCCTATGAAATAACCCTCCTTGTTCAAATGGCAAAAGAAATGGATGCAAGAATAGGCGTACAGTGCTGCAGCACTATGCTACTCATCCAGAAGCTCATGGCTGTTCTTTGATTTCAACTCCACTTTCTTCCCATCCCAATATCCCTACAGTCCAACAACCTCTCTATCTCAGCCTTTAAAGTACTGAAAAATTCAGCATCCAAAATCCTTTGGATTAGAGATTTCTAAAGATTCACAACCATCCAAAGATGCACAATGCCTCCTCATCTCAGACTTAACTAATCCAATAAATGAACCAATAATCTTTTGTGCTGTTGAAACCATCATTGGCATTCCTATGCTAACACCAATGTCATGTTAAACTGATTAAAAGAGAAAGGTGTGTGCTGCCAAAATTCCTTAAGTTTTCTCTCTGGTTGTAAAGAAACACAGCTTTATCTCTGCATCTCGAGCAGTACAGCTGAGAGTACAAATCCAAGAATTCGGGCAAATCAATACTACATCCCACACTCCTGTGGCATGCTGTGTAGATACTGTAGCAATGAACAATTGAACCCTGTGAAACAATGAGCGTATTGAGTCATTAATAGGAGGTTAACAAAAAATCCATTTAACTGTTTGATAAATGCTATTTAAAATTCTGTTAATTTTATTGAATAAGAGAAGGCCAAACTCACAATTCCATTGAGAATACTGAAAAACAAGCTGATGAATTCATCTTTCTGATGGTTCCTGCAGCCATAATAAATGTTGTAGGCCCAAAGCAAGGCAGAGTCTCCATACTTCTTCTGGAGAAAGTTATGGAAAAACTCAGGAAGGCTAGACCTTGTCCCACTCTATATTTTAGGGGAAAAACAATAATTAGATTTAGTTGAAATAAATTTCTTTATAGAAATAGGATGCTCTACAATAGGCATAATCACATCTTGATTATCAGTAGATGTAAAATAATTTGTTTTATTCATGGAAGTTTCTTTCCATTGCATAATTATTACAGTCTTCAGGAAATTGATTAATGTATTATACTAGCATGAAAAGCTATAACTTAGCATTTTTAAAAAAACAGCTCAATGTTTTTATATCACATTTGACTATTCTTTCATCCTGCTTTGTCCCTTCTGACTTTCCATCATGTATACTGCCATTGAACAGCAAATATAAATGAGATTTCTAGTCATTTACTTTTTCTCCCTAGTCCAGACCATTTCCAAATGTAGAATTTTCACAGGAATACGTCAGTTACATCAGAATGTTGGTAGCTTCACTCACTGTCAGCAGTGGGCATTGGGAAACATGACCAACACAAATATTTCACCTGGAATCAGCTCATTTAATAGAAACTACAATTCAGCCTGCAGTCTCCCTATCTGCAGGTTACATGTTCACTGAGATTTGCCAAATCATTGGAATACTTAAAAAGTGATTAAGTGCAATAGGTAGATGATCCTTGAAGATACAGGATAAATCATAGAGTAAGTTCATGGTTGGGAGACATTCAGCTTAGCACTAGTAGAAAAGTTAGAAACATATAATTTATGACAGAGGGCACTACTTTCTGACACGGAGACTGACCGGTGTTTTGCAGAATACTAGCATGCTTATAGTGCACAAATAATATAAATTCAAACTCAGTATCAATGTGTATGACATGTGAAACTGACAAATTTTTTGGCTTTAGCATGTATGAGTATACAAACTCCAGCTCAATTGATGAGTTGCTAATATTTGACTGCTTTCTTTGTTTTTTGCATTGTTGAAATCTTTTTAAAAACGTTATTCCAAAAAAGATTCCATTGCTAACCTTACAAATACAAATTACCTCTTTTGTAGGAATTAATATCATCTCTGAAAATGTCACTGCTGGGATTCTAAAGAATATACATACCTGGAGATCTGATGCCATCTTTTCTTTCCAGACTTCTTTAAGAACTTTGGTTATGCTTTCTTTGGCTAAATTCACATTTTTGATTAGACCATCATGACGCAGATATGCAATAACATCTTCTCCAGTACCCTATACAAAATATCATTTTGTTTATAATCCTTGTTTTACATTTAGATGAGACATTAAATCAAATCCCTGTCAGTCCATTCAGATGCACATAAAAGATCCCTTACAACTATTTTCAATCCAGAACATTTCACAGAATTGTTGCAATGCAGAAGGCAGCCATTTGGCCTATGATGTCTGCATTGGTGATTCAAATGAGCATTTCATGTCATGTCATTTTCCCACCTTTTCCCTGTAACCCTGCACATCCTTCCTTTTGAAGTTAATAGTCTAATTCAACTTTGAATGCTCCAATTAAACATGTCACCAATACACTCACAGTTAGTGCATTCCAGATTTAACGACTTGCTGCTTTTTCCATAGAATAGATTGGAATCCCTACAGTGTGGAAGCATGCCATTCAGCCCATCAAGTCCACATCCTTTGAATACTGTAAAGGAAATGGTCCTTGACAGCATTCTGGCAATAGTACTGAAGAGGTGCTCCAAATCTTCTTGTGCCCTAGTGAAGCTGTGCCAGTACAACTACAATACTGGCATCTACCCAACAATTTGGAAAATTGCCTAGGCATGTCCTCTACGCAAAAGAAAAAAAAGAGGACAAATCCAACCTGATCAATTACCGCCTCAACATTCATCAGGAAAGCATTGGAAGCCATCATCAACCCACTGGCACTCAGTCTGGGTTCCACCACATCTACTCAGCTCCTGACTTCTTCAGAACTTTAGTTCAAACATGGACAAAAAAAGCTCTGAATTCCAGAGGTGAAATGACTATGACTGACTAGAATTTCAAGGCCACATTGGACAGAGTGTGGCATCAAGGGGTGGTAGCAAAACCAGCGTCAATGGTAATTGGGGGAAAAAAAATAAATCACTCCATTTGTTGGAAACATAATTAGTATGAAGGACAATGTTTGTGGTTGTGGTTGCTGCAAGTCAGGCATCTCAGCTCCAGTACATCAGTGCAGGCATTCCTTAGGGTAGTGTCCTTGGCCTAATTATCTTCAGCTGCAGCATTGAACAATTGGTGTTGAATATCGTGTAATATTTGAGACTTGACAAACAGTGAAGCAGTCCATGTGGAACTTAGCAAGTACTATATAATATCCAGGTGTGTGGTGACACGTAGCATGTAATATTCATGCCACACAAATGCTAGGCAATGATCTTCAGCGAAAGAGAATCTAACCATTGCCCAATGACATTTGATGGATTACTATCACTGAACTCCCCCACTATCAATGTCCTGGGGATTATGATTGACCAAAAACTCAACTGGACTAGCCATATTAATACTATGGCTATGGAGGCAGGTCAGAGACTAAGAATGCTGCATTGAATTACTCATTTCCTGACTCTCAAAGCCCATCCACCATCTACAAGGCATAACTCAGGAGTATGATGGAATACTCTAAACATGCCTGGATGAGTGCAGCTCAAACAAGCCTCAGTAAGCTTGCCATCTTTCAGAACAAAGCAGCCCACTTACCGAGCACCATATCCATTCCCTCCACCACTGAAACATAGTAGCAGCAGCTTGTACCCATCTACAATATACAATGCAGAAATTTACTGAGGCTCCTTAATCAGCACCTTCTAAATCAACAGCCACTACCACAGAGAAGGGCAAGATCAGCAAACACATCTGAATACTACCATCTGTAAGTTCCCCTCCAAGCCACTTACCGTGCAGACTTGGAAACAAATTGTTATCCCCTCCGTGTCTCTGGAATGTAAAGCCTTCCCATCAGTACTGAGGGTCTACCTATACCAAATGGGCTGCAGCAATCCAAAAAGGCAGCACACCACAATTTTCTGAACAGTAATTAGGAATGGGCAATAATTGCTGACCCAGCCATTGACACCCACATCCCATGGATAAATGAACAAAACAGAAAAAAAAAGACTGTAAAGCACTTTGGAACATCCTGTAAGTACAATTCCTTTCCCGCGTAACTAGAATTGATTCGTAGGAATGTAAGAGTTTATAGTAAGACTAGCATTTTTAAAATTTACTTTCTAGGAACGCTGGTATCACTTTCAAAGTCAGCATTTATTGTCCATCCCTTATTGACTCGAACAAAGTGGTTTGCTGGACCATTTCAGAGGACTGTTAAGAGTCAAACATAATTCTGAGGAACTAGTGTCACATGTAGATTAGACCAGGTAAGGACTGCTGATTTCCTCCTGTAAAAAGGACATTAGTGAACTAAATGGTTTTTCTGACAAAATTAAGTTCTCTGTTGCCATTCTGCATTTGAATCCATGTTTCCAGAACATTTGCTGGAGATCTTGGATTCAGTCCAGTAACATTTCATTCAATCACTAATTCCCCATTGATTGAACTTCACACTCAATAATCTGATTATTTCCTCTACTGTATACAATCTCCTCTTTGTCTCCCAAATGTTTTCCCCCCTTCCCCAGATTTCTCCAATGCCTGCAACCTTCTCTTGTCCTGCCCACTCACTGTAGCTTGTACAATGATCTTCTGTAGTCTCTCCACTCCATCATCATCTTCCAAATTCTCTGCTGAACTCTTCAGTCCATTGCCTAATTTCTACAGCTCCTTCTACAATATTCTTCTCTGCTCCCTCAACCTTTCTAATACTTGACTCTTCCATTGCACTCTAATCAACAGCCTGGTGCCAAACACCTATCCTCCTAATAGCCAACTAGTATTCCTCTCAAGCTCAGGTTGTAAATTTGCTCGCTGAGCTGGCAGGTTTGTTTTCAGATATTTCATCACCATGCTAGGTAACATCATCTAGTGAAGCACTGGTGTTCTGTTCCACTTTCTATTTGTGTGTCTTGGTCTGTTAAGATGGGTGATATCATTCCAGTTCTTTTTCTCAAAGATTGGTAAATAGGGTCCAAATTGATGTGTTTATTGATGGAGTTCTGGTTTGAATGCCAGGCCTCTAGGCATGCACGGGAATTCCTGTAACAAATCATCTTTTCAAAGGCAAATGTTTCAACTGAAAATACAAACCAGCAATCTTTAAACAAGCATGCAGTTGATTTGTATGCAATGTATCCCTACAATGTTATTAAGCAAATGACTACTAGCGCATACCAGTCCCTCAAAGTAGTCTTCATCAGCTTCAATTGGAATATTTTCCAACTGACTTAACGAGAGGCCACCTGTTCAAATTAAAAGTGAAAAAGAAAGAAACAATAATAATTTTAAAACTTTAGAAAATAACCCTTTGAAGAAGGCAGACTGTGACAAAATGTAGTTTACAATTTGTTTCTTCAATTTTCTAAATTACACATGATTGTTGAAAACCAGTTTATCAGAAATTCATATCCCAGTTAGGTTTCTAACAATGTTGCAATATTATTGTAGTCAATAAACTTGAAAATAAGAATCTAAGGGAAAGATTGAATTTGAAGACAAATGTCTTGAGGATTTTCTTGAATATGTGTCTGTATTGGTATATTTCTGCTTGCTACTGGTGTTGCCATCATTTTGAAAATTTTATGTACATGACTTTTTCAAATTTATATGTCAGTTTTAAATAAGACCATAAGACATCGGAGCAGAGGTTAGGCCATTCAGCCCATCAAGTCTGCTCTGCCATTCAATCATGGCTGATAAATTTCTCATCCCCATTCTCCCACCTTCTCCCCATAACTAAGTGACTCAGTTCACTTCTGTAGTTGGTAAGAATTTTTAAAAACTACTTAAGTATAGTATGTTTTTGCACAGAATTTACAAACTGTTTATTCTGTTTATAGTGGAGATTTAAAGGATGATGATGTGTTACTTCTGGTGTCACATATTCAGATATGATTGGAATAAATTTGCTTGGCTGATTTAATTAGGTCTCAGGTAACGTGTTATTCTGCAATCTTTTGAAACATAAAGAGAATCCAATGAAGGCACTGAGTAGAAGCAACAACTGAAATGTAATTAGTGAAATATTGTGCGTTTCTTTTCATGGCAGCTATGAACCTTACTTATATACCAGGTTGTGAAAACATGCATTCAAACATCTCACCTACAAGAGCACTCTAAAGCTGCTGCACATATATTGAGGACCTAAAGTATAAATAAGATCGAATGGCAAACAGTGACTTCAACTACCCACAATATCATGGTACCAGAGTCCTAACCTAGTGACTATGCTCTAAAGTGCTTCTTTTTCAGTTCTCCATACACACTATTATTGTCTTCTTAAATTTAGTTTCCACTGTAAGACATCCTGCTTCCTAGGAGAGAAGGTTACGTTTGCAATTTTTTCCCAGTCCTTTGCCACTGCCATTCTTGTGGCATCATTAGGAGAAGTAATGGGAAAGTCATGCTCTTCCTTCCTGTAGGGACATACCTAATCACAAATCTCACAATAAACTATTGCAATTAAAAATTATTTGTGTAAACCTACGTTGGGCAATCTGGTTGAAAATATTGATTTCAACTAGAATTTATAAGGGAGGGCTTCAACTGAAAATCCAACTGATGTATCATTTCAAAATGTGAGAACTAAATTAATTTATTTCAAAATTATTTATTTTGTAAGTTTCAGGGCCCTTGATTTAATGACTCATCAGTACTACCAACATTAGAGTAGTACTAATGGTTTACAACTAAAGTTGCAGCCTAGATGATGACCTTATGGTGTGCTCCGCTAGTTAGGCCTGCTTATCTTTGTTTAGTTTTTAAAAATATTTTACCCACAAGTGACTGGAAATTAGTTAATAATGGTATAAAGGAGCAACAGGGCATCTGGGGCTCAAAAGAGACATTTTGCCCACTTTCAGAAGTTTTATTGCTGCATAGAAAAAGAAAGTTGGATAATCCCTGGGAGCCTCCCAAAGTAGTCTCCTGTAGGGGGGGGGCCCTTCTTGATGTGGAAGTCTCACAAGAGACACCCCAGTGGTAACAGCTGTACCAGCATCAAGATGCTTCCAATGCTCCTCAGCTATACTAATACACACAATCACAATCAATAGGGCCTATCTGCACGGAATGGCTTTTTCTCCAAAATTCAGCTAATCTTATTGAGTCACCCTCACATTGGCACAGCAGCCTCAACTGGAAGATGCTAAATAATGTTCATGTTATCGAGGAACCAGGAAGCAAAGCAATATGTGACCAGTAGTCTGCTATTTCCAACCATTGCAGTGAATAATAGTAATTGCTGAATTTATAGAGTAACCCTGTTTTATCTGCATAATTCTTAATCACATGTATAATTTACATAATTTATAGACATCAAATAAATTGAGTCTACTTATATAGTTTATCAATTGGGTGTGCATGAGGGATCGGAGAGTTGGGTGTAAAGAAGCCAGTAACACACCATCATTAGTTGGCACTGCAAAACTGGTTTGGTTATTCTGGTAACCCTTGTGGCAGGCATTTGTTGGTGGCCACCGCTAGTAAAATGCCAATATCTGTTCTGCGGCATAAGTTGCAGGCTGATTTGCGCAAAAATAAGTATCATTCTTCAGTAAAATATGGGGCAATGTATTCACTCACAGGATGAGAGCATCACTGGCTAAGCCAACATTTAATTTCATCCCTTACTGCCCAGTGGACAGTTAAGAATTAACCACATTGCTGTGAGTCTGTGGTCTCATGTAGGCCAGACCAGGTAAAGACAAAGATCTCTTCCTCTAAAAGGAGATTAGTAAATCAGATGGGTCAATTGACAATAGTTTCAAAGTCATCATTAGAATTTTAATTCCAAATTTTTACTGAATTTAAGAATTCCAACGTCTGCTCTGCCATGATAGGATTTAAACCCAGCTCCCCAGATCATTACCTGGTTTGCTAGATTAATACTCTAGTCATAATATAGTCTAACCACCACCTCCCATAGGTAGCAGAAGAGAAAGTGGAAATGTTGTGGTACTTGCAGTAAGGTGAGATGGGTATATATGTACATAACATTTGACAGTCCAATCAAAAGTACATAGATAAAGTAAATGATTCCAGTTTCTTAGCCTATCCTTAAGACGAGTAAACATCTGACATAGATGATGTCAGCACGAAGGAGAACACTAGTGGTTGCATGAGTCTAATTTATGTCTTTCACTAAACTTTAAAATTGCACTGCCCTGCTATGATCTCTCCAATATTCTATAATACTCTCCAATATTCTCCAATAACCTGTTATAGAAATGCACAGCATGGAAACAGACCCTTCGGTCCAACCCGTCCATACTGACCAGATATTCCAACCCAATCTAGTCCCACCTGCCACCACTTGGCCCATATCCCTCCAAACCCTTCCTATTCATTTACCCATCCTGATGCATTTCAAATGTTGCAATTGTACTATCCTTCACTACTTCCCTTGGCAGCTCACCTGTTGGACTATAAACTGGTGTTGTGTGATTTTTAACTCCAATATTCTAAGAGGAGCAAAGGATTAATTTGTGACTGTATTTTTTTGGGCAATGTTTGACTATTCTTGCTAATGGTCCCATTAAACTAGTCTTGGCCTGGAAGTTATGGGCAAGTATGACCTGAAGAGAGACAGTCAGAGAAGTGCCTGTGGTTGAAGTGAGGTGCAGGTCAATTTGTAACATATGACTTATCTCTAAGAAATTTTTAAGCAAAACGTCTACAGCCACAGTTGCATGGATAAATACAGAAGTCTTTCCCTCCCATAATTTAACACCATTCTTTGTGCATTATATTAGCATTGCTCTATTTATGCTGAATTGAATACATTTCCAAAACTTTCAATCATTAGTTTTGCATGTAGAATAACTTCTTGCCTTCAATATAAATACACAGTCCATGTGTGCGCATGCACTGTGATTCCTACTGCATTGATTCTTCAATAATGCAATTGAGATTTTAAATCTAGACTTCAGTTCCTCCAAGGTGCTCCCAATAGGAAATTCTGCAATCTAACCGCTGTAAGACTTGCTTTAGTACAAATCCCTTTTTGTCAATGCTTGTCCTTTAAGCTGAATCATGTTAGTCTGACTGGGCAAACTCTGAACGAGAAAATGTTTGATGGTGGAGATTTAACCATGAAAAAGGCTATTTGTTTCCTATTTTGTAAAAGTTCATGTTATTGTTCTGTCAATCCTGTCAATTAGTACAGTTTAAATTTAGATCTTCAAACTTCTGAAGAGAACTACCTATATAAAACTTGTAACAGTAATTACAGTGAATCAAGGCTATACAGTATAGGTATTGAGGCTGTAAGTAGATCACTCTACAGATAATTTTATTACATGAACATAATTTTATCATTCTACATGAAATTTTTGAGAGAATCTACAATTTAGGGATGGAACTATGAATACGGAGGCATTATGTTCCTGTTAGAGTGAAAGGAAAGGCTGGAAAGATTAGGGAACAATGGATGAGGAGTAAAGATATGAGGTTGTAGTCACAAATAAAAAATGTTTCTTATATATCAACAACTGGGATCAAATGAATCTCTTTAACAGTTTTAAGGGTGTAGGGGCATTCTTAAGAGGGAAGTCAGGAAGGCAAAGAGGGAATATGAGATAACCTTGGTAGATAAAGTTAAAGATAATCCGAAGAGATTTTATTAGTACATAAAAAGTTAAACAGCAACCAGAGAGAGAGTAGGGCCCCTTAAAGATCAATGAAGGCACCTTTGTGTCAAATCTCAGGAGATGGGAGAGATATTAAATTAATATTTCGTCAGCTTTTACTACGTAAAAAGAATTGGAGATTAGAGAACTCAAGGAAATAAATATTGATGTTTTGAAAACAGTTCACATTACAGAAGAGCAAGTCCTAAAGGTTTTAGAAAACATAACACTAGATAAATCTGTGACCTGATATAGTGTACCTCAGAATGTTGTGGAAAGTTTGAGGAGGAAATTGGAGGGCCCTAGCAGAAACATTTGTATCATCTATGAGCATGGCTGAGGTGCCAGAGGACTAGAGGGTTGCTAATGCTGTTGTGCCTTTATTAAAGAAGGGCAGTAAGGAAAAGCCTGGAGAACTATACACTAGAGTCTGACATTGGTGGTAGTTACGTTGTTGGAGGTGATTCTGAAATAAAGGATTTACGTGCATTTAGAGAGGCAAAGAATGATTAGGGATAGTCAGTTTGATTTTGTGCGAGGCAAATCATGTCACACAAACTAGAATTTTTTTGAGGAAGTAATCAAAAAGATTGATGAGGGCAGAGCAGTAGATGTTGTTTACTTGGGCGTTTATAAAATCTCTGATTAGGTTCCGCAATACACTAATTAATAAAGTTAGACTACATGGGATTCAGGATGAGTTTGCCATATGGTTAAAAATTGGCTTGATGGTCATGGAGAGTCATTTTTTGGACTGGAGGCCTGTGACCAGCAGTGTTCCACAGGGATCAGTACTGGATCCACATTTGTTTGTCATTTACTTAAATGATTTGGATGGGAATATAGGAGGCATTGTTAGTAGTCTACAGATGACACCAAAATTGGTGGTATGGCGGATAGTGAAGATTATCTAAAAGATACAAAAAGCGATTTTGATCAATTGGGTCAGTGGACTGAGGATAAATGCAAGGTGTTGCATTTTGGTGAAACAGACAAAGGCAGTACTTATTAATGGTAGAGCATTGGCTAGTGTTTTACAGCAGAGAGACATAGTGGTTCAGGGACATAATTCTTTGAAATTTACATCACAGATGTACAGGTGGTTAACACAGCATTTAGCATGCTTGCCTTTATTGATCACTCCTTTGAATATAGGAGTTGAGACATAAGTTGAGGTTGCACAGAACACTGGTTAGGCCTCTTCTGGAGTAATCCGTGCAGTTCTGGTCATTCCGTGAAAGGAAGGCTATTATTAAACTGGAGAGGATTAAGAAAAGATTTACCAGGATGTTGCTGGGAGTGGAGGGTTTGAGTTATAGGAGAGGCTGGATAGACTGGGACATTTTTCCATTGGATTGTAGGAGATTGAGGAGTGACCTTATAAAAGGTTTATAAAAAAATCATGAGGGATATAGATAAGGTAAATAGCAAGGATCTTTTCAGTAAGGTGTGGAGAGATCAAAACTAGGGAGCATATTTTTAAGTTGAAAGGAGAAAGATATAAAAAAGACATGAGGGGGAAGTCCTTTTTTTAAAACCAAAGAGGGTGGTTATGTGTGGAATGAACTGCTGGTATTAGATGCAGGTACAGTTACAGCATTTTAAAGACATTGGATATGTATATGAATAGGAAAGGTTTGGAGGGATGTGGGCCAAACACAGGCAGATGGGACCAGTTTAGTTTGTGAACATGGTCAGCATGGACATGATGGACTGAAGATTCTGTATCCTGTATTCTTATGACCATATGGTATAACATTTTAACTAAGTTGAGCCTGGAATTAAAAGTGATTTCAACTTTGTCCACCTTGAGTGGGCATAATTTGCATTCCATTGTAATCCTGTTTATAAATTTACCTGAGCTAAAGTATCTTGATGGTTCTGGATGAAAGTCTGCTCACCGAGCTGGAAGGTTTGTTGTCAGATGTTTCGTCACCATACTAGTTAACATCATCATCATTAATATCATCAAATTCCTTGAATCATGGCACTCTAACCGGAACTCTATCAATAAACACTTCAATTTGGACCCCATCTACCATCCTCTGAGAAAAAGAAATGGAAATGACATCACCCACCCAAAGAAACCTAAAAACACAAATAGAAAGCGGTACATACCACCAGTGCTTCATCGGAGGCTCACTGATGATGTTACCTCGTATGATGACAAAACATCTAACAACAAATCTTCCTGCTCAGCGAGCAGACTTATATCCAGAACCTCAACCTGAGCTACAAATCTTTTCAAAAATTGGTTTGTGATGGGTTCTTAGAAAAGTGCATATTAAAATAATGTCCTTTCATCATTGGAACCTAGGTTTGAATCTAGTTGAAAATGAAATCTAATTCAAAATGATGAATTTACCTGCCATTTTAGTTTTGAATACTTCAACTTCTGCACTCAGCTTGTCTCGTTCAAGAGTGATATGCTTGTTAACTTCTAACAGAGTGGTATACTCTTGTTTCATCTGAAAATATTGCTTCTGGAGGCTTTCATTCTACAGGAGTAAACACATTTATAAATAAAGAGGTGACAATACTAACATTCCACAACTCTTTGTACTTCTACATTCGGAAACAGAAATTTTGTTTCTTTTTGAGGAATTACAGAAATAAAAGGAGATGAGTATTCATCCAATCCACATTGGGTGACCCAAAATACCTTAGACATTTGAAATCTTGCTGCCAATGAGACTCTTAAAACTATAACAGACTTAAAAAAAAAGAAATGTAATTGCTAATACTTATTCCATGCATCAAAGAATATGATTAGGCAATTGTTTTGGTTTAGTTTTATAATCCTCAACAGTGCCACTTAACACCAGGCGTTTTTTTTGTTTGCAAATCACGAGGGGCATGGGACAAATTCAAAAGGGACCTTAGGGGCAACTTTTTCACTTAAAGAGTGGTGAAGGCTGGTACAAATACATCTGGATGGGTATATGAATAGGAAGGGTTCAGAGGGATATAGGCCAAGTGCTGGAAAACAGGACTAGATTAGGTTGGGATATCTGGTCAGCATGGATGAATTGGACTGAAGGATCTGTTTCGATGCTGTACATCTGTATGACTCTATAAAGAAAGAATTCCGACTTGAGCAAAGCAGCCTAGTGTCATTGAATTTCTCTCATGCTACACAATAGAGTTCTCTCACTTGGTTCTGCACTAAATGATTTTCTAATCTTTATCAACAAAGTATCTGTCAAAATGTTCTTCCACAGTTGTTCTGTGTGGTTGTTATTTACTATTCTTTCCACTGGATTTGAAGAATGGAATATGTGAAACATTATCATTAAGCCTCTACATAGGAAAGAAATAGGGAAATTACACAAGACAGAATCTTAAAACATGAGCAATGGTGAAAAGTGAGACAGAATTGCATGAGATGCTGGCGAGGTTTATCTCCATAAAAACTATAAGAAATAGGCACGAGTAGGCTGTTCAGTCCCACAAGGCTACCCCATCATTCAACAGAATCATGATTCATCTGACATTCCTCACATTCACTTTCTGTACTGCTCAAAAATCAATCACAGCCTTAAATATACAAAAGGACTTAGCCCCAACAAAAGTATCTATGGCAAGGAGTTCTAAAGACACCCAACCCTCATAGAAGAAATTTTCTTCATCGGAGTCTTAAATTGGCACCCCCTAATTCTGTGACAATGCCGTGTGATTCTAGACTCTCCACTGAAGGGAAACAGCTCTCCTCTCAGCACTCATCCTGTTGTTAGCCAGGCTGCTGCAGGCAGAGAGAGAGAGAGAGAGAGAGAGAGAGAGAGAGACAGGGAGAGCAGTCGAAGACATGCTCCTGAAAATGCGACGTTAGCCAGGAAGCTGCGGAGACACAGGGGTATCAGTCGCTGACAGGGGCTAGGAGTGCTCAGTACGGCATATAAAAAAAACTGCTGACACACAAGAGAAAACAGTTTGTGAACTGAGAATGAACGGAGTCCAGGTATACTGTTGGTACCAACCATATTCTTCAGATAAAAGTACAAAAGATAAAGGTAATGCAGAAGGCTTATTTGGACAAGGGGCAATGAGGTAATGCTACCCAGCTCCTTAGACTGGAGCCAATAAGGTAAAGACATGCGATTAACAGATGAGCCTTAGCTAGTGGGAAAAAGACAACAAAACTCAAGAAAGATAAGGAAAGAGGATAAAAGAAGACCCTCAACTGCATACTGGCAGCAACAACTGTAGAGACTCACCATCGCAGAAGTGAAACCCTACATCAGGAACGTGGAGAGACAGTGCCAGAGAGCGAGCAGCATTAGCCCTCCTCAGCAGCAGCAAAACAGTTATCCAGACCGGGTATTATCTTTTGTGTTCTGTGACTACTCTGAGAGTGCCGGGTACTCGAATGGGGGTATAAATAGGTTTTTAATTCAGTTTGTGGGAAAACATATAAGCTCTAGTTTGTAAGAGAACATATAAAAGACAAGTGCATGGTTTAATATATTAATAAAGTAACTGGTGAAATTATAAGAATTGACACTTCTCTCTGCACAAACCAGCAGCTGCAGCTGGCAATTGCTGGATCCAGACAGCAGCTGGTGGTTGCTGGAGTCAAACAGACATCAACACTGTCAAGCTCCTTAAGAATGCTATATGTTTCAATGCGATGATCTCCCATTCTTCTAGACTTCAATGAGCAGAGTCCCAAACTGTTTAACCTTTACTCACTAGACAATCCCTCCATACCAGTGATCATTTAGTGAATCTTCTCCAAACTGTCTCCAACAATATCTTCCTTTAAAAAAAAAGAACTGTTCACATTACTCCAGATGTGATCTCACCAGCACCTTATACAGTAACAGTAGGACTTCCTACTCTTACACTCCAACCCCCTTGAAATAAGGTCTAACATTCCATGAGCCATATTCCCTGCTGCACTGCACATAGTCTTCAAGACTCAGAAGTGTCACATAAATGTCTTTTTCTTTCAGATGATAGCTTATGTTTTAATATGTTTAAAAATGTAATTTTGTTTGAAAATATTTAGCCATAGAGAAGTCATTTTTTTTTCTGTACAGTGAAAGCAGAGTTAACATTTTGGAGGGGTCAGATGGGGATGCTGTGGTTTGATGGTTTGCTGGTCTCTGACTAGCTGGTCTTGATGTCATAGTGTGAAGGGGAATCTCTGATGGACACAAGGGCATACGAAGAAGGTCTGTACCCTTATCTAAACACTAGCCCATGCAGCTAGAGCTGCCTGGCTTCTCAAATGACATGGACCTTATCCTAATGTAAGTTTTAAAAAAAAAAAGTAGCAGGAGGAGGCCCTTAAATGGTTGCATGTCCCATGTAAAATTTCATACATGTTTTTAGGGGGCTGGTGGGAGGACAATTTGAAATGCAGGATCTTATGTGGTCCCCACCATCAAATCTACCAGCAGGGGAGGATAAATTTAATTAAGGCTGGGGCATTGGATACTGGGGGGTGACCCTATAGAATTCTATAAGATCATGAGGGGCATAGACAGGGTAAATAAACAAGATCTTTTCCCTGGAGTGGGGGGAGTCCAAAACTACAGGGTGAGAGGAGAAAGATTTAAAAGGGTCCTGTGGGGTAACATTTGTGGGGTAACATTTTCACGGAATCAGCTGCTAGAGGAAATGGAGGCTGGTACTATTACAACATTTAAAAGGCATTGGGATGGATATATGAATAGGAAGAGTTTGGAGAGGTATGAGCCAAATGCTGGCAAATGGGACTAGACTTATTTAGGATATCAGGTCAGCATGGATGAGTTGGCCCAAAGAGTCTGTACATCTCAATGACTCTATAACTAACTTAGTGCAACGATTTCTGACTCAACCCAACATGCCCTAATTTGATGGTCTGAACTACTTTGCAATTCCCTACAACTTGGTTCAGTTTTGCCCTAATTGAAAAAAAAGTTTGAAATTAACAATCAGGATGTAGTATGAAAACATGATATTCATATGGCACAAAGATTTATAACATATTCAAATCCAAGAAAGCACAGCACCATACAGATTGCTTGCAAAGCACACTTTAAATGTGGTAAACATACCTTTTCACTCAGCTCATTATAGTTCTTGTCCAAAGCCTCAAAATCCCTTCTGGGAATCACATCCCCATACTCTGCCTTCATTGCGTTTAGCTCCACTTGCAATGCCTTGAGGTCTTCACGAGCCACCTTCAGAGCCAGCTTCAGCTTTACTGTGTCCTCAACTGCTTCAGCTTTCAAAAAGAAAACAAAATTAACCTACTTAAAAGGGAAATGGTCTTACTAGTGCAGGCACAAAGTTACTATAATTAATACCTATCAAATCACAAATCTACTCATGATTTCAGAAGTACTTATTTGAACAAAATTAATCAGATAGTAACCTGAAACTATTTAATTGGTATTTGAAGACAGACCAACAAGGTTGGACAATATTTTTGTCCACTATTTAAACTGCAACATTAGTCAGTTTATATTAAATAGATTAATTTCACAGTAAAAAGGCAGATAAGCAGTTCTTTCACTACTAATTACTGTCATTAATTAGTAGTCAGTCAGTAACAGAATTTCCATTTTGGTTTGATGAAATCAGTTCTATTCTAATGAATACACTTTAACATGGATTGAAATTTGGAACTACAATGTGCAAATTTTTCCTAAATTGCACTCTGGATAAAACATCTACATAAAATTACAGTTTTTTTAAAAATAAGTTTGCAGGTCAATAAAGTGACTATGTAACAAGAACCATGTTGTAATAAAGAGTTAATCAATAAACTGGAAGCTTAAAGTATTTTGGTGACCATTCTTCCCAAAAGATAATATTTTTCTTCGACACCCATCATATAATTAATTCAAGCATCCTATTTAAGTTACACACAATCAACGGGGCCAGTTTTGCTCTTCATGAAGTACACCTCATGTTTCACATTCTGTTCCGATGTTTACTGTCCAATTCCAATTTGCAAATCCAAGATTGAGTGATCTTAATGGATAGTGATGGATTTAACTAGTTTAAACCGTCACATTAAAATTAATTTTATTTAAGGTTTTGAGAAAATTTATAACTTGGGTCGTGGATGAGATTGTTGGTCTGCTCATCGAGCTGGTTGGTTTACACACAGACATTTAGTCACCTTGCTAGGTAACATCAGCAGCCTTCTGATGAAGAGTTGTTGTGCTACTCCGCTCATTATTTATCTGATCCAGTCTGTTATGGTGGGTTGTCCCACTTCTAGTCCTGCTCCACAGTGGCTTGTGACTGGGATCCATTTCTACACATCTGTTGATAGCTTTCCAGGTTGAAAACTAGGAGTCTAGAAATTCCCATGCGTGTCTTTGCATGACTTGTCCCAAGATGATTATGTTATCTCAGTTGAATTAATGGCCCTTCTTGTCGGAGTGTATGGAGATCAGTGAGAATTGGTCGTGTCACTTTTCTGCCAGTTGGTGTTCATGTATTCTGGTATCTACTCTCCTTCCAGTCTGTCTGATGTCATGTTTGTGGCAATCACTGCATGGAATTTTGTATATTATGTTGGTTCTGTACGTTACAGGTATGGGGTCTTTTATCCTTGACAGCAATTGGCACAGTGGGGCTGTCAAGGTGAAAGACACACATGAGAATTTCTAGACTCCTGGTTCTCAACCTGGAACACTATCAACAGACACGTAGAAATGGATCCTATAGGCAAGCCGCTGCAGAGCAGGACTGGAAATGAGACACCCACTATTACAGCCTGGGTCAGATAAATAATGAGCGGAGTAGCACAACAATGCTTCATCAGAAGGCGTGCTGATGATCTTACCTAGCAGGGTGACAAAACATCTATATATAAACCAACCAGCTCGACAAGCAGACCAACAATCTTAACTTCATCTTGTTCCTTATCCAGCTGGAACCAAAATACCCAGTGAGGATTTATCCTACAGGCTAATATAGAACTGGCTAAAAATATATCCTCGTGCTAGATCTACTCTTCTCGGTTCTGAATATGAGCATTGACTAAGCCAAAAAATCACCATTGCCTGAAGTATCAGACTACAAAACGTTTGCAAAGAGTTGGCTTCATTCCAACATATTACTATGAAACTAACTTGACCACAAAGTGACCTTATTTCATAATGGGAAAGGATAGTCACTAGTTATTCATTAGACAACTAACGTTTACCAAATTGAATATCCTCTTTTACCTTCTTCTGTATGAGAATCTTTTGACTTTTCTTGCTGATAGCGGAGATTATTCATATCTGAAATCAGAAGTTTACGTGCATCATGTTGCTCTCGATACCGTTCATATTCAGCTGCCAATTCTTCCTGAAGTTTTCTGACCTGAAAAAGCAAAATTAGTACTATTTCAGCACACTTTTTAAGAAAAGATATTTTGCAAATTGCTGAAAAAAAAAGAGACATTTTGTCAAGTCTTTTTGCTTTGTTCTCATCAGGACACGTTACAAGAAATACCAAGGATAAATAATATTTATACTGTACGACAGGAGAGTATTGGTAAGTGGATTCTTTTGGTACAGGTGTTGTTACATCTGTTGGAGAACGCACCAGCTAGGCGATTTCTGACAAATTACTGACAAGTTTTGTTTAAAATTTTAAAACAGGCATTACTACAAGAAATGGATGTCATCCATTTTGTTGAGTTGAATCAGGCATCGTGCATGTACTTTATCTTTTTTTTGCAAAGAACAGGGTCCTGTAATTTAAAATGTGTAGCTTCCAGTATGTGCAAGTGCATCACATTGCAAGCATGACTGTCAATTCTAAATTGGCTGTCAGCATAATTCTTTGCACAGTCAAGGTTACGTTTCCATTTACAGGATTCCCTTCTTCTGACCTGTCCTGTTGACTGAAAAGTGAAAAGCTTTGATGGAATGCGTTTTTTCAGCAATAGTCAAGTTCTATATTATCAAATAAACTAATTTTTATACTGACAGATATTTGGCTTCAAATTAGGTGAGCAATGTTGGTGATGGAAGTTGGAGCACTCGATTTGGTGTCTGCATTCTGCTTCTAAACCACAGCTTTATCAGATGCATGGTGTGGTTATATTACTTTATTCCAAAAATATTCCACAACTCAAACTTCAGTTATGATTGTGGAATTTATATTAAGAATTACTGTGTAAAGAAACTGAATTAGTGCAGTTTCAATCAAAATTATAAACTCATTCTCAACAATTCCCTTTTAAAGTCAAAATCCATGTCAAAAATGGACTTTTCTGTCCCCAGTAGCAATAAATCACCTTTATAAAAACAGAATTTGCTGGAAAGGCTCAGCGGGTCTGGCAGCATCTTTGAAGAGAAATCGGAATTAACATTTTGGGTCCGGTAACCATTGCTCAGAGTCCTGTGGGTCACTGGTTAACTTCAATTTCCCTTCATAGATGCTGCCAGACCTGCTGAGCCTTTCCAGCAATTTCTGTTTTTGTTTCTCATTTACAGCATCTGCAGTTCTTTTAGTTTTTAGTCACATTTATATAGTGCCTTTATCGTAGTAAAATTTGCAAAGCTATTCGAGGTTGGCCTGAAAGAAATGAGTCAGAAGCAGAGAAGATTGAAAATTATTGAACGAGTGAAATCATAGTATTCCTGGCAAAGGTTTGGCTTCAATTGGTTTAACTCTGAATAGAATTATGCATCTGTGCATTCAAATGACACTACAAAGGAATGGAAAAATATCAATGTTTTGGGCATCCTTGACAGGAAACATAGTTTTCCTATGAGGAGTTAAGCCAGCCAATAAGTGGACATAAAGTGTTCTGCAGCAATATCCAAGGGAGTGTATGCTCTCCTGATGTTCTGACAAAGTTCTATTCTTCAGCAAAAGTCGCATTAGAAAGGAGAGTATTTGGTGACACACCTTATTTGTGTCAATGGGTTTTGCTATAGGCAAGTTGGCTGTCATTATTATATGGCCTTACGTGGTTACATTTCAAAAGGTACTTAGCTGGCTGGAAAGAACTTTAGACAATAAAAGCAAGATACTACAAATGCTGAAGATCTGAAATAAAAACTAAGTCCTGGAAAAACTCAGCATTTCTGGCAGCATCAGTGAAGAAGGAGAGTTAACATTTCAAGTCCAAGCTGACTCTTCCTCAGAACACTTTAGAACTTCAGATACTATGGTTGCTATTTAATCCCAAGTCTTTCTCCTGTACTACTATGGAAAAGGTGAATAAAATATAGGCAAAGTTCAAATTATGCATCATGCCTCTCTGATTCACCACCAAATATCATATACTGAATACTGGTTTCACCAAAAGTGTGTTCACCATCTAGAAATAAGGAGTTGGAATTGTTTACTAACTTTTTTTGCCAAAGCTTCAGTGTTATGGTTCACCCATGAATAATGATCAATTTGGTGACAAGTGCAGCTCAGCTATGAAACCATCCTCAGTCAGCAGCCAATATAAGAGGACAGGAATAGAGGGGAAACAATTATGATAAAGACAAGTAAAATATTGTGCATGCTGGAAATTTGAATCAAACACAGAATGCTGGAAAAGTTCAGCAGGTCTGACACAGAGAGAAACAGAGTTGACATTGAGTGCACTCTGTTTGGAACTGAAAGATGTTAGAAATTTTTAAAAAATACTTTTGACATAAGCAGAGGAGAGGACAAAGGAACAGATGGTTTCGAGTCCAGTGCAAAAGACAAAGGGGTTGTTAAATGGTGTTGAAAGAGGGAAAAAGACGTTAAATGGGTATAACTTAAGGTGTGAAATGCAAAGAATGGGTCCCCTCCTTTGTCAACAGTATTAATAATCCATTTTCTAATATCTTGGCAGTTATGAAGGGGAGTCATATGCGACTCAAAACATTAATTCTGTCTCTGCTTCTCTGTCTCAGTTTGCATATTCTGCCAGACCTGCTGGGTTTCTCTAGATTTGTGTGTTGGTGAAAAACAAAATATTTTTTTTCCCAACAATGGAAACAAAATCTGCTTGTTATACATATCAGTTCTGGGGCATCAGTCGGATTGCCCAAACATGACTTGTGACATTTTATTTTAAAATGAGATAGTTCTATTTACTGTAGATGAAAAATCAAATCAAATAGCAAAATAAGTTAAGGCTGATAGCAACATCATAATCCAGCCCTGGAAGGATATTCAGGGCCAGCTAGACTTAACTCTAATTTATTTTGGCATTTTTAGTCATATCTTATCTACTACAGTATTTAATATTTAGTCAGTCTTACATGAGTTAACTGACCTGAGCCTCTAGGGAATTTTGCACCCTCAGTAAATAATCAATTTTGTCCAGAAGCTCTATTTTTTCACTCTTTAGTGATTGAACTTCAAACCTTTCCTCTTCTTGTAGAGCAATAATCCTCTGTTCGCAGGTCTCTGATGTGGCAACCAGCAAGCTTTTCAAAGGCTCCAACTCACGGATTCGGTTTCGCAGATGAGCTGATGTAGAAGAAAAAAAGATGTTGCTTGATTTAAGACAGGAACCAGAGGGAAGTGTAAATATTTTGCCAATTATATGTGAAGAAATTTTAGAAACAAACAGAACAAAATATGGTCATGAGCCACTCTGTGACTTTATGGAATGACATATTCTAGTTGAAAAAACATTACTGCTTTATTACCAAATAACCTGCATTGGAGGAAAAGATGGCGATGTAATTATTAGCTTTTCCTCCTCCAAACTTAAAATCTGTAACAAATGCAAAACAACCTCAGCAATTTGCAAAAAATGGGGAATTTAAATTGGTTGGAGAAGTCTTTATCTTAATATTAAAAAAGTCCCAAGCTGTTAACACTATCCCATTATCTGAAGTTGCATTAAAATTCCACAAGCATGAGCATTTTGTTAAAAACACAGCAGGTTAAATGACTTATTTTTCCTGAGAATTAATTATTGCATTTACATTACCTAATTGTCTTCTCAACTTTTCACCAAACATTTATTTTCCTGTTTGATTTATTTTTGAAAACTTCATTCTGTAATGGAAAACATATGTATCTGGCACATGTATCTGGCTGCCGTAATTATTCATAGTTAGTTCACATGTTGGCAGACGTAATACAATGTGACACGTAGCCAAATGTGATTCTGTCTATACCATAAACTAAGATATGAGGAGGAGTTTCAATGCATAATTACATGAGTAGGAACCCTAGCAGATCTTCCCTTATGAATTATGGAAGACAAGGACTAATTGTAGAGATCCTTTGCTGCCCTGGCTGCATCCAGATCACTCAGCACAGACACAAGACATTTCTGTTGATTGAAGTTAAATTAATTCTTTCTAATAATGAAAGCTCAATTACTTAATGAATAAAAATAAAACTAGGCACAAGGATAGTGTTGTTGGCAGAACTTTAAGAAAATTGCAAGTGATCTTTACTTACTTAAAAGCATTAATCATTGAATCAAATTTTCAGACTAAGATGAGCAACTCATCAGTCAACAGCTACTTATAAATTAATTTCTAGATAAGCACCTAAAGGAGTTCAGTAATGATTAAATGTTTATTTTTAAAAAATTTACTCAGCATCTAGAAGCACAGTTCAGATTCCACTGTGAGTGACAGAAAATTACATACCTATGGTAATTTCATATTCATTCTTTATGGCTGATAGCAATGGTTTGTAGGTTTTTAAATCCTCGATGAAATATTCAAAAACCTCACGATAAGCCTTTGTGAAGAGCAGAATAATTAATATTTCAGCAAAGATCTGAGCAAACACCTCAGATGTAATAATATAATCAATAATAACAATCAGAATAGGCTGGACAGAAATAATCTTAAACTTACATACCAATTTCAGCTATGCTGTATTTACTCCAAATATTCTGGGTACTTCCTTCAATCCTTATTTAAAAAAATATTATCAATGTGAAGAAAGCCAGTGCCATGAAAAGGTATTCATTTTGGTACCAAATACTAAAAGAGTTCCAAAATGGTTAAGACTGTTAGATCACAGACCTAGAAACCTCTTGCTCTGCAGCATTTTATTCATACTAATCACCTGCTGTATTATGTCTCACACAGCCACTTATGAGCTACATGTTGGTTCTTAGTTTCACATTAGCATCTAATTATCAGCTTTTCGTGCAATTACTGATCTTTGGAACCATGCTTTATGCATTGTTTTTTAAAAAAATGTTTCTTTGCAAGATACAGCAATAGTAGTAGATATATTAATTAGTTATTCCCGAGAAGACTATTCCAGGTAGCAATCAATCAAAAGTAAAAAAACTAATCACAGGGGAATTGGTAGTGTAAAGCAATTAGTCTGTAATTAAAAAGCAGATGCAGAGTTTGCACAGGCAAACTCAATATTGTAAACAGCACACAAATTTACATAAGTGGAACTCTGTCCAATTCATCAGGAAGTGGAACTCAGCAATGTTAAGCTAATATCACGCCTGGAGAAAACAAAACAATTTCACATTTCACAGACACCTAAATAAAATAAAATGAGAACACTTTATAGAAACTAGCTTCATACTATTAGTAAATCTGTTATATATCTACCAATGGCCAATAGTGATCTACTTGCTAACCTGAATGGCTACATTTTTGTAATCTGTAATTTTGTTCCCTATATTTTTCCTACTCTTGCTGAAGTAGAGTTCTATAGATTTAAAATCAGTCCAAGTAGTCCTTTACTTTATATGCTATACAAGGTCTAAAAGCAGTGCCAATAAGGGTTAGGTATTTGTAGGGTGTCATAGCCAAGCTCAATCACATCCTGACCAAATATTCACACTCCAGTATGGTTAATTAGATATAATTAGAAATAGGAACAATTACTGATTTTTCTCTGTAAAGGTTAAGTCATCATAGTCTCAAGAGACTGCTCATTCATTGAGAGAGATGACTGGTGCTGGCTTATCCAGAGAGCCTCTGTATCTCAGGCAAGGGCAGAGGTTACCTACCTGGTAACCACTGCCACAGCAGGAATTGAACCCACACTGTTGGTATCATTCTACATTGGAAACCAGTTGTCCAGCCATCTAAGCTATGATGAATTGAGGTCAATTATGGATACCTCTACTGACACACTTACTAAGATCAGATAATTTGACAACAGAAAATTTACAAAGTATATTAGGAGCAATGTGGACCACTTAAAACTACCAGTGATGCTGTTCTGAATGAAAATAATAAAATGACAAACATATTTAAGATATTTCTCGGGCTCTTGTGGCACAGTGATAGTGTCCCTACCTCCAAATCATGAGGCCTGGGTTCAAGTCCAATGGGCTGAGGAGTAGCAGATGGAGTTTAATTTAGACAAATGTGAGGTGATACATTTTGTTAAGGCAAACCAAGGCAAGACTTATACAGTTAATGGTAGGACCCTGGGGAGTGTTGCCAAACAAAAAAACCCGAGGAGTACAGGTGCATAATTCCTTGACAGTAGAATCATAGGATGGTGAAGGCAGCATATGGCAAGCTTGTCTTTATTGGTCAGTGTACTCAGTAGAGGAGTTGGGATATTATGTTGCAGCTGTTCAGGACATTGATGAGGCCATTTTTAGAATACTGTTCAATTCTGGTGTCCCTGCTAGAGGAAATATGTTGTTAAACTTGAAACGGTTCAGGAAAGATTTGCAAGGATACCTTCAGCTCAGTGGTCATAAGCCACTGGGGAATGACTTTAATAGATCACTTGGAGAGAAGAGCACTAGGAAGCAAACAAGAATAGAGACTCCTTATAAGCTTCCTTCCATTCTGGAAAGTAACAAGGTGTCCAATTGCTTCACCTGCTGTACTATTTTCATTATCACCACTCTTGAGCTGTGTTAAAAAAAATTAAATTCAATTTTGATACATAAAATTCAAATTGCATTTATAAAATTCTCCATCTGCTTATTTGGGTGACTATAACTTGATAATTTATTTGTTCTTTTTAATTAATAGGTGGAGACTACACCTCAATTCCATGTTACACAGACCATTTAAGGCAAAGGAATGAAGAAATGTAATAGTGTTTAAAAATGCTGAAATCTGGTTCTTTAGGAAATCAGATCAAATGTGCGAGATTAACTGCTTCTTAAATCAATGGTAAACGCATGCACTTAAATGTAACAAATATAGTGACCACATGGATGCAAGTTTGTTTGAAGGTTCATTTTCAGATGTTTCGTTACCATACTAGGTAACATCATCAGTGAGCCTCAAGTGAAGCGCTGGTATTACGTCCTACTTTCTATTTATGGGTTTAGGTTTCCTTGGGTTGGTGATGCCATTTTCTGTGTTGATGATGCCTTTTCCTGTTCTTTTTCTCAGAGGGTGACAGATGGGGTCTAACTCAATGTGTTTGTTGATAGAGTTCCAGTTGGAATGCCATGCTTCTAGGAATTCTCATGCATGTCACTGTTTGGCTTGTCCTAGGATGGATGTGTTATTCCAGTCGAAGTTGTATCCTTCTTCACGTATATATAAGGATACTAGTGATAGTGGGTCATGTCTTTTTGTGGCTAGTTGATATTCATGTATCCTGGTGGCTAGTTTTCTGCCTGTTTGTCCAGTGTAGTGTTTGTTATAGTTCTTGCAAGGATTTTGTAAATTATGTTTATTTCGCTTGTTTTCTATATCCACTTCGACTGGGACAACACATCCATCCTAGGATAAGCCAAACAAAGACACACATAAGAATACCGAGAAGCATGGCATTCCAACTGGAACTCTTTCAACAAACACATTGACTTGCACCCCATCTACCAGCCTCTGAGAAAAAGAACAAGAAATAACATTGCCACAGGAAATGGCAGCACCAACCCAAGGAAATCTAAACACATAAATAGAAAATGGGATGTAACATCAGTGCTTCACCTGTAGCTCACTGATGATGTTACCTAGTATGGTGACGAAACGTCTAAAAAAACTTCTTAGCTTAGCTAGCAAACTTACATCCAGAACCTCAACCTGAGCTACAAATCTTCTCAAAACTCAATAGTAATGACATATTAGAATATGTTTTAAACACACTTGTAGAGTTACTTCCTGAGCGTTGGGCCCACTTAGGTCCAAGACTTGGAGCTCTTTCCTTAGGTGTGTTTCCAGCTGTTGCAAGAATCGAGGTTTGGGGGCATTGTTCACATTTGTAATATCAAATCTATAAGGTTAAAACAAACAAAAAAGGAGTTTTTTTTAAAAGAGTTCTGTTCCATTGCAGTCCAGCTCACCTGGGTCAACTTCCTTAATATACAATGGAGCTGCAGATAAATATAGTAATTATACTCATTATATAGTTTATAAATTATTGTGAATGAGAATATTAAAAAAAACATTAATTTTTGTTTGGTAACATTATCCCCACACAACTCAAGGTTATAGTCCAAAGACCATTTATGAATGAGATTCATGCTCAGTGAAACAGAGGTAGTAAATGCATAGTATCTGGGGATATATAATGTGGAGGAGCCAGTGCTGAACCGGGTGGACAAAGTTAAAAATTATACAACACCAGGTTATTGTCCAATAGCTTTATTTCGAAGCACTAGCTTTTGGAGCGCTGCTCCTTCATCAGGTGGTTGTAGAGTCCAGCTGTTCTCATCAGTAGAATAAAATTCCCTTAACAAAAAAAAACATGCATTTTTTTGAATTCATTGGATGTGAGTGTGGCTGGCTGAGATAGCATTTATTGCACGTCCTTAACTGCCCATGAGAAGATTGTGGTGAGTGGTGTTCTTGACAGCTATCCATTAGTTTTAGGTAAACCCACATTAAGGAGTGAGTGTGATTTTGACCCAGTGATACTGGAGGAACGATAATATATTTCTAAATCAGCAAGGGGAGTTGCTTGGAGGGGATCTTGTAAGTTGTGATGTTCCCATGAATTTGCTGCCCTTGTTTGCCTTTTGTAGCTTTGTAGGTTTACATCTCATTTCGTACATCTGCCTAGTGTTGCTCCTAGCATTCCCTCCCGCATTCTTCATTGATCTTCTGCCTTGTAATTATACAGACGTTGATAAATTGGGCAATGAAGTTACGGATGGGTTGAGTATAACTCTGTTGCTGCTGATAGCTCAATCATCTCATGGATGCCCATCTTGGGTTGCTAGATTTGTTCAAGGTCTATCCTATTTAGGACAGTGACAGTGCCACACAATACTATGGAAAGTATCCTCAACATGAAGAAGAGGTGTCATCACCACTAGGATTGTACAGTGGCCACTCTTGTTGATACTGTGCTGGACAGATGCATTTATGGGAGGGAGATTGTTGAGGATAATGTTCAGTATGTTTTATTGGTCAGGATAGTTCAAGAATCACAGAAGAGGAGTTCAAAGGTTAGAGGCAGTTAGATGCAGACACCATGTTAGGTAGTGCTGTTTTTAGCTGTACTACTGGAAAGGCAACTGAACTAAATAGATTCTCAGATTCAGTTGGATATTTCAGTGCTGTTAGAACTCAAAATGAAGTTCTAGGAATTAGTGGACGGCTTCAGGTCAGGACTCAAGAAATGTCAAGGAAGCTGTGGGAACTCAGAAAAACAGTGTGCCACTAATTGTTCATACAGCTGAGAGGGGGAGTTTAAAATCCCAAAAGCTGTATTTGCTTGATACAACTGAGCAAGATTGGAGCTCATGGAAAACCCAGTGGCAGTTTCAGCTTGTTGAAGCAAGCTATCAGTAAAAAGCTGGAGTTGTGTCTGTGAATAAGTAATGGAGTGCAGTTTCAGAATCTAGAGTAACACAGACTCAGAAAAGAGGGTGATTGATTAGAACAGGAGCTATTTACAAGATCCCTTTCCTCAATTTGGCGGTTGAGAAATCTGCCAGTGTTTGCTACTACTATATACTGAATGTCCATTTTCACTGGTCACTATATGCAAAAGGATTCCTACAAATCCATGGTCTACTAGATCAACCTTATCTACCTTGTGAATAGAGAATTAGCCATCTGCTCACTAGTTGCCTTCCCAGCAGTACAACTAAAAGCAGCACTATCTAACATGGAGTCTATATTGTGTAAGCTTGATGCTGAGAAAGGGCATATCAAAACAATCCTGTTTGACAATAGATAATAGGTGCAGGAGTAGGCCATTCTGCCCTTCGAGCCTGCACCACCATTCAATGTGATCATGGCTGATCATCCTTAATCAGTATCCTGTTCCTGCCTTATCTCCATAACCCTTGATTCCACTAGCCTTGAGAGCTCTATCCAACTCTTTCTTAAATGAATCCAGAGACTGGGCCTCCACTGCCCTCTAGGGAAGAGCATTCCACACAGTCACCACTCTCTGGGTGAAGATGTTTCTCCTCATCTCTGTCCTAAATGGTCTACCCCGTATTTTTAAACTGAGTCCTCTGGTTCGGCACTCACCCATCAGCGGAAACATATTTCCTGCCGCCAGAGTGTCCAAACCTTTAATAATCTCATATGTCTCAATCAGATCCCCTCTCAGTCTTCTAAACTCAAGGGTATACAAGCCCAATCGCTCCAGTCTTTCAGTGTATGGTAATCCCACCATTCCAGGAATTGACCTCGTGAACCTACGCTGCACTCCCTCAATAGTCAGAATGTCTGTCCTCAAATTTGGAGACCAGAACTGCACACAGTACTCCAGGTGTGGTCTCACCAGGGCCCTGTACAGCTGCAGAAGAACCTCTTTGCTTCTATACTCAATCCCTCTTGATATGAAGGCCATCATGCTATTAGCCTTCTTCACTACCTGATGTACCTGCATGATTACCTTCATTGACTGGTGTACAAGAACACCCAGATCTCTCTGTACTGCCCCTTCACCTAAATTGATTCCATTGACGTAGTAATCTGCCTTCCTGTTCTTGCCATCAAAGTGAATAACCATACATTTATCCACATTAAACTGCATCTGCTATGCATCTGACCACTCACCTAACTTGTCCAGGTCATCCTGTAATCTCCTAACATCCTCATCACATTTCACCATGCCACCCAGCTTAGTATCATCAGTAAATTTGCTAATGTTATTGCTAATACCATCTTCTATATCATTAACATATATTGTAAAAAGCTGCGGTCCTAGTACTGATCCCTGCGGTACCCCACTGGTCACTGCCTGCCATTCCGAAATGGAGCCGTTTATCACTACTCTTTGTTTCCTGTCAGCCAACCAACTTTCAATCCAAGTTAGTACTTTGCCCCCAATACCATGCGCCCTAATTTTGCTCACTAACCTCCTATGTGGGACTTTATCAAAAGCTTTCTGAAAGTCCAGGTACACCACATCTATTGGATCTCCCTCGTCCATTTTCAGAGTTACAGCCTCAAAAAATTCCAGAAGATTAGTCAAGCATGACTTCCCCTTTATAAATCCATGCTGACTTTGACCAATCCTGTTACTACTATCCAGATATGTCGTGATTTCATCCTTTATAATAGACTCCAGCATCTTTCCCACCACTGAGGTCAGACTAACTGGTCTATAATTTCCTGCTTTCTCTCTTCCAACTTTCTTAAAAGGTAGTATAACATTAGCCACCCTCCAATCCGCAGGAACTGATCCAGAATCTATCGAACTCTGGAAAATAATCACCAACGCATCCACGATTTCTCGAGCCACCTCCTTCGGTACCCTGGGATGTAGACCATCAGGCTCCGGGGAGTTATCAACCTTCAGACCTAACAGTCTCTCCAACACCAATTTCTGGCAAATATAAATTCCCTTAAGTTCAGGTCCTTCAGCCACTGTTACCTCAGGGAAATAATGACTACCCTGATCAAATCATCATTCGCTATATATTGCATAAATTCATGCAAGGGCCTATGACCATCACTTCTGCTTTGCATGGTGCCTAGTCCATCCCAGATTACCTGCAAGGGGTGGGTATCTCAAAGATTTGAACTGTAAAGCTGGGCTGCCTCAGACTGACAATTTGCAGTCAACATGAGTGGTTTTTACTCCATAAACAGGATGTTGTCATCAAGTCAAAAAAAACTTTCCTATCACACAAACGAATGATGATATAAACAAGTTTCAATGCCAGTGTGATGACAAGTATGTAGATTGTACATCCCAGTGACAGACAGATTATATCAAATAACACATCCCTTTGACAATTCTCAGCAGTCCAACAATTGTGCTCAACTAGCCCACGCTTCCTAACCTCAGAACACGATGTCCAATATTAGATAGGACTCTGCTTTTAGAAACATTTGTGGTAAGAATTGCATCAGAAACCAATTTAAGATCATCAGTTCGCCTTGCAGTCTGATACATTAACACAAAGGACCTTGTTCTATTTAAGTGAAAGAAATTTGTTGATACAGTGTGCCTTTTTAATGAGAATGGGGTAATGGAGACTGCCAAACTTTGCTGCACTCCCTGTCACAACATGCTGACCAATCAAGAGGTGGCCTGGTCTGAGGTTTTCACTTAAGATTTACATTTAACAACTCCCACTCCATCTCATGCCAACCATGGTCTAACCAAACAGCACCCTCAGTTTTTTGCAGTATTAACTGGTATTTCCTTTCCAAATGTGTTTTTTTGCATGTCAATCATGATGACAGCAAGAGAAAAAGTGCCCCTTGATTTGTAGTTTTGCAAATTGAGCAAGTATTTTGACCACAGGAATAGGACATCAAACAAAAGCTCAATTCTGTCCCCACCAGATACCTATACACACACATTCTTATATAGTGACTGGAAAATGTCAAAATTATTGGTGACAACCTGGATTGCAACCCCTCAAATTTAAAATGATTAATAAAAGTGATACAGTAGGTACAGAGAAGTTATTTCCTCGTCAGCTTATCCAGAATAAGGGGTCACTTTTTTTCCCAATTAGAACTGAATAATGCAGCAATTAAGTGATTTCTTTTCCACACAAAACATAGTGGAAATGTGGAATTACCTCTGTTGTTGCAACTGACATGTTCAAAATCAAGATCAACAATTAGGCTACTCATATTTCTTACGTATCACAGGAAGTACATTGATATTGGGTATACGTTGTTGTAGTAAGAATCAGCCATAACAAAATTTAATGGAGAAACAGACTCAAGGGGCAGAATTGCTTGCTCCTATTCCTATCATCTAAATGGAAATCCTGGATGTTGCTTTGCTGCCCTTGCACCCAACTCCCCCAAACCAATACAAATGAGAACAGACTCGAATTGGATCTGATCAGTTCCATTCTAGGGAGGGCACTGCTTAACAGAGGAACTCCAATGGCATATCATTTACCCTCTCATTTACAACTTTATATGCAGAAAGAGCGATTATATCTCCATATTATAAACTTTAACAAATTCCATGATCATAGCCGTCTCTTACCCATGGAATCTATTGACATTTGATGGTTGAAATGCTTGTTTTTGTTGAACAATCTCTCCACCCACATGTCCAGGCCAGTTGGACAGGTATCCCTCATTCTTTTCAACACTTGGCTGCATAGCAATGGAGTGTAAAATTAGAGTATTACTTAAAAATGGTTACTTATTTTTTTAAAAATGACTTTGTATTGAGGAACTACAAAAGAGAGAAAAAATCCAGGTGTCAAATTTCCCTTGTTCTTCTTGGGCCTCTTAGCTGCTCAGGTGATGAGCCAGATACAGGATCTGATGACCTTCCACATAAGTCAGAGACAATAGAAAGTTTACAAAAAAAAAGAGGGAGAAACTGAAATTTAAACAGCATCAAGGTAAAATTCAAATGATGCAAAGTAATCAAGTAATCTGACCAGGAAGAACATAATCTTGTCTGTGAATCAAAGGTCCATAGCAAAATGCAATACGTTTATTACTATAATGTAAACCATGCTATGATTTAAGAAAAGAAATTAAGTCTCACTTTTCTCATAACCCTACTGATGGTTATTCAGAGTTTTGCTACATCACTCAAAGTATGTTTTGTTCAAATGTTAATTGTCTTATACTGTATTGCGACTACATCTTTAGGAGAAAGTGAGGACTGCAGATACTGGAGGTCAGACTCAAAACGTGTGACATTGGAAGAGTACAGCCATGCAGATAGCATCCGATGTGCAGGAGAGTTGACAGTTTGAGCACAAGCTCTTCATCAGAAATGTGAGGGGGCGGGGGGGGGGGGGGGGGGGGGGGGGGGGGGGGGGGGCGGGGGGGGGGCGCGGGGGGGGGGGGGCGGGGGTGTCCCCAAGAAGACAGATATAAATGGGGTGGGAGAGGTGGGAGAGGAATGCGATGGGGAGATGAAGTTCGAGGCTGATGGTGATAGGTAAGAGTGGAGGGTAGAGTGGATAGGTGCGAAGGAAGATGGAGAGGTAGGACAGTTCAAAGGGCTAATGCCGAGTTGGACAGCTGGATATGGGATAAGGTGGGGGGAGATGGGGAAACTGATCCCATGTGGTTGGAGAGTCCCAAGGCGGAAAATGATGTGTGCTTCATCCAGGCATTGGGTGGCGAGGATTTGGTGGTGGTGGAGGCCTAGGACTTGCACGTCCTTGGCGGAGTGGAAGGGGGAGTTGAAGTGTTCAGCCACAGAGCAGTGGGGTTGATTGGTGCGTTTGTAGCAGAGATGTTCTCTGAAACGTTCTACAATTTGATGTCCTGTCTCCCCAGTGTAGAGGAGATAACTTTGAGAGCAACTGACACAGTAGATGAGATGATTGGAGGTGCAGCAAAATCTTGGAAGGATCCTTTGGGGCCTTGGATGGAGGTGAGGATGGTGGTGTGGGTGAAGGTTTTACACCACTTGCAGTGGTAAGGTAAGGTGCTGAGAGTGGAGGGTAAGTCAGGGGGTGGAGGGAGGATGTACCTGACAAGGGCATCGTGGAGGGAATGGTCTGTGTGGAATGCTGAAAGGGGTGGGGAGGTAAATATATCTGATGGTGGGGTCTGACTGAAAGTGGCGGAAACAGTGGAGGATGACATGTTGTATCTGTTAGTGGGTGGAAGGTGAGGACCAGGAGGGTTCTGTCCTTGTTGCGTTGGTGGATTGGGGGGAGGCTATGCTCACCTCTTCATTGCATATGTGGAACAGTTCATCTTCCACAGCTACACTGACACTTTACCACCACTTTTTCCTCCACGACATCGATGACTGTATCGGCGCCACCTCGTGCTCCCATGAGAAGATTGAATAGTTCATCAACTTCATAAACACCTTTAACCCTGACTTCAAATTCACCTGGACCATTTCAGACACCTCCATCCCCTTCCTGGATCTCTCCATCTCCATTTCCGGCAACCAATTCAAGATGGACATCTATATTAAATCCAACAACTCCCACAGCTACCTGGACTACACCTCCTCCTGTAAAAATGCTATCCCTTACTCCCAATTCCTCTGCCTCCTCTGCATCTGCTATCCCAGATAGCCTCCTACTTCACAATTTCTCTTCCACGTGGTCAACAATACCTTCCACTGCAGCTCTTCCACTTTGCACACCAGCACCCTTGGAGCCTAACCCTTCAACTGCAACAAGGACAGAATCCCTCTGGTCCGCACTTTTCACCCACCAACCTCCAGATAAAATGCATCATCCAACGCCATTTCTGCCACCTATAGTCAGACCCCACCAGAAATATATTTCCCTCCCCACCCTTTCAGCATTCCACAGAGACCATTCCCTCCACGACTCCCTCATTAGGTGCACTGCCCCCAACAACGCACCCTGTACTCCTGGCACATTCCCTTGCCACCACAAGAGGTGTAAAACCTGCGCCCATACCTCCCCCAACTCACCTCCAACCAAGGCCCTAAAGGATCCTTCCACATCTGACAGAGATTCCCTGTACCTTCAAACACCTCATCTACAGAGTCCATTGTTCTTAATGTGGTCTCCTCTACATTGGGGAGACAGGACGCCAACTTGCGGACATTTCAGAGAATATCTCCAGGACATACCAATCAACCCACTGCCCTGTGGCTGAACACTTCAACTACCCCTCCTACTCCGCAAGTCTTGGGCCTCCTCCACCACCCAATGCCTGGAGGAAGAACACCTCATCTTCTGCATTGGCACCCTCCAACCACATGGGATCAATGTTGATTTCACCAGTTTCCCTATTTCCCCTCCCCTCCCACTTTATCCCAGATCCAGCCCTCTAACTCGGCACTGCCCTCTTGAACTGTCCTACCTGTACCTCTTTCTGCCCACTTCCTCTCCACCCTCCACTCTGAATATCACCCCCACCTTCATCTACCTATTGCATTCCTAGCTACCTTCCCCCTCAGCCCTACCCTCCTCCTATTTATCTCTCAGCCTCCTTGCGCCTCCCCCCCAAACATTCCTGATGAAGAGCTTATGCTCCTGCTCCTCAGATACTGCCTGACCGGCTGTGCTTTTCCAGCACGACATATTTTGACTGAATCTTTTAGATTTGCAGATATTATTTTTCGAGGGCTATTTAATCAAAACGCTTACCAATAATTGTTTCTGTGGAAGATGGTATTTTATATTGCTACCTTGTAGCTGATATGTCAGACAGGGACGGGCATTTGCATTCAATTTTCTTGTTGTTCCTCTGCAATTTAAAAAAGATAATTTTAAATGGTAAATTAGATTTTCTTTAAACTGAATATATAAGTGGTTCATATCCAGAGAGACAGAATTGAAAAGCAGAAAACGTACAGCAGGTGCAGTCCCAGTGCCTCTTGCCAATGAGATAAGAAATAAGAGAATAGACAAACTGAGTACATGGTTGGAGTGATGTTGCAGAAGGGAGGGATTTAAATTCTTGAAGCATTGGCTTTGTTCCTGGGGAAAAGGAGATTTGCACACGCTGAACAATTCACACCCCAGAAGGACTAGTATCAATATCCTCGCAGGCATTTGCTAGTACAATGGGGGAGGGTTTAAACTTGAGTGGCAGGAAGACAGGACCCTAAGTGGAAACAAAAATGGAAATGAAAACAAAAGTAGAAGACAGAGGAAACAAGGATTAGATGCAAAAAGATTGGATACAAATACATATGTCAAAAGCACTATGTCTGAATGCAAAAAAGTAGGTAAACTAACAGTGCAAATAGTTATAGATGGGTACAATATTATTGCAATCTGCCCAGAGGTCCAGAACAAGGGACCTCAAATATGATTTTGGCTAAGATTATAAGAAATGTTTTCACTTTGAGGGTAGTGAACCTGTACAATTCTCTATCACAGAAGGCCATGGAGGTAAGTTTACATTTGTATTTAAAAAAGAAACAGATTTCTAGAACTGAAAGGTATCAGGATTAAGGGCTATGAGTGGGCATGTGGCTTTGAGATACAGGATCAGCCATTAGCATGTTGAATGAGGAATGGGCTCAATGAATCAAATTGCCTAATGTTGATCCTATTTTTCCATTTCTCAGTATCATTGCCTGTTAATTGTTGAATTATGCTTTCTCCAGCAATGGAGCTACCATCAGGGGTCATATAAACTTGAAAGTACTCCCACCTAGAACTTCCTACTATTTGTGTGAAGCCACTGAAAATGGGGGAGATACAAAATGAGTATTTTGCATCAGTAGTTACTGTGGAAAAGGATATGGAAGATAAAAACTGTAGGGAAATCGATGGCGTCATCTTGCAAAATGTTAATTTTACAGAGGAGGAAGTGCTGGATGTCTTGAAATGCATGAAAGTGGATAAATCCCCAGGACCTGATCAGGTGTACCCTAGAACTCTGTGGGAAGCTAGAGAAGTGATTGCTCGGCCTCTTGCTGATATAGTTGCATCATCGATAGTCACAGGTGAGGTGCCGGAAGACTGGAGGTTGGCTAATGTGGTGCCACTGTTTAAGAAAGGCAGGAATGACAAACCAGAGAACTATAGACCAGTGAGTCTGACGTCGGTGGTGGGCAAGTTGTTGGAGGGAATCCTGAGGGACAGGATGTCCATGTATTTGGAAAGGCAAAGACTGAGTAGGGATAGTCAACATGGCTTTGTGTGTGGGAAATCATGCCTCACAAACTTGATTGAGTTTTTTGAGGAAGTAACAAAGAGGATTGATGAGGGCAGAGCGGTAGATGTGATCTATATCAACTTCAGTAAGGCGTTCGACAAGGTTCCCCATGGGAGACTGATTAGCAAGGTTAGATCTCACGTAATACAGGGAGAACTAGCAATTTGGATACAGAATTGGCTCAAAGGTAGAAGATAGAGGGTAGTGGTGGAGGGTTGTTTTTCAGACTGGAGACCTGTGACCAGTGGAGTGCCACAACGATCGGTGCTGGGTGCTCTACTTTTTGTCATTTACATAAATGATTTGGATGCGAGCATAAGAGGTACAGTTAGTAAGTTTGCAGATGATACCAAACTTGGAGGTGTAATGGACAGCTCAGATTACAACAGGATGTTGACCAGATGGGCCAATGGGCTGAGAAGTGGCAGATGGAGTTTAATTCAGATAAATGTGAGGTGCTACATTTTTGAGAAAACAAGTCTTAGCAGGACTTATACACAATGTCCTAGGGAGTGTTGCTGAATAAAGAGACCGTGGAGTGCAGGTTCCTAGCTCCTTGAATGTGGAGTCGCAGGTAGATAGGATAGGACACTTTCCTTTATTGGTCAGAGTATTGAGTACAGGAGTTGGGAGGTCAGGACATTTGTTCAGCCACTGTTGGAATATTGTGTGCAATTCTGGTCTCCTTCCTATCGGAAAGATGTGTGAAACTTGAAAGGGTTCAGAAAAGATTTACAAGAATGTTGCCAGGGTTGGAGGATTTGAGTTATAGGGAGAGGCTGAGCAGGCTGGAGCTGTTTTCCCTGGAGTGTCGGAGGCCGAGGGGTGACCTTATTGAGGTTTACAAAATTATGAGGGGCATGCATAGGATAAATAGACAAAGTCTTTTCCCTGGGGTTGGGGAATCCAGAACTAGAAGGTATAGGTTTAGGGTGAGAGGGGAAAAATATAAAAGAGACCTACAGGGGTGGTATGTGTATGGAATGAGCTGCCAGAGGATGTGGTGGAGGCTAGTACAATTGCAACATTTAAAAGGCGAGTAAAAAATGAGGTCTGCAGATGCTGGAGATCACAGCTGAAAATGTGTTGCTGGTCAAAGCACAGCAGGCCAGGCAGCATCTCAGGAATAGGGAATTCTGTTGCTGGTCAAAGCACAGCAGGCCAGGCAGCCCTATTCCTGAGATGCTGCCTGGCCTGCTGTGCTTTGACCAGCAACACATTTTCAACATTTAAAAGGCATTGGGTATGTGAATAGGAAGGGTTTTGAGGGATATGGGCTGGGTGCTGGCAGGTGGGACTAGATTGGGTTGGGATATCCGATCGGCATGGACGGTTGGACCGAAAGATCTGTTTCTGTGCTGCACATCTCGATGATTCTATTTCCTAGATATTGAGACTATGACAAATCAATCGCAGGCAGTACTCAGACTCTTAATTGCTTTCTACGGGTAGTTCTTGGATAACGCCCGTTTAGGTAATCTGATTTGTTTATAACATTGCTGACAAATTAACGAATGGTATTTTTGAGAATGCTCACCTTTGTTTGCAATAATGCGATTCCAGAAGTGACTGTTTTGTATGCTTTGTTCTGCGCATGTGCCAATGTCAGCTGCCGACAAAGCAGCTTTCTGTGAGGCATACTGTACAGAGACTAGTTTAGAGTGGTGCTGGAAAAGCACAGCTGGTCAGGCAGCATCTGAGGAGCAGGAAAATCGACGGTTTGGGCAAAAGCCCTTCATCAGGAATGAAGGCAGGGAGCCTCCGGGGTGGAGAGATAAATGGAGGTGGGGGGGGGTGCTGGGGAGAAGGTAGTCAAGAGTACAATAGGTGGATGGAGGTGGGTATGAAGGTGATAGGTCAGAGAGGAGGGTGGAGCGGATAGGTGGAAAGGAAGTTTGGCAGGTATGACCGGTCATGAGGATGATGCTGAGCTGGAAGGTTGGAACTGGGGTAAGGTGGGGGAGGGGAAATGTGAAAACTGGTGAAGTCCACATTGATGCCATGAGGTTGAAGTGTTCCGAGGTGGAAAATGAGGCATTCTTTCTCCTGGTGTTGGGCGGTGAGGGAATGGCAGTGGAGGAAGCCCAGGACCTGCATGTCCTCGGCAGAGTGGGAGGGGGGAGTTGAAATGTTGAGCCATGGGACGGTGGGGTTGATTGGTTGGGTGACTCGGTGATGTTCCCTAAAGCGCTGAGTACAGGGAGCAGCTGAGAGAGATACATTGAGTAGCTTCCAAAGAAAGGTACACTACTCTTAGATTAGCCTTTTTTTGAAAAACAAATGTTAGGGCATAGTGACAAGAATGTTATCAAGAAATTTCCTGGTGACGCAATTGCAGGTGGTGAATACAAAAGAAAGGCTATAACACTAGAAGAGACATTATAAAGTAAGGAGAGAATACATGATATAGCTTGCTTAATAGGAATAAGGGAATCTACCTTACGCACCACAATGACCCTCTGACCCTGCATTAACAATTTTTTAAACGTACTATTTTTGTTTCATTGATAAATACGATTCACATCTTTACTGATGCTGTGCTATACTTTGTATTAGACGTTTGGGTGATTTTTGAGCGATCGTGAGTGATTTTTTTTGCTGGTCTGTTCCTAACCCCATTTTTCCCATAGGCCCCATTATTTATATTAAGCGATTTTCCATTAATCCAGATTTCGCTAGATTGCAACTACAGCGTCATAGAAGAACTACCTGTACTGGTCCCCAATGAAATTTGATGCATCGTTTTGATGTGAGAAAAATACTCAATCCAGTGGCAACACCCTGGAGGAAAATAATTAGCCACCGCTCAATAATAGGAATAAAAAGAACACTCGTCATATTTGAATACTTGAACTTGACCGAAGGATACAGCATATAATGTGCGAAGGGGGAAAGAGGACAATTGCGTGCATGCTCTAATAAAAAAAATCGGCCTTTAAAAACTGAGATAAAAGGAAAGCGAGGGGGTCAATTATAAACAAGTCGCAAGGGATTAAAAAGTGAACTTTCCAACTCAGAAACTGTCAGCTGTTACATCAGAGACGGCTTCTCAGCTACCACAATGAGCATCTATAGATGGACAAACTGTTGGGATAGCAACCGGGAACTTGGCGACGCAAACCTCAGAGACGGCGAGCAGAGGCTGCCTGCCTTTCCCAGCCTGGCCGAGCTCAGCCGGTAACGGTGCACACGTCGCTAAGCCCTCCCACGGTCCGGCACAGCTGTGCCTCCGCTCTCTTCCGTTGAAGCCTTACCCTTGGCTCGAGAGACCCTGCGTTTCCTCGCAGCCGCCAATATCGGTGAACATGGTGAACCGAGCGATGATAGATCGCTGTCTGTCTGTGTATGACCCATCACCATGGTGACAGCTCAAGGACCCTGACGGATAGGACCCCGCCTGTCCTTTCCGGTGCCTGTTATAGGAAAGCGGCAAAAACTCCTGAGTGCTGAAGAAAGGTAAGGTTACACTCGGAACGCCGACTTCTACACTTCCTGATGCAAGCTGGCTTGCTGGGTTCTTCCAGTCTCCTGCCTGTCTACTGTTATGGGAAAGCGACAGCTCCCTCCTGCCGACCGGGAACCGAACATTGATTATCATGTTCATTACTTTCAGTAATCCAGAAAAAGGCCGAAGCATTTTAGCTATGAATTAAAATTGTTTTATCAATAAACAGATTATTCGTTTGACCTCAAGCGAGTACGATTTCGGAATACAGTTACCGGTGACTGAAAGTAATAGAAACAACAATGTTGACTGAACACGGTTTCCCTGAAAGGGAACAGAGCCGAAGGCGCTAACCTTCGGCCGTTAACAATGGATTAATTCAACACCTTCCGTCATTACGGAAGCTCGAGTTTCTTTTGCCCAACTCTGCAAGGGTGACTCACCCAGGCTCCACCTCATACTCGGTAAAACGGTTGAAAGTAAAAGTGCAGCGACTCCTCTCGACCATTTCTTCCCATTTCTTTTTCCTTGACTTTGACAGTTTGGATCGGGACTACAACTCCCAGCGTACCTGTCACCGACGAACCGCCTCCTCCGTCCTGACGCCATCGCGTCCGCGTTTCGCTGAAGCCAATCTGTTGCCGAGGCAGCCGCCGTGTTGACGCGTGGCTCTGTTGCCGCAGCGCCTGCCGGGAGTTGTAGTCCAATCTCCAAAGGTAGGCGCTTATTGGCAGCGACGAACGGACTGCAATCCCCGTGAGCTTTAGCGCTCCTCCCCATCCACCTGCGGCCACAAGATGCGCGGCAGCCAATCGGTTGCCAGTATAATACGTTCGTTATCCGGGATATATACACAATAGGATCCAAGATGGCTGAGTTTGGAGCTTCAAACCACGGGGATTCGGCTCTGAATTACCAAGAAAAGGAGTTAAATGAGAGATTGAAACGCTTGTATCCGGCTGTGAACGAAGATGAGACTCCGCTGCCTCGATCGTGGAGCCCGAAGGACAAGTATAACTATATCGGATTGTCACAAAACAATCTCCGTGTTCATTATAAAGGTAGTCTCGGTGGAATAATCTAGGTTAATCCTGTGGAAAAAAAAGAGTAACCGACGGGCGATCGTGTTGTGAATAAGTGATTTTTTTCGTGCTCGTATCAGTGGTGTTGGTTGGTATCATGACAAGGAATGATCTTAATGTTAACCGACGTCACTGATCCGTCTCTAGCTCCTGAAAATATTCCATTTTATTTTAAGCTTCATTTTATTTTAAAATGCAAGACATTACCTCTTTCCCAAAAGACGATTTTCAGTTATATCTTATTTCTGGCGCTATGCCCGCTTACTGAAGTGATTAACCAAATGATATCTGAGTAACAAAGTGCAGATCGTTTCAATGGTGGCAATGCAGTAACGTATTTAATCGTTACTTAAAATAAACAACCCTTTTTGGCTCAGCGTCTTGTATTGTTTAAAACGAATACATTTGTCTGTCGTCACCTGCCGGTTTGCTAACTTCTGTATTCGGGTGTGTGGGATCCGTATTTATTTAGATATTCCGATAGTTTGGTCAAAGGTAGATTTACGAGGAAGAAAAGATTTATTTGTCCCCTTATGGGTCCTCTTTGTTTTAACACTGACGCAATTCCATGGCGAGAACTATTGGCTTTGAATAATTCAGCTGCTAAAATTGCGTCAGGTGCCTCCGAAGGTGATTATTATTTTTGTAAATCAGGTCACGGAAAAAACCACAAAGATGCTGCATCGGTTCGTGCAACGCACCCGATCCCTGCTGCTTGTGGCATATATTACTTTGAGGTGAAGATCGTTAGCAAAGGCAGAGATGGGTAAGTCCATTCCTGTCGACTCTTAACATGACGTGACTTTTTTTCATGGCGGTGGACGATTCCTTTAATAATTGCAGCTTTCGCTGTTTGCAGATATATGGGAATCGGATTGTCAGCCCAGGGTGTCAATATGAACCGGCTGCCCGGTAAGTCACGGTTGTGTCATTGTTGTTGGCGTTTAAAAACCTAGAGACCTAAATGGTTTCAGTGTAAAATAATCAAAGCAAGATCAGTTTATTTTGGCTTATGTTTTACATCGACAGTACATATGTTTAGTCTGAAGTACTGTCTGAAGGTTCCGAAGTCCTCGGCAACCTCTGCACTATTATTTCTTGTGATTTTTGTTTCTCCCAAACCCCGTAAAACTGAAGATATGGTCACGTGACCGTTCTTGGTATATTTGTTGACATTATTAGCATACGCTCACGTGTTAGTTGCATGCATTGCAGGGAATTGGTTCAGTCTTTGCAGCAGAGCCGTCTGGAGGGAAAGATTGCATTTTTAATAAGATATCAGCACTTGTGTTTTTTGAAAATTACTGGTTTTGTGTTTATGTTGATTCAAGGTATCGAGTGCGATTGCATAATTCTAATTTACAGGCCAGTGGTTTTCAAACTCTTTGCCTGAAGGGATCCATTTCAATGGATTAATGCAGATGCACCTACCTAAATTATATTGGCACACGAGAAAACCTCTCTGCCTTTTGATGGCTTCTTCTTTGAGTTTGCTTAAATATTTAACAAAAAACTCTCCTTGCTGAGCTCACTCACCTCGTGACTGAACTCGCTTCATCCTTCATAATTGCAGTTCTACTTGGTTATCTTCCCTCGGCTCTATATCTGGCCATGTTCAGACCGCTGTCAGATGAGACAACTTGTCCACACTACTACATGCATGAAGGCTGCACCCTGCTTTTGCTTCTTGTCTTGCACACTGCTACTTATTTGTTTATTGCTTGACTTTTCGTGGACAAGCTGGAAAATCTATTCAATACCAAGTTAGGAGCCATTATTCTAAAGAGTTATCCACTCATATGATGTATTATTCTCACATTGAAAAGCTGGCATGTTAAAATTTTAAATAGGAATTAGCATGCACATTAGTAATTGTGCAATATTATTCTTTGCATTGCTATTTGACCTGTTATTGGTACATTTTAATTTTGAGGTATAAATCAAATTGATTGGTAAAATGACCTTTTTGCAAAAAATGAGAGAAGCTTCAAGCTGTGGACAACTGTGTTTTTGTGGTTGATTACAAATTAAGGTCTACTCATTAACTGTCTTGTGTATTTTTTTCCATGAAATGGGTGATGAGTTTAACTGCCTTTTTGACTAGGAGATTTACAATGATAATTCTTCACTTGACATTTCAGGATTCCTTTCCATCTCAATGTCAAATATAAGAAGCTGCTAGATAGTGCTTTCTTTCTTCTCTCTGAAAGATGATTCACACCAACTATGATCAAAACATCCTGATAGCCATCTCAGATCTTGCTGTAATACTTTCCCTTGTGTGAAACTAGACAGCTTACTACTGGAGTACATTATTGGAAAATGTCAGGGAAATCAGAATTTGCTTAATTTCACTTGAGTCTCTGAAGTTTTTGGTTCCTGTTCAGTGTAGAAAATCAATGATGTTTGTTTGCCCTTGTTCACCTTTGTATGCTGAGATAAGGAAATTAGATATTTCACTTGACTGTCATGCGAGTTGAGATTCCCTCAATCAGCACAAGCTAAAGATCAAACCTTCAACCATCCAGATTTTTGCAGGAGCTCATTTGGCTGACTGTGTCTGTACTAGCTCTTAAACACTGTCCAACTAGTTCACATTTGCTGCTGTTTCACTTTTATTCTTGCAAGTTCAATTTGTGTGTGTGCTATGTCTAATTCCCTATTGAATATGTATCGAGCATTATTTCAGACATTGTAGCCTAGATTATAAAATCATGACAAATTAAAGTTCTCATCTCCCCTATGATTCTTATGCCATTACTTTTCAAATCTGCATCCTTTAAGTTGACTTTTTGCCATTGAAGAAAGTTCATCCTTATTTACCATATCAAAATCCTTTATCATTTTGAGCAATGCTCTCGGGAGAACGTGCACAATATTGTTTGGAGCACTAGGATGGTGCATGTCTTACAGGGTCATTTATGAAAATGAAACAGCTTTTGTTAGATACATCAGAAGCCTCATTAGGTACATTTCAATTTTGAGGTGGTCTTGATAATGTGTATCGTGTACCATCTAGTGTGGGAAAATATCTCTTTGATCTTTTTTACAAGATATTGAAAAGAATTGCATGAAGCAGACTGAAGTGGAGCAGAAAATTGAAATGATTGTAAGGAAGAGAGAATACCAAATTACTTGGTTTCAGTGAAGGTAGTAGAAGCGGGAGTCTTCAAGACTCTTTAAGAAATATTTAGATGGATACTTGAAATGTCAAGACATACAAGATTGTGGGGCAAGTGTTGGAAAATGGGATTAGAGTAGAAAGATAAATGCTTGATGACTGACGCAGACATGATGGTCTCTAGGGCCTTTTTCACCCTGTTAAAAACAGACTCTTTTAAACAGGAAACAGCAAAATTAATGCCTAGAAGCTAGCCCCCATTAAGGCAGAGAGCAGAATTATGAAATCCAAGAAATTAATGATACAGTCTTCACTGTGCAGCTGGAAGTAGTTAGGACACTGAAAAACCAAAGACTGACAAGCATGTTGGCAGTGGTAATCTGAACCATGAGTACTCTAGAATGTTTGGAATTTAATGGACCATACGTATGGAGACTTGGAAAATTTAAAGTTTGTCAGTTTGTGAGGTTATGATGTTAAGTGCAAGAAGAGGGCTAGCAAGCTAGCTGTTAGGTCTAAAAGTGGTGCTTTGACTACAGACCTGATTGAGGGCAAGAGCAACAGCAGCAGGATGATCACAAAGCCAAGATTATTCCTGCATTATTTAAGCTGAGTGGGCATCTGGGGCAATGGCACTAAGAATGCAAGGACTTAATTTTGTTTAACTTGGAATGTGAAATGATGAGCCAAGAAGGGTCTTTGAAGGTGCTGTTCAATTCTGCTTTACCTCCTAGCCAGAGATTTTTTACACTTCAAAAGGCAATTGGATAAATAACTGTAAGTTGAAATGATGGTGGAAGCACATTCAATTTTGAGTAGTGAATTCTGGGTCATCATAACTTGCTGCATGAAAGTAGTCTCATTTTACCTCTAGTTCTTCCAATTACTGTAGACAAACATTTTGAATTGTGTGGAGAACAAAATTTGTTTGCCCCTTTGTAATAATTTAACATATAACTTATTGTTTTGGATTCCAACTATTGCATAATCTTGTATCATGATCATTCATGCTCAACAGAATGTCAAGTTGCAAAATGGGTCAAAGTTTGACATGTAGAATGGAGTCTGCATTTGTAATTCTATGTAATAAAGAAATGTGCAAGGCTTTTTTTTTGTTTGCAAAAAGAATACAGAATGTGTGTAACCAAGATAATATTCTGTGTCAATAACATAAGTATATAATTAGCTATTTTTACACATATATCCAAAGTTACAAAGTTTAGAACTTTGGATGGATTCTACTTATGGCTGTGTACCAAAGTTAATGTTCACAGACTTATAATTTTTAATTGAAGATGTTTTTAAGTTAAAAGCTATTTTGTTAAAAGATGTGTGGCTGCTGTATCCAAGCGATCAATTTTTCTTTGTTGGCGCAACATTTTTTTTAATCTACTTAAAAAATGATCTAATGTCTTTTGGCTTTTGAGACTGTGTACATCATATTAAAAATCTAGCTTTATGTACATATTGAGTTTGAAATTTGTTGATGTGTGCTTTTATTAGGTACAGAATGACTTGGCGACTGAGCTTTGAATCTATGTTATTTCCTTGATAGCTGGTTTGCAATATACTGTAGCATGTGTTGCTTTGGCGTCAGTGCTGTTTCTGCACTGTAATGAAAGCACATCAGTTCAGAAACATTGCACTTGTGCAAATGTTTGAAAATTAGGATTGCAACTTTTAATTTTACAATTTGGAAGTTCATCTGAACCATCTGGGAAAGGCCAGCAGGAAACAACTACCCAATGGAAATCACTTTTTTTTATGTTGATAACAATGTTGCTGACACTGTGGTTTTGGAAAACTACCCTCCGCCAATAGTAGAATCCCATTTTATATTGTAGAGCGACTGTCAAAGTATGTATTACTGTTTGTGATTGATAGAGAGGGCATCATTAATACTGTTATCAAAATTTACAATTTTGTTTTATTTGCTAACATTTATGTCGGCCCTAGTATTCCTAATAGGTGGGGGAAGTGTGACAGTAAGGTAAAGATAAGATAATCTGGCAACGCTGGGGATGTGGACATTCAACTATAAATGTATGAGTAAAATATATTTTCAATCTTGCCAACAGTGGCAGACTTTTTAGCAGCACAAAGCTGCTGTTTGGGATTTGGTTGTTTGAGTGAAGGTGTGGTGGGCAGTCCACAGCAATTGTGATCAAAGAGCATAGTGGAGATTGGATTCATGATATATTGCTGATCATAGTGAAATGAACAGAGTCTGAAAGTGCATATCTATCTTCCAGGTGCACAGGAATGTTGGGAAAAGACATTTGCCTTCTTAAGCAAACAACACTCACTCGCCTTTGACTGCTGAGTTTCAGAGCACTAGGAAATTTGGCTGGCTGCTGAATTTAAAGAAGACTCTTAATTGCATGTGGGAATGTGATTTAAATGCATTTCTTCCAAGATTGGGAACAACATTAGCTTTGCAATTCTTCATCACTATAAGAATGGCAGGGGTCTGTGTTGCGTGGTTGGGATTTTTTTTTGTTTTGAGGGCTTCATTGCTGCCAGGTCAGGAATGTTAATATTGGTTTTGCCCACTGAGTACCCAGTTATGCCACTTCTGTTCTGAACAGACTAATTTTCTTTCACTACAAAAGTAGCAATCTAGCTATACTGAGGCTGTTATTTGCTCACCCAGGGGAAGTGGTCTGTTGTGGTGGAATGTTTCTGTAGTTTGGGTCTGGTTAATATTGCCGTTGAACAAAAGGATGCCCAACTCCATAAGATTGCGAATCATATTGTTCTGTTTTTCCCCACCCCCACCCCTCAGTTGAAGCAAAACATTCAGACGCAGTATAGTTTTGCCTCCTTCATCTTTTATTCTGGGTCCTGGAGAGAGAGAGAGCAAATGATTGTCTGTGTGCACAGGACATGAGTTCTCTGTCTTCTCTCGAAGAGCAGTTTCTTAATGAATTATATAGTCATCTTACAGGGAAGAGCATCCAGATAAGGCAATAAAGATATTGATTTGGGTGACTGTGTTTCAGTCCGAAAGCATCAACAGTAAAGATTAAGCCTTCTGATACACAATTAATGTTCTTGACCTTAATTAGCTTCACATAATGAATACTTTTTACCTTGTTAAACTAACCTTATGTATTGAATGCTTCAAATATTATTAAATGGCTGTACATAATGACTGCTTTTCCACCTTGTTAACCAATTACCCTTGCCTCCAACATGCTAAGTGTAAGTTCTTATCTGATCTGAGTATTACTCAGCTGAACCTCTTGTTTCACAAAACTCAAAACTTAACTCTTTCCCTACCTGCTCATACTAATACATATTCTCAATATGGTTCTGCTCCTACCCTTCAGAATGCAGTCAGAACATATTCAACAATGGTTTCTTTTCCCACCTGCACACTTGTCACTTGGCAAGTCTCTGAGGACCTATCTCTAGAGGCCTTTTCTCCAATTGTAGGCTGTCGCTTTATGATTTCCATCAAGAGTGCTATTCATGTGTTCTTTATTGATACCCGGCTAAATTTATCCACCCTAAATTTATCTCTGTTATTCAACTGCTTATCCACAATTCAGTCTTGTATGAAACTCAACATGCTGTGACCAAGCACTGTGAATTTGGAAGCTAAATTTATGACTAACTCTGTACCCTACCACGGATATATTCTAACTGAGCCAGACTTTTGTAAGCTTAATTACTGTATATACCCGTGTAAAAGTTAAATTTTTAAAGGTTCAATTTATAGGGTCGGCTATTACACAGGCACTAATTTTGAGAGGCTGCAATTGAGAATATGGTATTGTTAACAGAAGTCAATTTGATTGCTCAGCTAATCCAGATAAAGAAGAAAAACCCAATGAATTATGGCAAAGGTAATTACCGGAAAAAGCAAGAGAAACAAGAATGAATTACTGGTAGTAAATTTTATTTATACATACCAGTACGAAAATTTAACATCTCAAAGATTCATTGAAATCCTGCAAAATCACACTGTTCAACATCATCGTGGCCTGGTAAAATGGCACACTTCAAATGAAACATTTATTAAATTCTGACTGTGTATGCATTTTGAACTTACCTGCCAAATTCTTTCATTTCCCTCACATTTACTCTTGTATGTAATGAACCTCAGCATCATTAACAAATTTGTCAAAGAACTAAGGATGTATGTAGCTAACATATCCTTTTTTATTCAGATATAATGGCACAGTTAAAATGGTTAACTTTTGAATAAAATATTTTCATTAAAAACCTTTTCAAATTTTTTACAAAGCAAATGTGTATATATAAAAAGAACAAAAAATACAAAAAGATAGAGGTAGTACAACAAAGTAATTTCGTAATACTATGAATAATCTATCTACTATTCTCCCAGAACAAACTTATCTACTTAACTTCAACTAAACTACAATAACATTAAATAAAAATTAAGCTGAATTCAAATTAAACTAACTTCAATTAAATTATCAAATTTTGAGAAGATTTGTAACTCAGGTTGAGGTTCTGGATGTAGGTTTGCTCACTGAGCTGCAAGGTTCATTTTCAGACGTTTCATCACCATACTAGGTAACATCTTCAGTGAGCCTCCAGATGAAGCACTGCTGGTGTTTCCTGCTTTCTGTTTATATGTTTGGGTTTCCTTGGGTTGGTGATGTTATTTCCTGTAGTGACATCATTTTCTATGGTGATGTCACTTCCTGCCTGGTTGGAATGCCATACTTTTAGGAATTCTCATGCGTGTCTCTGTTTGGATTGTCCTAGGGTGGATGTGTTGTCCCAGTTGAACCTGTGTCCTTCCTTATCTGTATGTAAGGATACTTGTGAGAGAAGGTCATGTCGTTTTGTGGCGAGATGATGTTCATGTATCCTGGAGCTCTATCAACAAACATCCCATATCCTGCCTCCTGAGAAAAAGAACAGGAAATGGCATCACCACAGGAAATGACATCACCACATTACAAACCCAAGCATATAAATAGAAAGCAGGAAGCACCAGCAGTGCTTCGTCTAGAGGCTTACTGAAGATGTTATCCGGTATGATGACAAAACATCTGAAAAGAACTTCCAGCTCAGCGAGCAAACCTACATCCATTAAATTATATCACATTATTCTATTTTACCCACCACACATCCACTGAAGCTCCCACCCCTGGGAGCACCAGTCATTGTACCCGTATTTTTGTTTACCCCAGCTTCCCCTGCTCAGGGGCCCCCAACTGATTCCCACAGTTATATCACAGCCCTAATTAATATTGCCGATAAGTCTGCGTCAACATAATTTAGAAAGGGCTGCCACGTCTTATAAAACTGCTCCGTTTTGTGGTGCATCATATTTGTAAGGTAGTTTTGGGGGAGATGCTCCATCACCAGCCTGTGCCACCCCATAAGACCTGGGGGTTTTTCCAACGTCCAAATCATTAAAATGTTCTTCCTCACACAGTGGGTGAGAATGTTATACATTCCTATGTTTCTCCAGAGAGGGCAAATTTGGCAAACCTAGCAGAAGAAGAAATACCAGATTCACTTTGACTTCAGTTCTCAGGATTTCATTCAGCTTCCTTAATATGACACTCTATACCTTGCAACATGATCAAAAGCAGTGTGTATGAGTACCTATTCTAATTTTAAATTTGGGATACCCTGGAGATGCTTCTCTGTTGAACCTAGCTAGCCTCTAGATGCCATATGAGCCCTGTGTAAAATCTTCAGTTGCATAGCCTCTGCTTTGTTACATATTGAGATTTTCTTTACATTTTCCCATGTTGCCAATGAAATATCCTCTCCTAGTTCCCGATTCCAACTCCTACAGAGTCTCTCCACATCTCCTAAGGCACGTCTTTTCTGTAAATGTGACAAAGAGAGTCTGTGCACCAGAGCACTCTTTTCTCCATGTCGGACTTGTAAGGCTGAGCCAGGAGCATGGTCATCCTCTGTATATAATCCCTTATGTGAAAGTACTGGAAAAGGTCCCACAAGTGAGGTGCCGGAAGACTGGAGGTTGGCTAACGTGGTGCCACTGTTTAAAAAGGGTGGTAGGGACAAGCCAGGGAACTATAGACCAGTGAACCTGATGTCAGTGGTGGGCAAGTTGTTGGAGGGAATCCTGAGGGACAGGATGTACATGTATTTGGAAAGGCAAGGATTGATTAGGGTTGGTCAGCATGGCTTTGTGCGTGGGAAATCATATCTCAAACTTGATTTGAGTTTTCTTTGAGGAAATAACAAAGAGGGTTGATGAGGGCAGATTGGTAGATGTGATCTATATGGACTTCAGTAAGGTGTTCGACAAGCTTCACCATGGAAGACTGATTAGCAAGGTTAGATCTCATGGAATACAGGGAGAACCAGCCATTTGGATACAGAACTGGCTCAAAGGTAGAAGACAGAAGGTAGTGGTGGAGGGTTGTTTTTCAGACTGGAGGCCTGTGACCAGTGGAATGCCACAAGGATTGATGCTGGGTCCTCTACATTTTGTCTTTTGCATAAATGATTTGGACGCGAGCATAAGAGGTACAGTTAGTAAGTGTGCAGATGACACCAAAATTGGAGGTGTAGTGGACAGCGAAGAGGGTTACCTCCGATTACAACAGGATCTTGACCAGATGGGCCAATGGGCTGAGATGTGGCAAATGGAGTTTAATTCCGATTAAATGCGAGGTGCTGCATTTTGGGAAAGCGAATCTTAGCAGAACTTATACACCTTAATGGTAAGGTCCTAGGGAGTATTGCTGAACAAAGAGACTTTGGAGTGCAGGTTCATAGTTCCTTGAAAGTGGAGTCGCAGGTAGATAGGATAGTGAAGAAGGTGTTTGGTTTGCTTTCCTTTATTGGTCAGAGTATTGAGTACAGGAGTTGGGAGGTCATGTGTCACTATATAGGACATTGGTTAGGCCACTGTTGGAATATTGCATGCAGTTCTGGTCTCCTTCCTATCAGAAAGTTGTTGTGAAACTTGAAAGGGTTCAGAAAAGATTTACAAGGATGTTGCCAAGGTTGGAGGATTTGAGTTATAGGGAGAGGCTAAACAGGCTGGGGCTGTTTTCCCTGGAGAGTCAGAAGCTGAGGGGTGACCTTATAGATGTTTACAAAATTATGAGGGACATGGATAGGGTAAATAGACAAAGTCTTTTCCCTGGGATTGGGGAGTCCAGAACTAGAGGGTTTAGGGTGAGAGGGGAAAGATATAAAAGAAACCTAAGAGGCAACGCAGAGGGTGGTACATGTATGGAATGAACTGCCAGAAGCTGTGGTGGAGGCTGGTACAATTGCAACATTTAAAAGGCATTTGGATGGGTATATGAATAGGACGGGTTTGGAAGGATATGGGCCGGGTGCTGACAGGTGGGACTAGATTGGGTTGGGATATCTGGTCAGCATGGACAGGTTGGACCGAAGGGTCTGTTTCCATGCTGTACATCTGACTCTAGACAACCCATATTTCTGATTTAGTTGGCTAAATGACATCAAGACCTCCCCCTTGAATAAATCTCCCAAACAAGAGATTCCCCTAATCTCCCATATCTTAAAGCCGGAGTCCATTGCCCCAGGTTTAAATCCTTGGGCTCCTGCCAATGATGTAAATAGCAAGGTTTTAAACCAGTTGCCCTCATCTTGCCTCATTATCCTCCAAGCTGTCACTGTATTTAAAATGATTGGGCTCTTACACTGCTCAATCACTGATTTCACCTTATCCATGAATAATAGATTAATGAGGGGACATCTCGACTGTGAGGCTTCAACATCAAGCCAGATGACTACATCCAAAAGTTAATATCATTAAAAAATTATAGTTAACTAAGTGCGATAAGTGCCGATAGTCTTAGTACTGGTCTGAATGAACGATTGCATCAAAACGTGCTATAGTAAACCAAGTGGCCTAAGTGGAATTATGAATGAATAGAGACGCAATACTTGTAAACAAAGAGTGATGAGTAGAGTTACATGAATGAATGCAATTTTAAGTGCGTTCATGGGAACATGCAGTTTCCTTTTGTGGGAGATGTAGTAGGGTCAATTTTTGCAAGACATCAACTTTTACACAGTATACAGAGGAACCTCGATTATCTGAACAAGATGGGCAGGCACTATTTTGTTTGGATAATTGATCATTCGGTTAATTGATTTTTTTCCTCTGGCGCTCGGAGTTTTCTGTGAAGCCTAATCCCCGTTCAGGAGACAAGGCAAAAGCACACCGTGTGAGAGACCCTGCCCCCAACCCCGGCCGCTCCCATCCTGGCCCCTGTCCACCCTCAACCCCGGCTGCTGCCACCCTGCCAGCCCCCAACCCCGCCGGCCCCCAATACCAAATAGCACACAGGCACAACATTTTGACAGGTTCCACCTCTGCCCTGTATAGGACTATGCTTGAGAGATTTGTATGGGGAAGAGGGGTTTAGTGTTCACCTCTGTGTAGAACTGTGGGGGGGGGAGAGAGAGAGAGAGAGAGAGAGAGAGAGAGAGTGTGTGGGAGGTTAGTCATTTGGAGACGGTGCCTAGACTGTCCAAGACTGTTTTCGGTAGCACTTCAGTGAGCTGAGTTTGTTTTTGACCATTGTACCTGTAAACAAAAGATACGATCAGGGTTGAAACAGCTTTTTGACGTAATGTTTCTATTGGGATATTGAGATCCCTTTTGGACAAACCGGTATTCAGATAATTGATGTTCCTTTGTATATAGTATTTGTTCTGAGCAGCAGATCACACACATTTCTATCTTCTACAGAAATCGCCAGTGTTAAGTTTTTAAAGACATTATCTTTCTTTTCCCCAAGGAAAAGATAGTCAAAAGCTGAAAAAAAAACTCATTTGCTCCTGTGCTATCCTTGTTCACTTTCAATCCTCTGCCTATCATAAATTTTGATGTTATTTTATTCATGGGATGTGGGCATCACTGGTTGGGCTAGCACTTATTGCCCATCCTTAATTGCCCTTGAAGATGGTGTTGAGTTGTCTCCTTGAACTTCTGCAGTCCATTTTCCTGTAGGTAGACCCACAGTGGTGTTAGGCGAACATTCTGGGATTTTGACTTGGTGACACTGAAAGAGCAGCAATTATATTTCCATTTCAGAATGCTATGTGGTTTGGAGGGGAATGTGCAGGTTTTGGTGTTCTTGTATATCTGCTTCCCTTGTCCTTTTGGACGGTAGTGGTTGTAGGTTTGGAGAATGTTGTCTGTGGAACCTTGCAACTTACCCATGTCTCTGTTGCATTTCTGTCTCATACCAGATCCACACCCTCAACATTCTTCCTGATCTACTTTAATTTCCTGCCCCACAGTATTTCAAATTTTAAATTTGTTCACATCTCTCTATCCTTCAATAGCCTTAGTCTGCCTCCAAACTTTCTCTAAAACTTTTAAACAGGCTTAACATCCATTTCTCATCATCAAATGGGGATGCACGTGGCATTTTTTGATATATCAAAGCTGCTATACCGATTTAAAAACTTAGTTGATCATAGAGGTTTTACAGTCACAACAGCATGTAAATAATGGGTTACTCTTTTTATTTTTTCCTTTTAAGTTAATCTTAGTTTCTTGTCATCTCAATGAGATTGCCTCAGTAGATGTGATTATCCTTTGCTTTCATAAGCAACGATAAATTATGAACAATCATGCTTGGCCAATAGCTCTATCTGTACTGTACCATTTGACCTGTCTAAATGTTATTGTGGCAGTTCAAGGGAATTTTATTTGTTATGGTCTATGTAATATTCTTTCATTGTCCAGGTAAATTTCTCAAAACCTTTCACTGCTTAAAGATGTTGACTCAATTTGTGTGGTGCTTTTCCAAGATACAATTGATTAGTGAACATAAGTGTTCTGGTGATGCTCTCTCTATCCAGCTCGTGGATGCAGACTAACAGCAGCACCCTAAGTCAGATAACAGTTCAGATCTCAGATTAAAACTCTGGGCTGCATGATTTGGGTAAATGCATTGTTAATGAATTTAAGAATGTTCTTATGTAGTTTTGATCATGTTTTGTACTGTAAAGGTATGGTTTGCTTCTAAATTGTGTTGCAGTGTAATCATAAAACAGAACTTTGTTTTAAAGATTTGTTATTACAAAAAAAATGAAGGGAGAGAGCTGCAAATAATCAGGTTCTTGATAATTTTGATCTGAGCCATAAAACAGCTTCAGGAGTACAATACTGTACCATTGAAAATTTATTGCCAAGAAAATGGAATACAGCAGGACCCATTTCATTTTGCTTCCAGATGGAGTGGAATTATATTTCTGAAGTCATTGTATTTCATGATGTTTTGGTTTCAACATGATTTTAAATCTAGTTACAGATCCATGTGACCCCCAATTCATCTTGAATGAGGGGCTTGAGCAAATCTGATTTTTATAAGGTGTGGTGTGTGTATATGGAGCTCCAGAACGTTACTTAGATCTGTCCTTTTTTTATTGCTAAAATATTTAACATCTTTTCTGTCACCTGACCAGACGTCTCTAACACACTGACCTACTTTTACCCGTAGCTGATAAGCTCTGCTTGTCCATAATAGTGCTGCATACATGCTATTTTGTTTTTTTTTCTCTCCACAATCCTACTTCTGGACCTGTAAAGTTGAGAATAATATACATGTCATCCTGTCCTTGCTGACTACCTGCCTGCCTCTGAAGTATTAATGTAAAATCTTCAGCTTTGTGTTATAGATGCAATTTCTTCAATCCTTTTATTGTCGAGAAAACTCTTCCTCTGACTCTCTAGCTTTTGAGCAACCCTCCTTTTGTCACATTTGCAGCACAACCTTAAGGTACCTCACTCATGCAGTTTGAAACTCTCTTGCTGAAGCGTCCACTGAACCACTTCTAAAGTATTTTCTAAAATAATTCCTTTAACCAAATTTCTCAATCATCCATCGTAGAAAACTTTTGGCTAAAATTTAAGTTATCTGCTTGTTTATTCAGTTACTCCTTTTACCTCAAAGGTGCTATATAAATGCAACTTTCTGTTTATAGATAAACAATGTTGATAAAGCATGCTTAACTAGTTGTACTATTGCCTAGCACACTTCTGTTACAAAAATACATTTTTCTGCCCCTGTTACTCATTGCTGTTTGATTGAATGAATGACCTGGCTTTCCTCTACCATTCCTTTTCCAATTCTGTGGTATGTATATTCCTTTTGTGGAGTGGAGAAACTTCTTGACTTGAACAGAATACTTTTTACTTGGGGTTGGGGGGGGATATAATCCAAATCAGGAGCTTGCAGCAAGGAATATAGTGGGTCCAAATCTTTGTTTTGCTATTTTGGTGCCGTATCTAATTTGGGTACAAGTGACAGCCATTAGCTTGCCTATCCAAAAGATCCATAGTGTCCAATTTTGTTTTTAAGAAAATTGCCACGTGTTCACCTCCACAATCATATCTGAAACCCTGTGAGTTCATAACTTGATGAGAACTTCAAACCTTTTGTCCTAATTTTTAAAATGTTGCCTGTAACTTACTGCCGTATTGTCATGGTTTAACTTGGAATAATGTTTTATATAAAGATTTATATTTTCTGTATTCTGCACCATACCTTTTCTAAAGCCAACTCTTTCCTTCTGTCTTTTCAAAGCTGAATTTTCAGGTACTCCAGCCTTGTTCATAACTTGATCCTGTGTTGGACGTCAGTCTTGTAGTTCATTTTGGAGCAGATTTTAAATACTTCCCTTATGACTTGTTAATAGAACTGATGGGGCACTTGTAGTGTGGTCTATTAGCATGACTTCATCTGGTCTTTACTGGTTAACTACATAGTGCAGCATTCTGTTTACATTATTTGCTGTTCTACAATTAGGTATTTTGAGTGTCACCTCTGATCAGAAACCTTTTGGATCACTTTCAACTTCATTAGTTATTTAGATACAATCAATGGGGTACTCGTGTAACCCATTTTTCTCTTCCTGTGTTCAGGGGGAATAGTATACAGAATTTAAAACCTCGGTTATTGCTTATTGTTATCCATTTTGGTAAATCAACGTAACTAAATCTTCATGATTTCAAATATACAAAATACAGCATTGATGTTTTGGGGTTACATTTGTAATAGCATATAAATCAAACTGTAGAGAAACATAGTAGACAGTGGCTGGACTGATGTCTGCATTTATATTATGGAAAAGAAAACTAATTACTAGACTTCCTTGCTTTTGCTCTGCAAATGGATTGTTTCTATTTGCTCTTGGTGTGTAAGTACTGGAATTATAATGTTTTGTCTATCTTTTCAAGAAATAAGCTGAGGTAAAGGTTCATAATAAAACAATTTGCACTTACTTGGCAGTTGCTTTGCTTTTGCCAAGAATGTCCCAAAGCATCAAATAATAACTTAGCAAATCTCTCCACATTAAACTATGTGCAAGATACAGTCACCGCATTGAGCGCAGCAAATAAGATGCCAAACTAATTCTTCATTTCCATGATAATTGGTTGCACTGTTAAGAATATTGTCTATAATCACTATGACACCACCTCTCTATGTAATATCTGATTTAGCACTCTCTCAGTGCTGATGAATCAATAGCAACAACTTGCAGCAATATCATGGGAAAGCATTTGGAATTTTAATTGGAGGGACTGGGGGAAACTGATATTATTTTGAAGGAGGAGACATTACAAACCTGGTCAAATAGATGAGTTTTCAGGAAGTTTTTGAGATATAAGCATTTGAGAGACAGCCGTGTTTGAAAAGGCAATTCCACGAGTCTTTGTACACAGCTGGTAATATTGGGTCAATATAAGTGAAACAAAAGGCCCAACCATCAACCGTGTCACCCTCATTATTGAGTTCCGCATTGCCCTATCCTTTGCCAGTTATATCAACAATCTTAAGATTAGAGCAAATCTGTACTATCACATACTAATTTTTCTCTGAAGTTGTGTATATTATTATTTAGGGTAAAAAGTGAGGTCTGGAGATCAGAGCTGAAAATGTGTTGCTGGTTAAAGCACAGCAGGTTAGGCAGCATCCAAGGAACAGGAAATTCGACGTTTCGGGCCAGGGCTCTGGCCCGAAACGTCGAATTTCCTGTTCCTTGGATGCTGCCTAACCTGCTGTGCTTTAACCAGCAACACATTTTCAACTATATTATTATTTAGACATCTATCATTGCAGTTTTCCTGTTGGGAACATCGTCACCACAGGAGTTGCAGCAGTTCTAGGGAAAGCCCTATAGCCAAATTCTCAGGATAACTTGGGACAGGCAATGTATAGTCTGACATTTGGAATGAGCAGGTTGACTGATGAGGAAGGTTGAATAAGTTAGACTTGTATTTCCAGAGCTTTGAAAAATACGATTTGTCTCATTTAAAAATATATAATCCTGAACTATCCTGACAGGATCGATGTGGAGACCCTGCTTCCTTTTAATGGGAAAATATAGCACCAGGGGGTCACAATTTTTTTCTTTGAGGGCAGAGTGTCTTTGGAACTCTCTTCTTGTAAAGGTAATGGTTGAATATTTCTAAGACAAAAATAGATTCTTGTCAAGCCAGGTGTTGAAAGGTTATCAGGGTAGGTGGGAATATGGATTTGATATTGCAATCAGATCAGCCATGATCTTATTGAATAGTGGAGCAAGCTCAATGGGTGAAGTGCCTACTCTTGCTTCTAATTTGTATGTTTGTTAAAGGCAGTTAATACCTGGAAAGGGTTAACTTGCATCACAAGTGAGCTCTGCTCATCAGAATTTAAGGATTGTGCTCACCAAAGCTGTGGGATGTAACCTACAATTCTGCGTATGTTCATTAGAGTCTCCGAGAAGTCCCAAGTAATTATTTTTCAGCATCGATAAATGCAAGGTATTGCATTATGGTAAAATGAAAAAGGCTGGATTTATGCAGTTAGTGGTAGGGCCCTGGGTAATGTTGTCAAATAGGGTGACCTAGGACTACAGGTACATAGTTCTTTTGAAAGTTGCATCACAGACAGGATTTTAAGATGGCATTTAGCTCACTTGCCTTCATTACTTCACCATTTGAGTATTGGAGTTGGGATGTCATGTTGAAGTTGTGTAGGATGTTGGTGAGGCTTCCTCTAGAGGACTGTGTACAGTTGTGGTTGTCCTGCAATAGGAAGGGCATTATTAAACTGGAAAGGGTTCAGAAAAGGTTTAGAAGGATGTTGCTGAGACTGGAGGGTTTGAATTTTAGGGAGAGACTGGATAGGCTGAAAACTTTTTTCCCAGAGCAAAGGAGATTTAAAAAGTGACCTTTTATCAAGGTTTTTAAAATCAGGAGGGGCATAGGTAAGGTGAATAGCAAAGTCTTTTCCCTGAGGTGGGAGAGTTCAAAACTAGGGGGCGTATTTTTAAGGTGAGAGGAGAAAGATTTTAAATGGGACCAAAGGGGCACCTTTTTCAAATAGAGCATGGTTCGCATATGGAATGAACTGACAGAGGAAGTGGTAGATGCAGGTATAGTTACAACATGTAAAAGGCATTTGGAGAGTTACATGAGTAGGGAAGGTTTGGAAGGATATGGGCCAAATGCAGGCAAGTGGGAAACTTGGTCGGCGTGGACAAGTTGGACCAAGGAGCCTATTTCCATGCTTATATGACTCTATGATTCTACAGCTGCTATCATTGTAATCTGGGCTGGGAATAAACAACCAAAAGATAGTAATATGGAGTTCTACCAATTGAAACAAAATTGACAAATGATGGTAAACTGACATGGTAGCTTCTGTCACTTTGCTTTTCTAAATTCAAGGCTGGAATTGAAATCTATATTCTTTAAAAATTCATTCATGCAATGTGGGCTTCAAAGTCTGTTTCAGCATTTCTAATCAACTTCAAAGGTGGTAGTGGGCTACGTTCTTGAATTGCTGTAGACTGTGGCTTAGGTGCACACTGGCATTAGGGAGAGAAGTTTAGGTTTTTGACCTGTAACAGTGAAGAAACGGCGAATACAGTTGAAGTCAGAATGACGTAGCTTGGATGGAAATGTTTACGTGGTGGTGCTCCCATGTATCTGCTGTCCTCTTGCTTCTCTATGAAGCTGAGCCTTGGTGAGATTTTGCAGTGCATCTTGAAGGTGGTATGAGCTGCTGCCACTGTGTCGATGGTGGAGGGAGTGAATGTTGAAATGTTAGTTGGGATGCCAATGAAGAGGACTGCTTTGTTTTTAATGGTGTTCAGCTGCTCTCATCCAGTCAAATGAAGAGTATTCTATCAACACTTGGTGCCTTGTAGTTGGTGGACAGGCTTCGGGGAATCGGGAGGTGACTTACTTGCCACAGAATTCCTAGCCTGTGATCTGCTTTTGTAACCACAGTATTTATACAACTGGTCCAGTTCAATTTCTAGTCAGTAGTAACCCCAAAGTCGTGACAGTGGCAGAATCAGTTATGGTTATGCTATTGAATGTGAAAAAGTGATTATTAGGCAAATATACTTGCCACTAATCAGCCCAAGTCAATGTTGTCCCAGGTCTTGCTACATCTGGATGTGGACTGCTTCAGTATTTAAGGAGTTGAAAATGGTGCTGAGCATTGCACAATCATTAGCGAACATTCCCACCTCTGACCTTTTTAAGATGAAGGGACAGTTGTTGATGAAGTAGCTAAAGATGGTTGGGTCCAGGACTATCTTAAGGAACTTCTCATTGTGATATTCTGTGGTTGAGATGATTGGCCTCGAACAAGCACAATTTCTTCCTTTTATATCAGGTATGATTCCATCTAGTAGAGTGAGTTCCCCTGACTCCCATTGACTATAGCTTGGCTCATGATTCTTGATTTCTCACTCGTGTTGTCTTGTTTAGGGCAGTCACCCTCGCTTTCCTCTCGAGTTCACCTTTTTTTTTGTTCATGCTTGTGCAAAGGCTGTAATGAGGTCCGAAGTTGAATTGGCCTGGCAGAACATGCACTGGCATCAACAAGCAGGTTATTGCTGAGTAAGAATCACTTGTTAGCACATCAAACACACATTCATCGCTTCGCTGACGTTTGACAATCAAATTCTTCTTGGCAATTTTTCATATTGCTGGATTGATGCTCATGTTATAAATGCACTTGAACAACTTGCCTATAGATGTGAGTAGAATTATTGCTAGTTTTTGAATATCTTCAATATCAGTGGGTGGCACGGTGTCTGCCTCACGGTGCCAGAGATTTGAGTTCGATTCCAGCCTTGGGTGATTTTGCAAACTCCAGACAGACATTCTCCCCGTGTCTGCGAAAGTGTCCTCCAGATGCTCTGGTTTCCTCCCACAGTGCAAAGATGCGCAGGAAAGGTGAATTGGCCATGCAAAATTATCCATGGTGTTCAGGGATCTGTAGATTAGATGCATTAGTCAGAGGAAATGTAGAGTATAGGATAGTGGAATGGGTCTGGGTGGGATATTCATCAGAGGGTTGGTGTGGACTTGTTGGGCCAAATGGCCTGTTTCCATGCTGTGTAGGGATTCTATGATTCCTATGATAAATGGCCAAGCATCTTGTAATCTTGTCACTTGGCATATTATCTATCTATTCTTTTTCACATGTTCTGTTTTTCTCTCCCTGTGCTCCCCTAACACCAACCATCATAGCATTCAACAGTAACTTTTTTTTGGATATTAATCAAGCATTAATTGTGCTTAATTATAAGCAGGTGGCATCAACTAGGGACTTGTTTGTTTCCCTGTACATAGACAGCTGATTTAAACTGTAATTGGGAGGTTCTTGCTGTAATATTTCCAAAACGGCTGGTTGAAAATGTGGTTCTTGTGGTGTGGTGGTTGTGTGCCTGTCTCCTACCTCTGGACCAAAAGACATGCAATCAAATTCCACTTGCCTCTGAGGTGTGTTAGTACATTTCTGAGCATGTTGGTTAAAAACATTTTTGTAACCTTTAACTGTGTTGATGAATAAATGCTCCTTTTCTGTTACCCTTTATGACCTTGAAAGTTATTGAACATTGCAGGTTGATTTGTGTGTGAGCAGCATTTGGGAAGGTATTGTCTTAGATATATTCATTAATGATCGCTGACTGAAGTCGTACAGGGTTTAACTGACAAAGGCATCTAAACCTACTGGTTCAACAGAGGTCAGTTTTCTACTAGTCTGTACAGTACTTGTTTTGCATCTGAATGTTTGGGCTACACTCAAATGTCCAGTCTTTCCAATTATTTTAATTCCGTTCAAGTGACATTGTTGAGCTTTATTTCAGCTGACTGAATTTTGCACTGGTGTTGCTTGCTTTTGACCTGGGCGTGTCTTGACTTAGAGCAAGACAAAATTAAATTCACCATTTTTACTAAGTTCAGGTCAGGAAGATTTAGCTTTAAAATTTCCTCAATACCAACAGCAAATCTGATTTTTTTTTGTTTGCTTTTGTTGCCGATTGCATGAATCTCTATTTATTTCGACAATATAAATGAAAAGGTAAAATAACCAACTTTTGAGGTTTGTTAACTACAGTATATTGTGTCAAGCAGTTCATCATTAATTTTTTTTAATGGTAATCATTTGCAGTAATGGGAGATCTGTAAGCAGCTGTACTTATTTGGCAACTGTTGTTAGTAGGTACTGAGATATTGAAATATTGGCTATCAACATTTCTGTTGCAGTTAGTATCAAATGTTTTGTCTAACTCTTTTCATGTTAAAGTTGTTCATGAAATTTTGCCACAACTGTTTGCCTAAAGTTTTAATGATATACAAAAATCAGTTTGGAAACTTCTATCTTTGAGGAAAAATTAAAATCTGAACTCGTGCAAACTAAAATGCAGTTTTAAATTTCCCTTTCTGATTTTGAGATAATGTAACCTGCTAGATATTTTGCTGTTTGGCTCATTGATTTTGAATGAAATTTAGTGTTTGGTAGGATCCAATTAGAGATTTTTGTTTTCATTGTCTTCCATCAACCTGTTTCTAAAGCTGCCAATTTTTTTTGGTATTTCTCAATAAATGTCAGTGCTCTTGAATAAAATGCTCTTCACAGATCATTAACATCAAACACTTCAAAGTCAAGTATAATACGAATGTGATGCAAATTACAAACCTTTTCCTTTGTTTCTCAAATGTTGCTTCTACCTGCTCAGTATGAGAATAAGTGTCACGTGTGTGTATATATGTTTTACAGCATTTAAGTTGCTGACATCTGTGAGTGAAAGTAGCAATGAGTTCTGAATTGAATGAATAATTTAGAACTAGGTTCAAATCCACCCAAAATGATATCCTTTAAAGGAGATTATTGTGTACAAAGCAAAGACCTACATTCCGTTGGTTTGTGCTGAAATCAAGATACTTTCCTGAGCTTAATGGGTTCTGAAGAAGGACGACTGAATTCGAAACATTAACTTTGTATTCTTTCCACAGATGCTGTCAGTCTTATTAAGTTTCTCCAGCAATTTCTGTTTTTGTTTGTTTCTTGTCTTAGTGCTAAATCTGTAGCTTTGGTATACTCTACCTGAAAGAAGATCTCGTACAATATGTTTCACCGAGCGTTCATGATGTTTTTTTTAAATGTGTGTGACTGAACCTTCAGTTTCTGTCAGCCTGCTCTCTGACATTATTTCTCTCAACGTTTTGCTCTGCAACACTTATTATCTGAAAGAAATACTCTTAATAATTTGTCTTTCTTAGACCATGCTTTTGTCTGTTCTTTTTAGTTTCTCTCATTCTTTTGCATTCTGTTTTCTTCTATTATTTTATACTACCAAACTTTCTCCTTTGTGAGGGTGTGCTATACGCATGCAAGTTGCTGTAGAAATTGCATGCCACTATGCCACCATAACTATTAACAGCAACATTGCTTCACCAGGTCTGTATACAGTGGTTGCATATTGTTTCTTTAATTTTTAATTTGAACCTAATTATTGACTACATATCAGTCATATAGTTTCTTTTTGTAAAGATGAGTTGGTTTAAAATTCTATATAAGTGTATATAAGGCCTGATTCCTTAATCACTTAGTCATAAAAATAAATCAGTTTTGATATTACGCTTTTTCTGATTTTATTGTTCTTACATTTATTTTATTTTGTTATTTCATTCTGCAGTGAAATATCTCCTGTTTACTGCATTAGTTTAAAGTATGTAAGTATGACCAGAAAAATCAGAATAGATAACTTTGCTTTTTGACATATCCCTATGTAAATTCCACTTGCAATCTGATTCTCAAAAATTCAAAATTTCATCTGTCTTAACTGTGAATAAATTTCACAGCCCTCTAAAGTAGAAAATTCAAAAGATTAACAACTCCATGAAGAGATCTGTCCTGAACTCGGTGTTGAATGTCTGACCCCTTATCATAAGTCTGGTGGTTTTGGACCCTCCAAAGATGTGCAGATTCAGTGGATTAGCCATGCTAAATTGCCTGTATTTTCCAGGGCTGTGCAGATTAGGATAGGGTAGGGAGGTGGGTCAGGGCAGGATGCTCTTCAGAGGGGTGGTGTGACTTGATGGGTCAAATAGCCTGCTTCCACACTCTAGGGTTTCTATGATTCTGTGAACATGGGGAAACAGTTTTTTTTAGCATCTGCTCTGTCAATAAGTTTGATTTGTGGTTCCCAATCTGTTGTTTATTGACTTTGTTTCAAGCTTTGAACTTATATTTTTGAGTCGAGGAACAGATTTGTGACATTAATGCTTTTACAATTTTGCTAAGAGAGCCCCCTCGTAACATGCTGAGTGCCATTTTTCAAGAATATTGTGTTTAGTGTCATGTTAGAAAATTCAGCAATGTTGTTTTGATTCTTTTGTATTTTTAAAACTGCAAACAAAAAAGTTGGTCTTTCCTATTTCCACAGCAACACTACTTCTGCCCTAATATTGTCTTGTGGGTTCAATGTCCGATCTTGCTTTATGATGTTCCTTTGATATTCCTTGGCCATTTCATGTTATAGGTGGTAGGTAAGTATATTTGGTCGTTTATATATGATGTGTCCAAAGTAATGTGCTGAACCAGCCATCTCCTCTTGCCACAGAAATATGAAGGGTTAAGCAGTATTGAAGTGAACAAAAAATGAATATAACATAAAACCTTAAACTGTTCTGAGTATTCCAGAACCTTCAGATGACCGAAATGTACTGAAATTGCATGACGCTGTATGTATTTTGAGTATGGAGACAAACCTCTTTTTTTTCTCTTGAATTGATTTGGCACTTTATTGCATATAGAAGCTCTCGTTAATCTTAAAGAAATGTTATCATGATGCAATCTTTAATATCTCAGTAGAACATAATTACGTATTGTGTAAAGTTGTGAAGACACTTTGTTTTCTATTATTTGGAGGACTTCAGTTTTGAAAGATTGTGGACAAGGAATTTATTTTAAATTTTGTGAAGAAATCTGGAGGAGTTTCTTAGAGGTAATTAAAAATTCACTGTAGATATTGGAGAGATTTTTTAAATATGACTACTAAGAAAGCACACATGCCTGTACTAGCTGCTTGCTTTCTTCTAGACTCTCTGGGGTTGTTTTGAACAGTGAATGACTAACTGCTTGAAGAGGTTTTGATTTTATCTAGTTCGTTTAGAAGGAAGCTTCAATTTTGAGCAAATTTTTACATGAATGCTAAAGATTCTTTCACATTTGCAAGGACTATAGAGGGCTTGCATATCTGCAGTAATGTGATTTGCGTTTGACATTTGTCATTTCTAGCCTATTCACCAATGTAACACTCAAAGAAACCATTAGACATTTGCACTTCTGTACAACATCATTGCTGCTGCTACTACGATGTGCATCTGTATTCATTGAACTGACAAACTCAGTAACTGACGTAGTTGAGTTCAGTTCTCATAACACCATGTGTGCCTAAATAGATAATGTTCCTATGGAATTCCTTCTCTGCTTTCACAGAATCTTTTGTTGGGTTCTTTGAGAAACATCTTTTTGAAATTACTCCTAACTTCCTACGACTTGCATATTTCCAGCATGTTGATGATACTTTTTGCTATACTAAAGTGTGCAGCTATATGCAAGAATTTCCTTATGTCTTTAAGGAGTAAATTTCTGTGCTCAAATTCACCTTTTGAAATGGAATTGATTTGTCTGCTCCCTTGATGTGCTTAGTTGAAAAATCTGCTAATGGACTCTCCACTGTTGCCTACCACAACTCAACCTTCAATGGTCAATGTATGTTAGGATTGCTACAGTTCAAAACACAGTGAAATTGGTATTAATGGCAATTTTTCTAAATATGTTCTGAGCATCATGCAAGGTAATGACTACTGTTTCTGTCCCTTCTTTCTGTATATTGCACAAACTCATGAATGGGCCTAAACTGTCAATTTCAGTCTTCATAGTGCCCAGTCTACCTCTGATTTACCATGGAGTGTAAGGGCTGTCAAATATTTGATTAACAGGTGAACATAACTATTTTCACACTGCTTCTACACAGTAACAACAGAAGTGATGTTTGCCATTAACAGAATGCTGCCATTAAGCATTTGTCTATTTCTCAAATGAGTAATGTGGATTAGAATTTCAATGCTAGCGTGTTACTGTGTATGTAGGTCATACCATCCATCAATCTTCAGAACGTATCAAATGGTTATGTCCACTCGGCAGTTCAGAGTTCAAGCTGCTGACTGGATCCAAGCGGCTGATACTTGCAAAGCTTGTCCAACATTTAATATGATCATGCAATTGGATAATTGCTAAATAATTCTGTGCATACTACGAATTGTGCCCTTTTGTATTCCCTTATACATTGATATAAGAGGATTCTTACAGATATCTTGATGAGTATAAAATGCAAAAATCTTTTTCAACAAAACTCCATTTCATTATATTATCATTTTCAACTGAGCCAGACATGTTCATGGAGAAACAATTGGTGAAAGTTGCATGCATGTGACCAACATCAGGTATTTTAAAAATCTGAATTAAACTGAGGCATATTTCAGATCACGCGGTTGCATTATGGCATTTTTAATGAGCATTTGAGGGATTCACTTACGTTGTAATGAACTTCTAGATCTAATTTGTGATTTACTTTAATGATTTAAGTTTGGCTAGTTATAAAATTTAAGATGAGGAAGAAAAGTACTAAAACTAATAGTGACTGGAAATCCCAAGGGCACAGTTACTAATAAATAGTTAGCAAGACAACAATGAGTTATTTACCTTGTAGGAAAGCAGACAGAAAAAATTTTAAAATTAGATCAGTGAAGTTTTCTTCTATACTTGTACATTTTGCAGTGCTTCACTTTAGGCAAAAGGTGCATCAATTATCGTCTACTTTTAAAATATTTAAGGCTGAAGATACAGTAATAATTTAATTCAGTGCTTCATGCACAACTTTTAACCATTTTGACAACAGTCATGTGTACATGTACAAAGCAAAGGCTTTGGGTTCAAGAGAAGCAGGACTCATTTCTTAGTTGAGTTTAAAAGAAAGTTATCAGGTTCTGTTGGAATTTTTCGATGTGAAGCCACTTATTGTAACAAGCTGAATTGAGGTTGTTAATTCGTCTCACTTCCATTGCTACAATAGGAGAAACTGTTTCACAACTGTAGCCACAAGTTGTGGAAGATGGCTTATTTTGTTCCATCACTGTGTTAAAACACACGTTTCAAACGTTCCATGTGCCAGTGTTCGGGGTGACTCCCTGCAATTCACTTTGAGAACAAGTGCTATCCTCATAATTTGAATTGTTTGCTAAATACAGCTTTTTACTTTTAGGGCATGAATGGATTGGATGGGTATGTGAATTATTGATATTTGTGGTTGCTGCACAAAATAGTGTTGGCATAGTTACATTTAATATGTTTGCAAATGTTTTTGTGTTCTGTAATTTCCTTGTCTCTTAATCATTTTATTCCAGTTTGCTTGAATCTTGCATTCTTGCATTTTTCATTGTAAACTTCTGTTTAACTGATGGCTTTCTGTCTATTGATCATACTTTGTAAATTTATGCTTGGAGCAATTTGGATGAAGTTGGCTCTCTGTAAATCTAAACTGAACTCCAGAATTATTACTGTTTTCAAGCTACCAATAAAATGTCGAACTCATTTTATTGTCCAGTTATATTCAGTTAATGTCTGTAGTAGATTTTGATTGCATAGATTTTAGAAGAGTGCTCCATAGTGTTCCGGTATCTTGTGAAAAGTAGAATGGTCCGGACAAATGATGACATGGCATCTATCCGACAATGTGGAAAATTACCCAGGCGCTTACTATGCACAAAATGCAGGACAGATCCATCTCAGCCAATTAACATGTTACCAATTTACTCTTGATCGTCAGTAAAGTGATGGAAGGAGTTGTCAACAGTACTATTCAGCAGTGCTTACAAGGGATAACATGTTCACTGTTCAGTTTAGTTTCTGCAAGAGCCATTTGTCTCCTGACCTTATTACAGCCCTGAACCAAACTGACAGAGGAGGTGAGGACAGAGTGACTGCCTTTGACATAACAGTAGAGATTGATCAATTATGATATCAGTGAGCCAAGACAAAATTTGAATGAATGAAGAGAAGTCTCTGCTGGTTGCAATCATAACTAGCACACACATAATTTTGGTCGTTGAAAATCAATTCTCTTGTTCATAGGACGTCCATGTATTGATTGCTTTCCATTCCATCTCAAGGACCGTTTGCCAATTGGAAATGATTGGCATCTGAAGTACATTTGGCAAGAGAGGGGAAAAGGATTTGATAGGCAACATTTTCACACAGAGGGTGGCGCATGTCTAAAATGAACTGCTAAAGGAGGTATAATACTTAAAAGATATTTGGACAGGGACAGGAAAGGTTTAGAGGGATATGGGCCAAACGCAGGCAAATGTGTCTCATTCAGCTTAGGACACCTAGTTGGCAGGGCTAAGTTAGAACAAAGAGCCTGTTCTGTGCTGTAATACTCTGACATCTCTGTAGGAATTCCTTAGGGTAGTGTCCAAAGCTAAACATCTTTGTTGCTTTATCAATTATTCTTTTCCTCCATTGTAAGGTCATATGTGGGGATATTTGCTGATTGCTCATCACCATTTACAACTCCTCAGGTACTGAATGAGTCCATGTTCAAATACTTGGACAACTATCAGACTTGGGCTGATGAGTGGAAAGTAACATTCACACCACCTCCAACAAGAAAGGTGATAACCATCACCCTGTGACATTCAGTGTCATTACCACTACTGAATCACTGCCTTCATTATTAACATCCTGGGGTTACTGTTGACCAGAAACTAAATTGGACCAACCGTATTAATATTGTGACTACAGAAGCAGGGTAGAGGCTAGGAATTTTGTGGTGAGTAATTCTCCTGTTCTGCCTGTCCGTTATTTGCACTACATAAGTCGAGAGAACGATGGAGTACTCTCCACTTGCCTGAGTGATTTCAACTCCAAAAACACTTAAAGTTTGATGTTATCCATTACAAACCCGCCTGCCTGATTGGCACCCCATCCACCCTCTTCAACATTCACTCACTCCCTCAACCACTGCAGAGTAGCAGCAGTGTGTATGCCTTTTGCAAGATACATGATAGAAACATTCTTACACTCCTCCCAACAGTATATTCCAAACCTGCAACTTGAAGGAAAAGAGCAGCAGGTGTATGGGAACGCTATTTGCATGTCACCTTCCAAGCCCCATACTTCATTGTTGCTGCATCAAAAATCCTGAAATTCCTATCTCAACACCCCCAAGGATTGTTGTTTTTCAAAAAGATGTCACCCACATCACATGAACAAGCTTTCTTTAAAAAAAATGATTTGAAAGATAAATCTTGGCTAGTACACAAAAGATAACTCCTCTGCTTTTCTTTGAAGTAATGCATAGGTCATTTATATCCATTCGCAAACTGGTCTTTGTTAAACTTCTCATCTAAAAGATAAACCCTCAGTTAATGCACTGCTCCCTCAGTGCAGCACTGAAGTGTCAGGGTTGGTTGTTGTCCTCAAACACAGTTGGTGGTATTCTTGTCTAAGTTAGAAGATTTTAGGTCCATGTCTTCTCAGAGTCATAGAGGTGTACAGTATGGAAACAGACCCTTCGGTCCAACTCGCCCATGCTGATCAGATATCCCAACCTAATCTTGTCCCACCTGCCAGCACCCGGCCCATATCCTCCAAACTCTTCCTATTCATATACCATCCAAATGCCTTTTTAAATGTTGTAATTGTACCAGCCTCCACCACCTCCTCTGGCACGTACCACCCTCTGTGAGAAAAAGTTGTCCCTTGGGTTTCTTTTATATCTTTCCCCTCTCACCCTAAACATATGCCCTCTAGTTCTGGACTCCCCAAGCCCAGGGAAAAGACTTTGCCTATTTATCCTATCCATGCTTCTCATAATTTTGTAAACCTCTATAAGGTCACCTCTCCGCCTCCGACGCTCCAGGGAAAACAGCCCCAGCCTGTTTCGCCTCTACCCATAGCTCAAATCCTCAAACCCTGGCAAAATCCTTGTAAATCTTTTCTGAACCCTTTCAAGTTTCACAACATCTTTCCAATAGAAAAGAGACCAGAATTGCATGCAATATTCCAACAGTGGCCTAACCAATATCCTGTACAGCTGCAACATGACCTCCAGACCCCTGTACTCAATACTCTGACCAATAAAGGAAAGCATACCAAATGCCTTCTTCACTATCCTATCTATCTGCGACTCCACTTTCAAGGAGCTATGAACCTGCACTCCAAGGTCTCTTTGTTCAGCAACACTCTCTAGGACCTTACCATTAAGGTGTATAAGTCCTGCTAAGATTCGCTTTCCCAAAATGCAGCACCTCGCATTTATCTGAATTAAACTCATCTGCCACTTCTCAGCCCATTGGCCCATCTGGTCAAGATCCTGAGGTAACCCTCTTCGCTGCCTACTACACCTCCAATTTTGGTGTCATCTGCACACTTACTAAATGTACCTCTTATGCTCTCATCCAAATCATTTATGTAAATCACAAGAAGTAGATGACCCAGCACTGATCCTTGTGGCACTCCACTGGTCACAGGCCTCCGGTCTGTAAAACAACCCTCCACCACCACCCTCTGTCTTCTACCTTTTGAGCCAATTCTGTATCCAAATGGCTAGTTCTCCCTGCAATCAGTGAGATCTAACCTTGCTAATCAGTCTCCCTTGGGGAACCTTGTCGAACGCCGTAGTGAAGTCCATATAGATCACATCTACTGCTTTGCTCTCATCAATCTTCTTTGTTACTTCTTCAAAAAAACTCAATCAAGTTTGTGAGACATGATTTCCCACACACAAAGCCATGTTGACTATCCTTAATCAGTCCTTGCCTTTCCAAATACATGTACATCCTGTCCCTCAGGATTCCCTCCAACAACTTGCCCACCACTGAGGTCAGGCTCACCCGTCTATAGTTCCCTGGCTTGTCTTTACTGCCCTCCTTAAACAGTGGCACCACGTTTGCCAACCTCCAGTCTTCCGGCACCTCACCTGTGACTATCAATGATACAAATATCTCAGCAAGTGGCCCAGCAATCACTTCTCTAGCTTCCCATGGAGTTCTCGGGTACACCTGATCAGGTCCTGGGGACTTCTCCACCTTTACCCATTTCAAGACATCCAGCACTTCCTCCTCTGTAATCTGGACATTTTGCAAGATGTCACCATCTATTTCACTAAAGTCTATTATTTTCCATATCCTTTTCCACAGTAAATACTGATGCAAAATACTCATTTAGTATCTCTCCAATTTTCTGCGGCTTACACAAAGGCTGCCTTGCTGATCTTTGAGGGACCCTATTCTCTCCATTTTGTCCTTTAATGTATTTGTAAAAACTCTTTGGATTCTCCTTTAATTCTATTTGCCAAAGCTACCTCATGTCCCCTTTTTGCCCTCCTGATTTCCCTCTTAATAAACTCCTTCCTTTATATTCTTCTAAGGATTCACTTGATCTATCCTATCTATACCTGACATATACTTCCTTCTTTTTCTTCACCAAACCCTCAATTTCTTTAGTCATCCAGCACTCCCTATACCTACCAGCCTTTCCTTTCACTCTGACAGGAATATACTTTCTCTGGATTCTCATTATCTCATTGCTGAAGGCTTCCCATTTTTCAGCCGTCCCTTTTACCTGTGAACATCTGCCCCCAGTCAGCTTTTGAAAGTCCTTGCCTAATACCGTCAAAAGTGGCCTTTCTCCAAATTAGAACTTCAACTTTTCGATCTGGTCTATCCTTTTCCATCATTATTTTAAATCGAATAGAATTATGGTCGCTGGCCCCAAAGTGCTCCCCCACTGACACCTCAGTCACCTGCCCTGCCTTATTTCTCTAGTCGGTCCGTCCACATACTGAATCAGAAAATTTTCTTGTAAGCACTTAACAAATTCCTCTCCATCGAAATCCTTAACACTGTGGCAGTCACAGTCTATGTTTGGAAAGTTAAAATCCCCTACCATAACAACCCTATTTTTTGTTTAGATTCCCTACAGTGTGGAAACAGGCCCTTTTGGCCCAACAAGTCCACACCGACCCTCCAAAGAGTAACCCACTCCCCTCTGACTAAAGCACCTAACAACTATGGGCAATTTAGCATGGCCAATTCACCTGACCTGCACATCTTTGGACTGTGGGAGGAATCCGGAGCACCCAGAGGAAACCCACGCAGACACTGAGAGAATGTGCAAACTCCACACAGACAGTCGCCCAAGGCTAAAATCGAACTGTGAGGCAGCAGTGCTAACCACTGAGCCACTGTGCCACCCCATTTTTCTTACAGATAGCTGAAATCTCCTTACAAGTTTGTTTCTCAATTTCTCTCTGACTATTAGGGGGTCTATAATACAATCCCAATAAGGTGGTCATCTCTTTCTTATTTCTCAGTTCCACCCAAATGACTTCCCTGGATGTATTTCTGGGAATATCCTCCCTCAGCACTGCTGTAATGCTTTCCCTTATCAAAAATGCCACCCTCCCCTCCTCTCTTGCCTCCATTTCTGTCCTTCCTGTAGCATTTGTATCCTGGAACATTAAGCTGCCAGTCCTGTCCATCCCTGAACCATGTTTCTGTAATTGCTATGATATCCCAATCCCATGTTCCTAACCATGCCCTGAGTTCATCTGCCTTCCCTGTTAGGCCCCTTGCATTGAAATAATTTTAATTTATTAATCCTACCTTGTTCCTGCCTGCCCTGACTTGTTTGTTTGTTTGTTTGTTTGTTTGTTTGACTCGCTTCTGTTCTCAACTGTACCAGTCTCAGATTGATCTCTTTCCTCACAATCTCTCTGGGACCCCTTGCCTTACTAGTTTAAATCTCCCGAGCAGCTCTAGCAAATCTCCCTGCCAGTGTATTATTCTCCTTCCAATTTAGGTGCAATACGTCCTTCTTGTACAGGTCACTTCCACCCCAAAAGAGATTCTAATGATCCATAAATGTGAATACTTCCCCCAGACACCAGCTTCTCAGCCATGCATTCATCTGCTCTATTCTCCTATTCCTGCCCTCACTAGCTCGTAGCACCAGGTATTGCTACTCTCGAGGACCTCCTTGTTAAATTTCTTCCTAACTCTCTGTCATCTCCCTTCAGAACTCAACCTTTTTCCCTTCCTATGTTGTTGGTTCCAATGTGGACAATGACCTCTTGCTGGCCCCTCTCTCCCTTGAGAACATTCTGCACCCTCTCTGAGACATCCTTGATCCTGGCACCAGGGAAGCAACACACCATTCTGATTTTTCGCTGCTGGCCACAGAAACGTCTGTCTATACCTCTGACTAGAGATTTCCTAAACACAATTGACCTCTTTGAACCCGACATACCCCTTGTTGCATTAGAGCCAGTCTCCATTCCAGGAACTTGGCTGCTCATGCTACGTTCACCTGAGAATCCATCACCACCTACATTTTCCAAACTAGCATACCCATTTCAAAAGCGGATCTCTGCAAAAGACTCCTGCACTAGCTGCCTATCTCTCTTGCCTTTCCTGGAGTTAACCCATCTATGTGACTGTGTCTGAGACTTTTCCTCCCTTCCTATAAGTGGCCTCCATCACATACTGTTGCTGTTTCTCATCACTTCTAACTGTCTCTCCAACCGATCCATTCGATCTGATGGCAGATATAATCCGCAGTAACCCTTAACCTCTCTTTTAAACTCCCGTATCTGACAAGAAGTACATATCACTCTATTAAAGGCTATTTTTACTCCTTCACAATCTACAGACCCAGAAAATAACACCGTTTTATTCCTCTACTAACACAGCCCCAGGTAAAATTAATAGTTGTGGCTTATATTTTAAGTTTAATCAAGAGACCTATCTCCAAAAACATATAATCAAGAAAGAACCTACTCTACTCACTACTGCAGATTCTCTGTAGGCCACACTTAAAACAAAGATTTACTTATCTGATTCTGTGCTGTGAACTTCGCCCAACAGTTCCTCCAAGATCAGCTGTGAATTTCACTGTTTGATAATTTTCCCAGATGCACTCCGATGTCCAGCGATAACTTTTTAGATTAGATTAGATTCCCTACAGTGCGGAAACAGGCCCTTCAGCCCAACCAGTCCACACCAACCCTCTGAAGAGTAACCCACCCAGACCCATTTCCCTCTGTCTAATGCACCTAGCACTACGGGCAATTTAGCACGGCCAATTCACCTAAACTGCACATCTTTGGACCGTGGGAGGAAGCCGGAGCATCCAGAGGAAACACACGCAGACACCGGAAGAATGTGCAATGTCCACACACAGTCAACGCACCAAATGTTTGGCTAACATTGCAGTGCAAGCCTTTTAGATGTGATGTGAATGCAAAATTCCATCCAAGGCTCTATCTGAAGGACAAGGGCATTCTGCCTCAAGATTGCTTAAAAAAATGACCTGGTACTTTGTCTCCATGCTGTTTAAGGATCTTGCTGTATGTGTGTAGACTTACACATTTTCAACATTGCAGGAGCATATACACTTCAAAAGTATCATACTAGCTCTGTCTCAAAAGTGCTGAGGTTTTAAGTGGTCCTGTATAAATGCAAGTTTGTTTTTGTTAGTATTTGCATTTCAATGATTATTTTTGCCCCTTTTATTGATTTCATTTGAAGACTCTTTCTCCCCCCCCCCCCCCCCCCCCCATGCATGCTGCTGACATCAATTACCTCCTGAACATTAATTTCAAATGGATGATGATTGTAATCTCAGTAGAGTCTGTTAATGCTCAGATAAATTCAAACACCTGTGACTGAAATAATTGTACCACAAGATTTCATATTTTCAAAACAGCTGTTTACCTTTTCTTAAGGCAGATGCTTAGTAACATTGTTTTGTCAAGAAAACTTTATAGTTTGTCAGGAGTTGAAGTATAAATTCAGTTTCTCATTTTGCTTGCTAATTCCATTCAGAAGTTCCCTTGCACATTATAAGATCTTGAGCGTAAATTATCTGAGTCTGACATCAGCCTAGGTTGTCACAGCTGTCTGAAATTCATTTAATTCCTTCCCACTGTTTTGCTGTTCTGTAAGGGATAAGATTAGATGGGGGATCCTTCCATTAGCTTTTGACAAAGTGATTCTGCATCTTCCCTTCATAATCTCATAGCTGTGGACTTCACAGTTCAAGTTTAGGCCTCACTGTTAATTCTTCCATAATGATTTTTAAAAAGCAGAAACACCCTTAGTTCTGAATGGGACTGATTTCTCCTGGTCTGTTTTGACTTATTTTTACAGACCCCTCTTCCTCCTCCTCTTCCTTTTTCCCCCTCTGCTGTCTCTCATACTATTTTCTCTTGCCTGTACCCTCTGTTTGCACTCAAGGTAGCTGTGGATGTCTTCCTCAACCTCTTAAGATACTTGAAGATCTACAAAACTTTTTTTCCCCACTCCAACTCTTGCTATAAACTGAACATGAGCTCTGACCTGTGTTCTGCAGTGAGATTGAATTTAGTACAGTTTTTTTTAGATTACTTCGGCCCAACAAGTCCACACCGACCCACCGAAGCGCAACCCACCCATTCCCCTACATTTACCCCTTTTAGCATGGCCAATTCACCTGACCTGCACATCTTTGGACTGTGGGAGGAAACCGGAGCACCCAGAGGAAACCCACGCAGACAATGTGCAAACTCCACACAGTCAGTCGCCTGAGTCGGGAATTGAACCCGGGTCTCAGGCGCTGTGAGGCAGCAGTGCTAATCACTGTGCCACCGTGCCGCCCACTATTTTCTTTGCATAAGATGCAGGCATTTTTTTTTGGTGATGAAAAGTACAGGTAAAACACACTATCTCCCAATGTAATTTTTTTTGGCACACTTGGGATTTTCCCAACACAAATGTAAGTTTCTTTTTGTGTCCTGGAACTTGGATGTATAATCAAAACTAAATTAGTATTTTCCATATTTTGTACATGGATTTCATAAGGTGTTTGACAAGGTTCCCACGGTAACCTATTGCACAATATACGGATGCATAGGATTGAGGGTGTGATTCAGTGATTTGGATCAGAAATTGGCCAGCCAAAAAAAGACAGAGACTGGTGGTTATTGGGAAATGTTCATCCAGGTGTTCAGTTACTATTGGTGTACCGCAAGCATCTGTTTTGGGTCCACCGCTGTTTGTCATTTTTATAAACTACCTGGATTAGGGCGTAGAAGGATGGGTTAGTAAATTTGTGAACAACACTAGGTTTGGTACAGTTGTGCCAAAGGAGGTTGTAGGTTACAAAGGGACATAGATAAACTGCAGAGCGGGGCTGAGAGGTGGCACATGTTTAATGTGGAAAAGTGAGGTGTTTCACTTTGGAAGGAGCAACAGGAGTGCAAAGTACTGGGCTAATGCTAACATTCTTGATCATGCATATGAGCAGAGAAATCTCGGTATCCATATACATAGGTCATAAGTTGCCACCCAGGTTGATAGGGCTGTTAAGAAAGCATATAGTGTGTTAGCCTTTATTAGTAGAGGGATCGAGTTTCGGAACCATGAGGTCATGCTGCAGTTATACAAAACTCTGGTGTGGCTGCACTTGGAGTATTACGTGCAGTCCTGATCACCGCTTTATAGGAAGGATATGGAAGCTTTGGAAAGGGTTCAGAGGAGATTTACTAGGATGTTGCTGGGTGGGGAGGGAAGATCTTATGAGGAAATAATGAGGGACTTGAGGCTGGTTTTGTTAGAAAGAAGAAGCTTAGGAGGAGATTTAATTGAGACAATTTTTCCTTGGATGGTAATGGCTAGCACAAGGGGTAATAGCTTTAAATTGAGAGGTGATGGATATAGGACAGATGTCAGAGAGAGTTTCTTTACTTAGAGAGTAGTAGAGGCATGGAATGCCCTGCCTGCAACAATAGTAGACTCGCCAACTTAAAGGACATTTAAATGGTCATTGGACAGACATATGGATGAAAATGGAAAAGTATAAATTAGATGGACTTCAGGTCAACACAACAGCGAGTGCTGAAAAGTTTGTACTGCGCTGTAATGTTCTATGTTCTGTCAATGTTTACAGTGGAGAAGGACATGGAAGATATAGAATGTGGGGAAATAGATGGTGACATATTGAAAAATGTTCATATTATGGCGGAGGGGGAGGTGGTGCTGGATGCCTTAAAATGCATGAAGACTGATAAATCCCCAGGACCTGATCACGTATAGCCTCTAGCTCTGTAGGAAGCTAGGAAAGTGATTGCTAAGATATTTGTATCCTCGATAGTCACAAATGAGGTGTCAGAAGACAGGAGGTTGGATAATGTGGTGCTACTATTTAAGAAAGGTGGTAAGGAAAAGTCAGGTAACTGTGCGCCTGACATTGGTGGAGTGCTAACTGTTGGAGGCAATCCTGAAAAACAGGATGTACATGTATTTGGAAAGGCAAGGACTGATTAAGGATAGTCAGCACGGCTTTGTGTGGGAAATCATGTCTCACTAACTTGATTGAGTTTTTTGAAGAAGTAACAAAAGGATTGATGACAGCAGAATTGTGAATGTGATCGATATGGATTTGAGTAAGACATTTGACAAGGTTCTTCATGGTAGACTGGTTAGCAAAGTTAGACCAAATGGAATCCAGGGAGAACTAGCTATTTAGATACAGAACTGGCTCCGAGATAGAAGAAGACAGGATGATGGGGAGGATTGTTTTCAGATTGGAATTCTGTAGCTAGTGGTATTTCTCAAGGATCGGTGCTGGGTCCAGTGCTTTTTATATAAATGATTTGGATGTGAGCATAATAAGTATAGTTAGTAAGTTTGCAGATAACGCCAAAATTGGAGGTGTAGTGGACAGCGAAGAAGGTTACCTCAGATTACAACAGGATCTTGATCAGATGGGCCAATAGGCTGAGGAGTGGCAGATGGAGATTAATTTAAATAATGCGAGGTGCTGTGTTTTGAGAAAGCAAATCTTTATACACTTAATGGTAAGGTCCTAGGGAGTGTTGCTGAACAAAGAGACCTTAGAGTGCAGGTTTATAGTTACTTGAAAGTGGAGTCAGATAGGATAGCAAAGAAGGTATGCTTTCCTTTGTTGGTCAGAGTATTGAGTGGAGACGTTGGGAAGTCATGTTACAGATGTCCATGTCATTGGTTCGACCACTTTTGGAATGTTGTGTGCAATTCTGTTTTCTCTGCTATAGGAAGGAGAGTGTGAAACTTGAAAGGGTTCAGAAAAGATTTACAAGGATGTTGCCAAAGTTGGAGGATTTGAGCTATAGGGAGAGGCTGACTAGGCTGGGCCTGTTCTCCCTGGAGGGTATGAGGCTGAGGAGTGATCTTATAGAGATTTATGAAATCATGGATAGGGTAAACAGACAAGATCTTTTCCCTTGGCTGGGGGAGTCCAGAACTAGAGGACATAGATTTAGGGTGAGAGGGGAAAGATACAAAAAGGACCGAAGAGCAACCTTTTCATGCAGAGGGTGGTGCCTATGTGAAATGAGTTGCCAAAGGAAGTGAAGGTTGATACAATTTCAGCATTTAAAAGACATCTGGAGGGGGATATGAATAGGAAGAGTTTAGAGGGATATGGACAAAGTGTTGGAAAATTGGATTAGATTAGTTTGGATATCTGGTCAGCATGAATAAGTTAGACCGAAGGGTCTATTTACATTCTGTACGTCTCTATGACTCTAGTTCATGGAATTAACAATTATCTTTCCCAAATTTGAGTGGCACCAATAAATTTCCTTGTTTATGATAGTGGTTTTTAGCTGCTTTGATTAAAAAAGTAAGTGAATAATTCCAAATCATGTATTGAAATGATTGAGTATCTCTCCATCCCCACCAAGCTGAGATGGATAATCAATTATTTAAGTTTTCACACTTCCAAGCCTGAATTTATTTATTAATTACTGGTTACTGTTTGAATTGAAATCATCCTAGGCTTGTTTACCAAGAGCTTCAATTTATCTGTCTTTTAAATTCATTTTCTGACATTAAAAAATTTTCTAAAACTCATGAATATTTGATTTCATAATTCCTAAGGTAGCTGAGTTGAGCCCTAATTTCTTCACTGACTTGCATGTTAGGTCAATGAGCCCCTTGAGCCTGCTAATAAATATTTTCTGTTAATAAACATGTCCAACCAAGTTTACTGAACAACCATTTGCAAAGAATCCTAATAACAAGTTTGTTTTGATATTTAATATAAATCTATTCAAGCCTTTGCACCCTGCAACCGCTTTAGCCAGGATCAGTTAATTTATTGCATCATTTGTGAGGTCAATTGAGCAGCAAATTAAGACCTATCAAGCATGCTTCTCAGCAAATAAATGCATATTAATCCTGGGGTCTGATGTAGAAGTAGGGTAGACGGTGAGTGAAACAATGCATAGAGCCCTGAATGTTGCTTTTTTTGTTTTTGTAACACCAACAACATTTAGTGTCATGTTTAATAGGTCAGAGTTACTGCATTATAAAGCCACAACATTCCTGAGTATGTTATGTTCTGACAATAATAGAGTCAGTAGCATTGCACATGACTTTGTGGGGGAAAAAATAGTCCTGCTAAATAAATAGATTGGAATAAAACAGTAATTACAATCCATAGTTGTTTAATTGTGCAGCTAAATTTAATACACTGTCAAAGGTATCAATTTGATTAAATGCTTAGTTTTAAGATTTGGGAAACTTTGTTGTTTTGCAGGATTATACACATTATTTCCTGAAAGCTAGATCCTGATGGACTGAACAGGAGAATAACTCAGCATATTTGAAATTGCAAGTCTTAGTCCAGTGTTTAGGAGGTAACTGTTTCAGTTGCTCCTTAGCAAAATGCAACAACTCCTTGTTTAGATTGCAGTCTTACTTTCCTTTCTGCTTTAGTTGCCTGCCCTTTTACAGCTTTCCATGGGATGTCTTTGCCAAGAGCACCAGAAAACCAGTTACAGGAGCTGACTCAAATGTAACAATGATCTCTCTTTGGTCAAACACTTGTTGGTACTGTGTGTTAAGGCTAACGGATAAGGAAGGGAACATCAGCTTGGATAAGACATCAAGTTGCACACAACAACTGGGGAGTCCACATGAGATGATTGGAAGGGAGAAATAAACAATCTCTAGACAACCACCTGATGAAGGAGCAGCGCTCCGAAAGCTAGTGCTTCCAAATAAATATGTTGGACTATAACCTGGTGTCATGTGATTTTTAACTTTGTATAGCCCAGTGTAACACAGGCATCTCCAAATTTAGACATTTGAATTGCTTCTGAATTTAGTGAAGTGAATAGTGATGATCAAATGGTGATTCAAATGCTACCGCTAAATATCTGGAGAGGATTCCACATGTTACTTGGTTTTCTCTTGACAGTTTAATGTTTTAATCCTGTCTGGAGCCTGTTGAATTGACATAATTAAACTTGTTAATTTTTAAAATTAATCTTTTTAATTATTTAACTAAACCAATGAATAAATTGCTGTGTCTAGTACTTTTTTGTCCATGAGTTTCACTTTACAATAATATATTTTGGATAGAGGAAGAGGAAAAATGTTTTGATTCGTATGGAAACTGATGAACACTCACTCACACTCACACTCACACACGTACGTTAATGGAAGGCCAGTTAAGGATTCATACTTTCAGCAGTTCAAAAGTGAAATAACACGGATGCTGGAAATCTGAAATAGCACAAAATACTCCCTATGAAAAGTCATCAACCTAAAATATAATTTTTTTTATGGATGTAGCCTAATTCTGCTGAGTATTTCCAAAATTTCATTTTTTCAATAATATTTGAATAATTTACATTCGCACTACTTCATTTTTTTTAAAACTGTATTACTGACATTTTTCAAAGCTACGTTTATACCCAGGATGAGGTCAATTTCAATCTTGTCCAAAATGTCCACCAAACATTGAAATAAAGAAGGACATTTAAGAAGGACTTGAGGGGTAACATCTTCACACAAAGGGTAGTGATGTGTGGAATGAGCTGACAGAGGAAATAGTGGAAGAGGGCACAAATACAGCATTTAAAAAGTATCTAGATGGGTATATGAATAATGAGGATTTAGAAGGATCCGGCCCAAATGCTGGAAATGTGGATGTCTGGTGGGTTGGGATGTCTGGTTGGCGCAGGGTGTCTGGTGTTGGACCAAAAGGTTTGTTTCCGTATTTTTTTGACTCTATATTTGTTTCTCCCGAAAGTGGTTGCTAATTGCATTTGATTACTGACAATGACTGTAAGGTGGGGTGAGAATCAGCTGAGCTACACCCCATCCATGACTACCTTTAACATGATTCACTGGATGACAATCAAGGAAGGAGACTTCTTGCTTTTTTTTAATCTTGCTAACATATGTTTAAACAAGTGTGCTCCAACTGCTGCCTGACTTAAATTAGCTGACTCATAACAGACCAGGGGTGATAGTACTATGTTTATCTGTATGATTCAGCTGTGCACTAGGTAAACTCAGTACATCGCAGAGGAGTTTTAAGTTGACTTGATAACAGCAACTTATATTTGAATTGCCCCAAAGTATCTCAAAATGTTGTGAATGCTTCACAGTGAGGAGTGACTCAGCATATTTGAAATTGCAGTTCTTAGTCCAGTGTTTAGGAGGTAACTGTTTCAGTTGCTCCTTAGCAAAATGCAACAACTATGTTTGCTTGAATTTGGAAGTTTCAGACCCAGTGTTGGTTGGAGGAAGATGATAATGAAGAATTCCAGATAGGTTCTGCGAAATGGATCTTTTTTAATTAATTCATCCAAGTGGGAATTACGGGCTGAGTCAAGATTTATTGCTTGTTCCTATTTGCTCTTGGTGATAATGAGCTGCTTGCTTGATCCCCTGCAGTCCATTTTCAATGTAGGAATGCCACCCATGTTGCTGAGTTCTAGGATTTTCACATGTGACGGTATTATGCCTTTGAGAGATTTATTCTGTGCTGTTTCTCTTACAGAGAGGTACTGCCACAGTGGTACCAGAGTGTCTGCAATGTGTAAGCAGCTTTGAGCTCTGAATTTTTTTTAAATTTCGTCTTTCCCCATTCATGCTTCTTTTGTCTTTCTCACACCGATCTGGGGTTTTGGTTTTGGTTTCATTTCATCTTGGAGTTAGTGTTGAGGCTGATAGGTGCAGCTCTCTCTCTGTTACAGTAAAAAAAAACTTGTTCTGTCTCTGCTGCTGGATTGTTTTGTTTGATGTTCCTTTCTCCTATACTGGAAGGGAGGTAGCATGTGAGGAAGATTTGGTTTTGCTCAACTTGTCTTTTCCAAGGGTGTGTTTATAGAATACTACTATATTGGAACAGTTGATGATTAGTAACTAAATAATGTATTACTTTATTAAATGTTTCAGTGAAGTTGCAGTTATATTAGTTCTTTTTCTGTTTGTATTTTAACTGTAATGTAAGAATAAAGTGTATTTTGCTTAAAGCCTAGTGGTGGACCAATTGAATCACATCTGGAACACAGCGCCTTACACTTTTCCTCTAAATAAAATAAAGGTTCAGGCTATCTCCTTGATGATATATTTTGAGGGGTTTGGTCTGGTTTGTAACAAATTGAGGGTTCTTGTCTGGATTACAATCCCTAATTCCACATTGGGTAGAGGATTGTTAGACACAAAGACGGTGAGTGTTGGTGTTCTTGTTTTTTCTGGGTGTTGCCTTCATTTGGTTTAAATAGGGTGTACCTTGTGTTCGTTTGGTGGCTAAGTGTAGAAGAAGTCATTTGAGGGTGGTTTACAGAAGATGAGTAAGGCAAAGCTTTTGGAATTGGTGACAAATTGAAGTTGAGATTTCCTGTATCTGAGAGGAAAGAAGAAATAATTGTAGCAATAACTCAGTGTTTAAAATTGCCAGGAATGCAATTGGAATCATTGGACATGGCTAAAATCCAATTGCAAATGAAGCAACTTCAACTGCAGGCAAAATTTTCAAAAAAGAACCCTTGCAGAAGAAAGGGATAAAGAGAGAAGAATGTGAAAAACTGAACTTTTGAAGTTTGGAAGTTGGATCTGAAAAGTGAAAGTGAACGTAAGATGGTGAAGGTAAAGGTAAAATGGGGGAATGATGATTAGGACAGTGATGAAGAGTAAACCCATTATAGCCAGAGGAATGGTGGAGATCTGTTTAAGTATGTCCAAGTGTTGCCAGAGTTTGATGAGAAGGACACAGAAGCTTTTTTCACTTCATTTGAGAAAATGGCTAAACAAATGAAATGGCCATTGGCCTTGTGGGTATTGCTGATACAAACAAATTGGAGGGTAGATCTAGAGAGGTGTTTGCGTCATTATCAGAGGTGGTGTTAGGGATGTATGTTGAAGTAAAAAAAGACATGTTAAGTGCAGTAGTTTAAGAATCTAAGGAGAGAGCCTGGTCAAATGTAAGTTAAAATTGAAAAGATCAAACAAAGTAACTTTGTGAATAAAGCATTGAAGGTAGAATCATAGAGATGTACAGCTTGGAAACAGATCCTTCGGTCCAACTAGTCCGTGCTGACCAGATATCCCAACCCAATCTAGTCCCTCCTGCCAGCACCCGGCTCCAAACCTTTCCAAATATACCCATCCAAATGCCTCTTAGATGTTGCAATTGTACCAGCCTCCACCACATCCTCTGGCAGCTCATTCCATACCCATACCACCCTCTATGTGAAAACGTTGCCCCTTATATTTCTTTTATATATTTCCCCTCTCACCCTAAACCTATGCCCTCTCGTTCTGGACTCCCCAACCCCAGGGAAAAGACTTTGTCTATTTATCCTATCCATGTCCCTCATAATTTTGTAAACATCTATAAGGTCACCCCTCAGAGAGATGTACAGCTTGGAAACAGATCCTTCGGTCCAACTAGTCCATGCTGACCAGATATCCCAACCCAATCTAGTCCCTCCTGCCAGCACCCAGTCCATATCCCTCCAAACCTTTCCAAATATACCCATCCAAATGCCTTTTAAATGTTGCAATTGTACCATCCCCAACTACTTCTGGCAACTCATTCCATACATGTACCACCCTCTGTGTGAAAAAGATGCCCCTTGGGTCTCTTTTTTTATATTTTTTCCTCTCACCCTAAACCTATGCCCTCTAGTTCTGGACTCCCCAACCACAGGGAGAAGACTTTGTCTATTTATCCTAACCATGCCCCTCATGATTTTATAAACCTCTATAAGGTCGCCCTTCAGGCTCAGATACTCCAGGGAAACCAGCCCCAGCCTATTCAACCTCTCCCCATAGCTCAAATTCTCCAACCCTCTCAACCTCCTTGTTATTCTTTTCTGAACCCTTTGAAGTGTCACAACATCTTTCCGATAGGAAGGAGACCAGAATTGCATGGAATATTCCAACAGTGGCTAACCAATGTCCTGTACAGCCACAACTTGACCTCCCAACTCCTGTACTCCTACTCTGACCAATAAAGGAAAGCATACCAAAAGCCGCCTTCATTATTCTATTTCCACTTTCAAGGAGCTAAGAACCTACACTGCAAGGTCTCTTTGTTCAGCAACACTCCTGAGGACCTTACCATTTAAGTCCTGCTAAGATTTGCTTTCTCAAAATGCGACACCTCACATTTATCTGAATTAAACTCGATCTGCCACTTCTCAGCCCATTGCCCCATTTGGTCAAGATCCCATTGTAATCTGAGGTGACCTTCTTCACTGTCCACTATACCTCCAATTTTGGTATCATCTGCAAACTTACTAACTAGACCTCTCATGCTCACATCCAAATCATTTATAAAAATAATGAAAAGTAGTGGATCCAGCACCGATCATCACCACCCTCTGTCTTCTACCTTTGAGCCAGTTCTGTATCCAAATAGCTAGTTCTCCCTATATATTCCGGAATTTGGATCCATTTAGAACTGGGGAAAAATTGCCAAATACATCAAATGTAAAAGTTGACAATTAAAGACAGTAGGGAGGACAAAAATGATAACATAAGTTAGGAATAAATAAAATGTGATACTGATAATATATTAAAATATATAATCTGAAATGCACTAAGTAGAAATGAGGAGAAAGTGAGGTCTGCAGATGCTGGAGTAGAAATGGTAAATTTCATTTCAAAACAATGTTTACATTGAAAATATCATGAAATATACAATGTATCCACTTTTGTATTATAATCTATGTTAACAATAAGGGATCTAGCTTTTTAGATATTCTACATCTATAAAACTCATTTATTGGGTGACTAGTTGGTGCAAAAGGTTAGACATTGGGACCAGGGTTCAAACTTAGCCTGGTCTGATGCAATGAAAGAGCTGTGTCAAGTGCACAGGGATATTTCCAGCTCCACAAAGTCAATCTAGGAAAATCTGGTGCAAAAGTGGAACCTTTGTTGCAAGTTGATGAGGTTCCCTGTGAGTTAGGCCAAGAAATCCTGGAACAAATGAGGAAGATGCCAGTGTGGTAGAAGGCTGCACAGAAAAACCACTTATGGGTTTTGAAAATGTGTTCAAAATTTAAAAAGATAAAATGAAACCTAAAACAACTTTTCATCCCTCACACCCTCACCTTCCCATGCCCCTGCACCCACCACCCACCACCCTTTCCCTTTACATGTACCATGCAAACTATGTGGCAGACCTCAGAACCCACGCTAAGATTAAATTGTATAAAGTTCTTAAGTATCCATTGCATAAAACCCACCTACATATCTTTAACTACATAATGCATCATAACAACAAACATTTCATTCAGTTCCAAAATCTCTTGGTGTTCTCATTTTGCTGCTAAAGAACAATTGCAGAGTTCTAAGAGGTAAGAGAACATTAACTTAGTAAAGAAACATCTTACAGTGACCCTATAAGAGGCCCAATAAGAGGTAGTAAAATCATGTTTCATTGCATCATTTCCTATAATGTGCACTGTGTCTCATTATATATATATATATATATATATATATATATATATATATATATATATATATATAGTCACACAGATAATGGTAGCATTTTTGAACCATGACAGTGCTTGTGTTGTATCTCTGCATGTAATACCAACTCACACTGTATAGTGACTACTGACAAAGAAGAAAAGGAGATAAAAGTCCATGTTAGGATACTGTATGACGTAGAGGAGAGTTTGGAGTTGTGGTTATTGTTATTATATTGTTGTATTATATTGCTCCTCTTATCAGTGTTGAAGTTTCAGGTGAGACAGGTGCTATCAAAGTAGACTTCAATGTGCTGCAGTGTACCTTGTATATATCACAAGGTCAGCAACAATAAAAATGGTGCAGAGGCAACAGGAACACCACAGGGGAGCTTCAGGACATAGTGAGAACAGCAACAAAGATAAAAGTGGTGCAGAGGCAGTGAGGACATAGGGAGGGAGCAACAGGTGCCACCACAGCGCCCAGGGCTACTTGAGTGAAAGGGAGGTTCAGAGCTTGGATCATGATACTGTGGCTTAAGTACGCCTTCGTTGATACAAAGGGGCTGATCGATCAGGACTACCGGTCATTCTGCTATAACACACATTTCATTAATGTGATCTCGCTGTCACATAATTGACAAATTGGTGATCCTGTTTCTAAAGCACAAACGTTTAACACATGTTGGCTGTAACATCGCCAACACTATAAGTGCTGTTGCTAAAGAGTGATTTTTCTAAAATACAGGGGTGCACAAGAATGCAGTCATATAGAAGAACTACCTGTACCCTGTTCAATTTGACACCGATTCTCAAACAACAGGATTGTATGCTCAGGGGATTTAGGAGCAACAACATGTGTGGCTGTGTTAATCCTTGCCTCTGCAATGGAGCCTGGTTTCCATTCATCTCCGTTGTCCCTGTTATTGAACAAAACCCTTACCCTGCCAAGACCATAGTAGCTGGTGTGCAATGGCCACCCCATGTACAGATCCCATACACAGGTAAATTCCATGCCCTCAAAAGGAATACAAGAACTTAAGAAATTGGAGCAGGAGAAGGCCATCTGGCCTATCGAGCCCTGCTCTGCCATTCAATAAAATCATGCCTGATATATTCGTGCACTCAGCTTCACCCACTCACCATATGCTCCCCTTTATTTTGAGGCTATGTCCTGGGGGGTTTAAAAAAACACTCAGGTGTTTCCATTGCTGTAAAGTAGGACGCATGAAATCACAGTGTTAATTGTTTTTTAAAAAGCGCTGTGGGTGAAACAGGAATAACTGGTGGAGTTTGTTAAAGTGGTGAAGGAAAACAGTTGAAATAAAAAAGAGCTGCAAAAGAACGTACAGCCTGAATTCCTGAAGAAGTGCTCCTGCCTGAAACGTCGATTCTCCTGCTCCTTGGATGCACCCTAACTTGCTGTGCTTTTCCAGCAACACATTTTTCAGGTCTGATCACCAGCATCTGCAGTCCTCACTTTCTCCAATGTACAGTCTGGTCAGGGGTTAGTTATTAAGAAAGTGCCATATCTCTAAAGAATTTCCCTGATGGATAAGCTGTACTTGTGTTAACCAGGAGGAGTGGGTCAAGAAATTCAGATTTTAATAGGTAGAGAGAGCAAGTCCATCTTTGAGACATGAGGAGATGTGTAATGCAGAAGGAGTATTTGCCAGTAAAGGTAGTAATGTGGAATTCATGGTGAAAAGTGTAGTGTTCCATTACATAAAATGAGGCTGGAAACACCGTGAAAAATGGTAGTAGGAGCAATAAAGAAATTCTCTGTTCCAGAAGTACACTGCATCATTGGTAATGGTATACTGTAGTCAGATACGGGTGGGAATAATGTCTACTGTGATTGAAAAGCCAGTGGAAAATCCGGCATGTGAGGTGTTACAGAAAGTATATCCTGGGATTTTTCCTGGCTCTGTGGGAACAAAGCCATAGGTGAAACAGGAGGAGAACTCTGAAGATGAAGGAAGTTGAGGTTCAATTATCAGAAACCATGTTTGATTGAATGGTTGAGAAAGAACAAATTCAGGTGAGGACAAAATGGATATTTTTAGTTCAGAGAACTTAGTTATCTTACAACAGAAAGATGAAACAATAAAGCAGTTGAATCAAAAAGCACACATAGAATCTCAGTATAACCCAGAATGTTACTATCTTAAAAATGAAGTCTTGATGAGGAAATGGAGGCCATCACATCTTCAAACAAGATGAAAAATCAACAGAATTTCGTCAGGTTGTGTTATCAATGAGTTACAGAAAGAGGGTGTTGTAGGTAGCGCATGAATTATCAGTAGGATGCCACTTTTGAATAAGGAAAACTTGAGCCAAAATACAAAAAACATTTTTATCGGCCTGGACTGCACAAGGATGTGGTTGACTTTTGGAGGACATATCATACGTGCCAAATAATTGGAAAATCTCAGGTAATGATAAAACCAGCATCCTTAACACCCATTCTCGCATTTGAGTAACCTTTTACAAAAGTCTTAATTCATTGCATGGGATCCATACCGAAAACAAACTGTGGGAATTGATATTTGTTGACCATAATGGATGTCTCCGATGGATTTCCAGAAGCCCTTCCATTACTCCGTATTACAGCTAAAAGGATTATAAAGAGTTACTCAATTTTTTTTTATTGGATACTGACTACCCACAGAGATATAATTGGATCAAGGATCACATTTTACTTCAGAATTATTCGAGGATTTTATGGATCCATTCATACTTTTTGAAATTAGGAATGCACCTGATGAATCAACTAAATTCGGTCAATTAGAATTAACTTTTGGGCATGAGGTGAGAGGACCACTGAAATTAATTGAAGTGGTAAAAGCTAATTTATATTAAATTATCAAGTCACTTACTTAATTATAATTTAATTAAGGAGAAATTGGTGAGTCTGAGAATATACTATTGGACGGTGTGTCACATGTTAAGGAACTGATTAAATAAATTGGATGAGTTGGCCGAACAACATTTAAAAGCGTAACTTGAAATGAAACAAGAAGTAGATAAGAGATCAAAAATTCAGTGTTAGTATTACTAACAGTGGTAAATGAACTTTTAAAGGCAAGGTTTAGTGGGTCTCCTCAAATTGAAAAGAAATTGAATGTGTCGAATTATTATTTGATAATAACACAAGGTAGAAATAGTGTGGCATGTGAATATGCTTGAACCAAATCCAGATGATTCTGAATTTGGCGTTCTCCAATTTAGTTTGAGGAATGAGCAAGTTCTCAAAAATTGGAATAAAGTTTTTGAGTTACCTTCCAAAGGATAAATGAAATGACCTGAAAGAATTATTACAATCATTTAGGGAGATATGTGGGAATAAGCTGGGAAGTACTAAAATGATTGTGCATGTTGTAGATATAAGAAATGCTGTTCCAATTAAGCAACGCCCTTTTTGGCTTAACTCTGTAAAATTTGAATGGCGGTGCAGGCTCGAAGGGCTGAATGGCCTGCTCCTGCACCTATTGTCTATTGTCTATTCTTCAAAGGTGACATAATTGAAGTGAGTTGCCGTGAATGGAGATCACCTATTGTAATGCTGCCAAAAGCCAGGTGGTACCCAACGATTATATGTGGACAGCCACAAAGTCCACGCAGTTTCGAAATCCAGTTTATATGCTGTTCCATAACGGGAAGATTGTAGTTAGAAGGAGGGACAACCAACTTGTATTTCAAAGCTGATCTTAATTCTGAGGATAATGGTCGGTACCTCTTTATCCAAAAGAGCAAAGGAAGTTTTGGCTTTCATGCCCGAAAGGACTTTACAGTTTACAATCTCGCCATTTGGTATGAAGAATGCACCACCCTAATTTCAAAGACTAACCAATAAGTCATTTTGGGATTTCCCAATTGTGTGGTGTACATAGATGACGTGGTGATTTTTAGTCATGCATGGAAGGAACATTTTGGAGCATCTAGCAGAATTGTCAATTGACTTCAGGAAACTAGCTTGGTGGTAAACATGGCTAAGACTGAGTTTGCAAAAGCCCAAGTCATATTCCTACGGCATATCGTTGGACATGGCCAGATGACCCCATAGAATGAGAAAGCAAAGGTTATTGGTCAGTTTCCCATACTGTTCACGAAAAAGGAAGTATCACGATTCCTGGGACTGAGTGGTTGTTATCAAAAATTGTACCAAATTTTAGCAGTGTTGTTGCTCCACTAACTGACCTGTTGAAGAATTGCAGAACATTTCAGTGGATGGAGAAGTGTCAGAAGGCATTTGACAACCTAAAAGCTGTATTGACCACTGCTCTGGTGTTAGCAACACCTAAATTATGCGATGTTGTTCAATGTGGTTATCAATAAACATAGAAAAGAGTTGCTTTTATTTGTCATTCTCTACTATCTACGCCTGATACAGTAAAACAAGACAGCGTTCCTCTGGTATTTGTCAGTGCTGTGCTCTTTGAAGAAAACGATAAGAGGATCAAAAGACCTATTGAGTGTTTCTCACAAAAGTTGAACATTCATCAAAAGAAATTTTCCATCATTGTGAAAGAGACCTTCAGTTTGGTGTTCGCATTGCAACATTTCAACATTTATGTTGCCAGTGTTCGATCTGCAACAATTATGTATACTGATCATGCCCCCTTAATACTTTCAGAAAAAAATAAGGATATAGACTGTTTAGATGGATCTGTTCGCCGAGCTGGGAATTTGTGCTGCAGATGTTTCGTCTCCTGTCTAGGTGACATCCTCAGTGCTTGGGAGCCTCCTGTGAAGCGCTTCTGTGATGTTTCCTCCGGCATTTATAGTGACTTGTATCTGTCACTTCCGGTTGTCAGTTCCAGCTGTCCGCTGCCGTGGCTGGTATATTGGGTCCAGGTCGCTGTGTTTAATGATTTGAACCTGTGGATGAGTACCATGCCTCTAGGAATTCCCTGGCTGTTCTCTGTTTGGCTTGTCCTATAATAGTAGTGTTGTCCCAGTCGAACTCATGTTGCTTGTCATCTGTGTGTGGCTACTAAGGATAGCTGGTCATGTCGTTTTGTGGCTAGTTGGTGTTCATGGATCCGCAGAAAGATGTTACCAAGTAGTGCTGGAATGTAAGCTGCTCTTTTTGAAAAATTAGACAGAAGAAGCGTGAGTGGGTGGAGTCAGGTTCTCTCGCTCTTTGTTGTTGGATTTTTTTTTCAATGTTCTTTTTTACTGAATTGGAAGTGGGAGGATCATGTGAGGAAGATCTGCTGAATTTGCCTTTGCCAATGTTCTGTTTGTGGGATGCTGCTATAGTGGAACAGTTGATGTTTAGTAGTTAATAATATTGTTTTATTAAGTATTTCAGTAGGGTTAAAGTTGTGTGCTTTGCTTAAAGTCGAGTGGTGGACTAATTGATCATATATGGAACACAGTACCTTACACTTGCCTTTAAATAAATAACCTAGACCCTAACTTTTATCTCCTTGATATATTTTGGAAAGCTTGATATGGTCTGGTTCATAACAAACAGTGCAGGAATGGTGATATACTTTCAAGTTCGAATGGGATGGAGGGGAACTTGCAAGTGGTGATGATGTATATTTATTACTATTGCTCTTCTAGATCGTAGTGGTGGTGGACTTGGAAGGTGTTATGAAGAAGCCTTGGTGAATTTTTGCAATACACTGTATAGATGGTACACAGTGTTGTTATTGAGCATTGGTGATAGTGTTGATGTCTATATTGTGTTCCACAAATCCGGACAACACAAGTTTCAGGCTTTATCGGACAGCCGGCAAGAGATTCTCAATGTCCTCAAAGTAGTGGTGTGTCTACTTGTGGTGACACTTCTCCACGAATCTCTCCTCTACTCACAAAGACATGTTTTTCTAGGGATTAAGCATCAGGTTTATCAGTCACATGGCCAATTGTCATTACATTGTTTAAGATAGGTAATTATGAATTTACAAAACCCGATGAATATCGATGTCCTGTGATAACTTGTGAATGGCTTACAGGGACTGATTATTGTATTCTTCATGATCATGTGTTGATGGGAAGAGATTAAAACAGAAGGGTTTTGCCTGTTCTTAATGAGGGATTCACATACCTATGCTAATATGGAGGGGAAGTAAGACAATGGGAGCAGGAGGCAGTATAGCAGGATTGTGGCCAAGGCGCTCAGTCTTGTCTGGGAAGGACAAATACCTCTGTCTGAGGCTGCAGAGGAATCCACATGTGTGTCTCCACAGGACACTCCTACTGAGATGTTCTGTCTATACTGTAAGAGGACAGGCTTCCAATTGATACTGCTGTGAATTTCTTTCGCAATGGAATGTTTAACCCTGGAGTCCCCGGTATGCCATGAAAGAGAAGTAAAACATGGAACTGATCCCTTTGTGGCTTTCTAACTTCCTTAGTAGAAAGACTGAATGCAGATGATGTGCCAGTCAGGTGAACTTTGTGGAAAAGATTTTCATGGATTTGGGAGGGAACATCATCTTCAATCTTTTGAAGAGGAATTAGAAGATGGAGCACTAGTTTACAAAAAAATAGACATTTTTGTTTTGTGTAAAGGAGGATTGATCATATTTTGAAGTGGCGTGGAACCATCCCTGAAGTAGGATAGTCTTTGACATTGTCAAATTTCATTGGGCTCGGTAAGAGATGTCTGATTAATGTAGTTTATCAGCAATGGGCTCCAACTTGTAGATGTGTGCTTGGACACGGAAACAAGATATTTGAAAAAGATGTGAAAGATCTGGACTTGTGATACATGCACTCAAAGCTTAGACGCAGTGGGGAGAATAGAAGAACAAAGACATGATTGTTCCATTCTTGATTGCAAAGAAATCAGTGACCATTTGTTTGAGCATGAGAAGTAAAGGAGAGAACATCAAGAATGTTTTCTCCACTGACGAGCACAATCTAAGGTTTTCTACCTTTTGAAAAGATCATGGAAAAATGGGGGAACCAGAACCTGAGTAATTTGTGCAATTTGGGAATGAAAATCAGTAGTTCTGTTCGTCAAGCTCCCATTTATCCTTCTTGGAAATTTCTGTCTTTCATCCTAGTCATAGGGTTAGCTGAGAAGAGGATATTAAAGGGCAAGAGTAAGAAATTGATCAGGATGAGTTTTCAAAGTATTATGACCACAGCATTGGGAATATGAAAATGTAGTTTTCAGTGATTTGTGTCAGTTCTGCAAAAGGAAGTAAGGATGTAGGATGGTTTCTATTCTGGCTGCCTGAAAGAAATGGAATTTGGATTGGCAGGTGGACTGCTTCCAGGCCTCGCTGTTTTTTAGTTAACTATACCAGATGTATGAGCATTGCCCAAGAACCATATTTAGCTATCTGCCCAAAAAGGACAAATGGAAGTCCTCTACAGCTTTTCTACCAATCTTCAAGGTGCTGATTCAAACTTCTGTATGCTTTTAATGTTTGTGGAACTGTGGAGGCATTTGCACATGGCCATTTTTAATTAATCTGCACAATGAATAGCAATAAGCTGTTTCACCTGAAGAAGGTTCGTGACCTGAAGTATTAACTTGCTTTTTTCCACAGATGCTGCCAGACTTGCTGAGATTTTCCAGCAGCTTCTATTTTTTTTTATTTTGGCTGATTCACCTTGTGGACAATTGCTGTTTAAACCTAGGAGATTACTCACCTTATGTCCCTCTCTGCACTTACATCAGTGAACTTTTTCTACAAGTTTCAGTAGAATAAACAAAGTTAAAAATCACACACCAGGTTCTCGTCCAAGAAGCTTATTTGGAAGCAGTAGTTTTCAGAGCACTGCTCCTTCATCAGGAGATTTGAAGGAACAGCGTTCCAAAAGCTAGTGCTTCCAAATAAACTCCGGTTTCTGAGATCTCTCTCGATCCTCAGGTCTGCTTCTGCTGAGCATCTTCCAAATAATTTTCTAAGGTCTTTCTTCAATTCAGTCCACTGACACTTGGATGCTTTCTGCATTATTTCCAAAACCCCAATGCTACCCCAACAAAATGAAACACATAATTATTGTGAGTTCCTCAGTCTGTATATAATTAATTTCACAATGTTTGCTTTTTGTCTCTGTATGATAGCATTCTTTTCCAATTGCATTCTGAACTAGTCACTCATTTGACATGTTAATTTATATTGATGGTTCACTGCATTATTGTGAACTGCGGTTTGTTGGATTAGATGTTAAATAAAGTTTCCACCAGCCTCTGTTTTAATTTTTTTTGATTGAGTCAGACTTTGTCCTTGATGTATGAATCACATTTGTTAGTGTATTTCTTCAGGGTTGGAATAGGCTGTGTTTTTTTTCTTGCTTTCCAGCCCAAAAGCAGGTCCCACTCACGGTATGACAACCTCCCCAGTGGATAGGTTAAGACCGCAGGTCCCAAATCCACCACAGGTGGAATGCTATTTTAATCCTGTGTTCTCGGTACCAATTGTATCTACAATGGCCATCCAGCTAGCTGAACAAAAGGATGTGACTCTGTGTATGCTGTAGCATTCAGTTTTATGGATGGACATGGAGTGGCTCTAATTTCATTTCAACACATGGCTGACTACAGATCTGATCAGGCAGCATCCGAGGAGCAGAAAAATCGACGTTTAGGGCAAAAGCCCTTCATCAGGAATAAAAAGGGATTTTGCCCAAAATGTTGATTTTCCGACTCCATGGATGCTGCCTGACCTGCTGTGCTTTTCCAGCACCACTCTAATCTTAACTCTAATCTCCAGCAGCTGCAGTACCCACTTCTGCCTGACCACAGATCTTGTCTACTCTTGGCACTACCACAGTTGAGTGTTGGAAGCAACTGCAAGTTAACATTTGATCTGTTCAGATAAGGTTACAAGCACATTTCCTTAGTCATCAAGTCCTAGAGTAGAACATCAAACTCAGAGTTTCTTGTCCAGAGGCAGGGGCACTACCACTGCACCACCATAAGTCCCAATAGATTATTACAGTCAGTTCTGTTCACGTGCAGAAAATTGCGTAATACTAGCACCATGTAAACTATTCGGGCCAAAATCCCCAATACATGCTTTAAAAGTTTGTGCCTCCGAGACAGTGTCCCAAATTCGTCAATCATGGTATAGCAAATTTGCGCTAATGAAACGTGTTGTAGCAGAGCGACCTGTACTATTTTTGAAATAGAACACTCTCTTTGATGAGTATCTATCAGCTAGGGTTTTTTTAAGGAGGTCGTTTGACTTTTTGTTTTAAATTTGTTTCGTAGGCAATTGAAGTGTTGCTAGGAATTTGGCATTGTACTAATGTACATGATAAACTGTTGGCAATGAACCCTAAATTTGAAGTGTTAAAATAGAATTATGTATTAGGAAAATCTTTTTCAGTGTTGATGATGTTTACAGCAATAGATACAGAAATAAAAACTTGAAAACAGAAATGACAGTGGGACATCCATCCTCTACCTCCAGTTTTACAAATTCATACTTTCCTTTAGGACACAGGTTATATACATAGGCAACTTGAACATGTATGCACTTTTATTGCCTACGTATGTACAGCATATGAAGGTAGATCAGTCACTGTGGCAACATTCCTACTGAGGGATGAACTGAAGTTTATTTAAATCTTGTTGGTATCTGCTGCGATATAACAAATTGCCTTGCATGATCTAAGAACTGAGTAAATTCAAAATAGGCCAGCTCTCTGCAGGCAGTTTATATTCATTTGATTCAAATTGTTTCAGTTCACAGTTGACTTTAAATAGTTGTTCATTGTGACAGGTAAGTATATGATGCCCATATCATCAGCTTGGTAACAAACCCTTTTTTCTATCAAATCTAAAAAGGAAGGAACTGCATTAAAATTGGCATTTGCTGATTTCCTGGATTTTTCTTTCTCTCTGTAAAGTTAGTTATTATGAAGTGGTTCTTTTAAATGGCTAGTTCAGAATGGTCATTTCTGAAGGGTCAATGGACCCAAGACGTGAACTCTGCTTTCTCTCCACAGATGCTGCCCGACCTGCTGAGTTTTTGTTTCCATCATTGGCAGTTCTTTTTTTTTATTTCTACTTTTTATCACCCGGAGCCTTTTGTACCCCATAGTTCTGCAATATCTCGTTCACTTTTTTTTTCCACAATATACTCCACCTGCTAAAGCTTTTGCCATTCGCTTAACCTACTGATATTTTGTCATAGCTTCTTTGCTTATCAATCTTTGTTATCAAATTTAGCACCATCTTTTCCATTCCTTCATCAAAGTTATTGATATAGCTTGTAATCTCTGTTGCACTGAACTGATTGATTGATTGCTTCTTGTCTGCTTGAAATGATCCATTTATGTCTACATTTTCCTGTGAGGCAACTAATTCATTTATCTATGCTAACATGTCACATCTCCTTATACCATGAGCTCTTGAATCATGTTGTGACTTTTGGTGTGGCACGTTTTCGACCCACTGTCGGTTTAAAAAAAAATGATCATGTAGTTCCATGTTCAGCTGATATGATATAGTTTGGAGGGGAACAAGCAGGTGCTGGTTTTCCCAATGCATTAGCTACATTCCTCCTTTCTCAGTAATAGAGGTCATGGGTTTGGAAGATGCTATTGAAGGATCCTTGGTGACTTGTTGTAGTGCATGTTGTGCATGGTACACATTGCTGCCACTGTGCATTTGTGGTGAAAGAATGTTGAAGCTGGTGGATATTGTGTCAGTCATGCAGGCTGCTTTGTTCAGGATGGTGTTGAGCTTCTAGTGTTGTTGAAGTTGCACCCATTCTGGCCGCTGTTGGGTATTCTGGCACATGCTCCTGATTTGTGCCATGTGGAAACAGGTGAGTTACTTGCCACAGAATTCCCAGCCTGTGACCTGCTTCTGTAGCTGTTGCTTTTATGTGGCTAGTCAAGTTCAGTTTCTGATCTATGATACTTAAGATGTTCAGAGTGGGGAATCAGCAATAGGGAGACCATTGAATATGCAGAGAAGATGGCCTAGTTCTATTCTTTTCCTTATTTCATGTGGCGGATCCAGCAGTCACCTGCTAAAACTGCTACTGACTTTGACTTTGATATTAAAAATAGCTCCAAGTAAAGAACTTTTATACTTTGGTTGGCTTTGTGGACAGCTGAGGCCAATTTTAAATAATAACTGGTATAAGTGACGATTTTGATTCAGTCCCAATGTTTGCCCAGTCTACTTTAAATGTTTTGAATGCTAAATGAAGTTGAATTGCTTGGAAATGAGGCAGTGAAAATAAAAACTAGATCTACTGTTTTTCACTGATTCTTCGACATCTCTAATGGATTTGAAGAAACATTTCTGTCTGGTAGGTTTCACTCCTTCATTCCTGGTCTAGTGTTTTTTGAAAGAGAAGATAAATGTGCATAGCTAAGTTTAATTGAATGGTTTAAGTAGGTGTCATAGAATGTGGAAAATAAAATTTTGAGTATTGTCTATGTCTAGTGACTGAAATGAGATCAATTTCTTTTTGATGCATCTGCACGTAATGAATAATGTAAAGGTTTAGTGTTTTGGACTTAATACCCTTCTCATTTAAATACTATCCCTTGGCGAAGTCATTCGGAAACACAGCATCAGGTTATGTGCATGCTTAATGGCATGAAGCTCTGTCTCATTACCACCTCTCTTACCCTGTACCTTGATTTCTTTTTTCAAATTGCTAATCTTACTTCCTGTACTGGATGTACAGAGGTCTTCCACAGTCAAATAGTGACATACTATTGTCTTTGGTAAATGCCGGAGATTTTATGCCTTGACCACAAGTGCAAACAGCTAAGTGTTTCCACAACAACAGATCCAGTTTAAGCTCTGTCCAATAATTAAACAACTCACTGCAAGAGGAGGCTCTACAGATCTCCTCAATAATTGAGGATTCGTACACACTATTGTTGCAAATGCTTCAGCCATATCTTTTGCGATCTTCAACCAGAAGTGTTGAATGGATGATCTACCTCTGCTTCCTCCATAGGTCCCCAGCGTCAATGTCAGTCCTTAGCTAAGTCACTTCAGTCTGAGATCTCAACAAACACCTGGAATCACTGGATATTGCAAAGACTATGGGGCCTGACAATGTTCTGGCAATAGTGCGAAAGCCTTCAATCTTGCTGCACCCCTACCTGAGCTGTCCCTCTATAGCTATGATACAAACATGTACCCAGCAATATGGAAGCTTGCCCAGGCATGTTCTGCACATGCTAAGCAGGACAAATCAAATCCAGACAATTGCCACCTTGTCATGTTACTTTCAATCATCAAAATTTATGGAAGGTGTCATTAACAGAACTGTCAAACAGTGCTTGCTCAGCAGTAACTGCTTACTGATGATCAGTTTGGATCCTGCTAGAACCACTTAACTCTTGACTATGTTACAGCCTTGGTTCAAACATAAACAAAAAAGCTGAATTCCAGAAGCAAAATGAGAGGAATGTTACTTGATATCAAGACTGCAGTTGCCTGAGTGTGACATCAAGGAACCCTCTCAAAACTAGAGTCCGTGGGAATCTGGGAGAGAATACTCCATTGGTTGGAGTTGTACGTGGCAGAAGGGAGGATGATTGGAAGGAGGTTATTGGAAGTTGGTCATCTCACCTGGACATTTCTGCAGGAGTTCCTCAGGATAGTATCCGAGGCCTGACCATTTTCAGCTGCTTCATCAATGACCTTCCTCTGTTGTTAAGTCAAGTGGGAATGCTTGCAGTGATTGTGCGATGATCAACAACATTCATGACGATTCATAGTAAAAGAGTTCAATCTAATAATCACTCCATGATATTACCATCACAGACTTCCCCCAAAATCAATATCCTGGGGGTTACTGTAGATCAAAACTGAAGTGGGCTAGTCCAGTAAAACTGTGTCTACAAGAGCAGGTCAGATGATAGGAATCTTGCAGTCAATAACTCACCTCCTGATTTTACAAAGCTTGCCCACCATCTACAAAGCAGAGATCAGGAGTACGATGAAATGCTCCTCACTTGCCTGGATGAGTGAAACTTCAGCTAAACAAGCTTGATAAATCCAAGACAGAGGTCCACTTATTCGGTACCACATCCACAGTGATTGGTATCCTCTTCTTCATTCCATCCACTAAGAATACTCAGTAGCAACAGCATAAACCATGGACTAGATGCTCTGCAGAAGTTCACCACATGGATTAGGACAGCAAATACATTGGGGAATTACTCACTTTCGCACTCTCTTTCACTTTCTCGAGTTCGTTCTTTCTCTTTCTTGTCTCTCTCTCGCTCGCGCTCTCTGTCTGTTTCTCTCATTCTTTTGGTTGTCTGCTATCTTTCTCGCTCGTTCTCTGTCTTGCTTGAGCGTACACTCTCTCTCACCTCTCTTTTGCATCTCTCTCCCTCCCCCCAATGCACTCGCTGTCATGCGATCTCTTTCACTTGCTCTCTTTCGCTCGCTCTCTTTCTCGCTCACTCGCGCGCACGCCCTTGTGCTCTCGCCCTCTTGCTCTCTGTCTCCCTCTCACTTTCGGTTGCTCGGTCTGTCGCTCTTGTTCAATCGCTTTCTCGCTCACTTGCACTCTCACTTGCTCATGTTCTCTCTCCCCCCTCGCTGTTGCTGTCACTTGTGCTCTTTGGGGGCGGCATAATGACTCAGTAGTTAGCACTGCTGCCTCACAGCGCCAGAGACTCGGGTTCGATTCCAGCCTTGAGTGACTGTGTGGAGTTTGCACATTCCCTCAGTGTCTTGATGAGATTAGATTACTTACAGTGTGGAAACAGGCCCTTCGGCCCAACAAGTCCACACCGACCCGCCGAAGCACAACCCACCCATACCCCTACATTTACCCCTTTACCTAACACTACAGGCAATTTAGCATGGCAAATTCACCTGACCCGCACATCTTTGTGACTGTGGGAGGAAACCGGAGCACCCGGAGGAAACCCATGGGGAGACACGGGGAGAATGTGCAAACTCCACACAGTCAGTCGCCTGAGTCTGGAATTGAACCCGGGTCTCTGGTGCTGTGAGGCAGCAATGCTAACCACTGTGCCACCGTGCTCTGTGTGGGTTTCCTTCGGGTGCTCCAGTTTCCTCCCACAGTCCAAAAGATGTGCGGGCCAGGTGAAATGGCCATTTTGAATTACCCATAGCATTAGGTGCTTTAGTCAGAGGGAAATGGGTCTGGGTGGGTTTCTCTTTAGAGGGTCGGTGTGAACGTTTTGGGTTAAAGGGCCTGCTTCCACACTGTAGGGAATTTAATCTCCATCTAGTCTAATCTTTCTCGCTTGCTCGCGCTCCTTCTCATTCTCTCGCGATCACACTCTCGCTGTCTGTTGCTTGCGCCTTCGCCCATGCCTTCGTCCACGCTCTCACCCTCGCCCCCTTGGCCTTGCCCACGCCTTCGCGCTCTCCATTGTTCGCGTCCACTCTCAGGTCCTTGTGCCCTTGTCCTCCCTCCTCCTTGTCCTCCTGTCCTCGTCCTTATCCTCGCTCTTGCCCCCTCGTCCTCAATCCCGTGCACATTCTCATGCACTCCTGCTCTTGCACCCTTGCCCACTCACCCTCGCCCTCTCTCTAGCGCCTTCACTGCTGCGAGGCAGCAGTGCTAACCACTGAGCCACCATGCCGTCCCCAAAGAGAGCGAGCAAGAGCGAGATAGACCATGCCCTCGCTCTTGCCATTGCCCTTGTCCTCACCCATGTTCTGTGCACGCCCTTGGCCTCCCGCCTGCCCTCGCGCCCACTCTCGCCCTCTCGTACTCCCCCTCTTGCCCTTGCCCTCTCCCATACTTTCTCCTGTGCTCGTGCCCATGGCCTGGTTCACACTCTCGACCGCGACTACACCCTTGCTCGCAATCTCTCCCTTGCCCCTTTGTGTCCTCGCTCTCTTTGGCGCCCTTTCGCTCTCTTTTGTGCCCTTTCGCTCTCTGTTTTCGCTCTGTCTCATGTGCTCGGTCTTGCGCACTCTTTCTCTTTTCCTTTCTCTCTTTGTTTTTCTATTTCTGTCTTTCTGTCTTTTTCCGTGCTCACATGCGGGCTCTCTCGCTCTTGCCTCGCACTCTCGCCTCTCTCTCTCTCTCTCTCTCTCTCTCTCTCACGCGAGCGCCATCTGTCATGGCATACTTGTACTCTCCTGATCCAACAAAAACATTGCACCACCCTGCCCTGATGCAGACTGGGTATCAGACCTGGTACTCTATATGGCCCTTTGCTCAATGAGCCATTGGAAAGCATTCAGGAGGTCTCGAGTCAATAGTGTTTGAGCACAAGCAGCAAATTTGTAAGCTTAAATTAAAAGCATACTTTTTTTATATTCCAGTATTGCATTTTGGATGAATAGTAGATCTAGTTAAGAAACCAGAAGTTTAATTTGGGCTGAAACTTCTACTAGATGCAAGTTTTGATAATAGCCCTGTTAGAATTGGTGTAAACGTCATTTTGATTTGAATAACTAGATGCCTGCAATCAATTAAACATACATTTGAAGTGGATAAAGCTCGGTGGATATATGTAACTTTGACAAGTTAATATCGACAAGCAACTTACACTCCTTTTAACAATTTTCTCTTTCTTTTAAGTACATGAATTGAGTCCTAATTACCCTATTCAGTGGCTGCACACTGGTTAATTTATGGAATAGCTTCCCAATGTGTTTTTAGGCAGCAACCTTTTTGATCCAACATTACCTGGAGCATCAGACGCTGAGGGGTGACCTTACTGATGTTTATAAAATCATGAGAGACATGGATAGGTTAAATAGACAAAGTCTTTTCCTTGGGGTGGGGGTGTCCAGAACTAGAGGGCATAGGTTTAGTGTGAGAGGGGAAAGATATGAAAGAGTCCTAAGGGGCAACTTGTTCACTCAGAGCGTGGTTTGTGAATGGAATGAGCTGTCAGAGGAAGTGGTGGAGGCTGGTACAATTTCAACACTTAAAATGCAGCTAGATGGGTATATATGAATGGTGTATATTTCCGGGCCAAGTGCTTGAAAAAGAGACTAAAATAGGTTATGATATCTGGTCAGCATGGATGAGTTGGACCAAAGGGTCTGTTTCCGTGCTGTACTTCTCTATGACTATGACTATTACTGACTTTGCTTCATCAAGCCCTCAACACCATGATTTAATTTTTTTGTTAAATTCTCTGACCATTGTTTTATTCCTAGGTTAATACAATTCTTCGGTTATTTCCCAGACAGTGTGCAGTTTTGGCTTGTGTTAACTGATCTAATTCCTAATATTCATTCAAACCATTTAGATTGTGTATAGAGCATTTTCATAAACATTTTGAACAAATTATTTAAAGTGTGACCCATGAGATTTCTCAAGTACTTTATTTATAAAACTTTGATCGTTTCTTCAGACTTGTGCTATACTTTTCTTTACCTGATAACTACTGCCAGACTGTACAGCACACTGATCTTACACGCTCATCCGAGTCTCCTTCCTGCTGCATCTTGTTACCCCCTTTTTCTTTGTATAAGCACAAACTATCTTTAGCACCAAAATGTTTGATTTGCATTTCTTAGTATAAAATGCTACTTCCATTCATATACTGAAGCATTTATCAACTATGCATATGTGATACATATAAGTTAAAGTCAAGACACTTTTATAACCCTGTTGCTTAAAGATATTGAGCAGTGATGAATTCTGTGAGTAACTGTGCTCCTGATGCTGGTCTCTGGGGAATCCATTAGTCACAGCTGCTTTTGTAGCTACTGTAATTTCCTGTTTTCTGAACAATGAGTGACAGAATCAAAAATCTCCTTTTAAGATCCTGTAGGCAATCAGTTTTTCTAAGTAATCTTGCTGAAACTTTCTGAATGTGCACATGTGAAGTATGCTAACAAAAGATGTGAATTCTAGATCTCTCTTTTGTAGTCAACTGTTGTGTCCCATTTGAGGTTTGAATGAAATGAGCACACTATACTTTTAGGAGAAATTAAGGACTGTAGATGCTGAAAATCAGAGTTGAAGAGTGTGGTGCAAAAAAGCACAGCTGGTCAAGCAGCATCTGAGGAGCAGGACAATCAATGGTTCAGGCATTAGCCCTTCATCAGGAATGAAGCTTGTGGGCCAAGGGGGCTGAGGTAAATGGGAGGCAGAGTGTGGGCTGGGGGAAGGTAGCTGGGACACCGATAGGTGGGTGAAGGTGGAGGTGAAAGTATTAGGTTGGAGAGGACAGTGGAGCAGATTGGTGGGAAGAAGATGGACAGGTAGGACTGTTCAAGTGGGCATTGCAGAGGTTGGAAACGTTGGGACTGGGATAAGGCAGGGCATGGGGAAATGGGGAAACTGGTGAAATCCTCATTGATCCCGTGTGGTTGGAGGGTCCCAAGGCAGAAGATGGGGTATTCTTCCTCCAGGCATCGAGTGGTTAAGATTTGGTGATGGAGGAGGCCCAGGACCTGCATGTCCTTGGCAGAGGTGAGAGGAGTAGTTCAAGTACTCAGCCACAGGCTGAGTTAGTGGGTCGGTTAGTGTGGGTGTCCCAGAAGTGTTCTCTGAAACAATCCGCAAGTTGGCGTCCTGTCTGCCCAACGTAGAGGAGACCACATCAGGTGCAACAGATGCCGTAGGTGACGTGTGTGCAAGTACAGGTAAATTGCTGATGGATGTGGAAGGATCCTTTGGGGCCTTGGATGGAGGTGAGGGGTGTGGGGGGGTGGGAAGTGTAGGCACCGATTTTTGCACTTCTTGAGATGGCAGGGGAAAGTGCTGGGAGGGGAGGGTTGATTGGGGATGTGGACCTGATAAGGGAGTAGCTGAGGGAATGGTCTCTCCGAAACGCAGATAGGGTTGGGAAGGGAAATATATCTCTGGTGGTGTGGTCTGTTTTGTAGGTGACAGAAATGGCAGAGGTTGGTGGGCTGGAAGGTGAGAACCAGGGTTTTTTTTTCCTAGATCTGATTGGAGGGGTGGGATTCAACGGTGGAGGTACTGGAAGTGGAGCCTTCCCATTTATCTCTCAGCCCTCTTAGAGCACAGGCCTCATTTCTGATGAAGGGCTCGTGCCCGAAACGTCAACTCTCTTGCTCCTCGGATGCTGCCCAACCGGCTGTGCTTTTCTAGCACTACACTCTTCGACACTATACTTTTACTCAATCTAACTACGAAGCAAAGTTCAGTAATCCTTCCTCAAGTTGGACCGTGACTTTTGACTTCTAATCGTATATTTTGAGTAGTGGAACAACAGAGTCACGTACTTCATAAATTTTGTGAGAACAAATTAAATTTAATTAAGATTATTTAAGAAATATATTGCCTCACTTCCCTTCAATTTTCTTGACCACAATGTCAGTAACCCTATTTGAAATAACATGCCATTTTTGAATTTTTTTTGAGTTTGTGTTTTTTTTCCTGTTTTAACAGTCTATATTTTATTCACAACAGTAATAATATGCTTTGGCCTCTAGATAAGGAAAACTCAGAAATCACTAGTGGTATATTAAGTGTGATTGTCTTTCTTTACACTGTCCTTGAAAAAAAATTGATTCTTTCACAGGTATGTTTCCAGAAGGGTCAGTAACACTTGGATAGCCCCTAAGCAGTTGTGTTTAATTTTTCAACCTGGATATTGAAATCATCAGGCTTTTAAAACAAAAATTCACGCATGGTATATTGGCATTGCTGACTGGGCCAGCATTTATTGCTGTTCCGAGTTGCCCCTGAGAAAAGTTTTGTGGTGAGCTGATGCCTTGAACTTCTGCAGTAGGTGGATCAACAATGCCATGAAGGAGAGAGTTTCAGGATTCTAACCCAGCAAGAATGAAGGAACTGTTATATTTCCAAGGTTGAATGGTGAAAGGTTTGGAGGGGAACTTGTAGATGCTGGTGTTTCCATGTATCCACTGCCCCTGTCCTTCTAGATAGCAGTGATTGTGGATTTGGAAGGTGCTGTCTGAGAATCTTGCGTGAATTGCTGCAGTGCATCTTGATAAGGAAATATGTTGTCTATCTGTATTAATCAGCAAATATTAACATTTCCATTAAGGGTCACTGGCTAGTGATCAAGCATAGGAATGCTGGCTGATATTTTACAGCTAAATACTGGTATTGGATTTTTAATGAACAACCCAAATGTTGCTTTGAATGAGACTAACTTGCTCAGCAAAGATCAGAATGTTCAATCTTACAACTTGTATTGTAGCAAGGATGCCATAACCTATAGGTTATCAAAAAGCAAAGTTCACTTAAAATATTGCTTTTCCTTTTTTTTATTGTTATTTTTATCTTTTTCTGATGATTTCAATGTTCACATTTACATTGAGTTAGAAAATAAGGAGTCAAGGTTAGACCATCATGCAATTCTTTTGTTTCAGTTGCTCAAGGTTCAGTGTTATCCGATTCCTTGCGGTCCATTTACAATGTAGATTTATACCATGAAAATGATATTATGATGACATCAGTATCAAGCATCCATTACAAACTGCTAAACTTTAAGCCTGCCTATTTTGATGATGAGGTGTGGTGGAGCTTGATTTCTGTTTCAGGGTAGTTCACTGAGATACTTAAAAACTATTGTGAGTAGCACCATTTTTCTGTATCAGGTTTACCAACAGGTAACCAAACCACAGGCTAAAAAGTGGCCAGCCACAAGCTCTTATCTAGCCCACAAGTAAGTACTTGTGGAAGCTGCTGTTAGAAAATGTTTAGAAGCCAGTTGCCACCTGCAATTGTTGCTGATCCTTCATTCAGCCTCTGTCTTGACATGGGAGTGGGAAGGAGACTGCGTGGGACAGGATGTTTTTTGGGTCGGTGAAAGGACGAGGCTTGGCATCAGCAAATAGGCCAGTGGAAGACAAAAACATATTCCTTTGTGTAAATATTCCAGCCCCTGAAAGACTATAGGCAAGATGGCAGAGCAGGCCTCCAAAGCCTGCTGAGAGCGAGGAAGTAAAACACACCTATTTCCTTCATCCATAAAATCTAACCACAAAGCAAGCTAGGGGAAGAGGAAAACCCAGGCTAAAATCCAACTTGCTTCCATTCCTCAGTTTTGATATGAATTCAGCCAGGGCCAACTCAGTGTGTGCCACTAGATGCAAACACAAAATCAGCATTGGTTAAATCCAACTTGGCTGGGGTTTAATCCTAACCCCCATTCTTGACAATAAGGATTTAAGTACCTTGTCCCCGCTTCTTAATCAAGGTAGCAAAAAATAGATTCAATTAATTAGCCCTGCTGCTGCTTACATTTTTTTATTTATTTAAATTATCTATTTATTGTTTTGGATGACAACTTCTAAGTCATGTTTACTGTTCTACTAAACCTCACCTTTCTGAATTCTGCCTATCAACCTAGCCACCCCTCCAAAAGAATGAAAAAAAATGCCCTCGCCCTTAGTGGATCGTTGGATTAACCCCACTCTACGCTTTGTTAGTAACGGCAGTCGTGCTGCTTTTTGACAATGTTTAGAAATGAAAGAGTTGAGAAGTGGTGTCTTGCTGTCTTGGCCATGAAGGTGCAATTCATCTGAAACCATTCTCCTGGACTAAGAAATATCCACATTAAATATGGTGTTGAATTTGAAAATGTTATTGTAGATTTTATTATTGGCTAGTCCGTTTCTTAACTATAACTGTGTGTTTGTTTTCCTTACGTCACCCTTTTATTTTGCAAGTAAAACATTTATTGGTTGGTTTTTGGTTTGCTGAAAAAATTGTGTGTATCACGGGGATGTAATCATGTACAAAGGTAATGTGTGCTTGAGTAGTTATCAAAACAAGAACATAATGTGCTCCTGCAGTGATATTGTTGGCTACATAGATCGTTACACGACTGGTGTGCGAAGAAGAAATTTTCTCCAATCTGGACTCTCAAAACTTTGTCTAATTTAAATGTAGGCCTGTATTGGGTTTTGGGATAATGTTTTGTTTTTGGCTTTCATCTTGGGAAGGATAAAAGTACTGAGTTTTAACCCGTCCTAAGCCTGCATCTATATATGTTTATTTCAAATAAGGATAGAAGATGAAAGCCTAGATGAGCTTTTTTTACCTTCCTTTTCAAGGTTGAGATTCCAAACCTAGTTCTCCATTCTTCATCTGGGGGTGGTGGGGGCCTGCGACACTTCAGAATTTACCCTGACATGCTGTTTCAGAATCTTAAAGAAAAAGAGAGACTTGTTTTTAATAAAGCATCTTTCTTAACAGCAAGCTGTCTGAAAGTGTTTTAAAACTAATAAGAGTACTTTTAAAATGTGGTTACTGTTATAATGATCCCATGATGCAATTTCAAAGAACTCAGGAGTTCTCCCTACTGTTCTAGTCATTTTCTTTCTATTATTCATTCCTGAACAACATCACAAAAATGGGTCATCTGATTATTGTCACACTGCAATTCATGCTGTACACAAATTGGCTCTTGCATATACTTCATTAGAACTGTGACTGACTGCAATTTGAAGTAATGAAGCAGACTCTCAAGTGGAATGTTTTTTTTCTGGCTTGACAGCTACATCTCATTAGTAATGATAGTTGGTGTTCGTTGCTTCATAGTCACTACATGAAATGGTTAACTTCACCTTTTGCTCACACCTTTTAAAGTGCTTTACCCTTGTTGGGTAATCTGAGGAGAATGGGGGCCATCTTGAATCACAATTTTATTCATGACCATCATCACCACAAACAGTTAGGTTAGGAATACCAAGAAATAGTGGCACGGAGGCTCAGTGGTTAGTACTGCTGCCTCACAGTGCCAGGGACCCAGGTTCGATTCCAGTCTCAGGCCACTCTCCGTGTGGAGTTTGCATACTCTGCCTGTGTCTGTGTGGGTTTCTTCCAGGTGCTCTGGTTTCCTGCCACAATCCAAAGATGTGCAGATTAGATGAATTGGCCATGCTAAATTGCCCATAGTGTTCAGGAATGTGTGGGTTAGGTGCATTTGTCAGGGGTAAAGGTTGAGTAATAGGTTAGGGGAAATGGGTCTGGGTGGGTTACTCTTTGGAGGGTTGGTGTGGACATGTTGGGCGTAATGATCTGTTCCCACACTGTAGGGATTATAAGATTCTTCTGTGGCTCTACATGATAAAGGAACAATGATATACATCAAGTGAGGATGTGAGAGACGTGGAGGTGTAATTAAAGGTGACAGTGTGACATTGTTGTTTTTGTCAATCTTAAAAGTAAAAAGCACAAGAAAATGCTGTTAAAGTTGCAATGTAATAAATATTGTAGCAATGGAGTTCTGATGAAAGAAGTCTCATTGAACCCAGTGGCAAGAATACAGATAAATGAGATACTTTATCCAAGGTTTCTAGTTGGTGTTGCATCTTATTGCTTGTTTGTACTCGTGATGGAAAGTATCCATCACACATCCTTGTAGATAATGGATAAACCTGATTGTCTTAGAAGTCAGCTTTTCATTGCAAAGTACTTCTGTTCTTGAAGTTATGGTGATGTAGCTGGTCCATTTCAGCTTCTGGTCATTAGTAAGAAAAGAGGAAGAAATATCTACTCTTGTGAAGTTGTATGGCGAATGAGGAAGCATGGCAAGACAAAGCATGAGCTGTAGCTGATATTTTAGCATGGCCTTCACTTCAAATATGTAGCTGAATTGAACAGTCTAGAAGTGTACTCCAGTATTAACAGAAATGTTTGTGATATGGATTACAATGAGAAAGTATATAAGAAATGAGCAGGTAGGGAAAGAGTTAAGTTTGCAGTATTTTTGTGAAACAAAAGGTTCAGCTAGGCATGACTTAGATCAGATAAGAACTTGCAGTAAACAATGAGGGACTGGAGGCAAGGATAGTGGGTTAGCAAGATGGAAAAGCATTCCTTATGTAAAGCCATTTAACAAGATGAAGAAGCATTCAGTATGTAAAGTCAGTTAACAAAGTGAAAAGCATTATGTGAAGACAGTTATTCATTGTGTAACAGCAGATGGTTTAATCTTTACAATCAGCGAATGTCAATAGTCATGGTTACCCAATCAATATGTATGTTGCCTTATCTGGATGCTCCTCCCTTTAAGTGACTATATAATTCATTAAGAAACTGCTGTTTGAGAGAAGACCGAGAACTCATGTCACGTGGGTGATCGTTCTCTCTCCCTCCCAGGGCCCTGAATAAAGATGAAGGAGGTAAAACTGTGCTGTGTGTCTGAACATTTTGCTTCGACTGAACTGGACAATAATAACACTTGCCAGACCTGTCACCTTTTGCAGTTTGTCAAAAAGAAAATCATCCATTCCAGTTATCATTGTTCAAAACCATGCTAAACTTGTTGTTGGGTCCATATCCTATTCTCAATGAGCTGATGTTCTCCTCATTGTAGTTGTAAGCTTAGAAGTCTGATGAAAGGGAGTAAATACTGGAAGCACAGAAGCTACAGTACAGCTATAACCACAACTTTTCAAGACAAATGTACTACATAAGAGGCAAAATAAAAAATTATTTAAAGGAAAGAAAAAAGGTTGGTCCAAGTTTTTCTTGTCAGTGGTACAGTAAAGGAATGTTTTCATTGCACAAGTTTCTGACTTTGAAGTCCAACCCAGTACACGACTCTTCTAAAAATAATGTGCTATTTTTCCAGCAAATACTAGACTGTTTAATGTGACAGAATTATTACTGTTTAAATGTAAGGCACGGAAGAGATGCCTTGTAGAAATATTCATTTCCTAATAACATCTCATGAGCTTTAAGAAATCTACCCCTTCGGGACAATAAATGCAAATTTATTATGCAAATATAAATGTAAAAGAAAAATTGGGGCTTAATAACATGACCTTTTTTTAGGGAGCTGTCTATATCCTTGATATGTCACTTAACAGATGCAATCAGACAAAGTTGGCAAGGATTGGTTTGACCAATTTATTGACACACTTTGAGGAAGTAATGTGCTTTGGTTAAAGGGGAACGAGTGAATGTACTGTACTTGGATTTCCAGAAGGCATTTTAAAAGGTGTCTCATCAAGGGTATTGGAGAAAATAAGAGAAAAGCTTGTACTGTAGGTGGGAATATGATGGAATGAATAGAAAATTAGTTTGCTAAGAAGTAACATTAGGAATAAATGGGTAATGGTGAACACAATGTAAAAAATGGTGTGTGACAGAAATCGTGCTGGGCCTCAACTTTATCACAATTTAAATAAATGGGTTTGAATGAATGGACCAAATGGCTTGGTCATCCAAGACCAAGAGCGGCAGAAGAAGGGTGATTTTTGGAATGGAAATCAGTAATTAATGGTGTTCCGCAGGGATCAATGCTGGGACCTTTGTTTGTAATGTATATAACTAATCTGGAGGAAAATGTAGGTAATCTGGTTAAATCTGTGGATGACACCAAAATTGGTGGATTTGCAAATAGTGAAGAGTATTGTCAAAGGATTGTCCTGACATCAGTGGTGGGAAAGTTGTTGGAGAAGGTACTAAGGGATAAAATCTATTTATATTTGAAAACGAATGGGCTTATCAGTGATAGGCAACATGATTTTGCGGGGGGGAAGTCATGCCTTACCAACTTACTAAAGTTCTTTGAGGAAGTGACCAAGTTGATAGATGAAGGAAGGCTGTACATGGACTTTAGTAAGGCGTTTTAAGGTTCCCTATGGTAAACTAATAGAGAAAGTGAAGTCATATGGTGTGCAGGGTATTCTAACTAGGTGGATAAAGAACTGGTTGAGCAACAGGAGCCAGAGAGTAGTAGTTGAAGGGAGTTTCTCGAAATGGAGAAAGGTGACCAGCGGTATTCCACAGGGATCGGTGCTGGGGCCACTGTTGTTTGTGATATACATAAATGATCTGGAAGAGGGCACTATTGATTTGATCAGCAAGTTTGCAGATGACACAAAGATTGGTGGAGTAGCAGTAAGCAAAGGGGACTGTCAAAGAATACAGTAGAATATAGATAGACTGGAGAGTTAGGTAGAGAAGTGGCAGATGGATTTCAATCCAGGCAAATGTGAGGTGATGCATTTTGGGGAGTCTAATTCTAGAGTGAATTATACAGTAAATGGAAGAGCCTTGGAAAAGTTGATGAACAGAGAGATCTGGGAGTTCAGGTCCATTTTATTCTGAAGTTTGCAGTACAGGTGGATAGAGTGGTCAAGAAGGCATATGGTATGCTTGCCTTCATTGGACGGGGTATTGAGTATAAGAGTTGGCAGGTCATGTTAAAATTGTACATGACATTGGTTTGGCCGCATTTAGAATACTGTGTACAGTTCTGGTCGCCATATTACCAAAAGGATGTGGAGGCTTTGGAGAAAGTGCGGAGAAGATTTATGAGGCTGTTGCCTGTATGGAAGGGGCTAGCTATGGAGAGAGGTTGAGTAGGTTAGGTTTGTTTTCATTAAAGAAAAGGAGATTGAGAGGGGGCCTTGATTGAGGTCTACAGGGTAGTTAGAGATGAGCTTTTTGCTAGGGTGAAGGATTCAATACAAGAGGTCACACCTTCAAGGTAAGAGGTGAAAAGTTTATGGAGGATACACATGGCAAGTACTTTACACAGAAGGTGGTAGGTGACTGGAACACGTCACCAGCAGAGGTGGTAGAGGCAGGCACAGTAGATTCATTTAAGATGTGTCTGGACAGATGTAGGTGGGGAGCAGAAGGATACAGCTGCTTAGGAAATGGACGACAGGTTCAGACAGTGGATTTGGATTGGCTCAGGCTTGGAGGGCCGAAGGGCCTGTTCCTGGGCTGTAAACTTTCTTTGTTCTTTGTATAATTACAGTGGGATATGGATAGATTGCAGATTTGAACAGAGAATTAGTAGATGGAATTTAAAGCAAACAAATGCGAGGTGGTGCATTTTGGAAGATCAAATTCAGGTGCGAATTATAGAATAAATAGCAGAACCTTAGGTGCATTGACATGCAGAGGGATCTGGGTGTTCAGGTCCATGGATCCTTGAAAATGGCAATACAGGTCGATAAGGTGGTGAAGAAGGCACGCAGCATGCTTGCCTTCATCACCTGGGGAATTGGATATAAAAGTTGGCAAATAGTGTTAGTCGTATAAAACTTCAGTTAGACCACATTTGGAATATTGCTTATGGAATATTTGGAATATTGTTCGGATGGCTACGCTACCAGAAGGATGTGGAATCTTTGGAGATGGTGCAGAGGAGGTTTACTAGGATGTTGATGGTGTGAAGGGTTTTAATTATGAGGACAGGTTGGATAAACTTGGATTGTTTTCACTGGAAAGACAGAGGTTGAGGGGTGACCTAATTTGAAATCTACAAAATTGAGAGACACAGGGTGGAGAGTCAGAGGCAATTTCCAAGGGTGGCATCGGTTCAAGGTGAGAAGGGGAAAGTTTAGGGGAGAAGTGCGGGCAAAGTTTTCGGAGAGTTTGGTGGGTATCTGGAATGCACTGCCAGTGGAGGTGGTGGAAACAGGCATGTTAGCAAGGTTGAAGACTCATCTTGATCAACCCATGAATGTGAGGCAAACAGAGGGATATAAGATGCAAATCGGCAATAAGTAGTGGGTCTAAATAAGGATTAGGAATCCGTGCAGGCTTGGTAGGCCGAAAGATCTGTTCCTGTGCTGTATTGTTCTTTGTTCTCTTATACTGCAAGGAGAACTCTATACAAGAGCAAGAAGGCTATGCTTCATTTGGACAAGGTATTGAGACCACATCTGGAGTTCTGTATACAAATTGGGTTTCTTTATTTCAGGAAGCTTACATTAGAAATAGTTCAGAGAAGGTTTGCTCAACAAACACTGGATATGTTGCCGAAAGAGGAAAGACAAGCCTTGTACCTGCTGGAATTTAGAATAATAAGAGGCATTTGAGTGAAACAAATAAGATGCTGAAGGACCTTGACAGCATTTGGAAAGGATGTTTCCTGTTGTGGGACAATCTAGAAACCGGGGTCATTATTTGAAAATAAGCAGTTACCCGTTTTAGACTTAGTGTTTTTTTTTCTCCAAGGACCATGATTGTTTGGAACATGCTCCCTCAAAATGCACTGAAAGTAGAGTCTTTAAATATTTTTCAGGCAGAGTCAAAAAATTCTTGATGAATGAGTGAGTGAAAAATTATCCAGTTTGGCAGGAATGGGGAGTAATGAGATCAGCTGTGGACTTACTGAATGACTCTGCAGGTTTGAGGGGCCAAATATATGTTTGTAATGAACTTCAACCCATAATTAAAGTTTGAGAGCCTCATTCTTGCATGATGGATCATTTTTAAAAGGTTTTTTAAGTGAATGCAACTTTCCATTGGTTCTTTTTCCTTGCTTTGTTCATTTAATCCTTTCATTCTTTTATTTCTGTTTCTTTGTCTTCATATCTCATTGGCTATAACCTGTCAGCTTGCACTTGCAGCAATCTCTGGCCGCGTTTCTTTCAAGTGAAAAAGTGTAAAAACATAAAAGTGGGTAAAACCACCAGTTTGCCCCCTCATGCAAATTCTGGACCAGTGATTCATACTCCATTTTGAATCCTGCTTGGAAGTCTTCAGCAATTTTCGTTAATAGCCTTTGCATGTACAAACAAATAAGTTAGGAGCAAACAGTAAGTCATTCAGCTCTCTCAAGCCTATTCTGCCACTTGATAAAATCATGGCTTCTTTGATTTGTAACTCTAAATCCATGTTCCTAGCTAGCCTGGATAACTTCTCCCCCTTTTCTGAACAAGAATCTACCCACCTTTTGCATTAAAAATATTCAAGAAATTTTCTTCTATGAAATTTTCAGAAAGACTGTTCCAGTGACTCTGAACCCTCTGTCACAAAACCTTTACCTGTGTTTTAGATGGTTGCCCCTGATTTTCAAACAGTGATGCCTAGTACTTGATTCTCATACAAGAGGCAACTTCCTATACACAAACTATCTTGTCAAAATTTCCCTGATTCTTAAATTTCAATTAACTCAACTCTTCCTCTTCTAAATTGTGAGAACACAAACCATCCTTCCCTCATGTGATGTTTTGTGTACTGTTATCTATTCTAATCTTTTTTCCCCATTACCCAACCTTTGAAAGCTTTGTTAGAGTCGCAGCACTGAGTTTCTCTGCTTTCAGGGCAATTGCAAAGGACAAGGTAACCTGCCAGTGTTTATATTTGTGCTGTCAGGAGTACAGGAATCTGAACAAAGTCAAACTGCATTTCTACCTCTTTGTAAATATTTTGGAGTTTCCAAGCTCCAGCTATTGCATAAGAGGCTTGTTTAGAGCGGGATATGTGTTTGAACACAGACATGTACTGTTGATGTTACAGCAATGGTCTAGTTTGCTAATCAAAAAAAATGGCATGGGAAATAAAATTCAAGTTACTTTTCATGAGTGGAAGTTGCTTGACTAAGTATGAATGGAATCTCAAATCTGGAGAAACCTGTTATACGTTAAATACGTTTTAAGGCTGTAAGGCTTACTATAAATGAAGTGTTATAGCTAAAATTGAAAAGGAAAATGGCTGATCATCTAAAATAAAGCAATGCTATGATCCCAGTTGATGGCGCAACCGGACAAGACAGATCCCAGAATAAAATCTGGCTTGAAAGATCATCTGTTTGTTTTTTTGTTAGTTGATGTGGTCAATTAGTGAAACATTTTCACAAGGATGCAGTTTTTTAAGACAATGAAGTACATGTTTGTTACACAGAACAAAAGAGATGAACATTATTTAAATGTGGAAGACTGCAGACATTTCATAGTTTCAGAATAATAGAAGCAGGAGTATGCCATTTGGCCCATCAAGCCTAATCTATCATTCAGTAAGATCACGACTGATCTATCCATTGTTTCAGCTCCTCTGACCTGTATTATCCTCAAAACCCTTAAATCTGCAGTACAGAGGGATTTGGATGTCCTTATTTGTGAATCATAAAATGTTAATATCCAAGTTCAGCAGATATCTGGGAAGGCAAATGGCCTTTATTTGAAAGAGAAAGAAGTATAATATAGGAAGTCTTGCAAAAACTGTATAAGTCATTTTGACATTACCCGGAACGCTGAACAGTTTTAGTCCCCTTATCTAAAGATACACTGACAATATAGGCAGTCTGGAATCGGGCATCAGACAATACCAGGTATGGAGGGATTTTCTATTGAGAGGCTGAGTAGTTTGGGCCTATACTCATTGGACTTTAGAAGAATTAGGAGCTGATCTTTATTGAAACATACAAGATTCTTCAGGTGATTGATAGGGTGGATGCTTAGAGATTGTTTCCACTTTCTGGATGAATCTAGGACTATAGGACGTAATCTCAGAATAAGGGATTTCAGACTGACAAATTACTTAGACTGTAGTCAATCTGTGAAATACAGTACTGCAGAAGGCTGTTGAAGCTGGATTGTTAAATGTATATGAGGCTGAGAGATTTTTAAATCACTTAAGGAGATCAGGCATTATGGGGAGTGGCAGGAAAATGGAATTGAGAATTGCAAAATTAGCCATGATCTTGTTGAATGACAGAGCAAATTCGATGGGTCAAATGGCCTACTTCTCCTGTGTCATATAAAAACTTCTTCAATACTTAGATAATTTTGAAGGAGGAGTTTGGTACAGTTCTTGGGGCTAAAAGGTTCAAAGAGTATGGGAGAAAACAGGAATAGAGATTCTGAGTTGGGTAATCATATTGAATGGTGGAACTGGCTTGAAGGGCTGAATTTCTATATTTCTATGACACATCAATGATCTTAGAAAATGCAGCAAAGCAACACTTCAACCTGTTCCCAAACACTGTCTGTAACCGAGACTCGAATCGAGTGAATTTACACTCCAGTGTCAACTCTTTAGGGCTCTGAGGAAAGGTCACCGGACCCGAAACTTTAACTTTGATTTCTCTTCACAAATGCTGCCAGACCTGCTGAGTTTTTCCAGCAGCTTTGTCATGGACTGCAGAAACAATGCATTGTGTCCCTTTCAAGTTTGCCAATGTGAATCTTTCAGAAATCTGAGAGCCTAAACTTTCTAATTTATAATCTTCAGCATTCTAAGCAAACTCTCCCTGTTTTTGAGCTTACAAACTAAATCTTTGTGCTGAGGTGACTGTTTCTTTGAGGTCCCTTGGAAAGAAACTTAACTTGCTTCTGATCTTCACTGGCATTTTCTGAATTGAGCTAAACAAAACCAGATTCTTTTGAATTAAAAAGGAAGCTAACGTCCTTAAGTATTTGTCCTGTCTTTGATAAATCCAACAGTGTAAATATCTTTCAATTTAGCATTACAGGGGTCTGCTGTCATTTGTTTTCATAGAAATGTTGGATTTGAGTCACTGCTCTCGAAGGACTCTGATTTTTTTTTGTTTTTAAGGAAAATCTTACACAGAGGTAACTCAACTCTTATCTGCTTGTATGTTGAAATACAAATATAAAAAATGATAAATATACACAAGTTATACTACTTTAATTGCAACAGGAAATGCTGTAAATGTGCAGCATTTCTTAGACTTTATGTATAGAAATGACATTTTTCATCTGATCGGAGTTGAATTAAAATAATCGTATAGCAAGACTAACTTTTTAATTTTGATTTGGTCTCTGAGTCAAATGTCCTCTGATATACCAGAGATATCATCAAATATTTGTTTCGTGTTCTTTAGGACTTTAATTTAGTCAGAGAGTATGGTAAATGAGAGTTGATATATCTTGTTTTGAAAGTGCATGCATCTTTTCAATTTCAGCATTAATCCTATTTTTCAGGATTTTCAGGTAGTGCCATTGTTTCTCTTTTATTGTCTCAAGCGACATGAGTGTTGCTGACCAGTGTACATTTGTTGCCTACCCTGAATTGCCCTTGAACTGAATGGTGTAACTAGGCCTCTTCAAAGAGCAGTTGAAAGACAACCACATTGCTGTGTATCTGGATCATTTGTAGGACACGCCAGGAACGTTTGTAAAAATCCATCTGGTTCACTACAATCAAAGGAAGTTTCCTGGTTTCCGTTACTGAAACTAGCTTTTGAATTCAAATGCCACCAGCTGCAGCGTTGGGACTTGAACCATGTCCACAGTGCATTAGCCTGGAAAATTTGAATCAGTAGTGCAATGAGAAGTAACTTTTTACCCTCCCCAGCATGTCCATTTTATAATGGTCTAAACTAAATACGAAAATATGTGGATAGGAACTGCATCGTTAAATTTCAAGATTCAGTAAACTGGATTGGGTCATTTTCATTGCGTATGCTGCTTCAGTCAGGCTTGAGGTGTAATATAGAATCATAGAAAGTGCATGCATCTTTTCAATTTCAGCACGGAAATTGACCCTTCGGCCCAACTCGTCCATGCCGACCAGATATCCCAATCCAATCTAGTCCCTCCTGTCAGCACCCGGCCCATATCCCTCCAAACTCTTCCTATTCATATACCCATCCAAACGTCTTTTAAATGTTGCAATTGTACTAGCCTCCACCACCTTCTCTGGTAGCTCATTCCATACACATAGCACGTCTGTTGCTCCTTGGGTCTCTCTTATATCTTTCCCCTCTCACCCCAAACCCCCTCATTCTGGACTCCCCCACCCTACGGAAAAGAATTTTTCTATTTATCCTATCCGTGTTCCTCACAATTTTGTAAACCTCTATAAGGTCACCCCTCTGCCTCCGACGCTCCAAGGAAAATAGCCCCAGCCTATTCAAACTCTCCCCATAGTTCAAATCCTCCAACCCTGGCAATTTCCATGTACATCCTTTCTGAAACCTTTCAATTTTCACAACATCCTTCCGATAGGAATGAGACCAGAATTGCACGCAGTATTCCAAAAGTGGCCTAACCAATGTCCTGTGCAGCTGCAACATGACCTCCCAACTCCTGTACTCAATACTCTGACCAATAAAGGAAAATATACCAAGCGTCGTCTTCGCTATCCTATCTACTTGCAACTCTACTTTCAAGGAGCTATGAACTTGCACTCCAAGGTCTCTTTGTTCAGCAACACTCCCTAGGACCTTACCATTAAGTGTATAAGTTCTGCTAAGATTTGCTTTCCCAAAATGCAGCACCTCACATTTAATCGCAAATAAACTCCATCTGCCACTCCTTTGCCCATTTGGCCCCTCTGATCCAGATCCTTTTGTAATCTGAGTTAATCTTCTTTGCTGTCCACTACACCTCCAATTTTGGTGTCATCTGCAAATTTAGTTACTATACCTCTTACGCTCACATCCAAATCATTTATATAAATAATGAAAAATAGTGGACCCAACTCCAATCTTTATGGCACTCCACTGGCCACAGGCCTCCAGTTTCAACTGGAGACCATACACCGTCCACCACCAATCTTCTACCTTTTGAGCCAGTTCTGTATCCAAATGACTAGTTCTCCCTGTATTCCATGAGATCTAACCTTGCTAACCAATCTCCAATGGGGAACCTTGCCAAACACATTACTGAAGTTCATATCAATCACATCTACTGCTCTGCCCCCAACAATCCTCTTTTTACTACTTCAAAAAACACAGTCAAGTTTGTGAGATAGGATTTCCCACACAAAGCCATGCTGACTATCCCAAATCAGTACTTACTTTTCCAAATACATGTACATCCTGTCCTTCAGGATTTCCTCCAACAGCTTGCCCACCACTGACGTCAGGTTCACTTGTCTATAGTTCCCTGGCTTGTCCTTGCCACCTTTTCTTAAACAGTGGCACCATTTTAGCCAACCTCCAGTCTTCTGGCACCTCACCTCTGACTATGATGATACAAATATCTCAACAAGAGGCCCAGCAATCACTTCCCTGGCATTCCACAAAGTTCTGGGTACAGCTGATCAGGTCCTGATGATTTATCACTTGCATGCGTTTTAAGACATCCAGTACTTCCTCTTCTGTATTATGGACATTTTTCAAGATGTCATCGTCAATTTCCCTACATTTTATATCTTCCCTGTTCTAGTAAACACTGATGCAAAATACACGTTTAGTATCTCCCCCATTTTCTGTGGCTCCACACTTAAGGCCACCTTGCTGATCTTTGAGGAACCCTATTCTCTCCGTAGTTACCCTTTTTGTCCTTAATGTATTTGTAAAAACCCTTTGGATTCTCCTTAGACCTATTTGCCAAAGCTATCTCATGTCCCATTTTTGCCCTCCTGATTTCCTTCTCAAGTATACACCTACTGCCTCCGTATTCTTCTAAGGCTTCACTCGATCTATCCTGTGTATTACCTGACATATGCTTCCTTCAATTTCTTAACCAAACCCTCTATTTCTTTAGTCATCCAGCATTCCCTATACCTACCAGCCTTTCCTTTCCTAACAGAATATACTATCGCTGGACACTCGATTTTTTTTATTTCTGAAGGCTTCTCATTTTCCAGTCATCCGCTTACCTGCGAACATCTGCCTGCAATCAGCTTTTGAAAGTTCTTGCCTAATACCGTCAAAATTAGCCTCCCTCCGATTTAGAACTTCATCTTTTAGATTTGGTCTATCCTTTTCCATCACTATTTTCAAACTAGTAGAATTAGGGTCACTGGCCCCAAATTGCTCCCCCATTGCCCTATTTCCCAAGAGTAGGTCAAGTTTTGCACCTTCTCTAGTACGTATATCCACATACTGAATCAGAAAATGTTCTTGTACACACTTAACAAATTCCTCTCCATCTCAACCCTTAACACTATGGCTGTCCCAGTCTATGTTTGGAGAGTTAAAAGCCCCTTACCATAACCACCCTATTACTCTTACAGATAACTGAGGTCTCCTTACAAATTTGTTTCTCAATTTCACACTGACTATTAGGGGTTCTGTAATACAATCCCATTAAGGTAATCATCTCTTTCTTATTTCTCAGTTCTGAAGCTAGTTCTGATAATACTGGCTTTCATTGCTATCTAAAGATATTGAAGTATTGGATTAAAAGTTGCAAAACATAACTGATTTCATTCTGCCAATATCCCTTTTAGTGCCAGCTATTTCAGAATTTAAGGGAACTCTTTCGTGACAGCTGGGTTTGTACAGCGAAGAAAGTAGTAGATTTTTACTGTTGTCCCTTGCTGCATTTAACTGTATAAACTTTGAAGTTTGTTTTATCTTATATTCATATTCAGCATTGTTGAGTGAGATTGAGGATTAAAAAGAGAGCTTTTTAAAATCAATTGTAATCTGCTGCAGAAAGCACAAAAACTCCTTTTGTCTGTTTCCTCCTCTGAAGTGATACCTCATGACCTTTTTGGCCCGTGTTCGTAAAGGAACCAGGAGTCAGAACATGTATTTCTTTTCCAAGACTCTCAGATTTTTGGGGGGTTACATTTTGATTTTTCAGGCACCACGATTTGCTTTTTGGGGATTTCTTCACATCTAAAGATTTAAGTTCAAAACCAAACTGTTCTTGAAGCAGGAATTTATAAACTTGCTATAAACCGCCATTAAAGGATATTAATGAAATAAGAAACTCAGTGCTGGGCAGGAGGCTAAGAAATGAACAACAATTTTTACAGCCTTTCTGTGTTTATCATCCCCCTGCCATTCTCTAGTGCTTGATATTAAAGCAAACTTCCAAGTTTCGAATGTTGGGTTCATCTGGATCAACAGGACTCAACTTTTTCCACATTTTAAAACTTTAAGAAAAATGCTGTAAACTAAAGAAAGTTTGTGTACTGACAGATACTTCTATACATTAAAGAACAACCTAAGAGAAATTGGGAAAAGAAACTGATGTCCCCCATACCCATAACAGCTTTTTCTCTCTCTACCCTACACCTCCCTTCCTCTCACTTAATCCAATTAATTGGATTTCTTCCTTTTTTATGCAAGAATTTTAACCTTTCATTTTTTTCTGTTTGATGATTATTCCAGCAGTACATTCTGCACTTGAAAACTAGGCTCGGGAAGAGAGAAAGAAAAACAAATACCTTTTCCTTGAAGTAATATTTGGGAAATCATAAGATATAAATAAAATAAGCTGGAAATATGAGCAATGTTGTCTATTCCTTGTACCCTCTTTCTTTCACCCCAAGGGGCCCTCTCTCCCTAATCTCCCACTTGTTCTCTGGCCCACTTTTGTGTATAGTTTGTGAATATTTTGCTGTAGTCTCTTGCATCTGAAACAACATACATTGATTTACTCCTATCAGATCATTGATTTATTGCACTACATGCATGGAACTCCATGTGCTGTTTCTATACTTTTGAGTTGTATCTTCATAGTGAGTTTGATTTCTTCAGGGTTTCATTTCACTAAGACTTTCAACTGACATCAATATTGTACTGACATAAGTTCTTTCAATGCAACACAATGTTCACTTCATTGACAGAATTTCTTGTAGTTTCTTACAGCTGTGCACTTTCGGTGTGCAGAGAGAAAAGTTAAAACCTTTTGCAATTGAATCTCTTACAATGAGATTCATTGGGCTTTACAGCGCAACAGAGTTTGTGGATGTAGCTTAAATGTCTATGCATTCTTCAGTATAAATGCAAATGAATGGATGAAAGAAATGCATTTAAATTTGTTTAGACCTACTTACAGATCTTTTGTGATCCTGCCACGAAAAATTGGAAATTTGTTTAGGATGAAGATGTTATGTGATAAATGAGTTCTGAACTAGGCAATTCCTGTAGTTTGTTTCAAATCAACTGGTCCAGAAGGGGACATTTCACATTCATACACTAAGGTTGAGGATGAATCAGCACATGCCCCTTTTGAAAAAGCAGATTTGCATGCTTGACATGATATACGGTTTTTAGAATGCACCCGTTTTTAGAGAGTATTGATGCCTACATTCCAGTATTCGAACCAAAGAATGGGATTTAAAATTGGCTGCTTTTTGAGAAAGAATACAGAAGTTTTTTTTTCTGATTCTGTGTTAAAGGGGATTAACATTGGCAGGATTAGTAATGAGAGATCCTCATTCAGCAGCTTTAATGCTATATTGTTAATGGAGGAAATATAGATCTAGTTTGGAATCATTTTCCTTGTACAGTGAATTTGTTTAGATGTAGTACGATCATATGGAGTGTAAGCACATGAGAGTGGGGTTTTGTTAGTGTCACACCACAGCGAGCTGTATTGCTGTGGCTAATAAGTACTAATTTGGTCAGGAGATATTTTTAGCTAACTGTGAAGTGTGTTTGTATTGGACTGTGTAATCGGACACCTTTCATCGCCTTGTGACTAGACTCTTTGTACACTGTGTCAATGTTAAAATGTTCAGTTTAGTCTAACAGCAACAAGTAATGTACCGTATTTCAGATCTATGACAGGAGAGTGACAGTTATTAGTCGACCAGTAATTCACAACTTGTGTGGCCTTTTTGCTATTTAAAAATACATTTCAGCGGTTATCTTTCAACTTTTAGCTGTAGTAACTGTGTGTCTCAGTTATACAGAAATCTAATCTATAATGAAGACAGTAAGACTTTCTGTAGAGTTGAATGAATTGCAGTTCAACAAGTGAATTAATTGTTAGTTATTTTTCCTTGCTGTAAGGTATAATGTATAGACTTGCAACAATGTGACTTAAAGGTGTGTTCTTGATGGCATGATCAGCATTGTTCCAACAATCTTATTGTCAAAATTGGACAGATAAATTGTGTGGTTTGTAGATTGAGAGGTTTCCATGTAAAAATTTGATAGCATATTTGCTGATGCAGCATTCATAACTACCCTGCTGAGTAGTTTATACGATGAGACATTATGTAAATATGTCTCTCTGTTTTGGTCCCGATTTTCGATCTGCAACCAGTAAGATGGAGTTCAGTGCAATTCTGAGATTGTACTTGCCTGATAAAGAGATACAATTATCATTTTGGCTATATCAATAAGAGATGCAAATAAAACTAATATCTAATCCTTTCTGTCCTTATTTTCTGCTGTACTTCCTTTCTCCCAAATGCCAGAGGTAGTTTCTTTACTTAGAGTAGTAGGGGCGTGGAATGCACTGCCTGCAACAGTAGCAGACTCGCCGACTTTAGGGTATTTAAATGGTCATTGAATAGGCGTATGGGCAAGAATGAAATGTCTTCAGATTGGTTTCACAGGTCAGTGCAACATTGAGGGCCAAAGGGCCTGTACTGCACTGTAATGTTCTAAGTTCTATGAATTGATTTAATATTAATTGTTGGTTTGTAATATGTAAGACTGCCTAGCCCTTCATGAAATCTGTAGCTATAAATTTCTTTATCCTATTCCAGTTTCTTGAATATCTGGGCAGCACAGTGGCTTAGTGCTTAGTACTGCTGCCTTAAAGGGCCAGGGACCTGTATGTTTGTATGTTCTTCCTGTGCCTGCTTGAGTTTCCTCTGGGTGCTCTGGTTTTCTTCTACACTCTTGTCTGAACGGCATGGTGGCACAGTGGTTACCACTGCTGCCTCACAGCGCCAGAGACCTAGGTTCAATTCCCGCCTCAGGCAACTGTCTGTGTGGAGTTTGCATATTCTCCCTGTGTCTGCATGGGTTTCCTCCGGGTGCTCCGGTTTCTTCCCACAGTCCAAAAATGTGCAGGTTAGGTGAATTGGCCATGCTAAATTGCCCGTAGTGTTAGGCAAAGGGGTAAATGTAGGGGAATGGGTCTGGGTGGGTTGCTCTTCAGAAGGTCGGTGTGGACTTGTTGGGCCAAAGGACTGTTTCCAGACTCTTAAGTAATCTAATCTAAAAAATGTAAGTGATCTAATCTAAAGATGTGCTGGTTAGGTGGGTTAGCCATAGGAAATGCAGGGTTTTATAGGATTAGGGTAGGGTGGTGGGTTTGGGTGAGATGGTCTAGGACGATCAGTGGGCAGAATGACCTGCTTCTACACTGTAAGGATTTTATGATTCTATAATCTTTTGAGGTAACACTTATTTTTCCCCACGAGAGGTCCGAGTCACCTGCAGGTCAATAAAAGTGGCTTCAATGCAATGCAACAACTGACTACTATTTCTGTTTCACTGCCTTATTGCTGCCCTGGCACTGTTAAAATGGCTTCCACACAGAAATGTAGCATACTTTCTTTAATATGCATGGAAAACTCATTTGCTAATTCCATCTTTATTTCTAATCTAATGACATAAAATACATCCTTTCCAAAATATTTAATTTGCAGATGATCCTTAGCTCAATCTAACACTCACGGGGCTTCATTTATTAGCTTGTATTTCCTCGAACTCTCGTGGTTATTACATCTAGGCATTTTGCTGAGAAATCCAACCAACTGGCATAATTTTGGTGCACTGGACTGAGCCCTAAGATGAATTTAGCCTCAGCATTGATTCTTCCTGAAATATTAATGCAGAACTGCAGATACATATTTGGTACTTTTGCTGCAGCTTGCTACTCATGGAAATGATCGAACTTCTTTCATATTCCAACTGGAAGATTGTCATTAGTGCACATGCAGTAGCCCCCTCACCACCACCCAATTCCCCCGCCCCAAAAATGAAACAAGAATTGCATTTCTGGGATTGCTATTTTGAACCATGCCTTTGAGGATTGTTTGTTGGGTTAGTTTGGGTTAACCTACATTTTGCATTTGGAGCTTACAGGTGCTTCAGGTCCCACTATGTCCATTTGAAAAGTTATGATTACTTTCTCAAATGAATGCTGTGGACAACTGAAATGTTATCTGAGCAAGAATGTCATCTGATGCAATTCAGGCATGTTTCAGGGATGGCAGATTACCTTGCAATATTCTGTGGTCTTTGCTGATCTTGTGTTTGAAAAGTGGACAGCCATGTTAACTTCTGCTTTCTTCTGTGAATTATGTGTGAATTGCAAGAAGCAGCAATATCTTTTCCAGATTACATTGCTTGAATGGAAGCAAACTTAAACTCTGTTTTCTCTTGATCCTGTTTTTCAGGGTGGGACAAACATTCATATGGCTATCATGGAGACGATGGACACTCCTTCTGTTCTTCAGGTACAGGACAGCCATATGGTCCCACTTTCACCACTGGCGATGTCATTGGCTGCTGTGTTAACCTTATAAACAACACCTGCTTTTACACGAAGAATGGTCACAGTTTGGGTAAGCCATCACCTCCCATTTTCAAACCCCTTGAGCGAAATATAATTAAGGGACTCATTCACTCAGGGATAATTTGCACTTCAAACAAGCTGAAGACTAAATGCCACTTATTTTGCAAATCACATTGCATTGTCTTGTTTCATTCTCCTTTGCAGTAAATGTGTCTTTTTAACCTGTGTTAAAATCACCAGTATTGTAGCGATACTATAGCTTTAAGAGGTGTTTTATGTCCTTTTTTTCTTAATAAAGAAAGGTTAAAACCGAGGTTCTGCGTGGTCTGCTCAAAGCCAATAAAGTAAACCGCTTGAGAAAACCCTTGGGTTTTTCTGAAAGTTGAACAACAGAAGCAGCTGAGTAGGTGGGGCCGAACTCCCACAGAATTGGGAGTTTTAGTTTTAGCTTTCAGCAGTTGCTGGGGTCTTGAAGCTGAATGTGCAAGCGCTGATCCCTCTTGGTTACAGCTAAAAGCTGCGGTTCTGTTCCTGCTGCTTGAATTGCATGTGCGACAATTTATTTTACTGAATTTGCCTTTGCCAAGGTTATGTTTATGGGATGTTACTATATTGGAAGTTAATTAGTATTAGTTAATATGCATACTTATTTTGTTAAGCACTTCGATAGAGTTATAGTTAAGTCAGTTTTTTTTGTAACGGTTGTATAAAAATAAAATGTATTTTGCTTAAAATCAAGTAGTTTGACCAATTGAATTGCATCTGGAATGCAACGCCTTATCTTTATCTTTTAAAATAAGAAACTGTTAGGGTCTAGGCTATCATCTTAATATATTTTGAGGGGATTTGGATTGGTCCGTAACAAACTGGGGGCTGTTGTAAGGATCAAATTCTGTAATTCCAGATCTGTAATCTGTAGGCAGTGAGTGTTGGGTTTTTAAAAAAATTTTGGCTATTACACCCTATTTAAACTTACCAAATGTATTTTGGGTAGTAATGACTCTTTCAGTCACTAAGTGTTTCCTGGGGGTGGAAGAAGTCACTTGGAGTTTTACAGAAAGGGAGCTGGGCAAAACTTTTGGAATTGGCAGACAAGCTGGAGTTGGGGTTGCTTTTGTCTGTGCGAAAAGGGAGCTAATTGCAGCAATAGCTTGACATTTGCAATTGCTGGAAATGCCATCAGAATCTATGGAAATGGCTAAAATTCAATTGCAAATGAAGCAGCTTGAACATGAAAAGGAAATGAAGCAGTTGAATTACAGTTGAAAGCTGAAAGAGAGAATACCCCTAGCTTAGTTGGGACTGAAAACTCAAAGTTGACTTACACTGGTGGAAGGAGAGTTGAAATGTAGGAGTTGTGATGAGGACAGTGATGGAGAGCAATCCCATTGTAGCCAAAGGCCTGGTGGGATCTGTATAAGTGTATCCAAGAGTTGCCAAGGTTTGACGAGAAGATTGTTATTTTATTTGAGAAAGTAGCTAAACAAATGAAATGAATGGTGACCATGTAGGTATTGTTGATTCAAACAAAGTTGATAGGTAGAGCTAATGAGGTATTTGCATTACTATCAGAAGAGGTGTCTGGGGAATATGATGAGGTGAAAAAAAGCCATCTTAATACCAGAAGCCTACAGAAAATGTTTTAAGAATCTAAGGAAGGAACCTGGTCAGGTGTACATTGAGTTTGAAAGGATCAAACAAAGTAATTTTGATACATGGAGAAGGGCATTGAAAGTAGATCAAACATATGATGCAATTAGAAAGATGATTACTTTGGAGGATTTCAAAAATTCACTTTAAGTAGTGAGAACTCATGTGGAAGAGCAGAGAGTTAAGACTGCAAGATTATCAGTGAAAATGGCAGATGATTATGAGCTTGTTCATAAGTTAAAATTGGCTTCTGACATCAGTTTCAATCTGTGAGGGATATAAATCAGAGGAAGTGGTAAGATAAAAGGAAATCTTATTGAAGATAGTAAAGATAGTTTACCACATGTTAAAAAGGAAATCCATGGAAGAGGAAAAGAAAATAAAATAACTCGTGTTTTCATGGTAATAAAGTAGGTCACCTGAAAAAGCGTTGGAAAATGGATATGGGACACAGGATAAGCTAAATAATTGGAAAATCTAAGGCAGTGATAAAACCAGCATCCTTAATACCCATTCCTGCATTTGAGGAACCTTTTATAAGAGTCTTCATTGATTGCTTAGGATCCCTACCTAAAACAAAAGTGAGAATTAGTATTTGTTGATCATAATGGATGTTTGTTAGATTTCCAGACTCCATTCCATTTTGCAGTATCACAGTGAAAAGGATTGTAGAACAGTTGCTTAATTTTGTTTTGCTAGATTCAGACTACCCACAGAAATACAATCTGATCAAGTGTAAGATTTTACATTAAAATTATTCAAGAAAGTTATGGATTGAATACATTGAACCTTAAGATTCAGGCACAAATTTCTCAGCTAATGAGAAATAAGTGGAAATAAAGGAGTAATAATTCAGTTTAGATAATCAAAATATGTTGTCTTTTCAAACACATTATCTCAAATTGCCAAGAGTGCCGAGTTGTTTGATCTTAATAATCTGGCCAGGTCTTCGAGATGACCAATGTTAAAATCACAAAAAATATTATTTTGGAATTACCTGTTTTTTTTTGTTTTGGTTCCCTGACAGCAACAGTTTATTGGATGGCAAATTGATCCCTTAAACCACCTCAACTTTAATAGGCATAGAGGATGAATTTTTAAAAAAGTGTACTGTATAAAATATATTAAGCAGTAAACTGAAAGTACATCTTAGTTTGCTAATCAAAATTTGCATAATTTTTACACGATTAAAAGGAAAAAGATTAAGTTTTTAGTTCTCAAAGTGGACAGTGTGGTGTGGAAAAGCACAGCAGGTGCTTTTCTGATTAAGGGATTATGCCCGTAATGTCAAATCTCCTGCTCCTTGGATGCTGCCTGACCTACTGTGCTTTTCCAGCACCACATTTTGACTCTGATCTCCAGTATCTGCAGTCCTCACTTTTTCTGTTAGTTCTCACAGTAACTTAATTTCCGTGAACATGGCAGTGGAGACTCCTGTCCCTTTGTTTGCTGCATGCTTATTTGTAGGGTTGATTTACTTGATGCAGAACTAAGCTTTTCAGTCCTCTGAGTTGTAGATAATTAGAGCCTGAATATTTGCAGTCAATGCTCATGTGGAGAATTGTACAGCATATTGAAGCATTTGTAAGTACAATTGCAGACTGCTTACTATTCCAAAGCAAAGCTGGCACTTTCAGCCGCAACAGCATCTATATATAGCATATTTATTATAGTCAAATGTCATAAGTGCCTAAGATGAGTGGTATCAATGAAAACACTGAGCCACATGGGGACATCAGAAGATCTGACCAAAATCTTGACCAAAGAGGAAAATTCTAATAAACATTTTAAATAGCCAAGGGCAAGATATTTAAGAGATCTTTCTGGAGTTTGGGGCCACAACAGCTTAAAACGTTATCTCCAAATGATGAATATTTTTAAAAAAGTGATGTATAAGAAATTAGACTATGAAGAATGTAGAGATCTAATGGCTAGTGGGGCTGGAATAGGCTACAAAGGTTTGAAGGGGTTAAGAACATAGCGGGATTGAAAATGAGGGTTTTAAAATTGGGCCTTTTAGATAAGTAGGTCAACAAATTCAGGGCTGATGGATGTATAAGATTTAGTGACTGAAAATTTAAATTGGAATCTTTGTTTCAGAAATCAGGGCCTGTTATGCGACACATAACTTGATGTTTATTCTTGTATTTTAACTGATTAATCACTGATGTTAATCACTGACATATGCCAGAAATCAACTAAGGAGTTCCCTCTCTCACACTCTTCCCACACTGCTCCCAACATAATTGGATTTGCCCCCTCTCAATCCACTCGCCCACATTCCCATTCATCCCATTCCTCACTTTCATCCCCTCCATTTATCTCCTTGCCCAGTGTTCAACACTAGTCCCACGACCCACTCATTTACCTTAACATCCACCTCTCCCTCATTAGAAACTCTGAGATCTTTGAAAATGTTAACTGAGCATACCACCTGGTCTTGTAAAAGTGGGACATGGTCATTCCATTGCTCTTGTTCGACCCTGCTTTCCATGGATGGTTGCACCAAGAGATTGCTGCTGCTGAAACTGGAACAGGAAGATGTGCTGCAAGGACAGGGACAAAAAGGTAGTATTGTAATTTTCTTCACAATAAGTTGTGGTGAGGGACATGCGATGCGTAAATTTGAAATTTAAAATAGCAGCATATAGGTGGGACATTTTTGTGAAGGCATTTTCCCATGCATTTGGTATTAAAACTGTAGCAGCAGTACAAAGAGAACGTTTCCTTAAAAAGGAAGGGATGACTGATGACAGTCATGAAAATTATTCTTTGAATATTGACAAAAAGAGTCAAACCCCTGGAGTTTCTAAATATTTTACCTTTTAAAGGAGAGGCATTTCCTTGCATTTCAAATCACAGAAGTAAACTGGTAGAGATATTCATAGACACTGAAGCAAGTTGGTCACTGATGCTTACTTCTGATAACATTTGTCTTTCAGAGGAGTTAATAAAGGAGAAAATATTAATTGGAGTTTACAAACAAGTCCCACTATACAGCATTGGATTACAGAGTAACTTAATAAATGGCGAGGTTATAGTTGGACGAATGAAACAAACCTTTATAGAAAATATTGATTTTTATCTTGGGAAATATGGCTCATTCAGAAGTGTTGCCTTCATGGAGGGTGTGGCACTGAGGTCTAAAGGAAGGAAGTCCTGGACTGTTTTCTGACTCTTTGTTATGACTAGATCTCAGGAGGAAGAACCTATGACAAAGGGAATTGGCTGAAATTCAATTATTTGATAGTTTTCAAAAGATTGTAAAACCAAAAAGTGCAGATCAAGATAACAAGGCTGATATGTTTGGCTAATCATCTTCAACAGAAAAACAAAAGATGGATCCTGAATTGAGAGTTAGACCAAACAGCATTGACAGGTATTGAATCAGAATGCACAGCTGAGAGTTGTTACTTTATCTTCAAAAGTACTACTGAGGAAATCAATTTAAATCCCAAGTGATGAGGAATGTGCAGTGGTCCTTCTGGTGGTAGTTCCATCTGAGTATCATAACACATTTTGCACATCCCCAAGTGGCCTGCCATTATAATGTTGTGAGGTATTAAGAAAATGCAAGATAAAATATTAAAACTATTTTTATTGGTGAGGATTACACAAAATGTGTTCATAATTTGTCAGATTGATGTGTATGGCCTACGTAGTGGAGAAACTCCATCTGTCAATTAAGCCTGTACCTTTTAATCTCAACACTAGATTTCAAATAACTATTTAGCAGGGTCTTACTAACTGTGTAGGACTCCTACCTAAAGCCAGGAATGGGAATAAGTATCTTGTAACAATTACGGATGTTTCCACAAGATTTTCTGAAGCAATGGGCGGCACTTCGTGTGGGTTGCGCTTCGGCGGGTCGGTGTGGACTTGTTGGGCCGAAGGGCCTGTTTCCACACTGTAAGTCTAATCTAATCTAATCAATAAAAAGTGAGGTATTGATTACTCAAAGAAATAAAATTTGAATGTTGATATGTTTATATATCACAAGTATTCAAATAAATTATGACTAGTTTATGGTGGAAAATATTACTACAACCTCTTATCAGATAGCATTAACCTTTTGAAGATCATGATTTGGAGTTTATTGTATAGAATATCCAAATGATTGGGATAAAGGAATTCCCTGCTTAGAGTTTGCCATTTGGGATGGTCTCAATGAATCAACAATCTTCAGTCCTTTTTAACTGATATTTGGACATGAGGTAAGAGAACTGCTCGAGTCTATTCGAGAAAGGATGATAAATTAAAGCACAGTTTACACTTGCATCTTAAATCTCAAGTTTTAGAGAGGATCTAACCAAAGTATGAGAGTTGACCAAACAACTTTTGAAGAGTGCGCAACACTGGAAGGAACTGGCAAAAAAGCTGGAGACAAGGTATTAATATTGTTGCACCTCTCTGGAACCACTAAAAGCAAAGTTGTTAAGACCTTATCAAGTCAAAGAAACACAATGGTGTAAATTATGTAGTGAGTACTCTAGACAGGAGAGAGGATCAGCCGATGTGTCATGTTATGATCCCACTTGACGTTATTACCCCATCAGTCGTATTCTAGACAAGAACCTGGCTTGATATACCATATTTTTGTTTAAGCATGAGATTGGAATGCTGCAGATTTTGCTTTAACAATAAAACTGAAGTTTATTACAAAAGAGCTAAAGTAACTTAGTTCACTATACTTTGTGGTTGGCACTGCTGCCTCAAAATGCTAGGGACTAGAGTTTGATTCCAGACTCTGTGTGGAGTTTGCACATTCTCCCAGTATCAGTATGAGTTTCCTCCCACACTACAAAGATGTGCAGGTTAGGTAGATTTGCCATGCTAAATTGCCATAGTGTCCAGGAATGTGCAGGATCAGAATTAGCCAGGGGAAATGCAGAGTTACAGGGCTAGGGTCTGGGTGATTTGCTCTTAAGAGGGGCAGTGCACCAAATGCTCTGTTTCCACACTGGAGGGATTCTATCATTCTGTGTATCTTGCTCTTCTCAGCAGCACTGACCTAAACAGCCATCCTAATCCAAGAACTTAACAAGACTAACGTACTCAAAGTGAAACTGAAACGCTTCCTTTCTCAATTATGGACATTTCCCTTTAGCTTAAAGCTGAAGTTCCAGAACACACTAACCAACCTTGAGGGCCCCATTGTTTTGTGTCCCACATGATAAATAATCTAACTGAACAGAAGTCCATCAGCAGTACACAAAATCCATTACCTCCAAAGCCAGACCTTAAAAACTTAAATCACCCATGACTTCAGAAGTACTTACAACTGAATACTTAACTCAGACATTCTGAAAACCCACTAGTAACCAACTCAACAAAGCAGAAACCCAGATCCTCAAAAATAACAAAAAAATTAAATGTTTAAATCTCACAATTATGATATTAATATATTGACAATATTATAGCAAGGGTGATAGTCAGGAGTGAAGTGTAATTGTGATAAAGTAGGAAATGGAGATTGAACTGAGAATTTTTATTCTGTTTAGAGACTGCATCATCAATTGAATGTTCAAATGTTGATCCTCCAGAAATCATAATAGAGGTGTTTAAAAGGTCTGGTAGCATGATAATTAGTCATTCAGAAAGTTATTGAAGTGACTTAAAGTTATTACAAACTCAAATTGATGGGGGTGAATATGCCAGGTGAATATTTGGCTGATCATGATGAATTGCACGTAAAACAACATCCTTGCAGACTCATTCCAGCAAAATAAACTCAAGTGAGGAAAGAGTTAAAGTTTTTAATGGACAGTGGCATTGAACTGAGTCATAGTAACTTGTGCTCACCTCTTTTTTTGATATTGATGAAACTGGATGGGTAGCAAAGATTCTCAATTGATAGTCACAAAGTCAACACAGTAACAAAGCAATCGCTATTCTATTCCAAGATTGGAAGACAGCATTGAAAGACTTGCACAAGCACAATTCTTCACCAAAATTCAATAGCGAAAAGAATATCACGTGTTCCATTGCCTAACAACATGAGGAATACCAGCTTTTCAAACATCAGGTGGACTTTATTAATGCAAAGTCTCTTCCATTTGGAATAAAAGTATATCAGCAAAGCTCTAATGATTAACCAACAAAACCGTTGAAAGGCTATGTAATGCATGGTTTACTTCAATGATTTGGTTATATTCAGCCAAACTTGGAAATAACATGTACACCACTTGGTTAAACTGTTTGATCGATTATAAATTTTGCTAAAAGTAAGTATTTCCAATGCAGAAGTGACATATTTGAGCCATACTATGGGACAATGCTAAATTGCACCTTGAAGTGAAAGTATTTGAAAGGGAAAAGCTGTTTTGAATTTTCCCATGCCTGGGATGAAACTCAAAATATTGCATTGAGTGGATGTTATCAGAAGTTTGTTCTAAACTTCAACATTATGGTGATTCCTGACATTTTTTAAAAAAGAAAACAGAAAATTTGAATGGACACAAGAATGTCTAAATGCGTTTGACAACATGCTGTATGATTGTATAAAAGTTGTATTGACAACTGCAATTGTTTTAGCAGTATTGAATTATGCAAAACCATTCAAACTGGCTATTGATGCCAATGACAGTGGTATACATCATTTTACAATAAGAAGATTCAGTGGGGATTGAATGGCCATCAGTCATTTCTTGAAGAAACTAAATACATATCAAAATAAATATTTGGTTCTGAAAGAGTCATCCAATCTTGTGTTGGCTGTCTAGAATAGTCAGTTTCAAATTGACGTTACCAACAGTTCTAGAAAAACTTACTTGTATGGACTATGATTTTTTAAAACTAGTTTGGATCAAGAACTTGTGATGTTTTGGTGAAGTTTAATCCTCTAATATATAATTTAAAATTATTTAACTATTATAACTGCCTTATCAAGAATATGTGAAGGATATTAAATGCTATGATTCAAATGGAGTTATGTAAAATAAGGTTGCCACAAAACTCACTGTATGTTAAGGTCAGTATATTTTAAAAATTCATTCATGGGATGAGGGCATTGTGGCTAGGCCAGAATTTATTGTCCATCGCTAAATTCCCAGACTGCAGTTAAGGGTTAATCATATTGTTATGGGTCTAGAGTTGCATATAGGCCAGACCAGGTAAGGATGACAGATTCCTTCCCTAAAGGACACTTGTGAATCAGATGGGGTTTTTCCTGACAATTAACCGTGGATTCATGGTTATCATTAGTCTTGATTCCAGATTATTTTTATTGAATTCAAATCCACCATCTGCTATGGTGGGATTCGAATCCAGATCCCCAGAACAATACTACGAGACTGTCACCTCTCATAAATGGGTGAGTTACTTCTGTTGAAGATTTTTAAAAATAAGCATAACTAGGCCAAACAGTCCTTCTGGATAAGTGAGTTGATCCAGTTTGTCAAAGAGCAGGGACCCACTGAATTGTTAGTGGAAGATTGTTTTTGCTGTGGTGATTTAAGACTGGAAGTGGGCAATCCTGTATTTTCCTCTATCATTTTTATGATTAAGCAGAACATATGATTTTTTTCAAATAAAAGTTGGACCTTTTTTTATGAAATTGGTTGGCATGAGTGATGTATTTTTGTTAAAATATGTTCTATTATCATTGTATACTATTCTAGTTACTGAACATACTGTACTGAATCCAAGAACTACTGAACACCACACTATGTCTATTTAGCTTTTACACAGCTCCATCTGGTGATTGGAATTGAATATTTGAGTATGTGTTTGGGTTTTAGCAAATGCTTGAACCAGTAATACAAAGGCCCCGACTTTCCAAGCAAATACCATGTGATCAACTAGATAGTGCTACAAGTTTCAAAGCCATTTTCTAGTCTGGCTTTCAGAGTAACATAATAAAACATGTCTTGGATACTTTCTGAGCAAGTTGAGTTGGGAAAGACTGGATGTGCTCAGTTTTTTATGCTAGTAGCTCCTGTATAGTAAGTGTAATGGTCTGGTTTGAATGTTGGTAAATGGGTCGGTAAGTGAGCAAGAGGTGTAGCGAGGTAATGGGGGGCTAGGTGGCTGTGGGTAGGGCCATGAGGTGTGTGGCTTGATTTGAAAGAGCATTGGTGGAGAGGCTAGGCAGGTTGGGGGTAGATCTAGGTGGCCAAAGTATGAGAATTGTTCAGGTTAGCCAGTGAGGTGATTAGATTAGATTAGATTAGATTTACAGTGTGGAAACAGGCCCTTCGGCCCAACAAGTCCACACCGACCCGCCGAAGCGCAACCCACCCATACCCCTACATTTACCCCTTACCTAACACTATGGGCAATTTAGCTTGGCCAATTCACCTGACCCGCACATCTTTGGACTGTGTGACGGTGTTGATTACACGTGTCAATTGTAGATTTAGCCAGATGTTAGACTAGATTTTCTAATATTTGCTCACTAACTATTCAGGTAAGTCCCAAGGAATTGTTTGCAGTCTCCTGACTCTGACTCTGAGCTGGAGTCATTCACTGAGGACCCTGAAGAGCAAGGGAATTTCCCATCAGAATTGAAACTTAAGGCATTTCCCACTTAGATTCAAATGTCAATTGAATTAACAGCATCTTGATGTGTATCTTTTGGTCCAATGCCTGGTCTGCAACAAGCTGGAAGGTTTGGCTGAAGGCCTTTAACGATGAAGAAAACCATTTGAGTGCTCTTACACCATCACCTGGAAAGATTGTTATTTTCAGTATCCAATATCTGTACAGGAAATAAACCTGCTACTCTTTTCCAGAAATGTATTCATAGAAAATTCTGTTTGAATACTATAGAATATTTCGTTGGTCTTTATAACTTTACCTTTAATCAGTGTTCCTGGTTAGACCTTTAAGGCCTTGAGTAATAGGAGCAGGAGTAGGCTGTCTAGCCCTTTGAGCCTCTATAATCTGTAGAGTGATGACTGTTCCAGTATTCTTCACACCCACTTTCCTGCTGTTTCCCTTTAACCCTTGATTTCCTCTGCTGATCAAAAACCTATCTATGTCAGCCTTAAATATACATAAGGACTTTGCACTCATAGTTCTGTGGCAAGGACTTCCAAAGACATTTTACCCTCGGGAAATTTCTCCTCATCTCAGTTTTAAATTGGCACCCTTTAATTCTAAGACCATGCCATGTTTTCCTACACTCTCCTGTAAGGGGAAACATCCTCTCCGCATTTACCCTGTTAAGACTGTTAAGGAGTGGTGAAAAATGTGGTGCTGGAAAAACACAGCAGGCCAGGCAGCATCCGAGGACCAGGAGAATCGATGTTTCAGGCATAAGCCCTTCAGGAATGAGGCTGGAGTGCCTGCCAGGCGGGTTGAGATAAAAGGTAAGGGGGAGGGAATTTGGGGGAGGGGCACTGGGAATACGAAAGGTGGAAGGAAGTGAAGGTGGAGGTGATGGGACGGAGAGGGAGTGGGGGTGGAGAGGTCGGGAAGAAGATTGCAGGTCAAGAGGGTGATGCTGAATCCGGGGGTTGGGACTGAGATAAGGTGGGGAGAGGGGAAATGAGGAAGCTGGAGAAATCTACATTCATCCCTTGTGGTTGGAAGGTTCCTAGGCGGAAGATACGGTGCTCTTCCTCCAGGCGTCGTGTGGTCAGGGTCTGGCGATGGAGGAGGCCAAGGACCTGCATGTTCTTGGCAGAGTGGGAGGGGGAGTTATAGTGTTCAGCCTTGGGACGGTTGGGTTGGTTGGTGCGAGTTTCCCCAGAGGTGTTCCCTGAAATGTTCCGCAAGTAGGCGGCCTGTCTCCCCAATGTAGAGGAGACGACATCAGAAGCAAAGGATACAGTAAATGATGTGTGTGGATGTGCAGGTGAATTTGTGACGGGTATGGAAGGATCCATTGGGGCCTTGGAGGGAAATGAGAGGGAAGGTGTGGGCGCAAGTTTTGCACTTCTTGCGGTTGCAGGGAAAGGTGCCAGGAGTGGAGGTTGGGTTGGGGGGTGTGGACCTGACGAGGGAGTCACGGACGGAGTGGTCTCTCCGGAACGCTGATAGGGGTGGTGAGAGAAATATATCTCTGGTGGTGGGGTCTGTTTGGATTTGGCAGAAGTGACGGAGGATGATACGATGTATCCGGAGGTTGGTGGGATCGAAGGTGAGGACCAGTGGGGTTCTGTCCTGGTGGTGATTGGAGGGGCGGGATTCAAGGGCGGAGGTGTAGGAAGTGGTGGAGAGCATCGTCGACCATGTCGGAGGGGAAATTGCGGTCTTTGAAGAATGGGGCCATTTGGGTTGTTCGGTAGTGGAATTGGTCCTCCTGGGAGCAGATGCGGTGGAGATGAAGGAATTGGGAATATAGGATGGCGTTCTTATAGGGGGCAGGGTGGGAGGTGGTGTAATCTAGGTAGTTATGGGAGTCGGTCAGTTTGTAGTAAATGTCTGTGTTGAGTCGGTCGCCCGAGATAGAAATGGAGAGGTCGAGGAAGGGGAGGGAGGAGTCTGAGACAGTCCAGGTAAATTTGAGGTCGGGTTGGAAGGTTTTAGTAAAGTGGGAGCACGAGGTAGCGCCAATACAATCATCAGTGTAGCGGAGGAAAAGGTGGGAGGTGGTGCTAGTGTAGCTGAGGAAGATGGACTGTTCCACATATCCGACGAAGAGGCAGGCATAGCTGGGGCCCATGCGGGTGCCCATAGCTACTCGTTTGGTTTGGAGGAAGTGGGAGGATTGGAAGGAGAAGTTAAGAGTGAGGACCAGTTCAGTCAGTCGAAGGATGGTGTCGAAGAAGACTGTTAAGAATCCTACATGCCTCAATGAAATCTCCTCTCGTTCTTCTAAACAGCAGTGAGTAGAATCCCAATCTATTTCACTTCAAATAAGACAATACCTCCATACCGGGGATCATCCTTTTGAACCTTCTCTGAACTGCCTCCAAAGAAATTATATTGTTTCTTAAAGAAGGGAACCAAAACTACTTTGAATACTGCAGATATAATCAAAACTGTACAGTTTCAGTAAGACTTCCTACTCTCGTATTCAAATCCCCTTGAAATTAGGGCCAACATTCCATTAGCATTCCTGATTACCTGCTGCACCTCCATACTAGCTTTTAGGTTTTCGTTCACATGTACCCACCAAAGACCATTTGTGTTGCAGCTTTCTGCACTTTTTCTCCATTTAGATAATACAATTATTTTGTTCTCTTCCAAAATGAACTTTGCATTTTCCCACATAATACCCAATTGCTAACTTTGTGCCCACTTATCTCTTTCTACTGTATCCCTTTGGCAAGCTGCTTTTACACCTATTTTTGGGTTGTCTGAAAATTTGGCTATTATATTTGCTTCCTTCCTCCAAATCATGCATATGTATCATAAATATATCATGGTCACAGCACAGATCCCTATGGAACCACATGGGCCACAAATCTGAAAAAGAACCCCATATCCCCACTCATTCTTCCCTGCCCATGAGACAATTTTCTATCCATGCCATTGGTCTATCTCCAACAGTGGGTTCTTATGACTTAACCTTTGTGAAATACCTTGTCAAATGCCTTCTGAAGTCCACATGCAACACATCTACTGGATCCCTTCTATCCACTCTGGTTGAGACTTGCTTGGAAAATCTCCAATAAATTAATCACACGATTTCACTTTCATTAAGCTAAGCTGACTGCTTGAATAGATTATGATTTTCCAGATGATCAATAATTGATTCCATGCTTTTCCAGCATTAGACGTTAGGTTAATTGGCTTGTATAGTTACTGCTTTTTGCTTTGTCCCTTTTTTAAAATAGGGGCATCACTGGCAGTTTTCCCATCTTCTGGTATTTCTCCAGGGTCCTAAAAAGTTGCAAGCAATGCATCCACTATCTCTAGCTACTTCTTGTAAGATCCTTTATGAAGATGTGGGTGTACTGTACCTTTAAGAAAGTTAAAAGCTAGCAGAACTGCCTGACAGCACCAAATGTACTCAACAAGATACAATGTAGCATGTAGGCCAGCAGTTTGGGTAGCTGGCTGCCTGGAGACAAAAAAAAATTGAATTAGGCCAATCAGTTTAACTTATACCCCGAAAAATATCAAGTTTGAATTTAGTATATTGACAATCTTAAAAGCCAATGACACAATCCGATTCTTTGGGGGGGATATGAGACTGTGGAAAATTGAACAGTTAGGAGGAGTACTGCCATGCCACCAACATGTCGAGTCCACCTGAAAAATAGCTCTCTTAAAAGTACCTTGATCGATCAGTGAGCTGTGAAACAGACATCCCTCAGAAGAAGAAAAGACAACTAAGGAAGAGAAGATTTGACGACTGGCTGGTTTTGAAAGCTTGAAATTTTGGTAAACCTTAATTGGGGGATTTTATCGGGGAGTAGTATTATAGAAGGGAAGGATTAAGATAGTTTAGAGAAAAGAGTTGTAAATAGTTGTTAGTTAATTATTCTCTGTTATACTGTACGAAATAAAGTTGTTAATTTTTACCTTAAATAGTTTTTGGCCTCTCGAATTTTCACAGATTACTGCACAGGATAAATCTTTTCTGTGTTTCTGATTTAAAGTAAGCAGGAGGATTTACCCTGTGTCGTAACAAGCTCATTTGCCATTGTTGTCTTCCCCACAACTATCTCCCCAGATTTGTTTTCTAAGAGGTCTGTGTTCATTTTGATTTCATTCTTTACGTATTTAAAGAGGCTCATTTGTTGTCAGTTTTTATAAACCTCACTAGTTTGTCTTCATACTTTATTTTAATTACTTTTATAGTCTTAATTACTTTTATAATCCTACTTTCTTGGATTTATCTCCGTACTCAAGGCTATCATTGACTTTTGCCTCCTGGTATGCTTTTTTTCTCAACTAAATACTCTCCTTAACTTCCTTGTTTGGCTATGGTTGATTTGTCACTCTCTTTGAATCTTTCTTCCTGATGGAACATATTTTTGCTGAGACTCATGAATAACCTCAAGTGCCTGCCACTGCTTGCTTTCTGTCATTCCTGTTAGTCTATCCACCTAGTTCATTTTAGATAACTGTATCCTCATTTCATTGCAATTTCCTTTATTGAAGTTAAATACAGTTGTTTCTGACACAAGTTTCTAATTCCTAAAATGAATATTAAATGATATCATGTCAGTACAGTGGCTTCCTAAGGGATTGTTTACTCTGTCATTTATTAAACCTGCCTTGTTTACCCATTATGAAATCCAAGATAGCCTGCTCCTTGGTTGGCTCCATGACTTATTGCTCTTAAAACTATCCCTAACGTACTCTATGAATTTTTTGTAGTACCTACCTTCTTCAGTTTGATTAACCCAGTTATATTAAAGTTACCATGATTGCTGCTGTATCCCTTTTCCCTCGTCTTATTACTTGATGTTTTATAACCTTTCTTAGAGTGGCTATTTCCCTTCATTAAGAGGCTGTATGGCAGATCGGTTTATTTGAAGGAATCACCCTGAAGGGCAGGCTGTTACTAATCATGTACACAAGGATTAGTGCTAAATGCAAAGCAATCTATGCACGTTCTATATAAATATTTTGGAGGTGGAGACCAATTGTAAATCTGCTGATTATACCAAGCTGGGTTGGAAGTGGAGGAGATGCAATGAGCCGTCAAGAGAACAGCCTAAATGAACGGGTTAAAATATGATAGATACAATATAATGTGCATAATTGTAAAGTGATTCACTTCGGTAGAAGAAACAATTGAAGAATATTACTTTAATGATGAGAGGTAGGGGTGTGTAGGTGTCCAAAGGAATCTGGGTGTCCTTGTTCTTAAAGTACAACAAGCAATTAGGAAGGAAATGGTAAATTGCCCTTCATCTCTAGTGGATTTTAGTATAGGAATAAAGATGTTGTGCCACAGTTGTGTCAAACTTTGCTGATAGTTTACCTTCAGTATTGTGAATAGCTTTGCTCCTCTTAGCTAAAGAAGGATATACTGCATTGAGAGAGTATAATAGTGTTTTAGCAGATTAATCCTGGGTTGGCAGGATTGTCTTTTGAGAAAACTGAGTTTACATTGTCTCGATGCTCCAGTGCAGTCTCCTTTACATTGGTGAGACCAAATGCAGACTGGATGAACAGTTTGCAGAACACTCTGCTTTGTGTGTAGGAATGACCTTGACCTTTCAGTTGCTAGCCATTTCAATAAACCATCTAGCTTACATGCTAACATTTCTGTCCTGGGCCTGCTCCAATGTTCCAATAAGGCACAAACAAGCTTGAGGAACACTGCCTAATTTTCCTTTTCTAGATCTCAGTATTAAATGCCACAACTTCAAAGTCTGACTGCATTATATCTGTTCTCAACTTTTCTTATATTCTCAAAACTTTGCCTTGTTTACTTTGCTGTCAGTAGAAAGGAGCCATTCTCTTTCTTTCACACCTAATTACATCTCTTTCTCATTCACTACCATTAACAAACCCTTTGTCTTTTTGCACCAGATATCATCTGATCCCTTCGTCCCTCCTCCAGCTCTGCCATAAAATATATTTTAAAAGTGTTTTCCAACCACTTTTAGTTCTGAAGAATCATATTGGACTCCATGTGAACGCTGTTTCTTTCTCCACAATTGCATGTCACACCTGCTGAGTTTCTCCATTTTCTGTGTTTTATTTCCATAGAGGTTTTGAAAAACAAGGGGTGACCTCATTGGAACTTAAATTCTTGCAGATTGTGACAAGGTGGATGTAGATACAATGTTTCTCTTGCTGGTGAATCTAAAATTGTGGGATATAATCCAAGAATAAGGGAGGCCATTTAAGACTAAGGCGAGGAGAAAATTTGTTCATTTGGAGTTGGAGATATTCAGACCTCTGCCCCAAAATGCTGTAGAGGTACAATCATGCAGAAGATACAAGAGAATATTCCATATTCTGGAGACTAATGATCTCAAGGGGTATGAAGATAGTACAGGAAAGGGCCATTGATATAGATGATCAGCCATGATCTCATGGAATATTGGAGGAGGCTCAACAGGCTAAATGACCTCTTCCTCTGTTTCTAAACTTCAGAGTTTGTGGCCAAGGCAACTGAAGTCCCACAAAAGGTAAAGCAATGGAAATTGGAGTTTTGGTGAAGTCACAGTAGGGGAACACTGAGATTTTGGAGACATGTAGAGCTGAAGGAAGATATAAGCATACGGAGCAGTGAATTCATAAATTAATGCCAAAAAACTAACCTTGATCAGTGAATTCAGGGGTTTATGGCTAAAAGAGACTTGGAATTTGGATACTGTGTCAGAATTGTAGATGAATGCATGTTAAGTGAGAGTAGGAGTTCATTATAGTGGTTGAATCAGGAGGTAACACAAGCACAGGTGACGGTTTTGGTGACAAGAACTAAGATTGCCAGTGTCAAACGATAGCACAGAGTTGGAATTAGGCAATCTTGGTGATGCAGAGAGTGTGGGATTAGAAACTTGGCTCAGTTGAGTTGGACAACAAAATGGTCAATAATGTAGTTCAGCCTCTGGCAGTAGCCAAGAATGAGAATGATAACTCAGGAACAGAGTTTATGGCAGGAATCCATAAAACAACAGCTACAATTTTCCCAATATGTAATTAGAAGAAATTTCTCATTGAATATGAAATGTCAAATAAGTTGTATAAACAAACAGTAGTGGAAAGTAAGTGGTTTCTGACATTCTTTCAGATGGTAGTCAGGGGCTAGCATGTAGATTAAAAATGGAATGGGGTCGGGAGAGATCCTTGGCAGACACCAGAGGTAACTGCAAAACCAGAAAGTGAAACTATTGTCTGTAATTTTCTGGCTGTGATTGTTTAGGCAGGAATAGAACCTGGCGAGTGTTAGGCCCATCAGCTATATGACAGTGAGAAAAATGTTCTAGGACTATATATGGTCTCCTGCACTCATTGACGAGTTGCAAAGAATCAGGAAATATATCAATGCAGCATTAGTTGTTTCTGATTTAATTAACTCTGAACAGACGTGAGGAGAGGCCTGAACGAACCTTTAAAACGTAACAACCACTTCAGCAAATCTCTGGAGAGTTGATCAAATTGTTACAGAATAGAATGAAGCCATTCTGCCCAATTTGTCTGTGCCAAATCTCCAAATGAGTTATATACCTACTACTGTTATCCCTCTTCCTCCTTGTAACTATGTACTGTCTTCATTTTTCAGATAAATTTCATCTTGAACACCTTGACTGAACCTGCATGGTGTCCTAAGCCCAATGATCTTTAATTTTTATTCTGGTCAGAAGTGAGGATCTTTACTGGTTATATAATGTTCATCATTACTCCAGCTCCTCAGTACTGAAGCAGTCTATTCTGTTGTTTAGCAGGACCTGGACAATATTCAAGCTTGGGCTGAAAATGCCAAATAATGTTTGTGCCACCCAAGTACAAGACAATGACATCTTCACCAAGATGAAATCTAGTATCTTGCTTTTGTTTTTCAATGGCATTATCATTGTTGAATCCTCCAGTATCAAACAGTAAATCCCAGTGGGGGTTTACTGTTCACAGGAGACTCACCTGGACCAACATAGGTCAGAGGATGGAAGTTCTAAGGTGACTGAGTCCCTCGCTGATTCTCCAGAGCTTGTACATCATCTGCATTAGTGTGTTGGAATGCAATCCATTTGCTTGGATGAATGCAACTCTGACGTCACCAGAAAGAACGGCCTGCTGTAAGTTCCCCTCAAAGCCACGTATCGTCCTGATTTGGAACTATTTTGTCATTTTTTCACTGTGGCTGAATCAAACTACTGGACCTCCCTTACTAATATTGCTATACTTAACATTGCATTCTCAATCTTATGTGAATTACCGTAAATCTGTAAGGGTACAGAGGATAGTTATTGATGTGGTAAAACACTCATTTTGTTTTTCGGTGCTTTACTTGATCAGTGAAACAATTTATTACTTCCGTTCACCAAATTGAACACAATTCGGAAATTAATCTATTGGAACTAAATTAGTGACCAGTAGGAAGGTGTGAGAAATCTATTGGTGAACTGCCTTAACTACTGCTAAATACCTGCAAGAAACTGATAAACATAGGCATTGACAGTAGTTGGAACAGTTTGATTGCCTACCTCTTTGGGGTAGAACATTTTCTATTTCCAGATATACTCAAAACTATATTTAACAGGTCATCTCTTGCATTCTAATTTACTCTGGCCTTGAATGTCTGCAGTGGAAGTGCTTGCTGTCAAACTGTTAATTGTCAGTCTCTTAATACTTGAATATTGAAAGAAGCTGATTTGAAGATATTTTAACCTAAAGAGAGGTGCTTGAGCTAATTGTAATATATTTGATCTGTAATTGGTATCTATTTTAAATACCTTGTCAATACTGGAGTATTCTTTACAACAGCAGCTCTGTTGATAATATTATGCAATTAACTTATAATAAACTCATGAATCCCAATTAGATATTAAATATTCTCACCTGCAAAACATTTTTTAAACTCATCTTAGTGATACTGATGCCAAAATTCAGTACAATTGAACAAACCTTTAAAGGGGTTTCAAAGTAGAGTAAAAACGATTAAACCCTTAATAAGAATAGCAGCAGCATACATGTATATGGCTCTAGTAATGTTTTACATATTTATCATATTGAGCTGTGGTAGGGAAAAAAAATATTTTGTTACATTTTGGAGTGTATTACTATGCAAGCCTAGCCAGCCACTAATTTGAGTAACATGGAAAGAAAAGTTAAGTGAAAAATCAGTTACTACTTTTGATTGGATGCTTTGGAGGGAGGGATGTTGATCAAGATATCAGAAATATGTGATAATTTAATATTCGTCTGTGCCATTGGAATAGGTGCACAGAACCTTAATTTCTGCATCATTGTGGAGTCGCTGCCTAAACCAAAGCAGCACTCTTAATTATTTTATCATAACATAGACTCCATCCTTAATTCCTACAAGGGCAGTGCTTGGTTGTATTGTTCTTTCTTAGACCAATTTTCTTAATTTAAACCTTCACCACAAAGAAACACGATAACTTGAAATGTGTTCAATTTCCACTAATACCTCATTTTAAAAAGTTGTCAGCAGAAAGCATGCAATTTGTGATGGTTTTTTTATTGCTTTATTTTTCTGTCCTTGTCTTTCCCTCACCCCCATCTACCTGTGTCATGTAATCCAATTTTTAAAAAGTCTGACCTCCACGTGATGCCCTTCTGTTCACAGGCACAAAAGTTGAAGATTGTATGACATTGCATCCATATTATTTTGGTTTATTTTAAAAGAAAAGGAGCTAGAAGTGGTTGCAATAGAATGGTCATATGTTGTGTATACACACTATTTGAAAGTGACAGGACAAATTGAAGTAACTGTTTAGATGAGTGCTTTCATAAATGGTGGCATAAACAAAAGTGTTAAATCATTCTAAGAGGCTTGTTCCATCCATTAAATGTGAGAGGCCACATTTCAAGTTTTTTTTTGGACTTGTGGAACCAATGAACAATTCCCAGAAACACCAAGTTCAACATGGCATTAAACATACTTTTCAAAGTAAAATTTTGATGATAAAACAATAGAAAAGCAATAGATTAATTTTAGAAAATGAGTATTTAATAAAGATGACCATTGGAAAGTTTCACGTAGTACATCTTTTGTCTGAAAAACAGAGTGAGAGATAGACAGACAGGTTAGGCCCCAAGTCATCAGAAAAGGTGGAAGGAACCAGGGCTGAGCTAAGGAGTTGATTTAACCAACATTAAACCTGTATTCATCTCTAACGGGATACAAGTGATGCCATTGTAAGCCAAATTTGTACCAGAGCGGGAAAAGAAATGGTTTGCTTTTCAGCCTGAGTTTTCTTTCTTTTGAATGCAGGGACAGTGAAAGTTGTGGATAGTGTGATAAGAATGCGGGAGTGAAGCTAGCAGAGTCTGCTTTGCAAGAACTTTCATGACTTCCTTTTGTGCTCCATTCTATAATTCATCACTAGGATTTGATGTTCAATGATGAAAAAAGTTTGCGTGCTTAATAATGAGCTGGAATTCACTGTCTAAATGGTTGGTGGAATTAGGTTTGCAACCTGTTTCAAGTCCTCATCTTCCTCATTGAACCTAAGATGGAGGCATTGGAATAAGTATAATTTGGATAGGTCTTTTCCAAGTGGCTTGATGCACCAAATGACCACCTCACATCATATCTAACTTTATGATTCCAGATAAATGTAGCATTTTTGGAAGAACCTGATGACGGCTCTATTTTCTAATTTTTTTTGTTTCTATCGTAAAACATTTGTCTTAAACAGTGGTTGTGACAGACTATTAGAATGTCATTGATACAATGCAAATGTGGTGTATTCATTCAATCACAAACTATTGTGCTGTGGATTTCCCGTCACAGCACGGAGTTTTGCTCTTACAGGGCTGAACAATCTTTTCTCTTCAACCACCAGCTAACGTTCATAGGTACTAATCTATCAAATACACACCTACAGGCCAGAAAGTATAAACGAGATTGCACAATTCTATGAATTACATATGGATTAACTTCTATGCAAATGAAGGATACGATCTAGGCAGTCAGCAAATAAAGATCTCAAATTATACAGGTTAAGCTAACAAAAGATTGTGGATAGATTACACTGATATATTAATGTTTTTGATAGTTACTGCAGAGTGTGCAGCTTTCATATCTCAATTACATTCACTCTGGACACTTGCTGATTGGCGAAGTTAGAATTAGTTGTAAACATATAGGTCTGTATAAAGATCAAGAGTGCCACCTTTTGACTGTTTTCTGATGTAACTGTAATGAAATCTGCAATGCTAAATCTACTATGTAGATTACATGCTCTCCGTACTATTGAGTAGTTACTATGCAAAAAAAAAGTTAATTGGTGTTTTGGATTTCTTTTACAGGAATAGCATTCACAGACCTGCCTGTAAGTATAAATAACTTTTTTTTCCTGAACTGAAATCCATTTGTAGAAGTGCTTTTTTGCTAAAAGTCTTTACTGAAAGCAGTTCACTCTGGAAAGAGCCAATTAGCTGCCATTTTTAAAAAATTACCTTTTTAAATTTTTATGTCACTTAATGTACTCACCTGGTTGTGGTTGTAATTCAGGCAAAGCTGTTAATATTTGTTACCATTTCTCAGTAAAATTGACAGCCAACTCCACTTCAAGCACATGAAGTTGCTGCTATTGGTTCTCCTGTTCTTCCACAAGGTGTGCTATGGAAAGTCTCATAGTTGGAAATCTTAGAAATCAAGTGATTTAATATGAACTTCACCATTTCATATTTTTTATTTTGTTGTAAAAATACTTGAAGTTTTGCCTTTTTGAAAGAGATGTAAGTAGATTTTTAATGGTCTGTTTAAGTCATAGTTGGTGTTAATTGATCTCTCTGGCCCTGAAAAATGTAATTTTGAATTTGAGGAATGTTAGCTGTTCTGATAATGATTCAAATTCAATCATTTTGTTTTTAAAATATCATATTTCAGCTTCTACCTTAATTAATTACAATCTTTGCCGCATTGCATGTAGTTTTCTTTCCATTTAAGTACGTTCCTTGGAAGATCTCAAAACCGACATTAGTCATTCTGCTAACTCATGGTCCAATTAATGCTTTTCATGATACTAAGCCATACAGACTAGTCAGCTCCCATGCTGCATGTTAGGTTCTGTTGAATATAATGATACAATTCCAAAGATCACTATTCTCAGTAACTTCTGGGGGCATGAAGAGGGAACTAAAATTATATCAATTAGGGCTTCATCAATCTGGTAAAATTTGCAAAAATAATGTAACATGCTCCCATAACACAACACACTCTAAAGAAATTAAATATATTTTTCAATATCTGATTTAAAACATGAAAGTTAATCAGAGCTGTTTAGTTCCTGGTTTTGGTCTTTGACAGTTTTTTCTGATTGGCTGCTTCACCTTTTTAATGATATTGTTGTTGCTGGATGCTCCTGAATCCCACTAACTCATGAAATTAGTAGTAGGAAAGGTGAAATTCAGCCATATATTTCACTAGATTTTTGTGGAAGCTTACTTTGAGGTCAACAACAAAAATTGATACTTTGCCACTAACTGCAAAATTTGGATCAGTGTTAGTTGTTTCCTGCTTAGGCCATGAGAGTTGTGCTTCACTGGTTGTAAATGTTAACTGTACTTGTGAAGTGTTAAGTATTGTGCGAAGATTATTTGGAAAGTTTTTTGTAATATTATGGAATAGATATTTGAAAAGTAACAAATCATTAATTTGAATGATTATATTAGGTAGGACTTTTATTTCAAATGCATTATTGTTGTTTTGGAATGTTGCAAATATACACCTAGTTATATATGTGTATGTGGTGTCACTGTATATTTAATTTCTTTAGAGTGTGTTCTGTTATGGGAGCACGTGACATTACTTTTGCAAATTTTACCAGATTGACAAATTGATATCCTTTTAGTTCCCTCTTCATGCCCCCAGAAGTTACTGAGAATAGTGATCTTTGGAATTGTATATCATTATATTCAACAGAACCTAACATGCAACATGGGAGCTGTCTAGTCTGTATGGCTTAGTATCATGAAAAGCTTTAATTGGACCATGAGTTAACATAACGACTAATGTAAGTTTTGAGATCTTCCAAGGAATGTACTTAAATCGAAAGAAAACTACATGCAAGCGGCAAAGATTAGTGGTGAGCCAGAGGATTAGGAAATGTTTACAAACCAACAAAAGACAGCTAGAACAAATAATGGAGGGAAGAGATCATTTTGAGGGTAAATTTGCAAGTAATATCAAGATTGAAAACAAGATCTTCTTTAAATATATAAAAAGCAAGAGAGAGGTCAAAGTGAACATTGGACACTTCGAGAATGAAGCTGGGAAAATAATAATGGGGAAGCAGGAAATGACAGTTGCTGAATAAATATTTTGCATCAGTGGAAGATACAATAGCATTCAAAAAAGGGGGTAAAGAGTAAACACATGCAATATCAATCACTTCAAAAAAAGTGCTAGGAAAGCTAATGGGACTAAAGACCAATAGATCTTCTGGATCTGATCGATGTATCTTAAGATATTTTAAAGGAGTAACTACAGAATTAATAGATGCATTGGTTATAATCTTCCAAGAATCCTTAAATTTTGGAGAAATCCCAAAGATTGGAAAGCTGTAAATGAAATTCGTTTAAAATGGAGAGAAGACATAAAAACTAACAATAGGCTGGTCAGCTTCACATCTGTCATTGGGAAAATGTTAGTCAAGTATAAAGGATGTAATGGTAGAGCATTTAGAAATACCTAATGCAGATTATTATTCAGGCTAGCTTCATGAACAGGAAAACGTGCAACACAAATTAATTTGAATATTTTTGAGGCGGTAACAAACAGAATAGATTAAAGGGAAGCAGTGGCTATGATACATTTGGACTTCCAGAAGCGATATGATAAAATACCACACATTAGGCTACTTAATGAGCTAACAGCCCATGATGTTGTATGTTGTGTTCTAGTGTGGATTTAGGATTGCATAACTAATAGAAGACAGTATTAGGATAAAGGGTTGGGGGTGGTGGGGGGGATGCGGTTGTTCATCTTCAGGATGGCAACCTGAAATAGTGAAGTGCCACAAGGCTCAAGTCTGGGGTCACAACTATACATTGTTAAGTTCAATATAGAAAGTGAATATACTATAGCCAAGTCTGTGAATGCCACACAATACGTGGGAAGGCTGAGGAAGATCATATCTCCAAAGGGATATAGACGGGTTTATCGAGTAGACAACAACTTAGTAACTGGAATATAATGTGGGAAAATGTGAGGTTATGCATTTTATCAAGAAATGTTGAGCTGAATATTAATATTTTAAATCGAGAAAAAACTACAACATATAAATTCAGGCAATAGGGAAGGCAAATAGAATGTTGCAATAAAGGAAATACCATGTAAAAATAGATCTGTTGCAAAAAACAGGCCTGGGTCAGAACACATCCGAAATACTGTGAAACGTTTTAGTCCCCTTAACTAAGGGTAGATGTACTGGCATTGGAGGCAGTAGAGAGAAGGTTTACTGGATTGATCCTGAGTACGGAGGATTGTCTTTGAGCAGAGGTTGAATAGGTTGGGCTTGTATTTGGAATTTAAAAGAAAGAGAGGCAAACGTTCAAAACATGCAAGATTCTTGGGGAACTTGACTGGGTACATGGAGAAATGTTGTTTCTCCCTTGTCTCTGACTGGAGGGCATAATCTCAAAGTAAGGGGTTTTCCATTTTAAAACCACGATGAGGAATTTCTTCTCTGATGGTAGTGAATCGATGGAATCACTTCACAAACCACTGTAGGGACTGGGTCAATAGTATATTTAAGACTGAAATTAACAGAATTTAATCAGCAAAGGACTCCAGAGTTGTGGGGAAAAGGTAGGAAAATAGAGTTGAGGAGAATTAGACTGATGATCTTGTTGAATGGCAGGGTAGACAATAGGCATGTTTCTGCTCCTACATATTATGGTCTAATGTTTACTGCGTGGAATCTTCTGGAATTTGGATTTCTCAGTACAAAACTTAGTGTTTGAATGATGCTGAATTCTGAATCAAACCCTGGTAACTGTATCAATGTTTACTATTACTGTGAAGGAACGGACTGATTTAATGCATTTTAAGTGAAACTAATTATCAGAAGTTTAAGTGTTGTTGATGTGTTCGTATGCAGTTGGTAGACAGAGTCATTTCTTCCAAACCACGTTTAACCAACAACAGAGCCTGTAGCGACCCCACTCGCTTCATAAATGACACCAGTGTCTTGTAAATGCCTGTACTATTTCTTAATGTGGTTCAAGGTCAGATATTAATTTTTATAATACTACCATAAAGTATCATGAGACATTTTATTCCATTAAAAAGGCACTTTGCAGCTACAGGTTTATAGCAATATGGCAGGTTAACTGGTCACTTAGTCACCATGTTTCCAGGATGCTTTTGAAGAGTGAACAGTAAAATTATGACACAAACAATTATTTTAAATATATTTCAGTAACTTAATTAAAAGCCTATTTTGGCATAAAACAGTTATATATCTTGTTAGTATATCTGAATCTCATTGCCATTGGATACTGTATAACAGTGTTCTATCTAAGGGAGGATTCATGAATAACGAGAGCCTCAAGACAGACCCAGGAGTTCATCTTGTGTCAAGCAATCAGTAAGACATTTCTGTGGGCCAACTGCAAGAAAAAAGAGATTTAAAGACTAAGAAGTATTGATACAATAAATCATTGACTGACCAGAATCCCTAAAATTTTCTAAGAGTTATGTTTAAATGCAAAATGTGGCAATATTTTAGCAAATGCTGTTTTGATATTATTTTAAGACAATTTGCCTTAAAATTATGGATGCAAGAATGTTTGTAAATGGTGACAGCCTATTGCTTGGGGTCTGTAATGCTAAAATAGTGGGATACTGACTTGAAAATTTCAAGTGCTCTTATCTGAATGGAAGTATTCACAAGGAAAGTGAGAGGGTGAAACTAAACTTTAGCAGGGACAAAGATTGGGCAGCAGCAGAATGAATGGATATTAAAATTAGGGATTCTGGATTAGTGGTGCTGGAAGAGCACAGCAGTTCGGGCAGCATCCAAAGTGCAGTGAAATTGATGTTTCGGACAAAAGCTCTTCATGAAGGGCTTTTGCCCGAAACGTCGATTTCGCTGTACCTTGGATGCTGCCTGAACTGCTGTGCTCTTCCAGCACCACTAATCCGGAATCTGGTTTCCAGCATCTGCAGTCATTGTTTTTACCTCATTAAAATTAGGGAGTATGATTGGTTGTCGGCTTACGACTGCACTTACTAAAGTTCCACCAAAGTTGAATTTCATATTTAAGAATTCTATTAATAAATTCCTTTGATTTCCGTTTTGTGTTTGTTATTGACTGTAATATTAATTTGAGCATTGTCACTACTTTTGTCTTTCAGCCTAACCTGTATCCAACTGTGGGGCTTCAAACTCCGGGTGAGATAGTAGATGCCAATTTTGGCCAGCAGCCATTTGTGTTTGACATAGAAGATTACATGCGTGAGTGGAGGGCAAAGATTCATGGCACAATTGAGCGATTTCCTATAGGAGACAGACTAGGGGAATGGCAGACGATGATGCAAAAGTAAGAAATGCTGCTCCTTGCTTATCATACATAATGGGTTAGCTGATTGATTTGGTACCACATTTAAACTAGCTCATTGTGTGAGAATTTGTTTTATAGCATGGTGTCGTCCTACCTGGTGCATCATGGGTACTGTGCAACAGCAACTGCCTTTGCCAGAGCAACAGGGCAGACCATTCAAGAGGAGCAGAGTTCAATCAAAAACAGACAGCGTAAGTCTGGCAGTGATGTGTATGTGTATAACATTTTGAAATTTATATTTTAAGTCCCCTGTTGTCTCAGTTGCTAACTGCACTGCCCAATATTGGTATGTGCCAAATGAATTTTGAGGGGGGAATTGCCTAATGAAGTAATAGTTGGTGCACTGAAGTCAACTTCTGCAGCTCCAGTCTACAGGCAAAAACATTATTGAGAGTAATCAATAATGATCCAAATACAGGAACCTTGTTTCACCATGAAAATGGTTGCTGTCTATCCTCTGCAATAAAACAGTCTGCTGGCATAGATTTTCAACTTGCCACCCAAGAGTAAAATTCACTGCTAACAGTCTTGAAAAGCAACAGGAATTAAATTGTGCCAGTTTCCAAAACGGGCATCTGAGCAATTACATCTGTGCAGCATGTTGAAAATCGTCATTTCCACATTGCTCAACTGGTAATGTATTAAAGGTTTTTGAAGGCAATTGAATTGTGCCAGTGTGTGAATATATGCTAGATTAAACCAGAGAAAATTGGATATTGAAAAATATAAATTCAATTGTTTGAATTAGCATGGCCTTCCATTTATTTTACATGGCCTAATCACACAGACTCCTGAGTAGATTCAACCTGTCAGGAGAATTAGGAAGTAAAATTTGGGATGCGCTGACTTTACCAACACCTTCAAAAATTGTTTCAGGAGCAAACTTATTTTATACTTGCAATTTGTTTTCATATCTCTTGTAAATGGTAGGAATATTAAAATGGATACATTTTACATGAAGTCTCAGGCTGGAGGCAACTAAATAGACAGATGTATTGTGAATTTTTTATCATTTTACTTTCAAAAACACTCTTTGAAATGTTCATCAAAATGTATCTATTTTGGAGTGTTAAACAATGAAATTGAGCTGACTAAGAGGCTGTAACTTGCTAATGGTGTATTTGTTATGCTTCCAAAACAAGCATTTACAAAATAGCTGTTTAGCATTATATAATGTTTTCTTGCTGTGGGTAATGAATAACAAACCCACAACAGTATCTTGAGTCCATTATTTTGACTTTAACTACCTCTAAGTGTTATATAGCTTTGTTTTTGGCTATCAGGAACTTACCTCTGGAGGTATTGTCTGTCCCATGCAGACACAAAACCCAAGCTTAGTCTCTGTTTTCAGAGCTATATAAAGAGCAGTGATGCTGCGGGTGGAGATTAAAGCTGCAATTTAAAATTGTTGCTGTAAATCGGAATTATGGAAGCCCATCTTGCTTCTCTGCACAGGCCCTGAGGAACCTGTACCACAGTCAGTTTGTTTCAGTGCTAGCAGTCTCATTCTGAATCAGGAGGTTGTCTTTTCAGGTCTTAGATGGGCCTTAAAACATCATCCATGCAACTACTTCAGTTGTTCCAGCTATTGTCTTTCAGATCATGCATCAAATTTAAAGTGTAACAGCCTGTTTTAAAAAGACAAAAGCTAAATGCCAGGGAATTAGCATAACATCTATGGCGAAATCACCAGAATTTAGGTTCAGGTTGGAGTTTCAGCTGATGAAAGAGAACCAGAATGAATTTGTAAAGGATATGAACGAGTGAACTTGAGTGAATGTTTTGAGAAGTGACTGAAATGGTGAACTGGGAAATCTATGTGGATGTTATTTACATGGACATCTGGAAAGTATTTAATCCTGTAAAGGACTGCTAGTTAAAGTTGAAGCTTGTGGAATTGAGACCAAATTATTGAACTAGTTAGAAAATTAGCTGAGGAGACAGTAGGGATAATTAGTAGTACCTGAGTTGGCAACATGTGACCTGTAGAGTGTATTAAGGATTTGTGCTGGATTCACAAGTACTTATTAGTGATTTGGATGGAACTGAATGCAGCATATACCAATATATTTTTGCCATAGTTTGCCAATGACAAAATTAGGCAACATTATAAACAGTTTGGATGGAAGCATAAATGTAGAAAGGATATTAAAAGATTGAATAAATGGGCAAAACTATGGGAAAATAGATTGTTTTGTTGACAAAAGTAAGGTCATCTACTTTGAACCCTAGAGTTTAAAAACTAGAAATTGATGATCAGAGACTTGGGGTTCAGGTAAGTAGAGTATTAAAATGTCATGAATAGAAGCAGAAAATAATCAAAAATCAAGAATGCTGGTCTGTATAGCTAGAGAATACAAGGGGTTAAAAGTCATTTATTATTGTTCTGATTAATTAGATCACACCTGGAATACCATAAATGGTTCTAGTCATCAAGCATTATGAAATTTATTACAATAATGCACTTAAAAAGGATAGATTACAAACTAGGGTTATATTTTCTGGAAACAGTGGAGTTATATGTTCAAGGATTTTTCACATACTCTGTAGATAGAGATAAGCTATTTATTTCCACTGTTTGAGTTGCTTCGGCCTAGGGGCCATAACCCCAAACTTAGAGCCAGAGTATGTTTAATGGAAATTAGAAGTTCACTTGGCAAATGCAAGTTAATGCTAGATAATTTGATTTTTAAATTTAAGATTGATAAATTTGTGTTTAATATAAGGATATTTAAGGTACATTTTATAAAAGTGGGTAAATAGAGTTCTGTTTGCTGATCAGCATTTATCAACTTGAATGGCAAAGCTAAACAGCTTTGTATTGTTCTTCTTTAGATAGATATGAATTATTTCATTTATGTATATTTGAAGAAGAGCAGAGGCATTCTTCTAACTAACATTCATCCTTCAACCAACTCTGATTATCTAATCATTTATGGATTCTCTTTAATTTGCTGTTTGCAAATTAGCTGTTGTTTGCTTACATGGTCATAACCACATCTCAAATGTAATCAGTTACCTGTGAAACCCCACCTGGGTGTTACCATTGATCAGAATCTTAATTGGCCAATGCATATTAATACTTTGTCTACAAGAGCAGATCAGAGGCTATGTCAAACAACTTGCCTCCTGCCTCCCCAGTGCCTGTCCACCATCTGCGAGTTATAAGTCAGGAATGTGATCATGAATATTCTGCACTTATTCTGAATAAATGATACTCCTTAACAACACTCAAATCTCGACACCATCCAGGGCAAAGTCCACTTGATAGACATTCCATCTAACTCCTTCCACCACCAACATATACCAGTTACAAGATACTTCAAACTGCCCGTGTTCCTTAAGCAGTACCTTGACACCTGTGACCTCTACTACCTCGAAGGACAAGGACAGCAGATAATTGGAAGCACCACCACCTGCAAGTTACCTCCAAGCCACATACCATCCTGAATTGGAACTAAATTGTTGACCCTTCACTGCTCCTAAGTTTAAAATCTTAAAACTTCCTCCCTAACTGTACTGTGAGTTTGTCTACACCCCAAGGACTGCCTCGGTTCAAGAAGGAGCTTCCCACTTGCCCCCTCAAAGAAAGTTAGTGGTGCGCAATAAATGCTTGCCTAGCCTGTGATCTAACCCTAACCTACATGCCATGATTGAATATTAAAAGCTTGCTTGCAATGATTTTCCAACATGGTTGGTGGAAATAATTGAAGCAAGACATTTTTAAAGCCATGTTTAAGCAATGAATACTGGCATTAAAACTAAGGCTTTTTTAGTTGAAAGGTCCGGTCTTGTCTCAAATGAGAAAGATTTCCAAACAGTTTCTGACATGGTGGTGCTATTTCTCCTGCAGTACAGGTTGGATGGGGTCATGAATATAATAACATTTTGGTAAGATTCACCATTTTAAAATAAAAATAGTAGAAATGAAACTGTATCAGTAATTGCTGTAATCACATCTTTTTCAGGAATACAAAAGCTAGTTTTATCAGGAAGAGTGGGTGAAGCTATAGAAGCAACACAACAGCTATATCCAGGATTACTTGAGCGTAATCCAAACTTGCTGTTCATGTTAAAGTAAGTAAATTCGTGCATTGCGTTTTGTTTGTTTGAAGATGACGACATGTAAGCAGGGGTAGGTTGCAGTTTTGCTCAAAGGTCAGTACATAGCTGAGTTCCATTAATGGCACACGCCTGATGGACTCACTGGAGACACAAATTATTTTCAGCTTAGGGTCTCATTAGAAACACCCTGTGAGCTGATCACTGCTTGTTAAGCATGAGTGAGCAGCTTGCTAGACTGAAGTATGAGAGATCTACCAGATTCATGAACAGGCCAAGCTGAGAATTTGTATTATTGTTGGGAGTGTTGTGAATTACAGAGGAGTGGGAGTCGACATGGCAACATGGAGCTGTGTTCGGTGCGCTAGGAAGAGTAGTAATGGATTTCCAGCCCTCCAAAAGTTGGTGCTTCTTTTTTTAAGTTGTCTCCTTTTTATTGGAATTCAGGTTGCTTGATATTAGTTTGTATCTCATTTGTACTTGAAAATTACAAGTTAAAAATCAAGTGTCGAACTCTGATTTTCATGCGTAGGTAACTTTCTGTTTCAACAATAAGTGGGCTTGTACATAGAAAGGACAACTCCTGTTTCTTTGGCATTATTGTCTACTGCAATATTTGTAAACCGGATAGTTGGCAGTTGAAAATCATTGATGGGATGTGTCTGAGTTCATTTGTTTTGTTTTGTCTTTTCATTTTGAACCTCCTTTTTGCTCAAGATGTATTCTTTGCTTTTGTCGTATAGGTGTCGGCAGTTTGTGGAGATGGTGAATGGTACAGACAGTGAAGTGCGCTGTTTCAGTGGTCGTAGTCCAAAGTCTCAAGATAGCTATCCTGGATCACCCAATATGAGCCCTAGACACGGAGCAAATAACTCGCACCTCAACAATGCAGGTATGTTGCTGACTATTTCTGCTCTTAAGTCTAGGCAGTATACTGATGGGGAAAGAATCCTTCCCCGATCCCCAAAAGTTGCTTATAGCATACACAGTTTTGTTTTTAGCTTTATTGTTATCTGATAATGGTAAAATGAGAAGATCACCTGGTTCCACCTCTCTGGATTTGCATCAAATCCATTAATTACTCATTTAGACATCGCAAACTTTGTTTTTTCAGGATACCTTAGCATATGGGCAGTCTGCTTAAGTAAACTTATTGAGTTGTCTGAATGGCAGCACCATGGCTGAGTGAGAAGACCGGTCTCAATGACACTACAGAGGGAACAGAGATTGAATTCTGTGCTGTTGGTACCAATCTGATCCATGTAGGCTGCCTAGCCAACTGAGTTGACCGGCAAACACTCAGCATAATGTAGAAGTGTGAATAATGAAGACAGAGACGATGGAGACTCCAATTTCATTGGATCATGTCTCTTCCACTCTTTAACATTTGCTATTGGTGTGCTTTGGAAGGATTCACAAGTTGACTTGCTACTTGTTTAGCAGCATTATGAACAGCCCTTCCTTGGCTGTAAAGTTCTAGAGTGAGATTTGAGCCTCACTTTTTTGCTCAGGCAGAAATGTTACCCACTACACAAAATGACTGTTTAAAGCTTGGCGATGAAGTAGAAAACCAGATTCCAATCTTTTGCTTACTCTATATAGTCAAAATTAAATTCAAACATTATAAACGTTTACCACCTCCCTAACCATCATGGTAATCCAGAAGTATCTTTTTACACGTGCTTAATCAGTTAATACCCTCAACCTTCTTGTATACAGAAGAACCTCGATTATCCGAAGGACACGGATGGGGGGTATTTCATTCGGTTAATTGAATGCCGGATAACATAGTTTAGCCAAGCATCGGGACCTTGCGATCTTGTTGGATAATCCAAAATTCGGATAATTGATTGCCAGACAATTGAGGTTCCTCTGTATATCTTGTATAATCTTAATGCATTTAACATACCATTAACACATTCTCTCTTCTATAAATCAAAACTTTGCAGCATGGAAACATATTTCCACAAAACTCAGGAAAAGAAGTGATTTTCCATATTCCGTGCAACAAATCATAATACAAGGCATTCTCCTTCACAGTCTTATTTCCTTACATAGAACATTTGACAGTTGATATTTGTATCAATCCATTTCATCTTCGAAAAAAAAATTCTCTCCATCTACCCTAACAAGGTCAAGCCTTCCCTTTTCTCAGTCAATGTTTTTGTTGAATTTACATTATTCCCCAGGGAACAATGACTTTTATAAGTCAAAAGTAAACTATTCTCAATGCCTCTTGCATAGAACTTCCTCTGAAATATTTTACAAATGAGATTCCATTTTCTTCTATTGCTTCTCTAAGAACCAATGTTTTTGCAAAGTACTTTTAACTTTTTTCATTTTGTTAGTTTCTGATGAACTAAGAAACCAAATGTCAACCATTTACTTAGAGATTTATTTGTAGAATACAACATATTAAATGTCTGCCAGGTCCTCCTTATCCAATGTTTCAGTTTTCTCAAAGTTGCTTTATCTATACACTACCTCCTGTATTCTTAATCTTAACGTTACTGCCTCAGGCAACTGACTGTGTGGAGTTTACACATTCTCCCCATGTCTGCGTGGGTTTCCTCCTGGACTGGTGCTCCGGTTTCCTCCCACAGTCCAAAGATATGTGGGCCAGGTGAATTGGTCATGCTAAATTGCCCGTAGTGTTAGGTAAGGGGTAAATGTAGGGGTATGGGTGGGTTGTGCTTCGGGGGTTGGTGTGGACTGTTGGACCGAAGGGCCTGTTTCCACACTGAAGGTAATCTAATCTAATTACAATTAACTCACCACCAACAGTATTTTTTTCTAGTGCAGGCAAGTACAGTGAGGGAGGAACAGCCTTGAAAGAAAGAAATTTTCAATCTGTAGATATGCAGTAGAGTATTCCCCTACCAGTATACTTTACCACCAACTGAATCATGTTTAGTTTTCCAATCTGTTTTCTCCCCTACCTCTAGAGCAATATATCAGAATGTGAGTACAGGAAGTCCCCGGGTTACGAATGAGTTCTGTTTTTTTTCTGCTGTTCGTAAGCTGAATTTGTGTCTAAGTTGGAACAGATATGGGCAAATTGGTCTGCCCGTTCATTACATTGAAACATTGTAGGTAAGTCAGATTTTTAAGAATAATTTTTAAAAATGAGAAGCTGGAGGTCGCTTCGTAAGTCGGGCATTCATAATCTGGGCACTTCCTGTAACACTTTCAAGGTTACCCCAGATCTATTCTTCTTGATGTTTAACCCTATAAATCGAAAGATCCCTAAAGCCTAGTGCAAAATTTTGGTTTATAGAGGCATTCTTAGAATAACTTACCAATTGAATATTATCAAAGTCATTGTGGAACAATGTAAATTCAACAAAAAAATTAAAGTCTACCTTTAATCTTATTTATAGTGATTTAAATGAATTCTGAAACATCCCTCCTTAGAATATTACTAATATGCATCATAAACATGCCTGAGAATTTCCCTCCATGATACCAGTAGAACATTGCTGAATCTGTTTATTGTTGACACCAGCATACTTTCAGCAAGCCAGATCTAACTGAGATGCACTTGATGCTTTATTCAATCAACAAACAAATTTGTTTAATTTCTACATCTTCTACATCACTCACTTCTCTAGGCAGTTTCAAAAACTACTTTTTCCTTCTCCATGCAGAAATGCAGCTTTTATGTCCATCTACCTACATTCCTGTGAATGTGGCCAACAATCCAAAGAGAATTTTCTGGATTACATTTGTCTCCCTGTTAAGTGTCCACACTAACATCTTGACCTTCAAATTGTTCTCTGAAACTTTCATCCCAACTCACTGGTCTTGATTTAACCTTGGACGTTTCACTGGGAGTACTCTTTCTCTATATATTTGCCTATTTGATAAGTCTGTCTATTCCTTATCTGACATTGCTGAATAGACACCAAATTCCTTCCAACTGTCTAATTCTCTTTATTTTGCCTCTTAATTTAATTTCTACATTAATTCAGATCTAATTAACGTACCTTTACTTTGTGGATAAGGTGTATTAACTACTCAGTCTTACAACTCTTTCCATACATCAGTTTTCTGTTTATATCAATTCAGTCAATGATTTAAGCAAATAACCCCAATCACTTGCTTAATTACTTCTGGTTTCTTTGCAAACACCAAAACTTTCTAGTCGCAAGGGATTCTGCTTCTTGTTTCTTAAGATTTTTGTTATCGCTGTTCTTTTGCATAATCTAATCAGATTATGGTGTCCTAGCACCTTTAATGGCTTTGTGAGCTATGATCACAAGATCTCCTCTTTCTCCCCACTTCCCTCAAAAAGAAACAAAATAAATATGCCCACTGTGTCTCAGTCAGAGGCTGGCAATTGTTTAAACTCCTTTATTCACTGGATCCTTTTTGGTATAGAAATCACCTAAGCATGGTCCTTTTGGATTAATTTATCTTACCTTTCATCTACAGTAATCTGTTCTTCATAACTGTCAAACACATGAGTATAAGAGGTATAGGGGTGCCTCATTTCCTTCTGTAATGGCTCAAGTTCTGAAATTTTAAAATCAGTCTCAATTAACTATGATAGTAGACTCTAATAATTTGACCACCATGTTGGTGATCCACTATTACGTCACACCCTATTGAAGCTAGACCTTTTTACTGTTTATGGCCCCCACTTTTATAGTACAGAATTTAAAGGTTATCTCTAGAATTTCTTCTCTAATGTTTGAGAGCTTTCTGAATTTTCTTGGAGAATGTGATCTTAATGAATGCCATTCTTCCTGTGTTCACGTTTGCAGAACAAAATTAAATTCATTATTATAGACCCTTCTAGAGCAAGAGCATTTGCACAGCACAGAATGTAAATTAGGATTCCTCCCACAGACCAATTGATGCATATTATACTCCCCTCCCTTGACTGTCAGAAATTTAGCCAGCAGTTTGATTTCAGAGTTGATTCATGACTTTTATCTACAATCACCTTTGTCCATGCCATGTACTATTGTACTGTAGAAAGACAGGACTGGGCTGCAGTATTTATAAAATGTAAGATGAAAATGTTTGTGGACATAGGTTTGCTTACTGAGCTGGAAGGTTCATTTCCAGATGTTTCATCACCCTATTAGGTAACATCTTCAGTGGGCCTCCGGGTGAAGCACTGTTCATGATTCCTGCTTTCTGTTTATATGTTTGGGTTTCTTTGGGTTGGTGACATCATTTCCTGTGGTGATGTCATTTTGCTGCAAAGGGGTCTAAGTAGTCTGGCAGTCATTTCCGAGATGTCTCAGACCCCCTGGCATCATAGTAGCCCACAAACCTACCAACACACTAAAACAGCAGCTAATGAACTTGAAGGACCCTATACAGACAACAAGCAAAACTAATGTCATTTACAAGATACAGTGCAAGAACTGTAACAAACACTACATTGGATAAACAGGCAGAAAACTAGCCATCAGGATGCATGAACATCATCTAGCCACAAAACGACATGACCCTCTCTCTAGTATCCTTACATGCAGATAAGGAAGGACACCACTTCAACTGGACAACACATCCATCCTAGAACAAGCCAAACAGACACACGCATGAGAATTCCTCGAAGCATGGCATTCCAACTGGAACTCTAACAACAAACTCATCAAGTTAGACCCCATCTACTACCCCCTGAGTAAAAGAACAGGAAATGACATCACCAGTCCAAACATATAAATAGAAAGCAGGAATCATTAACAGTGCTTCGTCCAAGGCCCACTGAAGACATTATCTAGTAGGGTGATGAAATGTCTGGAAATTAACCTTCCAGCTCAGTGAGCAAACCTACATCCAGAACCTCAACCTGAGGTACAAATCTTCTCAAAACTCGCTAAAATGTTTGTCTTTGTCAGAGTTATAGATTTAAAAGACAATGAAAGATCTGCAGAGAGGAGGTGTGGCATCCTCTGTACTTTTTACATTATTCAGTTTTTCACTGCACTTTCTTGATAGTGATAGAAATACCAGCATCTTTAAGAAGGATTTTTAATTTGTGAGAAAGGCAAGGTGTAACCTTGACTTTTGTTTTTTAACCTGATACCATTAACACTTTGCTAACGTTCTCATTTGGAAACCCAAAGTTTTGTTAAGGAAATGCAATAATGCTTATTAGTAAATTCCAGGTCCCTTCACTTTGCAAAGACAATTTATCATGTTCCATGTCAAGTTTCATATGTGCCTTTTTCTTGGAAGGCTGGCTGCTGAGCAGGTCTTCTACCTCAATAGAGACAACAACAGTGCAAATAAAATGCTTTACTCTTGCTACCTTGCATGAAATCATCACTGTCTTTTTATGCCCTAACCATGTTGTCATCCCTGACCTGGGATATGTAGAACTTGTAATTTTAATTGTACACCTGAACTTTAATTTCAGATTTCACTACTGGATAAATGTATGGATAAATGTAGAGGTATAACCCCTATCTAAAGTAGCAAAATTAAACAACCAATACATTCATTACTGAACTATAGCTGCTTGAAACTAGTACATTTCCCTCAAATAGATGTTTATCATTGACTTCAACTTCTGAATTCTGTTGTGTTTTAGAAAGGTCATTGCATTAAGGCATTTTGGTTAGTATCTAAGACGTCTATTAATTGTTTCCTGGAGATTCCTGAAATTTATTTGTCTATTATTGCTGTTCCAATTCTGTTGTAACATTCAGATCTGCCAAAAGTGCTTTCATCTTCAATCTTCCTGTCTATTACTCTTGGTTTGTACTGACACCTATGCCTAATCTCCAATAATCTTGAAAGGTCACAATCCTTTGTGTAACTGCAGAGTACGTCATCTGTGCCATCAAGGCGATGAGAAATGACTGCTTCCCCAGGACCTTATTTTAAAATACAGATATTTGATCCAAAAAGGCATCTTTTTCTGATAGCTGAACATCAGTTATTATCAGGAACTATCTATATGTGACACTTTACATAATCCAAAAGTTTAATTGCAAGCACTGAATTAAGTTACTACAACTACAAGCTCCTCCAACCCTCTGCTCCCAGCACAATAATTGTATCTAGTTTTCTAGTTATCTCTTTTTTTTGTCTCGCTATCCCGCTCTGACTTTCACTCTTTGGTTCTCACTTTGTCTCTCTGTCTTTATGAAAGATGGTAAAATAAGGCTATAGTCTCTCAGTCTTGTGTAATATTTATAACTGTAATCTCCAGTTGTATAATTTCCAAATAAGGAGTAGCATTCCATTTATTGTAACTTGCTTTGAAAGCTGGATTCTGACAGTCAGGCCCAAGGTTATTCCAATAATATTACTGCAGCAGATAAAAATGTTGCTGGTTCTCTGTTACTCTTTGTTCTATTTGCCATTCTAGTTCTACGCAGATTTGTTCTTTCTTGCCTTTGCAAGACATTCTCTGTGCCGCAAGTATAGCTTTGTTATGCCTGTGCACTATTTCTGAGTCTCTGATCCAGCGTCTCCGTATTTGCAGAAAAACATTGAGATGGGTATACTTTTAGTTGGAAGAATCTTTTTGGCCTATTAACCAAGAAGCATATCGTTTTTGTGAAAAGACCAAACTCAATTTTAAGAGTAACAACCATGTTAGTGATAGGCGCCTTTCTTTGTACATAAATCTATTATTGTGCCTTGCAGGAGCAGATAGCCCAAACTGCAGCAATGGAGTTGTATTGTCAAAAAGCAAACCAGTGCACAACAAATATCCAGCTATAAGTTCCTCATCATCATCATCTTCGTCCTCTTCCTCGCCCTCCTCTGTAAACTATTCAGAGTCCAATTCTACAGACTCTTCCAAATCCCAGCAGCACAGTAGTACAAGTAACCAGGAAACCAGGTATGTTTATCATAACCCTAACTGCAATCAAGCCAAATCTTTGTTTTAAAAAAGAGGGATAGCAGTGTCCTTGTAAATAAAGGCAAATAGATCTGCATTTCGCTGATCACAGAATACGATGAAATGCAGTCCTTGAATGTCTTTTCATAATAAAGAGGGAATTTGCTGTATTCACTCATTAAAAATCAGGAACCTTTATACCACCATGATGTGAAATTGTTTTATCTAAATGGAGGAGGTTACTTTCTATTAGTAGACACTGGTTATGCATCCTTTTGATCAAATGTATTCAATGTTACTGCACGTTTGCAAATCATACTCTAGATAGTTTATTTACTTACAACCTGATATATTTGATCATTTGTGATTTTACAGGGTGGCCTCACTTAAACTTCAGTTTGCATTCTTGAACATTGAGACTATAAGTGAAGCATAACTTTCTGTAATGTTCACATTAGTGTTGGGTTTATGTCCAGAACAGCCAATGGAAAATTGAAATACTGTGCCATTCCTGTGTAGCATTGTGCATTCCTTGCTGAAATAACTTGCAAAGTGAATTAAGGAAAGTTTTTTAGTGAAGAAAACCGACTTCTTGTTTGCAGAGAAGACTTTAAAGAAATTTACAGTACAAGTTCTCAACTACTGTAAGTGTACAATAAGATAAACTTGTAGAGTATAGTACAGCAAGGAATTCTTATTGAAAATTCAGTTCACAGCAATTCCTCTGCTCGTCTAAGTAAAAACGGCAGAGAAGTATTTTGAAAGGTTTTAGTTCTGTATCTGAGCAGAGGACTGTTGAAATAGGAACTATGATCTTTGATAATTAATTGTAGGGTGTAGAAGCAGTGGTACCAATTCTAGAAGCACTATCAGGGCTTCACTGATCATTCAAATAAACAACTCATGCAAAATGCAAGAGGCACATTGGTGAAGTGAGACATGATCAGGAAGTAGGGATGCTAAAATAGGGAATGACACATTAAATAAGGAGAGTGGACATTAGAAAAGAATAGCATTTAAAACAAAAAAAAATTAAAATCAGAGACTTAGAGACTACCTATATAGAAAAGCTTAGAAGCTTATGGGTCACTAGGAAGAATGCTGCAACATATCATCAGTGTGGTGGACATTTGTGAATTTGTAATGTTTCAGCATTCTTCTACTTTGTAACTGAATTACCAAATCGTCTGAGTCATAAATGCAGAAGGGGAATAAAGAACATTGTGGAGTGTAGGCATGTGCTGTGATGTAAGTGCCTAGGTTATGTTCTGTTTTCAGCCTATCAGTTCTGTGTACAGTCTTTAAACCACAGCAGCATGAAAGAGGTAAGTATGAAGCAAATAAATACTTTCTTGAATTAAAAACAGAAATGCTGGAACTAATTGGGAGGTCTTGTATGAATTGTGGAGAGAGGAAACAAGATGGTATTTGAGGTCAGTGATCTTTAATGTTTTGGTTGATGACCTTTTTGACAAAAGGTCAATGACCTCAAACACCAATTTGGTTTTTTGCTCCACAGATGACAGAGTCATGATTATTTGCAGCATTTTGTTATTTTATCCAGATTTCCAAACTCAACAGATAGTGCCAGACCTCCTGTGTTTCTCCAGCGCATTCAGCTTTTGTTTCAGATTTCTGGCATCCAGTGTTTGTTGTGTTTAGATTAGAACAATTTTATTTTTGAAGTAACACTATTTAAAATGTTATTAGTAGTGAGAGGCTCTACTTTAATCCATTTTGGAGCTGAATGAATGTGACTTTCTATTTTTGGTTATAAAAATCAGGAACATACAGATACTTGATTTTAGTTTTTCTTAATATATACTTGCTAAGATTTTAAAACATCTTTCTTCTGTGCAAAGCACAGTTTAATCCACATGGACTTGAAGCTACTTAACATGAAGTTATAAAGAATAAAATAAGTGGATAGGTCAATAGTCATTGGAAATTCAAGCTGAATCTCATCACCTTTGTGATCAAAGGAAGCTATAATTTGATTCATGAAGTTAAAATGCTTTTAATTAATTAACACTGTGGAAATATATGTTAGTCATATACAGTGAACTATGTGCTAGGTTTTAGAAAAAAATCAATGCATTTATCAAAATACCACAGCACCCTTTTACCATTGATACCTGGAGCTAAATTGCCATAGTCTTTGTGACCCTTATGTTGGGCCAGAAAGCAAGTCCCAAGTTACTGGCAGTAGCATAGGCTTATCAGTTTTGCCACAGGTGGCCTCCTAATTGGCTGCCAGCAGGCCCACAGCCCAATTAAGTACAGTGGGTATGCTTCTGATGCTGCCAATGCATTGAGTGCATGCAGCTCTGAAACCTCAGTAGTACCCATAGAAAAGATGTGCATTACAAACACAGACAGGAAACACCATCAAGGGTAATTGAGGATGGGCAATAAATGCTGGCCTAGCTAATGGACTTACTTCCAACGAATGAATAAAATCAACCTCCCAGAATGAGACTAGGAGAAAGTGAAGACTGAAAATGCTGCAGAGTCAGTGTCGAAAAGTGGCACTGGAAAGCACAGCAGGTCAGACTGCATTCGAGGAGCAGGAGAGTTGACATTTCGGGCATAAGCCCTTCATCAGGAATGTTGAGTGGGAAAGGGGCTGAGAAAGATAAATAGGGGGAGGTATTAAACCTCGTGCAGTGGCAAGAGAAAATGTTGGGTGCAGAGGATGGGTTGGTTGCTCCACCCTCCCCACCCATCACAATTATCCCCTACCAGCTAACTTACCCCCAGCTCACCCCCATCCCCTATTTATCTGTCAGCCCCCTTTCCCATCCATAATTCTGATGAAGGACTCCTGCCTGAAGCATTGATTCTCCTGCTCCTTTGATGCTGCCTGACTTGCTTTGCTTTTTCAGTGCCACACTCTAAATGAGCCTCACTAGTAGAGGAAAGTTTTCTTAAAATAGAAATTTGGGAAGGCCCTGCTGGGCAAACTTCTTGGTTTGAGGTATGATAATGAGGGCTGTCTGATTCATCTAAGGCTCTTCTGAGAGCATATTTAGGTCCACAGCCTGTCAGTTAGGGAGGGTGCTACCACAAAACTAGTGGCCTACCTACACAGGTAATTGGAAAGGTTATTCTGAATAGAGCCAGTTGACTGACCTCCTAGCATTTGCTATTGAGAAACCTCCCAAACAATGGAAAATCCCAGAGTGTTATACTGATTTGTGCCCCAGCATGTTTGACCCTCATTCCCTCATTTGAGTATTCCGAATGGAAAGGAGTAGCTATTTTATGTGAAGTGAGGAAAACTTAGCTCCAGTAAAATATCTGGAAGTCTTATGTCTGAGATTTCCCTCTTGATAATTAGTATTCTTCAGAACTTTCAATCAGCCATTTTCCTTCCCAATCATCCAAATGAGAAAGAATCAACCGAAATTGGAGCAATACTGACTGGCTTGCTTTCATACATGCTAGAGAACTGCAGCTAGGTTGTCTGACTAAAGACAGAAAAGGGAAAGATAAAGACCTGTACTCTTGAATGTTTTATTGGAGGATAGGAATTCTACTTATATCCATCTCAGTAATTTTGAGTCTGAAAGATCCATTGAAATGGATTGGAGAATTTTACCATCTGATTTATGTTGTTGCTTAACAGCGATAGTGAAATGGAAATGGAACCAGAGCACTACACCAACGGAGTCTTGGAAAACACCTCCACTAGAATAATGAATGGCAACTATAAGCACGAAGAAATCCTGCAGACGGATGAGTCCAGCATGGGTAGGATGAGGCAGAGGGCTGGGTGTTCACACTGTATGAAAGAAATGAAGAACAATTGTTGGATCTGTAGACAAATGTGTTTGCAAAGGGAAAATGAGAGGAAGAGCCTGTGCTAAAAGCTTGCATGAAGAAGTAGTAAAGTGAGATTCTATACTCAACAGTTTTCACTCTATTTTTCCCCAAAACTATGTTGCTCATTTTGATTGCCTCAGTATCTTCTTAAATACTCTGTCATTAAGTTGATTTGATCCACTCCCTCCTGAAGAACTGTGAACCCATCACCACCAATTGCAATACATAACTGGATTTTGAATCTTCTTTTAATTGTTGGTCACAAATATATTTGCATTACCAATCCTAAATGCAACTTTTCACCCTGCCTGACTAACCCTACCTTTTTGAATCTGCTCCTGATGAAGTCCTTCTCCTTTTGTAACTGAAGAATACTTTGATTTTGCATATGCACTTGTGCTCTACATAAAGGCTTATAGTGCAATTCCCATTTTCTAGCACTTGGCCCATAGCCTTGTACTTGGCATTACAAATGCCCATCTAAATATTACTTAAATGTTATCCACTACCATTACAGCCAGTGAGCTGCAAATTCCCACCACCCTCTGAGTGAAAAGCATATGTCCTTTGCAACAGTGGTATAACTCCTGTAGTCATAAGATTTTTAACATCACAGCGGCACGGTGGCACAGTGGTTAGCAATGCTGCCTCACAGCGCCAGAGACCCGGGTTCAATTCCCGCCTCAGGCAACTGTCTGTGTGGAGTTTGCACGTTCTCCCCGTGTCTGCGTGGGTTTCCTCCAGGTGGTCCAGTTTCCTCCCACAGTCCATAGTGTTAGGTAGGGGGTAAATGTAGGGGTACGGGTGGGTTGCACTTCGGCGGGTCGGTGTGGACTTGTTGGGCCGAAGGGCCTGTTTCCACACTGTAAGTAATCTAATCTAAGCTGCTGAGAATAAGTGACTACACCCTGATGGAATCTAAATATAATCATCACAAAGAAGCCATTGTGTTCATCATACCTTTGCCAACTGTTTGATGGAACTATCCCATAACTAGGAAGGAACTACCTTGTTCTTTCCTAGTGCCAAGTGCATTTTCCACTTCATGTATTTATCCAGTTCTCTTTTGAAAGTTCCTAATGATTCTATCTCCATCATCTTTTTAGGTATTGCATTCTAGATCACAGCAACTTACTGAATTATAAGTGTTCTTCCTGTTGCATACGGCACAGTGGCTCAGTGGTTAGCACTGCTGCCTCACAGCACCAGGGTCCCAGGTTTGATTCCAGCCTCGGGTGACTGTCTGTCTGTGTGGAGTTTGCACATTCTCCACATGTCTGTGTGGGTTTCCTCCAAGTGCTCCAGTTTCCTCGTACAGTCCAAAGATGTGTAGGTCAGGTGAATTGGCCATGCTAAATTGCCCATAGTGATAGATGCGTTAGTCAGAGGGAAGTGGGTTTGGGTGGGTTACTCTTCGGAGGGTCGGTGTGGACTGGTTGGGCCGAAGGGCCTGTTTCCATGCTGTAGGGAATCTAATCTAAAAATCTGATCCTCTGTCAAATTCCTTCTTACACCTCTATTCTAAAGAGAACAACCACAAAGTGTCCAGTCTGTAGGCATAATTGAGTCCCTAAACACCCTACCTCTACCTAGCACACTCACTCTCGCCAACACCCAACACCCCCACACTGAAACCGATCAAATTATTTTGTAACGTGAGAGATTTCTAGTCAGTGATGCTTCAGATTTCTGAACTATCAAAGCTCTAAATGGAATCTAATCAAGGTTCAATACAGGTTCAACAGAATCACATTGTTTTTTAATGCATTCCTTTTAGAAAAGAAAGGTATTGTTTTGTATCCTTTCATATGACTGGTACTAAAGTGAATCATTACTTTTGTGGCCACTTCTGTATTCTATTCATCTGTGCATTTGCTCTTTTCACTATTTTATGCCCTCAATATGTTACTATGCTCCTAATTGTTTCCTACTGTAGTAGTTGGAACCATGTAGTCAACAAGGTCCACAAGGTCTTTGATTGACCTTGATTAACAGCCCCAATCAGGAAGCCATGTCCGACCAATATAAACAGGAGATTTAGAATCTCAATTCAGGGGACTGACCTGTGCACAAGTAAATAAAGGGTCACTTGGTGATAGGATACCAGCCTCTTTGCAGTTATTTCGGTGGCGATGGGAGAAAACAATACATGCCTGAAAAACGTTTACTCACAACAGTTATCTTGGTGTTGGGGTAAGCATTAGCATCATCTCTTTATTAGGAAAGCTTGACTCATTTGATCCTGCCGTCGAAGACTAGCCCCAGTATGTTGAAAGAATGCAATTTTTTTTTGGGCTAATGACATTGGGGCAGATGAAAAGCAACAAGTAATCCTTCTGACTACTTGCAGTCCTGCGGCATTTTCGGTTATAAGGGGCTTAACTTTCCCAGAGGTACTTGACACCAAAACCTTCCAAGAGTTTTCTGAGTTGGTTAAGGAAAATTATGACCTCAAAGCTACACTAATCCTGCAATGCTGTCAGTTTTATTCGGCTGTTAGAGAACCAAGGGAATCGTATTGGGATTTTTGACCAGCTTAAGACGACTGGCAGAGGCATATGAATTTGGGTTTATCCTGAATGAGATGCTGAGAAATGGTTTGGTATGTGGGAGTAATGATGTAACCATGCAGAAGCACCTACTAGCTGGACTTCAAACAGGTACTAAACTGATTTTGTCATTTGAAAATGTGGCAAGTGGAGTATGGGAACTTCAGGGCATCTCAATGAAAGTGGACCTCGTCACCTGCCCAAATGAGCTTGGGGAACACCACTTGCATGCAGAACCTCATGCAGGGCATATCCTGAGCAGAGAGACCCTAGGACAGCTCATAACAAAGCCCAGTCTCAGCCAAGCTCTTCAGGAACTGAGCCACCAAGCCATTCAGCAGTGGACCCTTATTGTCAGTGTGTACAAGTACAAGCCAGAAAATCCAGAAAGCCAAATGCAAATGCAGATGCCCTGTGCTGTCTCCCAGTGGCAGATATCCTTCCGGTGGTGCCTCCCCCAGAAGAGTCTGTTCTGGTTTTAAATTTCCTAGACACCCTTCCAGTCACCACTGACAATATCCAAATATGGATACAAAAAGATCCTGTCCCTAGCAAAACTAAAACAGCTGGTGATAATGGGGGAGACAGAAAGGACATCACAAGCAGAACTGAAACCTTTCTGGACCCAGCAAGACAGATCACTGTAGAGGATAGTGTACTACTTTGGGGAGCAAGAGTGGTTGTCTCGTGTAAAGGTCCGTGCCAGATACTGGCCAAACTCCCCCAAGATTATCCAGGGATTTCCAAGATGAAGATGCTAGCAAGAAGCTATATCTGATGGCTGGGATTGGATGCTGACATAACTGCATTGGTGTGGCAGTGCCTGGAGTGCCATCAAGAACAAATATTTCCACTAGCAGTGACCTCTCATTCATGGGAATGGCTGGGTAAATCCTGGACCCGGTTACATGGCAACTATGCCAGTCCTTTCATGGGCTCAATGTTTCTGGTCATTGTGGATGCCCATTCAAAGTGGTTCAACGAGCATAAAGTCCTTGTGGTAAACTCAGGGAAGACAGTTGAGAAGCTATGAACATCATTTGCAATACACTGATTCTGGGAAGTATTGGTCACTGACAATGGGATGTCATTTACCAGCAGGGAATTTGAGTGTTTCTTGAAGTTAAAAGCCATTTGGTACAAAAGGACAGCTCCATGCTATCGTCCAGTGGTCTGGAGGAAAGAGCAGTCTAAACATTGAAGGTTGGCTTGAAGAAGCAGCCTGCAGTGTTGCTTGATACTAAATTGTCCTGGTTCCAGGTTGATTATAGGAACACCCCTCACTACAACTGGGATGGCTCCAAAAGAGTTGCTGATAGGGAGAAGACTCCACACCAGGTTAAACCTGATATTCCCGGGGGCGGGGGGGGGGGGGGGGGGGGGGGGGGGGCGTGAAATGGCGGCAGGGATGCCAATGCCAGCCACAAGTCATCTCTAAGCAAGAGAAACAATTTAATTTGGAGGACAATGTTTGATGTCGGAACCATGGCAATGGACCTGAATGAGTCCAAGGGGAGGTGGTTGCGAAGTCAGGTGCTATGACTTACTAAGTTCAGGTAGGTGAGGTGGTGCTGAACAAATGTGTGGATCACCTGAAAGCTGTTAATTTGCAAACAGGGCAGGAGCAAAACACACCTGGCCCCTCACAACATCCAGAAGGCCTATCAGAAGCTGTAGGTTCTCCCACTCGTCTGGTGTCAAGAATCAAGATGGATGCATTCTTGATACTGTTGCTACTGAAAGAAGAGAAAACTTTCCTGAGATGCTCCGGATTCAAGAGACTGGCTATGGTCCAGTACACGCTACCTGTGGCAGAGTCAAATCAGACCTAGGGTGCAAATGTCACAGAAAAAAACCAGGAGAAAGACGAGGCCTACATCCCTGGACTTGGTAAGAAGGGATGTAGTGATTGGAACCAGGTCGACTTTCTTGATTGAGGTCCTTGATTGGCGTTGTTAATCCAGGACAATCAGGAAGCCCTGGCCGACCAAAATAAACTGGGACTAAAACGGTTCTGGGGAGTCATTCAGTATGCAGGGCGACCGAGGGCTGGAAGGCTGATGACTGTCCTGCAGGAAGACTAGCCAAGGACAGTCTGGTCAGTATATGGTTTGGATAAGTGTCAGGTGTTGTTTTTGGCTATATTATGATTTGTAGATTGCTTTCCCTTGTGCCTGGATGCAGGTAAAGTGTTTGGAATTGTATACAGAGGAACCTCAATTATCCAAAGGACACGGGTGGGGAGTATTTCGTTTAGTTAATTGAATTTTGGATTATCGAATGCCGGATAACGTGGTTTAGCCAAGCATCGGGATCTTGCAGGATAATGTGAAATTTGGATAATCGAATGCCAGATAATTGAGGTTCCTCTGTATTGTGGGCTTCAGCTTGCTGTAAACTCTGCCTTTAGGGGGCTGAGATGGACTTTTTTTTCTGGGTTTCTGTCATTGTGGTACCTTTTAAGAGGACAGTGACTTGTGAGAATATTCTGCATGTATTTTATGTAGTGATTGTCTTGTGAAATTTCGGGCACCTTACGATGGTGTCCCTATTTCTCTTGTGCATTGTTATTATTGTATTTTGTGAAACTACGAATAAAAGAAATAAGTATATAAACAGGGAATTTAGAATCTCCTCCATTCAGGGGACCTACTCTAAGCTGGCTGCCCACAGCCAGTTTGTTATTTTTGTTTTTTGAGAAATGATTTCTTGGCTGGCTACATGGTTAGTGCACACACTTCCATTTTAGTTCTGGTTAGGAAACAGCTGGAGTTTCTTACTTCACCGGCTGGTTGTAGTCTGTGTGTTACTCTTTTGTTTTATTTTGAGTAAAGGACTATACTGATTGTGTGGCAAGGTTCAGCCCTTGCTCTCTGGTTTTTAGTGTCTGCACTTTCTTCTTTGCATGTGTTTTCACTTTTTGGTGTTTTGGATTGAGCCCCTGGTGAGTCAACTGAACCTTTCCAGATGAATAGTTTCTTTGTGCATAGGCCTGGGCCTCTCTGAGTGGACTGGGCCTCTGTAAAGACTGAACACCTGTATGACGCTGTGAGGTGAGCATACTGGAATGGACTGAGCCTATATCTTTACAATGAACTGTATTCCTGTGAGTGGACCTGATCTTCTGTGGATGGGCCAGGCTTCTGTGGAGAATGAACACCTGTATGTGTGCTGTGCATTTGCTGCCTTCAGGAGTGGATTCTGCCTGTGGGTGTGGCCTCTGCCTGGGTGCTGCGAATCTCTGTTGTGAGGATTTTATAAATTCTGTTACTGTCTGTGTGTCTTATAATTGATTGTGTTAAAGGTTTTTGTGTGTGTAGTTGGAGGTTAGAAGGTTGGCTGGAGATGGTGAACTGCTGGGGGTCAATAGCCCCCAGTCAGCCCATGTGATGGAAGGCAGGCTACGTGCCAGTTAGTGTGCAGGGTGGCCTGAGCTGAAGTGGGCTAGTCAGTAGGTGGGGCAGCCAGGAGCTGGAAAGTCGATACTGACCATAGGGAATGCAGTTTGGAGTGGGGAGGATCTGTTAGTGTGCAGCATGGCTGGGTCCAGGCAGCTGACCGTGTGCTCTTAGGAAAGCTGGCCAGGGGAGGGGCAGCCAGTACACGAGCTTGCTGGGGCCGGAGGGTCAATAACCGGCTTGGATGAAAGCCTGTCCGTATGTGGGGTGGATGGGGCCTAGTAACTGACAGCGTGCTCGCAGAAAGCCCATATAGGGCAGTCAGTACGTGGACAGGCTAAGTCAGGTAGCTGATGGCAACTCGTAGAAAGGCCAACCGGGGGAGGACCAGTCAGTATGCAGTCTGGAAGCTGGACAGCTGAAGTGGCCAGGTGCTGAAAGGCCAACAGCCCGCCTGCAAGAATGCATGTCAAGGGTGTTTTGGTTAGTACGTGGGATGACTGGGAGCTGGGAGGCCGATGACCAGGCCAGAGGAAAGTGGGCCTGGGAGAATCAGTCAGTAGGCAGGGCAGACGGAGACAGGAAGTCCGACAGCCTGCTCGTAGGAAAGTGGCCCAGGATGGTCTGGTCAGAACACTGGGTGACTGAAGCTGGGTGGTTGACTATATCAGCCTGGAAAAAAGTGGGCTTGGGGAGGTTCTGTCAGTATGCAGGGTAGTTGAAGATTGTCCTGCAGGAAGGCTAGCCAAGGACGGTCTGATCAGTACATCGTGTGGACCAGTGTCAGATGTGTAGGGTACACGGGGACAGGAGGATGACTGAGGGAGTTGAGTTATGTAATCAGTGGTTTTTATTGTTGAGTGTTGTTTTCGGTTATACTGTGTTTATAGACTGTTTTCCTTTTGTGCCTGGGTGCAGCGATGTGTAAAATATTTGCAATTGTATATTGTGGGCTGCAGCCTGCTGTAAGCTGTGTCCTTAGGGGCTGCAAGGACTTTTTCTTTTCTGGATTTCAGTCATTGTGGTCCTTTTAAGAGGACAGTGACTTATGTAAAAATTCTGCAAATGTTTTATATAGTGTTGTTTGTTTTGAGAGATTTCGGACACTTTATGGTTGTATCCCAATTTCTCTTGTATAATGTTATTGTTGATTTGTATTTTGTGTAACTATCAGAATAAAAGAAAGATATACATGGAGAATTTAGTATTTCATCAGTTCAGGGGACTGACTTCGAGCTGGCTGGCTGTTGTTCTGTTTTGAGAACTAATTTCTTAGGTGGCTACATGGTCAGTGTATACTGTTCCATTTTAGTTCTCATTAGGGAATTGCTTTTTTTTTAAACCTCAGTGGCTGGTTGCTGCCTTTGTGCTATATTTTGAGAAAAGGACTGTGCTGATTTTACGGCAGGGCTTAGCCCTTGCCCTCTGTTTATTTGTGTCTGTACTTTCTGTTTTGCATGTGTTTTCACTTTTTTTAAAAAGAGAGAAAAAAGTATAAATGGGGGAGTTAGAATCTCCTAACTTAGTGGAGTGACTGCAAGCTGGCTGGCCGCAGCAAGTGTACCGTGTACAAATAACGGGTGACTTGGTGACGGGATACCAGCCTCTGTGTAGTTATTTCATCTACTCATCCAAATTTTGTGTCATCTGTGAACTTTGTAATCCTGTACATCCAAGTCCAGACATAAATGTGTGTCAAAAAGATTAGTAGTCCTAATATTGACCACTGGGGATACTGCTGTATTTACTGACTGCTTGTCCATTCTTATGAACCGTTCTCTGGCAAATTCCGCATATGCGAGGAAGGTTGCAATCAGCCTTATTTCGTTCAACAACTCTGTTTTGTCTGGATGAGGTGACTTTTTAAGTACTTCCAAGTTTTCAAATGGTGCCTCTTTATTTCTTTCCCCTATCCAGTATTGTTACTATGTCCTTTTGAGTCATTGACAAGTACTATTCTGTACTGAATTCAGATTAAAAAGTACCTCAGACATGTCCTCTCCCTCCCAAATCTCAAATGGCTTACTTTCATGTTGATTCACAGTGCCTTCAATTTTCCTCCTTATGGAACAGATTTTGCATGTTATCTCCAGTGTCAATAAAGAACCTTTTTATCCATTTTCTGTTCAGATACAAGACGATTGATAATGCACTCTTACAGTCGCATAAACTCCAGAACCCATTTCAGTAATGTCACTGTTTTGTTTTTGACTATCATTTTGTTATTTTCATTTTTAGCAGACCTTTAGATTTATGTTGGGTCCTAATCTATTCACTGATACTCCCTTTTTTTGTTGTGTCCCCTTAATTTTTTTTTGGAGTATTCAGTTTGGTTCTCTATCACGAACCTTACATTTGTTACAAACCTCTTATTGTTTCTGTTTACTCCATCTTTAATCATCCAGGGAATTCAAGTATTTGGGACTCTGCTTTTCCCTCTCAGGGATGTGTTTACTTCGCACCTGGTGCATATTCTTTTTGAAGGTTTCCCATTGTTCAGTTAGTGTTTTGCCTACCAGTGTTTGATTCTAATCCTCATGGGTCTAAGCTCTTGTCAACACTCTGAACTTCACCCTTCAAGTGTTTTTCTGCTTTTCTTTTTGTCCTTTTCCCTCACCTGAAGGATCTACCTTTGTCTTTTCTGTCTATCCCATCTGAAACTTTTCTAACCTGTCCAAAGTGCTTGAGTTTATCTTCACTTCCCAAATCCAGGCCCTTTAATTTGCTCCACCTTTGGATTTCTCCATTTGGATTTCAATCCTTTTACATGCTGAAACAGACCCTATTAGACTGTGACCATGATAGATGGTCCGTCGTCCTTCTCCTCGACCTCTCTGCAGCCTTGACAGAACTGACCGCATGCATCAGTCTTTTGCTTAATCCAGCTTAGTTTGACTGTCTTCACCTTGTTCACTTTTTCCTGTCATGGCCAATGATTCAACTGGAGTAGATTCTCTGCACTTTTATTAGTTAGAACATGTCCCCAGATCCCTTCAACCTCTCATCTATAACTATCCTTTGATGACAACTTGAACACACACACACACACACACACACACACACACACACACACACACACACACACACACACACACACACACACACACACAACTTTTGGTTCCATATGCTGATGAACTAGTTCTACATCATCTCCACATCTCTTACCCTGTTGCTTATCTAACATTAAGTACTGGTAGGATAGAAATTAACTCTAGCTAAATATTGGAAAAGCAAAGCCAGTTGACATATTTCTCCCCACAAGTTCTGTTCTCTAAACATCAGCTCCACCTCTCCCTTTGGGAACTGAGAAATTGAACTAGACCTTAATGCTGTTGTTGACAGCAGGATGACATTCAGATCTAACATTTGCATTGCCAACACTGCTCTACTTTGAGCTCTATAATATTGTCCAACTGTGTCAATCTGATACTGAAACACTCATCCATACATTTTTACCTCTCAACTTGACTGTTCCAATGCTCTTCTGACCACCTTTTCATCATCAACCCAAAAGAACTTTGTCCTAAACTCCACTTGTCATTTACCACTTGCCCCAAGTCCATTTTTGCTCCACTGCTCACTGGCTTGGATTTATTCCCTCGCAAATAATACCTCAATTATAAAATTCTTGTCCCTCTTTTCAAATCCCTTTGTGGTCTTTCTCTCCCTATCTCTATCACCTCTTACATTTCTACAAGCTTTTGGAAGTGCTGTTTCTCCAATATTGACCTCTCGAGCATCTCTGGTTTTAATAATATAGCCAGAAATATAACCCATTTTGTACACTTTTCACTGTACTCCCGTACCCCTGCACTTGTGCACACGTGACAATAAAACCTAAATCCAAAATCTATTAGGTTCTCTTTACACCAAATCTGTTTATTACTGCTAATCTTTGTACCATGTGCCAACTTCCATGCCCTCAAATCAGCGCCTTTTTTTTTTACTATGTTGCATGTCATGTGTACTCCAAATCTGTGCTTCACATCTACCCACTGTTTGATCCTAAGAGAAGGAAAATAATCACCCAGGCTCAGTTCCCCTACCCACAAGATAGAATTTCAAATTTGAGTGAGGGAACACTAGCTTGACTTTTTTTTTTGGAAGAATATCTAGGACTGGCTCACCACAAACCCTATTACAAAGAAGGAACTCTAGAACCAGTAGAAGTAAGAGTACCTTTACACTATATATTGCTTTGCCTTATTGATCTGACTGGGTTCTTCCCTCATTTCTCCAGCACACTCTCCACTTATTTCCATTGTCTTTTAACATTACACGTCCTGACCATTCCACTTGGTCTTGATGTTAAAGGGTTTGGTTATATTGTAAAATTTGAAAACACAAAAGACCAAAGTATGAATTTTAAATGAAGACAAATATTGTGGTTTGTGGAGAACCCCAAAATGCTGATGTTCTACCTCATCTCCATATCTCTTACCCTGTTGCTTATCTAACATTAAGTACTGGTAGGATAGAAATTAACTGGCTAAATATTGGAAAACCAAAGCCCATTGACATATTTCTCACCACAAGAAAAGGGAATAGACAGGTTAAGTGAATAGGCAAAAACTTAGCAGATGGAATCTATGTGGGAAAATGTGAGGTTGTGCACTTTGGCAGAAGAATATTATTTAAATGGGGAAAGACTGCAGAAAGCTACAGCAGAGACATATTTGGGAGTCCTCATGTATAAATTACAGAAAGCTAACATGTTCAAGTTATAGGGAAGGCAAATGGATTCGTAAGGGAATGGATATAAACACAGAAGTCTTACTAGAATTGTACAAGGTACTAGTTAGACCAAACCCAAAATATGAACAGTTTTGGTTGCCTTGTCAAAGGAAAGGTGTACCGGCATCGGAAACAGTCCAGGGAAGAACCACCATATTGATCTTGGGTACGCAAGGACCCTCTCATGAGAAGGGGTTAAATAGATTGGGGCCTATAGTCATTGAAGTTTAGAAAAACGAGATGACCTTTTGAAATGTGTAAGATTTTTAGGGTACTTGGCTGGATAAATTTAAGAGACAGGTTATTTTCCCTTGTAGGAGAGTCTGGGACCAGACGATATAATCTTCGAGTAAGGAAACATCTATTTAGAACAGATGAGGAGGAATTTCTTGTGAGGGAAGTGAAGCTGTGGAATTCTTTGCTATGGAGAGCTGTGGCAATGTGTTGTTAAATTTGTCATTGCTTTCAATATGCTTTAAATCGATAAGGGAATTGAGAATTTGGGGAAAGGCAAGAAAGTGGAGTTGAGGATTCAGATCAGCTGTGAATTCACTGGTGGAGTTGATACAATGGGTGAAATGGTCTACTTCAGCTCCCATGTCTTATGGTCTTGCCTGTATATCCAAATAATCCCTATGCACTAACTCCACTTACGACTATGCTTTGTATTGACTCCATGTGTGCACCCAGACAGGATAGACACATTCTAGTTCCTACCTCATGTCAAATTCCCACTCTCACTGAACTAAGTAATTTTTGCTCAGTCTTAACTGCGTCGGTCCTCAATCCAACCACATTGCATGATCTCTCGCAGTTCCGAGCATGTTCCTTAACCCATTTCAGCTTCCTGTTTAATACCCTCTAAATTGCCCCACATTCATTATAGTCTGTGATTCCACACAAATACATGGGCCCAGATTTTAAGGCTGCTAATAAAATGACTGCTGAAAATGTGTTGCTGGAAAAGCGCAGCAGGTCAGGCAGCATCCAAGGAGGAGGAGAATCGATGTTTTGGGCATGAGCTCTTCTTAAGGAAGTTTCCTGAAGAAGGGCTCATGCCCGAAACGTCGATTCTCCTCCTCCTTGGATGCTGCCTGACCTGTTGCGCTTTTCCAGCAACACATTTTCAGCTCTGATCTCCAGCATCTGCAGTCCTCACTTTCTCCTCCTAACAAAATGACTGTACTGATCATTGAACTTCAGTAAACTGCATAAAAGTCAAATGACCTCAGGTGTGGATTTCACCTTCCGCAAAATGGGGTCTGGGTCTAACACCAAGTTATGATGACTTCTGGGCATCCAGCAATAGTGCTATCATCAGCAAGGCAAGCAGCCAGGAAAATGCACTGATTAAATTTACATAGAACATTGTTATGATTGGGGATTAAGGTAGAGGTTAACACTCATAAACATTTCTTTAAAAAAATAAATATTTTGATAAAAAGATGTGTAATTTTTAATTATGGAGAAAGTTGATATTCCATAAACATAAAATTAGTTTCTCTTCACTAGGCCAGAGATGCTTTACAGCAATAATTATGAACAAAGGGTGTCAGTGAAAACTCCATTTGCAGTTCATTCAACAAGATATATCCCCTCTAAATTGCCCCACATTCATTATGGACTGTGATTCCACACAAATACATGGGCCCAGAAACTAAAATCAGAAAGGAATGGTTGAGCTCAACCAGTGCAGTGACTCCTGATTGTTTCTACACTGGTTGAGCTCAACAGCACATACTCCGGAATAGCATTGAATCACTGAAGCACCTTCTGGATTTCAGCCTTTTTCCTGTGTATGTGCAGACTCTAGAATGAACTATCAGAAGAGTAATGATGTCTAATGCTAACAGTTTTACAATGATCAGGAAATGTGGACCGTCTTTGTTATCCAATTCCTGCCCAGTCACATCATTTTCACTCACCTGCCCTGAATCCAACCATCATCCGTTAATTCTAACTATTCCACTTCAAACTCACTGTTTTCTTCAATGCTCCTTAAATTGTACAATGTGTCATCAATAGTATGTTGCCTATTAATCATCATTACATCCTTAAGTTATTCCTTCTCCTGTGTCACTTCCAGTAACTTAATTTCAAGTTGTATTCTTTTGATGCTCAGCAGCAACAGGCAAAGGATTTTGAACGTGTAGTTTGGCCCCATCCCCTGAGCTGCATTTTCTGATACTGCTTGATGAGAGAGAAAAAAAAATCATGGAGTATTTAGCTTCTCCTTGTATTTGATGTATTGTTTCCAAATGTTTGACACTTCTGCAATCTTCCATAACTCGATGCTCCATGTCCACCCCCCTTTCCAACCTGACTACTAACCAACAAATAGTACTCAAATCCTCTCTGCTTTCAATGGCACCTAAGTTTTCATAACCATTGATAATGTTTTAAACTGGTTCTTTAACATTTGTAGAATGAATAATGAATTTAAATTGCAGAATATGTTCTATGCCAGAGGGAAAATTAAATTAATTCCATCTCTTTTCTAACCTGTTATGCACTGTGACTACTTTAGGCAATGTTTCTGCCAAAGTTTGCACAGAGTCTACAGAGCTCCAGCCTGATAAGAGTTTGCATACACTTAAAAAGGTATTTCTCTCTTCTACCTTCACTTAACCTTTTTCAATCTAGCTCCACTAATTTATTTTATGTATTTCTAAGACCAGGGAAAGACATGCTGAAGAGTCAAAGTCCCTATAGCAGGCCATTTGGCCCATCAAGTACACACTGAACCTCTGAGGAGCATCCCACCCAGGCTGCCCCCATCTCTGTAACCCTGCATTTCCCATGGCTAATCCACTTAGCTTGCACATCCCTGGACACTATGGGCAATTTAGCATAGCCACTCCAACTAACCTGCACATCTTTGGACTGTGGGAGGAAACCAGAGAACCCGGAGAAAACTATATATGTATTTATACGCAATATATACGCAAACTCCACACAGACAGTTGCCCAAGGGTGGAATTGAACCCAGGTTCCTGGTGCTGTGAGGCAGCAGTGCTAACCACTGAGCCATCATGACACCCAAAGTGGAGAGATAAAAATTACCATAGACCACAATATGTTCCAGGAATAGGTCCTAAACTCTAACTTACTGTGGCAATAGCCATAAATGGTCCACTGATAGTAGAAGATGTGCACATTGAATATCTGACCAATAAACATTGCTGTCAAGTTGTAGCTAATCTCTGACAATCTGGAGTATGACTGAGTATTGCATGTGTATCAGTATTTAACCAGATTGTTTACTTGACACTCATTTATTGAACTTTGTAGTGTCCACGATATTTTGGTTAAAATACAGTAGTTGACTTGAATGAAATCACCAAAGTTTTTGGAAAAAAAAACCTAGATTTCATTTGTGTCATCATAATGATCAGCTTTTGGCAATTTTTTGATACTCTTGTATAATTTATTTCTTTGATTTATAGAGGACAGTTGCCCTCAGCGCCAGCTCTGCGGAGGTAATCAAGCTGCAACAGAACGCATGATCCAATTTGGGCGAGAGTTGCAAGCCTTGAGTGAACAGCTTTGCCGTGAATATGGAAAGAATACTACACACAAGAAAATGTTACAGGTATCGTATATGCTTTTATTTACTTTGGAAGTCATACCAGAGGGCCCCATTGTAAACCCGCTGACTGTTAAAATAAAAGGATGTAAATACCACCTGCATTAGGCGGGTCAGTCTTGAGACCCTGCCCCACCATACTACAAGATCAAGGTTGATCTATCCTAGTAGAAAGTGAGGACTGTAGATGCTGCAGATCAGTGTCAAGAATGTGGTGCTGGAAAAGCACAGCAATCAGGGAGCATCCGAGGAGCAGGAGAATCGAAGTTTTGAGCATGAACCCTTCATCAGGAAAAGGACCTACCCTAGGCCTGAACTCCTTTTCCCTCAAATTTTCACTATTTCAAAATATATCTAGCTCCACTTCAAATATCTAGCCTCCTTGACTATCTGGGATGGAGAATTCACTGTCTTATAGAGGAGGAATTATTTTCTATCTCTGTTTTAAATAAATGTTCCCATTATTCTATAACTATGTCCCTAATTAAAGATTCCCTGATGAGTGGAAACATCTCAACATTTATCTAAAAGAAAGTGAGAACTGCAGATGCTGGAAAGTTAGTTGAAAAGTGTGGCATGGGAAAAGTGCAGCAGGTAGGGCAGCATCTGAGAAGCAAGAGAGTCGATGTTTCGGGCTTAAGCCCTTCATCGGGTGTGGAAATTAATTTTGATGAAGGGCGTATGCCTGAAACATCAACTCAGCTGCTGCCTGACCTGCTGTGTTTCTCCAGCACCACACTTTTCAACTGAACGTTTATCTGGTCAAGCAGGAATCTTGTGTTTGAGTAAGATCACTCTTCATTGTCCATACTCTAATGAATAAGGCCGAACCTGATCAGCTGTTCTTGATGAGGCAGCACCTTGATTCCAGAAATCAGCCTAGTGAGTCTCTTTTGATCTGCCTCCAATGCCAGGTATTCTTTTCAAAATTCAGAGACAAAACTCTATGTAACATAATAGGCCTGAAATGCCATAATCATCTCTACTGTTGTAACAAGACTTTGTAGTACTTTGAAATATTTTGCACTTTCCATCTTTTACAAGACACCAAAGTTTAAAACTTCAGTTAAATTTGCCAGTTTGTTTTTAGATATTTTTAGAAATCTAAGCCCAATGTACTTTTATGTTTTGACTGTTTTACCATGGAGAATTATCAATGACTCAATACATCTACTGTGCACATGTGGCCACTGATATTATCTAGTGGCAGGACTAGCCACAAAAAGTGTATGTTCTTGTGTCACTGACATCATTCCATTCTGTGTACAGTGACGTTGTCATCAGCGCAAACACTGCTGATGAGGGGTCAGCGAGATAAAGCTGGATTTTCAGTGACAACAGGACATAGGCCGGTGTTGAGATGGGTTAGCGTAGATTTACATTGAGAACAAAGGTGAGGGAGGCCTGCAATGGGAGAGATAACCACCTTATCTCTTGCCAGATTGTGAGGGAAAGACTGACAGAGAATTTGGAGCCTGGAGGAGAGTAGGACAAAAAGTGAGGCAGCTAGGATAAAATAAACTTTATTCATTCTGTGTTACAGACTACTTTATTTTATACTCAGGCAGCACCAACCTTAACCAGTATTTATTTCCCATCACTTGAGAGTTTGCTTGCTTCTGTTTGTGCCACCTAAAGGTGGCATTCATAACAAACTCAGCCATTTTGCTACAGGACTTAAAAGAGAGTTGCATTTAAATATTACTTAAATTGCATTCACACACACTCGGAGAAAAGTATTTGACTAAGTGATGAAAATGTTAAAGAGCTAGACTTTACAAAATTGGAAGAAAAATTCAAATAGTAAGCCTTTTGTTAGCATGCGTCTGGACCTGATTAAACGTTTCATTATATTGATAGATTGCTTGTTAGGAACCAGTTAGGGTGTTGTCTGGCAAAAACCCTTCTTTCCGGGTTCTGAATGTCAGAGATAAGAAAAAGACCAAAAATGCTCACTGGCAAACAAGCTTTTTGGCCTGACAAACTACAATGGCGAGTTACTGTTAAATTTGTTTGTTTAAAATGCAGAATGATTATTTTATTTAAATCAAGTAAGACAAGTCACGAATGGTGGAATGTTAACATTGTTTTCTTTCACAAAGATAAGTTACACAGATGAACTAAATGAATATAATTATAACTATTACTCAATCTGTTCAGTCGCTGTAATATTAAAGCAGGTTAGCTATTTGTCATAGAGTCATAAAGATATACAGCATGGAAACAGACCCTTTAGTCCAACACATCCATGCCGACCAGCTATCCCAACCCAATCTAGTCCCACCTGCCAGCACCCAGCTCATATCCCTCCAAACCTTTCCCGTTCATATACCCATCCAGATGCCTTTTAAATGTTGCAATTGTATTAGCCTCCACCACTTTCTCTGGCAGCTCATTCCACACACATACCACCCTCTGCATGAAAGAGTTGCTCTTTAAATCTCTTTTATATCTTTCCCCTCTCACACTAATCCTATGCCCTCTCATTCTGGACTCCCCCACCCCAGGGAAAAGACTTTGCCTATTTATCATATCCATGCCCCTCATGATTTTGTAAACCTGAGGTTACCCCTCAGCCTCTGACATTCAAATCCTCCAACCCTGGCAACATCCTTGAAAATCTTTTCAAGGAAGGAGACCAGAATTGCACGCAATATTCCAGAAGTGCCCTAACCAATATCCTGTACAGCCACAACATGACCTCCCAACTCCTGTATTCAATACTCTGACCAAAAAAGGAAAGCATACCAAACACCACCTTCACTATCCTATCTATCTGCGACTCCACTTTCAAGGAGCTATGAACCTGCACTCCAAGGTCTCTTTGTTCAGCAACACTCCCTTGGACCTTAAGTGCTAAGATTACTTTCCCAAAATGCAGCACTTCACATTTATCTAAATTAAACTCCATCTGCCACTTCTCAGCCCATTGGCCCCATCTGATCAAGATCTTGTTGTAATCCAAAGTAACCTTCTTCACTGTTCACTACACCTCCAATTTTGGTGTCATCTGCAACGTTACTGTACCACTTATGCTCACATCCAAATCATTTATGACGAAAACTAAATGACGAAAACTAGTGGACCCAGCACCGATCCTTGCGGCACTCCATTGGTCACAGGCCTCCAGTCTGAAAAACAACCCTCCACCACCACCCTTTTGTTCTACCTTTTTGAGCCAGTTCTGTATCCAAATGGCTAGTACCCCCTGTATTCCATGAGATCTAACCTTGCTCACCAGTCTCCTGTTATCATCATAAGAAATAGGAACAGGAGTACATCATTCAGCCCCTTGAGCCTGCTCTGCCATTCAATAAGAGCATAGCTGATCCAACATTCCTCATGTCCGCTTTCCTTAAGAATTATCCCTCTAACCCTTGATTCTTCTCGTGATCAAAGCTCTATTTGAGCTTCAAACATAAACATGGTTTCTGTGGCAACGAGTTCCAAATACTCAATCTTCAGCACAGAAATTCCTCAGTCTTAAACTGGTATCCCTTTGAGATTATGCCCTTTGGTCCTAGACAGTGCCGTGATGGGAAACATCCTCTCAGTTTTTGGATTAGTGGTGCTGGAAGAGCACAGCAGTTCAGGCAGCATTGAAGGAGCAGCAAAATCGACGTTTCGGGCAGAAGCCCTTCATCAGCATATGCAGTCATTGTTTTTACCTAATGTCCTCTTAGTATTCACCCTATCAAGCCCCTTAAGAATCTCATGTTTCAATGAGATTACCTCTCATTCTTCTAAACTCCAGTAAGTAGAGTCCATGCGTGTTCAGCCTTTGCTCTGAAAACAACCCCTCCATACTTGGGGATCATCTTAGTTAACATTTGCTGACTGTCTCCCATGAAATAATATTTCCTTAAATAACAGGACCAAAACTACTCACAGTACTCCAGAATATGGTCTCCCCAGCACTGCATACCAGTTACAGTGAGAGTCCCCTACACTCATATTCTCACAGTCTTGAAAGGAGGGCCAGCAAAGCCTTCCCAATTATTTGTATCTTGGCCTTGTATTTTAAGTTGTGCTATCATATACATCTCTCCAGTCTTTACAAAGGCAGTCTAAGAAAACACAAGATAAAGTCGGATATGAATCATTAAGTTACTTTATTTCAGCATGAGGAACATACAGAGCAGTTGTTACAATTGGATTTGACTTAATTGAATTAACATAAGTGGTTTTCATAAAATAGCAGAAAATAATAAAAAAGCTATGTCTACCTATATTCATGGACTATCTTACTTGACCTGAACAAAATAACTTCTAATTGCCCATCTACGTTGCAACCTTAAGAGTTTGGTAATTTTTTTTAAATGGTTCTCTACTGAGGATGGTCTCTGGTCCTGCACCTTGAACCAGGAACATCCAACACAATAAGTATAGGTGCTGAGATAGAGTGATAATATTGTATAGGTTTTTGTTTTATTTTTGAACCTGTAAATACATTTTACTTTGAAACACCAAAATTTTAAACTTTTCCAGATCCTTTTTAGCAAAAAATTAAAAGTTCTCAAAAGCTGGTACCACCTTATATCAGTTGGATCATGTGATGTACTTATTTATAGAATTTATTGTCATGTATACTTTTATGAGAAAAATACAATGAAAGGTACTAGAAGTTGCCCTACCATGGCATCTATATTAAAGACAGAAGTCATTAGTAATTTCATAGGTAACAATAAAAAAAAATTAAGACAAAAGTTCATCAAAGTCCATTTAACGGCTGCTGGTCTCAGACTTCTGCATAAGAGCATTGTCACAAAGAGATGAGGAAAGAGCATCGCTCAATTCACTGACTATTTTACCTTTTAACATTGCAGTGTGGAGCTACCAATAAAAATAGTCTCAAATGAAGAACACATTTAATGATGCTTGAGAGCAGGTTTTCTGTTGCTTGTGATGGAGATATATACATTTGAGAAATAGCAGGTAAAAGTTAATTAGGAAAGGAGGAAAGCTGACGGTGATGAACTTTGTTTTCATTGCAGCTAAGAGATAATTTGTTTTAATCTATCTTCTCCAGGATGCATTTAGCCTGCTAGCATACTCTGATCCTTGGAACTGTCCAGTTGGTCAGCAGCTTGATCCTATCCAGAGAGAACCTATCTGCGCTGCCCTTAATAGTGCTATATTAGGTAAGCAACAAAGAAAATAAGACAAAAATATCTTGCGTAGTTTTGCATCCTTATTGAATCATTATTTGGAGATGCTGGTGTTGGACTGAGGTGTACAACAATCTGGGATGTTAAAAATCACAACACCAGGTTACAGTCCAACAGGTTTAATTGGAAGCATTAGCTTTCGGTGCGCTGCTCCTTCATCAGGTGGTTGTGGAGTACACAATTGTAAGACAGAATTTATAGCAAAGGTTTACAATGTGATGTAACTGAAATTATATATTGAAAAATACCTTGATTGTTTGTTAAGTCTCTCATTTTTTACTCATCTGTTAGAGTGACCATGTTAGTTTCTCTTCTTTCATATGTAAATCACAAAACCTTTTTTAAAAATTACGCTCTCATTTTAACTCATTTTTTAATTACAATCAGTCTAAACAGTATGGTACAGACAACAGCACACAGGAGGCTTAACACTTTCAACATATTATGTGGGCAGACACAAATTGTTAAAGTTAACCTGAGAACATAATTTTTAAAAAAGGTTTTGTGATTTACCTATGAAAGAAGTGAAACTAACATGTTCACTCTAACAAACAATCCAGGTATTTTTCAATGTATAATTTCAGTTACATCACACGGTAATCTTTTGCTGTAAGTTCTGTGTCTTACAATTATGTACTCCACAACCACCTGATGAAGGATCAGCACTCTGAAAGCTAGTGCTTCCAGTTAAACCTGTTGAACTATAACCTGGTGTTGTGTGATTTCTGACTTATTAAATCATGGTTGTGGTAGAAATTAGGTTCACTTCAGGAAGCAATGTCCCACACCACAAAGGAAGACTGAAAGGTGGTTCACAAATTTTTAAAAATGAAACTGTGGAGGTCTGGTAGCATCTGCGGAGTGAGCAAAACCGAGTTAATGCTTCGGGTTCAAAGGTTGTTCTTTGGAATACTTCCAAATAGGGTTATTGGCCCTGAAATGTTAACTCAGTTTCTCTCTCCACAGATGCTACCAGATCTACTGAGTTTCTCTAGCTTTTTCTGTTTTTATTTCAGATTTCCATCATTTACACTATTTTGTTTTTATCTGAAAGATGTTACAATTTGGTGTTGACTCAAGCTGTTTCTCACAACCCCGCTGGTCTTGTGTAACATGTTATGCCTCTTACATATGTAAATCAGCTGATAAATGCCTGTTTTAGGACTCCTCTGCCCCACGAAATTACATGTCAATGAGTAGCTGTTTTGCTTCTGTTGGAATTCTTGGTCTCTCCTGTGATCCCCATAAAGTAAGAGTTTTGTTTTTGAGAAAGTTATAAAATTAAGTCCTGTGATTTCTTCCAATGAGCCCAGATCCCTTTGTCATTCCAACCAATGAAATAATTGATCACATCAGCTATTTTAGTTAATTGCATGATTAGTGTCTGACCAGTGCCCAAAACTTACTGCCCTACTGTTCAGATATTCCATTTAAGCAGCAGTTAGTGCCTTGGATTTACATCACATTTGAAAAACCTTAAGTCTGATATTGCACCTGCAGTCCCTCAGAGGGAAATTGTTGTTGAATATTATTTCTGACATTTGCCAAGCACTCTTCAAATCTCCATACTGAATCGGGTGAATGAATCAAAATAAAAATTTATTCTATTGTCACTAAATGATATCAGACCTGACCTGGCCTTGTGACATGTCCCACTCTTGTTTGAGGTATTGGTTTCCTCTTCTTAGTAAGCTCAACCTCTATACTTAGCTATGTATACACTAACTACCTGTTCTAAAAATGCTATCTGGAGAATGGGGAAGCACTTTTCTCATGTAGAATCCAATGGATATGAGACTAAAGTCAGTTGCTGTGATCTGTGGTGATGCCCAGAACACCAGGTAAAATATTTGTCTCAATGTAATAAAATCTTGGGTAATCTGATTCTCTCCTGAATTGAGTACACGTGTTGGGAGGAGGAAAGAGCAATTTAAAACGCATTACCTTAAGTCGGATGAAGTGAAAATTGTGATCTGTAGAGTTTGTTGAACTGTTGTGCTTATCATAGTATGAGGTAAATCTGTTTTTGTTCTTTCTCATAAAGAATCTCAGAATCTGCCAAAGCAGCCTCCGTTGATGCTTGCACTGGGCCAGGCTTCCGAATGCCTCCGACTGATGGCACGTGCAGGGGTTGGATCCTGCTCATTTGCCAGAGTGGACGACTATTTGCACTAACTGCTGTGGCAATGGAAAGACCTCAAATACTGCCCCTCACCTCCTGTTCAAGATGTACAACAACCCCTCCCCTCTTCTTGAAGACCATCGCACTGCCCACCAGACGGGTGCTGACCATTCTCCTTTCTTGCCAGCATCCTTGTTACATTTTATCAGGTTACATGACTGAATGCATTGCATTGAAAGAGATCATGGGTGCAGTAATGCACAGTACAAACGTAGCATATTTCTCTTTTTTTTTAGTCACTGTGTCACCAGTATTTAGCCCTGGAGGTCTTGTCCTATGCTAGCCTCTATTGTTTACTGGTTATCATTAGGGCTGTAACAAAACTCATGTATTTTGAAGCTTTAAGCATTTACATTATTTAACAAGACTGAAAAACATCTTGGTTTTGTAGCAGCATTACCTGATGCAGTTTTATTCTCCAGCATTAATAAGTGCTTCAAGTCCAGTCCCCATTTCCTTTAGCAAAAACTCATTGACACTCAAAAGCTTTGGTATATACTGTTGCAGCCTTGAATTTTCACTTTATTTCATCCAATCCTTTGCAAAAAAAAATACAATTATTGGTTTGTTACAGCCCCAGTAATCAACCACGTTTGGTTTACATGACCGTGTTCTACCTGTGTATATTTGTGTGGAACAATGCTGCTCATCATCACTTTTTGGTTTTGCTTTCCTGCCTTCAGCCTCTAGTTGCACAGCCATAGCTTCCCCTTGTTTCTTACTGGAGGTTTAATTCAAAACCTGCATGTCAGAGAGTTCTGAGCAGCCTCCTACTTTTGAGCTCTGTTCCTATCGCATTGTCCTCCACCAGGCCTTCCTTTTCAATAACAGTGCCACCAATTCTCTAGGTCATTTATCAGTAACAAATAGTGTTAGGGTTGGGAGGGAGGTAATGGTAGCCGGTATAATGTGAGTACAAAGCTAATAAACGTTCTAGGAGCCAAGGAAACTAAGGCAAAGGCCATATCGGCAGTAGAAATATATATATCTTCAGCTTTACTACACAACATCCTTCCTTGGAAGGATTTATTAAATGTTTTCATGTAATGCCTCTGGGAAATTTAGTTGATTAGTGACTGGTTTCATTGGTACCTGATTACCACAACACTGATTGTACAATTAATAATATTGTAGTTGAAAGCTGGAAATTTACAATCAGCTCTGGATGGGGAGGTGGCAGGTTGAGGTGGGGGTGGGGAGCTACTCTGAAAATTTGCAAGCTCTTATCATCTCAATCAATCAATTAGTCATGCCTGTCCAATTAGCCCCACCTAAAAGCTACATGAACAAAATCACAAAATTCCTACAGCAATATAAGTCACCAGAGAAATATTATAATGACAACACCAGACACAAGCCAAGAGACTTAATTTGCTGGAGATTTATGTGGCTGCTTAGAATGTCATAAAATAGCAATCTGTCTATTTGGAATTCATCAGTTCTATATGTAATTATACAGAAAGCAAAATGTTGTTAATTGGACAATAAGCAGTGACCATGCATCAAACCGATTGAGCAGTTATTCTAAATTGTAGCCTGTAAGTCTGAATAGGAACTGGACTGTGTAACTGCTTCATTGTGAACTACATGGTGGAATTGTTCTCTTAGCAAGTTTGGATTGACATGTTGACTTTTAATTTTTTTTTCTTGAGCAAATTGGGATGATGGGCATTTGGGTTTTAATAGTTTTACAAAAATATTACCATTACCACCTCTTGTAAACTTATTTCGTATTGGTGCTATTCTAAATCAGATTCACTGTGTCTTCTCTCAGCATTTGATGCTAAATTCAGTTCCTTTGTCCCTGATTTAAATTAGATATGGTTTCCAGAGAATTTCAAAGAGGAAGTGTGCATGTGTCTGAATCAGCACACATTCAGACCTGTGCATTGTGGACATGATCATATAACACTGCTTGAAAAAAATGTGAGGTTTAATGCCTGTGGAATTGCATGATCCTATGTTAATTTACTTGCCATCTTGTTGTTGACTTGCCTGAGAGCCTGTAGCAATTTTTTGCTTTCAGATGGAATGAGGGAGCCAAATGACAAAATGTAGTGATTGCAAGAAAGGATCATGTTCCTGAACACAATCTCAGTGGAAGATGGAACCACTTCTTGGCAATACTTGAAAATAAAATATGAAGGATAATGGGCAACTTAAGCAAGACCCCTAACATATAGGAATAATTGCCATTTTAAGGTTCAGTTAATACAGTACCTTCCATTTTCGAGAGTTTTTGTCAATATGGACAATAAAATGTCGTTTTAGACCAATTAGACTTTAAAAAGCCCCTCTTCAAAGAATTTAATAATGAATTGTAGAATGGATTATTGGTTTAAAAACACACTTCCTCAGCTTGAGCAAAGTTGTCATTTGTAGCCAACATATTGCTTGTAACCAGTAATAATTTCTTAAAATATTACCAATCCATTGTTTATATATATATTTTTTTCTCCTATAATTCCCTTCCCATTCTCTCTCAGCTGCTGTGGGCATTGTTCGCCGCTAGGGAGACCAGACAGCTTTCACAGGTCTCTGCATATTCCACATTAATTTGCTACAGGGATATACGCAGGACTGATCTGGTATGACCTCCACTCAGCTCAGCCAGTTCTTAAAGTTTGTAAAGTATGGAGTGCAGCATGTGACTGCCCATTGCTCTGCTCAATTGTGTAGCATTTGGGGAAAAACCTAATATGTATTTAATGTTTACTGAGAACTTTAGTTATTGAATTTGATTGGGAATTTCAACACTGCAAATTTTTTTTTAAATGTACATGTTAATATTTAAGCACTTGTGCAATCCATAATGTTAAAGAAATAGACTGTTGTAGTTACGAAATCCCTGTTAATGCAATGATGCTAAATTTCTGCTCATTGAGTTATCAGAAACCAGATGTTTCTTGTCATCCACACACACCACACACTTCACCTACATAGCTGGGATAATTTAACCACTATGGTTGTTTTTCTGTGCCACTGATTTCCTGATGAGGCCCCCTTGTTCCTATGTCAAGAGGATTTGAACACTGATGCCTTCAGTGTAACTTTGCCTGACTGAAGATGTGACAGAATCCATTACTTTGTTCTACCAAGTGTGACTGTGGCTAATAATTATTGAAACTTAGCAATGCTCCTCCACTAAACTAAGGCACATTTTCCCCACTGAAGCGAGAATTGATCTTGAGGGAATGAAATTGGGTCAGTGATGTGTGAAGGAAAATCCACTGAAGTTTTTTTCTGCATCCATGGAAATTACCAGCCAGTCCCTGACTGAACCTGATTTTATCTGGAGTCTGGCGTAAGGGAAGTGATGCAATAAATCACTCGCCTGCAATTACTGTAATTTTATAGCCTAATACAAAAGGAATGAAGTTCCTGATACCTTCCAAACTTAACAAAAATGCTGTCAGCTAGTTGTGTTCGAGAACACCAAACAGTTTTTAATGATGGTCTCTGCCACTGTGCAGTTCTGAATGGTAAGTGTAAGTGGAGTGTGAGTCACATGAAACGATTTGAGGTTTGAGTTGCTTTTGACATTTTTATTTTCAGAATGATCTGACTATACCAATCTTAATTTTAGCTTTTGATAAGATTCATGGGGAATTTGGAGCTCTCAAAAGTTCACCCTTCATCTTTTGGAAGCTTCTACTGTTTAAATACATAAGTCAATATTGATTTTGGCTGTTAGACCTAGCTTAAAGTCAATGCCTTCCTTGTACTTGGATTTGACAGGGGATTAATGAAAAGGGAGTTATATGGAATTGATCTGCAATCTGATTTTTAAAAAAAAAATTAAATGACAATTGTTCATCTATCATAAGTGAAGTAGATGTATATCATTTGATATGATTTCATTAAGAGCATCAAGCAGAAGACATTCTTTGTAGAGTTCCCTCTTCTGCTACAGTACATTCAGTGATGTCACAGTGAAACAATTTGTGCATTATCCACTTTTTCCCCACTGGAGGGAAAGGGATTTTCACGTTTGTTTACACTAATTGCTGAAGTATAAAACTTAAGTGTTAATTGTAGACTAAATTACGCCAAATCATTTGCAACTGTTGACCTTTTAAGAGATTTAGTCAGTTCCAATTGCTGGATAGCCTAGTATTACTGAAAGATAATGATTTAGATAAGCAAACAGGTAATAAAGGACTTCTGTCTATAGGTTGTGGGATGTTTCACTTAAGGTCATGCTTAATCTGATAATAAGTCCAATTTAATTGAACACTGCAGTTATTTTAATATGAATTTAATCAGGGTAATATCTGACCACACTCTCTTTCAGATTTTTTTTTTGGTTACAGATTAGTTCAGTCATTTCGCCTACAAACCATGTCAATAAATTAAAATGTATAAAGGTTATGCTCGAAAAGATCAGCAATTTAGTTCTTTAAGGGAAGATAAATAAATGTTTGGAAAGGGAGTGTCATGTTTATAGAGTGTGGTCCAATAATGATTGCTAACTAACCCCAGCTGATACTACAGTATTTTAGCCACAGTAGAAATAGAAAATGGTTGTACACACAAGACAAGTACATATACCTTGCGTATATTTACTTAGCATCTACCACCATTCAGTAACCCAAGGAGTAACAAAGCAATCACAACAACCAAAAAAACTTTCACATTTTTGTTTAGCCATTTTAGCAACAACTGCACAGTGTATGTGCCACCTGTCTGTGGGAATCATATGCCCCGCTGAATATAAATGGAATTCTTTTAGCAAATCAGAATGTTCAATTGGCCAGATATGACGACGGTTGGGCAATAATGATGTAGTAAAAGAAACATTTTTTTTGCAATTACCCTGCTTTGTTCATCAGGCTCTCTCATGATTTTTTTTGACTACATTCCCATCCTTTTGAAAATATATTAAATCAGAAATAGGGAAACACTTGATCAGTTTGTGATGCTGGATAGCTTATGGTCTGCTGATACCTGCAAATTGACATTTCAACAGAATGCCCCTTTTTGGAGATCCAGCTAGACATTGGTGGTCTTGAAATTGCATACTGATGTACAATTGGAGAATACTTCTTACAGATTATACTGGGCTTTCAAATAAATATTTCTTTTCTGACTGGCTGCTAATGACCTTTTTATATATAATGTCAGTGCAACAGCCAAACCAGACCTAATTGCTAAACTCTACTTAGCTTCCTCTTTCCCTCTCCTCCTGCTTCCCATCCCCAGTAATATCAGTGAAAAGAAATTAAATAGCAAACCAATGGCATTTAACTGTCCAGAACATCGTTGGCAAATTAATAACCTTGAAAAGCCTAGACAAAAGGCACATTGTATTTAGTAACAAGAACCTGTATTCAGTATTGTGTATTTACAAATAATTGAAAGACCAGCAATAGCTATGTTGGATATAGTGCAACTGGTTACATTTACAATCCAGTTGTTACTGTAAGCTGGAAAACTGTATTGTGTACTAGGTAAGTGTGAATGAGTGTGGAGGCATCATAGTATATGATAAACTATGACAACTTTGTAAAACCATGTATTTTCCTTTCTCATTTGTTTTAACTATCTACCAATTAGTAATGAGGTTGGTGATGTCACCTTAATGAGACAATCTAAAATTTAATTGAAATTAAAGTTTCTAATTTTGTTTTCTAGCACTCGGCATTGGAAACAATGTTTCTAATTTGTATATTGTCTCAAAAATCTTTTTAAGGCTGCAGTTGTGTGCCATTTTGACTTTTCTTTCTAGCTGTATGTTTTCAATCCCTCTGTCCCCATGCAGCTACATTTTTTGCTGATTCGGGAGATAGTTTACAAACTCTGATAAGTTGAAAAAAGTGGTACAATTTACCTCCTATCTTCTCTTTCTGCTAAATTTCCCAAATGAGTTCTGATTCTGGATGTAACCAAACAGTAATTCAGAAAGAGAAGCACGCTGTAATTTAACAGTAATTTACATTTGCACTCTCACAAAACCCTGAGGTTAATGCTTTTGAGTTTGTACCAGGCACTTTGAAATATGGGAACAGGAGGTCTCATTTTTCCTGATGTTATGAAGTGTACTGAAGCATGGCTTTGAATTTTTTTTGTGTGCGCTCTTTTCCCTTGGTTGGGCTCTGCAAAACTAATGCTGATTATTTTTTTTTATTTTTTTTTAGAATAAAACAATACAAATTGTGTGACACTATTTAAAAATTTAAAAGTTCTGTTAATCTAGTAATTCTAGTTTTGTGTACTTAACTGCTCAGCTTGAAACTATAGTCATTTTGTTTAACGGAAGGGAAGGGTGATAATAAAATTTTAAATTCTGTATACAGTATAAAATGTATACATTGTAATTTAATGATTTTCTTTTGTTGCTCCAAACTCAGGTATGATGCATACAATTACAGCATGGAATGTGAAGCAAGTTATTTCATTTTACCAACACAATACTCATGAACTAATTTCTGCTCCATGCTCAATATCAGTTTAGATTTGTTATGAATTCAATAAATGAACACATGAGTTGTGCACAAGTACAATGGTTGTTCAGTTTGAGCATAGTAAGTATTTGTGAAGCAAAATTACCCAGTACGAGCATGAACATTTGAGAAACTTTTAAAACAAAAGTAAAACTCAAAAAAAATGTACTAGAGATATGTTAAAACAAAATGTATTCTGTTGTATTTTGACAGAATTATTTTTATTAAAATACACAGTCATGTGCTAAATTGCTGTTGAATTTTTTTAATAACTTCTGCCCATAGGTTGTTTGCACTTTTTCATTGTTACAATTTTAGCCTATAAATAGCAAATTAGCAGCAGATTGCCCGTTTTGTTTAAAGGAACATGCACAGCAATCAGTGAAGATAGTCAAAAGGTTGGTTAAAATGCTTTTACTTCTCGAATCCAGATCCAAATCTAGAATGAACTGTTGGGCTATATTTTTCCTTGCTGTTCAGCACAGGTTCCCAAAGAAGTGTGGATCTTCAATCAACTGTGCTGAGTTTCATGATTCTTTCATTTAGTTTATATTTTTGCTGCAGAATTAGTGTAAAACAAAATTTGAGAAGTTATTCATTACCTTTCATTTGAAGGAGTTAATTTGATCATTACTTCTTTGACAGTGAATGTAAACTTTCAATGCAATTTTCATGTTTCGTTGCAATGGAAGGCTTGAAAAAAGATGACTTTTTTCACTGAAGCAGATGGGATTAAAAGATGAGGGTGATGTGCAGAGTAATCTAAATGAGGTTTTCAGAATAATGAAAGATTTTGAAATGGTCAGTAGTGGAATTGTTTTCACTTGGTGTAAATGAGTAGCAAATATGTAAATCGTAAGGTTGCCATTAAAAGAACAAAAGGGAGAAACTGGAAGAATTTTTTCAATTTCTGATCATGACACCAGGACTAGGCTAGGTGATCAAACAGTTTCAAAAGAATAATAGGATAACTATTAAAGGTGTAATGGATTTAATTGTGTTGTCAGAACTGATGTGCAGTACTTTTGAGGGGTTTGAGATTTTAAAAAATTATATCTTAACTATCTTCTGCTTCTCACTCTTGCGATTTCAGGATAATTAGAAAGCTGTTTAGAGAGGAAATTGAGCTTCAGTAGTGAATTTAGATAGTATTGTGTGAAGCACGGTTTAATTCTCTAGGATATTTATCTGCTGTTAATTTGAGAAATAGAATACATATCTGGATAACATTTTGGCTGATTTTGCTCACGAATCTGCAGCTGAAGGAATGGACACACATTAGTCAAGCATTTAAATGATCAACTAACAATTTCTGGTCAGGACAATGATGATGCATTTAAATAGAGCCTTAGCAGTTACTTATCAGTTTGCAAGCACTGCTTAATGTCTCTTATTGAAAAGGAAAGGAGGTGAGTGGAAAATAAAGAGCATGAAAAAGCTAAACTAGAATTGTTTTTAAAAATGTTACAATGGTGATGTATTTGCTGTCCTCCTGATGTGGTGAAGCATGTAGAATTCCGATTACACGACTGCGAAAAGAACTTTTCCTATTTGCAATATGTTGAGATTTTTAGATTAGATTAGATTCCCTACAGTGTGGAAACAGGCCCTTCGGCCCAACAAGTCCACACCGACCTCCAAAGGGCAACCCACCCAGACCCATTCCTCTACATTTACCCCATTCACCTAATACTACGGGCAATTCAGCATGGCCAATTCAACTAATTCACCTAACCTGCACATTTTTTGGGTTGTGGGAGGAAACCAGAACACATTAGGTCTAAAGATTTTTACTGTGTTCCTGACACATTAGTAGGGGAAGCTCACTCCAGTACTTAAGAGAATTATCTAGGTGCTATACCAGTGGAGTATTGAAGCAATATTGCATGCTGCCAGTGCCATCTTTCACAGGCAAGGTTAAATCAAGGTTCCATTTGGCTGTTTTAAATAGTATTTTCAATCCTATTGCATGGTTAGAATAAAAGCAGTAAGTACTCTGTCAAGACCAGTAACGCTCAGCAAATACTGTTAGAAGAACAAAAGTAAGTTGCCATACCATTTATTGCAGTTGGTGGAGCATACTTCCAAAATAATTGTAGCTTTGACCGATATGAGATTCACTGTGCTCCTACTTAGGCATTATGTATTGCTTTAAACATCCCACACAAATGTATTTTTCTTGCTACAGAGAATTGAAAGATACTTGAGAATTTCAAAAGTTCAATTTGCCTTTCATTAACTTTCTTGATTGCTTTTTGCCTTCAGGACCTTTTTTAATGTTTATATATTTCCTAAACAATTAAACGACATGTGTTGAAATGCCAGAGCCCTATTTCTAAAGTTGTGGGCCATGGTTTGTTCCACAACTTTGCTAAGTACCCTTGCAACAGAAGTACAATTAAGAGGTAGCAACATGCATTTTACACCACTTACATACTACACAAAATGTTCCATAATTACTTGTAAGTTAAAATTGCAAGCAGAGCAAAAAAAAACAGACATACAGATAATGCCTGGAGTGAATCAATTAAGAGCAGAAGAGACCAACAAGTTGACTGTAAAGGAAAATTAAATAATCAATGAATTTCAGTTTCTGATGTTAGTGAATGAGATGTGGGAGCTGAGGTTGTAGAGGATGTCATTTGTGACTAGTGCTACTTTGTTTATCAAAATGAAATTTGAATTGAAAGGACTTGAAATAATGATAGGTATGTTGTTTCAAAGCAGTGGCATGTTCCAGAACTGGAGAGAAGGGGCAAGATTTGTGAATGTGCTAGTTGAAGAAATTTAGGCCGAGTAGGTTTCAAAATGAAGTCAATTGAAGCAAAAGTTGCAGAGAACAGGGCAATAAAGGAAATCGAGTAGTAGGTGTATGGTATCACTGGGAGTTCAGGAGGCAGCAACTATGAACAGGAGCTGGTCTCCATATGAGCAAAACTAATTTCCTTAAATTTTTCATTTTTAGATAAAGGTAAAGGCTATAAAAATGAACAAAACTAAAGAGTCTATATCAGAATACATGTAGTGTTTAAAGCAAGGCAATTGAACTGAGAGCACAATAAGACATTTGTATGATTTGATTGCCACTACAGAGACACAATTGCTAAATGATGTAGATTAAGACCAGACAGCTTGTTATGGTATTAGCACAATAGAGAGGCCTGACCTAAGTTCTGGAAGCTACGATTTAGTTCTAGTTTGGGTAGAGAAGCGGAATAGTATGGTAAGAAGTCACGTGTGACAGTGGTATATAGGCTCCCTAACAGTGACCATATGTTTAAAGTCTAGTTGAAGATTTGTAGCTCAGGTGTCCGTTGTTGTGGTTCTGTTCGCCGAGCTGGAAGTTTTTGCTGCAAACGTTTCGTTCCCTGGCTAGGGAACATCATCAGTGCTATTGGAGCCTCCTGTGAAGCGCTGCTTTGATGTTTATTCCGGTATTTATAGTGGTTTGTTCTTGCCGCTTCCGGGTGTCAGTTTCAGCTGTAGTAGTTTGTATGTGGGGTCCAGGTTGATGTGTCTGTTGATGGATCTTCTTGCCGTTTCCGGGTGTCAGTTTCAGCTGTAGTGGTTTGTATATGGGGTCCAGGTCTATGTGTCTGTTAATGGAGTTTGTGGATGAATGCCATGCCTCTAGGAATTCCCTGGCTGTTCTCTGTCTGGCTTGTCCTATGATGGTAGTGTTTTCCCAGTCAAATTCATGTTCCTGGTTGTCCGAGTGTATGGCTACTAGGGATAGCTGGTCGTGTCGTTTTGTGGCTAGCTGATGTTCATGGATGCGGATTGTTAGCTATCTTCTTGTTTGTCCTATATAGTGTTTTGTGCAGTCCTTGCATGGTATTTTGTAAACTACGTTGGTTTGGCTCGTGCTGGCTATTGGGTCCTTTGTTGTAGTGAGTTGTTGTCTGAGTGTGGAAGTTGGCTTGTGTGCTGTTATGAGTCCTAAGGGTCGCAGTAGTCTGGCTGTCAGTTCTGAGACGCTCCTGACGTATGGTAGTGTGGCTAGTCCTTTTGGTTGTGGCATGTCCTCGTTCCGTGGTCTATCTCTTAGGCATCTGGTGATAAAGTTGCGTGGGTATCTGTTTTTGGCGAATACCTCGTATAGGTGTTCCTCTTCCTCTTTTCGCAGTTCTGGTGTATTAACAGACACATAGACCTGGACCCCATATACAAACCACTACAGCTGAAACTGACACCCAGAAACGGCAAGAAGATCCATCAACAGACACATCAACCTGGACCCCACATACAAACTACTACAGCTGAAACTGACACCCGGAAGCGGCAAGAACAAACCACTATAAATACCGGAAGAAACATCAAAGCAGCGCTTCACAGGAGGCTCCAATAGCACTGATGATGTTCCCTAGCCAGGGAACGAAACGTTTGCAGCAAAAACTTCCAGCTCGGCGAACAGAACCACAACAGTGACCATATGATAAGATGTAGTATAAAGAAAGAAATAATGGGTGCTTGTCAGAAAAATACACCAATAGTCATAGGACATATGGACTAGAAAGATAAGATGGACAAAGGTAGTGTGGATGGGGAGTTTATTGTTTTTAGGATAGTTTCTTAGAACAGCATACTCTGGTGCAAACCAGAGAGCAGATTATACTAGAACTAATATTGTGCAATGAGATTGGATTAATTAATTAATTACCTAGTCTTGAAGATACCCCTATGTAGCAGTGGCCATAAAATGATTGAATTTTACATTCTTTGAGGGAGAGAAGAGTGAGTTCAAGACTAATATTTTAAATAAGGCTATTATTTAAAACAAAAGGCCATCTGGTTCAATAATGTCCTTTTAGGGCAGGAGACTGCTGTCCTTACCTGGTCTGGCATACACGTGACTGCAGACCCACAGCAATGTAGTTGACTCTAAACTATCCTCTGGAATGGGCAATAAATGCTGGCCTAATCAGCAATGGCCTCATCCCGTGAAGGAATGATTGAAAATTGGGGGCATGAAAGCAAATTAGGTCAAGAGATGCAGTGATGAGTTTTAAGAGGATATTTCATAACAGCGTAGACAATTTCAAAGAAAATAAATTTCAAGGGGGGAACCCCCCACCATTCTTTATTTAAAAGGTTAAAGATGGCGTCAAAGAAAATGTATATAATAAGCAAAGATGAGTAGTATTGTAAAGTTGTTTGCCAGTGCTGTCAGCGTATAGTAAATGTTTGGTTTCTTTCTGAACCATTGAGATACTGGGGTAGATTTGTCATCACCTTTTTTAGCTGATACTGGTCAAGCTCATGATACCGTGTAGGGAAGTGACCACACAATGCCTTCGGCTAAGGCTATCTGTATTTAGTGGCAAAAGTTTGTTTTTTTTTGTTTAGCTAGTTAAAATACTGTAAGACAGCTAGATCTAACTTGAGAGTACAACATCTGATACCTGAACAAGTAGAGAACTTTCTACAACATTGGCTAGTTTCCTCCAGGAACAGTTCATTGCATTCTGATGTATGAAGGTAATCGTGTGATGTAGTAAACCTGTTCAGTTGCTAGATGCCAATGAATGCTAGGACAGAATAGTGGAGAGAATATAAACATCAGCGAAGAACGACTGCAAACTTAATGAAGGACACATTGGAATATGAAAAAAAGCTATCTAGAAATATAAAACATATAGCAAGAGTTTAAATAGTTCATTTGAACAAATTGTGTTTAAAAATTGTGCTTTGGAAATGTAGAATGAATCTGGGGAATTAATGGAAAGTGAGAGCTCATAAATTGCAGCGATATTTCCCATTAATCTTCACTACAAAGGAGACCAGTAACTCTCCAGAAATAACTGTAAATCAGGAAATAAAAGGGAGGAATTTGGGAAAATTATAATCACTAGGGAAATGGTACTGAGCAAATTGTTACAGCTGTAGGTTAACAAGTGTCCATGTCCTGATAGACTTCATCCAAAATAATGGGAGCTAGTAAGATATGATACTTTAGTTTTAATTTTCCAAATTTCCCTAGATTTGGGGAAGTTTCTATTTAATTGGAAAATAGCAAATATACCTAGCTTATTCAGAAAAGTAGGGAAAATGTAAGCAAGATAGCTTGATATTTCACCCAGGGATGATTTCTAAAAGGTATTTAATCAGTTAACGATATTAAATCTTATAAAACCTGACCTTTGGTTGTGTGGTGGTGTGCTTGTATATGGGTCAGTGGTATTGTGGTTGCTGCAACCTTGGCTCGAATCTAAGTTTGGCATGGATTATCCTTCACCTTTTAAGGGGTCTTGTGAATTGTAGTGTCTCTGTCTTTGGACCATGATGCCCACATACAAGCCTCAGCTACTCCACAAGTGCATATAGCAGAGCTGGACAGATTGAACTAGAAAATTAAATAAAGCTGACTCAAGGATGAGTGCAGAACTGTTTGTCTGCCTATGTATGACACTACTAATGCGTCTATTTTCACATTCAGTGGTGGATGATGTTCCTTTCTAGTCAGGCCTTACTGAGTTATTACGCAGTGGATAAGAATATATGGCTCATTTTCTGGTTGTCAAAATATAATGAGCAGTGTGCCATAGGATTCGGAGCTTCAACTGTTTACAATCTATGTAAATAACCTGGATATGGGGGTGTGAAATATGGTTGCTAAATTTACTGATGAAACAAGGATACGTAGGAAAGGAAGTTCTGAGGAATATAAGCTGACTACAAAACGATTGTAGATTTAAGTGGGCAAAGATCTGGCAAATGGAATATAGTGTGGGAGAATTGTCTTCTGAGGAAGAATTTTTTTAAAAGTTTTTGAATGTGTTGGCGCAGGTTTAGAGGGCCAAAGAGCCTATTCCTGTACTGCATTATTTATTGTTCTTAAACAGTAGGTGATTGCAGAACTCTGAGGTGCAGAGGGATCTAAGTGTCCTTGTGCAAGAATCACAAAAGGTTAGTATGCAGTTGCATCAAGTAATTAGGAAACTTAATAGAATTTGTTTTAAAGGGGAATTGAATTCAAATACAGGGAAAATATGCTTCCATTATGCAGAGCATTGATGAGACCATATCTGGAATAAGTGTATAGTATTGGTCTCTTTATTTAAGGAAGGATGTAAATGCAGACCGACAAATGTTTTCTAGAATAATACCTGGAAATTGAGAGTTGTTTCACGGGAGAGGTTGGGCAGGTTTAACTTGTATAGTTATTTTAATCAATCTACTTGGGACCATGCTCTTAAACCTTAAGAGTTGGATGAACGTGAACCTGGATCTTCTGACTCAGAGATAGGGAAGCTACCACTCTGTCATAAGATTCCACTAAGCTAGTATACACTGGAATTTAGAGTAAGAGATGACCCCTGAAGTGTAGAATCTTGAGGGTGCTTGACAGGGTGAATGTGGAAAAGATGGGGATGACTGTTTTTAAAAAAATAATAGGGGATTGCCCATTTAAAGTAGAGATGAGACTTTTCCTTTTCTCTAAGGGACATGAATCTTTGAAACTCTTCCTCAAAAGACAGCAAGAGTAGAGATCTTCAATATTTTTAAGGCAGAAGCATGTAGATCTTGATGAGGGTCAGGTTATTGGGAATGTGATTTAATTGAATCTGCCATGATCTACTGACTTGTGCAGGCAGGCTTGAGAAGTGGGTGGTGTACACCTCTAAATTCGTATGCTCACATGTTTGTATGTATGTTTGTATGTTCTTACCTGCCTTTTCTGCCTTCAATTTTTTTTTCTCCATTTCTCTTTAATTTGTCCGTGAGATTTGAACATCACTGTAGGTGAAATATTTATTGTACATTCCTAATTGTCCTGGAGAAAAGTGTGAATGAGCTGTTTTGTTAAACTGCTACAGTCCTACACCCATTATGTGCTGCATTGGAGGGAGTTCCAGGAAATTGGTCCAAAAACAGTGAAGGAAACAATATGTTTCGAAGTCAATAGTCTGTATTGGATAGAATCTTGCAGGTGGTGGTATTCCAATGAATGTGCTGCCTCTTTCTGTTGGTAGAGGTTTGGGTTTGAACGGTGCTGTTAAAGGAGCTTTGGTGATTTGCTGCCATGTAGACAATGCACATTGCTACTACTGGAGGTATCAGTCAAGTCTGCTTTGTCCTGGATGATACCAGCATGTTGTGTTGTTGGTACTGCACTTATCCAGACAAATGAAAAGTATTCAATCTCACTCTATACTTGTGCCTTGTAGGCTATGGACAGACATTGGGGGGAAAAGAAAGGAAATTACTTGCTGCAAAATTCCCAGCTACTGACTGCTGTTGTAGTTACAATACTTATGGGTCGTCCTGTTTCTTGTCAATGGCAACCCTCAAGATTCAGTCTGGTATATCCATTGAATATTAAAAGGCACTGATTAGATTGGAGGAGATCATTGCCCACAACTTGTGTTGTGCAAATATTATTTGCCACTTATCAGCCATACCTGGGTGTTGCCCAGGTCTAGCAGCACATGAATAAATCTTTCTGAGGTGTGGCAAATCGTGCTGAATATTGCACAATCGTCAGTGGACATCCTATTCAGACTTTATGATGGAGGGAAAGTCCTTTGGTGAAACAAGTGAAAAGCAGCGATTGTGATGTTCTGTGTTTAAGATGTCTAACCTCCAACAACCATAACCTCATCCTTTACATTCTGTATGATTTTCCCCTATTTCCTATTGATACCAGCTTTGCTCTTGCTCCTTGATACTATATGCTGTGGAATGTTGTCTTGATGTCAAGTGCAGTCACTCTCTCCCCTGGAATTATTGTTTATGTTTGGACCAAGATTCCAAGGTCAGGAGTTGAATGGCCTGGGAGAACTCAGGCTAAGTATCAGTGAACAGGTATCACTTGGCAAAACTGCTGATGATCCCTTTGCTGATGATAAAGAGTAGACTGTAGTGATACTTTTTTGGTTTAATTTTGTCCTGGTTTTGGTGTACACCTCATACCTAAGCACTTCTAGTGTCAGGTCGATGCCAATGTTGTATCTGCACTGCAACAGCTTGGATAGGATTCAGCTACTTCTTAAGCGCAAGCCTTCAGAACTATTGCTAGAATGTTGTCAAGGCCCATTGCTGAAATCTTTCTCCTCTTTACTAATTGCCAGTGTCTTTAAAGCTTTTCTTTCACACTAACCTTCCATTCTTTTCTTGTTATACTTTTTCATTTGTTTTTCTTTTCAATGAAAGATACTCAATGGTAGGAAAATACATCTAAATTCATTTTGGGATGACGACTCCCTTCCACATTTCCCTTGTCCTCATTATTTTCCTCCTATTAATCAGCACAGCCAACCCAACAGTATTTATGCATTCTAGGAAAATGGAAGAAAGTTCCAAAATCAATTCACCGTCACATAGAGATGTACAATACAGAAACAGATCTTTTGGTCCAACTCGTCCATGCCGACCAGATATCCCAATCCAATCTAGTCCCACCTGCCAGCACCTAGCCCATATCCATCCAAGCCTTCCTATTCAAATACCCATCCAGATACCTTTTAAATGTTGCAATTGTATTAGCCTCCACCACTTCCTCTGGCAGCTCATTCCATACAAGTACCACCCTCTGCGTGAAAGAGTTGCCCCTTAGGTCTCTTTTACGTCTTTCCCCCCTCACCCTAAACCTATGTCCTCTAGTTCTGGACTCCCCCACCCCAGGGAAAAGACTTTGTCTATTTATCCTATCCATGCCCCTTATGATTTTATAAACTTATATAAGGTCACCCCTCAGCCTCCGATGCTCCGGGGAAAACAGCACCAGCCTATTCAGCTTTCCTGAATAGCTCAAATCCTCCAACGCTGGCAACATCCTTGTAAATCTTTCTGACACCTTTCATGCTTCACAACCCTTCTGATCGGAAGGAGACCAGAATTGCATGCAATATTCCAAAAGTGGCCTAACCAATGTCCTGTACAGCTGCAACATGACCTCCCAACCCCTGTACTCTATACTCTGACCAATAAAGGAGAGCATGCCATATGCTATCTACCTGTGACTCCATTTCCAAGGGGTCTCTTTGTTCAGCAACACTCCCTAGGACCTTACCATTAAGTGTATAAGTCCTGCTAAGATTTACTTTCCCAAAATGCAGCACCTCATATTTATCTAAATTAAACTCTGTCTGCCAGTCCTCAGCCCATTGGCCCATCTGATCAAGATCACGTTTTAATCTAAGGTAACCTTCTTTGCTGTCCATTACACCACCAATTTTGGTGTCATTTGCAAACTTACAAACTATACCTCTTATGCTCAGATACAAATCATTTAAATGAATGATGAAAAGTAGTGGACCCAGCACCGATCCTTGTGGCACTCCATCGGTCACAGGCCCCCAGTGTGAAAAACAACCTTCCACCACCATGCTCTGTCCTCTACCTTTGAGCCAGTTCTGTATCCAAATGGAGATCTAACCTTGCTAATCAGTCCCATGGGGAACCTTTTCGCACGCCTTACTGAAGTCCATATAGATCACATCTACTGCTCTGCCCTCATCAATCTTCTTTGTTACTTCTTTAAAAATCTCAATCAAGTTTGTGAGGCATGATTTCCCACACACAAAGCCATGTTGATTTATTTCTAATCAGTCCTTGCCTTTCCAAATACATGTACATCCTTTCCCTTGGGATACCCTCCAACAACTTGCACACTACCAATTTCAGGCTCACGGGTGACCACAACTTCAGAAGCTACAAGCCAGGATCTACCACTCCCACCATGGTGCTTGCCTCTAAACTGAACAGCTGACAGGAAAACTTCTCGAGGTTCTGGTGAGTGACATGACCGAGAAATCAGTCCTCTTGCTGGCTAATCTCATCAAGAGGCCAACCTACAACTCCAACCACCTGAAGTAAAATGAAAAGTATGGATAAGTTCAGCCTTGACAATCAGAAGGAATGGCCAGTATTGCAGAAAGATAGTTAAATAATTTTCTGCACTTCCCAAAGATAAATGACATCATCTCTCATTCCTATCTTATACTCAACAGCCAATGGTCATCCACTACAAACTCATCTTGCAAATCACTTACAATATGTAACAATGCTAATGTTTTGAGTGATTTTCAGGATCCACCCTATAATGCAGAAACTCTTCTCTCTTCCAAAGACCCTTCCATTCTTTACATTCCCCTTTGTGTACTGTCCCTACTGTCTACATTCCTTTTTTTATTCTTCTGTGTAAACCTCCGAGTCTGTGCATGAGAACAACTTCCAACAACAAAAATCAATGTTGGGAATGCCGGTTGGCATGCATGAACCTTCAGATTGGCTGTGCAGCTTAGAAAGAATGTTGTCAGTGGTCTCCATGACTTTTCAGCCCTACTCTGATCCAGTTCCACCCATTTACATTACTCTTAGTACGCCTACTTTACTCCCAGAACCCGTGGTTCTGACAGTTGCTGGGACCTTACTGGCCTTAACATCTTCCCCATGTATAGGTCATAGTAAACGTGATCTGCTTAAACACCCTGTTGGAAATCTCCCAGTTCCCAATTCAATTAACTGAGGTCCCACTCTATTATCTATAATTAGTTCCTAACACTGCCAACATTCCCATAGTGACTAGATATAATGAGGCCCATCCCCATCCTACTAACTTCCCTAAGTGCCTTGGACTGCCTCCTTGTGACTAAACCCCATGGACTAACATGATCCACTCATCAGACATTCTTGGCAGGCCAACCACAACTGATCTTAGCCCAATGCCCACACTGAATGGTAATGGATCACCAGACCTATATAAACCAAGTGCCAGACAGACCACGGCCAACCCTCAGACTGGAGTCAGTTCAGCCCCTTGTACTGTGGTGGTAGCTGCTGCCTAACCGGAGCATGCCTTTGCTTCACGAAACTCTAGTCCCTTTGACTTTTTTGCACATCAGCATTCTTTCAATGCATGCAATGTGTTTATCACACAAGCTGCTAACATATGCAGCAGCTCTGAGGTTGGCGTAGCACTGTAGATGTGGGAGTTGCTGTCTGGGCTAGAATTTGTGCATTCCTAGTTTCTCCTGAGAAGTTGGCGGTGATCTGCCTTCCTAATCCACTGCAAACCACATGCTTTAGGTAGACCCACAGTGCACTTAGGGTGAGATTTCCAAGATTTTGACCCAGCAACATTGAAGGAATGGCAATCATATTTCCAATTCAGGACAATGCAGAAGAACTTGCAGTTGGTAGTATTCCCATATATCCACTGGCTTTGTCCTAGTTGGAAGTGGTCATGAGTTTGGAAGGTGATGTCTAAGGATCTTTGGTGATTTTCTGTTGAGCATTTTGTAGCTGGTTACACACACTGCTGCTACTAAGTATTGATGGTGGAGGAGTGGACACTTGTGGATGTGGTGCTAATTCAGATTAGATTAGATTCCCTACAGTGTGGAAACAGGCCCTTCCAACCAGTCCACACTGACCCTCCGAAGAGTAACCCACCCAGACCCATTTCCCCTCTGACTAAATCACCTAACACGATGGGCAATTTAGCATGGCCAATTCACCTGACTTGCACATCTTTAGACTGTGGGAGGAAACCGGAGCACCTGGAGAAACTGGGAGAATGTGCAAACTCCGCACAGACAATCGCCCGAGGCTGGAATTGAACCTGGGACCCTGGTGCTGTGAGGCAGCAGTTCAAACCACTGAGCCACTGTGCTGCCCTAAGCAGGGTGCTTTGTCCTGGATGATGTTAAACTTTTTGTAGTGTTGGAGTTGCACTGATCTAGGCAAGAGGGACTTATTTTATCAGACTCCTGACTTGTGCTTTGTAGATGGGGAACAGGCATTTGGGAGTTAGGAGATGAGTTACTTGCTGCAGTATTCTTAGCCGTCAGCTGCTCTTGTAGCTACGCTTGTATTTTATAGTGAATCCAGCTGAATTTCTGGACAATGGTAACCCCCTGGTGGTTGTTAGTGGGGCATTCATTGATGGTAACACCACTGAAGATCAAGGGGTGATGGTTAGATTGTCTCTTATTGGAAATGGTCATTGCCTATCATTTGTGTGAATATTACTTGTAACTTGTCAACCCAAGCTTGGATATCGTCGAGATCTTGTTATATTTGAAATTCACTGCTTCAGTATCTGAGGAGTTGCAAACTGCACTGAACACTGGGCAGTCATAGGTGAACATTCCTTCTGTTCTAATAATGATGGGAAGGTCTTTGGTAAAGTAGTGCAGGTTGTTGGACCTAAGTAAATACTCTGACTTCCAACGAACACAATCATCTTACGTACCAGGTATGACTCCAACCAGCCGAGAGTTTTCTCCTTCATTCCCATAGATTACAATTTTGCTAGGGACCCTTCATGCCACACTTGGTCAAATGTACTTTATCAAAGGTTGTCACTCTCCCCTCCCCTCTTATTTGTCTATGTTTGAACCAAAGTTGTAATGAGGTCAGAAATTAATTGGTCCTGGTGAAACCCAAACTGGGTATCAGTGAGCAGGTTGTTAGCAGTGTACTGCTTGATAGATTACTGTTTCCTTCTCTTTACTGATGATTGTGAGGAGATTGATGGAAGCAATAATTGCCTGGATTGGATTTGTCCAGCTTTTTGTGTACAGAACATACCTGGACAATTTTCCATGTCATTTAGATGCCAGTGTCGTAACTGTACTGGAACAGCTTGGCTCGGAGTGCGGCACCTTCTAGAACACAAGTGTTCAGTACTAATGCTGGAATGTTGTCAGGGCCCACAGCCATTGTGCTACCCAGTGCCTCCAACTGTTTGTTGATATCACATGGAGTGAATTGAATTGGCTGAAGACTGGCATCTGTGATGCTGGGGACCACTTGTTGATGCTTCAGCCTTTTGCGCTGATGTGCTCGGCTCCCCCATCGTTGAGGATGGGGATATTGTTGAAGTCTTCTCTTCCAATGAGTTGTTTAATTGTTCACCACCATTCATGACTGGATATGGCAGGACTGTAAAGCTTAGATGTGATCTAGTTGTTTTGAGATCACTTAGTTCTGTCTGCCACTTGCTGCTTATGCTATTCAGCGTGCAAATCATCTTGTTTGATAGCTTCATCAGGTTGACACCTCTTTTTTTTTAGATACACCTGGTAATGCTCCAGGCATGCCCACCTGCATTCTCCATTGAACCAGGTTTGATCCCTGAGGTTGATGAGTAGGGCATATACCAGACCATGAGGTTGCACATTGTGTTGGAGTACAATTTTTCTGCTGTGGATGGTCCATTACTTGTAATGCCCACGTTGCTTGATCTGGTTAAAGTGCCATGCAATATAATGTAAAGTATTCTCAAAGTCAAGACAGGACTTCATCTCCATAAGGATTGCATGATGCTCTTTCTTACCAATACTGTCAGGGGGGAACAGATGCATCTGCAGCAGGCATCGTGGTGAGGATGAGGTTAAGTATGCTTTTCCCTCTGTGTGGTTCCTTCACTACTTGCCACAGACACTATCTTAACAACTCTCTGTTTTAGGACCCAACTAGTTGAATCAGTAATACTGCTATCAAGCCATTCATGGTCGTGGACATTGAAAACATCCACTCGAGTATATTCTGTGCCCTTGCCATTTTCGTTACTTCCTCTGAGTGCTGTCCAATGTGGAAAAGTACTGATTCCTCAACCATTGGAGAACATCACGTGGTCATCAGGAGGTTTGACCTGATGCCATGAGACTTCATGGGATCTGTATATCGACGACTCCCAGGAGAACTCTCTCCTGACCAAATACCACTGTACCATCACATCTTGATCTGTTTTGCTGGTAGGACAGGTCACAGTCGAGAGGTGGTGATGGTGGTGTCTGGGACATTGTTTGTAAGGTATGATTCAGTGAGGCTGTTGCTTGAATAGTCTGTGAGACAGCTTTTCCAATTTTGGTACTTGCCTCCAGATGTTAGTATGGAGGAATTTGAAGGGTTGACAGGGCTGTTTTTGCCATTTTGCCAAAATAAGATCATTAATGGCAACCCACAAATATTTTGTGGGATAGCTAATAAGATAAACATTTCAACTTTTCAATGTGAAACAACTCATTATAATATGTACTTGGTACTTTGAACAATGAAGACCAGGAGACAGGAAAGCTCAATATTAACTGCTAAAGAAATGTGGGGGAAACAAATAAAATGTGCTTGCTAACTTCAATACCATATTAAATGATAACCTTAATATGGAGCACCATCAATATTTTTATGGAGCTCTACAAATAGGGGATAATATGATTGTCAAGCGTAATGGGGTAACACTTAACAGATGAGCACTGAATAGCCTGGGGCTGTTCTCCCTGGAATGTTGGAGGCTGAGGGGTGACCTTTCAGAGGTTTATAAAATCATGAGCATGGATAGGGTAAATAGGCAAGGTATTTTCCCTGGGGTGGGAAAGCCCAGAACTGGAGGGCATAGGTTTAGGATGAGAAGGGAAAGATTTAAAAGGGCACTAAAGGGCAACTTTTTCACGCAGTGGGTGGTGTGTGTATGGAATGAGCTGCTAGACAAAGTGGCAGAGGCTGGAAAAATGACAACATTTAAAAGGCATCTAGATGGTTAGAAGAATGAGAAGAGTTTAGAGGGATATCGGCCAAGTACTGGCGAATGAGACTAGATTCGGATATCTGGTTGGCATAAACAAGTTGGACCGAAGGGTCTGTATCTGTGCTGTACATCTCTATGACTTTAAGAACAGATGGATTCTGAGTGGTAATATTAAGTGGATAACAAGCATAACTCCAACCTAATTCCAATATTGTGATCTCTGGGTTTCATTGAGCATGATTGGTTACATGCATCCGTGTGCTCACTGGAGTTGATGCAATCATTATTGCAGTCAGGGAGGCAATACTATGTCTCAAGTTGATAACTGGATGTAAATGCAGGTCTTCTCATGGGGAATTTAATTTTTCTTCGCATTTAATGCATCCAGTATAGGTATCTAGAGTTCAAGAAACTGGTTATTAAAAAGATCGCACTTCTTGTGGGGGTAAGGGCACTGTCAATTACAACCAAGACTTAATGATGCTCAGTGGTTGAAATGAAAATCACATCTGCTTGTTTTTATAATTTATCTGACCTCAAATGTTCAATACTGGAGCCACAATTCTCTGGGCAAGAAGGATGAGAGTTGCCATGAGGAACGCATTTCTAACGCCAAAGTTCTGTTCTCGGGTGTCGTCCATAAATTGTGAAAAGAGGATTTAACACAGAGGCTGACCGTGTGAGATGTGAATGCAATGTCCAGACCAGTGAAACCTATTTTGCATGATCCTGGTGATGATGTGGAGGAATTGGGATCAGTCGGGATGTTGATATTTGTTCACCTGTCCTGCCATTCAATTTTGATGGAAATTCTCCAACGGCTGGAGGTGACCCAGGTCTCACTTGCTTCAATAGGGGCAACTACAAAAATATTTAGACAAGCCCCTTCACTGCGTGGGCAGATTTCTGCTGTTGACCTGGTTGTGTAATATTTGTAATGCTGTGTGCCACAGATTAATAAATTAAATATAATCTTTGATTTCAATTCTTTTGTCAGTGCTCTTCACAGTTATCTGAATTCTTGACATTTATACAGGCACTGAAAAACTGGAACGGAAATTGATTATCAAAAATACCCAATCTATCAGAAGATGAAAATCATTACTATTCAATAGGATTGCTCACCTTCACTATCCACTCACTTTTCCAGCCTTTCACCTCTACCTCTGCTGTTTGGAGTTGACTTTGGAGGTTGAAACTGAAAACTCAAAGCTCAGAAACATTCTTTCTCCCCTTCTTCTGCTAGGGCCCTCCTTTCCTTTTTCCTTTCATTCTGCCAGGGCTATTATTTTCTTTTTCCTCTGCTACAGCTATTCTTTCTGCTTTCAGTCATAATTCATAATGTTTAATTTTCTTTACCTGTTCAAGCTGCTCTATTTGCAAATTAATTTTAGCTATTTCCAATTATTCCAATGGCATTTCCGGCAATCATAAATGTCGAGCTATTGCTGCAATTCACACATGCAAAGGCAACCCCAACTCCGGCTTGTCTGCCAATTCCAAATGTTTTGCCTTATTTGAGGGTTCTTTCCGTAAAACCCATGAAGTGACTTCTTTCACCTCCAGGAAACTCTGCATGACTGTGAGACCCATTATTACACAAGGCACACTCTATTTCAACCAACCAAATACAACACCCGAAATAAAATAAACACAAACCCTCACCACCACCGCCTTTGAGTCCAATATTCTTAAACCCAACCTGGATTTAGAGAGTTTGATCCCGGCAAGGGCCCCCAAGCTGTTATGGACCAGATGAAACACCTCAAAATACTCTAGGAAGATAGCCTAGACCTGAATTGTTTTCTTTTTTTTAGGTAAATGTAAAGCGTTGCATTCCGGATGCAATTTGATTGGTCAAACTACTCAACTTGAAGCAAAACACACTTTATTTTTACACAACAGTTAAAATATAGACAAAAGTAAAAGAATTGTAATAACTGTAACCATTGAAATGCTTAATAAATTTATATATATTAATTGCTAATTAACTGTTTTAATATAGTAATATCCCAAAAGCAAACTATTGGCAAAGGTAAATTCAGTAAAATAGATTTGTCTCACATGCAATTCCAGCAGCAGGAAGAGAACCTCAGCTTTTAGCTGTAAGGAAAAGCAGAATAAAAGCTTCAATGCTCAGCTTCAAGATCCCGTCAACTGCTTTAAACTAAAGTTACTGTTTCTTTGGAAGCTTGAACCCACCTATTCCGGCTACTTCTGTTGTTCCAACTTAAAATAAACCCAAGGCCGCACAAGTGGTTTACTGACTTTAAACAGACTGCCTGGCATCTCTGTCTCCACCTTTCTTAATAAAAAAAAAATCAAAATGCATCTCTTAAAGCCAGTTTCATCACAACTAAGACTGAGTCTATTAATAACTATTTCTTCTTGCTTTTAGTAATGTCATACATACACATTAAAAATAAGAGATGAGTCCAAGAGGATAAAAGATGGGGAAAAAATGCATTTAGATCAATCTCTGATTTGTTCTTTAAGAGCAGACAGTTGAATGTTGCGGACTCTACAGTGGAGATTACCAGTAGAATTGATATTGTTGGTTAGACGGTCAATTCTTGCTTTTGTTGACTATTGACATTCCTTGTACTGATTCCTTTTTATTAACTTGTTTGTGGCAGTCAGAGTGAAAGACGGTCTCCCATTTCTTGCCCCAATAGCTAACTGACTCTTAGCACCCAGAATGAGGAAACATCTCTACCTGCAACACAAGAATGATTCAAAGTAGCTTTTTTGTACAGCACACTAATGCTCCAGAGCAGGCTGGTACAACACCCTGGTGCCCTTTGTTATCTTAGAGTTCTAAGAAATCAGTCCACTTTAATTGATTACCATAATTCTATTAGGTTTGAAATAGTGATGGAAAAGGATAGACCAGATCTAAATGTTGAAGTTCTAAATTGGAGGAAGGCTAATTTTGACGGTATTAGGCATGAACTTTCAAAAGCTGATTGTGGGCAGATGTTCGCAGGTAAAGGGATGACTGGAAAATAGGAAACCTTCAAAAATGAGATAACAAGAGTCCAGAGACAGGATATTCTTGTTAGGGTGAAAGGAAAGAGCTGAAAAATGTGTTGCTGGAAAAGCGCAGCAGGTCAGGCAGCATCCAAGAAGCAGGAGAATCGACATTTCGGGCATAAGTCCTTCTTCAGGAAACGGTGAAAGGAAAGGCTGGTATGTATAGGGAAAGCTGGATGACTAGAACATTGAACATTACAGCACAGTACAGTCCCTTCGGCCCTCGATGTTGTGCTAACCTATGGAACCAATCTGAAACCTATCTATCCTACACTATTCCATTTTCATCCATATGTTTATTCATAGAGAAATTGAGACTTTGGTTAAGAAAAAGAAAGAAGCATATTTCAGGTTCAGACAGCAGAGATCGAGTGACTCCTTAGAAGAGTATAAAGGCAGTAGGAGTACAGGGGAACCTTGATTATCCGAAGGAGATCTCTAGGTCCTGACATAAACATTACATCAAAGGCGTGAGTCCTACACTGATTGCGTCTTTTGTTTACAGTGATTAAAACAGAACAGTACTGGACTGATGGGAGTGCAGGCAATGTCTCTAAATGACTAACCTCCCACCCCCCCTCTCTCCCCACACTTTCCCTTGCGGTCTACACAAGGGTGTACCCTAAACCCCCTTCCCCAGATAATCTCCCTAACATTGTCCTGTAGAGGGTAGAGGTGGAACTTGTCAAAAAGGTGTGTGTGTGTGTGTGCGCGCGCATGCGTGCACATGCGCTATTTGTAGACTCACCTCCCAAAAGGCAGTAACAGCAACTTTGTTGGTATCCAGTCCAGTTGCCCTGGAGAGTAGGTGGGTTTGGGGGCGGGGTTGGATGGGGTTTGCAGGCGCAGGGGCGGGGTTGGATGGAGTTTGGGGTGAGGCCTCGCACGTTCTGTGCTGCCGCTAGTCTCCAGAATGGGGTGCAGATTTAATAGAAAACTCCGAGACCCAGAGGAAAGGCATTGAATCGATTAACTGAATAATCAATTATCTGAACGAAATAGTGCCCCCCCATCTCGTTTGGATAATCGAGGTTTCTCTGTATACTTAAGAGGGAAATCAGGAGGGGAAAAAAAGGGACATGAGATAGCTTTGGCAAGTAGGGTTCAGGAGAATCCAAAGGGTTTTTATAAATACATTAAGGACAAAAGGGTAACTATGGTGACAATACAGCCTTTCAAAGATCAGCAAGGCAGCCTATGTGGGGAGCCGCAGGAGGTGGAGGAGATACTAAACAAGTATTTTGCATCAGTGTTTACTGTGGAGAAGGACACGGAAGATATAGAATGTGGGGACGTTGACTGTAACATCTTGAAAAATGTCCACATTACAGAGAAGGAAGTGCTGGATGTCTTGAAATATATAAAAATGGATAAATCCTCAGGAACTGATCAGGTGTACCCTAAAAGTCTGTGGGAAGCGAGGGAAGTGATTGATGGACCCCTTGCTAAGATATTGGTATCATCGACAGTCACAGGTAAGGTGCCAGAAGACTGGAGATTGGCTAACGTGGTGCCACTATTTACGAAAGCCACTATTTAAGGAACTATACACCGGTGAGCCTGACATCGGTGGTGGGCATGTTTAGATTAGATTAGATTAGATTACTTACAGTGTCGAAACAGGCCCTTCGGCCCAACAAGTCCACACCGACCCGCCGAAGCGCAACCCACCCATACCCCTACATATACCCCTTACCTAACACTACAGGCAATTTAGCATAGCCAATTCACCTGACCCGCACATCTTTGGACTGTGGGAGGAAACCGGAGCACCCGGAGGAAACCCACGCAGACACGGGGAGAACGTGCAAACTCCACACAGTCAGTCGCCTGAGGCGGGAATTGAACCCAGGTCCCTGGTGCTGTGAGGCAGCATGCTAACCACTATGCCACCGTGCCGCCCAATGTTGTTGGAGGGCATCCTGAGGAACAGAATGTACATTTATTTGGAAAGGCAAGGACTGATTAGGAATAGTCAGCATGGCTTTGTGTGTGGGAAATCATGCCTCACGAACTTGATTGTGTTTTTTGAAGAAGTAACAAAGAGATTTGATGAGGGCAGAGTGTAGATGTGATCTCTATGGACTTCAGTAAGGCATTCACAAGGTTCCACATGGGATACTGGTTAGCAAGGTTAGATCTCATGGAATACAGGGAGAACTAGCCATTTGGATACAGAACTGGTTCAAAGGTAGAAGACAGAGTGTGGTGGTGGAGGATTGCTTTTCAGACTGGAGCCGTGGTGTGCCATAAGGATCGGTGCTAGGTCCACTGCTTTTTGTTTTTTATATAAATGATTTGGAAATGAACATAGGAGGTATAGTTAGTAAGCTTGCAGATGACATTGAAATTGGAGGTGTAGTGGACAACGAAGAAAGTTACCTCAGAGTACAACGGGATCTTGATCAGATGGACCAATGGGCTGAGGAGTGGCAGATGGAGTTTAATTTAGATAAATGCCAGGTGCTGCATTTTGGAAAAGCAAATCTTATTAGGACTTATACACTTAATGTTAAGGTCTTGGGGTGAGTTGCTGAACAAACAGACCTTAAAGTGCAGGTTCATAGTTTCTTGAATGTAGAGTCTCCGGTAGATAAGATAGTGAAGAAGCCATTTGGTATGCTTTCTTTTATTGGTCAGAGCATTGAGTATAGGAGTTGGGAGATCATGTTGTGGCTGTACAGGACATTGGTTAGGCCACTTTTGGAATTGCGTGCAGTTCTGTTCTCCTTCCTATCGGAAGGATGTTGTAAAACTTGAAAGGGTTCAGAATTGATTTACGATGATGTTGTTAGGGTTGAAGGATTTGAGCTATAGGGAGAGGCTGAACAGGCTGAGACTGTTTTCCCTGGAGCATCGGAGGCTGAGGGGTGACCTTATAGAGGTTTCTAAAATCACGAGGGGCATGAAAAGGATACATAGACAACATCTTTTCTCTGAGGTAGGAGAGTTCAGAACGAGAGAGCATAGGTTTAGGTTGAGAGGGAAAAGATATAAAAGGGACCTAAGGGGCAATATTTTCTCACAGAGGGTGGTACTTGTATGAAATGAGCTTCCAGAGAAAGTGGTGGAGGCTGGTACAATTACAGCATAAGAGGCATCTGGATGAGTATATGAATAGGAAGAGTTTGAAGGGATATGGGCTGGCAGATGGGACTAGATTGGGTTAGGATATCTGGGTTTAGAGAGAAATTGCCAAGTGCTGGCAAATGGGACTAGACTTATTTAGGATATCTGGTCAGCTTGGACAAGTTGGACCAAAGGGTCTTTTTCTGTGCTATACATCTCTATAACTGAGTTTGTTTAAAACATTTGTTGTATCCCATTGTTCGAACACACAGGAGCTTTTAAAAACTTAAACTATGGATGCTGTAAATGAGAGACAAAAATGGAAAGTGCTGGAAAAGCTCAACAGGTCTGGTATCATATGTGGAGAGAAATCTGCGTGAATGTTTTGGGTCAGGCGACCCTTCCTCAGAACACCTTTTACCTGGTTGTTATTTTGTCTCTGCAGCAGAAGCAATCTCATTTCATTACAAAGGTTGAAAAGCAGTTGAATATATGAAACAGACACACATACACATGTACATTCTTTGTCTTAGCTTTGGTCAATGTTACATTTTCAATTCTAACTGTTAGGTTCTGGGCGAGCCATTTGCCAACTATATTTGAATTTACTGGCAGGTTGGGTCATTTTTAAGTGGTCTACTTGAAGGAATAATTTTCAATGGAATAATCTGGTGCTCTGGGTATAATTTGTTTTCTGTAGAAGTTAATAGATTGTGGTCAATATAGATTTTCATCTCTGTGTCTTTTAGGTCATATATCTCAAACTGTTTGAGAGCCGCTAATAATTTAAGAGTGCCTTTGTCTGTTGTGGAATACCAGTTTGGATGTTTACTTAAATTATTTGGATAAGTATCAGATGTCACTCAGACTGGTTTCTTATATAAAAATCACACAACACCAGGTTATAGTCCATCAGGTTTAATTGGAAGCACACTAGCTTTCGGAGCGACGCTCCTTCATCAGGTGATAGTGGAGGGCTCGATCGTAATGCAGAATTTATAGCAAAAATTTGCAGTGTGATGTAACTGAAGTTATACATTGAAAAACTGATTGTCTATTAAGTCTTTCATCTGTTAGAATACAGATGAAAAAAAGGTTTTGTGATGTACACATGAAAGAAGTGAAACTATCACTGTATTCTAACAGATGAAAGGCTTAACAGACAATCAGTTTTTCAATGTAAAACTTCAGTTACATCACACTGCAAATTTTTGCTATAAATTCTGCATTACGATCGAGCCCTCCACTATCACCTGATGAAGGAGCGTCGCTCCGAAAGCTAGTGTGCTTCCAATTAAACCTGATGGACTATAACTTGGTGTTGTGTGATTTTTAACTTTGTACACCCCAGTCCAACACCGACATCTCCAAATCATGGTTACTTATAGTACTTGTTTAAGGTTTGAAGTTGCATGCTTGTTAAAATGGACTTCAGCTTTTATGAAGCAGTGTAGCATTTCTCAGACTACGTTTTGTTTTCTGTAGTAGGTCTGTCAGCCATGGAGTTACTGTACTGAATTTTTGGTCAAATTTTCGGTAGAACCCACACATTCCCAAGAACCTCACAATTTCCTGTTTTATTGTGGGTAGGAGGAAGTGGACTACTGCTTCTATCTTCGCAACCTTAGGTACTGCTAGTCCTTAAACCACTCTATCCCAGACAGACTACTTGGACCTTAGAACAAGATTGCCATGTCAACTGACTGCATGTTACAGAATAGGGCATTTTTCATATTGCTGTACAATTGGAACTAGCTACCACTAGATGCATCAGCCTTTGAAAGGTAACTGACATTTCAGGGTCTGAATGGCATGATGCAACTCAAAGCCTACCCAAGTTTCTCATTGGTCCCACTAAAGTAAATCTTTTTGTCCTGATATAGGGCTGTACAATCCTTAGAAGAGATGAAATCCTCTTGAGGAATCCTTGTGATATCTAGCAACTCTTGCTGTAGAGGTGAAGACTGTTCAGCAATAAAAGATATGAATTGATCACAGTAATGTTAAAGTCTTGACAGCCGAAACATTCAGTCTTCTCATTATTCAGTTACACATGAAATAAGTCTGTCTGTATCACAGATATTTATAGTCTGTCACAAGCTAACTGCAAACTCTCTGTCTTCTAATGCCTAATTGAGAAGACAAAGATGTGCCAGTTATTTCCATAGCACCATCTGTGTCCTGAAGTGGAGTATTTGTGTGTGTGTGTGAGAGCTTCCAGGTCACACTTGCACCTTATGTTTTGCACTCTTTATAAGAGGCAGACAAAAAAAGGAATAACAAATTCTCTATTCATCTGATGGATGCAGTGCATTTGAAGAAAATGACTTAGAACAAATGTGTCACCCCTTATAAAGAGAGGAGTGGGCAACAGTAGTACATGAAGAAATGGGGAGGTGGTAAAGTGTATTAAACTGAAATTGGATGCTGCTTACAGATGAATGGATATGAGGAGGCATGTGGACAGAGTATCTTAGCAGGGCAGAGCGAAAGAAGTGGTGAGCATGAACAACAGTGAATCAGCATATGCTCTCACTTTTTTAACCCAGGGAGGTTACTAAAGCTCTTCCAAGTCTGGATCACAATGTTCCTGTTGCTTACTTCAACAGCAAAGCTTTCTTAGAAGACGCTTATGTTTATTTCTCTTTTGCTGGGGGAAAGGAATGTTTATTTGAATCTGACTGTAGTTAACAATAATTCCAATGTTACATCATTTACTCTAGATGCTACCCTTACTCTCTGTGCATTCATTTTAAACACCACCCCAGTCCTCCAAATTCCATTTCTCCAATTTCCCTTTTAAATGGGATTGAGAACACCTTAGGACCTGGAGAACTTGGGGATGTGAAACTCAGAAATCAAAAGTTATTGCCTCAAATAAACTGAAATTTAAGACATCATCTTCATTTTAGTTTCTGGGGAAAATGTTTTATATTTTAGCAAAATTATCCAAATCAAAGCCTCCCTGGATCTTAAGGGTTTCACAATCAAACAAACATTGTTAGACACAAACCGAAAATGCTGAAGAACTCGGCTGGTCTGGCAGCATCTGTGGAGAGAAAAAAAATAGTAACATTTCAAATCCAGTATGATGATTGTTCAGATCTGTAGGTTACGAAGAAGTTGCATGAGACTTGTAATGTTAACTTTAAATTGTAGAGTTAAGAAGATGTAGACATAGGTACAGCTGCAGATCACTCAGCCCTTGATTCTGCTTTGCTATTTAATCATGGCTGATTTGATCATCTTTAACTCCACTTTCCTGACTCTTCATCATAATCTTTTACTTTCTCTACTGATTAAACTCTGGCTGCTTTGAATATACTCAGTCTTGACAGCCCTCTGCAGTAAAGAATTCCACAGATTAATACCCTCGGTGAGAAGAGATTCCTTCTTAGTTCTGTCCTAACTAAGCAACCCTTTTTTCTGAGATTGTGCTCTCTGTTTCTAGACTCTCACACAAGAAGAAACCTCTCTGCATCCACCTTGTAAATCCTCCAAAGAATTTTGCATGTTTTGATAAGTTAACCTGTTGTTCTTCTAAACTTCAATGAGTACTGACCCAACATACTCAACCTTCCCTCATCAAATCGTCCCTCCGTCCCCAGGATCAGCCTATTAATTTTCTCTGCACTGCCTCCAATGCCAATATATACCTTTCCTTACATAGTTAAAAATCACACAACACCAGGTTATAGTCCAACAGGTTTAATTGGAAGCACACTAGTACCTGCCATGTACAAGGTGGGAGGTGTTTCCATGCGTAATAGTGGTATCTATGTCCACAATCTGACACATCTTGCAGCGACCACTGTGACAGGGTTGTATGAAGTTGTCCTGAGAGCCAGGCAGTTTGCTACGAACAATGATCTGTTTGAGGTTTGGCGGTTGTTTAAAGGCAAGTAGTGGAGGTGTGGGGAGGTCTTGGTGAGATGCTTATCCTTATTGATAATGTGTTGCAGGTCTCGAAGAACATGGCATAATTTTTCAGCCCCTGGGAAGTATTGAACAACGAAGGGTACCCTGTCCGTTGCAGCAGGTGTCTGTCTCCTGAGGAGGTCATTACGGTTCCTTGCTGTGGCACATCGGAACTGGCAGTTGCAACTTTTTTTAAAAAAAGGGTTTTGTGATTTACACATGAAAGAAGTGAAACTATCACTGTATTCTAACAGATGAAAGGCTTAACAGACAATCAAGTTTTCAATGTATAATTTCAGTTACATTACACTGCAAATTTTTGCTATAAATTCTGTGTTACGATCGAGCTCTCCACAATCACCTGATGAAGGAGCGCCACTCCAAAAGCTAGTGTGCTTCCAAATAAACCTGTTGGACTATAACCTGGTGTTGTGTGATTTTTAACTTTGTACACCCCAGTGCAACACCGGCATCTCCAAATCATTTCCTTACATAAGAGGATCAAACCTCTTCAGTCTTTTACTTGCGGTACAACTAGTACCTTATACTTTTAGAAGGATGTCCCTATTTTGACACTCCATTCCATTTGAAATAAAGCCAACATTCTATTTGCCTTCCCTATTCCCTGCTGAATTTGAATGTTAGCTTTTTATGATTTATGCATGAGGACTCTCAAATCTGTCTGTGCTGTAGCCTTTCTCAATTTAAATAATATTTAGCTCCCCTGTTGTTCCTGCCAAAGTGTGCAGCCTCTCATTTTCCACAATCTTCCGATTTTAAATATGATAATGCTACCAACCAAGCCAGGCTGAGCTAAGGCTGAAACTTACATTTAGTTTTCAGTCAACTCATTTTCTCTCATCACATAAATTATCAGTTTATCAGTTCGCTGAAACAGCTTTAAAAATCCTGTAGAAATGGAAGGTGGACATTTAAACAGCAATGTTTACCCACAAAAAGGGAAGCTGACAACACATAATGTTATTAGTATGTGTTATTAATAATAAAGCCATATTTGTAAAAATAAAAACCTTTGACTCTCATCCCAAATATTCTCTGGCAGTGTTTCACTTTACATTTTATTGTCATAGTAAACTATATTCTTTCCGGTTCTCTAGAGTTCCTATGTGTGCAACATTCCTCAAGACTGAAGAGAGGGAAAGAGGATGTCCTGACATGACATGGCAATACCTCCATTAATGTTAACTATTTAGTTAGATATTAGCTAATGCTCTGGAGTGAGTTACCTGTTAATATTGCCTCAAGAAGTTTCTTAGCTTCACTAAGAAAGTTTCACTATTGCTAAATCATCAGTGTGTGCTCAATCCTATTCAATGTTTTTTTATTATACTAACCTACTACATCACCAAACAGTCTTTCAGTCTGTTAATCCTTATCTGTATGTTTTTAGGTCATGATATGTCACCTGTGATTTGTCAATCAATGCAACATGAAGGACAATTGTAACGTGGTTCTTGGATCTGTTGTCTGAAAGAATGTGGGAGTTGTCTGCATTGCTTTCCAATGTTAATCGAACTCCCTCACCCCACTTACACTTGTCTCCCTCAGGACAGCCCATTTATTCAATTGTAAAATTAAAACTCACAACTTGCCATAAATCTAAGGAGCAATCCATTTTGTTGGCTTGTACTGTACATACAATGAGGTAATGCCATGGACTTTGATAGTACAAAGTACAATTTAATTCAGTGTACAAAACCTTTCTGAATTTATTGAATATTTCTGACTAGAACATCATAAATAGCCAGGATATTTACATTTTAGCTCAAGTTTGGACACATGGCTCATTGTCGTGCACCATATCATATACCTCAATTATTTTCAACCCTAATCGATTTATTCCAACTTTTTTTTGATTGCTTTGCTTTTAACTTCAATTAAATTGAGAAAAGATGGAGGTGTGGAAGTAGGCCATTCAGCCCATCAAGTTTGCTCTGATTTCTAGGAGATCATGGCTGACCTGATAATCTTCAACTCCATTTTCCTGCCTTTTCCCCATAACCCTTTAATCAATAAGGGAATCATAATCTGTCAATCTTGGTCTTTAATATACGTAATAACCCGGCCTCAACAGACCACTGTGGTAAAGAATACCACAACTTCACTACTCAAATAATTGTGATACAGACAGACTTATTTCATGCGTAACTAATTCTGAGATGATGCCCTCTGGTCCTTGATTCTGCTGCAAATTGGGCCCGGGACAAGTGTCAAAGAAAGATCAGGATGTCAGAATGAAATGGTTGGTCACTCAAAGATGCTCTCAGATATCTCTAGCATACAGTGCAGAGCAAAGATGGCAGGGAACACTATTCCTGATAACCATGGCATTGTGGCTCAGTGGTTAGCACTGCTGCCTCACAGCGCCAGGGCCTGGGTTCAATTCCAGCCTCAGGTGACTGTCTGTATGGAGTTTGCACATTCTCACCGTGTCTGCGTGGGTTTCCTTCCCACGGACCAGGTTGGGTGAATTGGCCATGTTAAATTGCCCATAGTGTTGGGTAAATGTAGGGGAATGGGTCTAGGTGGTATGTGCTTCGGCGGGTCGGTGTGGACTTGTTGGACCGAAGAGCCTGTTTCCACACTGTAAGTAATCTAAATCTAACCTTTCTATATCTACCCTTGAGTTCCCTAAGAAACTTGAATATTTCAATAACGTTGCCACTAACTGCTGCTTTTGATTTTACTTCTCTGCTTTTTTTATTCCAGCGAGGGACAGCATAACAGTAGAAATAAAACTTCAACACATCAATCAACTCTCTATCACTGCACCAAAGACCAGTCTGGAGCATACACTTTACAACTGAACACTTGATACCAGTGAATGAATTACACAGTGCTCCATACTCCAAAGGAATTTAAATAAGTGTTGCAGTAACACTTTATGGTGAGGTGTTATATTACTACTACTGTGCTCATTGTAATACCTTTGTTTTTACAAATGTAGGGAATGACAAATTCCAATGTTTGTTTGTTTTAGATTAGATTCCTTACATTAAGGAAACAGGCCATTTGGCCCAAAAGGTCCACGCTAACTCTCTAAACCCCCCTATATTACCCCCGCCTAATGCACCCAGCACTATGGGCAATTTAGCATGGCCAATTCACCAGACCTGCACATCTTTAGATTGTGGGAGGAAACCCATGCAGACACAGGGAGAATGTGCAAACTCCACACAGACAATTGCCCAAGGCAGGAATTGAACCCAGGTCCCTGGTACTGTTAGGCAGCAGTGCCAACCACTGAGCCACCATGCCGTACCTGTGCATGTGCATAGGGTATTTTTATGAAAAAGTATATTTTTACAATAAAAAAGCACAATAGTTGCAATGACATAATTATTCTGTTACTCACTTTGTGTATTCAGGAACAAACATTTCCAATAAATGATTGTTTTCAAGGGAGATCTACTTCATTCTTTGTTCAAAGATGCATTTGTTGACATCCTGGGACATCTTTTACTTAATTTAACAGTGAAAACAGGGCATGTTTAAAATAATCAGAAGGGCAGTCAGCAGAAGTGGAGAAACAGAATCAACATTTCAAATTGAGGACCTTTCATTCAGAACTGAGAAACTTTGAAGATGTAATGGGTTTTGAAGAAGGTGTGGATAGGACAATGACAAGGAAAATATTAGAGTGGAAGAAGGAACAATTGAAATACAGAAGTTAGTCGTATAGAACCAAAAGGAATGATACAAGCAAAGAGAAATGAAGATGTAGCATGAGTACGTCTGCTGGGGTCTGAATAAGCATTAATCAGGGAAAATTTGAAATGGAGTAATTCACACAAACACAAAGATAGTCATCAAAATTGCCATTCTCAGAAGCACAAATGAATACAGTGAGTCAGTTACTGGTGGCAAATGTTTCCTTGACTGAAAAATCTGGAGGGGCGCGGCTGGCAACACCATGTTATCCATATAATAATGTCAGGCCGACTCCACAGGTGCAGATGGCCTGATTGAGGCTAAAATTCTAAGAGCAGTGACGAAGTAGCATTGACCACTTAACTGGGCAGCTTCTCACAGTGGAGGTGAGGGAGAGCGATTTGGGCAGAATTTGGACTTAGTGCAAATGCTGACAGCTTTGTGGTCTTTTCCCATCTTGACAGTCAGCAGTCAACGCTTCACTGAATGCCATTTGGAAGTCATCTATGTCCATCGCTTGTCAGCGGTGCCAGTTCTGCCTGATAAGAGTTTTTGTGCCAGAGGTGCAGTTCCAATGAATTCCAATGGTGGGAGGGGGTAACACTTCCTCACATACTATATCATGTAGAGACCCATTCTATTCGCTAGTATCCTCCATCTTTCGCACATCTGTTCTCAAGTTGCAACCTTACTCGCCAGCATTACTGACATATCTTACTTTTTGAACAATCGAAAATAATTCCCTAGTGTAATCGGCAAGGTTTTCACCTCTCCACTACGCTCTGCACCCTAACCGAAACCACAATAAAGTTTCCCTTGTCTTCACCTTCTATGTGACCAAACTCTACATTCAACAGATAATTTCCCAACATCTCCATTGTGCTGCCATCACCAAATACATCTTATTCAACCCTCGTCTTTCAGTATTCTAAAATGACTGTTCCTTCCTTACTGTGATCTATTCCTTTATTACTCTGTGCTGTACATCTCTATGACTCTATGACTAAATGTTTTCATCTAGATACCAGAAATATAGCATTTGGCCTTTTCACTCCTCTCTCCCAAGCTGCAGGCCCAAAACACTATTTCTAAGAGAAGCAGCAATTTGCTTGCACTTCTTTCAATTCTGTGTGTTGTATTCATTGTTCTACATTGGGAACACAGATGGGGTGACAATTTCTCACCACACTTCCATTCCCTTCACAAGCATGACTCCCTAGCTTCATCGGCCTGTCATTTTGATGCTCCATTTTGCTTGCCTATTGACATTACTATTCTTGATGCTCCATTGAGTCTCAGTGTCAGTTTGAGGAAAAGGACCTCAATATTTGATTAGACACTTTGCAACCTTCCATATTCAACATGGAGTTCACATCATCAACTCTGATAATAAAGCCCCATTTTGTTTCCTTTTGCGAATTTTGTTTTTCATCCTAGTTTTGTTTTCAGACAGTGGTCCACTTGATGTTAGAGACATTAGTTCTGAAGAAGGGTGAGACTCAAAACGTCAACTTCTCTATCTCCTGGTGTGCCTGGCTTGCTGTGTTCTTCCGGCCTCCTGCCTGTCCACTTGATGTGGGCAAAATTCCAACCAACACAGTACAGCAGCGCTTCATAGGAGGCTCAACATTACTGAGGATGTCTTCTAGAAAAGGGAACAAAATGTCAGCAAACCAAATTCCCAGCTTGGCGAACATATCCTCAACAACTGTAACCGGCACCCGAGCTACAAATCTTTACACAAACCTTAAACCTTTCCACCTTTCTGGGCACATCATTATTTCTTTTGGTCCCGTTAGACTGACTCCACTGTCATCGAATCTGTCCAGTTTTCACCTAATGCGCTTGTCCTAACCATCCTATGCTCAAAACTTATATCTCTTAAATTTTCCCAGGGCTGATGAAAGGTCATTGAAACTTGGAGACTTAATTCTTTCTCTCTTCAGAAATGTCTGGCCTTCTGAGCATTTTCAGATTTTTCTCAGGTTTGGCAGCTCTTCAGGTGCAAAAGGAAGATTTGGGACTTGTCTCTTTACTCTAGTGTAGGTTGTGGCGCTTCTTCTCTTCGAGCAGAGAATTCATGAAGATAATTCCATTATCCTCATTCTGCTTTTCATTAGTTGCTCAACACCTTGACCCAAAATAATGGCGCCGTCGCAAGTTTATGGGCATGCAATCTATCTGGTGTTGCACAACATTTACACTTCAATGACCGCCAGGCAATTTACCCAACCTTTTCCCACGTTTTTGAGAGAAACATGACATTTTAAAATAGGTTTTGATTGTTTGCAATGTTTAGACTATGTTTGAATGGGATACGGTGACAAAACGAAAATAAATGAGAAAAGATCCACGCTCAAAACAAAAAGAAATATTTCAACATATTGACCAATCAGGACAGTGCAGGTTGGTGGTGATATGCTAATAAACGCAAACGGGGGCGCGGTCACTAAGCTCTACGAACAGTGGACGGACTCTATGATGCAAATAGTATTAATAAGAGTGGAGTGTTGCTCTGACGTCAGTAGCTGAGCAGCATTGGAGAACACACATGCGCCGTATCATGACAACCCGGTGCTGGTCGTCTGTGACGTCACACAGTGGGCGGATCCGGCACGCCTGCACAATACCGTCAGCCGAGGAGCGTTGACCGGCGCGCGGGGTCAGTCCTGTGTTGCTGGAGCTCGTGGACAGCGGTTTCCTCATGGCGGCGGTTGCAGCGAGCTGAGGCTCAGTCACCTCAGACGGATCCCTTGGTGCCTGTCGGGCCCGTCGCCATTTGACCGAAATGAGGGCGGAGCCTTGACCAGGCAATGAGCCTGAGGCAGCGCTGCGATCGCTGTGATTCACCTCCTGCTGATGGTAACGATTGGAATTGGAAGTGCTCTGCTCGGTATTTGGGTGGTTGGGATTGTTCGGCATCTTGGGTGTAGTCAAGGCCCTGGCGGTTGCCGCGGTGATGGAAACGCGTGAACGGCCGACTTGGCCCCAAGCAAATCTTTTTGCCGCAGCCCTCTGTCCTGCGTCCCGGCGATCGGGACTGCGAGCCCAGGGGCTGGACTTCTGGGCCGGGAACTGCGGTAATGTGGGGCACATGGAGTCCGGGGCTTGTGTTCATGATCACTTCACTGATAGCAACACCTTTTATAAAGGTAGCACTCGGGCTGTGGAACTGGAGAATGAAGAATAACTTCAACCGATACCGGCGGCTGCATTATCATTGTATCTTTATTTAAGGAGATAGGAGTTTTCACTTCACTCGCTAACACGTTCAGTGGATTTCTCTTGAATGATCTGGTAACACTGTTAGTGTGACTAGCAGGAACTTTTAACATTAATGTGTTTGGGAAAGAATTACAAACTCGATCAGTCTAGCTTGTGCGAACTGTAGGAAGAGTGGCTTTGTACTATTTCACAGGAATATTTTTATTGGTCTGCGTCGTGTTATTTTAAAAAAAAATCGATCATAAGGGGTTCTCAGTACAGCTAACCATTGTAGACAGGTAGCTGTCTAAATTTATCCTCTAGTATATATAGGCTAATTGAGAGTTGTCTCTGGGTTGTGGAGCATTGTAGATGCGCTATTATAAATGTTATGTCGGATACAAAATGAACTGCTCGTGCGAGCGACAGCTTGCAATTCAGTGACATTTTTATCTTATGATGGTGTTGAATTGCATAAATCAGTGAATTTAGGTAATGCTGGATGTGAAAGTCAAGTGTTGTTAGACTGTAACATTATTTTCTAAGAAGTGTAAATGACTAATGAAATAATTTAGTTTTCCATTCTCTCAAATCCCATCACTAATTTGTTTGTGTTCCTATTATCTAGAATTCATCACTTCTAAATATGGTGCGATGAAGCATTGATAATGCGCTGAGTTAAGTCATCTTAGCCATGTTGCTAGTTCTGGTTTCAGTCTCCTTGGATTTTTTTTGGAGGGGGTGGGGGAACACTCAGCCACAATTCCTGCTCCTCATTTTTACCGTCTGCTGAAAATTGCATTGAATATATGGTGAGAATGAGATCAGTTGTTTTGTGATGCTCTGTGGTTAAGTCTTCTAGGCTATTCCAGATGAAGAATGACTGACCACTTTTGAAAATGGCTGGAATTTGCTCTGGTTCTTTTCTGTTACCAATCTAAGTCTCTTCCTTCAGGGAAGTGAGATACAAAGCTGAATTGAGAAAAAGAGATCCATTTAAGAAAGAAACACATCAATAAGGTTATCTGACGTAGGTTCAACTTTTTAAAAATCAATTTTTGTTTAATTATAAGATTTTGATGTTAGTGAGTAGAAGTTGGATATATTATTAACCTTTCTATGGTAAAAGGAATTAAACAGGATAAACCACTGAGTGCATGAGGTTGTTAGAATTCTGTGCATTAAACCCTTGTAAGCTGTTTCAATGTGCAAATTTTGAAGGAGAATTTTAAAAGTAATTTGGTCTTTAGAATGGGGGCAGTGATGAAATCTTTAAATGCCTGTTCCTTTGCTCAGTTTTGGTATTGGAGTTTACTTTGGATGTAGGTTTGCTCGCTGAGCTGGAAGGTTCATTTTCAGATGTTTTGTCACCACACTAGGTAACATCTTCAGTGAGCCTCCAGACAAAGCACTGCTGATGATTCCTGCTTTCTGTTTATATGTTTGAGGTTCTTTGGAATGGTGATGTCATTTCCTGTTCTCTTTCTCGAGGGGTGGTAAATCGGGTCCAAGTCGATGTGTTTGTTGATAGAGTTTCTGTTGGAATGCCATGCTTCTAGGAATTTTCGTGCGTGTCTCTGTTTGGTTTGTCCTAGGGTGGATGTGTTGTCCCAGTCGAAGTGGTGTTCTTCCTCATTTATATGTAAGGATACTAGTGAGAGTAGGTCATGTGTTTTTGTGGCTAGTTGATGTTCATCACTTCGATTGGGACAACACATCCAACCTCGGACAAGACAAACCGAGACATGCACGAGAATTTCTAGAAGCTTGGCATTCCAACCAGAATTCTGTCGACAAATACATTGACGTTGATCCCATTTACTGCCCCCAAGAAAAAGAACAGGGAATGGCATCGCTGCAGGAAATGACATCAACAACCCAAGGAGATCTAAACACATAAATAGAAAGCAGGCCATACCACCAGTGCTTCATCCGGAGGCTCACTGATGATGTTACCTATTATATGTCTGAAAACGAACCTTCCAGCTCAGTGATCAAACCTACATCCATATTATATACCTGTCTTTCATTCCTGATCACGTCCAGTTCCAGAAATCAGTTGATAAAATGTAGATACAAACTTTAAATAATCACACACACTAGAGAAAAAGTACTGGGAAAAATAACATGACTAAATGTTGACAAGTCCCTGGGCCTAATGCCCTGTGTAGTAGGGTCCTAAAAAATGTGACTGCAGAGGTAGAGGATACATTGACTACAGAGTTTCCAAAATTCCTCTTGTTTTAAAATTATCTCATTGGATTTAAAAAAATCAGTAAAATATTCATTTTCAAGAAAGGAGGGGGACACATAGCAGCAAACTAAAGGTCAGTTAGCTTAACATCTATCAATGGGAAATTACTGGAATCTGCTATTAAGGAGGTAGCACCATAACATTTAGAATATCCTAATATAATTAAGTGGAACCACCATTCTTTTATTCAAGAAAAATCCTATTTAACAAATTTATGAAAATACTATTAATGATATATAAGGTAGGGTAGTTAAAGGAGAGACACTAGATATAATCTATTGGTTTTGCAAAGGCATTTGATGGTTACTACAAGAGAATCAGAAAGTTGGTACAGTGCAGAAGCAGGCCATCAAGCTCATCGTATGTATTTGCTTTCTGAGCATTTCAATCTGCTGCTAAACACTGCTTTCGTAACCCTCCAAATTGTTTCTACTTAAATAATCATCCATAATAATAATGCCATCTTGAATACCTCATTTGAATCTGCCTCCACAATACCTTGAGGCAGTGCATTCAAATTGTGAGAGATTTTCTCACCTTCCATTTCCTACTTTTGCAAAACGTTTTAAAACTGTACCATCTTTTCTGACTTGTAAACAGTCAGAATCACTTTCTTCCTATCAGCTCTCTCCAGCCCCCTCCATGATTTTGAAAACTATCAAATCTCCTTAGTCTTCTCTCCAAGGAAAACAGTTAGAAATTTTCCAATCTTTCCTCGTAACCGAAGTGTCTCAATCACGGAATCATTCTCACACCTATTCTGTGCTTTCTCCAGTGTATTCACATCCTTCCCATAGTGTGATGCCCAGAACTCTACACAGAATTCCAACTGACGTCTGTCCAGTGTCTTGTGTATGTTCATCACATCTTCGCTGCTATTGTGCATTATGTCCTCATTTAAGAAGCCTAGAATATTTTATGCTAAAGTAGCAGCTCTCTATCTGTCCTGCTACCTTTTAATAACTTGCACACATATACATGCACGTTTCTCTGCACCTGTGTACCCTATATTTTATACAGTATCTTCTTGTAATTTGCACCACCTTGCATTACTTAATACTTCTGTGCAATAACCATTCAAATACCCACTCCATCAATGTGTCAGTATCATTTTGAAGTGCTATCGTGCACTTGTCATAGTTTTGTCATCTGCAAAGTTTGAAATTGTGCCCTGCACACCAAGATCTAGATCATTTATCAGCACCTTTTGGTAGCAGAACATATGGTATCAGAGTGGTATATTCGGGTGGATAGGAGATTGGCTAACTAACATATTATAGTCAAAATAAATGAGACATCTTCAAGCTGGGGAACCACTAGTTGGGTAACACAGACATCAGTGTTGGGACTGCACCTGTTTGCAATTAATATTAATGACTCTGATGTAAAGATAAATGGAAAGGCAAGTTGTGAAGTACATACAAAGATTTCTGCAAAGAGATATCAACACTACAAATGTGTGGGCAAACATTGGTGGAAAATGTGCAGTTATCCACTTTGGTAAAGGGAGTAGCAAAGCAAGATAGACTGCAAAATGCTGCTCTAGAGAGGTTTCTGGTTGCACTCAGCTATGTAATATTAGTCTGCTGGTATATCAAGTAATTAGGAAGGCAATTTGAATGTTGGCTGTTATTGCAAAGTTGGCATTTTTGTTAATTAAGGCTGTGAATATATGGAAGTAGGTTGCAGGTTAGTGATGATATTGACTGGTGAAATAGTTCTGAGCCATTAAATAGCTAACTCCTGTCCTGTTTTGCACCAGTTTTGTTTGTTGACTAGTATTAGCTCTTGGTCCCACCACACTTCTTTTTTTTTTCTCATCCTAGTTTTCAAAAACCTACATGCTTTGCACAGCCTAATTCTCTAACTTCCCTATATTCAACAACTCCTCAAAGTTTGTGCACCCTTCTAATTCTAAGTACCCTATTTTAGTTACTCCACTACTGGTGGCTGTGTCTTTAGCTGCCTGAGCCCTAGTCTATAAAATTCACTCCTTATGCCAGTTACCTATTTCTTCTTCTCCTTTAAGACATTCTTCAAAATCCACCTTTGACCGAGCTTTAATCTGTCTCCATTATGTACCTGATTATCAAACAAAATTGAACAATGTTCCTATGATGCACCTTGGAACATTTTTAAAGTTGTGTGCTTTAAGTATTAGTAGTGATGAAACAAACTTTCAAATTTAACTTGTCTTGGATTTACAGATACCTTTGGTTGAAGATCAAATTGTCACAGCTTTTATAATCCACAACTGAATAGATCTGCAGAATCTCATTCACTTGCTAAGAAATCTAATTTTCAATTGTGTAGATTCTTGTGTTGTTGTATTTGAAATGTATTCTCCATAAAAAAAACTGCACAAGTGGCTGTGTTCATATTTTCTTTATTTGAAGTAGGAACATGGCAAGTGTTTTGACTTGCTTTAGCATTAGCATTATTATGTATTATTAAGGCACATTCCTGCAGGAAAAATTCTTGAGCTTTGTGTACACCCGTCTTGCTCACTGTTCAGGTTTCTAAGGAAATTATGACACCTCCTCTGATGTTAGCAACTCCAACATCAGTTTCTAACTAAAATTCAAGAGGTTAGCCATCATTCCATAAAATTGTAAAAATGATCTATAGTCTCGAGATCAGCTATAGATAAATAGATGAATTAAAATCTGATACCACTTATAATAAAGGAGTAGTTGAAATTGAAGGATATATATTTCCATCTTTATAGGAAAGATAACAATGACTATCCAGAAAATTTAATGAACAATAAAAGATTAATTTTATCCTCTTTATCTCTGAAACATCACTGAACTTTAAGACAGTTGTGCCGTTTGTCCAGCAACTTGATAGATTAACATTGGCAAGATGAAAACCAACTACAGCTACTCACATACTTTAACGATTTGGATGAAGGAACTGAAAGTGTGGTTGCTAAGTTTGAAGATGACACCTTCACAGTACTAAGAGGCCTGGATAGAGTGGACATGAAAGTGATGCCTGCACTAGGAGGAGACACTAGGACCAGATGGCACAGCCTCCGTGAAGATACGACGCTTTAGAATTGAGATGAGGAATTTCTTCAGCCAGAGGGTGCTGAATCTGTGGAACTCATGTCATTGAGTGTATTCAAGACGAAGATAGATAGGTTCTTGCTTAGTAAGGGGATCAGAGGTTACATGGAGAAGGCAAGAAAATGAGGTTGAGAAACATATTCACCATGATCGAATGGCAGAGCAGACTTGATGGACTGTTTGGCTTAATTGTGCTCCAGTACTTTCTGATCTTATGGACATAGTTTCCTGATACCACCCTTTCTCTTATTTAATCTGATGTGGAACTCAGACTTTTCAATCTTTTATTTTTCATCCTGTTCTTTCATGGGCTGGGCATCACTTGTTGGACTGGTATTTATTGCCCTGGAGAAGGTGAGTGAATTGCTGATATCCATTTTGGCACAGGTTGATCCACTCTGTCTTTAGAGTGGGAGTTCTAGGATTTTGACCAGGTTGCAGTGACAGCAATGTATTTCAAAGTAAGCATGGTAAGTGGCTTGAGGAGAATTTGCAGCTGGTAATGTTCTCATGTGTTTTTCCCTCTGTTCCTCTCTAGATAGTAATTGTCACGCATTTGGAAGTTGCTGTTGCTGTTTAGCATGTAAGACAATAATATAGTTCTTTGTGCTTGTATATTTATCCTGAGGTTATCGTGTTTCACATGTAGACTAGATAAGCTGAAAGTGTCAGGTTATATTCAAACGTTGATATATCGTTTTATTTACATCAGTAAGACTACTTTGTGGTCTCTGATTTGCTATATCTGAATTCAGTAATGTTGCTTGCCCTGATTTGATTTGAACACACCAGTCACTTGTTGAATATTGGAATCACTTGTAGCTTTTACCTGACCTAGACCATATCTCATAGCCTACTCTTCAGGAAAGCTACAGGTAGTTCTATAATGCTGTAGTTGTGTTCCAGCGAAATGTCTCTTAATAGAAAATCACTTAATAGAAATAATGACGCCTATGGGAAAAGTAGACCAGCAACAAATACAACTCACAATTGCTCAGAAATCACTTAAAAGTCTAAAACAAAGTATAGCACAGCCTGAATGAAGGTCTAAATCATATTTATCAATGAAACAAAAGTCAATTTAACACAGTGTGTTTAAAAAAAATTATTGTTAATGCAGGGTCATCATGGTGCATAAGGTAGATTCCCTTATTCCTGTTAAGTGAACTATATCACATATTTTGTCCTGATGCTCAAAGTGCTTTATAATATCTAGCTTCTCTTCAGTGTTAGAGCCTTTCTTTTGTGTTCACCACTTGCAATTATATCACCAGGATACATATTACTAACATTCTTGTCACTATGCCCCTCCACCTTTTCAAAAAAAAGGGATAATCTGGGAATAGTGTACCTTTCACAGGAAGCTGCCCCATGTATTTCTCTCAGAAAGCTGCTCTCTGTATAGTATATTTCTCAGAAAGCTGCTGTATTGGCAGCTAAAACTCACACAACACCAGGTTATAGTCCAACAGGTTTAATTGGAAGCACTAGCTTTCAGAGCGCTGCTCCTTCATCAAGTGGTTGGCAGCTGACATCGTTGCATTACAGAACAGCATGAAGACTGGAGCTGACATTAGCATATGCACAGAAAAGTGTGGAGACTTCAGCGCATGCACAGAATGAAGCGTGCAAAACGATCATAGCTGGAATCGTGCTATTGCAAACAGAAAGGTCAGCATTCTTGAAAATATCATTGCTTATTTCCTCAGCAACGTTATCAGCAAATTGCGCTGCTGCAATGCGCATTATCAGAGAACTATCTGCATCTGCTTCAACCCACATGTCAGCATTCATTCCACTCATATCTTTGCCACTGAAATCTGCATTGTGATTTTTATTCACATTTAGGCTAAGGTGTATCCAGCCTGCTGTGATTTTGAGTTGACTCAAACACTGTCATTATTTACCCTGCCCTGCACTAAATTTTCCTTGCATAACTCTTCTTTCACTTGCATGTTATTCTCCAAAGTAATGATTTTAATTAGGGATGTAAAACAGAATCATTAAATCCCTACAGTGTGGAACCAGGCTATTCAACCCATCGAATCCATACCAATCCTCACGATTTGGAGACTCCAGTGTTGAACTGGGGTGTACAAAGTTAAAAATCACACAACACCAGGTTATAGTCCAACAGGTTTATTTGGAAGCACTAGCTTTCGGAGCGCTGATCCTTCATAAATTGGTTGTGGAGAATAAGATTGTAAGACACAGAATTTATAGCAAAAGTTTACAGTGTGATGTAACTGAATTTATATATTGAAAAATACTTTGATTGTTTAAGTCTCTCATCTTTTAGAATGACCATGTTGCTTTCAGTTCTTTCACTTGTAAATCACCAAAACTTTTTTAAAAAGTTACATTCTCAAGTGAACTGTAACAGTTGGTGTCATGTCAGCCCAGATACGATATTGATGGTGTTAACTCCCTGTTAAGCTGTCTGTGCCACAATGGTCAGACTGATTCTAATCTAAGAAACAGATTTACAGAATCTTTCGTGAATTCATGCAGGTTTTGAGCAAAGTACCATGTAATTCTGCAAGTACAAATTCACCACACAAGCGTTTGTGTGTGTGTGTGGTGCAATGGGGTCACCTGTAGTGTGACATGAACCCAGGGTCCCAGTTGAGGCCATCCCCATGGGTACCGAACTTGGCTATCTGTTTCTGCTCTTCCACTTTTTGTTGTTGCCTGTCACGCAGTCCGCCTTGGAGTGTCTCGCTCTCTCTCACTCTCGCCCGCACTCTCTCTTGTTCTCTCTCTCTCTCTCTCTCTCTCACGTTTGTGGGGTGAATTTGTACTTGCAGAATTACATTTTTACTTTGTTCAAAAACTGCATGAATCAATCTAAGAATCTGTAAATCCTTCTTTACATTGTGCCACAGACAGCTAACACCTTCAATACCTTATCTGGGCTGACATGACACCAATTATTAAGTTACATTCTCAAGTGAACTTTATGTAAATCTCAAAACTTTTTTTCAAATGTAAGAACTGAAACCAACATGGTCTTTCTAAAAGATGAGAGACTTAACAAACAATCCAGGTCTTTTCAATATATAATTTCAGTTACATCATAATGTAAACGTTCGCTATAAATTCTGTGTCTTACAATCTTATTCTCCACAACCACCTGATGAAGAAGCAGCGCTCCGAAAGCTACTGCTTCCAAATAAACCTGTTGGACTATAACCTGGTGTTGTGATTTTTTAAAAACCAATTCTCGCAGCATCCAACACTAGACCCACCCCCTTACCCTATCCTTGTAACCCTGAAATTCTCATGGCTAATCCACATGATCTGCGTATCTTTGGACTGTGGAAGGAAACTGGGACACCCAGAGGAAACCCACACAAATGTGGGGAAAAGTGCAAACTCCACACAGTCACCCAAGGATGGAATCGAACAGTGTTTCTGGGGCTATTAGTCACCAGTGCTAACCACTGTCATCATTCCATCCAGAATAATAACTGCTTAATCAATTATCATTGGTTTTGCCATTAACATGTTAATATTTAAAATAGATTGGGTAAATAGTTTTGTTACGTTAAATAAAATCAATAATGCTGGTCAAGTGTTCCTATCCAAAAATCAAAGACCTAAAAACAAATTGAGGGCACTCTCGAAAGCAAATCCAATTGGACCCAAACAGTCCTGTAGAAATCTGAACTTGGAAAATGATTTCACTTCGTCTGAACAGATCTAATAGTAAAACTGTTTTCCAAAGGCCTGAACTCAGCATGCCTACAGATGTGTTTGTGACCTTTTTGGCAAAGATAAAAATTTGCTCTTCAACTCATTTGAGTCTGTTGGAAACAAGCAAAGTTTCTTTTCCCCCCCCCCATTTAGACCTGGAAGGACCTATACATATTTTGGATCTATCCGAAAATCAAAAATATCTTTTATCTGAGAAACAGCTGGTCCTGAGGTTTTCAGGTAAAGGATTCCTTTACAGCAAGTCAAAAAACTGTGATCTTTCTTCACCATGTGAATTGTATCATTGCAGCTACAAGCAAGTTAGTCACATAGTTCTAGCACAGCACTGTGTTGACAAAAGCACTTGAAAGAAAACATACACAACATCAGATGAACGACACTCATTGGAATTCAATACGTGACATTTTCGAAAGACTCATTGAGCAAAGGTGCGCTACAAGAGCTTTAGTTTTAGTCAGCTTGGTAACAACAATCAGATGCCTGAAATGTTCACTCACTATGTGAAATCACAACTAATTGAGGACATCATCTTACCATTGCTTGAGTTCACCCATATTCTGAAGATAGATCAAAAAGGAGACTGGAATAATTTTGCAAAAATGGAGGAAAACACCATTAAATGTAAACTGTTGAGTTCAATGCTGGGGTATATGAACAGCACCAGTGCAGTTCTGAAGTGTTTAAATTTCAAATAGTAATGAAAGAAAAGCTATAAATGCAGTGAAACCGAAAGCATTTTTGTTATGACAAAGAAAGAATTCAACGTGTAATGTGCATACATCACCATGGATATGCTGGTTGTGTCACTGAGGATGCAGGTTTTCATGCGTTGATGAATTTTGTAGAACATGAATGCAATGTGCCTGTGAGACAGACGTCTAGTGATATGTGATGAGAACACTGTGACACCTTTGCGGTAAAATTTAGAATATGCCGTTACTATAGCTTTCCCCACCAATTGCTGGACTGCATTAAGTACAGAAAGCTACATGACTGTTACTTGCTATTATGTTGAGAATTTGGAGCTTTAATCTGCAGTTCTAGAAACTGAAATTATGGCAGAACAACATGCAGCGGAAAATCTGGCTGAAATATTGAATGTGATAGTGAGAAAATGGGACTTTACAGACCACATCTTGGTGTCTATACATGATGACGCAAGCAAAATTATACTAACACATTGCAATATATCACAAGGACATCTGTCATTTGTTTTCCATGCTTTACAGCAAGTCAGAAAACGATGATCTTTCTTCACCATGTGAATTGTACCATTGCAACTACAAGCAAGTTAATCACATAGTTCTAGCACAGCATTGTGTTGACAAAAGCACTTGAAAGAAAACATACACAACATCAGATGAACGACACTCAGTGGAATTCAATACGTGACATTTCAAAAGACTCAATGAGCAAAGGTGAGCTACAAGAGCTTTTAGTTTAAGTCAGCTTGGTAACAGAACAATCGGGTGCCTGAAATGTTCACTCGCTATGTGAAATCGCAACTAATTGAGGACATCATATTACCATTGCTTTCCATTTTAAAATCCACTACAGCTGCAATGAATACTGTACATTCAGTTTAAATTTCAAATACTTTATATAATTTGCATCAGTCTTCTCAAACTCGACTCCAAATTGAAACTCCTTCCAACAGTCGAAAAATGGTTAATTTCCAGGCTGCTGTCTGACACACTCTGAAGTGTTGCATGAAACCAAATGATCCTGTGTCAGACCTGTGCATTTCCTTCTTTGTTAGATCCACATATAAACACATGTGATTTATTTTGTCTGCTATACAAATCACTGCTAAATCAAAGCTTCTGGATGTTACAATGATGGGAGGAATAAAGAACCTTGGATTGTATAGCTGAACTCGATCGACGTATACATTCGTCACCAAAAACAATGCATGAAACTGAAAAAAATTCTATGATGAAGCTTTTAAGTGAATATTACACTGGAAAGAAGAGGAGAATGCGATGGAAAATGAGCTTGAAATTACATCAGCTATCCTTGTCAAATATTGGAAAGAAATGGATATAGGATTGCTCACTGAGTTGGAAGGTTCATTTCCAGACATTTCGTTACCCTACTAGGTAACATCTTCAGTGGGCCTCAGGCAAAGCAATGCTGAAAATTCCTGCTCTCTATTAATGTGTTTGAGTTTCTTTGGGTTGGTGATGTCATTTCCTGTGGTGATGTTATTTCCTGTGGTGAAATTAATTCCTGTTCGTTTTCTCACAGGGTAATAGATGGGATCTACCACATCAGGTTAGACCTCATCTACCACCCCTGAGAAAAGGAACAGGATGTGACTTCACCCCAGGAAATGACATCACCACCAACCCAAAGAAACCCAAACATATAAATAGAAAACAGGAATTTTCAGCATTGCTTCATCTGAGGCCCACTGAAGATGTTACCTAGTAGGGTAACAAAACATCTGGAAATGAACCTTCCAGCTCAGCGAGTAAACCTACATCCAAAACCTCAACCAGAGCTACAACTCTTCTCAAAACTCACTATTGGAAAGAAATCCATGGGAGTGATGGAATATAAATGCACAATGTTTTCCTAAGCTTGTTGAATTGGCAAAGAATTACCTGTGCATTCCAGGATCATCAGTATCTGCAGAACGTATTTTTCAGTGCTGGCTTTACTTTGTCTGCATTTGTATCTACTACACACACCTGTTGCCATTTAAATTGGTAACTGATATGTTTTTAACAGTTTGAAGGTAACTTTTTAAAAACCATATTTAAGTCTGTATTTCAATATTAATTATAAATTTTATTCCCTCACCAGTGGTACTCTGCAGCAGTAAACTGATTTTGTTTTTATCCTTCTTTATTAGTCCTGTTCGATTTGGCAGGCAAACATCTTGGTCTCTTTCTTGCCCTGAGTTGGCTGACATAATGCATGAGGTCAATGTTTTGCAAATTGACTCGTTGCTTCTCATCTTATGTGCCCAAAATTGGGAGTTATAGATAACTGACTTTTTTTTTGACAGGTTGCAAGAGAACCTGTCAGGAGGAGGACAAAACCTATGAGAGCAGGGGAGGGGACTGAGTTATAGGGTGATCATTTCTGCCAGAAAACTGTGATCCCAGACTTTAAGCTTGCAATTCTGCCTGTGGTCCCAACCTCCTTTTCAGAAACCCTGTTCTAGATAATCTTCAATGTGGTCTTGTTTCATGGTGCGATTAACACATTGCACTGCACTGCTATACAGAACTGGATTAAACCTCATCATTCGAAATCCCTGTACCCCATGAAGATAGTTTTAAACCTTTTTAATCACTCGATTTATTTACACTGCAGTACTAATCATAATGCTGTTTGTGCAAAATGTTATGTGAACTATTCATTCCAAAATCATTTTCACCTTTAGTCAATAAAGATTCCAGCTACCATGAGTCCTTACCAGCTTTAATGTGTTTAAGGCACACAGCATATTCAAAACCAACAGTTGGTAATAAGGGAAAACCTTAAGTCAGAAAATGAACTGATGCACCAAACTGAATGATTTTCAATATGACACTTTTAAAGTAATTCCTACAGTTAAGTGGAGGGGCTGTTATTGCGCATATGTCTGAGTGTGAATGTCAGTAACGTGTATATTTTTAAAAATGATTTTTGTACTAAATTTAGATCATCAGTGTTTAATGACCTACACTTAAACCTTTTTCTTGTTCATATGTGACCTAATTTAAGTCAAGAGATTTGGGAAGTGATTTCTGCATCTTAAAGCCTTTGCTCCTAAAGATTTTCTGGATGTTCAGCTTCTGGTGCATGTCACTGACGGACTTGTTTGTTTTTTATTTTACAGCAGAACTGAAGCTTTCTGTAAAGCTGGAGAGGATATTGGCTTGCAATTCCTTATGAAACCTTTTTTCCGATAGAGTGGAAAATGCTCCCAGGGGTCGGTGTGTTTGGGACAGGTACGACTGCACGGGTTTTGGTGCCACTGTTGCGTGCTGAAGGTTTCACCATCGAGGCACTCTGGGGAAGAACAGAGGAAGAGGCCAAGCTGCTGGCAGAGGAAATGAACATTTCATTCTACACGAGTCGGACTGATGATGTTTTGCTCCATCAGGATGTCGATCTTATTTGCATCAATATTCCTCCCCCCCTCACCTGCCAGATTGCTGCTAAAGCATTAGGTACTGTATTGCTTTATTTTGATTACTTTAAGCAAGATCATGTTATGTATAATGCAAAGATGAGATTTTTTTTAAAGTTTCTGAATATTGAGAATTTTGTGTATACTAATTGTAGTGTATGGGTTTCATTTAACTAGTGAATTGAAAAGGTTAAATGAACAAAAGCTCCCCATTGATTCACCTATTCTGTTTAGAAATTGGCAGAAAGTGGATATTTCTTGTACCACATTCTAGCAGTGTTGCTGGTGAGTGTATCTTGGTAAACAAATTTGTTCTTTATCCAAACTCCAAGGGAGCACGTATGGTCTGCACATCTTAACAATCTTGCATAAAAGCTAAATTCCACCTGCCATTTTATGGCATTGGTTTGAGTTCTATTATACTGTTAATTCCAAGTTTGTATGTTTCAGATGATTCTGATACATTAAAGGTGTGATGATATTTATGATGAGCATTAACTTTATTATTCATTGCAGCATTATACACGCAACCATATGCTGTAAAATTCATAGGTTTTTGTTATTCACTGATAAATGCAACTGCACCAGGCCAAGTAAGTATTTTGTTTAAATATTTATGTATGTTTCTAATCAGCTTTTAGATCTTGGTGTAAATTTCACTTAACAGTAAAATGCCTATTTGGACACAGTCATTGCAAGTTTTTCAATTATTCTGCTAGGAGGTAATGTCAGTATTTTCACAGTGAAAGCAGCAAAGAAAGTCAAGCAGTAAAGTTTTTGTGTGGAAAGCAACACTTGTAAAGACACCAGAATCTAGTGAGCTGACCAACTGGTAAAGAATAACTGTAGGGCGGCACGGTGGCACAGTGGTTAGCACTGTTGCCTCACAGCGCCTGAGACCCGGGTTCAATTCCCGACTCAGGCGACTGACTGTGTGGAGTTTGCACGTTCTCCCCGTGTCTGCGTGGGTTTCCTCTGGGTGCTCCGGTTTCCTCCCACAGTCCAAAGATGTGCGGGTCAGGTGAATTGGCCATGCTAAATTGCCTGTAGTGTTAGGTAAGGTGTAAATGTAAGGGTATGGGTGGGTTGCGCTTCGGCGGGTCGGTGTGGACTTGTTGGGCCGAAGGGCCTGTTTCCACACTGTAAGTAATCTAATCTAATCTTAAAAAAAAACATTGACACTGAATCTGGTAAATGGATAATGTTTATATCTTTTAGTCAAATGTACATGTAGGCAATCAACTATCTGAACCAGTGGAAACCCAAATGGAAAACTTCTGTAAGATGAGGACTGCTCATCCATTTGAAATTACAGTTTGTATGCAACTGATTAAGATACGTTGAAAGGCATGAGTTTCCTCGCATTGTTCAGTTTTCCTGCATAAAGGGATCTTAGGAAGCCTGATCTTTCACTGATGCAAAATAATATATACCTGCCTCCTGATAGCTTCAGTTGATTTTATATGAATTTCTGACTGGAAATAAATGATTCCAGGCTATTTTCTGGATGTTCAGCTTCTGGTGCATGTCATTGACAACATTATGATAAATTGCCACCTAGATGAGATACCAAAGAGCTATCAATATCTATGCAACTATCTCCAGTATGAATGACTGACTGATTTTGAAGAAATGGAAATTGGGCAAAGCGAAAGAGAGAAACAGTTATTTTCTCTTTTTCCCACCATTAGTACAGGTGGTTTCTGATATATGAATGTCCAACTTACGAACTCTTGTATTTATGAACGAGATCCTATACAGTGGTGTATAAATATTAGTTTTAAAGATATGACCTGTGAATATTTACTTGTACATAGGAATGGCGTTTTCATATTGTATTGCATTCTAATTTGCATACAAATTGACATTAGACAAATAGAGGAAGTTGTTGTTTAATGTGATTATTCTACTTATGAAAATTTACCTTATTTGGATTGTTTGAGTTATGCAATCCTCTGCACTTCAGAAATAAACTTTGTATTCAATAACTTTCTAAGCAATATCCTCTAAGGATAAGTAATTTCTTTCCTCAAATGGGAGGCTAAAACATTTCTGTAGACTTAGGCTCTTAAAGAAAATACTGGTAAAAATGTTGGGATGGCTGTCTCTGCTAAATTGAAGGCATGTTATTGCAAAATATCAGTACTTCATTGATTTCCCACGCAAAGATTAATCATGTTTCTTTGGCAACAAGTTACATTAAGTTTATTACTAAATTGAGGAAACAGCCAGACAGGAAGCTGGAGTGGCAGGGCATATCCTGAACATAAATGAACTGTGATATTGTGGAGACATAATGTTATCTTTGTATGTGCTGGAGCAATAAAACACACTGGAATTGTAGATATTTTTAAGTCTGATTTAAGCTAAGTATATAGATGCCTCCAGTAAATCAATAGATAGTTTTGTAATTTAGATAATTTTTATATTATCCCCTTCTAATGCTGTTAATGATTTAAATCTATAAATGTCTTTTAAGAGGAGTGTTCAACTGCAGTGATGTGGATGCTTCGGACAGGGTGCATAAAAGGTTTGTCTGCTATGAGGGATTTTAGCTGTGAAGAAAGGTTGGATAGACTTGGGTTTGTTTTCACTGGAATGCAGGAGGGGCGATGTTATAGAATGGAAAGTATGAGGCTTTTTCCCAGGGTGGAGGGGTCAATTACTCGGCGACACAGATTCAAGGTGAGGGGGCTGGGGTGCTTAAAAAAGATGTGCGAGGCCAGCTTTTCACACAGTAGTGAATGCCTGGAATGTGCTGCCAGAGGAGGTGGTGGAAGCAGACACAATAGCAGCATTCAAGAAGCACCTGCACAAATACATGAATAGGAATGGAACAGAGGGATACAGGTCCTGGAAGTGAAGACCATTTTAGCATAGAAGGGCAAAATATGTCAGCACAGGTCTGGAGGATCAAAGAGCCTATTTCTCTGCTGTTTTGTTCTCTTTCTTATTTCACATTTTGAAGTTATCAAGAATAGACCAGAATTTGCTGACAAAATAATGGTGGAAGTGAAAGTGCTTGTTAATATTTAATGTGCAAATGCTTTTTAAAAATTTGTTCATCAGACGTGGAAGCTGTCGAAGGAGTGTTGGTGAGTAGTTACTGTGCATCTCATGGAAGATGCATTCTACTGCCATTATACTTTGGTGAAGGAAGTAAATGTTGAAGGTAGTGATGAGGTGCCAGTCAAGCACTTTTGCTCTTGGTAGTGTCAGGCTGCTTGAGTGTTGCTGGAGCAAGTAAAGATCTTCACTCTTGACTTGGGTTTTGCAGAAAGTGGGCAGTCACTGAGGAGACAGGAGGTGAGTTATTCACTACAGAATTTCTAGCCTCTGACCTGCTGTTGTAGCCATGGTACTCTGTATCTTCTGCAATAGCTTCAGTGTTAAATAGGGGGTCCAAGATCTGCTGCTTCATTTTTAACAAAATCAGCATCTTTCTATTTGCCTCACCATTGAAACCCATTTACAGCATGAAATTACTCTGTTTGCACTATAGTCACAAAATAACCTTACACAAGGAAATTGTTTTCCCCATTTAAGCCTAAGTATCTTGTAAAAATGGGACAAATATTAATTATTGTCAAACAACTGATCAGGCTCCAAAATTAACAGTTACAAAGGGGGAATCTCATTTCCAGTTTTGCATGTTGGAGATTTTTAAAATTTGAATGTGTTTAAAAAAGCATTCCTTTTGTCCTCTTTCCTCTCTCAATGCCCTTGCATTTCACTTTCTGTACCAGATTTTGCAGTTAATTCATCCACTCCATTTCACACACTCTTCTAAGTCCATATGCAAATAGTTTCACAGAGATTCAGTCTGATTGTTGAAGGAGATGTGTAATAATGTTTCCTTTCTAACTAGGATCCCAGGTGCATGGTTTCCCTTGCTATATTATCAGCTCATATCTTCAACTTTATGCATTGATTAAATGGTTATGTCTAACTAATGCCAGAAGCTCTTTGTTGCCCTACATTGTCAAAGATTGTAGACAATCCTTTGCTTTCGCTTCTACAGAAACATTTATTTAATCTCTGTATTTTGTCCACCTGTAGTTTCCCCTTTGTTTTCCCCAATGTGACAGTTCAGCCAATCAGATTTGACTTGCTAATCTACAGACACCCTTTTTCTCCTATAGTGTAAATTATTGTAACTGTTTGAAATTAGGATTTCTTGTGTTTGTCCTGGAGAGTTCAAGACTAAAATCTTCACCAACATGTTGCTGTAAAGGGAGACATGTGTCTTACGTATAACCTCTCTTAACAGCAATTAATTTGAACAGCCTAGAATATGTCCACAAGCTGAAGTGTTTGTACATGTTTTTAATGAAACTATGAAATATCTTCTGACCCCACGGTTCATAAAGGCAGCAGGGTAGAAACGCAGGATTGAGTTGAGCTCTATGTTCATGCCATCAGACCCAATCTCACTGACTGGCAGGCAGGAAAGGAAATATTGTTAATGGTGTAAAATGCCTATGTTGATCATTCTATGTTTCATACGTGTATATCTTTTTAAATGCAAAACATTTTTCATTGTAACTATAGTAGGGTTGAACAGCAAATACTTTAAACCTTCAGAACATTTAATATTTGAGAAATGAAAATTTAAGAACTCGTGATCATGTTAAGCCTTGGATCTGCAGTTGTAATTTCTCATGTCAGCTGTAATCTTACAGCAATAGGTGAACCGCGCTTGCTACAAATTGTTTATTGAAATGAAATAAGACATTGGAGGGCGATGATACTGTCAACCATATCAGGAACGATGTGGAGGGAAAGATTATCATCGTCACAGTCACATGGGATATGAAATTATGAGGGGCATGGATAAGGTTAATAGGCAAAGTCTTTTCCCTGGGGTCGGGGAGTCCCGAACTAGAGGGCATAGATTTAGGGTCAGAGGGGAAAGATATAAAAGAGACCTATGGGGCAACTTTTTCACACAGAGGGTGGTACGTGTATGGAATGAGCTGCCAGAGGAAGTAGTGGAGGCTGGTACAATTACAACATTTAAGAGGCATTTGGATGGGTATATGAATAGGAAGGGTTTGGAGGGATATGGGCCAGGTGCTGGCAGAAGGGATTAGATTGGGTTGGGATATTTGATCGGCATGAACGGGTTGGACCGAAAGGTGTATTTCCATGCTGTATATCTCTATGACTCTAAGAAGTTCTAGCAAAAGTTTAGAAACTGACTCAAAGTGACAGTACTTTCAAATACAGTGGAGACAATTGTGGACATTGGAGAAGGGAAAATGCTTTTCAAAGATGTAATTTCAGCGGTTGCTTTATTGAGATGACAGAAACTTAAAGGAGAAAAGGATAGTATCTGAAAAAAGCTATTTACAACATAGGCTAACATGAGGGCCAAGGTGGGAAGTTTGTGATAAGCAGTTCAGTGGGAATAGAATTGAGGATTTTTAAAAACTAATTTTAAACTAAAACTTTTAGTTTTATGCACTAATCAAAACAGAGCAAAAACCATTTGTGAAATCCTCTCCATAAAGCTTCCTGCCTCACATTTTTCCAATGAGACATTCCTTAAAACCCATCTGGATATAGGTTTGCTCACTGAGGTGGAAGGTTCATTTTTAGATGTTTTGTCACCACACTAAGTAACATCTCCAATGAGCCTCCGGATGAAGCACTGCTGGTGTTTCCTGCTTATTGTTTATATATTTGGGTTTCCTTGGGTTGGTGATGTCATTTCCTGTTCTTTTTCTCAAAGGGTGATAGATGGGGTCCAAGTCAATGTGTTTGTTGACAGAGTACCGGTTGGAATGCCATGCTTCTAGGAAATTTCGTGTGTGTCTCTGTTTGGCTTGTCCTCGGATGGATGTGTTGTCCCAGTCGAAGTGATGTCCTTACTTATCTGTATGTACGAATACTAGTAAGAGAGGATCATGTCGTTTTGTGGCTAGTTGATGCTCATGTATCCTGGTGACTGGTTTTTTTGCCTGTTGGTCCAATGTAGTGTTTGTTACAGTTCTTGCACGGTATTTTGTAAATGACATTAGTTTCGCTTGTTGTCTGTATTGGGTCTTCCAAGTTCATTAGCTGCTTTTTTAGTGTGTTGGTGGGTTTGTGGGCTACCATGATGTCAAGGGGTCTGAGTAATCTGGCAGTCATTTCTGAGATGTCTTTGATGTAGGGTAGAGTGGCTAGGGTTTCTGGATGTGTTTTATCTGCTTAATCACAACATTGACATCAAACCAACAGATAAAGGAGGAGCCATTGTCATTCAGAATAGAACAGATTACTGCAAGGAAGTGTACCGACAACTGAACAACCAGGAACACTACAGGCAACTACCAGCTGATCCGATCAAAGAATATGCCTGTGAATTAAACGCATTGACCAGAACTTTGGATCCAGCCCTTCAGAGTTCCCTATGCGCCCTCATCCCACGTACTTCTCGTGTAGGCGACTTTTACTGCCTTCCAAAGGTACAGAAAGCCAACACACCAGGACGTTCCATCGTTTCAGGCAATGGGACCCTATGTGAGAATCACTCCGGCTGTGTTGAAGGCATCTTGAAACCTATTGTACAGGAGATCCCCAGCTTTTATCACGACACTACAGATTTCTTACAGAAACTCAGCACCCACAGACCAGTTGAACCGGGAACATTCCTCATCACAATGGACGTTTCCGCACTCTACACCAGCATCCCCCGCAATGATGGCATTGCGACAACAGCCTTAGTACTCAACACCAACAGCTGCCAATCTCCAAACACCATCCTACAACTCATCTGCTTTATCTTCGGTCACAACGTCTTCACCTTTGACAACCAGTTCTTCATCCAGACACACGGAACAGCCATGGGGACCAAATTTGCACCCCAATATGCCAACATTTTTAAGCACAGGTTCGAACAAGACTTCTTCTCTATGCAGGATCTCCAACCAATGTTATACACCAGATACACTGACAATATTTTCTTCCTCTGGAACCATGGCGAGGAGTCACTGATAAAACTACACAGTAACATCAACAAGTTTCATCCCACCATCAAACTCACCATGGACCACTCTCAATTATCTGTCTCATTCTTGGACATACGCATCTCCATCAAGGATGGACACTTCAGCACCACACTCTACGGAGCAGAATGAAAACAAAGGGGTCCAGATGGGATAATAATCTGAAGTTGAATTCAATGTTGAGACCGGCAGGCTATAACGTGCCTAGTCGGAAGATGAGATGCTGTTCCTCCAGTTCGCGTTGAGCTTCACTGGAACATTGCAGCAGGCCAAGGACAGACGTGGGCATGGGAGCAGGATTGTGTGTTGAAGTGGCAAGCCACGGGAAGGTCCAGGACCTAATTGCATACAGACCGAAGGTGCTGAGCAAAGCGATCACCCATTCGGCGTTTTGTCTCTCCGATATAGAGGAGACCACATTGGGAACAACGAATGCAATAGACCAAATTGAAAGAGGTACAAGTGATACGCTGCTTAATCTGAAATGAGTGGGGGCCTTGGATGGTGAGCATGGAAGAAGTAAAGGGATAGGTGTTGCACCTTTTGCGATTGCATGGGAAGGTACCGTGTGTGATGGGAGAGGTGTTAGGTGTGATGGAGGAGTGGACTAGGTTGTCCCAGAGGGAACGATCTCTGCGGAATGCAGACAGGGGGAGGGAAGGGAAGATGTGTTTAGTGGTGTCGTCATGTTGGAGTTGGCGAAAATGGCGGAGGATTATTCTTTGCATGTGAAGGCTGGTGGGGTGAAAGGTGAGAACAAGAGGGACCCTATCCTTGTTCTGGGAGGGGAGGGAGGGGGTGAGGGTCGTGGCACGGGAAATGGACTGCATGCTGTCGAGAGCCCTGTCAACAACTGTAGATGGGAAGCCACGGTTGGAGAAGAAGGAGCACATATTAAGAGCACCACTTTGGAAAGTGGCCTCATCGGAACAAATGTGACTGAGGCGAAGGAGCTGAGAGAAAGGGATAGAGTCCTTACAGGACGTAGGGCGAGAAGAGCTGTAGTCCAGATAGCTGTGGGAGTCAGTGGATATTAGTGGATAGACTATTGCCGGAAATGGAGACAAAGGTCAAGGAAAGGAAGGCAAGTGTTGGAGATGGACCAGGTGAAGGTGATGGAGGGGTGGAAACTGGAAGCGAAGTTCATGAATTTTTCCAGGTCAGGATGAGTGCATGAAGCTGCACTGAAATAGTCATCGATGTACTGATAACGCAATTGTGGGAGGGGACCTGGGTGTGCCTGGAACAAGAAATGTTCCACATACCCCATGAAAAGACAGGCATAGCTAGGACCCATGCAGGTACCCATTGCTACACCTTTGATTTGGAGAAAATGGGATGAGTTGAAGGAGAAGTTGTTAAGAGAGAGAACAAATTCAGTCAGGCGGACGAGAGTGATGTTGGATAGAGTTTGTTCAGGCCTCTTTTCGAGAAAGAAGCAAAGAGCTTTCAAGCTGTCTTGGTGTGGGATGGAGGTGTAAAGTGATTGCACGTCCATGGTGAATAGAAGGTGCCTGCGAATTGAAAACTGTCAATGTGTCGCAGGGCATCCGAGGAATCCCGGATGTAAATGGGGAGGGAGTGAACCAGAGGAATAAGGATGGAGTCAAGATAGAAGGAAATAATTTCAGTGGGGCAGGAGCATGCTGATACAATGGGCCTACCGGGACACCCTTCTTGTAGATTTTGGGGAGTAGGTAGAAACAGACTGTCCGGGGTTGGGAGACTGAGGTTGGAAGCTGTGGGGGAGTAGGCATCCGGAGGAAATGAGGTCAGTCACAGTGTTGGAGACAATGGCTTGATGCTCAGTGGTGTGGTCATGCTCCAGGGGGAGGTAGGAGGAGGAATCTGAGAGTTGGCGCTCAGCCTGTACGAGGTAGCGGTCAGTATGCCAGAGGACAACAGCACCCCCTTTGTCAGCAGGTTTGATGACAAGGTTGGGGTTGGACCTAAGGGAGCGAAGGACAGAAAGTTCGGATGGAGAGAGGTTGGAATGGGTAAGAGGGGCAGAGAAATTAAGGCGGCCAATGTCCCGTCGACAATTGTCAATGAAACGATTGAGGGCAGGAAATTGTCCTAGCGGGAGTGTCTAATTAGAGGTGGAATGTTGGAGGGATGTGAAAGGATATGTGGAGCAGGGGGAAGACTCTTGCCCAAAGAAGTGAGCATGAAGGCGGAGGTGACGGAAGAAGAGCTCAGCATCATGTCGAGCCCAGAATTCATTGAGGTAGGGACATAAGGGTACAAAGCTGAGTCCTTTGCTGAGAACAGCACGCTCAGCCTCAGAGAGGGGAAGGTCAGAGGATATGGTGAACACACAGCAAGGGCTGGGGCTGGTAGAGATGGGGTTCGCGGGATTGGGACTGTTGGAAGGTGGAGGGTGGGCAGGGGTGTGGATAAGAAGTTGAAGTTTGCATTCCTTAACATCGGCAAGAAACAGGAAAAGTTTGGAGTTAAGGCGTTGAATAATACGAAGGATGAAATGAAACTGTGGACCAGGACAGCTTTGAAAGAGAGTAAGTCTGTGCTCCTGGAGAGAGGTGTTGAGTGCTTTCATGTGGTGGCGCATGGCCCTGAGTGTGGCTTTTAGGTCTGCAGCGAGAACAGCAGTTGGAAAAATGTTGTATATCATGCAAGTACCTGCAATCCTGGATGCTGCATGCAGGGTGGAATTTGAGTTGAAATCCACGTGGACTAAGTCGGAGGTGAAGACACTCACTGAGGAAGGAAATATGGCCATGGAAGCGAGTCTAAGTAAATTCCTTGTCTAGCACTGGGAGAGTAAAAGAATGCAGTGAAGGTGGACAGGGGAAGAGAGACAAATGAAAATCCTGTCGGAGAGAAGAGCAGTACTTCTTCAGGGTAGGCATTCCTGGAAGAGAGGTGGCAGTGGGTTAAACACTGGATATTTCTCATGGCATTTTGAAGTTAAAGCACTAGCTCGAAGGTAGAAGACAGCAGGTGGTGGTGGAGAATTGCTTGTCAGACTGGAGGCCTATGACCAGTGGTGTGCTACAAGGATCAGCGCTGGGTCCTCTACTTTTCATCATTTTTATAAATGATTTGGATGGGAGCATAGAGGGTATAGTTAGTAAGCTTAACATGACACCAAAATTGGAGATGTAGAGGACAGTGAAGAAGGTTATCTCCGAATACAATGGGATCTTGACCAGATGGGCCAGTGGGCTGAGGACTGGCAGAGACTGCATTTAATTTAGAATAAATGCGAGGTGCTGCATTTTGGAAAAGCAAATCAGAGCAGGCCTTATTTACTTACTGGTAAGGCCCGAGGGAGTGTTCCTGAACAAAGAGACCTTAGAGTTCAGGTTCATAGTTCCTTGAAATAGAGTAGGAGATAGATAGGATAGCACAGAAGGCGTTTGGTATGCTCTCCTTTTATTGGTCAGAGCATTGAATAGAGGGCATAGATTTAGGGTGAGAGGGAAAAGATAAAATGGACCAAAGGGGCAACTTTTTCACACCGAAGATGATGCATTTATGAAATGAGCTGTCAGAGGAAGTGTGGAGGCTGGTACAATTGCAGCACTTAAAAGGCATCTGGATGGGTATATGAAGGAGAAGGGTTTAAAAGGGTCTATTTCCATGCTGTACATCTCTGACTCTAAAATGCCAATTCTGTTTTTTTTTGTTGTTACATTACTGAACCAGATCAATTCTGAAATGTACAATGCATGTTGGTGTGCTGAGTTCAAAACCATAGTCAAGTAAATACAGAACATGACAATCTATTTAATCTGGTGATCACTGAACATTAGTGAAAAGCTACCCCAAAGACTGCTACAATGCTAAAATTATAAATTATAAATATTTTGGGAAGGAAATGAAATACTAAACTGTTGCAAATTAACAAAATAAACTCTAGGAATACATCATTTAATAAAGTAGGTAAATAGTATACCATTATACTTACTGATCTTGCATCTTCCAAAACTGAAAGTGAACATCATTTTAACCTGATCGGTACATATTTAACTTCCAGGTATGAGTGAGCAGCTGCTGCTCATGTTTGACTACACCATCCTCCTCCAGTGAATTTTTCATTTCATTTCAAAGGTTGTTTTTTTTATTGAGCTTGGTTTACAGGGAAATGATGAGTGAGAACAGCTACTGGGAGTTTATTACTTCTGCACACAGGAGAGGGGAAAGAGATTAATCTGCTTTCTCATTGTAACATAGACGTTTCAGTTAATTTGGCCACATATAAGACTGTAGCCACTTGTCCAGAAATTAATCAAGTAGTTGCAGTTGTGAGTCCTTCTAAGTGCACAGCAACAGGTCAATTGAAATACGAATCAAAGCATTGTCTCTAAGCCAAACTACCCTGCATGCTCAGACAGATGTACTGTCTATCATGTGCACACACACACATACCTGAGATGTCTAACATGCTTCTCCAATGTTTCAATACTGTAGATACAACACTGAATGAATTCCAGCAACCTGTTTCTAAAACTGCAACATTATCTTTGCGATTCCTTTGGTTTAAAATGGTACCTTTTTGGGGTTTTTTTGGTCCACAGTCCAAGAAAACAAAAGTATTCTTAATACTTTGGATTATCCAAATTCCCAAAGGAAATGTTCAGTAAGTCTTAACAAGCGCAGCACTCCAATCTAGAGTTAAGTGAAGTAGTCCAATCGATTCAAAGCGTTGGAAGTTCCAGAATGCTGCTATATCAAAACTGGGCTTCTATCAGGAAGTGGTGACGTTCGCACAGATAATAGTACAACCCAAATATCATCAAGAAATATCAAAGGTAGACATAGAAATTTCTATAGCGGGGTATGTCAGAGTCAATAGGGTTCAAGCATATGTAAAGCAATATTTTCACTTGCCACATATGCACAAAGATATGCTGCAGTCTTAAAACATGCCAGAAGTATCAGGTTGTGCTAAAAGTGCAACAGGCAACCAAACTAGCATCTCTAATTCCCATACCAGTTTTTGAGGAACCATTTTGCAGGATACTGGGTGGATTGTGAGAGAATATAAAAGTGGTTCATCAGTGTATTCTTATTATCATGAATATTACCACTTCGATTTCAAGAGGTCATGACCTTGAGAATAATCATGCTAAGTTAGTAAGAGAGGTTAACCCAATTACGGGTTTCTCTATGTAGATTGCCAATGGAGATCCAATTGGATCACAGTCCTAGTTTCACATATAAACCTTTTTTATAAACTTATATAGTCTTCCTGTAACATAGTTAAAAGTCTTCAGAACATCACCCACAGACACGAGGGATTTCTGAAAGGTACTATCAAACAATAATTGGGATATACTGTCATGATTAACATCATGATTGAAAAAAAATGGGAATTTGCTTGCCACATGTGATTCACTTATTGAGGTTTCTAGTTTTAGTCCTTTTGAATTAGTTTACAGCCATGAAGTAAGAGGACCTCTGACCCTAGTCAAGGAAATGTTTTAGGACTGAAGTCCATCCGTGTTAGACCTAAGTATCATTGTTCTGAGAATATTTCACGGGAGCCTGCAAAGTAGATCAGGTACACCTTAGATCATCACAAATAACCATGAAACAATGAGCTGACGAGCATATCAAATCCCCAACATTTTGATGAGGAGATGACGTGTTAATATTACTGCCATGACAAGGTGAATTGTACAAGCATTGTTCAGTGGTCCATACATCATAGATTTTTAAAAAGGTTATCTAATTTATGCACCAGATTTCTGGAAGAAGAATTAATTGTGTTATCAATATATTGATGCATCATCATCGGGAAGAGTCTGTGGCAGGGGTGGGGGACAAAAGTGGGTGTCCAACATTAGCCATACATGACCTGGACCTAGCAGAATCCTCTCCTACAAAACCGTGCCCACTCAGTTCCTCTATAACACGATGGTTCTGTTCTTGCGCAATCCTGCGTTAAAGAAAAATTGCACTTTGGAAACAGTGCTTAAAGTATTGGCACTGTAATCGCATTATAGCCAACGTGTTTTAAAATTTGCGTTGATGAAACACATGTTATTACAGAATGACCTGTATCCTTATTCCTTAGATATACAGAAGCAGTTCAGGTGAAAGCAGAAATCTAACACGTTGGAAAATTGCCAAAATGAACTCAATCAAATCAGTAGAATTCCTAACATGTTCGTACTTAAACCATGGCTCAATCTAATCCTGCGTCAACTACAGAAATGTCAATGAATTAACAAATGCAGACTCTCACCTACTTCCTTGTTTGGAATATTGTATTAATAAGGTTGGCAGTCCCAGATTTCTTAGCAAAATAGACTTGTTAAAAGGATACTGAGTTAAAAATCACACAACACCAGGTTATAGTCCAACAGGTTTAATTGGAAGCACTAGCTTTCGGAGCACCACTCCTCCATCAGATGGTTGTGGAGGACACAATTGTAAGACATAGAATTTATAGCAAAAGTTTACAGTGTGATGTAACTGAAATTATACATTAAAAATGCCTTGATTGTTTGTTGAGTCTCTCGTCCATTGGAATGACCATGATAGTTTCACTTCTTTCATATGTAAATCACAAAACATTTTTAAAAAGCTTCATTCTCAGGTTAACTATAACAATTGGTGTCAGCCAGATAAGATGTTGAAGGTGTTCCCTGTCTGTGCCATAATGTTTAGACTGATTCTAATCTAAAAAGTGAGTTAAGAGTCTTAAATAGATTCATGCAGCTTTTGAGCAAAGTACAATGTAACTCTGCAAGTACAAATTCACCGCACAAAAGTGTGTCTAAGTCTGTGAGAGGATGCATGTATGTGTGTGTGTAAAAGTGTGTGTGTCTATAGGAGTGTGCATGTTTCTGGGGTGGGGGGGTTGTGAGTGTCTGTGGGAGAAAGTGTGTGTGTGTGTAAAATGTTTACGTCTGTGAGAGGATGCATTTGGGAGTGTGTATGTCTGTAGGAGTATGTGGGAGTGTCTGTGTGCTTGTCTGTATATACATGTGTGTGTAGTGCAATGGTGGTCACTTGTAGTGTGACACGAACCCAAGGTCCTGGTTGAAGCCCTCCCTATGGGTATGGAACTTAGCTATCAGCCTCTGCTTGGGCAATTTTCGCTGCTGCCTGTCCTAAAGTCTGTCTTGGAAGATGGTCACCCGAAGGTCCGAGGTCAAATGTCCTGGACCGCTGAAGTGTTCCCCAACGGAGGGAACACTCTTGTCTGTTGATTGTTGTGCGGTGGCCATTGCCGTAGCCTTTGCTCGGTTTCACTGATGTACCATGCCTCAGGGCATCGGGGTATCCTATCTCATATGCTGCAGTCAAGGATGTGAATTTGTACTTGCAGAGGTACATTGTACTTTGCTCAAAAACTGCATGAATCCATGTTAGACTCTGTTAACTCACTTTTTAGATTAGAATCAATCTAAACATTATGGCACAGACAGGGAACACAGGGGGCTAACACCTACAATATCTTATCTGGCTGACGCCAATTATTACAGTTAACATGAGAGTGTAACCTTTAAGAAAAGTTTTGTGATTTACATATGAAAGAAGTGAAACTATAATGGTCATTCCAATAGATGGGAGACTCAACAAACAATCAAGGTATTTTTGAATGTATAATTTCAGTTGGATCACACTGTAATTTTTGCTATAAATTCTGTGTCTTACAATTGTGTTCTCCACAACCACCTGGTGAAGGAGTGGAATTCCGAAAGGTAATGCTTCCAATTAAACCTGTTGGACTATAACCTGGTGTTGTGTGACTTTTAACTTCTACACCCCAGTCCAACACTGGCATCTCCAAATCATAAAAGGATACTAGTTGCTTTTACATCCCAGAGATAAAGAGACATCAGCCTTTGTGACACCAGACCATCTCCTCTAACACCAAATGATAGCATTCAGGCTAAAAGAAAATGCGGCTGCAACTTTCCAGACACTTGTGAATCAAGCAGTGGCCAGTTTTCTAATTTGTGTAGTTTGCATTGATGATGGTGCGGATGTGGGAGGACCACTTGGAACAATTGGAAGCTTTGTTTAGGAAATTACAGTTGGTTGATTTGTTGATAAATCTCACCAAAGTGAATTTGCAGAGACACAAATAACCTACTTACGGCATATTATAGCGTCGGTTAAGTGCTTCCAAGAAAAGCAAAAGTACAGCATTAGCCGAGCTTCCTGCCTCTAAAACTAAATAGGAAATGATAGGCCCAAAAATCTCAGTGTTGATTTAGTCACAAACTTGTACCAAAATATCATCAGGATAGCTTCTTCACTGATGGATTTGCTCCAACAAAAGTCAAGGTAGCGTGCTTAGGCCAGGCATCTTTTGAGAAGTTGAAAGCTATTTTGATCAATGAACCAGTGTTGGTTGTACCAAAATTAAACCCTTCAAGGTAGCAGTTGATGCTAGACACCTGGGAGCAAAAACAGTTCTATTACAAGAAGATGGGATGGGCATAGAGAAACCCATAGCATCCAGCCTTGCAGAGTTTTTACCACCATTCTCCCCCCACCCCCAACCAACCTCCGATTTTCTGAGGATGAGTGATCGGACCTCAGTAAAGGTCTAATCTACATCCCACTATGCTTACAGGTCAACTAATTCCACACCCATTGCAGCATTGAATTTTTCTTTTACCGCCTCTGCCTCCGGGCTTAATTTTTCCATCAGGACTCCCACCCACCCTCCAAGGACCCCATCTCCCGCCTCCAACATACTGTATCCACTTGGACACCCTGTGCTGGTCTGTTATTTGCCCTCGACTTCTTCATCTCTAACTGTCACTGTGACATTGATTTCCTCAACCTGTCCACCCCTCTCACCCTCGCAATGCGCAGCCCTCCACTCCAACCCCAAGCTCACATCAAACTGGGGGGAGTGAATGCAGTGGTAGTTTGGCGCAATGATCTCTCCAGAGTTGAAGCTAGCCACCAACTCACACATGCCCCCTCAACCATGACCTCACCTCCCATCACCAAACCATCATCTTCCAGACCATCCACGACCTCATCACCTCAAGGGATTTCCCATCCAGAGTCTCCAACCTCATAGTCCCAGAACCCCAAACTGCCAGGTTACACCTCTTAACCAAAGTCCACAAACTTGACTGCCCTGGTCAACTCATCATCTCCACCTGCTCCACTGAACTTTCTCCTCATGTCTTGACACTGTCCTTGGTCCAGGAATTCCCCCCTCTCCCAATACATTTGGGATACCATCCACACCCTCCACTACCTCCATGATGCCTCACTATCATCATGGACAACCAAATATGGACAAGTTTTCTGTACTGAATAAGTATTAATATTTATTACAAGTAATTAGACTATAGCTACAGATAAACTGATATAAACCATTTGCATCAACATAACTATTTAAAATTTTACTCCTGTCATTAGTTCCCCCTTTATTGCACACAGGCAAACAAATTAAGAAAGTAGATTATTGGCAAAGTGGAAAGTCAGGGCAGCAGTCTTTGCTTCCTGGTTTTGATCTTCAGATGATCATTCTTTGGCTGACTAGATCCCTTATTATTCCGACGTCTTTCTCCGAATGTTTCCACAGCTTTTTAAGTACAGAGTAACTGATTCACTTTGAAAATGTCTCTAACTATCAATTCAAAATCACAAATCATAACAACTACTGCCAGAAAAAAAATCGCTGGTTTTCTTCAAGTTTAAGCGAAACTCAAATGCAGAGATTAGGTAGCTATGGATGGGGAGCACATTTCTTTTTCTTGCTCTCTGTCTCTGTAACTTCCAGCTCCAAGCTGCTCAGCCAACTGAAAACCAATCATATGGTTGTTGGCAAGTAAAAGGTCACTGCAATTGGTCTGTGGACTAATAACAGTTGTCAATCAACTCCTTGGTGCCATTGAGCTATATCAGTGCACAAAGCTCTTGGCTCCAGGTTGTCTGCAATCTGAAATTAAATTATTGCGTATTCAAACAGTTGTTTACAATGCCTGTCGAAATATCAGATCACTTGCAGCCACTCGTTTACACACTTTTTAAAAAACCAAAAGTAAAAATTACACTGTTCTTGAAACCTCCTATGAAATCATAGTTTCACATGAAGCCACCCAACTCCCCCTCACCATCATTTCTCTCAATTGTTCACTATTACTAAATTATTAGGTTGCTTATCCCACATAGAGTGCTCTATAAGCAGAAATTTATTCCAGATATTGGAATGAATGAACTTGTTTGCTTTGGTACTTATTTTAAAAACCATTGCCTAACTGTCAATTCCATTGGTCTACCTGGCAACAGTCTTAAGATTAAACCAGTCTCTGCAAGCTTGGTTTCACGTTTGCAAAAATGAGTTTCTGATCTCATTCATATCATCTCTAAAGACCACTTTTTCCCACCTCTGTGACATGTTTTCTGCAGCTGAAACGCTCATCCATGTCTTAGTTACCTCAATTTCAATTCTGATCTGCATAGTCTGTCATATTTCACTCTCTGTAACATTGAGACCATTCAAAACCCTGCTACATTATGTCTTAATTTGCAGCAAGTTCTTTTCCCAGCATCCCTCTGTTCTCTAACTATCATTAACCTGTGGTTAAGTACTGCCTTGATTTTAATATTTTACACTCTTGTTTTCAAATCCATCTTGCCAAAGACCTTTCCTTTTCCTAGCTTTGTAATGTTGTCCAACTGCACAATTCTGCGATATCTGCACTTCTATAATTCTGGCCTCGATTGCATCTCTGATCATAATTGTTTAATCAATGATGGCCTTACCTTCAGTTTCCTAAGTCCTGGATTTACAGTAAAATCCTGTCATTTGCAGGGGTTGCATTATTCAAAAACACTGCAAACAGCAAATGTATTTTGTAATGGTTGTCAATTGGATGGGTTCCTACTGTCTGGTATATGTAAAAGATGAAAATTCAAAGCATGTTTTTAATACATATAAAGATATCCTATTAAAAAAAAGTAAGAAGTGTGTAAAATTTGTCACAAATTTAACCAGTATAATGCAATGATGTAACAGTAATGAACATCTACATGCAATCATTCCTGTAAACCATATTGATGCAATGCATGCTTTCTAGTTTAGGAAGTGCAATATAATATGTTATAGACACCTTCCATTATCTCCGTCTTTTTGCAGCCATTTAAGCACTTTGTCCCCAGTTGGCAAAATTGGGCACATAATGTTTTACGTGGATAACAAATTCTCAAGTGGAGGGACTTTACCTCACTACACTTCTCTGCCTTCTTATACTGATTTGTACCTTTAAGACTCTAATTGAAATTTTGATCATTGCTTTTGGTCATCTGACCTTATTATGGCTCAGTACCAAGTTTTGTTTTACAATGCTTCTGAGAAGTGCCTTTGGCTGTTTTCATTCTTTAAAAATGATATATAAATATAAGCTATTATTGAGTGAATGCAACATAATACATTTACTGTTTGCAAGGTTTTTCAAGAATGTAATCTCTGATCTGCAAGACCTTTACTATATATCCAGAGCTTTGGGAGTGGGAAACTGAAGGCCAGGCCACCAATAGAGGGACAGTTGTGATTGCAGGTCCACAAGAGACCAGAATTACAGAAGCACAAATACAGTATAGTTTCCATTATTAGATCTGAAAGTTGTAAATAGCTGAAATACTGAATCGTTATCATGTCTTGTATTGTGAAGAATATGGTAAACATTTGCAGAAAACACCAAATGTGGTAGTGGATTGGGGTGATTTTGCTTTAATTTGCACTTTGGTACAGTTTGTTGTTGAATATAAACCAAACACAACCTTTGGCGATGTTACACCAAGCGAATTTCACATATCAACATGTTTCGTCATGCTAATGAACCTTTTTTTCAGCTATTCCTGAAATAATTGTCCTGCTGATGCAATATTAAAGGTTTGGGAGAGACAGTACCACACCATTTCTGTGACTTGAGGAACTTTAGATCCAGGTTGAGAATCTGGAGTTTGAGCTGCAGGTGTTGTGCCATATCAGGGAGGGGGCTATTTATCCTAACCCCGGACAGTTTACTGCTGAATTTGCATTCTTAAATACCTTACGTTAGATATTTTAAACTTAGTCTGTGAGAAAAGGCAGGAGGGTGTGATTGTAGGTGAACTAGATATAGTTGGCTTTCAAGATACCTAAGTTCCTGTAATTGTCGTACAGTGACAAGGTTCTTTCAACCTGTGTGAATGAAAGTGAGCATTGTGGGGAGAATGAATGACCTGACAATGACACTGTCATGCATGGATCTGGCCAAGTGGTTGGAGGAAACAAGGACATAGTGATAGGGGACAATATCATTTGGAGGGGGGGGGGAAATAGATACTGTTTTCTACAATTGTCAGTGTGACTGTTGCCTGCCTTGTGCAAGGGTTAAATATGTCCTCCCCCAGGTTGGTGGGGAGCTTGGTGCAGGAGGGGAAGGATCCAATTGATATTGTCCACATTGCTCTCAATAACATTGTAATAATAAACATTTAAAAATGGTGAATCTGTGGAATTCTTTACTGCAGAGGACTGCCATGGCTGAATCATTAAATATATTAAAGATAAATTTTTAATGATTAAGGGAATCCAGGGTCATGGGGATAATGTAGGAAAGTGGAGTTGAGGATTATCAAATCAGGTATGATTTCATTGAATGGCAGAATGGATTTGATGAACCAAATTGCCTACTACTTCATTGTTTGGTCACAGGTGTATAGAGCAGAAGGATCTATTGAATAATGATTGTAATGCCTGTGTTTAGATTTTTATCAAATAATCTTTTGAAGGAAGATGCTGTACAGTTTTGTCTTGCTAGTCAGTGTAGGGTAACACTGACAGATTTCAGTTACTTAGCTATAAGATGGTGAAAGAGTTCAGTTTGATGTTAGGTGTTAGTCCCATTTAAAGAACTAATAAAGCAAGTTACACTTCTCCATCTGAACTGCTCAAAGCTTGGAAATGCAGATTTATTGTAGAAAGCAAGTTGTCTGAACCAAGGGAGATGTGAACAGTGTGAGAAAAGGATAAGTCAATGCAAAATCCAGTTTTCGCAAGGATATTTTGTTTTTATCTGTTCGTGGTGAAGTAACATTGCTCATTAGCAGTCTTCAAGAAAGCTGCTAACAAGATCTAGTGAACTCTAGCATGGTTTTCTCTTTGCTTGATGTTCAATAGAAGTCAGTGGGATCTGTCTGCTTCCAAAAGTAGGAAGCAGACAGTAGGTTAAGTAACCAATCACATTCCAGAATACCAAACCAGAATTAAAACACATTGAATTCCTTCACCTTTCAATATGTTAAGTTTTTATCAATCGCAAAACTAATGACTAGAATATGCAAGTGCGATTAAGATGGAAGCTTTAAAATCATAAATTTAAGAAAACTAAAAGATCTGGAACTTTTTAAAATTATAATAGAAAAATGTGACATTCAACAAATATAAAATTATTCTTTCAGGACCAATGAGGCAGCTTAGAAGTAATAATGACTTAGGCAAGCTATTGAAAACTCTTATTCAATGAGGCATAATACTATCAGAATGATTTCTGATAGTATGGGGAAGTGCACTTATGGGAACTGTTGAATCATTAACAGCAACTGCCGAAATTCTAGATTCAATTGGCCTTGTATGGACCCCAGAAATCAGTCAGTAAATACTATGGTTTTCCTGTCATTACTATTGCAGATATCTGGCCAATACTTCAATGTTAAATGGCAATGCTGCAGATACTGTGTTTATCATTGGGAGGAAATGATGGAATTTCTAAGAATTGAGGTAATGTTCAAAATTATCAGAGTTAACTAATTTAGATCAAATTTGTGAATTGATTCAGTGGTAATGTTTTCATAATCTCTGAACAAAGGAGGAGTAGGGGCTGATAAATGTGTAATTCCTTATTAAGGTTTCCCTTCAAATAACACAGTCACGGCATCCTAGTGATTAAGCTAGTGTATGCTATCAATAGACTAGGCAATTGTCAGAATCCAAAAGGTTGTTTCAAAGAATCTGCATTTTATCACTATGTAGTAACTCAAGAAGCAGCTGGCTTTCCATTCCACAACCAGATTTTTTAAAAAATGAATGGGCCAGTGTAAGTATGAGCTTCTTACACTTTTGGGGGGGGGGGAATAGACTTACTGATGTCTGATACTGATACATTTATCTCTCTGTATTGACGGCCTTTTTCCTGCTCCTTAGCAATCACCAGATGTACATCTATGAGAAAGGGATATTATGTACAAACCAGGTTCTTATGGCAATCAATATCAGTTTCCTGTTGAATAAAATTCCTGTGTATAAAGATGGTGGTTTCATTGATATCATCTCTATTCTCATACATGTTGGACTGTCTGATCCATTGACTGCTGAGATTCAGTTTCTTTGCTAAATAAAGTACCTTAGCTGGTGAAGATTCAGTAGACTAACAAAACCACAGTCTGGTGTTAAGTATTGTTGTATATGGATGTGATTCACTGTTAGAAAGGTAATGACTTAGCAAAATTGTGTTATAATAGACCTCTGATTTCAGTTATGGTTTGTCCAGTAATCTAGTTGCCAGTAACAGATTTGTGGCTCCATTGAAGAGAAACAGTAATTGTTACTATTAAGAATAATAGGAAATTCTACGGAACGCATCATTTGTGGCTTAATTCCAGTTGGACAGTCATAGATTAGTGTTTCTTTCTAGTACAAGCTCTTCCATCTGTCAGTTTTAGTTGATCCTGTATGAGGCAAAGCTCCCTGCATCATGGGCCAGAGGGTCTCCATTTGACTCTTCATTGTCAAATATAAAATTTACATTATTTGCACAATATTTCTAAATCAGCTGTTTGTTCCAAGCTAAATAGAAAATGGAGGAAAGGCATTAGAAGATGATGGTAAGATCAACTGTTAGAAGCATTGCAGAGAAATTGAAAGTATATTGACAGTAATTGTCCTGAAAGGCTAGTTTTCAAGTTCGTAGTCACAAGGATGTCATTTGTGTTGCATACTTTTCTAAGTTACTTGAATTTTCTTAAATTATATAAGAGTTGCACAGAATGTTACAGCTGAGAATTGGGCCATTCTGTCCAGTCTATATGTGGGTATGTATGTTTCACAAATTTCTTCTAACCCTTTCAATATAATTTATTCCATTCGCCTTGTACTTTAAATGCATCTATACACTTTATATATAAACATTCTCAAAAAAGGTTTACCACAACTCAGACTGTCAGTCTTCTAGATTCAGTAACTTGCATAACTTGTTTAGACAATTATAATTTATAGAATGACGTTAGCTTCAGGGAAGTGACAACTTTCACAGCTAAATCTGAATTAAGTTCTCTGTACAGTAATTTAGTTTCTCTGTTAGTTGTTGTCATTTGTTTTGCCTCTCCAGAAGTTATTACACTTGTCATGCTTTGATTAAAGAACAATTTCAGGATATTATTAAAATATGTTGAAATTTTAAGGAATTAGGTTCTAAATAAACCTACATCTCCCTATTTGGAGGAAAGAAGTGCCTAGTATGGGTGCACATTGTCATTATTATGTCCTCCCAATCCTTCTTACTGAGCGCCATAGTTTTGTCGAAACAGTTAAGAAATTTAAAGTGAGGGGCTATTCAATAATATGTATTAGTTTCACTGTGAAACTGCATGTTAATGGGATCTGATCTGCTGTACAAAATCATGTCACCAGTTCAGAGCACAAGTCAGGTACAACTTGGAAATGAGCGAGAGAAGGGGACACCAGAAGAGCTTTTTCATTCTGCCACTTATTGAACTGTAAGTACATTTTGGGAACAAATGGCTTAATTGCATTAACGGTCAGCTTGATTAACAAATAGTATGCTACTGTCTTGCCTTCCCTTTATCGATATCTGTTTTTACTCTTTTTTTTAATGTGACTGTAGTCACATTACTTTTTCAAAAGAATGAATAGAATGCAGTACAGAGCATAAAATGGGTTATAAATTCCAAACCTGAAATAGTGGATTAATTCTTCTTAGAACTGTGTTTTTATTATAATTTAGAATTTTTTTTTCAGCTACAGTGATCTGGACCTTGGGATCATTGTTCCGTGTTTATCAATTTAAAATTAAAAGTTGAGACAATTAAGTTTTAAATGTGTTTGCTATGTGAAGGCATTTGTCACTGTACTGTAAAGTACAATTCTTAATTGAGAAACTGTAAATTTGCAGTTTCAGAATACAGCAGAAAAATTCATATCAAATGAATTTTCATTTTGGTTTCAGCTGGAGTTATAGAAATGTACAGCATGGAAACAGACCCTTCGGTCCAACTTGTCCATGCCAACCAGATACCCAACCCAATCTAGTCCCACCTGCCAGTACCTGGCCCATATCCCTCCAAACCCTTCCTACTCCAAATGCCTTTTAAATGTTGCAATTGTACTAGCCTCCACATTTCCTCTGGCCACTCATTCTGTACATGTACCACCCTCTGCGGGAAAAGGTTGCCCCTTGGGTCTCTTTCATATCTTTTCCCTCTCACCCTAAACCTATGCCCTCTAGTTCTGGGTTCCCCCAACCCCGGGAAGAGACTTTGTCTATTTATCCTATCCATGCCCCTCATGATTTTATAAACATCTATACGGTCATCCCTCCGCCTCTGACGCTCCAGGGAAAACAGCCCCAGCCTATTCAACCTCTCCCCATAGCTCAAATCCTCCAACCCTGGCAACATCCTTGTAAATCCTTTCTGAACCCTTTCAAGTTTCATAACATCCTTCTAATAGGAAGGAGACCACAACTGCATACAATATTCCAACAGTAGCCTAACCAAAGTCCTGTACAGCTGCAACATGACCTCCCAAATCTTGTTCTCAATACTCTGACCAATAAAGGAAATAATACCAACGCTGTCTGCACTATCCCATCCACCTGCGACTCCACTTTCAAGTCTACACTCCAAGGTCTCTTTGTTCAGCAATATTCCCGAGGACCTTACCATTAAGTGTTGGTAAGTCCTGCTAAGGTTTGCTTTCCCAAACAGCAGCACCTCGCATTTATCTCAATTAAACTCCATCTGCCACTTCTTAGTCCTTTGGTCCATCTGATCACGATCCCGTTGTATTCTGAGGTAATCTTCTTCGCTGTCCACTACACCTCCAATTTTGGTGTCATCTGCAAACTTACTAACTATACCTCTTATGCTCAAATCCAAATCATTTATATAAATGACGAAAAGTAGTGGACCCAGCACCGATCCTTGTGGCACTCCACTGGCCACAGGCCTCCAGTCTGAAAAATGACTGTTCACCACTACCCTCTGTTTTCTACCTTTTGAGCTAGTTTTGTATCTAAATGGCGAGTTCTCCCTGTATTCCATGAGATCTAACCTTGCTCACTAGTCTTCCATGGGGAACCTTGTCGAATGCCTTACTGAAGTCCACATAGATCAAATCTACTGCTCTGCCCTCATCAATCCTCTTTGTTACTTCTTCAAAAAACTCAATCAAGTTTATGAGACATGATTTCCCATGCATAAAGCCATGCTGACTATCCCTAATCAGTGCTTGCCTTTCCAAATACATGTACATTCTGTCCCTCAGGATTCCCTCCAACAATATGCCCACCACCGACGTCAGGCTCACTGGTCCATAGTTCCCTGGCTTGTCCTTACCACCTTTTCTTAAACGGTGGCACCACATTATCCAACTTCCAGTTTTCCAGCACCTCACCTGTGACTATCGATGATACAAATATCTCAGTAAGAGGTCCAGCAATCACTTCCCTGGCTTCCCATAGAGTTCTAGGTACACCTGATCAGGTCTTGGGGAAATCCTGGGGATTTATCCACTTTGTGTTTCAAGACATCCAGCACTTCCTCCTCTGTAATATGGACATTTTTCAAGATGTCACCATCTATTTCCCTACATTCAATATCTTCCATGTCCTTTTTGTTTCATATCTGCCCCATCTCTTGCGGCTCCACACTTAAGGCCGATCTTTGAGGGGCCCTATTCTTTCCCTAGTTACCCTTTTGTCCTTAATGTATTTGTAAAAACCTCTTTGGATTCTCCTGAACCCTATTTGCCAAAGTTGTCTCATGTCCCCTTTTTGCCCTCCTGATTTCCCTCTTAAGTATATATACTCCTACTGCCTTTATACTTTTCTAAGGATTCACTCAATCTATCCTGTCTATACCTGACATATGCTTCCTTCTTTTTCTTAACCAAACCTTCAATTTCTTTAGACATCCAGCATTCCCTATACCTAAAAATCTATTGGAATTCTGTGAAGGCCTTACAAGCAACGTGGAAAACAGAGACTCCGTGGATGTGGTGTACCTAGATTTCCAAAAGCATTCGACAAGGTGCTGCACAAGATACTGCTGCATAAGATAAGGATGCAGGGCGCTACGGGTAGACTATTAGCATGGATAGGGGGTTGGTCGAACTAACCGGAAGTAAAGAGTGGGGATAAATGAGTGCTATTCTGGCTGACAATCAGTGACTAAGTGTGTGCCTCAGGGATCAGTGTTGGGACCGTAATTATTCACAATTTATATAGATGATTTGAAGTTGGGGACCACATGTAGTATGTCAAAGTTTGCATATGGCATTAAATTGAGTGGCAGAGCAAAGTGTGCAGAGGAATAGGAAACTTTGCAGAGGAACATAGTTATTTTGAGTGAGTGGGCAAAGGTCTGGTAGATGGAATACGATGTTAATAAGTGTGAAGTCATCCATTTTGGTAGGAGTAAGTGGAACGGATTATTACTTGAGTGGTAATGCTGCTGTACAGAGACACTTGGGTGTCCTTATGCATGAATCACTGAAGGTTGGTCTGCAGGTACAACAAATAATAAGGAAGGCAAATGGAATTTTGTCCTTTATTATTAAACGGATTGAGTTGACAAACAGGGATGTTATGTTGCATCCGTACAGGGTGCTGGTGAGGCCATACCTGGATTACTGCAAGCAGTTTTGATCTCCTTACTTGAGAAAGGATGTACTGGCTGGAGGGGGGTTGCAGAGGAGGTTCACTAGATTGATTCTATAGACGAAGAGTTTGGCTTATGAGGAGAGACTGAGTAGACTGGGATTATAATCATCGGAAATCAGGAGAATGAGGGGGTTTCTTATAGAAACATGGCTCGACAGGACATTGGTTGGGCCACTGTTGGAACATTGCATGCAATTCTGGTCTTCCTATCGGAAAGATGTTGTGAAACTTGAAAGGGTTCAGAAAAGGTTTACGAGGATATTGCCAGGGTTAGACGACTTGAGCTATAGGGAAAGGTTGAATAGGCTGGGGGTGTTTTCTGTGGGGCATTCGGGGGCTGAGGGGTGACCTTAGAGGTTTATAAAATCTTGAGGGGCATGGATAGGATAAATAGACAAAGTCTTTTCCCTGGGTGAGTCCAGAACTAGAGGGCATAGGTTTAGGGTGAGAGGGGAAAGATCTAAAAGAGACCAAAGGGGCAGCTTTTTCACGCAGAGAGTGGTACGAGTATGGAATGAGCTTCCAGAGGAAGTGGTGAAGGTTAGTACAATTGTAACATTTAAAAGACATCTGGATGGCTATATGAATAGGAAGGGTTTGGAGGGATATGGGCCAGGTGTTGGCAGGTGGGACTAGATTGGATTGAGATATCTTCTCGGCATGGACGAGTTGGACCGAAGGATCTGTTTCCATGCTGTACATTTCTATGACTCTATGAATAGAAAAAATAGAAATAGAGAGGATGTTTCCACTGGCAGGTGAAACTAGGACATGAGGGCATAACCTCAAGATTAGAGAGAGCAGATTTCGGACTGAACTGAGAAGGAGCTTCTTCACTCAGAGGGTTGTAAATCTCGAATTCCTTGCCCAATGAAGTAGTTGATGCTATTACAGTAAACATTTTTAAAGCTAAGATAGTTTTTTTTTGAACAATAATGAAGGGATAAGGTGAGAGCACTGGTAAGTGGATCTGAATTCTCAAAGATCAGCCATGATCTTATTGAATGGCAGAGAAGGCTCAAAGGACCAGATTGCCTATTCATGCTCCTAGTTCTTATGTTCTTATATATGTTTTGATAGACAGTCTTTATTATTTTGAGAGCAAGATATTAGATGGGCAGTTAGCTGTCTGGCTCTGCAACTGTTGCTCTGCTATTTGGTGGCAGTTGCTCTGATCAGTTTTCAAAATGATCTGCTTTTATGGCCCTCCCCGCCCACCCTGCCCCTGCAAACATCATGCCCTATCATTGGTCCAATGTCAATACGATAACTTCAAACTCAATTGGGTTTAGTATCCTGGGCATAATTTAAATTAATGGGTTAAATTTGAATTCTTGTCAAAACAGTAACCAAAACTCAAGTACCTATTTAACAGCCATTTGCTACATGTTTCTATTTTGGAACAGCCTGTCTCTTAGCTGTTCTGTTCTGCAGCTGTGACCATACTTTAAATTTACTTTAAAAATTCAGGAAACACTTTCTATCTTAAAGTGAACATGCACAGGAACACTATCAAGATGATATAGATGTGAAGTTCTTCATGGAAGCTAAATTTTGTTCAATTTTCAAACCAGTGCTTTCACCTTTTCCCTGTGAGAAGGAAAAGCACCGGAAGGAGAAAATAAAAAAATTAGTTTATTGTCTTCTTCTGAGTTTTTGATATGTGGTTTTTGATGGTAGGTAACACACTTGGGTTTAAAAAGGAAATAGTTAAAGTATGAAACAAAAGACTTGGGGGAGACGTCAGTTTTACTCATTATGAAGGTGCTCAATCTTTGAGCTAAATGCATGCTTACTGCAAAGTTTCACAAGCATGGATTTTGCAGTGGTAATTACACTGAAACTGTAAGTGTTCACTGCTTTACCTTCACTGAAACTACCCTGCTACAGCCAAACAGGGATCAGCTCTGATCTCCAGCATCTGCAGTCCACACTTTCTCCTAGCCTGTAGAAATGCCAAACAAAGCTGAAAGCCATGAGTTGTCAGTGATGTTGTCTCTTCGAGCCCCACCCCAAGTCCAACCTTCTAACAACTGGTTAACTGTTGGCATTTGCTAATACTTGAGGAGTGTTAGTTTGCATTGGTAGAATTGTGAGACTTTGGACTAGGTAACTGTTGTTGGCTATATAAATGTTTGAAAGAGCACTTGAACTATAGTTTCTAAATGGCCTCCCTTTTATCCTTTTTGTTGAAACAAAAAGATAAACCAGTCATTTTTGGGAGTTGATAAAACTGTAAGAAAAATGTCACTGCAGTTATGCAAAAAGTATGGTATTTGTGTCTCTGCTTATTAAGAAGAGAATGCTTTGGCAATTTAGTGGAGATGTGTGATTTCCCCTTTAAAGGTTCGTGGGAACTTCATAATTAACTTTCATGGACAAATGTCATTTGCTTACATCTGATATTTGTCTGAACAGCAATATTTTTACTTTTGTTTTAAGATTCAAATTCTGATATGCTGTGAGAGGATGTATTTATGAGCATTTTATCTATTGACTGCAGTTTCTTTAGATTTTAAAATTTAGCAATCATTTGCAGTACCATTTACTTCTATTTTCTGAATTGACCCCACTTTAATGCTTGAAAACTAAGTGACTCAGATGTCAACAAAAATCAAATAGCAATAAATTAGTACAGTATATAATTATCAGTATGTAATTGTATTAAAGTGTGCATTTACAGATCATCACATAAATATGAAAATCCATGATAAAATCTTGGGCTCTCTGACTAGGCTGATTTTGGACGTACCTTCGAATATGTATGGATTTTATTCTTTCTCTCATCAAGAAGGACAAGGGCAGCAGATAAATAGGAAAACCATCACATACAAGTTCCCCTCTCAAGGCACTCACCATACATATCGCTGTTCCTTCAGTGTCGTTGGGTTAAAATCCTGGAACTCCTTCCCTAACAGCTTTGTGGGTGTACCTACACCAAATGGGCTTCAGTAGTTTAATAAAGCAGTTCACCCCCATCTTAAGGGCAACTTGAATGGGTAATAAATGCCAGCCTAGCTAGTGATGTCCACATCCTATGATTGAATAAAAAATGTTAATTTAGTTCTGACATTAAGTGACCTCCATGTTTAGCAATAGTGATATTATCAAACAGGCTAGGCAGCCAATCATATTGAAGAATTCTCCCACAATGGACCAGAAAACAAAAATGAATGATTATCATTCATTATTTAATCATTTTAGAGATAACAAATGCAGTTATGATAGGGCAATGGTAATGTGACTTGACTAGTAATTCAGAGGCCTAGGCTAAAGCTGTAAGGACACAACAGCTAGTCAAATTTAAATTCAACTAATAAATATATCCAGAATTGAAAGCTGGTCATTCTAACGGTGCCATGAAATTATAATTATTGTAAAAACCCATCTGGTTCACTATAAAAGGAAATTTCCCATTATTCTGGCCTAAATGTTATTCAAGACCCACAATAAAATGATTAACTTATGACTGCCCTCTGAAGTGGCCTAGCAAGCTACTTAGTTTATGAGCAGTTGGGGATGGGGAACAAATGATGGCCATCACATTGCTGTGGGTCTTGAATCCCATTCAAGCCAAAAGGAATGAAAACAGGATGGGGTGTTAGGAGAAGGGGAGCACAAGAGATGCAGGGGTGGGGAGAAGTGACATTTTGCAACTTTCATTCTTCCTCATCGCAGATCCCTTGATTGGGCTAGCTTGCCTGATGAGGAACCCACAGGTGTTTGTTGGCAAAGCTGAGGCATCACTAAATTGCGATGGGCACTGAGATAATGGATGTTCATTGGATCACTAAAGAGCCTGAATGACATCCTGCTGTTAACAACTAGGAATTCCACATCAGCCCCTTCTAGCTTCTATTTAATCAGTGCAGCTTCTGCTGTATCCAGGGATTGATGAAGGACCTCTTCCATGAATAAGTAGACTTAGTCTCTCTGGCTAAATCCAGCTCTTTCTAAGTTTCCCATCAGAAATACTGATTCAAAACAGGTATTCAATAATTTTATAATTCCTGGTCCTTACCTCTAAATTATATTTAATTTAATGGTTATTTGTACTATTGCAGAATACTATTTATTTTTATATTCCTCCGCTTAATTTTGTATATCCTTTGAACTTTTTAATTTTTTGACTTATTTTCTGACACTTTCATGATCTCTCCTGTCTCAAACTTACAGAATACATAACTAATGAGTTATTTCTAATATATCTATTGATTGGTAAGATAAAAAGTTTAATTTCAAGCGTTCTGAGCTGCTTGTATTACCTTCTCAAAGTCATCAGGCCATACTCTCAAAGTCATCAGGCAAATCTCCAAGTGATAGTGATAGTTTCTCTCAGGATCTCGAGACTGATGAGCATACTGACATTATCTGTCTCAATGAAGCCCAATCTTGCACTCCAAACAAAGAAACATTCAATCCTTGTGCTGCTTCTGTTGTACTTTATTGTTGATTAGCAGTTGACATTTTAACTATTTTGTAAATTCAGGTAGAAGCGACATTTGTTTGGATTTGGCAAAGCCAGAGGAAAACTATTATTTGTAAGCTAATGAGAGATGCACAGGACTGGTGATATGTTACAACTGGCATTAGTGCCTGATCTCTGCTATGTCACTGTTCGTAGTTAATAAAGAAGGGGAAGATTGATTTTGTTAAATGTGTTCCCACAGCTGTGAATCGTGTGTACATGGAAACCAACTGTGAAAGTAATTTATTATTTATTTGGAGAAAACTGCCAGTAAATGTTTTAAGTTATTCTCAGGAATTCTGTACTTTTAATGTGTGAATGAGCTCTACAAATTGTAGCCATATAATTAATATAAAATTTCATGCTTTATTACAGACTGAATTCAGATTAGTGGCCCAATAAACAGTGAGCTACATTGTATTTGCAATGTATAACATTCTAATTTTGTGAAATGTATAAAAAAAGTTTTAGAAGATGAGTGGTAACTGCATAAAATCAGGTATTTCTCCAGATTACTTCAGATGGAAAAAAATGGATGACATTTTTACTTCAAATCCATCGGACTTTGTTGGTGGAGAAGTGGGAATAAGCTTATATTAGCAAGTTGCATTGATAATTTGCTGGAACTTTAATTAAATTGCCTGACGTGTTTCTGCGTCCTGTTAGATTCATTTGTTATCAATGTGGTTTTTTTTTGAACATTTTGTGGATAGAAAGATTTAACACATCAATTGTGGCATTAGTGTTGGCATCAGGTATAATTTAATGTCTGCAATCATTATTATTAAGGTTGTTTGCACATTTTTATAGTACTATGCAATATTGAGAACTCGAGTTAATTGAATGGAAATAGAATGCTTCATTTTGCATGATTTTCTAATTTTCTTTCCTTCTTGCCCAAATAAAAGGTATTGGAAAGAATGTGATTTGTGAGAAAGCAGCAACTGCAGGAGATGCCTTCAAGATGGTGAAAGCAGCTCGTTACTATCCTAAACTCATGAGTATTGTCGATAATGTACTTCGGTTTCTACCAGCATTTGTGAAGATGAAGCAGTTAATTGAAGAAGGCTACATTGGTAATGTCATGATCTGTGATGTACGTGTATATTGGGGCAGTCTTCTCAGCAACAAATATAACTGGATTTGTGATGAACTAATGGGTGGTGGCGGGCTTCACACAATGGGCACTTATATTGTAGATCTGCTGACTCACTTGACCAATAAGAAAGCTGAGAAGGTCCATGGCCTCCTGAAAACTTTCGTGAAACAAAACAATAACATACATGGAATCCGACACGTCACTAGTGATGATTTCTGCTTCTTCCAGATGTTAATGAATGGTGGTGTGTGTAGCACTGTTACACTCAACTTCAACATGCCTGGCCCTTTTATCCATGAAGTCATGATTGTGGGATCCATGGGCCGTTTGATTGCTCGAGGTACAGACTTGTATGGGCAAAAAAATACTTCCTTCAAGGAGGAGCTGCTGCTTGCTGATACCATGTCTGTAAACACACCTGGGCTGCTAGAGAAAGCATTCAGCGATATTCCCCTTATATATTTAAAGGGCACTGTTTACATGGTGCAAGCCTTGAGCAAATCCTTTAAGGATCAAGAGGATCGGCGCACCTGGGCCCACAGGCCAGTTTCAATGGCTGCATCCTTTGAAGATGGCCTTTATATGCAAAGTGTTGTGGATGCTATTAAGAGATCGAGCAGGTCTGGGGAATGGGAAGTTATTGCTATGATAACAGAAGAACCAGATTCTAATCAGAACCTATGTGATGCCTTGCAACGTAATAACCTGTAATAACATTATGGAGTAATAGCACAGTAGATACATTTCACCAAAAACAGAACCTTATTCCAATTCAAAGATCATATTTAAAGTAACAAAGCAATTTCAGGTTAGTTCTTGTAAGTACATTATAGATACTGTGTTTATTTGAATTGTTTCTGCCTATGCAGTTATAACTGCGCAAGTGTCAATAAACCATCCTATTCCATTCTTAAGCTCTTAAAAAAAATTCTAAATTTTAACCTTTGTCTGTTAACAGGCTATTTCAACAAACTCTCAATAACAGTAGTTCATGAGCAAAGAGTGAGAACAGTGCAAGTGTTGAAATTGTGCTTGGTCAATCCTAAAGCCACCCTGGAGGCAAAATGGATGTATTCAATATTTCAAAATCAATTCTTACAGGCAGAAAACACATTTATTGATAGAAATTTAAATAAGGATTCTAATACAGCATGGAAAATCGTAGGCTGTCTGTAAATTGTACATTTTCCTGTTTTGTATTGCTCCTTGTCTAGGAACATTCCTTTAAAATTTCAAAAGAAACCTAGTATGATCCTGAAAATTTTCCCTTTTCCCAAAGGTTAAGTTGCATATTTAATGGCAGTTAAACCTACTTCATTTTGTGACTTGGAAATTTGTTGCAACCTGGATAATTCTCTCCGTATGGTTTTCAGACTTCAATGCACTCACTAATCCTGACCTTGACGAGGGTATAGTTCCTTCTGTACAATCCAGTGTAATCACTGTAAGAGTACCCATGACCTATTTTCAAAGGGAGAACCAGGTGAGCAGATTCAGTTAGGAAACAGAAATCACAAGCAATTTTGTATAAGTTTTAATGCCGTTAAGCCTTTTGAATTCACCAGGTTTGCTTAAGGTTTTGTACATAAAATAGAAAAATCTGTGAGGATATGAACTATATGGAATGAAGGTACATTGTTATCTGTAGTGCCTTATTTAGGCCAGCCTCTACACTCTGCCTTGCCTTTACGTGCATAAATATCCAAACACACTAACCTGATTAATTGGCAGACTTCATTTTTTGACAATGTTATTAATGATCATGACATGGTATGCAACTATTGTTTCGTACTTAAGTAATTAACTTCCGATTTTTTTTATTTTCCTTTGGTATATTGTTTACAAACTGACAGTTCTGATAAAAACAAAAATTTATTTTAGTAAATTGGCTATTGATGAGAAAAACAAATGTTAAGCACCAGTTTATTTATATGAATATGTATTCATATAATTGGAAAAATTGTTTTCCAATTTTTGAAAAACAAATACTCTGATTTATGAAAATCTCATTAAAATTGGGGTGGGGGAAATATGTTGGTGATGCAGGGAAAGGATTCTAGTTGACAAATAATTTCAGAGTGTGTGTACCGTATTTGAAATAGCATGGCAAAAAATGGCTGGAATATTTTTGTAATGTGCTGCATTTGTTTTCCATTTTGAATTTTGATTATGTGAAAAGCTGATTACTGTAATAACTGTAAACATGTTTTTGGACCTGTAGATCTTAAGTTTTAAGTAAATCCAAGTTGTGTATTTTTGTCATTAGTTTTTAAAAAGAAAATTTAATTTTTTTTCAAACTCTATGTATATATTGACTCCAAAGAGATATTTATTACAGTCTTAAATGTTTTTATTAAAAATTGTTTGCCTTGCAAGACTGTTCAGGATGGGGGCTGAATTAGTGTTCAAAATACAGCTAGACTGTTTCATAGAAATAGTCGAACTGTAAAGAGAATTGGGTGACTATAGATATTTATTTTTCATTAAATTCAAATAAATGGGTTATTTATATTGAACTTTATTTTCCATTGATAGGGGTCCAAGCATTAAACTTGATAAATTTCCTGTGTAAAATGCTTAAAATAAAAATGTTTATTTAAGATGTTTTGTTTTTAAAGTATTAGTATCATCGTATTATAAAGGTGGAGCTTTTGGAAGTAGACTTGTGTCCATATGTCATAATGTGTTTTACATGTATGGATTTACTATACAAAACACAGATTCATATTTTACTTGATAATGTGATTAAATTTTATTTATGGACACAGATCTATTAATTCTTAGCAGGTGGTTTTTGAGCAGTTCAAATAAAGCATGAAAAATAACACTGAAACAATGCCTGCCTTTGATTTAAATACTGTCCTTTTCCATACAGAGGAAATGCAAGTTTTGCTGTATCGGGGAATATACCTGTTATGTGTTCTGTCTTTGAGGTCTAGTATGTCGTTAAAACTGTTAAAAGTTTCTGGGCCAGTAAATTATTTACTGTGTTTCAGAAATAAAAAATGCAATTTTAAAACTGACTTTTTGGTTTCTATGTAATTTTTAAAAATTCTATAAACTGACCAAATATGTTCCATGCAGTTTACTTCACGGGATGATGTGTAGCTTATTTAGTAGCATGATTCTATCCAGTGGCTTTGATGAATCTTTCTTTCATATAACTGCTTCTAACCGTCATAAGTTGAACAACTTTACCACTTTGATATTGCTGTTGTCAATCTCCAGTGGAGACAAACTTTGGGAGAAGAATATCACACTGTAAAGACAAATTTATACAATATTTATAAAACACTGAGCCTATTCCTAGATCTTTTCCAGTTTGCAAGTAATATATTTGCCATGTAGAATAAGGAAGAATTGCTAAAGTTCTACATGGACTGGATTAGATGAATTAAATAACTCAACTGAGAAATACTTCATTTTTTGAAAAATCAATCATTCCCCTTGTGGATTATTTGGCCTTACTCAAGTTCAGAATTCTCTGCTAGGCAAGAAAGAATGAAAAATTGAAGGCTCTTTGTGGCACTTGTTTGGGTGATCCTTCATGCTTTGATCTCCAGTTATTTCTTACACCCTTGTATTTTCTCTTCTCAGCCAATAAAATAATAATGTCTCCTCGAGGTTGTTTATTTTAAATATATGTCTTGACTTGTTTTCAAAATTGATACCATCATTTGTCGTATGTTCATGAAGTTTTACTCTTTGCATTTTGTTTTAGTTCTTGGATACCATCTAAATGTCTGCCTTTATGTTTCATATTCATCTAGATGATATTTGTTCCTAAGTCTGTAAGTTTGCTAGCTGAACTTAAAGGTTTGTTTTCAGGCGTTTCGTCACCATACTAGGTAACATCAGTGAGAGTCTCTGGAGAAGCGCTGTTGGTATGTCACGCCTCTCTGTTTATGTTGGTTTCTTAAGGTGGGTGATGTCATTTCTGGTTTTTTTTCAAGGGAAGGTAGATAGGAACTAAATTGATATGCTTATTGATGGAGTTCTGGTTAGAATGCCATACCTCTTAAGAATTCTCGTGCGTGCTTTTGCTTTGCCTGTCTGAGGATTTGTCCCAGTCAAAGTGATGTATTTCTTTGTCTGTATGTATAGAAACTTGTGATAGTGAGTTGTGTCTTTTGGTGGCAATTGGTGTTTATGTATCCTGGCAAGTTTCCTGCTAGTTTGTCCGATGTAGTGGTTTTTACAGTTCTTGTGTTGCTGGAAAAGCGCAGCAGGTCAGGCAGCATCTAAGGAGCAGAAGAAGAAGGAGGACTCATGCCCGAAACGTCGATTCTCCTGCTCCTTGATGCTGCCTGACCTACTATGCTTTTCCAGCAACACATTTTCAGCTCTGATCTCCAGCATCTGCAGTCCTCACTTTTTCCTTTTTGCAGTTCTTGCGTGGTATCTTTGGAAATGGCATTTAGTTTTGCTGGTGGTATCTAATGGATCCTTTAGGTTCGTTAGTTGTTTATTAAATGTGTTTGTAGGTTTGTGGGCTACCATGATGCTATGGGGTCTGAGTAGTGTGGAAGTCATTTCTGATATGTCTTTGATATAAAGTATTGTGGCTATAGCTTTTGGTTGCATTGTGTCTGCTTGTTTGGGTTTGTTTCTGAGGAATCGGTGGATTGTATTTATTCGGTACCTGTTTTTCTTGAAAACGTTGTATAGATTAGATTCGATTCGATTCCCTACAGTGTGGGAACAGGCCCTTCAGCCCAAACAAGTCCACACCAACCCTCCGAAGAGCAACCCACCCAGACCCATTTACCTCTGCACCTAACACTACAGGCAATTTAGCATGGCCAATTCACCTAACCTGCACATCTTTGGACTGTGGGAGGAAACTGGAGCACCGGGAGGAAACCCACGCAGACACGGGGAGAATGTGCAAACTCCACACAGACAGTTGCCCAAGGTGGGAATTGAACCCGCAACCCTGGTGCTATGAGGCAGCAGTGCTAACCCCTGAGCCACTGTACCGCCCTTAGGTACAAAGACACCTTGTGTTTGTGTTTTCAGGGAAGTTTTGCTGGAGGCAGCCCTCTTGATCCACATGATTGGTTCTTGAGCAGGTGGTTTCATCTTTGGATGTGGACAACAGAACAAAAGCATCCAGCTTGCAAAGGAGAAGGCATCTTAATTATATTTCTTTACCTTCTGTGTGAAGAAGTAACAAAAATGTAGTGGTTGTTCTCACTCACCATTGCCTTCTAAACTGCTTTCTTGCAAGTTCTGTTGTTGAACCAAAAAGGGAAAAATTACCTTAAATTACCACCGAAGAAGTGAATCCTCAAACAGTGAATGAAAGGCTGAAAAATTGAATATCTGCAACGTCCTGTTATTAGCTAAGAATTGTAAGTAAATAAAAGAAAATTGAAAGAAAACAACTCATTGACATTTGTGATCTAGATTGGTGCCAGGAACCTTGCTGCTTAACCTATTCCCTTTCTCACTCAGATGTCTTGTCTGTTTCTGCTTTTTGTAGTTCTTGGGTGCTGCAGTGTGATATAGCTCGTTGAAGCGTCTTGATGCAGCTATATTTGTGTGTATTGGGATGATTGCTTCTGAAGTTAAGTATTTGGTCTGTGTGTGTTTTTCTCTAGACGCTGGTTTGAAGTTCTCTGTTAACTGTACATTCAACTGTCATGTCTAAGAATGGAAGTCTGTTGTCGTTCTCCTCTTCATTTGTGAATATTATGCCCATCACGATGTTGGTGGTGGTGTATCTTTCCTATAATTTGTTCCATTTTGTGATGACAAAGGTGTCATCTACATAGCGGACCCAAAATTCCTTTTGATGATTTTGCAGTTAGTGATGTAATACGTTATCGCTTTGACCTTGTACTTCGAAGTTTTTTTCTGCCACTTTGCAAACCCCTAGCATTTTCTGGTTTGTTTGATTTATTCATTGTGATTCTGTGTGCTCTGTGTGTTTTATGTAGTTTTTCTTAAAAGATTGGGTGGAGGTCGGTTTCAGATTGATTAATGAATTGGGCCAAACTCTGTTGAGCAGATGTTTGGCTCTGTTCATGGTCTGTTGAATTAGCTCATGTCTGCTGTAATAGCAATACATTACAATTAGCCTCTATACAGTATTGTTATTGGATTTATAGTCATTTTGCTCTATAGTGACTCCACCTGGGAAGTGTGAGAATGTGAGCTGAGACTGTGTTGTAATGCTGTTCCAGTTTCAAGAGTTTGCAACTAATAATGGCTTTTTGCTTGGTGATGGCTGTTTAGACACTTGACTACAGCAAATGTCAGCACCTTTCAGAGAGGAGAACCTCAGTTGCCTAAATAAGCTATATTACATTGCATTGTTACTAGTTCAGTGCTGCAATTCATAAAGGACACTTCTCTTAAAGAATTAGTTACCTGAGCCTTGTAATATTTTTGTAAAATTCTGTGCATAAATGATATCAAATGCAATGTGATTTATTATATTTTCACAATTCTGCATTTATATTTTTAACGGGTTTTACCCATGTAAAGTTGTAATTTATTTCCAATGTCTAGTACAAGGGCTTAAATTACTTTTTGAAAATTGTGTATTCCACAATTACAAGATTAAATTTATCCAATGAATTGTCATTGTCTTTCTGAATATCTTAAGTTTTTACTTGAAAGCTTCAGCTTCCCAAAAGGCTCATTTTGGATTCAATATACTTTTGCCCAGAGCTGTGATGCCGTAAGCATTTGGTTGTGCTGTCTTAGCAAATGCAGTGTTTTTATTTCCAATGATTTGTTTGTTCTGCTATCTAAGCAAACTGGTGAGAGAGAAAGACAGGAACCTAAAATTGACATAACTGTCATTCATGTATTTTATTTATTCTGTTCAGTCCACTTCTGTTTTGTTTTTGGACGAAAAGAAAATGGGAAAAGAGACCACTTTGAACCAAGGAAACTCTGGAAGAAAATATTGTTATTTTAAAAACAAGTTATTGGAATTCATAAGTTGTATCTATAATGTTGCCTTACTGTAACAACAGTGAGGAAAAAATGCTAGGTACAAAGACACCTTGTGTTTGTGTTTTCAGGGAAGTTTTACTGGAGGCAGCCCTCTTGATCCACATGATTGGTTCTTGAGCAGGTTGTTTCATCTTTGGATGTGGACAACAGAACAAAAGCATCCAGCTTGCAAAGGAGAAGGCATCTTAATTATATTTCTTTACTTCCTTGTGTGAAGAAGTAACAAAAAAAAAGTAGTGGTTGTTCTCACTCACCATTGCCTTCTAAACTGCTTTCTTACAAGTTCTGTTGTTGAACCAAAAAGGGAAAAATTACCTTGAAAATTACCACTGAAGGAGTGAATCCTCAAACAGTGAATGAAAGGCTGAAAAATTGAGTATCCGCAACGTCCTGTTATTAGCTAAGAATTGTAAGGAATTAAAAGAAAATTGAAAGAAAAGAACTCATTGACATTTTTGATCTAGATTGGTGCCAGAAACCTTGCTTCTTGACATATTCCCTTTCTCACTCAGATGTCTTGTCTCTATGTGTGTGTATCTGGGGAATTTTAAAAAGGAGTAGAGTTTAAGTTATTGAGCTACAGATTAGCAATTCTCCTTTCTTTCTTGCTGTTGGTTAAAACTAGTTTGATTATAATAGTTTTTTCTATGTTAATGAAAAACCTGATGTGCATATTATTTTAACCTGAATTGGGAAGTTAGAAAAAAATTGGGCATTTTGGCACTTTAATCAAGTTTACCCCCAGTGAATTATGACCGTTCCAGAGACATGAGCATCATTGGCAAGACCAGCATTTATTGTCCATCCCTAATCATCTTTTGAGAAAATGCTAGTCAGTCCATGTGGTGTAAGTTTACCCATACTACTGATGGGGAGGGAGTTCCAGATTTTGGCTTGGCAGCAATAAAGGAATGGTCATATAAATCAGGATGATGTTTGACTTGAGATGGAACCTCAAAGTTGTTGTATATGAGAATCTGTTGCCCTTTTATCCAGATAGTAAAGATTTGAATGTTTGGAAAGAAGTAGAGTACACCAGTAGTAGAGATGATAAGTATTTAAGGTAGTGGATAGGGTGCTGCTCAAAGGGGCTGTTTGTCTTGCTTCTTTCATTGTTGGAATGGAGCAAGTGGAGAGTATTCCTTCACAATCCTGACTTATGTTATATAGATGTTGTTCAGGCTTTGGGAGGCAGACGCTGAAATATTAACTGCAAAATTTCAAGTCTCTGACCTGTTCTAGTAGCCACATTATTTGTATGGCTGGAGCAGTATAGTTGCTGTTCAATGATAATCCACAGGATGTTTATGGTCAGTGAAATAACTACACAGAGGCCACTATCCTGTTATCAAGTCACCCTTTATTTATTTGTGCACAGTACACTGGCTGTGGTCAGCCAGTTCAGTGTCAGTCCCCTGAACTGAGGAGATTCTAAATCCCATCTTTTCTGTCAGCCAGGGTTTCCTGATTGGGGTTGTTAACCTAGGTCCATCAAGGTCCTCGTAGTCAACAAGATCCAATCACTATAATGGAGAGTTTTGCAATGTTTAATGTCAAGAAGATATGGGTAGAATTTCTCTTAGACCATAAGATATAGAAGCAGAATTTTGCCACTGAGCCCATTGAATCTGCTCCACTATTTAATCATAGCTGATATGTTTCTCAACCCCATTCTCCTGCCTTCTCCCTGTAAGCCTTGATTGCCCTTACTAATCAAGAATCTATCTATCTGTCTTAAGTACACTAAATGACTTGGCCTTGCACGGCAATGAGTTCTACAGGTTCACCACACTCTGGCTGAAGTAATTCCTTTCCATCTCAGTTGGTGATAGTAATTGGCTCAAAGGTAAAAGAGGGTGATGGTGGAGGATTGCTTCTCAGACTGGAGGCCATAAGGATTAGTGCTGGGTTCACTGATTTGAATGTGGTCATGAGAGATAAGTCTGGTAAGAGGTAAGGTTAGTAAGTTTGCAGATAACACCAAAATTGGAGGTGAACAGCGAAGAAGGTTACCTCAGATTACAATGATCAGATGATAGGCTGAGTGACAGATGGAGTTTAATTTTGATAAATGCGAGGTGCTGCATTTTGGGAAAGCAAATCTTAGTCGGACCTATACACTTCGTGGTAAAGTCCTGGGGAGTATTGCTGAACAAAGAGACCTTGGAGTGCAGGTTCATAGCTTCTTAAAAGTAGAGACACAGGTAGATAGAATAGTGAAGAAGGTGTTTGATATGCTTTCCTTTATTGGTTGGAGTATTGAGTATAGGAGTTGGGAGGTCATGTTGCTGCTGTACAGGATATTGGTTAGGCCACTTTTGAAATATCGTGCGCAATTTTGGTCTCCTTCCTATCGGAAGGATGTTGTAAAACTTGAAAGGTTTCGGAAAAGATTTACAAGGATGTTGCCAAGGTTGGAGGATTTGAGCTATAGGGAGAGGTTGAGTAGGCCAGGGCTGTTTTCCCTGGAGCGCGGAGGTTGAGAGATGACCTTCTAGAGGTGTATAAAATCATAAGGGTTGTGGGTAGAATAAATAGGCAAGTCTTTTCCCTGGAGTGAGGGAGTCCACAACTAGAGGGCATAGGTTTAAGGTGAGAGGGGAGAGATATAAAAGAGCCAATGTTTTCACACAGAGGGTGGTACGTGTATGGAATGAGTTGCCAGAGGAAGTGGTGGAGGCTAGTCCAATTGCAACACTAGACATCTGGGGGGGGATCCAAGATGGCGGCGACCCAGCAAGTCTCAGTCTATGGTGCTCCTCACAAGACTTGGGCAAAGTGGGCCAACCCCCTCCACCAGACTCACCAAATCATTTAAAACAGCTTTTACTTAATGTAATTAGTTGCTCAGTACTGAATTTAAACAATCTAGTCTCCTGTAAAAATGACTAAAAGGAAGGGAGCCCACAGTTCTCAATAGGCAGGAACCCCTCCCCCACCCTCCCCAGCTGCAGCAGAAGCGTCCGCAGCTGCCCCGGGGGACCGACCTACAGTGGCAAGCCTTGTGGAAATAATTTCCAAACTTGACACAAAGATCGACGCCTTCATCGAAGAGTCCCGGAGCAGATGGAATTCACTCTCGGCCACGCTACAAAAGCATGACCGAGACATCGAGGAAATCGAGCACCGAGTTGGAGGGGCGGAGCTAAAGGCCGCGACCTCCGAGACTATAGCAGAATCGGTCGTGGATCAGGTCCGGACTCTCGAATAGCGAGTCTGGACCTTAGAGAATCACATCGCTCAAGGTCATCGAAAAAATATTTGTTTGCTGGACCTTCCCGGACAGGAAGAGGGAGGCCAGCTTACAGCGTTCCTCAAGCAGTGGCTTCCACAGCTGTTAAATCTGGAGGCTGGATCAGGCCAGGTAAGGGTGGAATGGGCCTACCGGGTTGCAATACGCGGGCCCGGCTTGAACCAGCGCCCCCGCCCACTCCTGTTCCACTGCAGACCTGCAAGGAGAGGCAGATGCTCTTAGAAGCTTCCAGAAATCTTGGGAAAGATCCCCAAGTCATGATTTATAAAGGATCCAAGATTGTTATTCCAGGACTTTTCCCCAGCTTTGGTCCGAAAGAGGAAGGTCTTTGATGAAGCGAAGAAGTGTTTAAGGGACTTAAACATTCAGTACTCCTTGCACTACCCAGCAACACTATGCTTTAACCATGAAGGATCCGTGTACAACTTCAGATCGCCGGAGAAGGCCAAAGAATTTTTGGACTCTCTTCGATAAATTGTAAGAGTTAATTGATGTTGTTTTGCCCTCCCCCCGCCCGGTTTACACCCCTTTTTTTTTACCCCTTTCATTACCTTATTGTTTAATATTAATCTCCGGGGGGTGGGGAGAGGGGTTTATTTATTTGTTCGTCACTTAGCAATTTTCTTCCCCTTATATATAGCCAGGGGGGTCTAGTTAATGTAGGTGGAAGGAGGTGGTTACCTTATCCTATTTTCTCTCTGTGTTTAGGAGCGGGGTTGTTTTCCCCTGTTATTTTGTATTACTGTATTTAATTATTATTTGTTGAGACTGTAATTTTATTGTTATATATGTTTATACATGGTATAAACATTCCCAATTATATCCAGGTATTGGTGTGGGTGGGGTGGGAGGGGTAGGGTACTCACTGTTAAGTCTAGCTCTGTAGTATATTTGAATTTTCTTTATCCTATCATGGGGTGCCTGGGTCAAGGGTGAGGCGCTGGTTGGGAGAGGATATGATGGGCTTTTGGAAAGGAAGTGATACCCCCGGGAACAAGGGGGAAAATCTCCATTTAAATACATTTTTTTGAAATTTAGAACTGGTTTTTATTATATTGATGTGAGTGTATTAAAGAGCCTTTATTTTTGTGAATTTTATATGCTCTATGCTCGGGATGGTTTGGATAGGGCTTCTTCTCCCGAGGGGTCTCGGACTTGCCCGGACGATTATGGTTAATTAGTCGATTAAATGGTGCACCTGGAATGCCAAGGGGAGTAATTCACCAATCAAAAGGAAGAAAATATTGTCAAACCTCAAGAAACAAAGGGTTGATATAGCTCTCCTACAGGAGACACACTTATTGGATAAAGAACACTTGAAATTATAACAGAGTGGATTGATCAAGCCTTCTTTTCCTTCAGCTCAAAAAGTAGGGGGGTTGTTATCCTTATTCGGAAGAATCTCCCTTTCAAAATCCTAAATCAGATAAAAGACAAATCGGGACGATATATTCTGATTAAAGCCCTTGTAAATGGAGAGGAGTATGAGATTTTTAAATTTATATTGCCCCCCCCCCGGCACATCCTTTTAAATTTATAACAGAAGCCTTCTCAAAATTGATGGCTCTCGGTGCTTGTCACACAATTATAGGGGGAGATTTTAATTGTATTATGGATCTGGAAATAGATAGGATTCCCAAGAGTACTGTAGGAGTATCCCCAGATCCAGACATTTTTTTTTTAGATTAGATTAGACTTACAGTGTGGAAACAGGCCCTTCGGCCCAACAAGTCCACACCGACCCGCCGAAGCGAAACCCACCCATACCCCTACATTACCCCTTACCTAACACTACGGGCAATTTAGCATGGCCAATTCACCTGACCCGCACATCTTTGGACTGTGGGAGGAAACCGGAGCACCCGGAGGAAACCCACGCAGACACGGGGAGAACGTGCAAACTCCACACAGTCAGTCGCCTGAGTCGGGAATTGAACCCGGGTCTTCAGGTGCTGTGAGGCAGCAGTGCTAACCACTGTGCCACCGTGCCGCCCACTAGATTGGTGGATTTGAACAAAGAATTAGATGTATGGAGATGCCTTCACCCACAGGGCAGCGATTTGTCTTTTTACTCCAATCCACATACCAAAATTGATATGATATTTGCCCCCTCGATTTTTAAAAAATCCATATCATCCTGTAAAATAGGAGGTATAACAATTTCTGATTATGCTGCCGTATAAATGGAAATCAAGGCGAGGAACAATGATTCCTCCCTGATGAAAGATAGTAAATTTGTAAAGTACTTCTCTCAAGAATTTAAAACTTTTTTCAAAATTAATTCAGGTCGGCTAGCAACCCATCAATGATGTGGGAGACCATCAGAGCTTACGTGCGAGGTTTGATCATCTCATACTCAGCGACCCAGAAAAAAGTAAAGGGAGAACAACCGCGTCTGCTCGAAGCTCGCTTAAAAGCAGCTGAAACAGCATATGGTGACAGACCTTCTATTATCAAAATATTATTTGCAAAAACAAAGGTTATATGAATTTGACGATAAACCTGGTAGATATTTAGCATTTCTCGCAAAGAAAAAAAGGCCCCTCAAACTATCACGTCTATCAAGGAAAGTACAAGTATTCTGACTCATGATCATAAAAGGATTAACGCAATCTTTAGAAAACTTTATTCTGATTTATATAAATCGCAGGATTGCGAAGATAGAGCTAGGAGGGTGCAGTCATTTTTTAAAAACCTGACCTTTCCGGACCTAACTCCGGAACAGGTATCGGTCCTGAATGTTTCCTTAACAAGCCAAGAAATACTTGATGCAATCAGGCAACTTCAGAGCAGTAAGGCACCAGGCCCAGATGGCTTTCAAGCTGAATTCTATAAAGAATTTACAGGAATTATTGGCTGGTTCACTTATGGACAGTATAACTACTCATTCAGTCAGGGCTGTCTCCCGCCTTCGCTGAAAGAGGCAAATATCTCTCTCATTCTCAAAAAAGGAAAGTACCCAGAAGATTGTGCGTCATACAGACCAATATCGTTGCTAAATGTAGATTTTAAAATTCTTTCTAAAACGTTAGCATTGAAGCTAGAAAGGGTCTTGCCATACATCATAAAGGAGGGTCAGACGGGGTTTATTAAGACGGGGTAGATAATCCAATAATGTTAAGTGTTGAATCAGGGAAATATACCAGGAATAATAGTCTCATTAGACACAGAAAAGGCATTTGACAGGTTTGAATGGTCATGTCTGTTTTACACATTGGAAAGGTTTGGTGTTGGAAAAGTGTTTACCAAATGGGTCTCAACACTGTATAATGATCCCAAAGAAGTTGTGATTACCAATGGATTAAGCTCAGATAGCTTCAGTGTGGATAGGGGCTGCTGTCAGGGATGTCTTCCTCTCTCGCCATTGCTATTTACGCTAATAATTGAGCCACTAGCAGAAGCTATACGGGGTGACCCTAATATAATGGCCCCGAGGATTGGTACAGGTAAACATAAAATTACCCTTTATGCAGATGATGTTCTTCTGTTTCTCAGTAATCCCCTGATGTCTGTGCCTCGCTTAATCCAAGTTACTAATACATTTAGTGCATTTTCAGGCTATAAAATTAATTTTTCAAAATCGGAGGCTATGCCAATGGGCGGCCTTGCTAGTATATCCCACCTATTGGATGGATCCCACTTTCCCTTTCGGTGGTCCCTGGAAAGTTTCTTATATTCAGACATTTTTATCACCCCAGTATTTGGCCAGTTATGCAAGGCTAACTTTGTGCATTTACTGGAGAGGATAAGGCAGGACCTCCAGCAATGGGGAGACCTTCCAATTTCCTGGTTAGGCAGAATATCACTAATTAAAATGAATGTCCTGCCCTGTCTCGTATACCCTATGAGAATGCTTCTGGTGATGCTGCCAAGATCGTCTTTACGCAGCTGGGTTCCTTCATTTGGAATCATAGACAGCCACTCATTAAGCTGAAGAAGCTACAGCTTCCACAGGCAAGGGGAGGACTGGATTTTCCAGATTTTAGGAAATATCAGTTAAGTTCTCTATTAAGCTACATAGCCGATTGGGTCTTGTCTGACCCGCAATCAATGTGGCTGGACATCGAGGCTTCTCAAGTAAAATACCCGCTTATTAACCTCTTATTTTCAGATGAGAGGAGAATCATCACAGATCACTGTAAAAACCCTATAATACTAAATACAATTAAAGCTTGGAATATAATGTGGCAAAAAAAGGGCAATTCACATAAAACATCCCCCTATACTTCCTCCCCCCCCCCCCCCATAGTGGGAGCATGGGGGTTTCAACCGGGCTTACAGATGCCACTTTCAAACTCTGGAGATCCAGGGGTATCTCCTGTTTAGGGGATCTGTTTAAAGAAGGGATCCTGATGTCTTTTGAACAGCTGCATCTGAAATTTGGATTACCTAATGGTGATCTCTTTCGATACTTCCAAATTCGGGATTACATACAGAAGAAGACTACACTATTAGATAGTCTTCATAAATCAGACAGAGAACATAGAGTGTTATGGCCAATGGGGGTATCCTCGTTCAGCACTATTTATCATTTATTACATGATGAAGTATCGGAAGGTATGGACAATCTGCTTAAATGTGGGATCAGGATTTGGAACTGGAAATCTCGATAGAAATGTGGAATGACATTTGGGAAAATGCCAGAAAAATCTCCATCTGCAACAGAACTCAGGCCATTCAGTTGAAGATACTTCATAAGGCAGGAGCATCTCCAATGTGTCCCAAATGTAAAATAGAGGTAGGCGTTCTTGTACATTGCTTATGGACCTGTCATAAGATCCATAGATATTGGACTAAAGTAGCAAGTGCTCTGACAGAAATCTTAGGAATGGAAATTAGAGTGGATCCAATATCTCTCCTTTTGGCTTTTCGAACTTACCCTCCCTATATATGCACGGGAAGAGATTATTTTCCATTCTCTCTTTCTGTGCAAGGAAAAATATTTTGGTAAACTGGGTGGCTGAGGGCCCCCCTGGATTTTCGAATTGGCACAGATTAATCATGGAATGTATTCCCCTTGACTTCCTTATAAATATGGTGCACCGAAAGACTGAATTATTCCATAAAGTATGGCAGCCCTTCTTGAATTACACAACATAGATATTTCGGCCATACTAACAAGTGCTTTTATTTAATTGAGATGGCAAACCTGGCTGGTCCGGGGCCCCTTGGGAGGGGAATCCTGCACAAATACGGGTTTTGTTATGATCTGATGTTAACACATTCCGAGCATGTATTTCACTACCCAATTTCTGTGTTATCCGTCGTTTTTTTTCTGAATAATGTAAAAGACTTAATTATACACTCTGGTTAGTTGTAGGTTAGATTAGTAGTTAGTTGAATTTTGTTTTTTTCTCTATTGGTATCTTTTTTTCTGTTTGATAGATTTTGGTTATTATTTATTTAAGATTTAATTGTATATCAATGGTTATGCTTGGGTTTTTTTTATTTGTAAACTTGTAAAAACATGTTAAATTTTCAATAAAAATATCTAGTTTAAAAAAAAAGACATTTAGATGGCTATATGAATAGTAAGGGTTTGGAGGAATATGGGCCAAGTGCTGGCAGGTGGGACTAGATAGGATTGGGATATCTGGTCAGCATGGACGGGTTGGACCGAAGAGTCTGTTTCTGTGCTGTACATCTCTATGACTTTAATTTCCTGGCAATTACTATAGTGTGAAATATCAATTAGAATTGAGAGAAAGCACTTTTCTGAGCGAGATATAATCAAGTTGCACATGTACATCTGGAATTTGATGCAGAGGGGAAGAAGTGCTTTTAGCTTTTTTTGTGGTTTACAAGGACTATATTCTATAGTAACGACGACCAGCAAATAAGGGTCATAGAATAATTGATATTAAGCATCTTCAAAAAGGTTTAACTAAAAGAGGTAAGTCAGGACTGGAGAGCTCAAAGATGTGATCTATTCTTCTTACTCGACACAGAAAGCTGGGAACATTCCCAGTGCAGGCTAGCATGTGTTCAGTTAGTGTCTGGAATTGTAGCTCCAAGAAGCCTACGTTTTGGAACTGGAGCGTTGGCTGTGGACTCAGTGGAGCATCTGCGGTGTGGAGACGTCATGGATTGCATGACAAAAGGTAGTCAGATGCGGGCTAAGACCCAATGGGCAGCAAGGGAATGGGGGACCACTAGGCAGGCAGCACGGGAGTCTCCTCTGGCTATTCCCCTACAAACATATACAGTTTTGGATACTGTGGAAAGAAATGGCCACTTGGGGGAGGGAGAGAGTCGGGAGAAGCAGCAACAGAGAAAATTGCACTGCAGTTTGCTGCATTATGGACCAGACCAAATCCCCTCAAAATATATTAAGAAAATAGCCTAGACGCTAATTTTTTTTCTTCAAAAGGTAAATAAAAGGTATTGTGTTCCAGGTGTAATTTGATTGGTCAAACTTGGCTTTAAGCAAAATACACTTTATTTTTACACAGTTAAAATACAGGCAAAATAAAAATAAAACAATTGTAATTCTATTGAAATGCTTAACAGAATAACATATATTAACTATTACTATTCAACTGTTCCAATATGAGGGCAGCACAGTAACTCAATGGTTAGCATTGCTGCCTCACAGCTCCAGGGATCTGGGTTCAATTCCCACCTTGAGTGACCGTGTAGAGTTTGCACATTCTCCCTGTGGCTGCGTGGGTTTCCTCCGGGTGCTCTGGTTTCCTCCACAATCCAAAGATGTGCAGGTCAGGTGAATTGGCCATGCTAAATTACCCTAGTGTTCAGTGCATTAGTGAGGGGTAAATATAGGGTAAGGGAATGGGTCTGGGTGGGTTACTCTTTGGAGGGTCGGTGTGGACTTGTTGGGTTGAAGGGCCTGTTTCCATACTGTAGAGAATCTAATCTATAGTAACATCCCATGAACATACCCTTGGCAAACGCAAATTCTGTAAAATAGATTATCTCACATGCAATTCTTGCAGCAGGAACAGATCCCTAACTCTTAGCTGTAAACTGGAGAGGAAAAAAAACACCAACACTCACCACTCACTGCCTTTGAGTCCAATAATCCTAAACACAATCTGGAATTAGATTTTAATCCTGACAAGATTCCCCAGTTTGTTATGGACCAGCCCAAACCCCCTCAAAATATATGAAGAAGATAGCCAAGGTCTAACCTTTTCTCATATTAAAGACAAGTGTAAGTGTTATATTCCAGATGCAATTTGGTCAAACTACTTGACTTAAAGCAAAATACACTTTATTCTTGCACTGCAGTTAAAATTCAGACAAAATTAAAATAAAAGTATTGGCTTAACTGTAACTCAAAATACTTAACAAAACAATATATTAACAACAACTAATTAACTGTTCTAATGTGGCAACATCCCCTGTCAAAGGCAATTTCAGTAAAATAGTTTGTGTCCCATGCAATTCCGGAAAAGAACCCCAGCTTTTAGCTGTGCCAGAGAAAGGAATAAGAGTTTCCACATCCAGCTTCAAGACCCCAGCAACTGCTGCAAACTAGAATTTCTGGTTCTGTGGGAATTTAGCCTCACCCATTCAGGCTACTTCTATAGTTCCAACATTTTTTTTAAATGCCCAAAGCCTCACAAGCTGTTTAGTGGCTTTGAACAGAGTGCTTTGCACTTCTGTCTCAATCTTTCTTCATTTTTAAAAAAAGGACAAAATACACCTCGTACAGCCATAATTCTGTAATAGCTATGCTGTACAGCGAAGGAGTAAATAGTGTGGGATTGCAATAGATCTGGGGGATTCAATTATTAGAAAAATAAATGTGTTGTAGCCAGATACAAGATTTTAGAATAGTATATTGCCTCCTTGGTGCTAGGAATGGGTGAACAGCCAGCATTCTTGATACACATTGGTACAAGTGACATAAGTTAAATAAAAGGGATAAGGCCCTAAACAAGTATAGGGAGTTCGGAAATAACTTGAAAAGTAGGACTTCAAAGGTAGCAATCTCACGATTGCTACCAATACAACATGCTGTTCAGAGTAGAAATGGAATGAAAATCAAATGAATTCATGGCTAAAGTGATGGTGCGAGAGGGTTTCACATTCCTAGGGCATTGGGACCAGTTCTTGGGAACCTGGACCAGTACAAACTGGATGGATTACACCTGGGCAGGACTGAGGGACTGATGTCTAAGGAGAATATTTGCTAGAGTGGTTGGTGAGGCTTCAAACCAAAATAGCAGGGGAATGGAACCTATGCAAGGAGTCAGAGGAAGGGGAATCTAGGGCAAGAATAAAAGACAGGGGAATAAGAAAAGTGATAGGCACAGAAATCAGGGGCTGAGATCAAACAGTCACAGTGAAAAATAATGGAAGTAGAACAAGTAATGATTAAAAGACAAACCTTTTGGATCCAAGATGACGGTGATCTAGAAAGATTGCGTTGCAGAGCTCCACATTACATCGCAACCTGGAATAAGTCCTAACCCACCCTGCCTGGATCACTGCGATATCCAGGGATCCTGGAAAGGTCGTGGAGTCCCAGGAAACTGTTAAAGAACAACTTACCTTGGTTTTCGCTGTCCAGGGATACTGAAGAAGGGCACAGGTATGTCCAAGGCCGGGCCCAGCCTGCAGGATTCTCTGACTCAATTTCATACCAAGTCCTAGTAAAGGAGCTCACAAAATCTCATGAGATGTTGGGTAAGAAGATAGAAGAGAACTTGGCCCCGATCTCTATCATGCTGCAAAAGCATGAACAGCAGCTGGGAGACGTCGAGCAAAGGACGGATGAGGTAGAACGCAGAATCACAGTGGTAGAAACTGATACCGATTCCTCCAAGGATAGGATCCAGGCCCGGGAGACGCAGGTCTGTAATTTGCTTTGTCAGATTGATGACCTCAAACAGGGGCAGGAGAAAAAATATTCAGATCATTGGTCTGCCGAAGGATAAGGAAGGTGAGCGACCAGTGGAATTTATTGAGGACTGGTTGCCGAAATACCTTAACTGGAGGCTGGAATGAGAAGCTTGAAGATTGAGAGTACTCACTGGGTCACAGCCTGGAGGTCAGGTTTGGACCAACATCCTCGTCCTATTTTGGTGCGGTTTCATCACTATAGAGATAAGGGGAGAATCGTGGAAGCTTCCAGAATCCAGGGGAAGGATCTGAAGGCCCTAGTTTACAAGGGCTCTGAGATCATATTCTTTCAGGACTTCTCAGCAGCGGTGATCTGGAAAAGAAAATCCTATGATGGCGCCAAGAAAAGACTGAGGGAGCTTTGGATCACTTTTAAATGGATCTGTACATCTTTGACATGTTGAAGAAGGCAAGAGATTTTATGAACAAATTAACTTAATCTGAACAATTTAGTATATACAAATAGTGTTATTTGGGTATTTCTGTACTTTTCAGGGCTTTCTTTTCCTATTTTTTATTGGTAATAATCTGGTCTAAACTATGCTCGGGGCGACTGGAATTTCTAAGTTAAGTTATACCAAAGGATGGGTGGTTTACTTACTTTTTTTTTCAAAATTTCTTTGTTCACATTATTATTCCATGTTGTATTTTCTTCCTTTGTTGTTTATGTTTGTGGTGCAGCTCTAGCTAGGAGGAGAGAAAATGGTTGGGATGGCTAGATGCCTATTTACGGGCAGTTTATACCCAATTCAGATAATTGTGTACTGGCTGCTATATTCGCAGCGGGATTGGAAGTTGGGTTTTGGGATGTGTAGATGCTCCCTTAGGGCAGGGGATGAGTTCCCCTATTCAGCACCATTGGCACTTTATACGTTGGTTTGTTTTTTAGTTCTTATTGAATATAGTCTTTTGATAGTTTCGTAGATCTGTTAACTGTAGTGGTTTTAGTTTGTCGTTTTTATGTTTGATGGATCTTGCGACACTGAGGCTCGGTGATTTGTAATTTGAGTTCCTCCTCCCTGGAATCTAAACGTTACTGGTTATGGCTCATGACTTGATTAAATGGTATGCCTGGAACGTCAAGGGAAGTCACTTACCAATTAAGAGGAAAAAGGTACTTTTAACTCTTCAAAAGGAAAAGGTGGATATTGCTTTACTACGGGAGACACACTTGGATGATAGGGTGCCTTTGAAACTACTGCAGAATGGCTTTGATTGGATTTACTTTCCATCTTTTATTACCAGAAGTAGGGGAGTGGCTATATTGGTTAGGAGGAATATCCCATTTAAGTTACTAGAGTGTGTTAAAGACACATGGGAGGCTTGTAATCCTCAAAGCCCTGATAAACTGGGAAGAATATGGTGTTTTAAATGTTTACTGCCCTCCAGCCCACCCCCTCCAGTTTCTGGTATATGTGTTCTCTAAATTGATCAGTCTCGAGTCTTGGCGTGTTATCATAGGGGGAGATTTTCATTGTCTTATAGATCCTACGGTCGACAGGTTGCCCAAAAGCCCCCCGATACCCTCTGTATAAACTAAACAATTAGTGGATCTGTGTGTGGAGTTAGGTTTGGTGGATGTCTAGAGGTGTCTCCACCCTGCAGGCAGAGATTTTACTGTTTTTCCCAAATCCACACAGATGTCACTCCAGGATTGATTTTTTTCTGACCCCCATGGCAACTCTGGACTTGGTGGCAACTTGTATGATTGGTAATATTACCATCTTCAATCGCGCTCCAGTGTACCTGTTGGTTAAGATTAAGGATGCATTAGTGGGCCCGAGGCACTGGTGAATAGATCCTTATACTTTATCCTTAAGGATAATAAATTTGTGGAGTACTTCTCTAAGGAATTTAGAGCATTCCTAGATGTTAATTCAGGCTCAGAAACTGCCAAAGCCTATGCCGGGGTTAGTTATCTCCTACTCTGCCAGTAGGAAGTGGCAGAAAAGCGAGCAGCAACATCTCCTCAAAGCATGGTTGAAGGCAGCTGAGAAGGCTTACTTTGACAAGCCTTTGTTGGCCAAGCTTCAGAGAATCACGGTGCTGCAGTCTGCATTAAATTCCGTGCTCACACAGACAGCAAAGATAGAGCTTACTTCCACAAAACAAAGGTTGTATGAGCATGGTAACAAACCGGGCAAGTAACTAGCGTATCTCACCAGGAAAAAGAGTGCCCGTCAAACCATTACATCGATTAGGGAAGGTGTTGGGAACCTAACGTGATTCTAAAAAGATTAATGCAGCATTTCAGAGATTTTACAATCTGAGGGTTGTGAGGAGGGGAGGGCCAAGATGGAGTCCTTTTCCAAGGATCTAGAGCATCTGGGTGTGACCCCTAACAAGGGTCTTTCCTTAATGCCCCCTTATCTGAGCAAGATGTGCAGGAGGCTAAGAAGCAGCTTCAAAGTGAAAAGACATCCAGTCCTGATGGACTGCCCAGCGAATTTTATAAGGAATTTAAAAGCATATTGTCAGGCCCGATGCTCAACATATTCAATGACTCGTACAGTCATAAAAGTCTCCCGCCGTCTCTGAGAGAAGCCAATATTTCACTTATTCTTAAAAAGGAAGATCCCGGAGGACTATGCTGCTTAGAGGCCCATTTCACTCTTAAATATTGACTTTAAAAATCTTTTCTAAGACTGTTGCGTTAAGGCTGGAAACTATTACCTTCTATTGTTAAAGAGGACCAGACAGGCTTTACAAAGGGCCACAGATCCTCCAATAATGTCAGGAAGCTGCTTAATGTAATTCAAGCATGTCAACACAGTCAATACAGGGATTGATGGTTTCTCTAGATGCAGAGAAGGCATTTGACTGAGTTGAGTGGCTGTACCTTTTTTGTACTCTAGAGCGGTTTGGCTTGGACGCAACCTTAATAAGATGGGTAAAGGTTCCTTATGGTAACTCTCTCGCTGTGGTCATCACCAGTGGGGTACGATCAAGCAATTTTAGTATTTTTAAGGGCAGCAGGGCTGTCCCCTTTTGCCATTGCTTTTTATATTGTTAATTGAACTGTTCGCGGAGGCCATTCATAGGGATCCCAATATATTGGTCCCAGAAGTGGGGTCAAAATTACAAGATTTCATTGTCCACATTTTTTTTGTCAAATCCAGAAATTTAGGATATAGTGCATCAGCTCGTTTGGCACCTTTTTGGGGTATAAGATTAATTTTGCAAAATCAGAGGCTATGCCTAAGTATGGTCTTGAGGGCAAATCTCAATTCCCATTTAAGTGGTCACAGGGAGTTTTATGTGTTTGGGCATATTCATCACTCCAGTTTTTGATCGGTTGTTTAAAGTTAATTTTGTTCAATTATTCAACGAAATCAAACAAGATCTTCAAAGATGGTAGGTGCTTCCGGTTTTATGGTTAGGTCGGATAGCTCTTATTAAGATGAATATTCTCTCCCCATTTGTTGTACCCTATACGAATGCTCCCCCTGATTTTCAATAAACAAATGTTCAGGAGACTAAATGGCTGGCTCAGCTCTTTTATTTGGCATGGTAAGCGACTCTTTATTAAATTAGCTAAATTGCAATTGCCTCACAGACTTGGGGGAGAGGATCTCCTGGACATTAAAAGCTATCAACTCAGCTCGCTTTTATCTTATGTGAGTGATTGGGCTTATGGGACCCACTTTCAATATCAATACCTCTCAGGCAAAAAGTCCTCTTACTAGCTTGCTGTTTTTGGACAAAATGAGGACAGTTAAGGAATATTGCCATAACCCAATAGTTATCAATACTGTTAAAGCATGGAGGGCAATTCGGCAAAGGGAAGGCAATATTGGCAAAACAGCTTCTCTTACACCTATAGTTGGTATGACCGATTTTCAACCAGGGATGACAGATTCAGGATTCAAACATTGGGCAGCTCGGGGTGTATCTTGCATGGGTGACTTATTTGAGGGAGACAATGATGTCTTTTGATCAGTTAGAATGGAAATACAAGCTATCTAGCAGGGACCTCTTGTTTTTTTTTTAAGTTAGGGATTTTATTCAAAAAAAGACAACACTTTTTTTGACCGATCCCTACAAATCTGACATAGAGAAGAGGGTGTTCAGTGCTAAGAGTACACTTTCTGTCAGCACTCTATATCATCAACTCGGGGGGCAGCCCTTCAGATGAGTTTGATTGGATTTGCAGGATGTGGGAGAGAGAGCTAGGCATTGAAGTCTCCTCAGAGGCATGGGAAAATATTTGGGAAAATGCAAGAAAGATATCAATTTGCAATAGGATTCACGTTTTACAGTTGAAGATTTTCCAAAGGGTCCACTTGGCTCCGGATCGTTTGTCCAAATTTAAACCAGGAATATCTTTAACATGCCCCTAATGTAAAGTTATTACGGGCACTCTTACCCATCGTGTCTGGTCTTGTGGCAGGCTTCAAACATACAGGAACACTGTGGCAGGTGCAATGGAGGGGAGTTTGGGGGTAAGGGTGGAGAAGGACCCAATCTCTCCTCCTCTTGGCCTGCCCAGTGTATTCCCATAGATGTGCATAAGAAAAAACTTTTCAACATCCTCAATTTTTGCGCAAGAAAGAATTTTTATTAGGTTGGGTGTCCGAAAATCCCCTGGGCCTGTCAGGTTGGCATAAGATTGTTATGGAGCATATCCCCTTGGATTTTCTTAAAGTATAATACACCACAAAACTGGGAATTTCTATATGACATAGCAGCCCTTTTTGGACTACCTGGACACAGATTTGTTTGCCACACTAATAATGGCTTTTACATAGCCGTAACAATTGTGCTTTGAGTCCAATACCCAGAGAGGGGGAACTGCGAACGTATGAATATGTGAAAATTAATGCACTTGATATCTGAGAGTTAATGTTTTGTTTTGCTGAGCTGTTTATTAATTTGCTGTTAGAACATAGAACGTTACAGCACAGTACAGGCCCTTCAGTCCTCGATGTTGCTCTGACCTGTGAAATTAATCTGATGCCCATCTAACCTACACAGTTCCACTATTATCCATATGTATGTCCAATGCCCCCTTAAATGCCCTTAATGTCAGCAAGTCTACTACTTCTGCAGGCAGGCTGTTCCATGCCCCTATCTCTGAGTAAAGAAACTACCCCTGATATCTGTCCTAAATCTATCACCCCTCAATTTAAAGCTATGTCCCCTTGTGTTAGCCATCGCCATCCGAGGAAAAAGGCTCTCACTGTCCACCTATCTAACCCTCTGATTATCTTATACATCTAGATCAAGTCACCTCTCAACCTCCTTCTCTCCAACAAAAAACAGCCTCAGTTCCCTCAGCCTTTCCTCATAAGACCTTCCTTCCAACCTAAGCAACATCCTAGTAAATTTCCTCTGAACTTTTCCAAAGCTTCCACATCCTTCCTATAATGCTGTGACCAGAACTATGCGCAATACTCCCGGTGCAGTCTTACCAGTGATTGTACAGCTGAAGCATGACGTCTTGGCTCCGAAACCCAATCCTCCTACCAAAAATGCCAACGCACCATATGCCTTAACAGCCTTATCAACCTGGGTGGCAACTTTCAGGGATTCATGCACCTGCATACCTAGATATCTCTGTTCATCTACACTGCCAAGAATTTTACCATTAGCTCAGTATTCTGCATTCCTGTTAACTTCTTCCGAAGTGAACTACCTCACATTTCTCCCCATTAAACTCTATTTGCCATCCTCAGTCCAACTCTGCATTTTATCTATGTCGCTCTATGACCCACGACATCCTTTGGCACTATCCACAACTCTGGAGAAAGTGAGGACTACAGATGCTGGAGATCAGAGCTGAAAAATGTATTGCTGGAAAAGCGCAGCAGGTCAGGCAGCATCCAAGAAGCAGGAGAATTGACATTTCGGGCATAAGTCCTGAAGAAGGGCTTATGTCCAAAACATCGATTCTCCTGCTCCTTGAATGCTGCCTGACCTGCTGTGCTTTTCCAGCAACACATTTTTCAGCACTATCCACAACTCTGCCAATCTTAGTGTCTTCTGCAAACTTACTAACCCATCCTTCTACACCCACATCCAGATCATTTATAAAAATGACAAACAGCAGTGGCCCCAAACCAGATCCTTGCAGCACAACTGGTAACTGGACTTCAGGATAAAGATTTCCCATCAACCACCAACCTCTGTATTCTTTCAGCTAGCTTATCTTTGATCCAAATTGCTAAGTCACCTTCAATCCTGAAACTTTGTATTTTGTGCAATAGCCTACCATATGGAACCTTATCAAATGCCTTACTGAAGTTCATATACACCACATCAACCGCTTTACCTTCATCCACCTGTTTTGTCTTCTTGTCGAAGAACTCAATAAGGCTAATTAGGCATGACCTTCACAAGACTGTGTTGACTATCCCTAATCAAATTATTCCTTTCCAGACGATTATTAATCCTATCTTTTATAACCTTTTTCCAACACCTTACCTACAACCAAAGTAAGGCTAACTGGCCTATAATTACCAGGGTTGTCCTGACTCCCCTCTTAAACAAGAGAACAAAATTTGCTATCCTCCAGTCCTCTGGCACTACTCCTGTTGACAAGATCAAAGCCAAAGTTCTCTGCAATCTCCTCCCTGTTTTCCTAGAGAATCCAAGCATAAATCCCATCTGGCCCAGGGGTCTTATCTATTTTCAGATCTTCCAAAATTGCTAAATCCTCCTCTTTGACAACCCCAATCCCATCTAATCTAGTAGCCTGTATCTCAGTATTCTCACTGACATTGCCCTTTTCCAATGTGAATACTAGCGAAAAGTATTTGTTAAGTACTTCCCCTATTTCCTCAGATTCCACACACAACTTCTCACTACTGTCTATGATTGGCCCTAATCTTACTCTAGTCATTCTTTTATTCTTGATATACCTATTGAAGGCCTGAGGGTTTTCCTTGATCCTATCTGCCAACAACTTCTCATGTCCCCTCCTGGCTGTTCTTAGCCTTCTCTTCAGATCTGTTCTGGCTAACATAACTCTCAAGCCCCCTAACTGAGCCTTCAAGTCTCATCTTCACATAAGCCTTCTTTTTTCTCTTGACAAGAGCTTCAACTTCTTCAGTAAACCAAGGCACCCTCTCTCGACAACTACCTCCCTCCCTGATAGGTATATACTTATCAAGAACCCACAGTAGCTATTCCTTTAATAAGCTAAAGGTAGAGGAGTATATTGACCACCAAATTGTAGGGGTGATGTTGGGAATGGCATTAAACAGGAAATTAGAGGTGCAAGCAATGAAGGAACATTTCAAATTATGCATAGAATTCTATCTGCATATAGATTGGGCACATCTAATTAGTATCAATACTGTAGAGGAAGAATTCCTGAATTGTATACTGGATGGATTTCTGGACCAATATATTGAGGGAGCAAATAGAGAACAGGCCATTCTAGAGTGGATATTGTTTAATGAAAAGAATAGTTGGCAATCTTGTTGTGCAAGACCCTTGGATGAGTGACCATAATACGACAGCACTCCTCATCGAGTTGGAGAGTGACATAGTTTATTTTGAGACTGCAGTCTTGAATCTAAATAGAAGAAACATGAACATATGAGACCCAAGGTGTCTTTGATAGATTGGGGAATATTTCATAAATGGATGAAAGTGGAAAACCAAGAGCAAACATCCAAAGAGTGTATGGGTGATCTGCAACAACTGTTCATTCCTATCTAGCACAGAAGTAAAACGAGCAACTTCAGTCAGATAGTTGGATAACTATCAGGAGAGATAGGAAGGTTCTGCAGGGGTCTCCTGGGGCTATCCCTCAAAGATATACTGTTTTGGGTACTAGTTTAGGGGGTGGGGGTGCGCGGGTGGTGGAAGCTGGGAGTGTCTCTCAGAGGAAAATAGAAGTAGCAGCCAGATTTTGGGCATCAAGAATGAATCTTCTGTCAAGTTTGGTTTGTCAAGATTCAAAAAAGTTATTATTATTGGGTACTGTCCTGTTGGAGGCACAAATAGTAGATTTTGTGGCTGTGAGCGAGTATTGAGGATGGTATGTTACCTCCCTGGTGCTTCAGTTAAGGATGTCTCAAAATGGTTGCAACGTATTCTCACAGGGGAAAGTGAAAAGCCAGATGTTGTTGTACGCATTGGTAAGATAGGGAAAAAGTTGAGGGTTTTCAGAGTTTAAGAAGCTAGGTAGAAGGTTAAAAGCAGAATCTCAAAAGTAGTAATCTCTGGATTACTCCATGTGCCACATGCTATTGAGAGTAGGGATAAGAACATAGACAAGATAAATCAGGCGCTGAGGAGCTGGTGCGGGGGCAGGAATTCAGATTTTTTGATGATTGGGATCTCTTCTGGGGCAGGTGGGTTTCACCTGCGAGGTCCAGTAGCCTGGTGGGGAGTTTTGCTGGTTCCATTTGGAAGCTTTTTAAACTAGTAGGGAGGGTTGGTGGGAAGTCCTAAATAGAGAATAGAGTGACAGACAAAGATGATTCTGAAGTTAAAGAGAGCAAGTTAATTAGAAAAGGCAGGCAAGAGCAAGTTAGGAAACAAGGTTACTGAAGAATTAGCTGCATTTATTTCAGTACAAGGGATCTTACAGGGAAGGCAGATGTACTCAGGGCATGAATGGGAATGTAGAAATGTGGGACTGGGACATCTTAGTTTTGACAGAAACAAGTTGAGGTACATAGTTCTTTGAAAGGTGAATCACAGGTAGACAGGGTGGTTAAGAAGGCATTTAGCATGCTTGGCTTCATTGTTCAAACCATTGAGTATATGAGTTGGAAAGTCATGTTGAGGTCGTACAGGATGTTGGTGAGGCCATGTTTGGAGTACTGTGTACAGTTTTGGTTGTCCTGCTATAGGAAGGATGTTACTAAATTGGAGAGGGTTCAGAAAAAATTTACCATGATGTTGTCAGGACAGCAGGGTTCAATTATAGGAGTAGACTGTGACTTTTTTCACAGGCTCGTAGGAGGTTGAGGGGTGACTTTATTGAAATTTATAAAATCATAAGGTAGATAAGATAAACAGCAAATGTCTTTTCTGAAGGGTTGGGCGTGGTGGGGGAGTTCAAAACAAGGTGACATATTTTTAAAGTGAGATTAAAGTGACATATTTTTAAAGTTATATTTAAAAGGGAGTGTTATCTTTTCAATATAGAGTGTTATTCATGTGTGCATTGAAATGCTAGAGGAATTGATAGATGCAGGTACATTTACAACATTGAAAAGACATTTGGACAGGTACACAATGGAAAATGAGCCAAGTGGGACTAATTTAGTTTGGGAAAGCTGGTCAGCAGAGATAAGTTGAACCATAAGGTCTGTTTCTGTGTTGTATGATTCTATGAATCTTTGAAAAAAAGTGGCCAAATCATAGCTTACAAGTGAAATTGGAGATGGTATTAAATTGAAAGAAGAGGCGTACAAAATGGCCAGGAAAACGTAACAGACCTGAGAAATGGAAGCAGTTTAGAATTCAGCAAAAGAGGACAAAAGGATTAATTAAGAAAGAGAGAATAGAGTACAGCAGTAAGCTTGCAGGAAACCTAAAAACTGTCTGTAGAAATTTCTTCACGTATGTGCAGAGAAAATGATTAATGAAGACAAATAAAGGTTTCATACAGTTAGAAATAGGAATTTAAAATGGGGAACAAGAAACTGGTTGATGAACTAAATAAGTACTTTAGTTTTATGTTCACAAATGAGAACACAAATAACATATTAAAACTGGTGGAAACACAGGTGTAAGTGAAAGGAAGGAATTGAAGGGAATCAGTATCTGTATGGAAATGGTGTTTTGGAAATCGATGGGATTCAAGGCCAAGAAATCCTCAGGCCCTGATAATCTACATCCCAGAGTACTAAGGTAAGTGGCCCTAGAAATAATGGATGCATTGGTGGTCATTTTCTAGGATTCCATAGACTCTAGAATTGTTCCTACAGATTTGAGGCTAGCTAACTTAGGCTTTTTTATTGGCCTGGAATGCACAAGGATGTGGTTAACTTTTGCCGTACGTATCATACATGCCAAATTGTAGGTAAGCCACAGACAGTAATAAAACCAGCACCTTTGTTGCCAATTCCCGCATTTGAAGAACCTTTCATGCAGGTTACAATTGATTGTGTCGGTCCCCTCCCGAGAACTAAAAGTGGAAACCAGTATTTGTTAACCACAATGGATGTATCTACCTGATTTATGGAGGCAAATTCATTATGGAGTATCAAAGCGAAAAGGTGAGTAGAGGAGTTGGTAGCTTTCTTCACATGGTATGGGCTACCCAGAGAGATTCAGTCAGACCAAGGGTTAAATTTTACTGCTCGGCTGCTTAAGGAGGTTATGGATAGCTTACATATATAAGACAAAAGTCGGAGATCTCATACTTAGATTATGTATTGGAGGTCAGGGAGAGACTAAATCAAGTAGGTAGGTTAGCTAAGCAGCACATAAAGAGGGCACAGTGTAGAATTAAGCAGGTGGCAGATAAAAGCTCTGAAACGTGGAAATTTTCCTGAGCAGATAACGTTAGTACAGATACCAGTGATAGGCAATCCCTTCAAAGCCAGGTTTAGTGGTCCCTATCAAATTGAGAAAAAGTTGAGTCAGGCGAACTATTTAGTAAAGATGCTAGATAGGAAAAAATGATATCAGGTATATCGTGCGAACATGTTGAAACTATTCTAGAGAGAAAGAACTGGAGAAACGGGTGTTAGTTAATGCCCTGCAGAGTGAGGAATCAATTCTAGATGATGTGGATTTTGAGGTACCTCAAAATAGATTAAAAAATGAAGAAGTCCTTGTGGAGTGGGATACGCTAGTAAGTTACCTATCTCAGGAGTATAGAATGCAGTTGAAAGATTTGTTACTGCACTATAAAGACATATGTAAGAATCTGATGGGGAGGACTAATGCTATTGGACATGAAGTAGACGTAAGGAATACTGCTCCGATAAAACAACACCCCTATTGGCTTAATCCTTTCAAAGCCATACAGGTCCAGATGGAGATGGAGGCCATGCTCGATGAGGACATAATTGAACCATGCCAGAGTGAGTGGAGTTCGCCAACCGTCTTAGTTCCCAAACCGGATGGGACTCAACGATTCTGTGTGGATTATCAGAAGGTCGATGCCGTTACAAAATCGGATTCCTACTAATTCCTAGATTGGAGGACTGTATCGGAAGGTCTGACAAGCCAATTACATCACCAAGTTGGACTTAATGGGTGGTTACTGGCAGTTACCTTTATCAGAGTCGGTGAAAGGAATTTCCGCATTTGTAACCCCAATTGGGCTATATCAGTTTAAAGTGATGCCCTCTGGAATGAAGGATGTACCCACCACATTCTAAAGACTCATGAACAGAGTTGTGGCTGGGTTAACAAACTGTGCAGTCTATTTGGACGATGTAGCGATCTTTAGTAAGTCCTGGAAAGATTGCATGGTACAGTTGGCAGAGTTTGTTGAACGACTACGAGAAGCAAAACTGGTGATAAACTTAAATAAAAAGGCATTTGCAAAAGCAGAGGTGATGTCCTTGGGACATAACATAGATCATGTAAGGTTCACCCCACGGAACGCAAAGATGAAGGCCATCACGGAATTTCCACGATCAACCTCGAAGAAAGAGGTGCTTCGGTTCTTAGGACTTAGCGGATTCTATCAGAAGTTTGTTCCAAACATCAGCAATGTAGTGGCACCGTTGACTAATTTGCTGAAGAATAACACAAAGTTTTGGTGGATAGAACAATGCCAGGAGGCATTCAACATTTGAAAGCCATATTAACCACCAAGCCAGTTTTAGCTACACCAAACTTTTCAAAATCTTTTAAAGTCACCATCGATGCTAGTGACATAAGTGTTGGAGCTGTACGCCTACAGGAAGGGATTGAACTGCCACCCGGTTACTTTTTGAAGAAGATAAAAGGAAATACTCCATGATCGAAAAAGAACTGTTGAATTTGATACTGGCCTTAGAACATTTTAATGTGTATGTCACAATGTGTCAGAGACAGTTGTGTACACTGACCACAATCTGCTTACATTTTTAGAATGCTTTAAAGACAGGAATATCAGACTATTTTGTTGGAGTCTTATGTTACAGACTTTTAATTTAAAAATTGTACATGTTGCGGGTTGGAAGAATGTAATCGCGATGCATTATCGTGGATTTAACTGATCGAGTTTAAATGAGGTTTGTCTTTATTTAATGTTATATATACAGGTATATGGGAAGAAGTTAAGGTGAACTTATATTAAAGTTATCTGTAAGTTAGGGTAATGTGTTTAAAAAGTAGAGAAAAAAAATGAAGCCATCTTTTCATTATGATGGTTCATTTTTTTCTTAAGGGGGAGGTGTTATGAATATGTGGGTGTACTATATCTTTAAGAGAGTAAAAGCTGGCAGTTGCAACGCCAAGTATTCTCAATAAGACACAATATAACATGTGCTGCAGCTCCTGGGGTAGGCCTGGAAACGACAAAACAGATTTGAATTTGGTCAATCAGTTTAAATTATACCCCAAAAAATACCAAATTCCAATCAAGTTTGAATTGAGTATGTCGACAATCTTAAAAGCCAATGACACAATTCCAATGCTTTGGGGTTTGGACCGGGGAAAATTGAACAGTTGGGAGAACTGCTACCAGACCAATAGCTGTAGACTGCTAGCCAGAACTCTCTGAGAGATACCTGTCTAGAGAAGGAAATTGCACAGAGAAAAACCTCAACACTGACCTGGAGAGCCAATCTACTGATGAAGGTAAAGAGAAGATTCGACTGCTGGCTGGTTTTAAAATTTGGATGTTTCTGTAAATTTTAATTGGGAATTTTATCAGACTAGTATTATAGAAGGGAAGGTAAAAGATGGGTTAGAGGAAGGAATTGTAAATAGTTGTTAGTTAATTATTCTCTGTTATACTTTAAGAAATAAAGTTGTTAACTTATACTTTACATAGCTCTTGGCCACTCGATCTTTTACAAATTACTGCACAGGATAAATCTTTTCTGTATTGCTAGTTTTAAATTAAGCGGGAGGGTTTACTCCGTCTCATAACATGAGTTCCATGTTTCTAACCATGCCATGAGTTCATCTGCCTTCCCTTTTAGGCTTCTTGTATTGAAGTAAATGCAGTTTAATTTATCAGTCCTACCTTGTTCTTTGCTTTCTTCCTGCCTGCCCTGACTGTTTGCCTTGGCCCTTTTCCCAACTGTACCAATCTCAGATTGATGTCATTCCTCACTATCTCTCTGGGTCCTAACCCCCACCTTACTAGTTTAAATCTTCCAGAGCAATCTTGCAAATCCCCCTGCCAGTATATTTGAGCATTTCCAATTCAGTGTAATCTGTCCTTCTTGTACAGGTCATCTCTACCCCAGAAGAGAATCCAAAAATATGAACTCTTCTTCCATGCATCAGCTCCTTAGCCATGCATTAATCTGCTCTATTCTCCTATTCCTACCTCACTAGCTCGTAGTACCAGGAGTAATCCAGATATTACTACACTCAAGGACCTCCTTTTTAAATTCCTGCCTAATTTTCTATGTTCTCCACTCAAACATTCATCCTTTTCCATTCCTATGTCATTAATCCCAATGTGTATGTTAGTTCCAATTACCTCCTGCTGATCCCTCTCCTCTTTTGAGAATATTCTGCACCCACTCTGAGATATCCTTGATCCTGGCACTAGAGAGGCAACAGACCATTCTGATATCTCGCTGCCAGCCTCAGAAATGTCAGTTTGTGCCTCTGACTGAAGAATCCCCTATCACAATTGATTGGTTGAAACATGACCTATCCCACTACTTTAGAGTCACTCTCAGTACCAGAAACGTGGTCATTTGTGATGCATTCCCCGAGTGTCCATAACCCCCTACATTTTCCCAAACAGCATACTTGTTTGAGATGGGATACCCACAGACAACTCTTGCACTACCTGTCCCCCCCATCCTACCTTTCTTGGAGTTACCCCATCCACCTGACTATCTGCAATTTTTCTCTCTTCATATAACTACTATCCATCACACCCCTTAGCTTCTGTAAATTCTTTATTGCTTCTAACTGCTGCTCCAACCATCCATGCGATATGATAGGATTTGCAACTAAAGATACTTCCTGCAGACATAATCATCAGTAACATGGAAACTCTTCCTAAACTCCCACATCTGACAGGAGGAGCACATCATTCTACTAAAGGCCATCTTTGCTCCTTCACAATCTACAGACCCAGAAATAGCACCATCTTATTGTTCTTAAAAAAATTGCTCCAGGCTAACATAGTACTCATGGTTTATATTATTGAAATTTAATCAAGAGACAGATCTCATTAAGAAAGAACCTCCTCTATTCACTATTGTAGATTTACAGCAAGGTAACAATCAAAAACTATGCACTTATCTGTTCCTGTGCGATGAGCTCTTCAACACAGATTCTTCCAAGATCAGCTGTGAATTTCACTGTTGTTAACTATTCCTAGACGCACTTCGATGTCTGGGGATATTTGCACTCAAACAGCAAAGGCAGTAACTGTGCAGATTCACTGCTGTGTCAGACAGCAGTATAGGTTTCTTTCTCTGACTACATGGTCGCTGACTTTGTTTGTCTTCCTCCGTTTTAAAGTGCCGTTGTTTTGATTTTTTCCCCCCCCCCCCGAAGTTCCAAAACAATGCAACAGCATATAAAACTCTAATTGCTGCTTCTGGAATGTGAGGAAATCACCTCTAACACCTAAAATACCTCAAAAAAGGACCATCTCTTACAGCCACAATTAGTCCCATCCTCTATCTTGGATTTTTATGCCCCTTTAATTGTTGTGGTTGCTGAGTCTCCTTTTGTTTTGCAGCTGGACAGTTACTCCTTCTCTCCAGTTATCAAATGGATAAATATCCTGGAACTCCATCCCTATAGGCATGGTGGGTCTACCTTTTCTTTGTGTTCACTCACAGGATGAGGTCATCGCTGGCTGGACTAGCATTTACTGCCCAACTGTAATTTCCTAGAGGGCAGTTAAGAATCAGCCATATTGCTGTGGGTCTGGAGTCACATGTAGGCCAGACCAGGTAAGGATGGCAGTTCCTTCCCAAAGGACATTGGGCTTTTTCTGACAATCAATTTGTGGTCATCATGAGACTCTTAATTCCAGATCTTTATTGAATTCAAATTCCACTACTTGCCATGGGAATTTGAACCCAAAATCTCAGAATACCACCAAGGAGACAGCACATCACCACTTTTAGAAGGGTAATGGGCATACATGTTGGCCAGCCAGTGACGTTACATCCCATTAATAAATAATAAAAGAAATCCAGGATATCTTCCACAATTCAGATCTGTTGAACATGCTTGTGAACTCTATTAATATGGTGTTCTTCCTGTGTTTCAACAGCTGTGCTGATATCTTGTTGCACCCAGGTGTCTTATTGTTCTTCAGATTCTAGATGGCTGTTTGGATCTCTGATCTGGCAATTTTTCCCAAGTTTACATTTGGCTGCTGAGATGCAGTAGTCATCAAACTCAAATATGGGTCTAGTACTGGGCTGGTTTGGCATCATCAAAAAGTATCTTGCCTTCCGCTCTTCATCCATCTGTACTGCCCAACTACCCTTATCTTTGATTGGGAGAGTAGTGTTGCTTATGGTTCCATTTAGTTCCCATACAATCCTTGGAGCATCTAGGAATCATTCCAATTTTGTTTTTATTCAGGATATGAATGTCAGTGGATAGACCTGCATTCATTGCCCATCTCTAATTGCCCAGAGGGTAGTTGAGAGTCAACCACATTGCTGTGAAAATGGAGTCACATGTAGGCCAGACTAGGCATGGTTGGCAGTTCCTTCCTTAAAGGGCATGAGTGAACGATATGGGTTTTTCCTGACAATCGACCATAGCTTCATGGTCATCATTAGACTTTTAAATGCTGCTTAAAAGAAATATCTGCTGAGATAGTAAATGCATTAGTTTTCATTTTCCAAAATTCTTGAAAGGGCCCTTTCAGATCGCAAAGTAGAGAATGTGAATGTGACAAGGAGGGAGACAGAAAGCTGGAAGTTGCAAGCCATTTAGCTTAGCATCTGTCATGGGGAAATGCTGGTTTCTTATGATGAAGTAGATTACGGTAGGGATCTTAGAAAATCAAAAGGCCGTCAGGGAGAGTCAGTTTGGTTTTGTGAAATGTGAATCATGCGTGACTAATTTATTGGAGTTCTTTGAGGAAGTAACAAATAATGTATCTAAGGGGAAACTGGTGGATATACTGTACTTAGATTTCCACAGAGAATTGAAAAGGTGTCACATTAAAGCCAAAGCTAATTGTACAAAATAAGAGGTTATGGTGTAGGACTAATATTAGTATGGATAGATTGGTTAGCTAAAAGGAAACAGACTAACAGCAGATTCAAATGTTATTGAGAGTAGACAGGATTGTGGAGTAGAGACCAGAATTAGATTTGAAAGCATGAGGGGCCATATGACTCCTCCTGCTCCTAGTTTATAAGTATGTTTGAATGTCGACTGGTTCAGGACTATGTGCAATTGTATAGTCCAAATGAATCAGAGCTATAATTAGTTTATTGTCACGTACTCACATGAGTACATTGAAAAGTTTACAAGCGGCCACCTATGGCACCATCTTAGGTACAATTCTGTCTAGGTACAGATACTTAAGTACAAATTCTTAGAAAACAATTAGAAAAATGAAGAAATAAAAAGTCTAGCATTACAGACCTTTGCGCCATCTTAGATACTGAAGTACAAAATTATAGGAATTAATTAGAGAAGTATACAAAAAATTCAGAATAACAGTCCTTTCAAACTAGTCTGCACTGGCACGCTAGCCTTCTGTAGTCTGCGCCAGCCCACACCTCCAGACCATGCCAGGGCTCACCTTGAGGCTCTCAAGATTGGGAGTCCACTCTGGATTTAACACAAGGCCAGGAATCCGCGCTGAGACCAGCAATCTGAGCTGGTTTCACCTCGAAGTCAGGAGTACTCACTGAGGCCGGGAGTCCACAATGACTTCCCTCCAGGCTCAAGGATGGCAAGTAAGAAGATAGAAAAAGAAAAAAATGAAAAGAGGAGAAAAAAACTAGATGGAGCAGACTAAATCTGGCTAAGTCCTACTCCATTGCCATCTTGGAGCTGTCTTAATATATTAAAAAATGCTGCCACTGAGAAGAACCCCAATAGAAATTAATAGAAATCAGCCGCTACCAAATGGTATAGTGTAGATGGACCTATACAATAGAAGTGCTTTCTGATAAGTGTCCCAAAATTACACCCCTGTATATTTCTCTCTCTGAAGCAGTACCACCCCCTTTAAAAATAGCTCATTATTTTTAAAAAATGTATATCTTTTAAACAGTTTTTATTAGGTAAGGGTTAAGGATCTGAGACAGAAAATGGAATTGAGGCCCAAGTCAATATGATCTAATTGGGTGTGGGAGAGTTGGGTTTAAATACTCAATTCCTATGAAAATATACATTTAGCTTCGCTAAAGTGCACGAATAGTAAAAATGGTAATTAGATCTTGTACAACAATAGTAAATCTATTAACATGACATCCACATCTCTATGTTTAGCTGATTTAATTTAATGTGCTTTGAAGCTTTCCATCCATTCTTGCATCTTTTGTTTATGAATCTCTCTTATGTTATAGCTGCTCAAAGTTAGATTTTAAAGTCTAGATTGAATGTCTGATTAAATGGCACAATCAATTTACATACTGAAAGTTCAAGAGATCATAAACCAACAGTTTTAATTTTTCTCACAAATTAACATTTTGGTTGTGGAGACAAAGGAGGTACCAAGGGAGCTGCACAGATACTAAGCATCTTGTTTATATCCAGAGAGACTTGTGCTGACTTGTTGGGCTCCGATTTTTCTGGCGTACCTAAAGACAAACTTGGTGAAGTTCGCAAAAGAGAATCTTCCTTATTTTCATTACCTGCACATATAAAATGTGATTATTGGTTTACAAAATAATGTCAATTAATCCAAGGATTCTAAATTTTTGGTGACTAAGACACAATATGTAAATAAACTAAACTTCAAATATTTGCTCGGTTTTAATGAAGATATAAAGATGACCGAATGGAGTTGTTCTGGTTATACTGCTGTTTAATGAGTCAATTTCACATTATCAATCACTTCAAGTTCTGACCTGCACATAACTGTTGTGTACAGTACAAAAAACGAGAAGCATCAGTATTAATAAGGATTATAGGAATCTAGCAGTGCAGTTTTGAGCCTAACGTAATGTTCGGTTAAATTGACAAGTGTCCAAACAGTTTTAACTTTCACCATGGATAACAAGTAAAATAATATTGTTATAACAATTCTCTTCAACTCATCATAATTTTTTTTAAGTTAGAAGTTTAGTCAGTTTCATTTACTTGAAAATTTAAACAATACTTTCAAAGGCAAATCAGCATGGTTAAAGATCTGATCAAAGTTTTATAGCCAATGCTTGAAATCTGCAAGGCAGTATTTAAATTCTTCACACTTTGCTCTTTCTCCCACAAAAAGATTTTTTTTTAGTTTGTATGTTGTTTTTAATGTATAATCTTTATAAGATGCTCAGTGCTTAAACCTAAACAAAGCACTGGTTAGAATTCTAACCCAATATTCTGTAGAAATCTTTTTTTAAAAGTTGCTTTCACTTCTACTGACAAGCAACTTACAGCAAAGAATAAAATAAAAATGTTAAAAATTCATATACATATGTAATATATATAATATAGCATCATAGTGGGGGAAAAGCCTCCAACTTGGAAGTTTCTTGGTGCACTTGCATTATACTTGAGGTGGTGGTGGTGCGAAGAGGTTTCTCAGCAAAACATGGTGAAACTACCTTTGAAGTGAGAATATGCCTTGATATTCGATTCACACTTTGAATTTTGGCATCAGTATAAAGCTATTTAGGATTTGCAAAAATGGAATGCCTGTGGAATACAAATGCACCCACGAGAATAATGGAAGTCTTACAGATTGACTGGATGGAGATATTTTGAGAACATGTAAATGTTCACTCTTCATATTAAATTTACAACATGTTAACTGCATGAGATCAAGTAAAAATTCTGATAAGCAAATCATAGAGCCAGTAATATGGGTCTGTGGGCTAATATGAAGTTGAGTTTTGGATTAGAATTTGACTTACTCCTGAATGAAAAAAAAATGCTGGAAATCTGAAGACCAATAGCAAGATTTAATGCAATGTGAAAGAAATTGTGAAATGCAATCAGTACCTAAAGCACCTTCAGTATTATCATAGTATTGACTTTAGCTTGGTCCCTACATGGGACTAGAGACTAGCAACAAAAGTTTTCTTTGGCATTTGCTCTTGTCAAATTTCTATGGGCCAGCAATTTCACACAACACCAGGTGTACTTATGTAAGTTGCTACTATCAAAGGTATGAATGAAACATCTTGCATTAGCAGTTTTAAAGAGATGATTTTTGGACAGGAGAGTCGGTGTATTCACCAACTAAAGCTAATGTAGGCTATTTTAATCAAAATGGCATAGAACTGCATCAGTTATTTTATTGTCCTACTTTACAGCATAGCACAGTTTTTCAGGGATCAGGTGTAGAAGTGTGAAATGTAAAATAACATCACTATCAATTGGTAGACATCTTTGGTTGTTTATGCTAATAGATCTCAGTGCTTTGTTTCAGATTTCCTACCAGTGAGAGCACTGAAGTATACTGAAAACTTCACTTGCCAAACATACAGGTCCATAATAGAAGGAAGAAAAATACAAATGCCAGGAAATTCGGAGTCACATATGATCTGAAGTAGAAGCAACTATCTGCATTTTGTGTCTTGATCCTGTAAGACATTTATGACATATGACATTTATGATGTAAAGTTATGTTTCAAGGTTTGATCTAAAAGATAGAGTTGAATCTTATAGGAGCTTGAACAACATGGGCTATGATGTGAAAGGTGGCAGAATCGCACATGAAGACTGGCAAGACCAATTTTGCATTAGAAACAACTGACTGCATCTTTTAAATGAGTTCCGAGTGTAAAGATGAGATTTTCACTAGGCAGTGGCAAATTGCCTATTAAGGGGGATTATTGGTTGTCAACAACCTTATTAACTGCAAATCTCACTTCATAAATATGCAACTTTCTGTAGTACCACCCACTGTGAGCAAATTAGATGCTACAAATTCTTGACATGGAAATCAGAATGGGTATGTGGCCACTTCAGCTTGCTGCTGGCTATGAAGAGCCTCCATGTTGGTCACCATGAAACAGCATCTCAAAGCACATCCATGAGCAACAGCCACATGCACTGCTCGTCCACGGCATCCAAAATTGCCAACTCGTCAGGATCCTCATGGAACCTCTTCACATCCACCAATTATCTAAGTAGTATGCTTAGGCAATTGAGACCTGCATTTCACAGTAAACTGGCAACTCGCATTGAAAGGTTGCTGCAAGGATACTTTGTGCCAGGGACAGAGACCCAGCTTATGAAACAGGCTGCATCTCAGGTCTGCTTGTTTGCCATTTCAGTGCTCACTCACGTGGCACCTGTCTGCATGCTTGCAGCATTCATGCTCTGCCATCCCTATTAAATGTTTGAAGGGAGAGAGTCAAAATATGAAGGGAGTATGTCGTAAAGCATACTACAGGAAGGGGGAGAATGTTGGCACTGACCACCATTGTGCCCTCTACAGGGATAGATACAGGGCCATAATTGACGTCAGTACAGTGTAATGTTAGAGCTCAGGGGCAAGGTCAAGTTGGAGGAATTGATCAATGCGGTGAGTTTATACATGCGACAATAAGATGGAATTAGGCATCGACTTTGTGCAAGGTGAGCAGAGACCAAATGGAGCTTGGTACTGATGATATCCACTACAAGCTGCATTCCCTGATATAACTTACTGTTCACTAGATGCTAACTACAACTGGAAAATGGCTGGTACAACACCCAGGGTGGACAGTCAATGTCAGTTTGATGGACGAAAGCACAATCTCCATGACTGATGGATGCTAGGAATATCAAAGAGGCAAATAAATGAAGCAATGTAGCTACATTGAATCTCCAATCATTTCACTATCCGTGTGCATTGCATACAAAGTGAATGTGTCTATGGTTCAAATGCTGGTCAAAGGCGATTTGTACCATGCTGTTGGTCTTTCCAAATTGAGCAATGGCATCACAATGGTGCAGAGGTTAGCAGCTATGAGTTAAAAAGAAGTGAAGACTGGTCAAAAGTGAACTATAAGGGTGCTGTGGAAAGCAGAGACAATCACTTCATCTTCTGCCTTACAAGTAGTACAACGATTCTACTGATGTTTGTGCATGTGATAAGGCTGATGCTGAATGATTTATGATCCTCGTTATCAGAATGCTGCATGTCTCGCTATTTGGTTGTGCATGTGTACGAGGCTTCAAGTATTGGGTATGCCACCTGTTATCAGAGTTTAGAACATAGTTTGTTCCTTGTTCCCAAGAATTGCCAGCAAGAATGACATACCCAGCTGCTGGTGGGATGTTGGTTGCTGTGGCTGCCATGTTAAGAAGGTGAAGGTGGATGCAAGAGGACCAGAGCCATTGGCGAGCCCAAGAGGAAGAGCAAGCCTGAAGGGCACCCAGTCTAGGCTATTTTCATATACCTAATCCATTTTCTGAGAATGAGCAAGGTGCAGTGATGATGCAGGCTCTGAATGTCGCAGGACACTAACAAGAACTATGTTTGTTGCTAGAATGGGACGTGAAGGCTACTGGAGCAGGAGTCCAGCCTGTCTCAGTTGTATAAGTTGACAATCACTGCAAACTTCTATGTTATCGGCTCCTTCTAGGGAATGATGGCTGACCTGTACAGGAGCTCTCAGTTGTGCACCCGCAAATGCATGAGAATAGTGACCAATGCCATCTGTAAGATTGCAACTGATTAATTTTGTTTCACCATGACAAGATCAGTGCTACAGTCCAGGCAATATGATTTGGAAGCATAAGTGGCTTCCCCCGGGGCAGGGTGCCATCAATTGTATGTAGGTTGCAATGAGAAGACCACATCACATCATTGTGGAACTCATTAATAGAAGGGGTTCCATTCCAATACCATGTGGTATTTGGTAGAATGGGGTTAGAATCTGTTGAAAGGAGTGCCACAGGGATGGATAGGTATTTAATGAGGTGAGTTTCGTAAGATGCAGTAGAAAGAAAAGACTTACTATGCCTCAGGGAGAGAAACCCTCTGTGAAACTCCAGGAAAATGACAGTCAAAAAAACCGAAGTTTCAGATCATATTTATTGTCGCCGGCCCAACTAATGCAGGCAAACCTGCTTTAATTCTGCTCCTTTCCCTCCTCTGGTTCTTATAATCTCCACCACCTACTCGTGAATGTCTGTTCATGTTTCTCCATCTGACACAAGACCTGAACTACTTGGCTTATATCATCGTCTTCCATCCCAAATCAAGCATTAGTATTATTGAAATGTCACTTTGCTCCCAGCTAAACAATTCCATCCTCCAAGTTGATCAGATAGGCTTGAATTTGGATGCCAGAGAGCAAACATGACATTTTTAGAAGAATGGAAACATTAAATCATCAAGTGAAATGAACTCTGCATTTGCAAGATGTGGATTACCTGCTGTTTGAGCTGTTGGATGACTTGAAACAGACACTTTTGTTTTGTTCTCAATAATGTTTTCTTGTATGGGTTTTTCTTTCTTATCATCATCAGTTGTAGTAAGTATGTTAAATTCGGGATTATCAAAATTAATGTACTGGTACAACATTCTCCGTTGTTTCCCTGTTGATGCTATAAACAAAGAGTAGTGCACAAGTAATAAACTGAAAAAAGCAAAATCAAGTTAAATATAACAGTGAATATTTTACTTAAGGACCTTTGTATTACTTGGGTCATTCAAAACTTTGTTGTTGAATAACAACAGATAATGTATTTATAGCTAAAGTTTTATCATTGTAAATGTTGATAAACAAATACTCTCAGGTGAGGATCAGTTAATCATTAGCATAATTCACCTTCTGTAAATTTACATATAGGAGTTACTTTGTTGATTTCCCAGAGTTTAGACATATATTTTAATGTATAAATTCAAAATGCAGACAAATACATGTATATGGCAGCTTTTGCAATCCGTGAATGTCCCAAAGTGGTTTACATGGAGAAAGTACTATTGAAGTGTAGTCGCAGTTGAAATTAGGATATGTAGCAGCCAATCAGTAGTAGACAGCAAGTCCCACAAACAGCACCGAAATAATGTCCAGATATTTCTATTTTGTGTTGGTTACGGCATAAATGTTGGCCAGGATACAAGGGAGAAAGGACAATATGTGGATTTTATTTTGAAAGGCAAGTATAGACATTTAGTTCTACTTACCCGATGTGAATCAGTAGCAGTTTCTCCATTTTAAACTTAGATATTTTGAAGAGATCTTTGCTACAACACCATGCCAAAGTCATCTACTCCATCTCCTTCTCTGGCCATGCCCTCAGCCGGAACCAAACTGTTCATAATCTTGGCATCCTCTTTAACCGAAGTTGAGTTTCTGACTCAGTAATTTCTCCATCCCAAAGATTATTTATTTTTATGAGCATAGCTTGGCTCAGTCGTGACCGCTCAACTTAATTTACTCATCTGCTGCTAAGACTCTCACTTATGCTTTTGCCATTTCCAGACTTGGCTGCTTTCTGGCCACCCTCACATCTTTCAAACTCCAAAGCCTTCAATCCATCCAAATTTGTATTACATATAGCCAAATAATAATCAAGCCTATAGTTGCCAGTCATTCAAAACATTTTTATCTGAGTTTACAATTTTCATCTTTATGATTAGATTCCTTCTTGAACTTGCCCTTTTGTCGGTGGCTTCCTCTGTCCCTCTAAACCAACCCCAATTCTCTAAGTCTCTCACAAAAAACAGAAGTTGCTGGAATAGCTCAGCAGGTCTTGCAGCACCTGTGAAGAAAAATCAAAGTTAACATTTGGGTCCGGTGACCCTTCCTCAGAACAGATGGTAGCTAGGATAATGTTGGTTTAAATACAGAAGGTAAGATGGGGGAAGGGGGCAAGGAGTAAATAATAGGTATGGATAGAGCCCAAAGAGAGAGAAGAACAGTTGTACAGACAAAAGAGTCAATAATGATCTGGCCTGTAAATTTCTGAATCATTTCCATTCTATTCCCCCACCACCATCCCCTCTCAACAATCACCGTTGATAGTCATACATACAATGGTCCAGACTCTATAGCATGAAATACTAGCACCTTCCTCTCTTTGTGACCTGACTCAGAATATAGCTCACTCATATTGGGTCAACGTTCCTCACATTTTAGCAAAATGGGCTGATAGCATTGAGGACATGTCTGAGTGTTTCAAGCATATTGTCAAAGGTGAGATTGAGACGCCAGAAGTTATTATACACATTGGTAGGAAAGGTATTTTGGGGGAAAACATTAAAGCACTACAGAGCGAATTTAGGAGATTAGGTAGAAGATGAACTAAATTGCATTTATTTCAATGCAAGGGTTCTTACAGGTAAGGGCCGAAAATGTGCCGCTGGAAAAGCGCAGCAGGCCAGGCAGCATCCAAGGAACAGGAAGTTCGACGTTTCGGGCATAAGCCCTTCTTCAGGAATGAGGAAAGTGTGTCCAGCAGGCTAAGGTAAAAGGTAGGGAGGAGGCCTACCTTTTCGGCTCTGGTCTCCGGCATCTGCAGACCTCACTTTCTCCCCTTCTTACACGTAAAGCTAATGAATTCAGGCATATTTAAGAACATGGGATTGTGATGTCATTACAGAAACTTGGCTGAGAGATGGACAAGACCGGCAGCTCAATGTTTGGTTTTAGATGCTATAGGAAGGATAGAAAAGGAGGCAAGAAAATAATGGGATTGGCATTTTTGAATAAAGAATACATTACAGCTGTAACTAGAGAAGATATTTCTGAAAAATCGTCCAGCGAAAATCTATGGTTAGAAATTAGAAATAAGAAAGGGAAGATGACCTTGATGGGATTGTACTGTCGGCCTCCCAATAGTAAGAGGGAAATTGAGAAACAAAAATGCAGAGTGATCTCAGATATATGGAAGTATAATAAAGTTGTAACAGTGAGGCATTTTAGATCTCGAAACATTGTCTGAGGCTACCATTGTGTTAAAGGTTTGGATGGTGGATAATTTGTCAAATGTGTTCAAGAAAATTTTCTTTAGGATGTAGGTTTGCTCACTGAGCTGTAGGTTTGATATCCAGACGTTTCATTACCTGGCTAGGTAACATCATCAGTGGCGACCTCCAAGTGAAGCGAAGCTGTTGTCTCCTGCTTTCTATTTATATCTTTCTCCTGGATGGGGTTCCTGGGGTTTGTCATTTCCTGTTCGTTTTCTGAGGGATTGATAGATGGCATCTAGATCCATGTGTTTGTTTATGGTATTGTGGTTGGAGTGCCAGGCCTCTAGGAATTCTCTGGCATGTCTTTGCTTAGCCTGTCCCAGGATAGATGTGTTGTCCCAGTCGAAATGGTGGGTTTTTTTTGGTTTTTTTTCCCAGGAGAAAAATATAAATAGAAAGCAGGAGACAACAGCTTCGCTTCACTTGGAGATCGCCACTGATGATGTTACCTAGCCAGGTAATGAAACGTCTGGATATCAAACCTACAGCTCAGCGAGCAAACCTCAACCTGAGCTTCAAACCTTCACAAACCTTGCAAAGAATTTTCTTTATCAGTATATGGATGCTCCTACTAGAGAAGGAGCAAAAGTAAACCTTCTTTAGGGCAATAAGACAGGGCAGCTGACTGAAGTAAAAGTGGGGGATCACTTTCGGTGAAGCAACCATAATTCCATTAGCTTTAAAATAGTTATAGAAAAGGATAAGCCTTCCATAAAAGTTAAAGGTTTTAATTGGAGTACGGCAAATTTTAATGGTCGGAGACAAGAACTTTCAAAAGTTGATTGGAGTAGACTATTTTCAGGCAAAAGGACATCTGACAAGTGGGAGACTTTCAAGAGTGTGATGATGCAAGTTCGGAGGCATTGTGTTCCTGCTAGAGTGAAAGGTAAGGCTGGTAAGATTAAGGAACAAAAGATGAATAAAGATACTGAGATTATAGTCAAGAATTAAAGAGTCTTATTTTAAATATAGACAACTTGGTTCAATTGAATCTCTTAATCAATATAAAGAGTGTAGGCAGAAGTGGGTACTGAGATGCTGGAGATTAGAGTCAAGATTGGAGTGGTGCTGGAAAAGCACAGCAGATCAGGCAGCATTGAGGAGGAGGAAAATCAACGTTTCGAGCAAAAGCCCTTCATCAGGAATGAGGACATCTGACAAGTGGGAGACATTCAAGAGTGTGATGATGCAAGTTCAGAGGCATTCCCAATGAAGGGCTTTTGCCTGAAATGTTGATTTTCCTGCTCCTTGGATGCTGCCTGATCTGCTGTGCTTTTCCAGCACCACTCTAATAAAGAGTGTAGGGCCATTCTTAAGAAGGAAATCAGGAAGGCAAAGGGAGAACATGAGATAGCATTGGTAAATAATGTTAAGGATAATCCAAAGAGATTCTACAAATCCATTCAGGGCAAGAGGGTAACTAGAGAGAAGGTAGGGCCCCTTAAAGATCAATGGGGCTGTCTTTGTGTTGAACTCCACCACCTGATGGAGATGGGAGAGATACTAAATGAACATTTCGCATCAGTTTTTACTGTGAAGAAAGAAATGGAGACTAGAGATTGCAGAGAAATAAATTTTGATGTTTTAAAAACAGTTCACATTACAGATAAGGAAGATTAGGAGGTCTTAGAGAATATAAGGGTGGATAAGTCTCCAGGACCTGACCTAAGGTACCCCATAATATTGTGGAAGTAAGGGAGGAAATTGTGAGACCCCTTACAGAAATATTTGCATCATCTATAACTGCAGGTGAGGTGCCTGATGACTGGAGGGTAGCTAATGTTGTACCTTTGTTTAAGAAAGTTTGTAACGAAAAACAAGAGAGCTATATAGTCCTGTCAGTCTGATTTCAGGTGAATTGTTGAGGTGATTTTAAAAGACAGGATTTATGGACGTTTGGAGAGGCAAAAATTATTAGGGACAGTCAACATGTTTTTGGGTGAGGAAAATCATGTCTCTCAAACTTGTTTGAATTTTTTGAGGAAGTTACCAAAAAGATTGAGGAGGGCAGAGCAGTAGACATTGTTTACTTGGACTTAATTAGTAAAGTTAGGTCACATGGGATTCAGGGTGAGCCTGGAGACAGAGAGTGGTGGTGGAGGGTTGCTTTTCAGACTGGAGGCCTGTCACCAGCAGTGTTCCACAGGGATCAGTTCTGTATCCTCTTTTGTTTGTCATTTACATAATGATTTGGATGAGAATGTAGAAGGCGTGGTTAGTAAGTTTGCAGACAATATCAAAATTCGTGGCATAGTAGGCAATGAAGAAGGTTTTCGAAGATTACAAAGGGATCTTGATGAAATGGGTCAATGGGCTGAACAATGACAGATGGAATTCAATCTGGATAAATGCAAGGTATTGCATATTGGTACAACGAACAAGGGTAGGGCTTGCACAATTAATGGTAGGGCTGTGGGTTGTGTTGTAGAACAGAGGGTTTAGGTGCATAATTCTTTGAAGTTTGTGTTCCATATTGATCGGATGGTTAAAAAGATGTTTGGCACGCTTGCCTTCATTGCTCAGTTCTTTGAGTATAGGATTGGGGCTTTACTGGACATTGGTGAGGCCTCTTCTAGAACACTGTGTCCAGTTCTGGTTGTCCAGTTATAGGAAAGGTATATTAAGCTGAAGCAAGTTTGGAAGAGATTGACCAGGATGTTGCTGGGTATGGAATGTCTGAGTTATAATGAAAGGCTGTATAGGCAGGGACATTTATTCAGTGGAGTATAGGAGGTTGAGAGGTGACCTTATAGAAGTTTATAAAATAATGAGGGATATAGATAGAATAAATGGTAGTTCTCTTCTCCCTCGGATAGGGACCTTAAAGACTAGGGGCACATTTTTAAGGTGAGAGGAGAGAGATTTTAAAAAGACATGAGGGGCAAATGTTTTACACAGAGGGTGGTTCGTGTGTGGAATGAATTTCCTGAAGAAGAAGTGGATAAAGGCACAAATTACAACATTTAAAAGACATTTGGATAAATACATGAATAGGAATGGTTGGAGGGATATGGGCCAGAAGCAGGCAGGTGGGACTAGTTTAGTTCAAGATTATGTTCAGTATGGACCTAGTTGGACTGAAGTTTCTGTGCTGTGTAACTCTAAGACTAATTTCTCCAGAAACACCTTGGGATATTTCTTGAAATATTTTGTTATGCAATCTCCATCTTTCCTTCACCTCGCAATAAAAAGTTCTCGAGGAGCACAGAATCTTGTGAAATGTTTTATACCTTACACAATTAAAGAAGAAAATTTCAGTCCTTCATACTTGAGTTTTCACACTATCACTTACATTTTACATCAGGTAAAAATTAATTTAAACATGATCTATTTTCTATTAACCTGTTACTGACACAACTGAATTTATAAGAATGTTAAATCTGATAGTGGTATCACCTTTGGGTATCCCAGGTCAGATATATCACGACAAAAGATATAACAACGTGGCGTCAGTGTACTATAAGCTAATTTTTGAAGATATGTCAACCTCGCACATTAGTTAACTTCAAGTGTATGTGCTCTTTTTCTGAATTGTTGAGCCTTTTGCGTAGTTGAACCTCTTACTGAGCCTTGTTCTCAGTAAGAATTGGGGACCAGTGTCCAAAATAATTTCACATCTAGACTGGTAGAGAAAGAAGATTTTTATCCTATTGCTTTTGATTGGATTCTAACCAGAAATAGTGTGTTATTTACAATACTTTTTCTCTCAAATATTTGATTTGCTGGTAGATTCATGTTGGTAAATTGGAACTTCTTTCACAATAAAAGCTTGTTTAGAGAATTTAAGAACTCACTGTAGCAATTGTCTGATGTTTAGGAATGCATAGTTTTTTTATTTGTCTTACGTATTTTGGTGCTGCTTTCCTGTGTTATGTTTGAGATTTTTGGAGAGATTGTTGTGCTATTTGGCATTACCACCCCGTCATTGCGTCTCTTTTTCTTAAGGGCTTTCTTCTGCTGCAGAGCAGCTGCTGAAAGATCTGTTTTACTGCTATCACTCTCAATGTCTTTGTATGAATGTTCTTTTGTAAAATCTGGATGTTGAAAAATGTGCACTTCTGCGCTGGCCCTAGAAATGCAAATAAAAACAACATACCTATGAACTCCATTACAAATAAATTGAAGATATGTTTTAAATGATTAAATATAGATTCTATGTTATGAATGATGGTAAAACATAAAGAGAGCTATGAGCAAGAATTTTATCTAAATTCCATGTACACCTCCGGTAAGTTCCATATTCCCCTACATAATTAAAGAATGATGTAGAATGAGCAAAATACAATATTTGACTTCACTGTTGTAAATACAGAATAAGCTGTTATATTTTGTCATTTTATGTCAAGTAAATTTCATTTCAGAAATTTTATCACATTTCTGGAAAATTTATTTGCATAATATTAGAGTAACTAATAGCTCCAAGAACTGCACTTTAAATAAATGTTATGGAGTGTGTTCAAATGCACAACTATATTGGAAATTTAGCATTGTTGGCGTACAAGCCTACAGTAATCATTGAGTCAGAATGCACTCAATAAATGTTTGACTCAATAGTTTACAATAACTCACAAGTTGGAAACCATGTGAAATTACAAACTTTAGGATTTTAGGAAAATTATGCTCAAACGTATACTGGAATAATGAGACTTCTGAGTAACAAAAATCTGTTAACAGATCCATTCAACCATCCACATCATTGGTAGAAAAAGATTTATGCAAAAAATAATCTGGAGCTAAAATTAACATGGAAGATAATTATACCAAACTTCCATAAGAAATAGGAACCGGAGTAGACCATTCAGTCCCTCAAGCCTGCTCTGCTATTCACGGGATCATGGCTGATTCAATACTCCTCACTTCTGTTTTCCTGTCCTTTCTCCAAAACTCTTGACACCCCTACTGATCAAGAATTTATCTTAGCCTTAAATACATACAAGTCAAAAAGTGTGGTGCTGAAAAGCACAGTGGTCAGGCAGCATCCAAGGATCAGGAGAGTTGACGTTTTGAGCACAAGCTCTTCATCAGGAATGTCATTTGCAGCATTTACAGTCCTCACTTTCTCCTTCTTAAATATACACAAGGACTCTGTCCCACTGCCCTCTGTGGCAAGAACTTCCAAAGACAGTCAACCCTCAGAGAGGATTATGGGGGTAATCCTCCCATCTTCCAAACTCCAAAGACTTCAACCTATCCACATTTGTGTTGCACACTGACAACCGTAGACTTGATATTTATTTATTTGGCAATCATTCAAATCATTGTTTATCTGAGTTTACAATTCTCATCTTTATGATTAAATTCCTTCTTACACTTGCCCTTTGTCAGTACCTTCCTTTGCGCTCCAAATCAACCACAGTCCTCTAAAACTCTGCTTCTTTAACTCTGGGTCAGTTCCATTCTACTCCCCCACCCTCAAATCAATTAGCATTTGACAGTCATACATACAATGGTAAAACAAGGACTGCAGATACTGGAAACCAGAGTCAATTATAGTGGTTCTGGAAAAGCACAGCATCCGAGGAGCAGGAAAATCGACATTTCAAGCAAAAGCCCTTCATACATACAATGGTCCAGACTCTATAGCATGAAATTCCGGCATTACTCTCTCTCTCTCTCTCTCTCTCGAACTTCATTAATTCTCCATGGGAAAATTCTTCTTACCTCAGTCTTAATTTGATGCCCCTTAATTCTGAAATTGTACCACCTGGTCCTAGACTCGCCCATGAGAGGAAACATCCTCTCAGCATTTACCCTGTCAAGGTCCTTAAGAATCCTGTATGTGTTAATGAGATCACCTCTCATTCTTTTAAACTGCAATGATTGAAGTCCGAATCTGTTTAATCTTTGCTCATAAGACAATCCCTCCATGCTGGGGATCATTTTAGTGAGCCTTCTCTGAATTGCCTCCAATGAAGTAATACCTTTCCTGAAGTAAGGGGACCAAAATTGCTCACACTACTCCAGATGTGGTCTCACCAGCAGATGGTACAATTGTTGTAAGACTTCCCTACTCTTATACACTCTTCCCCTCGAAATAAGGGCTAATGTTCCATTAGCCTCCTTGATTACCTGCTGCACCCATATGCTAGCTTTAAGTTTTTATGAACAAATACCCACAAGTCCTTTTGTGTTGCATCTTTCTGCAGCTTTTCTTCATTGTACTCTGTTCTTTTGTTCTTACTTCCAAAATGAACAACTTCACATTTTCCCACATCATAGTCCATTTGCTAACTTTCTTCCCATGTACACGTATTTGGAAAGGCAAGGACTGATTAGGGATAGTCAAAATGGCTTTGTGGGTAATTCATGTCTCGCATACTTGATTGAGTTTCTTGAAGAAGTAATAAAGAGGATTGAGGAGGGCAGAGCAGTGGACATAATGTATACGGACTTCAGTGAGGTGTTCGACAAGGTTCCCCATGGGAGACTGATTAGCAAGGTTAGATCTCATGGAATACAGGAAGAACTAATCATTTGGATACAGAACTGGCTCAAAGGTAGAAGACAGAGGGTGGTGGTGGAGGGTTGTTTTTCACATTGGAGGCCTGTGACCAGTGGAGTGCCACAAGGGTTGATGCTGGGTCCTCTACTTTTTGCCATTTATATAAATAATTTGGATGTGAGCAAAAGAGATACAATTAGTAAGTTTGCAGATGACACCAAAATTGGGGGTGTAGTGGACAGCAAAGAAGGTAACCTCAGATTATATCAGGATCTTGATCAGATGGGCCAATGGGCTGAGAAGTGGCAGGTGGAGTTTCATTTAGATAAATGTGAGGTTCTGCGTTTTGGGAAAGCAAATCTTAGCAGGACTTATACACTTAATGGTAACGTCCTGGGGGTGTTGCTGAATAAAGAGTCCTTGGAGTGCAGGTTCATAGCTCCTTGAAAGTGGAGTCGCAGATAGATAGGATAATGAAGAAGGCGTTTGGTATGCTTTCCTTTATTGGTCAGAGTATAGAGTATAGGAGTTGGGAGATCATGTTATAGCTGTATAGGACATTGGTTAGGCCACTGTTGGAATATTGCCTGCAATTCTGGTCTCCTTCCCATCGGAAGGATGCTGTGAAACTTGAAAGGGTTCAGAAAAAATTTACAAATATGTTACCAAGGTTGGAGGATTTCAGCTATAGGAAGATGTTGAATAGACTGGAGCTGTTTTCCCTGGAGCATCGGAGACTGAGGGGTGACCTTATAGAAGTTTATAAGATCATGAGGGGCATGGATAGGATTAACAGACAAAGTCTTTTCCCTGGGGTGGGGTGTACAGAACGAGAGGGCATAGATTTGGGGTGAGGGGGGGGGAAAGATATAAAAGGGACCTAAGGGGCAACCTTTTCATGCAGAGGGTGATACGTGTATGGTATGATCTGCCAGAGGAAGTGGTGGAGCTTAGTACAATTGCAACATTTTAAAGGCATCTGGATGGGTACATGAATAGGAAGTGTTTGGAGGGATATGGGCCAGATGCTGGCAAGTGGGGCTAGATTGGGTTGCGATATCTGGTCAGCATGGATGAGTTGGACCAAAGGGTCTGTTTCTGTGCTGCACATCTCTATGACTCTAAATATTCTGCCACTGCTTCATTTTAATTTGATTCCAAAACTTTTCCAACAATAGTTGTTAGCCTAATAGGCTTATAGTTATCTGCTTTTCATGGGTTCTTTGCTTTTTCCTCGAAAGAAGGCCTGAATTGTCCCCGTCCACCACCACCCTCCTCTGCCTTGCAAGCTCATCGTCATTTTGAACAATTTCTCCCTTAAATCCTCTTACTTCCTTCAGGTCAAAGATGTAGCCATGGATACTGTCATGGGTCCCAGTTATGCCTGCTTCTTTGTGGTGTATACAGAACATTCCTTGTTTCAGTCCTACTTGGGTCCTTCCCCACAACATTTTAACCAGGATATAGATTACATCATTGGTGCTGCTTCTATATCTTGTCTGTAATTGGAACAATGTATCAATTTGTCTCCTAATTTCCATCCTTTTCTCACCTTTACCTCGTCCATCTCTGATTCCTACACTCCCTTGACATCTCTCTTCCACTTCTGGGGATCGGCGGCCATTGATAACAATTACAAACTCATTGAACCCCACAGTTACCTTGACTATATTCTCACATCTTGTTTCCTATAAGGACTCCATTCCATTCTCTTAATTTCGCTGTTTCTATCTCATCTGTTCTGATGATGTCCACAGCAGTGCCTCAGAAATGTCCACCTTTTTCCTCAACGAAGGACTCCCTGCTTCCGTGGTTGACAGGGCCATTGCCATGTCTAATCCATTTCCTGCAATTCTAACCTGACCCCTTCTCTTGCCTCCCACAACAACAAAATGGTCCCCCTAGTCCTCACATTCCATGCCACTAGCCGCCTCATCCAAAGGATCATTAGCTGCCATTTCTGCCATCGCCAGTAGGATGCCATTACCAGTCATATTATCTATCCCCTCTTCTCCTGTTCTACAGGAACCTCCAGGACAACCTGATCCACTTCTCCATTACTCTCAACATCTCCCCACACCCCCATGGCAACTTCTTATGCAATCACAGAATCTAGCTGCTTCCCTACTCGCTCCTCACTCTCCAAGGATGCAGACACACTTCCAGCTGAAGCGGTGATTTATCTGAACTTCACTCAATCTAAAGTACTTGATTGCTTCTCACAATACGGTCTCCTCTACAATGGGGAGATGAAATGTAGGCTGGATGACCACTTTGTGGGACATTTACATTCTTCCAGAAAAATTATCCAAGTTTCCATTTGCCTGCTGCTTCAAAACACTACTATGTTCCCATGCCACCATGACTCAGGCTGGTTGCAGTGCTTTAGTGAGGTTCAACACAAGCTGAAGGAACAACAGCTCATTTTCCACTTGGGGACCTTACAACTTTCAGGACTCAACATTGAGTTTAACAATTTTAGAGCATGAACTATCTATTATCCACCCTACACTCCATGTCCTGTCATGACTTGTTTGCTTTCATTACAACCAATCCATTTTCATTTTGTCATTATGTCCATTTATCACCTAATTAGTTTCTCATTCCCTGGCTTACTGTCGAAAATTCCTTTTTCTGCCTACATTTTTTCTCTTTCTCTGGGCTCTATTTCCAACTACCTGCTCATCTTTTTTCTCATACCTGCCATCAGCGTAAATGCTACCTTTTCCGAGCTGCTGTTATCTTTGAAGAAAGGTAACTGGACGTTAACTCTGTTTTCTCTCCAAGGATGCTGCCAGACCTACTGAGTTTCTCCAGCAATTTCTATTTTTGTTTGTTTCAGATGTCCATCATCCACGGTTCTTTGTTTTATTTTCTTTCCATGAAACTATTTTATTTTTTGCTTTTATTACGTAGTGTCACAGCATTACACCATGGCAGAAGTAAAGTCCTCCTGAATTTAAGGCCTTGTCTGCCAAGCTGCCATACAGGGTAGCATAGGTAATTATTCTGTTACACAAGCCATTTATATTGAACAAAGAAACACAAAAAAAAAGCTCAGATGACCATTTGTACCTTCTGTATAGCAATAAACTGACCAGTATATGATTTACACAATTTTGTAAATGAATTTTAAAAATGTTTTTATGAGTTTTATTTATGGTTTATAGGGGAACATTTTGTGTACAGATATTATAGTTACACAATTTTATTACTGCGTATTGCAGTATATGAAATCTTGTATCCATTACAAGAAAATCATCCAGTTCTGGAGACTAATACAAATTGTACTGTGTTGTACATTTTCATAAATTCTTTTTAAACATATTTTACATTTGAGCATTTCTTTAGGTTTAATTAGTAAATGATAAGAATGATGACAGAATTGAAGCAACATAAACCATTTGCATTTGATCTATTGTTGCAGAAATTGCATATAAAATGAAAAAAGGGCAATTTATATTCATAAGTTCTTTTCTCTCCCAAGTGTAACCATAATGTAATTAGGAACATAGACCTCTGTGGACCTTTCATTGGAAGATTGCCAAAAGAGCACAATGCAGCTGAGGAAATGTCAAAGTTAATTAAATTTAAATATATGTATATTTTATTTAATTTTGTAATAAAAATACTTGCACAGTTGCAGGCCCTTTTTCAAATACCACATTGTTGTACAGTGGCTCTAGTGAATACACCATAATAGCTGCCAAAGGCTCTAATAGTTTTATTATATAATAATTTATCCATTGCTAAGAAGACATTCTGATGGCAGCTGTATGTTTAGATCTCTTGGGATTCAATAAGATTATCTTGGAAATGAATAGAAGTACTGTGTAACTTAGCAATTGAGGAATATTTTAATACCATTTCCATGTCAGAAATATGGGGTGGAATTTTATGCTCCCTGGAGTAGCATGGGCAACAGCAAGAAAATTGTGAGTGGAAATAATTGGAGTCTTAATATTGAAGAAACATTTTCCAATTTTCTCCATAAGCTTTAAATGGCAACTTAAGATTCTCATTATTAAACAGTGGCTACCTTATTTCAATTTATTTACACCTCATTATAGCTCAACTTGTTTCATCTCTATCCCACTTCCAATTCTCATGTTCTGCCCTGAGAAGATAGACAGTGTCAATTCTCAACATGGAATTTGTTAAATGTGTACAAGAAAATATTTTGTGCAGGCACAGTGGCTTAGTGGTTAGCACTGCTGCCTTAAAGTGCCAGGGACTCGGGTTCGATTCTAGCCTTGAGCGACTGTCTGTGTGGAGTTTGCAAATTCTCCCCATGTCTGCTTGTGTTTCTTCTCAGTGCTCTGGTTTCTTCCCACAGTCCAAAGATGTTATAGGAAGGATGTTGTGAAATTTGAAAGGGTTCAGAAAAGACTTACAAAGATGTTGCCAGGGTTGGAGAGCTTGAGCTATGGGAGAGCCTGAATAGGTAGGGGATATTTTCCTTGGAATGTCAGAGGCTGAGGGGTGACCTCATACAAGTTTGTAAAATCATGAGGGGCATGGATCGGGTGAATAGCCAAAGTCTTTAAAAGGGGCAGCATTGTGGCTCAGTAGTTAGCACTACTGCCTCACAGCACCAGGGTCCCAGGTTCAATTCCAGCCCCTCAGGCAATTGTCTGTGTGGAGTTTGCGCATTCTCCCTCTGTCTGCGTGGGTTTCCTCTGGGTGCTCTGGTTTCCTTCCACAGTCACAAAGATGTGTAGGTCAGGTGAATTGGGGATGCTAAATTGCCCATAGTGAGAGGGAATTAGTCAGAGGGAAGTGGGTCTGCATTAGTCAGAGGGAAGTGGGTATGGGTGGGTTACTCTTATGAGGGTCAGTGTGGACTGGTTGGGCCAAAGGGCCTGTTTCCACACTGTAGGCAATCTAATCTAATCTAAATTTGTGAATGTACCTACTAAACACTAAGCAATACCTGACATTCTGTTGGGAAATAAAGCAGGGGAAGTCTCTGAGATGTGGGGAAACACTTTGGGACAACTGATCACAATTCTATTAGTTTTAAAATAGTCATGGAAAAGGATAGAATTGATTAAAAAGTTAAAGTTAAAAATTGGAGTAAGGTCCCAATTTTGATGATATTAGACAGGAACTTTCAAAGGTTGATTGTGAGCGCTTATTTGTAGGCAAAGGCATGGTTGGGAAGTGGGACATTTTTCAGAATGAAATAATGAGAATTCAAAGATAGTATGTTCCTGTGAAGGACAAAGCTGGTAAGTGTAGGGAATGCTGGATGACTAGAGAAATTGGATATCTGGTTGAGAAAAAGAAGGAGGCATATATCAGGTATAAACAGCTGGGATTGAGTGAATCCCAGAAGAGTATAAGGACAGTCGGAGTATACTTAAGAAGGAAATCAGGAGAGCAAAAAGAGGACATGAGAGGGTGCAGAAAAGATTTACAAGATGTTGCCAGATCAGGAGGGTTTGAGCTCGAGGGAGAAGCTTAATAGAATGGGGCCTTTTTCCCCAGAGTATCGGAGACTGAAGGGTGACCCTAGAGGTTTATAAAATCGTGAGGGATATGGATAAGATGAATAGCCAAGGTCTTTTTCCTGGGGTGAGGAAATCCAAAACTACAGGATGTAGGTTTAAAGTGAGAGGGGAAAGATTTTTAAAAAGTGTTAGGAGTAACTTTTTCATGCAGAGGATGTTGGTATATGGAATGAGCTGCCAGAAGAAGTGGTGGAAGTGGTACAATTATGAAACTTAAGTGGCACGTGGATGGGTATATGAACCAGAAGGGTTTAGAGGGATATGGGCCAAATGCTAGCAAATGGGACTAGGTCAGATTAGGATGTCTGATCAGTGCAGATGAGTTGGATTGAAGAGTCTGTTTCCATGCTCTATGACTATGAAAGTCAGCAGTTACTGGCAACTGCATGACTTCATCCAATTCTGTCATCATCAGAATGTTCCTGTTTGCATCATAGACTCTCTTTGTTGACATCAGCAAATCACCAGCCTCATCACATCATGCTCTCACACTATGCACACACTCATTGCACATATTTTCATAGGATGCATCTTAAGGTTCTAAATTTCTTAGCACTCATTCATTCTACAGTTACTTAGAGACAGGGAGAAAGCGAGGACGGCAGATGCTGGAATTCAGTCAAAATGTGTGGTGCTGGAAAACCACAGCCAGTCAGGCTGCATCCGAAGAGCAGGAAAGTCGACGTTTAAAGCATAAGTTCTTCATCAGGAATGTGAAGTTACTTAGAGACAGTCAATCTCTATGGCTTAGGTTGATATTTTTAGCATACAGGCACTTCAGTGCAAAGTTACAGGCATTTAGCTTCTGTGGGCTTGCATTGCTTTTTAGTGCAGAGGGAGAGAGAGGCAACTTGTCATGGTTGGGAACCACTGAATAGTCAAGGGTGAATATGGTGCTATACAGCACCATGCTGTGTTAATGTCATACCGATGGCATTTGCCAGCAGTTTATGTGGCAAATACACTGTATGTGTTTCAACTAAATGTTCATGCCTGAAAGACAAAGGGGAGCAGTCCTTAGTTAGGTCAAGGAGAATACTCAGTCAGACATAGTATCAAAGTCAGTCAAGGGGCTCATCCAATTTTCAGTCTGATATTTGGCACAGTCAATCAGGCACTTGGTTCTATCAAGAGTTCAAAATTTGTGTCTTTGCAGTCAAGATTGGGAATAGTTATCATGTAGGTCAAGTGCAACCAATTCAAAGATTAGAGATACATCAGCCAGGGTGCTTTGAAGACATCAGTTTTGGGGATAGTTGACAGACCAGTCTGGTCGATCCTCACAAGTTAATCTAAGGATGTGGGCAATGGTTAGTCTTGAGCATTAATGGTCATGGAGTCTTGGAAAAAGTGGACAAAAGTGTTATAATCTAGTGAAACCTGGTAGGGGTGCGTGAAACCAAATGTGATGGTAATTGTTATATGTTAATTAAGAGTTAATTGGGTGACAACTTGACTGGGTACATTTAAATAAATAAGAAACAACTAAACAGTGTGGTCAGAGTTTTGTCTTGCGTTAGAATAAAAGTGTATGCCTGGACTACGTCTAACCAACATTTAACCTCTGATGTGTAACATAAGAATGATTTGGAGATGCTGGTGTTGGACTGGGGTGTACAAAGTTAAAAATCACACAACACCAGGTTATAGTCCAACAGGTCTAATTGGAAACACACTAGCTTTTGGGTCACTGAGATAATGATTACATTAAAAGGGGACAATTCAAGATAGAAAAGGGGGATCTCAGAGCATAGGCAGGTACAGTGAGCTTTGGGAAAAGAGGTTTTCACAAGTTACTATCATTCTGAACTGCACTTGGAGGAGCATAGCTAACAAGAACTTGGCAATTTGCAATTTCATGAGCTCTAGGGATAAATTGAGATATTGACAGTTATATAAAGGGGCTGAGCAAAAATAGGGGAGTTATAAGGTCATTGAGGACAGCAACATGAAAGGATTTAAGATCACCTTGCATCTCAGGTGACCCTGCAAGTCACTCACAAGAGATACAAAATTGAAATGTTACCATCTTCGATCCAAAGTTAACTGCGCAATAATGATTCAAAATGATTGTATTTGCAAGAAGGGTGAGTAGAGTAAGTTATTGTTTTCTCTTTTAGGGTGGGGTAACTTATTTGTATTTGAGGCCCAGGTATGGGCAATAGAAGTAATCCTGCCTCCACTGACTCAGTAACACCACTCATCTGCTATTGAATTCCACCCAATCAGCATTGTACAAGAGTGCACGTTATAAATTATGGGTTTTTAAAATTTATTCACCAGATGAGGGCATCACTGGTTATGTATTGCCCATCAATAATTGCCCAGAGGGCAATAAGAGTCAACCATATTGCTGTGCGTCTGGAATCACATGTCCAGATAAGGAAGGCAGTTTCCTTCCTAAAGGAAGTTTGTGAACCAGATGGGTTTTTCTGACAACTGACAATGGATTTCGGGTCATCATTAGACTCTTAATTCCTGATTTTTATTGAATTCAAATTTCACCATCTGCCTTGGTGGGATTTGAACCCAGGTACCCAGAACATTACCTGGGTCTCTGGATTAATGATTAGTCCAGCACTAATATCACTAGGCAATCACCTCCCCCAATTCATACTGTTAGCACGAATTGCTTCCTTAATTGTGTCAGCTAAGCAAACGTAATCAGACACTAACATGAGTGTGACATGTGGGTTTGACATGTCTGAAATGTATTCCATACGTATCACTGGAAGACAACACTTTGGAGCTGTTACATTTGCACAATGAACTGCATGTATGCGAGGACATGGTCTGTGATGTGCAAGTATACCTTTTTTTGGGGACAGGGCTATCATAGATGGCTTCCTGCCAGAATTCCAGTCCCCCAGTGTAGCATGAATACTTTGGTTATGCAATGTACAAACTGAACATGCAAAATACCTCATTAAGGCATGACATTTCTTGCAAAACCTCCATTGCATTATGTATCAGGACATAACATGATACTTCATTTGATTAACGTTAAGAGTTCAGCAATAGCATTAGTGAAATGGTGTTCTTCTTCAGACATTCTGCACAGATTATGTGGCACACATTGGAAATGGACATCACCATGGCTGGAGTCCTGGAGGCATTGCTTCAGATGCAAACACAAAATCGAAAGCAAGAGCAATTTCAATGTTATCAGCAAGAACAGCAATCACTGGTTGCTGAAGCTTCGACAAGCTTTGCTCATTCTCTACAGATCTCAGAAACCCAGTGCAGGACCAGAATGTGGATGTCCTGTGCCATCAACATCAAACTGTGTCATTTGCTGCAGTATGACTTTGTTCTGAAGAACCAGATAGCAATATCATCTTGGTGGTGTAAAGATTACAGTTGCTCTGAATTATTATGCCAATGGCTCATATCAAGGAGCAACTGGAAACCTGTGTATTCTCCCATTCTTCGCCCGAAATATACAATTGAGATGTCACTGTTGCCACTTTATTCCGGTCACAGCTGTTCATATCCCCCCTCCTCCATAATCAGGAGAGACAGTCAGCCTAGGCAGTGACATTGTCCATCATTGTCATATTCCCCTAAGTGCAAGATGCTACAGACTGTACCCAGGTTACTTTGAGAGCTCCTTGGCACCAATCTCTAGAATATATAAAGGAAAGTGTCCACTATCAATGTTCAAATTATATGTGACCACTAATGCTCAATTTTGAAGGTCTGTGCTAGACATTCTGGGAGCTCCCATGGCGTGTACATACATGAGAACTCATAGGTTTATGTCTTCATCCAAGGTTCTCAGGCCATTTAGAGGTGGCTGCTAAGAAACAAGGCTCCTCCCTTCAAACATGTCTGATGTCATCTTTATGAAACCCTCAGATTGATGCAGAATGAAGATATAATGCTGAGATTTTGGAGAAGAGGTTGTGGATCAGGTTGTAAAATTGCTCGCAGAGCTGGTTGATTTGTTCTCAGATGTTTCATCACCATGTTAGGTAACATCATCAGTGAAGCCTCCACTGAAGTGTTCGTGTTCTGTTCTACTCGCTATTTATGTGCCTCACTTGGTGTGGTGGGTGATATCATTTCCGGTCCTGTTTCTGAGAGGTTGATAACTGAGGACCAATTCTATATGTTTGTTAATGGAGTTCCAGTTTGAATGTCAGGCTTCTAGGAATTCCTGTGTGTGCCTTTGTTTAGCCTGTCCCAGGATGAATGTATTGTCCCAGTCGAACTGTGTCTTTCTTTATCTGTGTGTATGGATAGCAGTGATAGTTGGTCATGTCTTTTGGTGGCTAGCTGATGATCATGTATCCTGGTAGCTAGTTTCCTGCCCGTTTGTCCAAAGTAATGTTTGTGCAGTCCTTGCAAGGTATTTTGTATATGATGTTCATTCTGCTGGTTGTTGGTACAGGGTCCTTTAAATTCATCAGGAGCTGTTTCAGTGTGCTGGTATGTTTATGGGCTATCATGATGCCTAGGGGCCGGACTAGTCTGGTCATTATCTCAGAGATGTCTTTGATGTATGGCAGGTTGGCTACAATCTCTGAGTGTATTGTGTCTTCTTCTTCAGGTCTGTTGTGCAGGAATTGGCAGACTGCGCTTATCAAGTACCTGTTGTTCCTGAATACATTCTATAGGTGTTTTTCCTCAGCTTCTTGTAGTCTCTGGGTGCTGCAGTGTGTTGTGGCTCATTTAAATAATGTGCTGATGCAGCTCCATTTGTGAGTGTTGCGATGATTGCTCCTGTAGTTGAGTATCTGTTCAGTGTGTGTGGCTTTCCTGTAGACGCTGGTCTGTAACTCTCCATTGGCTTTTGTTCTAACGTAACGTCTAGGAAGGAGAGTCTGTTGTTGTTCTCTTCCTCTTTGGTGAACTTTATACCAGTAAGGATGTTGTTCATGTGTTTGTGGGTTTCTTCTAATTTGTTGTTGAACAAAGGTGCCATCTATCATCTTGAACAGAACATAATACATTGAGAAAGTAAACACATTACTCACAGATGCTGATACCTGTTAACAGGTAGCAAAGACCTGACTCCACAGCCAGAGAACTGAATTACAGCAGTCCTGAGGAAACCACACAAGACAGACCTCCAAAGGATGAAATCTGAAGGATCCAACACCCCTGTTTCTATGGATTACCAAAGGTACATAAACAAGGGGCTCCCTCCTCAGACCCATAGTCTCACTTTCCCGTATACTGACATACAGACTAGCAATGGAGCTGCAATGCAAATTGAAATACCATTCATTCCACCCAGGAATTCCTGGACGTCATCAAAAACACCCAGGTAGAGGATGACGATATCATGGTTTCTTTCGACGTGACGGCCCTATTCACATCAATAAACATCACCCTAGCAAAAGAAACACTGGCCTCACTGTTAGACAAACCAAGGACACAAATCCCGGATAGCACCAACTGCATCAGCAAAGACAGCATCCTCAAACTAGTAGACCTGTGCCTCACAAACCACTTCACCTTCAATGACAAGATCTACAAACAAATCAATGGGACACCTACAGGGTCACCAATATCAGGTCTTTTAGCAGAAGCAGTTATACAGAGGTTAGAATGAACAGCCCTTCCCATGTTACAGCCCAAGCTTTGGGTCCACTATGTGGATAACACCTTTGTCATCACAAAACACAACAAATTAGAAGAAACCCACAAACACATGAACAACATCCTTACTGGTATAATGTTCACCAAAGAGGAAGAGAACAACAACAGACTCTCCTTCCTAGATGTCACGGTAGAAGGAAAAGCCAATGGAGAGTTACAGACCAGCATCTACAGAAAAGCAACACACACTGAACAGGTACTCAACTACAGGAGCAATCATCAAAACACTTACAAACGGAGCTGCATCAGGATATTATTTAAATGAGCCACAACACACTGCAGCACCCAGAAACCACTAGGAAAAACACTACAGAGTATATTCAGGAACAACGGGTACCTGATAAACGCAGTCTGCAAATTCCTGCACAACAGACCTAAACAAGAAGACACAATACACCCAGAGACTCTAGCCAACTGCCACACATTAAAGTCATCTCGGCGATAAGGACCACATTACTCCAGCCCCTCAGCATCATGGTAGCCAACAAACCTACCAACACACTGAAACAGCTCCTGATGAATTTAAAGGACCCTGTACCAACAACCAGCAGAATGAACATCATATACAAAATACCTTGCAAGGACTGCACAAACATTACTTTGGACAAACGGGCAGGAAACTAGCTACCAGGATACATGATCATCGGCTAGCCACCAAAAGACATGACCAACTATCACTGCTATCCATACACACAGATAAAGAAAGATACAGTTCGACTGGGACAATACATTCATCCTGGGACAGGCTAAACAAAGGCACACACAGGAATTCCTAGAAGCCTGACATTCAAACTGGAACTCCATTAACAAACATATAGAATTGGTCCTCAGTTACCAACCTCTCAGAAACAGGACCGGAAATGATATCACCCACCACACCAAGTGAGGCACATTAATAGCGAGTAGAACAGAACACGAACATTTCAGTGGAAGCTTCACTGATGATGTTACCTGAGATCAAATCAACCAGCTCAGCGAGCAAATTTACAACCAGATATAATGCTGCCCATGCTACTATCAGAGCTATTGTGGATCAGATCATTGGCTTCTGTAAGATAGGATTTTGTTGTCTGCACCTCTAGTGGGGTTTTCACAACTGGATTGACAAAGGTGGTATGTCCTAAATACAGAGGAAATGAGAAACTGACAGCAATCCTCAGGGTGAAGATGAGGATTATGACACTGATGAGTATGAATATCCAAGACAGCATGCTGGAGCAAAGTATCATTGAGTGCAAGAGGCCAATTTGAACCACATTAAAACACTTTAACTGTCAAAGTTTTTGATGGTTCTATAGCAAGCAATTTCACCTTGTGCAAAGGACATATGAGCCTGGTTACTTTTGCAATCCTTGACCTTTTTCTGTTGTCCATATGATTGATATCGAGTGTACATCAGGCATTTCTACTTTCAAGTATCTGCACATTACAGATCCTACTGACTGTTATGGAAAAAGCTGCAGTCTGGTAGGCAGAGCACTAACATCGCATTATGCTAAGCTTATGTAGCTCCAATGACTTCAGTTAACATAGGAAATCTCAGAGTGTTGCTGTGAGGTTTCTCATGCTAGGCAGTAGGTGGAAAGGAATCCTAAGGCATCTCCTTTTGAGCCTTCCACCACCAGCTAGCCTTTAATATTTCAGGGTGCGTGTAGACTACTAAATTGCCTTAATTTCTTGAACATCCTGTATGACAATATTTAACCTGAAAGAGGTAACATTTGGTGCAGTTTTCTCGGCAGACCACGGCGCTTTGAAAGGGGCGATGGACACGTGAATTCCCGTTGTACATTTCCTGACAGTGTACTCTTGAAATGCTGACTAATCAAATAAAGCTTTAGCACCAAAAATGTGTGAAATCATCACTGATTCTGTATTCTCACTCACAAAGGTGAGAGGGAGTATGGAGAATGTCTGCAGGCCAGATCCTAATACAATCCCTATATGTTGCTTTTAGTCTCTGTGATGTCCACAATAAAGTGCAATGCCTTGGCTGCAGTCATCATTGTCAGAATTCATAATATTTGATCTCAGGAGTCTATCTGCAGCCAAGGAGTTCATTGCTTGAGAGAGATGAGAAAGGCCATTCCAAATTATTTCAGCCCTGGAATATCTGCAGAGATTGCTCATCTCTCACATGGGTGCGAATTAACCGGATCCAAACATGACAAAGACACTAGATCAGAATTTTTAAGAGTGCAAGTGTATATATATTTTGAAGAGTGCAAGATATTTTATAATGATGTGCCCTCAGTAAGCTTTTTTCTTCCTTTCCCTCCCACTATGTGTAAATGCAATCCTGACTTGTAGAGTGCCGGAAGGCCAAGGAGACATGGGCAATTGTCCAGCAGAGCATTTGGGCCTACAGAGCCCAGGCCTGATTATTATATCCTGCCCAGAGGAAGGTTGACAGTCCTCAGCTGAAACTACTGCAGCATTGCATGGTCCAGGGACTGCATGGTCCAAGCACTTCTGTAATGTCCTCAGAAGAATCTTTTGAGAGGTCCTGTATGTCTCTCATCTAGTAAAAGGTTCAGGCAAAAGACTTATCAATATTTGTGAACTCTCAGAGGATGTAGATGTGGAGCTGAGAGTCTCCACTGGTCTCTATGAGGCAGGGATTAACATTGTGCTGCTACTGTCTGCATAAAGAAAGCCAGAGAAGTTTTTGTGAAGAGGAATAAAAGTTTGGCATCTCCTCCACTTCCCGTTCCTCTGCCTTTGAACCCCACACCTCCAATCACCACCAGGACAGAACCCCACGGGTCCTCACTTATCATCCCACCAACCTCCAGATACATCGTATCATCCTTCGTCATTTCCGCCACCTCCAAACACTTCCCACCACCAAGGATATATTTCCATCCCCTCCCCTATCAGCATTCCGGAAAGACTATTCCCTCCGCAACTCCCTCGTCAGGTCCACACCCCCCACCACCCCAACCTCCACTCCCGGCACCTTCCCCTGCAACCGCAAGAAATGCAAAACATGCGCCTACACCTCCCCCCTCACTTCCCTCCAAGGCCCCAAGGGATCCTTCCATATCTGTCACAAATTCACCTGCACTTCCACACACATCATTTACTGCATCTGCTGCACCCGATGTGGCCTCCTCTACATTGGAGAGACAGGCCGCCTACTTGTGGAACGTTTCAGAGAACACCTCTGGGACACCTGCACCAGCCAACCCAACTGCCCTGTGGCTGAACACTTTAACTCCCCCTCTCACTCCGCTAAAGACATGCAGGTCCTTGGCCTCCTCCATCGCCAGACCATGGCAACACAATGCCTGGAGGAAGAGCACCTCATCTTCTGCCTAGGAACCCTCCAACCACAAGGGATGAATGCAGATTTTTCCACCTTCCTCATTTCCCCTCCCCCCACCTTATCTCAGTCCCAACCCTCGGACTCAGCACCACCTTCTTGACCTGCAATCTTCTTCCTGACCTCTCCGCCCTCACCCCCTCTCCGGCCTCTCACCCTCACCTTAACCTCCTTCCACCTATTGCATTCCCAATGCCCCTCCCCCTACTCCCTCCTCCCTACCTTTTATCTTAGCCTGCTTGGCACACCCTCCTCATTCCTGAAGAAGGTCTTATGCCCAAAACGTTGATTCTCCTGCTCCTTGGATGCTGCCTGACCTGCTGTGCTTTTCCAGCAACACATTTTTCAGCTCTGAACTCCAGCATCTGCAGCCCTCACTTTCTCCTAAAAATGAATTAGCATTGGTGGTAACGTGAGAGCAGTGCAGCGCAGAACTGTGAAGCTTACTGGGTTGGTTGTATCTTCACATCTATCCATCCTACATGAGGAGTGTGCTTTTCTCCATCTAGCTCAAGAATTTTCTCCTCATGTGGTATGAGGAGCCTTACATTTGCCACACCTTTTCCGCTGGTCTTGACACCTTAGCCCAGTTATGAGACACCTTTTCCTGCAATGAGACGAAGGAAGAGATTGAGAATGGTAGAAGTAAATGGAAGAGCAGTTAGTGATGATGTAGGAGTAGGAGAGTGAGTAGAAAATGCAGAGGACAGGAAGGGCTAGTAGTTTGGAAGGATGACGTGGATGAGAGATTGAGTGGACATGCTGCATGCAATAATGAGAGTTGTAGTTTATGACCTTGGTAAGAGGCGTGTACTATTGCAGTAATAGTGAGTGGTGGCCTTGTGATGTAGCATGGATGAGTGTGAAGTCGCATAATAAAATGGTGGCAGAGTGCAGAAGATCATTAACCTCTTTATATGTTGTTGTACATTTCGTTTTACCCTAGGCACAGCACTAAAGCATTGTCCTCTCCATCACCCTGTCCACTACCACCTCCAGCTCCCTGTTGGGGCAAGGTGCCAACTTCCCTTTTTTGGCCATGTCCTCTGTGATAATGAGTATCACAATGTATAGGGCAGTTCCTGGCCTGTTCCTTGGCACACAGCTTCACTTTAAATGTAGTGCCAATTGATAAATGCCATGAGGTCCTGACAGTTGCAAGCACTTCCACCTTGTTGCATGGAGGGTCCATAGAGCCCAAATGCATAATTAACAAAAAGAAAGAAGATTGCATGAGAAAAGTCACCCTGACTCATGGCAAACTAGGGTACACTGAATCTTAAACGAAAAAATACTTAACACAAATAGGAAAATTCAACCATTTTTAAGTTTTTTTAAATCTCTCCACAGCTTTGTTTGTCTCTTCCTATTTCTATAATCTCCTCCAGCTTCATTGGTTCCATTTCTGTTTAAGCGCCTTGTGCATTCCCTCTCCATTTAAGCTATTATTTGTGAGGCCATGTCTTCAGCTGCTGTAAGCTCACTCTGGAATTCACTCTTAAATGTTATTTGTCACCCTCTCCTCCTTTGCAACCCTTCTTATAAGACTCATCTATTTTGCTGAGCTTTTGTTACCTCTTTTAATCTACTTTGATTGACATCTCTAATTTTGACATCTTTGTGATGTTATTGTGAATGTAAGTTGGTGGTTACATTAACTATTGTTAATTCAAATAATTACTCCCATTTGTCCAGTCATTCTGTGCTACTCTGGTAGAGATGTTTTAATGAGCTAATGCCTATTTAAAAAGTGGACCAAAGAATGTCATATGTTGGATACTGATTGATCCTCGTAACTTCCATACTTAAATATTAACATGTTCTCTTTCAGTTCAGAGCAGATACCTAAATTTAGTTCAAGGTTATGCTGAGGATCACATGGAGATGCTCTTTGTCATGCTGAATGTGTGTTTAATATCACATTCTTATCTCAATTAATTGGATACCATGTGTCCCAAAGCATTGTGAAAATCAGGTCTAATCAAATCATTGTCAAAGAATAGGTTTAAATTGAGCAAATTCAGTTGAACTTATTATTAGATTGAGTAATTTTACTTAATCAAATTCAACTTCTCTGAGTGAAGTGTATTGCTGTTGTAAATGCCACATTGTAGAAAACTGATAAGAAGCCTAAAATGAACATTATATACTTTTCCCTTAAATCGATTAGAGTAAGAGAGTTTTGAAATATTTGTACATCATTTTTTGCATTGAGTACTCAGTTTCTTTTCCATGTAAGCATATTTTACAATGGTACAATTCGTCCCTCACAATAACGTACTTTGCCATCTTCTTTTTAAATCCATATGTGCACAGTAAGCTGTGAAGCATTGATATACTCTGATAGTTCTTTAGTTCAGGCAGAAGTTCCCCATACAATTTAATTTCTTCTTCATAAAGTTTTGCATTCACTAGAACTGCTTTTCCTTTATCATCCCACTGAAAAACAATGATAATAGCATACATTTTATGGTGTCAATTCAATATATTTACTACAATAAGAAATTGAAATTGCAAAACAATGCATTACTTTGTGTAAACCATGTTTGTATTCCAATATTTAAATCATATCCATACTGAACCATAGTATACAAAAATAATTACTGTCTTTGCTTTAACAGAACTGTAGTTTTTTTTAAATCAACAGGAATATTGATTGTTTGTCCCCAGGCTACATTTATCACTTTGGAACTGAGCCAACCAGGCAGCTGTGATATATTCCCACAGGACAGGAAAATCATAACATGATCCCGGTAATTGTCAGATGTTTAGTTATAAAGAAGAGTCATACTGGTCCCAAAACATTAACTCTTTTTCGCTCTCCACAGATGCTGCCAGACCTGCTGAGTTTCTCTAACTCTCTCTGTGGTTGTTTCAATAACTGTGAGCTGCACTAAATCTGTGTTTTTTTTCATTCTCGTAGCAAAATTACAGCTTCAGTTTCAAAGTACTCCTTTTCCTTGCATGTGTGAGTGCCTGCAAACCAGCATAACATATGAATGTATGAAGTAGGAACAGGAATTTCTAATTGGCAGCTTAAACTTGCTCTGCCATTCAATAAGATCATGGGTGATCTGATTACTCCATAATTCCACCTACTCTCGATAACCTTTCACTCCCTTATCCAAAATCTATTTAGTTCCGCCTTAAAAGTGTTCAATGACTCTGCCTTCACCATTTACTTTGCTTCCACTACTTTTTGAGGCCAATTGACTCTCAGTGAGAAGCAATTCCTCATCATCTCTGTCATTGGTGACCCCTTATTTTTAACAGTGACTCTTTGCTCTAGACTCTCTTATGAAGGAGGAAACATTGTTTCCACATCCACCTGGTCAACAGCTGTCTGGAGCTTATATGTTTCAATCAAGTCACCTCTCACTCTTTTAAAACACAGTGGATACAAGCCTTACCTATACAACCTTACCATGTAAGTCAATCCACGCATTAGCTCAACAAATCCCTCTAAACTGCTTCCAAATAATTTATGTCATTCTTTAAATAAAAGAGACCAACACAGTACAAAACAGGAATTTCAGGACAAACACAGCAGGTCTGGTAGCATCTGTGAGAGAAAGCAGAGTTTACATTTCTTTGGTACATAGTACTCCAGATGCGGTCTCACCGTTGCCCAGTATAACTGAAGTGTGATCTCCATACTTTTGTATTAAATTCTGCTTGCTACAACATTCTATTAGTCTTCCCAATCACTTGCCTGTATCTGCATGCCCATATAATGATTCACATCCCACGACACCCAGATCTCTTTGAGTTTTGTAATTTCTCTTTATTTAAATACTGTTTTTTTATTCTCCCTGCTAAATAGTGCAATTTCACATTTTCCTATATTATATTCCATTTGCCAGATCTTTACTCCTACACTTAACCTATCTAAATCCTTTTGTCCTCTTCAGAACTTACTTTCCTACCTACCTTTGTGTGATTGGTAAAGTTAACAATCAAACCGTTGGTCTCTTCATTCAAATCATTCATATAAAGTGTAGGTTTTGACTGATTAAAATGTAAATCCCAGAATTTCTTTCAGGTCAGTCAATGTGGCATTTTATAAATTCCTACTTTGGAAATAAACCAAAGGTGTCACGTCAAAAGCTATTGTGAAATTTATGGTCTCGTGATTTAGGGAATAACATTCTGACGTGGAAAGTGTCAAAAATCACATGACACCAGGTTATGATCCAATAGGTTTATTTGAAACCACAAACTTTTGGAGCCTTGCTCCTTCTTCAGGTAGCTAGTGAGAGAGAATACATCGGACAATTAATTTACAAGTATATGGATCAGTCTGACTCCAGGTTAGGACATAGACAGACTTTAAACAAGGCCTCACACCTAAAATGCATTGTCTGACATGATATGTAACCTCTTTTATATAGATAAAGTCTTAAGTTATCACAGGGCTGTAACTTGAAATAAATTCTGGGATTTACATTTTAATCAGTCAAAACCTGCATCTCCATTCTAACTAATTAAAGACTTAACAGCCATCTAGGTTTGTTCAATACATTTGCATCAGTTGTATGACTCTTTGATCCATATACTTATAAATTCACTGTCCGATGTATTCTCTCTCACTAGCTACCTGAAGAAGGAGCAAGGCTCCAAAAGTTTGTGGTTTCAAATAAACCCGTTGGATCATAACCTGGCGTCATGTGATTTTTGACTCATTCCACGTCAGAATGTTATTCCCTAAATCATGAGATCTTAAATTTCACAATAGCTTTTGATGTGACACCTTATTAAATGTCTTCTGGAAATCTAAGTATAATAGATTCACTAGTTTCCCTTTATCCATAGATTATCACTTTCTAAAAGAACTCTAATAAGTTGAGTTTACTTTCACAAAGCCATATTGATTCTGCCTGATTACTTTGAACTGCTTGAATTGTCCAGCTATAATGACTTTAAAAATAGCTTCTAACATTTTTCTGTGATATATATTAGCAATTAGGCTGTAGTTCACTGCTTTCGGTCTCCATCCCTTCTCAAGGAGTTACATTTACTGTTATCGAATCTAATGGAAACTTGGAGGGAATTTGGTAAATTAAAACCAGGTCAACTATCTCACTGGCTATCTCTTTCAAGATCAGAAATGAGATCCATCAAAATCCATGGATTTGTTCACATATTTGTTCAGTACTATTTCTCTATTGATTATAATTTTCGAGAATTCCTCCCATACTTCCAGTTGCTGATTTATAGCTATTTCTAGGATTAGAATCCCTACTGTGTGGAAACAAGCCCTTCAGCCCAACAAATCCACACCGACCCTCTGAAGAGAATCCCACTCACACCCATTCTCCTACATTTATCCCTGACTCATGCACCTAACGTATACGTCTCTGAACACTATGGGCAATTTGGCACAACCGATTCACCTAACTTGCACATCTTTGAATTGTGGGAGGAAACCATCGTCCTCAGAGGAAACCCACACAGACACAGGGAAAATGTGCAAACTCCGCACTGACAGTCGCCCGAGGCTAGAATCAAACCCAGGTCCCCGGTGCTGTGAGGCAGCAATGCTAACCACTCTGCCACCATGCCACCCCTAAATGATGTTACATTTATCCTCTATATTGAATGCTGATGCAAAATACCCATTCAATTCAACTACCATCTCATCATTTCCATTATTAATTTTCTAGACTTACTTCCTAAAGCAAAGCTCGTTTTGTTATCTCCTTTTAAAATATCTAAAGAAATTCTGTTTATATATTACTAACTAGTTTTCTCCTGTGTTTTATGTTTCCTTCCTTATTAATCTTTTCATATTCTCTCCAATCCTCTCACATACTACCCACCTTTTCCCAATTATACGCATTTCTTTAAATTTGATACTGTCTTCTGCTTTTTATGTTAACTGCAGATAATGGGTCCTGTCCTTGGAATTTTCTTTTCCTGTTGCAATGTATCGTGTGTATCCTGAAATAATCCTTTGTTGCGACTGCCACACTGTTTTTGAACGCTTACATATAGCAAAAGAACTGTGAGTTGATTCTTAATAACAGTAAAACAATAAGTTTCATTTATTTGATATAATTAGAACAAAAAATACACTGTGAACTAATGATAAACACTACAAATCTATCTTATGTTTTAATTTTGATCATATACCACCACAATAGAACAGGCTCCATGTGGTATTGTTGTCTGGTCTTCCGATGGTTTCGGAGGTGTCTTTTCATTTAGTGGTTATTTTCAATTTACCACTCTCCTGTTACCGCTCAAGTTACTGCTCCTGAGGGTGGTTTTGCAGCGATTCTTATACTCCAAAGTCTTCGTGCCCTTTTGGGTGAGGCTTGATTATCTTCCAATGGATTGATTAGGTTTGATCATCCTGATCAATCGAACTCAATCAGGTGTTGGCATGCTGATGGCAGGGTGGTCCTTAAATATCCATTACTGGAGGTGCTGAGTGCATGTAGCTTCCCCCAAATAAGGGTGTGAGGTGCCTCAGTGTCTGGTGCACACCTTGATGTCCTGATTGTCCTGCAGGCGACATTCCATTGACCCATTCAAACCCAAATTCAGGTGTGTATTGTTAGGGTTTGCAGCTGACAGGTTTGTTTGCAAACTTTTTTTTATTTCAAAAATATACTTTATTCATAAAATATTCATAAAATATTTGATACACTGTACATTTGGTAATGCCATGCATATGTCAACATTTACATACACAGCTCAGAATTTTCATTATTACATACAGATCTGTGCATTTCTCACTCACATATTGAGCTAAGGCGTCAGCAGAGCCCAAATGACTGCAGGGCCCCCTGATCTTCTTTAGACAGGCAGATGTTAAACGGTGGTCTTTCCCCACCGCGCCTTGGCGGCAGCTGCCCCAAGATTCAGCGCGTCCCTCAACACGTAGTCCTGGACCTTGGAATGTGCCAGTCTGCAACATTCAGTCGGGGTCAACTCCTTCAGCTGGAAGATCAACAGGTTTCGGACCACCCAGAGAGCGTCCTTCACCGAGTTGATGATCCTCCAGGCACAGTTGATGTTCGTCTCAGTGTGCGTCCCGGGGAACAGGCCGTAGAGCACGGAGTCCCGCATCACGGCGCTGCTCGGGACGAACCTCGACAAATACCACTGCATTCCTCTCCAGACTTCCTCTGCATAGGCACATTCCAGAAGGAGGTGTGTGACAGTCTCTTCCCCCCCGCAGCCGCTTCGAGGGCAGCGTGCGGTGCGGCTGAGAGTCTGAGCATGCATAAAGGATCTCATAGGCAGAGCCCTTCTCACCACCAGCCAAGCCATGTCTTGGTGCTTGTTGGAAAGTTCTGGCGATGAGGCATTCTGCCAAATTGCTTTGACAGTCTGCTCAGGGAACCACTCGACAGGATCCACCCTCTCCTTTTCCCGAAGGGTCTCAAGGATGCTACGTGCTGACCACTTCCTGATGGACTTGTGGTCAAAGGTGTTTTTCTTCAAAAATTTCTCCACGAAGGACAGGTGGTACGGAACGGTCCAACTACTCGGAGCGTTCCGCGGCAGCGAGGCCAGGCCCATCCTTCGCAACACCGGGGACAGGTAGAACCTCAGTACGTAGTGACACTTGGTGTTTGCGTACCGGGGATCCACGCACAGCTTGATGCAGCCACACACAAAGGTGGCCATCAGGGTGAGAGTGGCATTGGGTGTATTTTTTCCCCCATTGCCCAGATCTTTGTATAGCGAGTCCCTTCGGACCCGGTCCATCTTTGAACTCCATATGAACTGGAAGATGGCCCGGGTGACTGCAGCGGCGCAGGTTCTGGGAATAGACCAGACCTGTGCCACGTACAACACCAATGACAGTGCCTCACACCTGATGACCAGGTTTTTTCCCGTGATGGAGAGCGACCGTAGCCTCCATCTGCCCAGTTTCTGCCTCACTTTACTGATACGCTCCTCCCAAGACCAGGCGCACGCCCCAGCCCCCCCGAACCAAATACCCAGCACCTTCAGGTGGTCGGTCCTGATGGTGAAGGGGATCGAGGATTGGTCGGCCCAGTTCCCGAAGAGCATGGCCTCGCTCTTGCCTCGGTTTACCTTGGCCCCCGAGGCCCGTTCGAACTGGTCACAAATGCACATGAGTCTGCGCACGGACAGCGGATCCGAGCAGAAAACGGCGACGTCATCCATGTACAGGGAGGCCTTAACCTGCAGGCCCCCGCTGCCTGGAATAGTCACCCCTCTCAGGCTCGCATCCTTCCTGATGGACTCGGCAAATGGCTCTATGCAGCACACAAACAAGGCAGGAGAGAGAGAGGGCAGCCCTGCCTGACTCCAGATCTGACTGGGAAGCTATCTGATTCCCACCCATTGATTGAGACTGCACTGACGATGTTGGTGTAGAGCAGTCTGATCCAATTGCAGATTCCCTCCCCAAAGCCCATTTTGGAGAGAACATCTCTCATATACCTGTGTGATATCCTGTCAAAGGCTTTCTCCTGGTCCAGGCTGATCAGGCAGGCGTCCAACCCTCTGTCCTGCACGTAGGCGATCGTATCGCTGAGGAGTGCGAGACTCTCAGCGATCTTCCTGCCCGGCACAGCACGGTTTGGTCGGGGTGAATCACCGACCCCAGAGCAGACCTGACCCGGTTGGCGATTACCTTTGACAGGATTTTGTAATCCGCATTCAACAGTGTGATCGGTCTCCAATTTTTGAGTTCCTCCCTCTCCCCCTTCCGCTTGTAGATGAGGGTGATGATGCCTTTCCTCATGGATTCGCTCATGGTACCCGCCTGAAGCATACTGACATACACCTCCAGCAGGTCCTGGCCAATCAAGTCCCACAGAGCGGAATAGAGCTCGACCGGTAAGCCGTCGCTTCTGGGAGTTTTATTCTTTTCAAGGGACTCGAGGGCCAGAGATAGCGGCTGGTCCAGCCTCTCGCGTGTTCTGTCGTCTAAGACCTCCGTGATAGACGATAGGAACGACTGGGAGGCCGCGCTGTCGGTCAGCTTCGCGTCATACAGACTGGCATAGAAGGATTTACTGATCCTCATGACGTCAGCCTGAGATGACGTTATCGAGCCGTCTTCTTCCTTCAGGCTGCTGAGCACAGAGCTCTCTTTGTGCACCTTCTGGAAGAAGAAACATGAGCACGTCTCGTCCTGCTCCACCGAGCGGACCCTGGACCGGAAGATTATCTTGGAAGCCTCCGAGGAAAAGAGCGAGGCTTGCTGGCCCTTCACCTCCTTGAGGTCCTCCGTGACATCGACCCCCATCGTCTGCAGCAGGAGCAGGTTCTGCATACTTTCCTGGAGCTGGGACAGTTTTCCCCGCCTCTCTCTCGCCTCCTGAACACCTTTAAGGATGAAGAACCTCTTGATGTTCCCTTTAACTGTTTCCCACCAGTCTGCTGGAGACTCAAAGAGGGGCTTCATGGTTCTCCAACCTGCGTAGTCCCTCTTGAGCTCCTCAATGTTTCCTGGGGTTCAACAGCTTTGTGTTCAGCTTCCACGTTCCCTTACCCGCCCGCTGCTCGTCCTGTAGGTGACAGTCGGCCAGCAGGAGGCAGTGGTCAGAGAAGAACACCGGCTTGACGTCGGTGGATCTGACCGAGCGCGTTCGGGACACAAACAGGTAATCTATCCTTGAGCGGATAGACCCGTCTGCCCGTGACCATGTGTATCTACGCTGTGTTCCGTCTGCAGGGGTGCTGAAGACGTTGTGCAGCTTAGCATCTTTTACCGTGTCCATCAGGGCTCTGGACGTGGCGTCCAGTTTACTGTCCCCCCCGCCGGATCGTCCATCTGCATCAATGATGCAGTGCAAACTATCTGAGGGCAGCTGCAGCCTGCAGTATGTTGATTGACACAGTCACTTTAGTCAAGGCTGGTTTCATTTCCCAGCATATTTTAGTCAGATTCATCATAAATTTATCATTTTGAGTGGCCTGACCGGTCACACCCTTAAATGTCTGCCACTGTGTTTCTATTGACTTATCCCTGGTCAGATCCGAGTGAATTTTCCTGCCACCTATTTCATTAAAATTAAAAATTAAGTTTCAGTTGCAGGTCTGAGTTTTCAGAAAAATTGCTATGAATTTCATTGTTAGATTATATGCCTGAATCCAGCCCATACTTTTGGACAGAAAAACTTCCTCTTGGCGCACTGAATGAACTACAAGTAAAACTAATTTGGATAACTCCAACCTAATTCCTAGCTGGCATACCTCTCTTCATGGAAACCTTTCAGCAAAGTATATGTTAGGCATGCCCAACACTACCATGTTGTTTCCTGCATGACAACAGGTTCTTCACTGTGCCACAGTCCAGGACATAAGTTGTGGGCATGATTAATGTTTAAATGCATTCTTAAATGTGCTTCACTTGCTGGCATTAGCCATTTGTTTCAAATTGAATGTTTTACTGATGACCATTATTGTTTTATTTACAAACATTACAACTGTCTATTCTTGATTCCCCCACTTGTGTACCAATTTCTCTAGTAGATAGCTTTCACAGTGGAACAGCAAACACAAAGGAAAATAAATAGTCCATAGCAGGAGTTACTAGAACCTCAAAAAGCAAAGTTAAAAATTACACAACACCAGGTTATGGTTCAACATGTTTATTTGGAAACACTAGTGTTCAAAGTGCTGCTTCTTCATCAGGTGGTCGTGAAATAGGATCATAAGGCACAGAATTTATGGTAAAAGATTACAGTCATACAATGATACATTGAACAAACCTAGATTGTTAAGTCTTTCATCTTTTAGAATGGGTTTGCTCATTTCGGTTCTTTAATATGCAAATCTTAGAACTTTTTTTAAGTCATTTTTCAAGATAACTTATGGTTTTATAACAAAAAATGACATTTCAGCTCAGACAATGTGTGTGTAAGGTTAGAATCTGTCTGTACCCCAATCTTGAGTCAGACTGGTTCTATTTCCAACGTGGAATTTACAAACTATTAGAAGAATTGACTGCATGCATTGGCTCGCAGGTTCTGCATTTTTTGAGCAAAATAGAGTGTATCTGCAAATATAATTCTGCAAATACAAATTCACCCCATAAACTTATATGTATATGTGCATGCAGGGGGGAGAGAGAGAGAGAGAGAGTGTGAGTCTGTGCACATGGGTGAGTGCATGTGAGAGAGAGTGCATTTGCGTCTGTGCAAGTTGATAAAGTGTATATAGGAGTGTTTTGAGATATAAGCCTGTGAGAGGGTGCATGCATGAGTGTGAATGTTGGGGGTGTATATGTGTGCATATGAGAGAGGGTCTGTGTGAGTTTGTGTGTGCAGCATACAACGTATTATCGATTAGGATAAGCACCTCGCCAAGAGAGCCCCTACGCCTCCACTTTTTACCTTTAAACAACTACCCAACCTTAAACAGATTATTGTTCGCAGCAAACTGCCCAGCCTTCAGGACAATATCGACCACAACACTGTACAACCCTTTCATGGCAACTACTGCAAGACGTGTCAATGTATCAACACGGATACCACCATTACACTTGGGGACACCACCCACCATGTATGTGGCAGGTACTCATGTGACTCAGCCTACATTGTCTATCTCATGCTGCAGGCAAGGATGCCCCGAGGCATGGTACATTGGTGAGACCAAGCAGACACTACGATAATGGATGAATGGATACTGCACAACAATCGCCAGGCAGGGGTGTCCCCTCCAGTTGGGCAACATGTCAGCGCTCCGGGACATCTGGCCCCGGACATATGGGTGACTATCCTCCAAGGCAAACTTTGGGACAGGCAACAACGCAAGTGGCCAAGCAGAGGCTGGTAGCAAAGTTCGATACTCACACGGATGGCCTCAACCAGGACCTTGGGTTCATGTCATACTACAGGTGACCCCACTGCACTATATACTCTCATATACTCACACAGACCCTCTCTCATTCACAAGTTACAAGACATATGCACACACATATACCCCCCACACTCACACCCACACATGCACCCTCTCACAGGCTTATACCCCCACAATCACACACTCTACCAAGCTTGAACACACGCAAACACACACGCCCTCACGTGCATTCACACTTGCGCACACACTCACACTTGTCTCTCTCTCTCTCCTGCACGTATACATACATATAGGTTTGTAGGGTGAATTTGTATTTGCAGAATTATATTTGTTGATACATTCCATTTTGCTCAAAAAATGCAGAACCTGCAAGCAGTCAATCCATGCAATATTTTGTAAATTCCACTTTTGAAATAGAACCAGTCTGACTCAAGATTGGAATACAGGCAGACTCTAATCTCACACTTTTAAGGCATTGTCTGAGCTAGGATGTCACCTTTTCTTATAAAGTCTTAACTTATCTTGAGAATATGGCTTAAAATAAGTTCTGGGATTTACATATTAAAGAACCTAAACCAGCAAACCCATTCTAAAAGATGAAAGACTTAACAATCTAGGTTTGTTCAATGTATCATTGTATCACTGTAATCTTTTGTAAAATTTTGTGTCTTATGGTCCAGCTTCACAACCAATTGATGAAGAAGCAGTGCTTCGAAAGCAAGTGCTTCCAAATAAACCTGTTGGACTATAACCTGGTGTTATATGATTTTTAACTTTGTCCACTCCAGTCCAACACCGGCTTCCTAAGATCATCAAAAAGCAAAACCCTCAGCCACACTGGATACGAGATATGGCTACATGTTTTGCATATTACTAATTTTCAAATTTTGGAAGAAAAGCCTTGCTGTTAGCCTGTATGGATGAAGAGGAGAAACTGTCACACTGATCTAGTAGTGGACATGCTTGTGAAGACAGGAGCTACAGAACACTTGTAGCAGGGCACAGACTTACATAATTTTGATGTTACCTAATCTACCACTACCCAATATTGGACCTATGCGTTGTATGGCAGCAGCACAGACAGAGACACTGTTCACACAGGAGGGGTTAAATCAAAGTTTAAATTTAAAAATATAGGTAAGCTGATGTTATGTTATTGAAACATAGGAAAAAGTGTTGGCATTTTAGTCCCTCAGCTGACCTATATCCTAGTCCACGTGCTCCTCCTTGGTCCAATATTCCTTAGGACAGTACCTTTGGTGAATAAAAAAATCAAATTAAATATTCAAAATTAACAAATGTTTGAACATCAATTGCCATTTTAGAATTCAAAACTTCTAACATTCTTTGAATACATTTTTCTAATTTCACCAAAGGTCTGGGCTACATTTTTAGCTCATTCCTCCTCTTACCCAAATTGTGAAAAGTGTTTCTCCTAATCCACCTAACCTGTTCCTGTTAACACCTTGAAAACTTTGATCAAGTCTCCTTCAATTTCCTAATGTCTAATTTGTTAATATTGTGTTCAAAGCAAAAGCAAGATTAGTATATAAGATCATATAGATCATCTACAATGATTCACTAAGATAGTGGCTTTTGGGGTTCTGAGCTTGTTCCGGAGTTGTCAGAAGGTAAAATTAATGTTCCAGACATAACTACAAGCAACCAGGAAAAAAAAGATACATTCCCAAATAAATATCGAATAATGAACCAGTTTTATCTTGTAATTTTGTTAATTCATATATTCTTCAAGAACGTGCAAGTCCAGCAAATATTTTAAATTTCAAGGGGCTAATCACTTGCTTACAGCTATTTTATTGATGTGCTGACTTTGCAGTTGTAGTCAGTACTCTCATTTTGCATCCTGATGAACCCTCTTGAAACAAATCAATTTGTCAACACTAGGTATGCAGTCATACAAAACTAGCTTATGAGAATATTGGCTTTCTAAAGCCATGAGAGAAATAACTAACAATGCAAAATGCTGTCTTGTAGCTCTATCATTTTAATTTTCAAATTTAGTAATGGTGCACAAACAAGTTAACATAAAAGTCTTGCAGAATATTAGAAATGTCCTTGTCTCTAGCTCAGCAGTTTTAGATTAGATCAGATTCCCTATGGGTATGGAAACAGGCCCTTCGGCCCAACAAGTCCACACCGACCCTCTGAAGAGTAACCCACTCAGACCCATTACCATATATTTACCCCTGACTAATGCATCTAACACTATGGGCAATTTAGCATGGCCAATTCACCTGATCTGCACATCTTTGGATTGCGGGAAGAAAGGTTCAAGTCCCGCTTTAGGACTTGACAGTTATATAAGGTGCATTTGTAATAGTTACATGAGTCAGATTATGAAGTTGTAAATCCTGCCAATACTTGGTCAGAGTGGGGAATGTCTCCTGGTCAGCTACTTCATCATGTGGGGCCCATCAAGCTATATCTCTGACTCCCTATTCCTGGAAGTGGGCAATATGCATTTATTTTGGTTGTCTTATTCACTACCAATCATGGTGAGGGAACTGCAGAAGAGAAATGCAGAGCTCTACATAAATGCCAAGCTCAGTTGGTGGACCAAGAACAAACGACTCTGGGGCAATTACTGAAAGTCCCTGAAACAGTCTCCTTCCACTTTAACCAGTTGTAGTTTCCATCCAGAGAAGAACCATTGATTTCCACCCCATACTCACACAATTATTAATCTCTATACCATTATCCAGAAAGTTAAAAATTGCCAACTTTTGATAGTGACCTGTGCCCAACAGTGCCGGTTGCAAAACCCCAAAGCTGCAGGGAAGGTGGATGTAGGAGTTAGGCATGACCTCATACGTGAATAGAAAAATCTCAGCCTGGACTCCCTGCCTTGAGGAATCATTGCACAGACTCTCGGCCTGGGTGAAGCCCAGCGCGAACTCCCTGTTTTGGAAAGACTACAATGCTGAACCCTCAATTTTCTAATTTATCCCTAAGATTTTGTACTTAGTTGTCTTTGTGCCTAAGAATGCACCGAAAATGGCGAATGTGTACATGTGACGATAAAGTAATTCCGAACAAAAAAAGGGCGGTTTCTACCTGCGCACTGGGCCGCGTTGCTATGGCAATGAGGCTGCACTTACCGTTAGGGCTTGCACCTCTGGCTTTTCTATCAACGTTGACAGTTTAGCGAAAAACTGCGGCACTGGCGCTTTGCGCGGGTTAGACTCAGGTTTACTCTCGCTGGATGACATATCTTTTCCCCAGACCGCCGTGGCGTTTTCACATAATAACGGGAGAGCGGTGAAGTGTGTCTGTTTGGTGTCGGTTAGAGCGAATACAAAGTTCTGGAGCTTTGGGCTCGAGCTGCCACTTGCGAGATCCGACTAATGCAGGGAGACACTACAACACCAGTGTTTCTCATTTCAGCCGAAGGTTCTTTATAGTTTAATTCATATATATATATATTTTTTAAAACAGTTCAAAATACTTTAAATTTTTGCAATTACGATTTATTGTTTAAAAACAGCCCTTGAGTTCAATACGGTTTAAACTTTGTAAAAGAGCTCTTATTTCATAAAAATGAGAATTCCCTTATGTTTCATTGGTAAAAACACTGGTCTTCATATTTCAAAGGCATATCCAAGCACTCTTAAGTAGACTCAAAGAAAATTTACAGGGCTGATGTCAGTTATTCATGTTGGCGAACAGTAAGACATCCTTCGAGGAAAAAAAATAGGTTTTCCCCAAAGTTTGGTACCAATTTACAACAGCTGTTCAGTTCCTTCCCTCCCCCTGTAACAGGTCTTTTCCATCGCTGTTCTCACAGAGTCATGACAACTTTAAAGCCCCGAAATGGGGTCACAGGGCGAAAAGAAAGTTTGGAAAGCACGTGGTGACTAGAGACAATATTTTGAAACGGTGAAGTGGCTTGAAAAGGGAATAAAATAATATTTTGAGGTGTAAGGGAATTAAAAACGTAGTCATATATTAGATAATCTTCAGTAAGGAACTCAAGGGAAACTTAGTGATTCATAAAGTGGTTAATTTAGAACTAGCTACCAATATCAATAATTTATTTTTATAGTGCCCCTTGTAAACTGGTTATACCACAGAAGGAGATCATTCAGCACATCAAGCCTTGCCAGTTTTCTGTAAAATAATTCTAACCTCTCTCCTCTGCCCTTTCTCCATTTCTGAGCATTGTTTGCCTTTCAGGTGTTATCCATTGCTCTTTTGAAAGGTGCAATTGAATCTGCCTTCGATATCCTTTTAGACATTGCATTCCAAATCCTCATCACTCACTGCAGAAAACTGTTTATCCTTGTGATGTTTAAATTCATTTGCCTCTGGTTCTCAAACATTCCAGCAATGGCAACAGTTTCTTTCTACTTTGGCCGGCCCATGATTTTGAAAACCTATCAAGGCGTTCTCAATCACAAAAAATATATTGCTCCACAATTCTCTGCCTTAAATTTCATCTTCCACGGATCCACCCTTTCCCCCATCCTTTGTCCATCACCATCCTCCTCACGTTTAATTTATGAGTTTTGTGTTACTCCATATTCATTGTTTTCTTGTACTCATTCTGTGTCAGGGAGGTTTCAGTTCTCTGGGATCTGAAAGTATCCTTCACAGCAAAGGATTATTATAAAATCAAATAAAATTCTGTGCCATGAAAAAAGAGCTGGATTCTATGGAAAAGGAACATACTACTCATCTCACCCCAAAAGAAATATCAGTTCCAAATGGACCAACACTAAACAACCCTGTACAGCAATAATGTACCAGGGCAGTGTAATAACAAGCTGAAGGTCGGACCTCTGCTTCTCAGTGGACAGAAAGTCACATTTTTAAGAGCTGCTGGCCAGCTCGATGGGCTAAAATCTCCAGCTTTCCCAGCAATGCTAGAACTCAATAGTAGCTCACTGCTGAAGCTTCAAGGACAACAGTGCCTACCAGGATGAGCTAAATCCCTAGCTTTTAGGATGCAAAGGGATCAGGTACCGTAGTGGGAAACAAGGATAGTTTTGGAGGCTAGATGGAGAGAAACAAATGGTATTGATGATATCTTGGGTTTAGGGTTCCTTGATGCATACAGGATAACCACCAAGCCCACTATTAAATTCAGGTTTAATTTCTCAGTGACCCATTTAAAAATAATCTTATTAAATAAAAACCTGTCTTGCACTCCATCCAAAATTTTTTCTTATCTCAATTTAAAACAGAACTAAAGTAATAATGCAGAACTACTGTTTTCAATTCTAATTTTCGTGCAAAGTTTGTTGGTTGTAAAATTAAAGTTTGAGATTCATTTTCAGTGTTATTGACTTAAGTACCTCACATTTTACTGTTCCTTTATATGTGTACAATTAGACAGTATTCTGATGGTGCTATGAAATCAAAATAGAGATTGATGGATTTTCATTATGCAAAGATACTGAACCAAGTGGGACAAAGTACATTGAGTCAAGAACATTAGCCATAAACTAATTGAATGACAAGAGAGTTAAATGCCCTACTTCCTAATGTTGCTACATTCCAACATTGCTATCTGACAGCAATGATGTAGGACCAAGGAAACTCCATGTTTATGATGTTCTGATATGGGTACCAGATTGAAAGATTGGTCATATACTTGGAGCTGTGAGAGATACTCAGGAAGTGGGGAAAAAAGTAGGCTGTAAAATAGCTCCTTCATAAATCAGTTGCACTCAGCTGCTCCTTGCAGCAGTCACTGAGGAGTTGTCTATGAATGTGATGCTGACATTTTCCTCCCTGTGCACTTAGCTCCACAGCAGCTAAAGCAACCATGTCTGTGTCCTTTTAAACACAGAGATGTGCAGGGCTTGGCAAGCTGCACTGTCCAAAATGCACAAGATGGACTATATTGAATAGCCTCATGATCTGTCAAGATGACCATTGTGATACAGGTATGTATATTCATTGTAACAATACGCTTTGTGATATTTGTTCGTAGGGGTTGGTTATCTCAGTTGGCTGGATGGCTAGTTTGTGATACTGATTTACAACAACAGTAGGTGTTCAATTCTTGCACCACTTGAGGTGAAAAAATGCACCATGAAAAACTCTCTTTCTCAACTTCTCCCCTCACTTGACCCTCAGGTTAAACCACCGCCAGTTATCTCTCTCTAAAGAGAGAGCTGCCCTATGATGCAGTAGTACTATGATAGTACTTTACCTTTTATTATGTATGCAACTCTATAGAGGCCACTATCTTTGGCAGTCACAGGATATCAGTTGACATTTTCTTTTCACATCCAGGACATATATTGACACAAAATATTTCCTGTGAGTTTGGATGACTGAAGTATAACAGACTAATGCATTGTGGAAATTTCCATCAAATCTGGTGTTAAATTAGAGGATTCTTTGCATGCTGTGACAAAAATCTCCACCACTGGTTCTATTTTTATAGGATTAGGTGTGGAAACTCACAAAGCAACATGGGTACCATTCCTTTCCTGTTTGAAAAACCACCCTCCCCATAAATTTGGGTGAGGCATCCCATTTTGTGTTAAGAAGACTGTCTATACATGGGATAAAAAAACTTCATGAATTTCCAATCCCATTAAAACCAGTTAAATATTTGTAGACCAAAGAAAAAAGAAAATCACTTATCATTGAAGAAATTGTTGAGATTTCAGATTAGAATACTTCCCATTTTTGCACATTTCAGCAAATTTTGGCAACAGCTATGTTTTACATCTTTTTGTTATAACTAACCTAGATTGAATTGTCAAGTTAACTGCTGGGAATCAGGGTGCCAGCGCTACTGGATCAATTTAAATTTATTTAGAATAATGCCCCAGGTATTCAACCTGGTAGGTGAATGATGGTAGAAACCTGAAAATCTTTTGGACATTTGGCCAAATTAGTTTTAGGTTGAAAACTGCTGGAAATTGACTGCTGTCTCAATTCATTGGTCACAAAAACAAGTTGTTTCGACTTTATGCTGAGACCAATAACTATGGGTTTTACTTTGCATTGCACTAAAACTTAAATGTGAAGAAAGCATCCAACCCCTATAACACACCTCTTTAATGATACACTCATCCACTCCTCAGACGAATCACTGAAATCTGTTTATTTCAATTAACAGAATTAGTTCCGGTTATTCAAATTAATTTCTTTACAATTTAGCCAGAAATAGGTATGACCTGAAAGTTTTCTCTGCCTTTTTACAATATTGGTTGTTTAATTGACTGACCTGAATCATTGCATGGGTGCTTGAAACTATCCAACTGAGATATATGTATACAAATCCAGTAATCCATACCAGAAATGTTGAGAGGTCCCTTGCTAGCAAATGCGACAAAGTAAATAGGTTCCTTTTCCAAATTTGTGCAATAAGCTTTGCTGCTGATCACATTTAAATTCTATGTATGTTGCCATTTTTTAATTTGGCATATTGAAATTCATCTCATTGTTTGTACACCTGATTAAAAACCTATGTTACTACTACTTTATAATTTGAACTTGCATGGTATCTATAATGTGAACATCTGAATGTCAATGCTTTGAGGCACTCAGGTACCACTGTCTGAAATTCTCTCCCTAAATCCACTTGTAAGTTTTTCCAGACGCTCTCCTCCTTCGAGAACTTGTACATCAGTTATTGTAATGCTTTCAACTGGGGGAAACCCCACACCCCACATATGCACATTCTGCTCCATACATTTCCCCACCAATTCCACCTCTCACATATAATTTATCTGTTTTATAAGGTACCACAGTTAGCTAAGCAACGCCTATAGACAGGAGCTGCATTGATTGCCTCCTCTTTTTCTCCAGTTCGCTTCCTCCTGTTCCTTCTTCTTCATACTGTATATCTGGGATCAGGGTTATGCACTCATGGTGGCAAGATTGTGGAGGATACAACAGACCACAATGGTTTGTGGCAGTATTCTGGAACATAGTGCAAGGCTCCAGAGTGGTCCAGAAAGTGGAAGTGTTGCTTGAACAACCTAAAGGTCTGCAGGATGGTAGGGTCTCTCATGTACGCTGTCTATGCATGTATTACACATCAAAGAAGTGCCAGATAGTTAGTTGCCATTTAGACTGAAATGCTGATAGTACAGCAGACTGACACAAATCATCATGATTGGCAGAACCAGGCATGGACCTGCATGATGCTTGAGTATGATCATGCACTATATTGAGAAAGTTGAAACACGGTGTGGTTGCAGTATAGCTCTGAATTTACTCGTGCTCATAAAGTGATGTGAGCAGTCATATGCACCTTTTACTTTTGGGGAAACTCTTTATCATAGTGAAACTGTGTCTTCACTCTGCACATTTTGTAGAATACTGTACAATGTATTTCTCTATTTTGCACATAGAGTGTCAGTCATCTCCCTAAAATAAAACAAAATTCATGGGAAACTGTAGGATTTTGTAGATATCGCCTGCTCCAGCCTGTAGGTAGCCTCATACAAAAAAGGTTGAGGCCACAATCACCTTTTCAGTCTCCCCAAATCTTGAGGTTTGGGATCTGCTGGCAAGAAGTGGCAGATTTCAGTGCACACCTTCTTTAAGAAATAGAAACATCACATACTTTTCTTAGGTTGAGATAGGAGAATTGTCACAGATTCATTCTCCCTGCTACATGGAAACTACAGTACCTCTGACTTGGAGTAGAGCCAGACTCCTTTAACTCAAATTGAAGACCGTCATCTTGTGCCTCATCATCCCCTGCAGACAACCATTTTAAATTGGTAATTAAATTAGAAGTACAAACCTCCACTAATACTTCATTTCTAATCAATGAGGGGAGGTGACAGCATATTTGTGTTATCACTGGATTGCCAATTCAGAGACCCAACTTATATTCTGGTAGCCAGGGTTCGAATCCCCCTACAACAGGGGGTAGAATTTAATTTAAATAGAAATCTGTAATTAAAAGTCTAATGATGACCAGGAGTTATTAAACCTCTTGTTTCCTGCCGAAAACTATGGTCCTTACCTGTTCTGGCCCATATTTGACTCCAGATTCACAGCATCGGTGAATTGTAGGTGACCTAGCAAGCCACTCAGCTGTATCAACTATGAAAACATCTCAAAAAGGGAATGAAATCAAATGGACCACAGGCATTGATGAAGACACCAGAAAAAACAATGGCAAATTTTTAGCCCTATCATCCTTGTTGACATCTGTAATTTTGTGGGATTTGGTGGAGCTGTCTCACAAACTAGTTACTCTGGTCAGTCGTACTCACAGAATTATACCTAACACAGTATGTCCCAGAAAACAGCATCACCATCTCTGTATATATCCTATCCAACTGGCAGGACAAACCAAACCAAGTGGTAGTGTAGTGGGTGTACACAGTTGCTTTAACATTGACCCTAGACCCATTGACCCTAGACCAAGGCACTACATCATATATGGTTAAGGAAAGACTGGGCATCGATGAGGTAATGTGGGCTATCCACAGCAGCAGCATTGTACTCAAGCATAACCTGCAACCTCATTGCCCAGCTTATTCCCCGTTCTACCATTACCAGCAAGCCAGGCATTGAATCCTGGTTCCACAAAGTGTGCATGAAGGCATGCCAAGAGCAGCATCAGGGAACTTAAAAATGAGGTGTCAACCTGATGAAGCTACAAAAAAGTACTGCTTGCATGTCAAAACAGCAATTAATGGACAGGGTTAAGCAATTCCTTAACCGATTGATCTGATCTAAGCTTTGCAGTCCTGCCACATAGAATCATAAATTATGGTGTACAAATAAATAATTCACTGAAGGAGTTAGCTCCACAAATATCCTCATCCTCAATGATGATGGAGCCCACTGCAAAAGACAAGGCTGAAGCATTCAAAACAATCTTTAGCCAGAAGTGCTGAGAGGTTAATGCATCTCAGCCAACTCCAGAGGTCCCCAGCATCACAGGTGTTAATTTGATTCACTCCATGTGATATCAAGAAACAGCTGGAGGCATTGAATACCAAAAACGTTATGGACCCTGATAATATTCCAACAAAAGTACTGAAGATGTGTGAACTAGAACTTGCAGCACCCTCAGCTAAACTGCTCCAGTACAGCTACACCAATGGCATTACCAGACAATGTGGAAAATTATCCAACATGTCCTGTATACAAGAAGAATCCAACTGGCCAATTACGACCTAATCTATTTACTTTAAGGTGTCAGTAAAGTGATGGAAAATCATCAACAGTGAAAGTAGCAAGTAACTTTAGGACCACAGAAGTGCCAAGCAATGGCCATCTCCGATGAGGGAGAATCTAACCATCATGCTTTGACATTCAATGACATCACCATAGCTAAATCCCCTGCTATCAATACCTTTGGGGACAATGTTCCTTTAAGTTGGTTGGAGATACTGTGTCCACCGATCACATGCATTGACTTCCATATACAGAAGTCACTGCCTTTCAAGGACCTTGGAGGTCTGCAGCAAAAGGAAAAAGTAGGGAGAATGTAGCCTGGAGGTTGCCATTGATCAGAAACTGAACTGGACTAACCATATTAATACTGTGGCTCCAAGATGCTTGAAACACTCGCCTCCTGACTCTTCAGAGTCTGTTCACCATTTACAAGGGATAAGTCAAGATTGGGATGGAATACTCCCCACTTCCTGGATGAGTGCAACTCCAACTCAAGAAGCTTGACATCACCTAGAACCAAGCAGCCTACTTGATTAGCACCACACGCATAAACATTTAGTCAGTACACAACCGATACTCAGAAGCAGCAGGGTGTCTCAAGCACAAAATGCATTGTAGAGTTTCACCAAGGCTCCTTTGACAGCACCTTCTAAAACCATCACTGTAGTGATTGGAATGAGGTCAGCCAGGTGGATCTCATAGAATATGAATTCCCCGTTTGGGGCTGTTAACCTGGTCCTATCAGGGAGTCCTAGCTGACAGATATAAGTAGGAGTATAAGGGGTTCTGTTGACTCTGAGCTAGCTGGGTCAGTGTCATGTACTGTGCACGTGTAAATAAAGAGTGATTTTGTGATGGAATGCCTACCTTCGTGGAGTTATTTCAATGACCAATCCCATGTAAAAGGACAAGGGGGAGGGGGGGCAGATACAGGGAGCACCACCACCTGCAAGATCTCCTTCAAGAGATTCACCATTTAGATTTGGAAGCATATCACCATTCTTTTAGCATCACTGGGTCAAAATCCTGGACCTTTCTCTCTAAAACCATTGTATGTCTACCTACACCACTCATTAATATACCACAGGTAGTTCTCCTATAATGCCATAATTGCATTCCAGTGAAACCTTGCTTAATAGAAAATCGTTTAACATAAATAATGGGGCCTATGAGGAAAGTAGGGTTGGGGCAGACCAACAAAACATATAACTCACGATCACTCAAAAATCACCCAAAAGTCTAACAAAATGTATAGCACAACCTAAATGAAAGTTTGAGTCATATTTATTATTGAAACAAAAGTAAATTTGACAGATTACATTGAAAAAATATTGTTAATGCAGATGATGATAATCATCACCACCTCCATGTGCAGTTGTGGTTGCAGAAGTAGGTGGCTGAGATTGATTGTTTTCTAACTGTTTCTTGGGGGTGGTTTAAAAAAGACACTCAGTTTATGCTGCTTTGCCCTTTATCTTCTATCTTGAAGAAGCCATTCATAGGGTGCCAGTTGATATAAGGAACAAAGAAGAACAAAGAAAATTTACAGCCCAGGAACAGGCCCTTCAGCCCTCCAAGCCTGAGCCAATGTACTGTCTAAACCTGTTGGTCAATTCCTAAGCATTTGTATCCCTCTGCTCCCCGACTACACATGCATCTGTCCAAACACATCTTAAATGAATCTACCATGCCTGCCTCTACCACCTCTGCTGGCAATGCATTCCAAATGTCCACCACCCTCTGTGTGAAGTACTTGCCGGTGTATCCCCCTTAAACTTTTTTACCTCTCACCTTGAAAGCATGACCTCTCGTTATTGAATCCTTCACCCTGGGAAAAAGCTTGTCTCTATCCACCCTGTCTATACCCCTTCTTGGTTTTGTAAACCTCAATCAGGTCCCCCCATAATCTCCTTTTTTCTGAAAACAAACCTAACCTACTCAACCTCTCTTCACAGCTAGCACCTTCCATACCAGGCAATATCCTCTTAAACCTTCTCTGCACCCTCTCCAAAGCGTCCACATCCTTTTGGTAATGTGGCGACCAGAACTGTACACAGTATTCTAAGTGCGGCCGAACCAATGCCTTGTACAATTTTAACATGACTTGCCAGCTCTTATACTCAATACCCCATCCAATGAAGGCAAGCATACTATATGCCTTTTTGAATGTCTTATTGAATTAACTATTACCCTGCTGCATTCTGTGTTATAATCATTGTCCTCTAAGAGCTGCAATTGCCTCTCAATTTCCCTCAGGACAGAAGACAAAAAAAGAAGTGGAAAGCTCTCGTGGTACTTCATCCTGGGTTTCATCTTTTTCATCTCCAGCTTCCATTTCCCCCCTCAGCGTCAAGTTGTTGTAGATCAGCTGTAGAGAGGTCTTCACCGTGGGACTCAAGCAGCCCTTCAATATCCTCAACTTTCCACTTCTTCAAAGCCAACCTGCTTTGCAAGGGCAACACAATGTTCTTTGATTTTTGGGAGCTTCTCTGACAGTTCACATCCTTTAAAATCTTGAAAAAAATCCAGGAGAAGCTGCCACTAAATTGCATGGGGCAGTCCTTACTGACCTCACCCCAGGCCTCCACAATAATGTCAATAGTATTTTTGATGTTAAAGCTCTTCCAAAATTGAAAACCTTTTTTATCCTTATTATTCCCATCAGTAGCTGCAATCAGCCTCTTGAATGTGCGCCTTAAACAATAAACTCTAAAAGCTGATATTGCACCCTGGTCCGAGGGTTGAATGAGAGAGATTGTGTTTGGATGTTGAAGTAGCACTTCAATGTTTTCAGAAAACTCACTGATGGTGGCAAGGTCGCTTGGCGCATTATCCAGGATGAGGAGAGCCTTGAAATTCAAATTTTTTTGCCTGCAATACTGTTGAAAAAATATCTTCCAAAACACCAACAATAAGGTCAGAAGAAATTTGCCTGGAACACCATCACAGGCTTAAGCTTCAAGTCTCCAGTGGCATTGGCATGCAACAGCACAGTCATATGATCCTTTGCCACCTTAAAGCCTGGAGCATGTGCTTCATTCTTAGAAATGTAGGTTCTTGCTGGCATTTGCTTCCGATATAAACCTGTCTCATCCAAATTAAAGATTGATTTAAGGTGTAGCCTTCTTTGTCAATTTTTTTTACTATGGGAGGAAATGCCAGCGCATGCATCTCGCCTGATTCACAAATTGACTTTACATTATGGAATGCAGAGCGGTACTTAAAACCAGCAAATTACCCCACTGCTAGCACTTAAAGGCAGGCACTCTGCAGGATTTTGAGCATTTTTTTGTTGAGAAAGGTTGTCTCAGCTCGCTTTTTTGTTTAATCTTCTATCCAACACTTTGAAGCATCTCCATCTCCTCAAGTTCCTTTGGCCATGACCTCACAGATTTGCTGGCACTCAGACTTGCTCCAGCAATACAGCTTGCTTTAATCTTTTCAGTGTTGCCTCTAATGGTGCATAAGGTAGACTCCCTCATTCCTGTTAAATGAGCTTATCACATGTTCTCTCCTTTTGCTCAAAATGCTTTATAACATCTAGCTTTTCTTGCTGTGTTATAGCCTTTCTTTTGTATTCACCACCCACAATTTTATCACCAGCACATTTTTTCTAACATTTTTGTCACTATGCACCTTCATTTTTGCCAAAAAAAGGATACTCTAGGAGTAGACTGTGTGATATATAGGTACAAGAACAAATTAGAAAGGCAAATGGTTTGTTTTAGAGTAATGCATTTCTGCAGGAATTATACAGGGCTTGTACAGGAAAATTATACAAGGATATTCTTGTCTCAGAGAGAGAGCAATGAACATTCATTAGTTTAATTTTTGAGATGAAGCTGCTCAATGTATAATACTGTACCTCTCATATGCTCTAACAGTAGCTGACATCAGTGAATGTGCAGAATGGTGTGGAGACTTCAGTGCTGATATCAATGCATGCGTAGAAAAAAGCATGTGAAATGATCGCCGCTGAAATCACACTATTGTGAACAAAGGTAAGCGGGCTCGAAAATACTGTTCCCTAATTTTCAGTAATGTTATAGCCAAATCGTGCTGTCAAAACACAGTCTCTGAGAAGTACCTGTACTGTTTGATAGTATTGCTGTTTTATCTGCAACTCACCGCAACCTTCTCAAGGGCAATTAGGATGGAGAATAAATATGGGCTTAACCAATGTTGCCCACATCTCGCGAATGAATAATACAAAAACTCTTAAATGCCGCTAATGCAGGGGGTCCTTTTTGCTTTCAAATGTATGTTTATCTGTGCAATATTTAGAGAGGGCATTAACTGGAATATTCAAGTCAAAATGGCAATCCATGTATTTGTGTTATCTACTAATGTAATTGTTTAATTTTATAGTTCCTGATTTGTATGTTTTTGAAATACATTTTTATAGAACCAGTTTAAATTTAAACCTTGGACATTTCAATATGATAAACCTGGCAGTTGCTGCATATTGAGTTTGAGTTTGAGGGATACCTTCCCTTCAGTCTTTCCAAGGATCTTAATTATTGTTTATACTTATATTTATGGTGATGTCAGTGTTAGAAATTTAGATCAGATTTGAAACTCATCAATAAAACCTCTGTTTCCAGAGGATTAGCTAAAACTCTTCCGGAGACCAAGTGGTGCATAAAATTAAATCAAGTTCCTGCAGCTAAACAAAATAGAGACAAACCTTAATGCAATGGTCTGAACCACCGTAGGGTTGTCTACTCAGAGTTAAACTAGTCCAGTTTCTTTTGCTGACCTTGATGACCTTTGACTGGGCATGTCCAAAACCGTGTACAATAAGCAATATTTTTATTTTAACAGGGATGAGGTTTGTAAGAAGTATACTTATTCCAATATTGCCAATGTTTAAAAATAGAAGAAACAACACACAAAGGGATTTGGCAGAAAGCTTTATACGTTTCTAGGCCCGGAACATTCAGTTTCCTGATTTTCTTTCAACAGCAGCAGGGGTGTAATTGAACCATGTGTAAAAGCTTTCTCAGCTGGATCCTCAGTTTTCCAGATGGGCAATAACAGTTGAAGTTGTCACATAGACATTTTCTAATCAACCTATTCAGTGATATTGCTACACTTGCTCTGGAGCAAGTGGGACTTGAACCTGAGGCTTCTGCTTCAAACGGAAGGACATTGTGAATACATCAGAAGAGCACTTAAAGCTGTCACATTTTTAAATGTTGTTTTTTATTTAACCTTTGTTTTCTAATCAAGCTGTTCAGAGATGTTATTACACACTTTTGGAGCATGTGGTACTTGAACCCGGAACTCCCAGGAGTAAGCACACTACCACTTAAAGTTGTCACATAATTTTAAAAATATTAACCCAGCTTTCTATTCAACCTGTTCAGAGATGTTATTACACACCTCTGGAGAAGGTGAGATTTGAACCCAGACCTGCTGGTACGGGGATGAGAACACTTGCACTGCACCACAAGAACCCTCAAAGTTGTCACATAACTTTAAAAGAAATTGATTTAACCAATTTTTCTAATCAACTTGTTCAGCAATGTTATTGCACACCTCTGGTGCGGATGGGACTTGAACCTGGGTCTGTCAGTCCAGCAGTAGGGACATTACCCAAAAGATTCCTCAAAGTTGTCACAGAAGAGTTGCCTTCTTAATTGCTCACACCTTCTGGGTTGTTAGTGCAATCTATTGATTTTATCAAGGTTGACAAGTTGAGACTCAGATAAAAAGCAGGTAACGCCAGCAACATAACAGCAGTAATATTCCTGAGCCTGATGTGCGTGTATCCCATAGCCACCATGGCTGCATTCTTTCTGCAATCACACTGTACCTGCATTGAGTGCTGCCTGCACATGCAAATACCTTTAAATAGATGGTAATCTGCTATGAAATCAAAATGAAATCACGGAATTATAGTTTCAGTATATCCTGCATTGATTTTAATAGCAGTCCAGAGATAGATGATGACTCTGGAAGGGTTGGCATCCTTACATACAAGGTGCAGAAATCAAGTTATTTCATGCAATTTAAAAGAGACACTTACTTTAAACTAAATAATTTAATCCATTGCTTCCTAAGCTACTTTCCAAGGTTATCCCTTTTTAATACTTGAAAATTGATGTGAACCCCAGTAAAGACAAAACAGCAATAAAGCAACATTAAAAAATGCAGTAAAGTCAGTACATACTCATTAAATAAGATGTAATTTGTTGAAGCTTTTCATCTTGCACTCATCAATACAATTCAGAATTGTCCTGACGTGTGCAAGACGAAAATCTTCAGAATGTCTTTTTCCAATAATATTCAAGTTTAGGGTGTCGGTTTGCTTGCTGAGCTATAGGTTTGATATCCAGACATTTCATTACCTGGCTAGGTAACATCATCAGTGGCGACCTCCAAGAAGCGAAGCTGTTGTCTCCTGCTTTCTATTTATAGCTTTCTCCTGGATGGGGTTCCTGGGGTTTGTGGTGATGTCATTTCCTGTTTGTTTTCTGAGGGGTTGATAGATGTTATCTAGATCTATGTGCTTGTTTATGGCGTTGTGGTTGGAGTGCCAGGCCTCTATGAATTCTCTGGCACGTCTTTGCTTAGCCTGTCCCAGGATAGATCTGTTGTCCCAATCGAAATGGTGGTTTTTTTCATCCGTGTGTAGGGCTACGAGGGAAAGAGGGTCGTGTCTTTTTGTGACTAGCTGGTGTTCATGTATCCTGGTGGTTAACTTTCTTCCTGTTTGTCCTACGTAGTGTTTGTGGCAGTCCTTGCATGGAATTTATAGATGAAGTTGGTTTTGTCCATGGGTTGTACTAGGTCTTTTAAGTTTGCTAGTTAGCCACAAAAAGACATGACCCCTCTCTCCCTCATAGCCCTACACACGGATGAAAAAAAAACACCATTTCGACTGGGACCACACATCTATCCTGGGACAGGCTAAGCAAAGACATGCCAGAGAATTCCTAGAGGCCTGGCACTCCAACCACAACACCATAAACAAGCACATAGATCTAGATGCCATCTATCAACCCTTCAGAAAACGAACAGGAAATGACATCACCACAAACCCCAGGAACCCCATCCAGGAGAAAGGTATAAATAGAAAGCAGGAGACAACAGCTTCGCTTCACTGGGAGGTCGCCACTGATGATGTTACCTAGCCTGGTAATGAAATGTCTGGATATCAAACCTACAGCTCAGCGAGCAAACCTACACCCTAAACCTTAACCTGAGCTACAAACCTTCACAAACCTTGCAATATTCAAGTTCTTTGCTACCAAACTATTATCATCATTAAAATTCACGTAGATTGACATATGATGCATCATCTGAACATGAAAATCATACTGCCATGAAAGGTGAAATATAGCCATTATATTGTGAATAGTAAAAGTTTGTTTCCCTAAAAACAAAGAATCCTGCTTTGCACAATGAAACCTTTAGAGGGCAGCATATGTTTATTCAGAATGCATAATACCCTTTTTCAGAAAATATAATTTATATGGATAGCTTCTCTTGTGCACCTCCTCAGTCAATATGTGAAATGTATTTTCAGTGAATGTCAAAGTCTGCTGAACAGCAGATGATTGCCAAGATAATTCCGCTACAATTTACTTACAACTGCTTGCACTTATATAGTACATTTATTATAGTAAAATGTCCGTGAGAGTGTTTTCCAACAACTTGAGCCATAAAGAAATATTAGGACAGGCTTGGTTAAAAAGATGAGTTTTAAAGAGCCTCTTAAAAGTATAGAGAGGCTGAAAATGTTTTGGAGGGAATTCCAGAATTAACAGTCGAGGCAACTGAAAGCACAGCCACAATAGTGGATTGAAGACAATTGACAATGCAGGAGGGGCCAGAATTGCAGGAGCAAGGGATCCTCAAAGAATTGTTGGATTGGAGAATAATGCAGAAGCAGAAAAGGTGGGGGTGTGTTAATGGTGGGAAAGTGGGATTTGAGAACAAGAATGAAAATTTCACCATCAAAATACTGCCAGACTAAATGCCAATTTAGGTCAATGAGTATAAGTGTAACAAGAAAATGGGGAGTGTGGTGCTGGAAATGGACAGCAGGTCAGGCAGCATCCAAGGAGCAGGAGAATCAACATTTCGGGCACAAGCCCTTCACCAAGAGAATGGAATGATGCAAGTTAAAGTATGGTTAGCAGAGTGATGGATGAGCTCAAATTTACAGGTACAAAGGTTGCAGGATCTTTGGATAGTGACGTAGTGATAGGGGGGATTAGTTAGTAAGGGGAGTAGACAGGTGTTTTTGCAGCCATAGACTTGACTCCAGGATGGTATGCTGTTTCCCGAGTGCCAGGAACAATGATGTCAGGGATGGTCACAGTGTATTCTCAAGGGGGAGGATGAACAACTAGAGCTCTTATCCATGTTGGAACCAATGAAGAAAGAGAAATGATTGATTGATTTATTGTCATGTGTACCGAGGTACAATGAAAAGCTTTGTTTGTGAGCAGTATAAGCAGTTCATAAGAAGCTAGAATGTACAGTTCAAAAAAACTTGGATAGCGGCATATAGGTTACATTACACAGGGCATATGTAAGGCGAGATCAGCTTTGGCAAGATCAGCATTTTTGAGGCTAGAGAGTCCATTAATCAGTCTAATAGTAATTTTGACAGATTTAGAATTTAAATTTAAAAGTGTAGTATGGTTATTAGAAATGTTAGAGTCAGGTCTACTGTAAGGAGCTTGCAAGGAGTTGCACGGTGTCAGCACCATCTTGGCAGGATTGAAATCCTACCAGCCAAATTTAATGAGTTAGGTAGGAAATAAAAAAGAACGGGACTTCAAATATAGTATTCTTCCAATTACCCCCAGTGACATACAGTAATGAGTATCCAAAGAAATGAAGCATGGCTGGTGAGATGGAACAGGAAGGAGGACTTTAGATTCCTGAAGCATTTGGACTGTATTTGGGAGTGTGTGACCTGTACAAGTTGAATGGGTTACATCTGAATAGAAACGGTGCCAAACTTTTTGTAGGGAAGTTTGCTATTGCTGTTGGGGCAGAATTAAACTAAATTAGCAGGAGATGAGATCCTGACTAATAATTAAGAAGGGAAAGAAGCTGAGATAGAATTAGAAATTAAAATTCTTGTAAGTCAATCTGGAAGGCAAAGGATGCATTGGCTAGCTATGAAAGAAATGAGTTCAACAAGGTTAAGTGGAATTAAATGCAAGGAGCTTGAGGAATAAGTTAGGCAAGCTAAAGACATAGATAGCTATATGGGAGTATTATATCATAGCGGTCAGGAGAAAGTGAAAACCGCTGATTCTGGAGGTGAGAAGTGGGAAAGTACAGCCAGTCAGGCAGCATCCAAGGAGCAGGAGAGTCGACGTTTCGAGCATAAGCTCTTTATCAGGCATGGGACACATTCCTGATGAAGAGTTTATGCCCTTAAGATTAACTCTCCTGCTCCTCGGATGTTGCCTGACCAGCTGTGCTTTTCCACTGCCACACTTTTTGACTATGATATCATAGCTATCTCCAAAACTTGGCTGAAACATGGGCAGAATTGGCAGCTCAACATTCCGGTTTTACATAGTGTTCAGATCAGATTGAGGAAGGGTTAGTAGAGGAAGAAGGGTCGCAATATTGATCAAGCAATCAATTATAGCACTGAAGAGGAATGACATCTTGGAAGGATTGTCAAATTAAATCATATGGGTAGAAGTTAAAAAAAGATACAAAAGAGGAAAACACGCTGTTAAAAACATAAGAACGAGTAACAGGAGTGAGCAATTCAGCCCACACGAGCCCACTCTTCCATATAATATAATTATGGCTGATGTTACCTTGGTCTCAACTCCATTTTCCTGTCCACTCTCCACTATCAAACTGTTACTAATTAAAATTCTGTCTATATCCTCCTTAAATTTACTCAATGTTTTGTTTTCCACCATATACTGGGGTAATAAATTTTACAGATTCACAACCCTTTGAGAAATAATTTCTCTAGGAGAAAGTGAGGACTGCAGATGCTGGAGATTGGAGCTGAAAATGTGTTGCTGGAAAAGCGCAGCAGGTCAGGCAGTATCCAAGGAGCAGGAGAATCGACGTTACGGGCATGAGCCCTTCTTCAGGAATTCCTGAAGAATTCCTGAAGAAGGGCTCATGCCCAAAACATCGATTCTCCTGCTCCTTGGATGCTGCCTGACCTGCTGCGCTTTTCCAGCAACACATTTTCAGAAGTAATTTCTCTCCATCTTTACTAACCCTTATTCTAAAACAATGATGTCTTGTTCTGGATCACCTCACACAAGGAAAGGTCCTGTCCACATCTCTTTTTGTCAATCCTCTTTTGCTGTTTATATGCCTCCTCTCACTCTTCTAAACTCCATACAGAATAGGCCTAATTAGCTAAGTCTCTCTTCATGAAACATATCTGGAATAACTCTATTGAACCTCCTCTGAACTGCCTCCAATGCAACTATATCCCTCCTGATAAATTCCTGATGAAGAGCTTATGCTCTACTCATCGACTCTCCTGCTCCTCAGATGCTGCCTGACCGGCTGTGCTTTTCCAGCACCACACATTTTGACACTAGCCCTCCTCAAGTAAGGGGACAAAATTGCATGCAATATTGTCGATGTGATCTCACTAATGCCTTGTGCTAGGTGGAGCTCGGCATGTACTATAGGTCCTTGCACAGTCACAGAGAGATATAGGTTTAAATATGTAATCAAATTTCAGAGAAGAGTATGAATAATAAGACAATAACTAAAACAAGACAGGGGACTTTGATTATCCAAATATCTCTTTGGAGGTGAGGCAGCTAAGCTAAATACTGAGCCACCATCCATGACTTGTCCCTTATAATTCTGATACTCCATATCTGATGCACTTTTGTCCTTCTGCCCACCTCCCTACCCTACTGAGCAGTTGGACCACTTATTGGGGGAGGCCTAACCAACAGAACTCCTCAGCAACTGTGGAGCTGACCTGCAGAAGACAGGATCTGGTATCCAACACTTCACCAACGTCCACTGTCCAACTTAACACCAACATCTGGAATAGGAAAATGGGGGCTTGGTTTGACTTCCCCATTATATTATAGACACTAACAATCAACTTCTCCATGTGCTGAAGTTCTTAATCATTGAGAAAAATAATACCGAAATTTTTCACAAAACTTTGATTTAAATAAAGCTCAGTTGGAATTACCTTTGGAGGAGAAAGTTCAAATGTAGGAGTGTAGATTTGTTCTTAGTTCAGTTGCAAAGCATAACACCATGAATGTGTTGTACTATAAATATCTTGGAACAAGGGTATAAATACCTGAAACAACCACACCTACCACAGTGGTTACTGGGTGGAATTGTTGTTTCAATATCATGACGTTACTGCTTTGGCAAAACAATGTAACATTTGTCACAAAGTGCTCTGCAGATTAAGGTGTGTAAAATTAGGTATAGGATTACAGAAAGCTGGGAACGATTTTAAAAACCATAAATCAGTTGAATACTTCTAACATCATTGTACACTACCAGCTTTTAACTTTTTTAACAATTTGATATTCTGAATATTTCAAAACCTATGTTTACTTTAGTTACCTAACTGATATTCAGCAAGAATTCAAGTGTTGTTTATGACATAAATGAAGAATGTCAGGAAGTGGTGAAATTATAAATTGTAAACCATCGATTATTAAAGGCTGTAGACCCTATAAGTGGTTTGGATTATGAGTGAGTTGTGTTTGGTAGAATGATACAATTGGTTGTGCAACAAGAAGGAGACTTATAGTCTTGAGCATTTAATCTGTGAGTATAGGACCCTCATTGGCAATGCTGGTTTGACCCAATGTAATTTTTCGGACTTTCACTGTCTCTTAGCAATGATAGGTATGGTGGAACAATCAGTAAAACAGGCAGAAAGCAGAAGTAAAAATTCATTGTCAACACAATTTGTCAATACAAATAAACATAGAAATACTTTGATGACTCCTGGATTTTTTTATAGAGCATCCCCCCCTCCAATCCCACTTCAATTTAGAATGAGAAACAGAAAATACTGGAGAAATACAGAATGTCTGGCAGCATCTTTGGAGAGAGAGTTGACATTTCGACTCCAATGACTCTTCTTTAGGACTGATGATTTCCCACAGAACGTTGAGCTTAAAGAGAATGATTTATATTGCTTAAGAGCTAGTGTCTTCACTCAGATTGAATGTTTTTTTGTCAGTCAGTCATTGCCCCTTTAATTATAGTGGCCAGATGTCCCGGTTTTGCCAGTCGAGTTCCATATTTTAATTAAATGTACTGGCAACGTGCTTAAAATAGCTCACATGTCCCAGTTCATTGTTTTTCTCTTTTTATATGAACAAAATAAGAGATTTCACTCAGCATTTCATCTTTTCACACAACAGCAGCATTTCTTAACTTTTTCTCCCACCTCATTTATGTCCAGCTCCAGCTGCTATAAACACATGCTAAAAACTCAGTTATGAGGACAGATTGTAGAAGTTGGGAGTGGTTGCATTAGAGGAAAGAAGGCTAAGAGAAGATTTGACTGAGGTTTTATGTAGAATACCTACAGTGTGGAAACAGACCACTTGGCCCAACAAGTCCACACCGACCCTCTGAAGAGTATCCCACCCAGACCCATTCCCCTACCCTATTACCCCCCTTACTAATGTACCTAACCTACACACCCTTAAACACTATGGGAAATTTAACTTGGCCAATTCACTTAGTCTGTGCATCTTTGGACCATGGGAAGAAACCAGAGCACCCGGAGAAACCTACACAGACATGGGGAGAATGTGCAAACTCCACACAGACAGTCCCCCAAGGCTGGGGTCAAACTGTCAGGCAGCAGCGCTAACCACTGAGCCACCATGGTTCAAAACCACTAGTAGGCTGGAAAAAGTAGTTGAGGCTGTTCCTGCTTATAAAAGGATCAAAAACCAGAGGGTGCAAGTTTAAAGTGATTTGAAAAAACAGCAAAACAATGACATGAAAATATACTTTTCATACACTGAGTAGTTAGGGCATGGAATGCATTGCCCGCAAGTGTGGTGGAGGCACTTTCTATTCAGGCTTTCAAGAGGATATTAAATCATTATTTGGATAGAAATAAAGTGCAAAGGTATGAAGGGAAAGAGAAAATTGGTAGTAAGTAATGCTGCTCATTTGAAGAGCTGAAAATAACTGAAGCAGACAGTGGGCTCAATAATCTCCATCTATCCCATAACATGTACTATTCTGTGAAAAAACCCTTTCAGCTATACATAGTAAATCAAAATGCCACTCAATCACTGACCAGTAAGCAACTGTGCCAGGATGCTTCAATGTAGGCTAAAATCCTTCTCACCAACAAACAGAGTTGGCAATGAAAGCAAATTTTATTTCCCCAGATAGATTGGTTCTCATTGGAGCAATTGTTTGCTGCCCTGGTTGGTTTGCCTTTCAGTGCCCTGGTTGGGCATGCTATTAGAACATTCGGACTGGCTAATAAAGAATTTGATAGACAACTGACTTTTGTTTCAATGGCATTTCTGCCTCATTTTGTTTATCACAAAATCCCAGAATCCTCTATTTTATTTTTACTTTAATGTGCAATGCACAATGGTAAAAGCACCCTTTATTTAAAAGTTTCATTTATTTTAATTTGTACACTGTGTTTTAACTATAAATGTTTGCAACTAGAAGCTGAGTTTTAAAGTGAATTTACAAGTGTGGGAGATTTTCTGTTTAGAAGGAAAGCTGTAGTGTTTGGAACGATCAGAACCTTGATTGGAGTTATTAACCTGGGCCAACCCTGGCTGACAGATTTAAACATGAGATTACGTTAGAGCCTGGGTGTCCTTGGAGAAGGAGCACGCGGTGTCCACCAACACCCTGGAGTTGTTCGGGGAGAGGTGGGTGCCGCAGGGAGTGGAGTGCATTATTTCCCCCTCCAACTCTATTTTGATTTAGTCCCTGCCCTTCCCTTCACTGTTTGATCACACAGCATTGCCCTTTGATGTGAAGGGCACTGCTTGTCACTGGCCACCTGGGTGTTTTCCTATCTTCCTGGTGGTGGAAATTGAATAAAGATTCGTGCACTTTGTCTCTCTTACTGTGTCTCACAACTGCACACACACACCATGGGTGCTGGGAAAAAAATAAGCACTACCACAGTTAGGCAGTAGTGTGGGGGTTAATAAAAAAAAGAAAAAGAAAAAAATAAATAAACAGGAATGCCCCTTCACTGTTTGATCAAAAAAAATTAAACAGGAAATTCCCTTTTAAGGCCAGAAAAAGGCAGGCCCTGTATCGACTGCTGCTGCACACCGTCCACCTCTTCTCCCTCATCCACCGTCCGGACATGCCTTGGCGTGCCCATTTGCCACCGGGCGGTGGGGATTCCCAGTGGAGGGCTCTCTATGTGGGAGTCCTCCCCCTTTCTCTCAGGGATCTGGGGTAGAGGGTGTTGCACGCAGCGGTCTCCTGCAACCGCAGATTGCAGTGGTTCACGGACTCCCAGCCCAACTGCTTGTTCTGTGGTGCTGTGGAGTCCGTGGACCACGTGTATATTGGTTGTGGGCGTTTGCACTCCCTTTTTGATTTTCTCCAAAACCACATCCTCTGCTTTTGGTTGCACTTCAGTCCCACACTCCTGATCTTCAGGCACCCGGTACGGAGGAGGGAGGGCAGGTCTGAAGACCTCCTCGTGGGTCTGCTCCTGTGCCTGACCAAACTGGCCATAAATAGGTCCAGGCAGCGGGCCGTGGAGGGGGTCTTGAGGGCCGACTGCCTGCCCCTCTTCCGCAGTTATGTTAGAGCCTGGGTGTCCTTGGAGAAGGAGCACGCGGTGTCCACCAACACCCTGGAGTTGTTAAGGGAGAGGTGAGCGCCGCAGGGACTGGAGTGCATTATTTCCCCCTCCAACTCTATTTTGATTTAATCCCTGCCCTCCCCTTCACTGTTTGATCACACAGCATTGCCCTTTGATGTGAAGGGCTCTGTTTGTCACAGGCCACTCGGGTGTTTCCTTTCTTCCTGGTGGTGGAAATTTGAATAAAGATTTGTGCACCTTGTGTCTTTCACTGTGTCTCACACCTGCACATGCACAACATGGGTGCTGGGGAGAAAATAAGCACTACCGCAGTGAGACGGTAGTGTGGGGGTAAAAAAGGGGGAAGAAAAGGGAAAAAAAATAAACAGGAGGGTCAGAGGTTCTATTCACTTTGAGAGCTGGCTCTTGAGGGAGCTGGACCAGTAAAAAAAAAGAAAAAAAACAAATTCAACAGGAGATTCAGAGAGTCTCCTGATTCAAGGGCACGGTTCTGAGCTGGCTGGTCAGAACCTATGTACTCTGCCCATGTAAATAAAGGGTGACAGGATATCAGCCTCTGTGCAGTTCTTTAAAAAGCATATGATCTTTTAGTAAGAAATTTGATTAAACGTGATAGCTCAAAACAGATCTGGCCTACCACTCTCAAGAGAGTCTGCACAAACACTAACTCTGCATGAGCTAAGCCCCTCAAGTACTTCGAGAAGAGTAAAACAACTGGTAGCGATGGTTTACTAGCTGAGTTATATTTAACTCTATGAGAGAGTAGCCATGATTTGGAGATGCCGGTGCTGGACTGGGGTGTACAAAGTTAAAAATCACACAACACCAGGTTATAGTCCAACAGGTTTAATTGGAAGCACACTAGCTTTCGGAGCGACGCTCCTTCATCAGGTGATCAGGTGATTGTCAATCACCTGATGAAGGAGCATCACTCCGAAAGCTAGTGCGCTTCCAATTAAACCTGTTGGACTATAACCTGGTGTTGTGTGATTTTTATCTATGAGAGAGAGAATCCACTGGAAACTGCTGCAGGTGTTTGAGAGTATGCTCTGGCTGGTGGCATGTGCAAATTCATGAGGAAAGGCATCATCACTCTCATCTACAAGCAGATGGGCAACAGGAGAAAATTAGAAATTGGTGATCAATGAAACTGCAGAATTTAGAATGCAAAATTCTGTTCAAGGTCATCGCCAACTGGGTCAGGTCTGCTGCGGAGTTGGCGATTCGTCCTGAACAGACCTGTACTGTACCTGGCTCTGATAACCTTATACTATTCAGGGATAAGATCACCTCTGTGCAGGGCAAGAGATGAACACCTACCTCATCAGCCTGATCCAGGATAGAAAATTACATATCAACATAATAGCTGTGCTTCTCAAAATAGAGTTTAGTAAAGGAATCTGCAATTACATCTGGCTGCTCTGAACAAACATCAGTTGTGCAGTTTCAATGAATGGGTGGAAATCAGCCAGCTTCCTGATCAGATCTCTCGAGTCATATAAGGCTGCTTTTTCTCCCCTGATTTACTTGTGTGTTGTACAGAGCCTTTTGAACTGAGTAAGCAGGCTTCGGAAGGTTGATGATCCCAGGCAATGGAGACCTGCAGGTCAAAATCTCTCTCTACGTGGACGGTCTCACCTCCTTATGCTTGGATCAGATGTTAGTGTGCTGACTCATGAGCTTCTGCAACCAGTCAAACAGGCTTTGGAACCAAGATAAATCAAGGCCAAGTTCTTCAGGAACTGATCAACTTTTATCCCCTTCACTGACAGGTCAGATTACTTGAAGCTGAGGATATAGCTTGGCATGCCTGGAGCATGTGCTAAAAACTGGGAAGAACTTATTGCTGAGGTGAGGCAGAAAATGGGCATGTGGGAGTGATGCTACGTCTCCATTGTGGTCATCCAGTATGAGGTGCTCTTGATGCAGGTGTACATGATGTAAATCTGGCCCATCTAGCAAGCCTGTGACAGAGTGGTTACCTGAGCCAGCTTTGACTTTGTCTAGAGATCAAAGATGAATCATGTCTACAAGAACACCATGTACAAAACCCTGGAGAGAGTGGAGAAGAACATTCCCTAAGTCGCTATATTTTTGATGGCCACTTAGGTGTGCAGCTGCGCCAATCTCTATGCAAACCCTCGGTATGCAAACACCAAACATCATTTCGTGCTGGAGTGCTACCTGACCCAAAGTTGAAAAGAATTTGTCCGGTCACATTGCCACAAGTGATTGAGTCGTATCACCTTGCCTTCCCTTGCACAAATATTTGTACAGAGAAACTCCCTTGATCACAGGTCCGTTTGGCAGTTGTCAGCGTGCAACATTCTAGAGCCGTTGTAGCAAAATGAGGAGTTTGATCCTGTTGGATGGTTCCCTGAGCTAACTGTCAAAGTAATTTCCAAGCTTTCTAACAAGCACCAAAACATAATTTGGCTGGTTATGAGAAGGGCTGTCCCCATCAGATCAATCATATGTTCCTGAACTCTTTACTTCATGGTAAACCGACCTAGAGATGGTTGTGGTGGAGAAGAGACCACCACACATCTTTTGGAATGTATCTTGCTAAGGAGAGAGATGCAGTTTATTTTGTTTTTGTTTACATTCATCCCAAGCAGTATTGTGTCTCGGGAACACACATCCCTAAAATAAACATCAGCTGTGTCTTGAGGACCATCAACTTGGTGAAAGACACAGTTTGATATGCCCAAATCTTGTTAGTCTTTCAGTGTGAAACATTCTTGACCTCGTGTTTGTGGACTGGAGCATTCCGTGGCCCAGCACTACGTGCACTAAAGCTTGGCACAGCTATTGCAAAGGTGCAGTGAAGAAAGGCCATATCCTAAGGCCTTTCAGCTGTTATGTATTGATGGGTTGATAATTTATAAAACCCCTTGGAGTCCAGGCTTGTAATAGAATTCATATAGTTAATATCACGTTTAGTTCATGTTACAATTTGCAATTGGATTGAGTTACCATAGAGATCAAAGTCCTTAAATCAGAAAAGTTGTACAGCTGTATTTTATTACATTTCTGTAAAGTACTTTTAGGTACTTTATGAGTAAAGTATATTTTTGCAGAAAATTTGCTTGTCATCTTCCTCAATGCTTGTGGTTGGGAGACACATGAATCTTCTGTAGTTGCCCAGCTGCTCCCTGGTACTTATGGGGTTAATAAAGCAGAATAAGAAATAAATAATGAGAAAAATAGAAAAACAGGAAGACAAAAAGATAATTGTATACACATAAAGAACATGAAACAGGCAGTAAGTGAATGAAAGGAAGTTACAATTTCTCTTGCACATGAACAGTAAACACCAGGATAAGCTTTCAATATCTGTGGAACAGAGAATCAAAGGTTTTGTCTTTTTGTGAATATTATCATTGAGCTCAGGGTCCTGTGTAAGTGCTTATGAGGTCAATCCTACTGTATGAAAGTTAAAACAAGTGAATATTTACAAAATGATCTAGAGGTCTATGGCAGTGAGAGTCATGCTATTATCTTGGGGAAATGTCTACCCTAATCTGGGACCATTTATGATTTCTGCCACTTTCCAATTTTTGAATGGTGTGATCTTTACAAAGCTGTAATTCCATGTTTTCCCATTTGGTCTAACTTAGTTTCAATATCTAGTTTAAACAGAATTTTCAATCTGTAAGTAAATAACTTTAGCATACAGCGCACATGAAAGGCAGTAAAAAATCTGTTCAGACTATTGTTTTATATGGATTACAGGGAAAAATAGAGGGAGAATGTTACTACGGTAGTGTTACGATAATTTCATATTTGATATTATTTGTGAACTTGAGTTTGAAGGATTTTGGAAATTCCCAGGTTGTTTTCTTAAGTGGTCAATGAAAGGACTGGAGAAATTTTATAAAAAGCAAAGTGTTTCTTGGAGCCACATGGTTTTGGATGGTTGCTGATCTTGGTAGCTTGAACTCACTTCAGAAAAACATCTGACTATTTTTAGGATGCTGGTTATAATTGTTCTGTTTGAACAGTGTTTTGCAAGTTGAAAATGGTTTTGGATTTTCTGTTGAGGAAGCTTGTTGAAAGAAAGGAGCTGCTCAGCTTGTGTCTCCTATTTCTGAAGCATCTTTGTCATGAATCCTGTGTGACACTTGATTGTCCACTTGATGAGTGATGGAAGATTTCTTGTTTCTGTGTTTTCTGAGCAAGCTGTGGTTGCAAACTTTCCAAAGATACCTGCCTGTGTTGGTGACATCCGTCTACACATGCCCGAATGCCAGACTGACAATTGTCCAAACTTTCCACACATTATCCCTTTTCTGCTTGCACAACTATGACCTATTGGCCAAAAGTGTTTTTTTCTCAAAATGAATCTGCATGGAGAGAAATTTTTTTTCTACCTTTCCTGATGTAAATGTGTACATGTTTGGGATTATTTAGTGGGGAAAACAATAACGCAATTCATATTACAAATTGTGTGTTAACCAAACCTCTATTTTCATATAACACATTTTATTTTACAATTAATTGATCATTTTGTGTTTATTAAAGAAACACAGAGGAGCAGGGGAGTTGTAGACTCCTAGGCAGGCGGTCTGCACAACAATAGGTGCAGGCGGGAAAAGGATCTATGGCAGAGAGTCAGGACAGAGCAAGACTCAATGGAGCCAATTGGAATTGTTTTTCACAGAGAAAGAAATTAGCAGAAAGGAGCTAATTGCTTGATGAATCTCTGGTAAGTGGTTGAGGTCTTTTCTATTCTTAAATTTTAACAGTACGCAAATTGGTGGTGAAGTTAATGAAATCTATAAAACGCAACATAAGTAAATGAATAATGTAATCAAATAATAAAAACTCATTAAGGACTGCAGATCAGATGATGTGTCAAGTTTTGAGTCCAATATGACTATTCTTCAGAAGTTCTGCATTTGGAAGAAGGGTTGTATTGGACTCGAAATGTGAGCTATAGCTGTCTCTCCACAGATGCTACCAAACTTGCTGACTTTCTCCAGCATTTTCAATTTTCGTACAGATTTCCAGCATCCACAATATTTTGCTTTTATTGGAAAAGTTACCTGGATTCTTTGTACCAGAAGGCAATCACATCATTTAGAACAGAGTCTCTCCATTCAGCCACAATGATCAGGGACAGGAGGGTTTGATTGTGAATGAGGCAGGTAAGGGACACAGAGGGCAGATAAATGAAGCTTTGCAGATGTCCAATAGGTTTGGGGTTCTCTCATACTGTTTGAGGGAAAGCAAAGTTTGCAGCATGGTTGTAAAAAATGACCATGGCACCATGGTAGAGAAAAACATTCAAGTGGAAGGAGCAACAAAGGACATAGTCATAAATGATGGAAAAGGGAGGGGGATTGACAGTATTCTCTGTGGCTAAGAGCCAGAACCTAGACAGCTGTGTGGCCTGTACAGTGCCAAGATATATCCTTAGAACTGGAAAGAACTTGCAGTGGGGAGAATCCAATGATCATTGTTCATGTAGGTACTAAATATGTAGGTAGAAGGAGGAAAAAAGTTCTGCATAGAGAACATGAAGCGCTAGGTACGAATCTTTGGATTATAGCCTGAATCGTGTATAAATTGGCATTGGGTGCATAAAATTAGAGATTAATTCATGGCTTAAAGCCTTGCATGGGAAAATGGGTTCCAGTTGATGGGCCATCAGCAATGGTATGGAAAATGGAAGCTTTACTCATGGGATGATCAACACCTGAACTATGCTGGGCCACTGTTCTTGTGAACGACATAACTAAGGGAACTGAGAGACTTTTAAATTAAATAGTGGTGGCAAGGGATCAAATATAGAAAGAGGTTGTCTATCAAAGGGTAGGGACAAAGTAAGAGAGAAAAATAGCAACATGGAAAAAAGAGGATAAGACAATGGCAGGTAGGGACTGAGAGAAAATCCTAGGAATAATGAAAATTAGATGTTCCAAAGATAAGAAAAGACAAAGCTAAAGGGTCTGTATCTGAATGCCCATAGCATTCATGAAGTTAAAAATAAATAAGAGCACACATTGAAGTAAATAAAAACTATCTTATAGCCATTACAGAGACAAGGCTTCAGAATGACAAGGACTGGGTCCTGAATATTGACATCAGAGAATTAGAAATCTCAGTAAAGCTGGAGGTGTAGTATTATTAATCAAGCATGGCATTAGTGCAATGTTTAGGGATGACCTTGGTTCAGGCCATCAAGATTTTGGGGTGGAAATAAGGAATAGTAGAGAAAAGAAGTTACTGGAATGAGTGGTCTACAGGCCCCTACCAGTGACTACAATATGGGAATAAGTATACAAGAAAAAATATTGGGTGCTTGTGATATAGGGACAGCAATAATCATGGGCAACTTTAATCTACATATTAACTGGAAAAATCAGATTGAAGTGATAGCCTGGATGAAGAGTTCATAGACTACTTTTGAGAGTTTTCTTTAGAGCAATACGTTTTGGAACTGACTAGAAAACAGGTTACATTACACTTGGTACTGTACTGTGACAGGATTGACTCATGGTCTTAGAGTTAAGATATGCCGAAATAGCAGTGACTACAATATGAATGAATTTTACATCTGATCTGAAAAAGGACAGATTGGGATCAAGTCTGCTATTTAAACTTAAAGAAAGGCAAATATGTGGATATGAAGGCTAAGGTAGCTAGAGTGAACTAGCGCACGAGGCTCAGGAATAGATCAATAGTGACACAGTGGCAGATGTTTAAGGACATATTTCAGAATACTCAGAACAGGATATTTCTACCATAAGAACAGCCAGAAGAGTGAATGTTGGTCCTCCAGAGAGTATGAATGAGAAGTTAATAGTAGATAATAAAGGAACAGTGGATGAAATAAACAAATACTTTGCTTCTGTCTTCACTGTAAAGAATACAAAAACATTCCAGTAATAACAGTAAATTAGGAGATGGAAGGGTGAGAGGAACTTAGTGAAATTACAATCATAAGGGAAGTGTTTCTAAATGAATTGACAGAGCTGTCAACATGTCTCTGGGGTCCACATGGATTTCATCAGAATGTCTTAAACAAAGTTGCTAACAAGGTAATGGATACACTGGTGTTAATTTTCAAAATATCATAGATTCAGGAAAGTCACTTTAGTCTTTTGACTGGACAAGCAGTTAATATAACCCCTCTAGGTGAAGGTACAGGTAATGTTGAGGAACCAGGGAGGTGCAGAGGACTTGGAAAGGCTAGGAGAGTCGGCAAAGAAACAGCAGTTGGAATACAAGATGGGAAAGTGTGAGGTCCTGGACTTTGGTCAGAAGAATAGATGCATAGACTATTTTCTAAATGGGGAAAGATTTCAGTAATCTGAAGTACAAAGGGACTTGGGAGTCAGAGTTGAGGATTCTCTTAAGGTCAATGTGAAGGTTCAGTTGGCGGTTAGGAAGCCCTGTTTCTAAGGAAGGATATGCTGGCCTTGAAGGTGGTCCAGAGGAGGTCCACAAGAATGATCCTGGGAATGAAAGGCTTGTCATATGAGGAGTAGTTGAGGTCTTTGGGTGTGTACTTGATGAAGTTGAGAAGATGTGGGGAAATTTGAAAATTATTGAATACTGAGAGGTCTGCATAGAGTGGAAGTGTAGAAAGTGTTTGCACGAGTAAGAGAGATCAGGACCTGAGACCACAGCCTCAGAGTGAAGGGACAACCCTTTCAAACCGAAATGAGGCAGAATTTCTTCAGCCTGAGGGTGGTGAATCTTGGAATCCATTGCTGCAGAAGACTGTGGAGACCAAGTCATTGAGTGTCTTTGAGACAGGTAGATATATTTTTGATTAGTAAGGAGATTGAGGGTTACAGGAGAAGGCAGGAAAGTGGGGTTGAGAAACATATCAGCCATGATCGAATAGTGCAGCAGTATCAATGGGCTGTATGGCCTAATTCTGCTTATACATCTTATGGTCTATTCAGGAAAGGAGGGAGGTAGAAACAGGAAGCAGCTTGATATCTGTTTGGGAAGGGTGTTAAAATCAATCATAGTGGATTAAAAGAACCTGTAGACATTCTACATATGAGTTCCCAGAAAGTATTTGATAAATTTTATAAGGAAGTTGCCAACTGATTTAGATAGGTTGAGTGAGTGGTCAAAAATCTTGTAGCTGGAGCATCCTGTGAGAAAATGTGAAGTTGTTTAATTTAGCAGGAAAAATAAAAAAGATAAAGTAAAATGGAGAGCGAATGCAGAATTTTGAGGTGCAGAGTGGATTTAGTTAAAAGTTCTGGCACATAAGACAAAAGTTAATAATCAGGTGCAGCATATTAAGTAGGCTAAAGAGATTGTATCCTTTATTATGAGAGGAATTGAACATAAAATTAAGGATAAAAACCCAAAGAACTGCAGATGCTGTAAATCAGAAACAAAAGCAGATATTGCTGGAAAAGCTCAGCAGGTCTGGCAACATCTGTGAAGAGAAATTAGAGTTAATCTTTTAGATCCGATGACTAAAACATTAACTCCAATTTCACTTCACAGATGCTGCCAGACCTGCTGAGCTTTTCCAGCAATTTCTGCTTTTGTTTGTGAAATTAAGGATGTTGTATTTGTTATAGGATACTAAGCTGGAGAATTGAGGGTTAATGGGCGTAGACAGAAACGTGGAAAGCAAAATGCAAACAGGACAGCTGTAATTTAATTGAATGGGAGAACAGGCTAGAGGGTTAAGTACACTGCTTCAGCTCCTATTTTGTATATTCATAAAGAAAGTTGGTTGATGGAACTTTGTATTCTAAAGTCTAACATAGAAAAGGGCATATAATTGACCACATCAAAAGATAAGGGGGGGAACCTGATCGAAGTTTACAGAATGATGACAGGCATGTATAAAACGGATAGTCTTTTTCCCAAGGTATAAATGCAAATTACTAGCAGACATAAGTTTAAAGTGAAAGGAGATCGGAGAGGTAAATGTTTTTACGTAGAGGGTGGTAAGTGCCTGGAATGTGCTGCCAGGGGCCTTTGTAAAGCCAGATGCATTGGCCAAATGGCCCTGCTCCTAATTTCAATTTTTTATAACCTTATAATAAATCATCCTCTCAGTAAGAATGATAATTACTTTATATAACTTTATGTTCAATTCGGGAATGAGAAGTTTGGGATCGAAAGTAGTTTTTTAAGCTCAATGAAAGCAATTGCAAGGGTATGAAAATAGTGAAATAGAAAATAGGCTGAATGTGCAAACACCACTCAGTCACCCATAGGTGGAATTGAATCCAGGCTCTTGGCAATGTAAGATACCAGTGCTAACCACTGAGTTACCACATCACCCGTAATAAAGTACATGATGTTGAAGGTGATACATGAGCATGGTGAGAGAATTGATTAATTAACATAAATAGATAGCCAGAATAAATTAGTCATTTTCAGGTTGGCAAATTAACTAGTGCAGCAAAGTTCAGTGCTGATGCTTTAACTATGTTCAAGTTATAGTATAACTAGGATGAAAGAATCGATTGTTGTAGGTAAATTTCAAAGATAAGTAGGAAAATAGAATAGAATAATAATTTATTGTCACTTGTATTTATAAGGATACAGCGAAAAATGTACATCATAATCTGGCACCATTATACTTAGAAATTATTTTTAACCATATTGAGACAAAGTTATGAATAACATACATAGATTCTGCAAATGGGTTAAGAGATTTGTCCAAAAAATGGGACCTAGAGTATAATGCGAGCAAAGTGTGAGGTTGTCTATTTTGGCAAAGAATAAAAAAGCAAAATATTATTTAACTGGAGAGTGACTGCAGAACGCTGCAGTGTGGAGGATCAGGGAGTCCTCATACATGAATAACAAAAGTTAGCATGTGGGAATGGGAAGTAATTAGGAATGAAAAAGGAATGTTAATCTTTATTATGAGGAAAATGGAATATAAAAATAAGGAAGTCTTGTTACAACTGTACAGGATACTAGGGAGATCAGTCCTATAATATTGCCTATAGTGTTGATCTCCTTGTATGAGGAAAGATATACTTTCTCTGGAAGCATTTCAGAGAAGTTTCAGTAGGCTGATTCCTGGGCTGAAGGGATTGTTTATGAGGAAAGCTTCAGCAGGTTGGCTCATGCGCTTTGGAGTTTTGGAGAATGAGAAATGCACGTATTTACATGAAATTCTAAGGGGACTCAACAGGGTAGATGTTGAACTCCTGGTACTATTTATAAATAGTGGGAACAATTTAAAAGTAAAGGATCTACTATTTAAGACTGAAATGAGGAGGAATTTCTTCTCTCAGAGAGCCATTAGTCATTTGAATTTGCATAGAATTTCTACAGTCTGGAAACAGGCCATTCGGCCCTACAAGTCCACACTGACCCTCTGAAGAGTAACCCACCTAGACCCGTTCCCCTGCTTCTCTACATTTACCGCTAACTAATGCACCTAATCTAGACATCCCTGAACACTATGGACAATTTTACCTTGGCCAATTCACCTAACCTGCACATCTTTGGATTGTGGGACAATCATCAGCTATGATATTAATGAATGGCACTGCAAACTTGATGGGTCAAATGGACTACATCTAGTCCTACATCTTATGACTTATATTCTGTTTTGTAAGTATTCTAAGAGATAAGGGTAAGCAGAAGGGGAGTTGGTTAGCTTAGTTATCTGCATGGCTGATTTTCAATTCAGAGTAATACCAAAAGGGTAGGTTCTATTCTCAAACCAGCTAATATTACCATGGAGGACTCTCCTCAATCTCTGCCCTCACGTGAGGTATGGTGACTGTCAGGTTAAACCATTACCAATTGTCTCTCTCTCTCTCTATGGGAAAGAGGTGACTTTACCTCTTTTCTGAGCAAAGTTTATAATTGGAATGCAATTGCAAGAACAGCTAACTAATTATTCAAATCTGACTAATTTTTAATGTTGTCTTTTAAAAGTGAATTTGTTCTTTGAAAAAGTTCCATACAGATAAGAATTAATTAGTTTTAGTCGTTTTCAGTCTAAGTAGTCAATCTTTGCAAAGGTAATGTTGCTGTGTTGGGTGCTTACCTTTAAACTTATGCTGTAAAATTATTGATGTAACGCTTACATAAGCTGTAGAATTTTGTGAGCAAACTGTCAACTCATTACATAATAAAATACTGAAATAGTATTGGATATACAATGTATTTTATAAATAAATCAAGTAATTGTTTGAAATCAGTTCATATGACTTACACAGACACTTCTAAAATAGTTGGGGTGTGTTGTGAATAATTGGTAGACAATAAATATGGGTAATGGGAAGACGGGGAAGTCAAGCTTAGTTCTGGAGAAGGAATAAGTAGGTTTTTAAAGCCAGAATGTTTCTGAAGACATTCTGTTGAAGGAGTGACCACGGAAACAGCAGGAGAATGAAACAAGCACAAGGTTGAAGGCTGATCAATGGAAGCAGGAACATCAGGCTGGAGAAGATCTTGGAAGCAGAATGCAGAAGGCTGATGAGAGATTGAAGTGGAAAAAAAAAGTTAAATCTAACAAACTATCTCTATAACATAATTTATGGGCGGCACGGTGGCACAGTGGTCAGCACTGCTGCCTCACAGCGCCAGAGACCTGGGCTCAATTCCCACCTCAGGTGACTGACTGTGTGGAGTTTGCACATTCTCCCTGGGTTTGCTCTGATTTCCTCCCAAAAATGTGCAGGCCAGGTGAATTGGCCATGCTAAATTGCCCGTAATGTTACGTGCAAGGGGTAAACATAGAGGAATGGGTGTGGGTCGGTGTGGACTTGTTGGGCCGAAGGGCCTGTTTCCACACTGTGAGTAATCTAATCAATTTTAGCTTTTTCTTAATATATTCAATCATTTAAATATTGGAAGTTCTTGCAAAAATTACTAACTATATATAAACAACTTTACCCTGAATTGGCTCAAATAATATATGAAGTGACCACAAATAACAGGCATAATTTTTAAAAAACTGTAACAGCATTAAACACAGGAAATACCCAGAGCAAGTCCGTCAAATCTGAAATAGAAAAAGAAAGGTTTACATTTTGACTTTGATTAATTTCTGCTTTTCAGAGCTTGCAAAAAGCCTTCTGGAGACTATAAGGTCTAATCTTACATCAATAAAATGATAGTCTTGTCCATAAGGAAGTAAATCATTTAAGTGGTAGACAGCTTTAGTATGCTGACTGAAAAAACTGGAGATATAAAGTGTAATATTTATTACTGTAAATGTGCTAATTTAGTTTTCCTTTTATTGGAATGGAGAAGTGCCTGATGTATCATTCCCACATCGCATCCTTGCAGTTCAATTGTAGTGATGATAACATTGCAATTATCATACATCATACCCGAGAGAAAGATTACCCATTCTCATGGGACCCATTTTATAGTGTGAATTGTAAAGGGGAGTAAGTGCTATTTGTCCGGTATTTTTAGAAAAGCCTGAACGTTTTGGATGAATCATCAATGCTGTAGGTGAGGAATCTCCAAGGGGTCCCAATTTGGAATGTGCCCATATAGTGCAGAAAGTAGCATTTACTTTTGCTGATGCACAATTTTCTAGACCACAATTTTCTTCTCTTCCAAAATTTCTGCTGCAAAATATTATTCAATATGATGAAATTATTAACTAAAATAGTAATATAGGTTGGAGTATTTCTCAGAAAAACATTTTCTGGATTTAGTTTAACTAATTATTTCTACAGTTGACAGTTACAGATTTACTAAATCTCCATTATTACAGCTTGTTCTGTTTTTTTAAGCCTGTTGAAAATCTTGTAATTTGTTTTCCAATGGCTTGCTTTAACCAACATTTGAAGATTAAACGTACACTTAATCATTGAAAAAAAGTATTACAACACCAGGTTATAGTCCAACAAGTTTATTTGAAATCACAAGCTTTCAGAGCACTCCTCCTGCTTGGATTGCTTATATGGTAGTTTGCTATCAGAATTGCAATTTGTGTATCAAAAGTCTCACGTCTGTCGTCTGCAAGGTGTTAGAAAGGATTCTGAGGGATAGGATTTATGACCATCTGGAAAAGCATGGCTTGATTAAATGCAGTCAACATGGCTTTGTGAGGGGTAGGTCATGCCTCACAAACCTTATGCAGGTGCAGTGGATGCAGTAAATGATGTGTGTGGAGGTGCAGGTGAATTTGTGGTGGATATGGAAGGATCCCTTGGGGATCCTCCATCGCCAGACAAAAGGCCCCAAGTGATTCTTCCATATCTGCCACAAATTCACCTGCACCTCCACACACATCATTTACTGCATTCGCTGCACCTGATAGGGCCTCCTCTATATTGGGGAGACAGGCCGCCTACTTGCGGAACGTTTCAGAGAACACCTCTGGGACACCCAAACCAACCAACCCAACCATCCCGTGGTTCAACACTTCAACTCCCTCTCCCACTCCACCAAGGACGCGCAGGTCCTTGGACTCCTCCATCGCCAGACCATCGCAACACGACAGCTGGAGGAAGAGCGCCACATCTTCCGCCTAGGAACCCTCCAACCACAAGGGATGAACTCAGATTTCTCCAGTTTCCTCATTTCCACTCCCCCCCACCTTGTCTCAGTCCCAACCCTCGAACTCAGCACCACCTTCCTAACCTGCAATCTTCTTCCTGACCTCTCCGCCCCCACCCCCATTCCGGCCTCTCACCCTCACCTTGACCTCCTTCCACCTATCGCATTTCCAACGCCCCTCCCCCAAGTCTCTCCTCCCTACCTTTTATCTTAGCCTGCTTGGCACACTTTTCTCATTCCTGAAGAAGGGCTCATGCCCGAAACATCAATTCTCCTGCTCCTTGGATGCTGCCTGACCTGCTGCACTTTTCCATCAACACATTTTCAGCTCTGATCTCCAGCATCTGCAGTCCTCACTTTCTCCTAGGCTTATTCAGAAGATCAGGAGGAATGGGATAAAGGGGAACTTAGCTGTCTGGATACAGAATTGGCTGGCCAGCAGAAGACAGCGAGTGGTAGTAGAAGGAAAATATTCTGCCTGGAAGTCTGTGGTGAGTGGTGTTCCACAGGGCTCTGTCCTTGGGCTTCTACTGTTTGTAATTTTTATTAATGTCTTAGATGAGGGGTTTGAAGGATGGGTCAGCAATTTGCAGATGACACAAAGGCTGGATGTGTCGTTGACTGTATAGAGGGCTGTTGTAGGCTGCAGCGGTACATTGACAGGATGTAGAGATGGGCTGAGAGGTAGCAGATGGAGTTCAACCTGGATAAATGTGAGGTGATGCATTTTGGAAGGTCGAATTTGAAAGCCGAGTACAGGATTAAGGATAGGATTCTTGGCAGTGTGGAGGAACGGGGATCTGGTGTGCAGGTACATAGATTCCTTAAAATGGCCACTCAAGTGGACAGGGTTGTTAAGAAAGCATATGGTGTTTTGGCTTTCATTAACAGGGAGATTGAGTTTAAGAGTCGTGAGATCTTGTTGCAGCTCTAAAAACTTTGGTTAGACCGCACTTGGAATACTGCGTTCAGTTCTGGTCGCCCTATTATGGGAAGGATGTGGATGTTTTGGAGGGGTTCAGAGGAAGTTTACCAGGATGCTGCCTGGACTGGAGGGCTTATCTTATGAAGAGAGGTTGACTGAGCTCAGATTTTATTCATTGGAGAAAAGGAGGAGGAGAGGGGACCTAATTGAGGTATGCAAGATAATGAGAGGCATAGATAGAGTTGATAGCCAGAGATTATTTCCCAGGGCAGAAATGACTAACACGAGGGGTCATAGTTTTAAGCTGGTTGGAGGAAAGTATAGAAGGGATGTCAGAGACGGGTTCTTTACACAGAGTTGTGAGAGCATGGAATGCGTTGCCAGCAGCAATTGTGGAAGCAAGGTCATTGGGGACATTTAAGAGTAAAAAATGAGGTCTGCAGATGCTGGAGATCACAGCTGCAAATGTGTTGCTGGTCAAAGCACAGCAGGCCAGGCAGCATCTCAGGAATAGAGAATTCGACGTTTCGAGCATAAGCCCTTCATCAGGAATTCCTGATGAAGGGCTTATGCTCGAAACGTCGAATTCTCTATTTCTGAGATGCTGCCTGGCCTGCTGTGCTTTGACCAGCAACACATTTGCAGCAGGGGACATTTAAGAGACTACTGGACATGCATATGGTCACAGAAATTTGAGGGTGCATACATGAGGATCAGTGGTTGGCACAACATCGTGGGCTGAAGGGCCTGTTCTGTGATGTACTGTTCTATGTTCTTAAAAAAAAACTGCTTTTACGAGTGGATGTAAAACTGTCAGTATAATTCATAATTTGATATGCCCTTCAAGAAGCTGTTGAAGTCTAAGTCTTATAATGCCATGAAAAATCTCAGTTATGGTTCCTTCCTCCACAGTTTTATTTAAATACCTGTTACTTGCAGATTTTTTTTCTGAAATTCTGGTTCCTCCTTATGATTCAAACAATGAAAAATACAACTTCTACCTGTTAACTCTTTGCACTCTACAACTACCACTTCACTTTCTATAACCCCAATCGTGGATTAATATTCCAAAAACTGAAACTTCCTAGAGTGAAGTCATGCCACTGCCTGTTGTAGTTCAAAGGAACACGAATCAGAAGGATCTGTATCATGATAACTAATTGATTGTGTATGTTTGAGTATGACCTACAATATGATAGTTGGATGAAAAACTGAAAAGAATACTTTTCCTAAATTGGGGCAATGTGTGTGTTACTTTACTGGGGGTGCAAGGTCATGTTGCAACAGTGAGAAAAATCCTTCACTCAAGCTTTCATAAATTTTTGAAGAGGTTAAATCTGTCACTTCATGTTCTTTCAGCCCAAGATGTCACAACCACTGTTTCAATCAACAGCCTGTACTGAGTTAGCTAACTTTGAATTGGGATTCTACAATTGGCCTCAGCTGACCTACATGAAGGAGGAAAAATATACCCAGGATATCTGCACTTAGTGCTAACCAGTGAACTGTGCTGAAGTAAGCGTGTGGGCATTAGATGACATCAGAATCAAGTTTATCAGGCATCTATTCCCCCAAGTTTTTTGTTGTTTCTAAAACATTATGAGGAACTTTAACAGGGAAAGGAAGGCAGGTTCACCTGCTTTCATGGAATTAAATCTCCTAAAAGTGGAGCTGAGTGGGGAATCCAACATCATTCCACCCATTTCCTGGTCTCATCCGAGTGGATTTGGAGGCAATCATGGATCTTCTGAATGGTTGTCAGAAACCGATTAAAATATTTCAAACACCTATCTAACTTTGTATTTAACCCTCCATTCTGGCTTCAACAGTTAGGCTATAGGAGTCGTGATCAAGTTAGCGTGCTGAGGTGACAGCACAGCAGGAAGCAATTATTAAAATTGCTGGGAAATCCCTAAAGACTATAATTGTTAAACTTATGGTTAACCACAATGAAAGATTTGATCTTACATGATAATTTGCATCAGCCTGAAATCACTGGTTTCAGAGGTAATTTCAACCATTTAAGTTAGTTTCTGGTGTCTTGGAGTATATTGACCTGCATCCCAACATTCCAGGGTGGATGGGTGTGCAACAAAGTTGAGCCTCAAGAAAGCACTTCACCTTAAGCTGTGTATTCATTATAATAAGAAGCATTACTGAAACATGAATACTATTATAAACAGTGTAATTAATGATTTAGACAAATGTAGGAGATTTTATTGCTAATTTTACAGATAACAAAAATTGGCGGTGTGATAAATAGCGAGGATGAAAACATTAGACGATTGGAAAATATAGACAGCTGATCAGATGAGCAGAACAGTGGCAGATGGACTTTACTCTGGAAAAGTGTGAAGTAATGCGTTTTGGGATAACTAATGAAACAATGGAGTACATGATAAAAGATAGGACCTTGGCCATTATTATGGTTCAGCTGGACTTGGTGTGCAAGTACATAGTACGTGAAGGCAACAGGTCAGATTGACATGGTAGTTTAAAAAACATATGGGATATATGTCTTTATTAGTTAAGGCATTGAATAAAGCTGGGAGTTTTTGATGCAGCTGTATAGGGTGTTAATTAGACCACAGTTGAAGTACTATGGGAAGGTTTTGGTTGCCTTGGCGGAGGTACAGGAAGAATAACCAGGTTATTGTCCCAGCTAGAATGGTTTAGCTACAAAGAGACACTAGATAGGCTGGGTTAGTTTTTTAGAGTAGAGGAAGCTGAGAGGGACCTGGATAAAGTCTACAAAATTATGAGACGTATTGATAGGATAGATAGGAATACACTTTTCTCTTTAGTAGAGGGGTCAGTTCCATGGGGCAGGGGCTTTATGGATTTATTTTTCACTCAATGGGCTGGATATCTGGAAGTCACTGCCCGAAAAAGTGGTATAATTGCAAACAATTAAAACAGTTAAGTATATCATTTAACACTTGGAACGCCATGGAATGAGCTACCAGAGCAAGTGGTGGAGGCTGGTACAATTGCAACACTTAAGAGGCATTTGGATGGGTATATGAATAGGAAGGATTTGGTGAGATATGGGCAGGGCACTGGCAGGTGGGACTAGATTGGGTTGGGATATCTGGTCAGCATGGACGGGTTGGAGCGAAAGGTCTGTCTCCATGCTGTACATCTCTATGACTCTATGACAAGGCTATTGTGCTAGGAAATGGGATTAGAGTAGAACATAGAAATGTACAGCACAGAACAGGACTTTTAGCCCATGATATTGTGCCAAGGTTTAATCCAAATGTAAAATATAATAACTTAACCTACGCACCCCTCAACTCACTGCTATCCATATTCTGGATTAGTGGCGCTGGAAGAGCACAGCAGTTCAGGCAGCATCCAAGGAGCAGCGAAATCGACGTTTCGGGCAAAAGCCCTTCATCAGGAATAAAGGCAGAGAGCCTGAAGGGCGGAGAGATAAGCTAGAGGAGGGTAGGGGTGGGGAGAAAGTAGCATAGAGTACCATAGGTGAGTGGGGGAGGGGATGAAGGAGATAGGTCAGGGAGGAGAGGGTGGAGTGGATAGGTGGAAAAGGAGCTAGGCAGGTAGGACAAGTCCGGACAAGTCATGGGGACAGTGACGAGCTGGAAGTTAGGAACTAGGGTGAGGTCGGAGAAGGGGAAATGAGAAAACTGTTGAAGTCCACATTGATGCCCTGGAGTTGAAGTGTTCCGAGGCAGAAGATGAGGCATTTTTCCTCCAGGCGTCTGGTGGTGAGGGAGTGGCGGTGAAGGAGGCCGAGGACCTCCATGTCCTCGGCCGAGTGGGAGGGGGAGTTGAAATATTGGGCCACGGGGTGGTGTGATTGATTGGTGCAGGTGTCCCAGAGATGTTCCCTAAAGCGCTCTGCTAGGAAGCACCCAGACTCCCCAATGTAGAGGAGATCGCATCAGGAGCAACGGATACAATAAATGTTATTAGTTGATGTGCAGGTAAAGCTTTGATGGATATGGAAGGCTCCTTTAGGGCCTTAGATAGAGGTGAGGGAGGAGATGTGGGCACAGGTGTTACAGTTCCTGTGGTGGCAGGGCAAGGTGCCAGGATGGGAGGATGGGTTGTAGGGGGGGCGTAGACCTGACCAGGTAGTCACGGAGGGAACGGTCTTTGCGGAAGGCGGAAAGGGGTGGGGATGGAAGTATATCCCTGGTGGTGGGGTCCTTTTGGAGGTGGCAGAAATGTTGGCGGATGATTTGGTTTATGCGAAGGTTGGTAGGGTGGAAGGTGAACACCAGGGGCATTCTGTCCTTGTTACAGTTGGAGGTGCGGGATGTGGGCGAGATGTTGTTGGAGGGCATCTTTAACCACATGGGAAGGGAAATTGCGGTCTCCAAAGAAGGAGGCCATCTGGTGCGTTCTGTGGTGGAAATGGTCCTCCTGGGAGCAGATACGGCAGAGGCGGAGGAATTGGAAATATGGGATGGCATTTTTGCAAGAAGTAGGGTGGGAAGAGGTGTAATCCAGGTAACTGTGGGAGTTGGGTTTGTAAAAAATGTCAGTGTCAAGTTGGTCGTCATTAATGGAGATGGAGAGGTCCAGGAAAGGGAGGGAGGTGTCCGAGATGGTCCTGGTAAATTTAAGGTCAGGGTGGAATGTGTTGGTGAAGTTGATGAATTGCTCAACTTCCTCGCGGGATCACGAGGTGGCGCCAAACCAGTCATCAATGTAACGGAGGAAGAGGTGTGGAGTGGTGCCAGTGTAATTATGGAAGATCAACTGTTCTACGTAGCCAACAAAGAGACAGGCATAGCTGGGGCCCATACACGTGCCCATGGCTACCCCTTTGGTCTGGAGGAAGTGGGAGGATTCGAAGGAGAAATTGTTAAGGGTGAGGACCAGTTCAGCCAAACGAATGAGAATGTCGGTGGAAGGGTACTGTTGGAAACATCTGGAGAGGAACAAACGGAGGGCTTGCAGCCTCTGGTCATGGTGGATGGAGGTGTAGAGGGATTGGATATCCATGGTGAAGATGAGGCGTTGGGGGCTGGGGAAACGGAAGTCTTGGAGGAGGTGGAGGGCGTGGGTGATTTCTCGAAAGTATGTGTGGAGTTCCTGGACTAGGGGGATAGGACAATGTGGAGGTAGGTAGAGATGAGTTCAGTGGGGCAGGAGCATGCTGAGACAATGGGTCGGTGACTGTAGTCAGGCTTGTGGATCTTGGGAAGGAGATAGAACCGGGTAGTGCAGGGTTCCTGGACTATGAGGTTGAAAGCTGTGGGTGGGAGATCTCCTGAGGTGATTAGGTTCTATATGGTCTGGGAGATGATGGTTTGGTGATGGGGGGTGGGGTCATGATCAAGGGGGCAATAGGAAGAAGTGTCCTCGAGTTGACGTTTGGCTTCAGCGGTGTAGAGGTCAGTGTGACAGACTACTACTACACCCACTTTATCTGCTGGCTTGATGGTAAGGTTGGGATTGGAGCACTGCGCGTTGTGAGGGTGAGAGGTTGGAGTGGGGGAGAGGGGTAGACAGGTTGAGGCGGTTAATGTCCAGACAGCAGTTGGAAATGAAGAGGTCGAGGGCAGGTAATAGGCCAGCACGGGATGTCCAGGTGGATGCAGTGTTTTGGAGGTTGGCGAATAGGACCTTGGAAGGTGGGCAGGAATCCTGATTGTAAACGTAAGCTCGAAGGCGGAGACGATGGAAGAATTGTTCGACGTCACGGCATGTATTAAATTCATTGATGCATGGACGGAGGGGGATGAAGATGAGTTCTTTGCTGAAGTCTGATCGTGGTCCTCAGTGAGGGGGAGGTCTGGAGGGATGGTGAAAACTCAGCAGGGCTGGGAGCTGGGAGTGGGGGTGGAACCTGTAACTGGAGTGGGTGTGGTGGTGGGTGGAATGGGGGTGGAGTCATGAGCAGAGGTAGTGATCCCCTCGGGATTCTGGGGGGTGGGGATAGTGACAGTGGGGTCTGTGGGGGGGCGTGTCAGCAGAATGCAGTGAGTGGCGCTGATGAGGGTGGAAGTGGTGGTGACCACGGCAGTAGGGGTGACGGAAGTCACTGAGCGTGTGGCATTAGCGATGATGTGAGGGGCGGAAGTGATGTCACATGTGATGCATGATGAATTGTGAGGGGCGGAATGGCCATGATGGGGGCGGAAGTGACATCATCAATCAGCGTGGGGGTGGCAGCTGCATCAGCCGCATGGCTAATGGCGTCTGAGTATTTTCCGAGGCCAGGGGAATCTTCTGGAATGTTTGAGGAGCACTGGTTACGAAGGTGGGTAGATAAAAGTTTGTCGTATTTACAGTTTTTGATGTTTGAGATGGAATTGAAATACTGTTTGTTGAGAGTATGAATTCTCCTGAGGATGTAGTACAGAATGGGTCCTCTGCAATTCTGAGAGAGTGTGGTCCTCAGCTGAGGCAGGGATGACTGTAGAGAGGTTAGGTGCCGGCGCATTGCTGCGAGCGTGGAGTGGAGGATCTTGAAGGAGAACCGTTGCTGATGTTTTTGATTCTGTAGTCTGTACTGTTTGTCCTGTTCGGGTCCGAGCTCTGCTGCTTTAAAGGTGGTCCAGTGATGTCACTTCCGCCCATATCATGGCCACTCCTACAACCACTTCCGCGTCTCACAATTCATCATGCATCACACGTGACATCACTTCCGTCCCTCACATCATCGCTGATGCCACACGCTCAGTGACGTCCGCCACCCCTACTGCCGTAGTCACCACCACTTCCGCCTCCACCAGCATTCTGCTGACATGCCCTCCCACAGACCCCACTGTCACTATCCCCACGGCCCAGAACCCCAAGGAGAACACTACCCCTGCTCATGACTCCACCCCCATTCCCCCCACCATCACACCCACTCCAGTTATTGGCTCCGACCCCACTCCCAGCTCCACACCCACACCAGATCCCAGCTCTCAGCTCTGCCGCGTTTTCAGCATCCCTCCAGACCTCCCCCTCACTGAGGACAAACAATCAGTCCTCAGCAAAGGACTCACCTTCATCCTCTCCGTTCACATATCAATGAATTTAATACACATGAGACCATAAGACATGTGCTGGCCCACATGATTCACCTGGACCAGTCCTACACGGTCCCGGGCCGGAGGATACACGACAACGTCCACCTGGTCCGGGACCTGATCCATTCCTGTCGACGGGCTGGTCTGCCGAGCGCCTTCCTGTCTCTCGACCAGGAGAAGGCGTTCGACAGGGTTGATCACGAGTACCTGCTCCGGACTCTGCGGGTGTTCGGGTTCGGGACGCAGTTCGTCGCCTGGATCCGACTTTTTGTACGCCGCCGCAGAGTGTCTAGTTAAAGTTAACGGTCCCTGACGGCGCCCCTTCGCTTCGGGAGAGGAGTGCGTCAAGGCTGCCCCATGTCCGGCTAGCTGTATTCCCTGTGCGTGGAGCCTTTCCTGCGCCTCTTGCAGAGGAGGTTGTCGGGGCTGGTTCTGCGCGGCATGGGCACAGGGTGGTCCTTTCGGCTTACGCCGACGACGTGCTCCTCGCTTTCACCGACCCGGCTGACCTGGGGAGGATGCGCGAGTGCCAGGCCATGTACTCGGCAGCGTCTTCCGCCAGGATCAACTGGGCCAAATGTTCCGGGCTACTGGTGGGTCCGTGGCGGGTGGTCTCCCTGCCGGAGGAGTTTCGGGGGTTCAGCTGGAGTACCACCCATCTCCTCTACCTGGGGGGTCTACCTCAGCCTGGCCGAGGAATCCTGGCCGGCCAACTGGCAGGAGCTGGAGGCCAAAGTCTCAGCTCGCCTAGGCCGCTGGACAGGACTGCTCTGAGTGCTATCTTACAGGAGCCGAGTGCTGGTCATAAACCAGCTGGTGGCCGCCACGCTGGTGGTACTGGCTGGTCACTTTGGTCCCTCCTCCTGGCTTTGTCGCTGACATCCAGAGAACGTTGGTCGACTTCTTCTGGGACAAAAAGATGCATTGGGTCGCTGTGCAGGTTCTGAGTCTCCCTATTGAGGAGGGCGGTCAGTCACTGGTGTGCGTCCGCACCCAGGTCGCGACCTTCCGCCTTCAGACCTTGCAGTGATACCTTTATGTCGAGCCTCCTCCAAGGTGGTGCGCCCTGGCGGCGTATTTTTTCCGCCAGGTGCGTAACCTCAACTACGACACGCAGCTCCTGTTCGTCGACTGTGACGGTTTGGAGGTCGCCCTCAAGGTGCTGCCTGTCTTTTACCAGAACTTGATCACTGTCTGGAACATGGTCGAATCGCGCCGTGCCTACCCTCCGGCAGGAGTAGTGGCTGTCGTCAGGGAGCCGTTGCTCAGGAATCCGCACCTCCGTGCTCGTGGGTTTGAGTGGCTGTCAGAGGGGAAGGCCGTGACGGAGATGGTGACCAGGGTCGGGGACGTGCTGGGTGCCGGGGGCCTGGGCTGGACGTTGCTGCAAGACATAGCGAGCAGGGCAGCGGTAGACGTCCGGTACGTGGCCACCACCATCCGACACCTTAAAACGGCAGTGCTCGGACCCGACGTAGTGCACCAGTTGGAGGATGCTCAGGTGTGCGGTGGGATCCCGTCCGCGCTCACCCCAGCCCAGCCGGAATTTCACATTGGCCCCAAGGTCCCGTACTTCCCGCGGGAGCCTGTGCCCCACAACCTGAGCCACCTCCGGAATTTTAATTTTGTTTCTTTTCAGGGGGTGAAAAGGCGGACCCTGTATCGACTGCTGCTACACAGTGTCCACCTCTTCTCCCTCATCCACCGTCCGGATATGCCCTGCCGTGCCCACTTGCCACCGGGCGGTGGGGATCCCAGTGGAGGGCCCTCTACGCAGGAGTCCTCCCCCTTTCTCCGGGGATCTGGAGTGGAGGGTCCTGCACGCAGCAGTCCCCTGCAACCGTAGATTGCAATGGTTCACGGACTCTCAGCCCAACTGCTCGTTCTGTGGTGCTGTGGAGTCCGTGGACCATGTGTATATTGGGTGTGGGCGTTTGCATTCCCTCTTTGATTTCCTCAAAAACCTCCTCCTCTGCTTTTGGTTGCACTTCAGTCCCACGCTCCTGATCTTCGGGCACCCGGTACGGAGGAGGGAGGGCAGGTCTGAAGGCCTCCTCGTGGGTCTGCTTTTGGGCCTGGCCAAACTGGCCATAAACAGGTCCAGGTAGCGGGCCGTGGAGGGGGTCTTGAGGGCCGACTGCCTGCCCCTCTTCCGCGGTTACATTAGAGCCCGTGTGTCCTTGGAGAGGGAGCACGCGGTGTCCACCAACACCCTGGAGTTGTTCAGGGAGAGGTGGGCGTCGTAGGGAGTGGAGTGCATCATTTCCCCCTCCAACTCTATGCCTGCCTCTTTGTTGGCTACGTAGAACAGTTGATCTTCCATAATTAAACGGCACCACTCCACACCTCTTCCTCCGTTACATCGATGACTGTTTTGGCTCCACCTCGTGCTCCTGCGAGGAGGTTGAGCAATTCATCAACTTCACCAACACATTCCACCCTGACCTTAAATTTACCTGGACCATCTCGGACACCTCCCTCCCCTTCCTGGACCTCTCCATCTCCATTAATGATGACTGACTTGACACTGACATTTTGTTTTTACAAACCCACCAACTCCCACAGCTACCTGGACCTCTCCATCTCCATTAATGACAACCGACTTGACACTGACATTTTTTACAAACCCACCGACTCCCACAGCTACTTGGATTACACCTCTTCCCACCCTACCTCTTGCAAAAATGCCATCCTGTATTTCCAATTCCTCCGCCTCTGCCGTATCTGCTCCTAGGAGGACCATTTCCAACACAGAACACACCAGATGGCCTCCTTCTTTAGAGACCGCAATTTCCGTTCCCACATGGTTAAAGATGCCCTCCAATGCATCTCGTCCACATCCCGCATCTCTGCCCTCAGACCCAACCCCTCCAACCGTAACAAGGACAGAACGCCCCAGGTGTTCACCTTCCACCCTACCAACCTTCGCATAAACCAAATCATCTGCCGACATTTCTGCCACCTCCAAAAAGACCCCACCACCAGGGATATATTTCCATCCCCATCCCTTTCTGCCTTCCGCAAAGACCGTTCCCTCCATGACTACCTGGTCAGGTCTACGCCCCCTGTACAACCCACCCACCCATCCTGGCACCTTGCCCTGCCACCACAGGAACTGTAACACCTGCGCCCACACCTCCTCCCTCACCTCTATCTGAGGCCACAAAGGAGCCTTCCACATCCAAAGTTTTACTTGCACATCCACTAATATCATTTATTGTATCTGTTGCTCCCGATGTGGTCTCCTCTACATTGCTAGGAGGCTCCAGTCTCCCCAGAGCGCTTTAGGGAACATCTCTGGGACACCCGCACCAATCAACCACACCGCCCCGTGGCCCAACATTTCAACTCCCCCTCCCACTCGGCCGAGGACATGGAGGTCCTGGGCCTCCTTCACCGCCGCTCCCTCACCACCAGACGCCTGGAGGAAGAACGTCTCATCTTCCGCCTCGGAACACTTCAACCCCAGGGCATTAACGTGGACTTGAACAGTTTCCTCATTTCCCCTTCCCCCACCTCACCTTAGTTCTAAACTTCCAGCTCATCACTGTCCCCATGACTTGTCCAGACCTGTCCTACCTGCCTAGCTCCTTTTCCACCTATCCACTCCACCCTCTCCTCCCTGACCTATCACCTTCATCCCCTCCCCCACTCACCTATTGTACTCTATGCTACTTTCTCTCCACACCCTCCTCTACACCCTCCTCTAGCTTATCTCTCCACACTTCAGGCTCTCTGCCTTTATTCCTGATGAAGGGCTTTTGCCCAAAACGTCGATTTCGCTGCTCCTTGGATGCTGCCTGAACTGCTGTGCTCTTCCAGCACCACTAATCCAGAATCTGGTTTCCAGCATCTGCAGTCATTGTTTTTACCTCACTGCTACCCATGTGCATGTCCAGCAGCCGTTTAAATGTCCCCAATGACTCTGCTTCCACCACCACAGCAGGCAACACATTCCATGCATTCACAACTTTGTGTAAAGAACCAACTTCTGACGTCTCCTTTATACCTTCCTCCTAATATCTTCAAACTATGACTCCTTGCCCCAGTCAATCCTGCCCTGGGGAAACGTCTCTGGCTATCGGCTCTATCTATTCCTCTCATTATCTTGTATACTTTGATCAGGTCTCCTCTCTTCCTCCTTCTCTCCAAAAGAAATGTCTGAGCCTATTCAACTTTTCTTCATAAGGCAAGCCCTCCAGCCCAGGCAGCATCCTGGTAAAGCTTCTCTGCACCCTCTTCAAAGCCTCTGTATCTTTCCTATAGTAGGATGACCAGTACGGGACATAATATACCAAGCGTGGTCGCACCAGGGACTTGTAGAGCTGTAGCAAAGCCTTGCAGCTCTTAAACTCGATCCCCCTGTTAACGAAAGCTAAAACACCATGTGCTTTCTTAACAACTCTATCCACTTGGGTGGCAACTATGAGGGATGTATGTACTTGCACACCCAGATCCCTCTGTTCCTCCACACTGCCAAGAATCCTGTCTTTAAGCCTATATTCAGCTTTTGAGTTTGACCTTCCAAAATGCATCACTTCGCATTTATCCAGGTTGAACTCCATCTACCATTTCTCAGCCCAGCCCTGCATCCTGTCTATGTCGCGCTGCAGCCTGCAGTAGCCCTCTATACTATCGACGGCACCTCCAACCTTTGTGTCATCTGCAAATTTACTAACCCACCCCTCAACCTCCTCATCCAAGTCATTTATAAAAAAACTACAAAGAGTAGAAGCCCAAGAACAAAGCTTGCGGGGGCCCCCCTCAACACTGACCTCCAGGCAGAATCCTTTCCATCTACAGCCACTCTCTGCCTTCTGACAACCAGCCAAGTCTGAATCCAGATAGCCAAATCTCCCTGTACCCCATATTTCCTGATTTTATGAATGAGCCTACCACGGGGAACCTTATCAAATGCCTTGCTGAAGTCCACATACACCACATCCACTGCTCAACCTTCGTTGACCTGTCTTGTCACCTCAAAGAACTCTAAGATTTGTGAGGCATGACCTGCCCCTCACAAAGCTATGCTGACTGCCTTTAATCACACTATGTTTTGCCAAATAGTCATAAATCCTATCCCTCAGAATTCTTTCCAAAACTTTGCTGACCATAGACATAAAACTGACTGGTCTGTAATTGCCAGGGATTTCCCTATTACCCTTCTCGAAAAGAGGAACAACATTTGCCTCCTTCCAATTCTCCAGTACATCTCCTGTGGAGAGTGAGGAGGCAAATATCCTCGCCAGCAGTTTAGCAACCTCTTTTCATACTTCCCAGAGCAGCCTAGGATAAGTCTGGTCTGGTCCTGGGAACTTATCAATCTTAAATATTTTCCAACTTTCCAGCAGATGGGTGCTTGATGATCAGTGTGAACTCAATGGGCTAAAAAGCCTCTTTCTTTGCTTTATTGAACTGTAAATGAACTCTGTTGTGCATTGTCTTCTTCTGCTGTCTATAACTTCTATATATTGTGACTCTAGCTGAGCTGGAGGCAAGCAGCCTCTTCTCCTGCTCTGAGACATGAGACACCTATGGTGAATGCCTGTTTGGTTTTGGAACCTAGCCAAAGATTGCCCAGCTGCAACTGTGCAGGGGCATACTTGGTCATCAGGTCAGGAGCCAGCATGAGAGAATCTGTTGAGGAAATGGCAACGAAAGATGACAAATGGGGACCATCTTAAAGAGTCCCCATTGCTATGTGCCTTCTCTGCATCCTTCATCTAGGACCTACCTGTACTTCCTCACTTGTCAAGAGCTGGAGAACACTTGGTCACACATCAGTAAAGTGTTGAGCCACTAACATTAGGCTTCGTTCATTTCATTGCAAAATGGCAGATAGCGTGCGCTTACTATTGGTCTAGTCTGGTCCACTGTGTACTTGGTTGCTTGATCACATCTGATTGTCCATGACAATGACTGTTTGTCCCATTGAGGTGGCCATTGGTACAAAAGGCTGTGACATTATAGCATTTATACTTGCAATGGAATCCCTTATTCTATCTCCAAAAGCACTGATGCACAGCTTCTGGAAATACAGGCTGTAACGCATACATTTCCAGTTGCTGGCCCCCAAATTCACTTTTGTTGATGACAAAGTCTCAGGATCTAAGTCCAATTAATTAGACAGGAGTCTCTTCTGCTGTTTCCAGGACATTCCAAATCTCACTTACAACGTGCTCTTCATCTTGTGGCAACCTATTCATCCTTGATGCACAATGTGGATGTTTGCTGGTAGATGTTGCACAGGAGTCGTGATAGTGTGTACTCAGTGCTCATCCTCCTCGGAGGACACTCCGGGCTTGTTCATTAGAACCTATGATGGGCCTACGGCAGATTGAACAACAACTCGTTTAAAAAGAGAAGAGAACAAAGACAGATGCTTTCTACTAGGATCTAGCCTGGGAAGATATTGCAACTTATTTATCTAAGGATACCATAGATAAACTGGAATTCTCAGGGCTGGCAGCTGGTTGAATGTTGAATTAGTCAATCAAGAGAAAACCAGTTCTGTCTGGGCTGGTAGAAGGCAATGTGATTCTTGGAGATTTCCTGAGATAGTGCTGCTTGCATTGAATCATTTCTAGTTTCTCTTCAGTTATCAAATTGTTGAAGGTTCTGAGAAAATAATCGTAACCTGTAATAAGTGATAACATTTTTTTGGGAAGTCTACTGAAACTGTTTGTATTAACTGGTGACTTCAGAATTCAGGCATAATGCATAGTTCTTCTTGCCAATAACCAACACATTGTCCAAGGATTTCATGAAGGCTTGATAACAATTGTTGGAAACTGTTTATTGAACTGGCAAATTAAAATTTTTATTTTCTTTATTAATTTATCCCTTAACTGTATCTGTTAGTCTATCTCTATTTGAAAGAGAATGGGGGTTATGATCAAAGCAGATTGAACATTAGATTATAGATATTAATTAGATTAGCAGAATACAGATAAACAATAAACTAAAGTTACACTACTGTTAATAAATTGTTAACTTTTGTTTAGGTCATAAACTTGGTAACCAAGATCTGTTATTCATAAAGTCTGATTAGGAAGAAATGGGTAACTTGGAGGGGCATTGAATGTTTTACTTTCCCTGTTGATAGAGAGGCTGCTAACCCTGTGTCATAACAATACCTGCTGTTTCCTAGATTTATGAGTTTTCTTCTATGAGGAAAGGCAAAGCATTATGAGTATGAGAAATAGAACAAGTGTTGATGGCAAGAAAACATGAGGAACTTTACTAGAGGAATGGATGCAAGAAGACAGCTGTTAGTGTACTTTTGCTACTGAGTACAAAATTTCAGCCTGTGTTTTAAGTTGACATGCTATACCAAAGGTGAACTAAAATGACAGAATTCCTTCAACTGATTTTGCCCCATTCTAGCAATAGATGTTCAAATTGAAAAGACGAGAAAAAAGAATAACTTCAAAGATAAAATTCTCCAGAAGAAGTTGTATTTTCACTTTATGTTAATATGTAATGCACCAACTACCTTCTGTTAAGTAAAGATATCCATTTGAAACTGAACATTCGACAGGTTTTAAAATCAATTCAAATAAAGTCTAACATAGGACAAGAAAATACATTGATCTGGGAAATGTATCTTAGCAAGTGTGATCTTTGTTAAATCTCAGATTCTTCTTGCTCTGAAAAACATCAAAAGAGAAATATACAGCTTCCTATGCATGTGGAGCATTTGTTGAGTCAGCTATGAAATCGCTAGAGCAAGCAAAAAAGAAAACCGATGGAAATGTAAACTCCAATCCTTTGTTGCAATGAGTTCCATTAGGGGATTGAAATCCTGATTGTTAAAAGACAGTTTTAATTTATTGCTGTTACTATTGCACTACAATTTGCTTGATAATTCATCTTTCACGCAGGTAAGTCTGGATGTTAAAGAGTAGGAGATGGACAGTATTGAGTTTTTTGCTTTGATGACCACTAATGTAGTAAAAGTTCTGATTTGAACAGTGGAATGTTGTAGGTTCATTCCTTCTGGAAGCAACCTGAATTTTATGCATGTATAATGTTTAACAAAAATTACTGGTCTTCAAAGATTATAGCTAGCATAAAAATGGAGAAGGCTTGCTACAAGTGGTCAGTATTTTGGTGATACCACACCTCAAGTGCTGCCAATAGTTTTGATCCTTTTGGTTTAGGAGAGCTGAACTTGCATTAGTTCAGGGAAGGTTCACTAGGTTGATTCCTTGGATAAAGGAGTTATCCTACAAAGAAAAGTTGAGCAGATTATGCATGTGCTTACAGACTTAAGAAAGACAGGTGATCATTTTGAAACATGGGCTTGTTAAGGTAAGTGGTGAAAAAATGTTTTTCCTAGAGGGAAATTGGTGGAATTATTGTAGGAAAGTCAATGAAGACCCAATAGGCTGAAGGGCCTCTTCTGTGCTATATAATTCCATGACTCTACAGGAAAAACTAGAAGAGATAATTCAAGAATAAAGAATTAAACATTAAGGCATAGATGACAAGGAATTTATTTTGTCAGCATCGTAACTCTTTCTCTACCTTATAGAAGATAAATCATTGAATACATTCAAAGTCTGATTTAGACAGGTTTTTGATCTACATGGAGTTGAGTCAAGAGTTATGGGGCACTGGCAGGGAAGTGGAAATGAGACTACATTCAGATCAGCAGTGATTCTATTGGATGGCATAGCAAGCTTACAGGGCCAAATGGTCTATTTTTGCCTGTATTTGTGTCCTTAGGGTGGGTAGGTTTATGTGGCAAATCTGCTAAGAAAGACTATCTTTTTAAAGGGACTTTTCAGGGCTCTGAATGGCTGCAGATTCTCCTTCACCATTCCCAGGTCTGAAACTTGTGCCTAGAAGTCCTGATAGTTGGAATCAAAGAAAATTAGAGAAGTAAACATATGGCTAAGGGACTGGCGTGAGAAAGGTGGGTTACATTTCATGGGGGATGGGCATCAGTTTTAGAACGGGGTTATGGGGATCTATACTGATGGGATGGTCTCCACCTGAACCAATCTTGAACCAGTGTTCTAGCAAAAAGGATAAACAGGGTGGTCACTAAGACATTAAACTTGTGAGTCGGGGAGGGAAGGGAGAGGGAAAGCAACAGGAAGTATTGTGATAAATGAAAAAGTAAGCAGCAGGTTAGCATTTATGCAGGATGGTTTAAGTTCAAGGCAGATTATGAAAGAAGCAAAAATGAAGGATAACTCAGGAGATAGAGATGTTGTGAATCATGATGCTAAGAAAGCTAGCATAAAAGGCACTTTACCTGAAAGCTTGTAACATTCGTAACAAGGTTACGGCACAAGTCATTGTGAACGAATGATTTGGTAGCCAGCACAGACGTATGGTTAAAGAATGGTCATGACTGGAAATTAAATATCCAGGGGTATCAGACTACTCAGAAGGACTGGCAGGAATGCAAGGGAGGTGGTGTAGTTCTAATATTCAAGGACGACATCAGGGCTGTGCTGAGAGATGACATCAGTTCTATGGAGCACAGGGTTGAACCCATTTGGGTGGAAATTAGGAATACCAAGAAGAAAAAGTCGCTGATAGGTGTAGTCTATACACTAACAAATATCATCACATTGGGGCAGGCAATAAACAAGGAAATAACTAATGCCTGTAAAAATGGTACAGCTGTTATCATGGGGGATTTTAATCTGCACATAGATTGGTCAAACCAGCTCGGTCAGGGTAGTCTTAAGGAGGAGTCTGTTGAGTGTATCGGTGATAGTTTTCTTGAACAGCATGTAATGGAACCAACGAGGGAGCAAGTATCCTAGATATGGTCCTATGTAATAAGACAGGAATAATTAATGACCTTAGTCAGTGATGCTGTTGGAAGGAGTGATCATAGTATGGTTGAATTTAAAATACAGCTGGAAAGTAGGAAGATAAAATCCAATACCAGTGTCCTGTGTTTGAATAAGGAGGAATATGATAGAATGAGGGCCCTGACTGAAGTAGACTGGAAACAGAGACTTTATGGTGCGACAGTGGACGAGCACTGGAGGACCGTCAAAGAAATTTTTTCAAAGTGCTCAGCACAAGTATATTCTAGTGAGAAGCAAGAAGAGGGGTAAGTCTGCCATGGATGTCAAAGGAAATAAGAGAGGCTATCAAAGTGAAAGAGAAGGCATACAAAGTGGGGAAAAACAGCAGGAATCTAGAAGATTGGGAAAACTTTAAAGGTCAACAGAAAGCCACAAGAAGAGCTTTAAAGTAAAGTACAGTATGAAAAAAAAACTAGCACAGAACATAAAGACAGATAGCAAATGTTTGTATAAATATATAAAATGAAGAAGAGGGACTAAAGTAAATGTTGGTCCTTTAGAGGATGAGAAGTGGCAGTTAGTTGTGCAATACGATGAAATGGCTGAGGCATTGAACAGGTACTTTGCATCAGTCTTCACTGTGGGGGATACTAATGACATGCCGGCGTGGACGGGTTGGACCGAAGGGTCTAACTATGACTAAGTGACAAAGATACGAAGGTAGGTGAGGACCTGGAAACTATTATTATGGAAGAGCTAGTATTGGATAAGCTAATGGAGCTAAGGATAGATAAGTCTCCTGGCCCTGATGGAATGCATCCCAGGATACTAAAAGAGATGGCAGGAGAAATAGCAAGTGGACAGGTGGTAATTTTCCAAAATTTGCTAGACTCTGGGACAGTCCCAGCAGATTGCAAAATATCAAATGTGATGCCACTGTTTACTTCCTATTTTAAACAGAAGATGGGGAATTATAGACCAGTGAACTTAACCTCTATAGTGGGGAAGATGCTAGAGTCTATTATCAAAGAAGGAATAGCATGGCATCTCGAAATAAAGTATCCCATTATACAGACGCAGCATGCGTTCATGAAGGGCAGGTCATACTTTGCAAGCCTTTTGGAATTCTTTGAAGACACTTCAAGCAAGGTGGACAAAAGGGATCCAGTGGATGTGTTATACTTAGATTTTCAAAAGGACTTTGACAAGGTTCTGCACATGAGGCTGCTGCAAAAGATAGGACGCATGGTGTTAGGGGTAGAGTATTAGCGTGGATAGAGGATTGGTTGACAGGGAGCAAAAAGTGGGGATAAAGGAGTGTTATTCTAGCTGGCAATGAGTGACAAGTGGTGTGTCTCAGGGAGCGGTGTTGGGACCACAATTATTTACAATTTATGTAGATGATTTGGAGTTAGGGACCATGTGTACGGTGTCAAAATTTGTCAATGACACGAAGATGAGCACGAGAAGCAGAGGGACATAGATACGTTGAGTGAATGGGATGTTAAAAATTTATGTTAGAAACTGTAAGGATGTGGACCTGCTCCTGGCCCAAGTGGCCATCAATAGGTCTGGACAGTTGGTCATAAGTGGTTTGTAGTATCCGATTATCTCAAATTATTCTCAAAAATTGCTATCCAATTATCTACCCATCTTCCGCAGTTACACCTGTACTCAGGTATCCATTGAGAAGGTGCATGTAGACTGCACTGGCATGATAGAGGACATTAGGGCCTACTGGGCACCACAGGAGCTGGGGGTGTATTACCACACCTGGGAATGATATTTTGATTTAATTTTGATACATTTCCATTGAGGTTCTGTAAGTTTTGATTGACTGGTTTTTGTTTCTTTTTAGTGCTCCACCAGGGACTGTATAACTTGTTTAAGGTTTTACTGAATAGAGTAGAAGTTATGCATTTCCCAGATGATTGGAAGAGGCAACCAGAGTACACAGAAGCCTTGTTCCTATATAAGGACATAAGATAAATAGCTCTATGGAGCTTTAAGGTTAACACAGTTTCAATCGAATTATGACAAATTGTAATAATCTGCTTCTGACTAGCTATGGCACTTTATTTCAAATAGCTCCTGCTAGCACTAGCCTTAAACCAAGGGGAATGAGAGTTTTCCCCTTTATAGTGTTATAATGGAGGTTGAGCCCCTTTGTACAATCACTTTCCTTTCTTTACTACATTGTTCACATAAATTAATTTTTTAATTTATTTTTCATTGTCCCAGTTCTCTGCTTGTTTCTGGAGTTTTGGTGGGTGCGAAGAGCAGTCAGAAGAAAGCTGACTGGATGCTGCCTGAACTGCTGTGCTCTTCCAGCACCACTGATCCAGAATTTTTAAAAGGGATGTTGACACCATGGATAATGGTAAATATGTATCATGGACTGTAAATTTGTAGAAGCAAAATGAGAAGGAAGATTGATGCAAGGTGGCCAGTCCCACAACTCTTTCAGATAGTGCTCTAACTTAGCATCATATTAAGGAAGGGTAATTTCTTTAGTTTGATTCTTAGTCTATCATTTTAACTGTAGGGCCATCAGTCAGATGACGATTTACCTCCGTGATACTCTTTATAATGAAGTGTCATTGATGCCACTTGTGTCCTCAGAGGATTTTTCATTTTACCCTTGTCCTGCCGATAGGTCTAGGTGCAGTCCTGAGTTTTGCAGCTAAGAGTGAGTCTGCTCTTGAAACCTGTTGGCTTCAGTGAGACATTGTACATTGCACAATGTACAACTCCAGGAACATTTGTGGCTAAAGGGCCGTGACTCTCAGTGTTTCACTCAGATGCAGTTCAATTTCCTCAGCTTCAACTTCCACAGGGCTCAGGGTCACAGGCACATGCAGAGTGGAGGTTGAGGGGGGCAGGTACCTCTAGATTGTTCTGGAAGGAGACTTCCTTGTGTTCTTTATATGGTTCTTCCTCTGTCTGAAAGTATACTGGCACCACAGAGTCCTTAAGAGGCAATGGAATGCAGTCAACGTCTCTTGTCTCCATGGTGTTTTGCCATTGATAGGAGCAACAGTGGCTAAAGCAATGGAGTTCAGGTCAATTTTTCTGGCAGCCACTGAGCATTCTGCTGGACCAGACTCTCCATGGCAGCCACCAACCTGTCTGCTGAGATACCCAGATATACACATGCCAAAGCCAGCATGGATTTGATAACACTTCAATAAAAATAAATTACTACAGATACTAGAAATCTGAAATAAAACAAAAAATGCTGGAAAAACTCAGATCCGGCAGTGTGTGAACAAAAAAATTAACATTTCAAGTCCAATGATTCTTACACAGATTTCACTTTATCAAACACTATGTGGAAAATAGAAAGTAATGAAAGTGAACAAGTCCAACATGCTTAGAAGAAATGTAACAGTGAATTAAACACTCAAATAAAAGCAAAATATTTTGCAGTGAAGTTTCAAGGAAGAGTCATTAGACTCGAAATGTTAACTCTGTTCTTTGACAGTGATATGTTAAGCTGACTTATTTTATAATGTTGTCTATTTGAAAAGTAAGTTAAATTTCAATCTCTTAAATAATGTCAAATGTTTAGAAAAAGGTATTCTTAAGTCCAGAAATATAATTAACAATGCTTAACCAACAATATCTGAATAAATTAGTGTATTAACTCACAATAGCTAATAAGAATTACACATTTTGGGAGTAAAAGCTATTTTGGGAGATTTGGAAATCTTAACTATTAATAAACTATTCGCAGTTTAAATTACAATACAATCTGTCCTAAGGAAAAATCCCGACTGATTATGTAACTAATCTACAAATCAAATATTTGTAAAATTCATGACTGCTGCTTAGAGACTTGTGTAGAGAATAGGCTTGTGCACAAAAATTTGCTGCTCGAGTGATATCGTAGAAAGTTGCCTTTGGCTATGTTACTAATATCCCAGCAAAAACTCAGCCACCTGGAAGCAGGTCAGAAGGGAAAGGTAAGAGATTCACAAAAGACAGTACTGCTGGCAATTGTTGCAAGTTACAAATGGCTTGGTTGGTTATAGATCCACATACAATTACCAGATAGCAAAGGCCTCAGAGGAAGTATCAGAGACCAGATGGTTCCCAGAGGACAGCTTCTGTAGCATGTTGCCTAATTGATGATTACAGAGTTGGATCAGCAAAAGTTGGGAATTAGGTAGTACCATTCAGAATAAATGTATGGGAAAGGGGTGAAAAATGTAAATTAATTTTACCAAAACAAGAGACCAATGAACAAAAAAAAAGTGACAATGTAAGTTTGTAGATAAAACTGAGTTTTCAGTAGAATGTTCATAAAAACTGATGTTTGATTGTAATGAGGAGCAGTAAATTACTGCAGATGAAGAATCTATACTGACAACAACAAATGTTGGAGATCACAGTGGGTCAGGCAGCATCAATAGAGAGAAAGCTAAAGCTTTGAATCTAGAGGACTCTTCATCAGAATGATAGTTCTTCTGGGGAATATAGTCAGAATACAGTTGAATAAGGGGAAAATGTACAGAGAAGAGGAGCTGTGGTAGTAGGAGATTCAATAGTGGTAGTTAAATGTGTGTGTGGCCACAGACACGACTCCAGGATGGTGTATTGCTTCCCTAGGACCAGGGTCAATGATATCACTGACTGACTGCAGTATATTTCAGAGGAGGAGAGCAAACAATCAATCAGTGATCATGATTCACATTGGCACTGATTATATAAAGAGGAATGAGGTCCTGCAAAAAGAACTTGGGGAGCTCTAAATAGCAGATCAAAAACAGGTGCCAAGCACTAGTGAGTATAGGAATAGATGGATACAGGAGATAAATATGTAGCTAAAAAGAGTTGGTGCAGGATGGAGAACTTTAGATTCCTTATCAGCATATCAGTTTCTGGGGAAAGTGAGACCTCTACATTTCTGATGGATTGTATCTGAACTATGGAGAAACGGATATCTTAGTGGGTGGATTTGATAGTACTGTCAGTAAGGGTGTAAACTAATTCCTGATGAAGAGCTTATGCTCAAAATGACATTCCTGAAGACTTCTACCTGAAACGTCGATCTTTGCATTCCTCTGATGCTGCCTGACCAGCTGTGCTTTTCCAGCACCATGCCTTTTGGCTCGGATCTCCAAAATCTGCAGTCCTCATTTTCTTTTCCAAGTTAAGAAATTTGAGGGGGGACTTTAATATGGAACAGGAATAGTGGGAGATGCACAGACAAATGTAGAAGAAAGGCTAAGTATGTTTGGCAAGTAGGGTGATAAAGTTACGACACGAGAGTTTGGCAAGTTTGGACAGCATTTATTTCAATGCAGTGAGTCTTGTAAGGCAGATGAGTTGAGGGTGCCAATTCATACATGGGGATATGACATCATTGCTATCACAGATTCAATGGCTGCAGAGGGGCAAAACTGGCATCTCTGTAGTCTGTCAAGAGAATGGTGCTAGAAAAGCACAGCAGGTCAGGCAGCATCTGAGGTGCAGGAGAATCATTGTTTTGGGCATAAGCCCTTCCGTTCCTGGTGAAGAGCTTATGCCCAAAATGTCAGGCAGCATCTGAGGAGCAGGTGAATCGACCTGCTCCTCTTTTCCAGTGCCATACTCTCGACTCTGATCTCCAGTATCTGCAGTCCTCACTTTCTCCTAGGTAATCTCTATGCTCTATAAGAGTACAGCAAGTCAAGGAGGGGTGTAAAAGGAGATGGTGTAGTAATATTGACCAATGAGTTAATTATTGCAAAGTAGAGATGATATCTCAGAAGGGCCTTCAGTTGTGGCCAAATGGATAGAACTTAAGGGAAGGTAGTCACATTGTTGGGAATATCTATGGTGCAATAGAAGGGCAGATTTGGCAAATTTTAGGGTAGTGTAAGAATAGAGTCATAGATGTACTGCACAGAAACAGACCCTTCGGTCCAACTTGTTCATGCCAACCAGATATCCCAACCCAATCTAGTCCTCCTGCCAACACCTGGCCCATACCCCTCCAAACCTTGCCTATTCATATAGCAATCCAGATGCCTTTCAAATGTTGCAACTGTACTATACTTCACCAATTCCTCTAGCAGCTCATTCCATTCACATACCACCCTTTGCATGAAAAAGTTGCCCCTCAGGTCTCATATCTTTTCCCCTCTCACCCTAAACCTATGCCCTCTAGTTCTGGACTCCCCCATCCCAGGGAAAAGATCTTGTCTATTTATCCTATCCAAGCCCCTTGTGATTTTATAAACCTCTGAAATCACCTCTCAGCCTCTGATGGTCCAGGGAAAACAGCCCCAGCCTATTCAGCCTCTCCCTATAGCTCAAATCCTCCAACCCTGGCAACATCCTTGTAAATCTTTTCTGAACCCTTTCAAGTTTCACAACATCTTTCCGATAGGAAGGAGACCAGAATTGCATGCAATATTCTAACAGTGGCCTAACCAATGTCCTGTACAGCCGCAACATGACCTCCCATCTCCTGTAATCTGACCAATAAAGTAAAAAAGGTAATAGTGTTAGGGAATTTCAACTTCCCTAATAATACCAATACAGAAACTTATTGAGTGTGATGTACTCTGTACTGCCCTGAGAATCATAAAAGCCCCAATGTTTACAATTGCTGTCTCAGTGCCAGGGACTGGGTTCCAGGAGGCTAGGTGGTTTAGCCATGGTAAATGCAGGGTTAGGAGGATAGGGTGGGGGACTGGATCTGGGTGATATGCTCTTTGAACAGTTGATGCAGACTTGACAGGCTGTGTGGCCTCTTCCTGAACTGTAGGGAATCTATGAATAATTGTTATAGATAGTGTGAAAGTCTTAGAGGGGATGGAATTCTTCAAATGTACAGATCGCTCTGCTATGAATGTAACGCAACTGACAAATTGGAGACACTTTCGAAAGCACAAACTTTTAAAATGTGTGTTAGTTGTAACATGATTACATTAGAAACAACACTTAGTGTTGGCAAAGTGCGATTTTTCTATAAGACGACAAGAACTTTGCACAAGAACATAACCATCACGTTATAGAAGAGCTCTCTGTATCCAGGAAAACTTAAGCCAGTAAGTTTATATGAGACAGGGCAGTGACTGACCTAACTTTAGGACACAAAGCAGGGCAAGTGATAGAAGTGTCAGTGAGAGGTCACTGGTAGTTAACTTAGTCAGATTAAAGTTGGTCATGGAATGGATGAGGGTGGACCAAAAATACAGGTTTGAATTGGAGGAAGGCTGATTTTAGTAAGGCAGTATCTGGCCAAAGGGAACTGGAAGCAGTTAACATGCAGGAAAATCTACAGAGTAGTGAGAGTCCTTCAAAAAATAAACAGTGGGAATGCAGGGTCATGTTCCTGTAAAGGTGGTGAAGTGGGACAAAACAATGCAGAGAACCCTGCACAAGATTAGACAAGCAGTAAAGGAAAGCTTGTGGCAGATATTGAGGGCTCAGAATGCCACAAGCCCCAGAGGTATATTGAAAGTTTGAGGGTTACTTAAAGAATTAGGAAGGGGACAAGAGGGCATGAGTAAAATACTGGTGGGTTAATAAAAAAAATCCAAATGTGTTTTGTAAGTACAGAAGAGACAAGGGGAAGCAGGGAAAGATTTGGGCCTATTAGGGACTGAAGTGGCAAACTATGGGCAAAGCCAGAAGACAGGTGAGAACTTACTTAGGTGAGAATGAACTTACTTGAGAACTTAACAGCTCTATTCATGAAATTTTTCAAGACTTCAGAAATATATCAGTATAAATCAGGGAAAGGATTGAGATACAGTTGAACAAATTATTGTTGAGGGAGGAGTTATTGGTGAACAAAATTGCATAAGTCTAAGCCCAGATGAAATATATTCCAGGCTGCTGTGGGAGGGAAGATTGCATTAATTGTCAAATCCTGTCAAGGCATAGTAGAGGTGCCAGATGACTGCAGGACAGTTAATGTGGTATCATTATTGAAGAAAGGATAAACCAGGAACTATAGATTGGTGAGTCTATCACTGGTAGGGAATCTATTAGGGGGAGAAGAAAGCCTGAAGTGAAGAATTAATCGCTATTTGGAGAGGCATGGATTAATCCAGGACAGTCATCAAGGCTTTTTCAGGGGAGTCATATCTGACAGGTTGAAGTGACTAGATGTTTGGATGCAAATAGTGCAATGGATATAGTCTAGATGGACTTCATTAAGGCTTTTGGCAAAGTTACACAGGGAGACTGGTCAAAAATGATGAGAACCCATGATATCCAGGGCAGTTTGCCAGATTGGGGCTTGATGACCAGAGGCAGAGGATAAAAAATCAAACATTGTTTGTGTGATTAGAGGCTTGTATTCGGTGGCATAGTACAGGTTTCAGGTTGGACCCCTTGCTGTTTGTAGCATACATTAATGATTTAGATGGGAATGTCAGATTTAATCAGTAAGTTTGCAGACAATACAAACAAAAAAAAAAGTAAGTAGTGAGAAGCAAAGCCTTAGAATACAGATGGATATACATGAGCTGCTCAAATGGGCATAACAATGACAGTGTAGCAGGATGCCATACAGCACATACAGTCCACCCCCTCAACTGATCATTGCCAGCAAGCATTACAAGCAACTTAGGTACGGAAATAAAACCTGCTTGGAAGGTCAAGGTTTGCAATAAACTGAAGTAACGGACATGTTAAGCGATGGAATATTAGACAGTCTAAGAAAATGGAATCACAATTTGTAGGTGTTGTATCATGCACTAAATAAATAAAATAAGTCGATTGACAAAACTGACTAAAATGAACTAGACAGAATTGCCAGACATTGGTCAATATCTGGTAGTAGTTAAGGAAACAATGGGATACTTGGTTTTAGAATAAAAGAGGAGTAAGTAGGTCAAAAAGGTCGGGATGTTGGTTTGCTACACCTGGCGTGTTTTGTGCACTTTTGGGATTCTGTAGGAAGTATTCCTTCACCTTACTATTGACGCACGTAATCAGCTCTTTTGTCCAAAAAATTATAAAATTACACTTTCCTAAACTCACCACCCTGAAGTTCTTTGAATTATTCTTCAGAGGTTTTACTCTGTCTGAATGTTTCCCTCTTTGGCTTGGTATCCCTTTTGTTTCATTACTGCATCTGTAAAGCCACTCGAGATTGTTTGCTATATTCAGGGATCTGTGAATTACAAGTTGTTGCCATTGAGGTGAAAGTGCAAAACTACTTGGTGGTGAATGATTTTCAGGGCTAGAGAGAAAAAAAACACTAAGATGACCTGACATAACTTGAACATTTTTTTGTTGTGTAGGAAGAGACAAACAAATGCTTTAAATTAGAAAGGGTGAATGACCGGGAAGGGATATTTAATGTGGTACATGACAGCATTGACATTTAAAAACTGATTAGTAATCCATAATTTCACAAGGCTAGTTCATTTTCAGAATGACTTACCAAAGGAATTGTAAGACATTGACATAGACATCACATTCAATTCATCTCCCTGTAAGGATTTTGGTGCCAGTGGTTCTGATGCAATTTTTTCAGGCAGTACACGTTCCATCTCCCCAAAACTGGTCCCAATGTCGCAAGAATCTATATATCAGTGTATCAAATACACTGACTGGTCCAACATCCAGTTTTTAAAAATTGTAACCTTGACATCAACTGATTCCTGATGTTCACCTCTGAGCTAGGAGGCCTGGACTCAAGTTCCAACTGCTCCAAAAAGGAGTGTAACAACACTTCTCAACAGGCTGATTAGAAACTAGCTTCCCCTAATGCTTGTAACTAGAATGTTCAAGTACTTCTTTGATTTACTTATAGACTTTAAATCATTTTGTGAAGTTGTCACTCAAAGCATTTACGACAAGCCTTTGAAAGTGTTTTTAATTTTACAGGAAGGGTTTTCTTTTAAAAGAGATAAATAAATAACTTAGAAGTGCCTAAAGACAAGCCATTATCTGGATTCTCAAGTCAGTATTACTTAAAAATCACTTTTTCAACAGTTATCTTGCTCAAAATGATAACATTCTCAGAACTTCATCTCTTAGTTGAATTACAACGTTGACTACTTAATGGAATGGCAGGGGCTGTATTTTTATCATTGTTCTATAAATAGTCTTAAAATGTGGTTTGATTTGCACTACATTACAAATTCAAAACTATTTGCTGAGTCAAAAGAGAAATCTTGCTCATTCATTATCAGCTACATTCATTCAGTGGTTTGATTAAATGATGTGATCACCACACAAATTAGGCAAACAAGACGGTCAACCAAAACTTTGCAATATAAAAACAGTTTCTCTGAACACAAAGTAGGTCCACATTTTGCTCTGTTTACAGGGATTCCTTTGTGCATTACATTTTGTACAAACTGTTTAATATCAGGTCACAATAATACAGTCCTTCCATTATTGCTGACTGACCTTTTCCAAAGGGGAAAAAAAACAATACTATCTTTGGTACATTGTATTGTACAAGATAGAATACAAAACCCTCTTTGTTCCATTCCAGAATCCTTGCTTGAAATACTAAATTACTGTAAAATGACACCAGTTAAGAATGTGTTTAGTCTAATAATAACCATTTTTGTATATTAATAACATCACCCCTTTATGTTGCAACTATCTAATTTTAAAAAACCAGAGTTAAAGAGGTATGTTTCCTCTCTTTTGTTTGACTGAATGGAGGAGACATTAAAATGTTCATATTTTTAAAATGGTGCAATGTTTAGTAGCATGCTTAAGAAAAATCCACTCTTTCCACATTCAAAATTGTTATTTCACTACCTAATGAAGACAGAGTCATAGAGATGTTCAGCATGGAAACAGGCCCTTCGGTCCAACCTGTCTATGCCGATTCGATATCCCAACCCAATCTAGTCCCACTTGGCCCATATCCCTCCAAACCCTTGCTATTCATATACCCATCCAAATGCCTCTTAAATGTTGCAATTGTACCAGACTCCGCTACATCCTCTGGCAGCTCATTCCATACACACACCACCCTCTGCATGAAAGAGTTGCCCAATTTATATCTTTCCCCTCTCACCATAAACCTATGCCTTCCAGTTCTGGACTCCCCCACCCCAGGGAAAAAAAACTGTATTTATCCTATCGGTGCCCCTCAATTTTGTAAACCTCTAAGGTCACTCCTCAGCCTCCGACGTTGCAGGGAAAACAGCCTCAGCCTGTTCAAACTCTCCCTGTAACCTTTCTTTATAACTATTTACAGCTTGAGGGAGTGAAGAAACACCCACAATTATATGCAACAAAAACGCAAATTGTTGGAAAATCTCAGCTCAGAGGAAGGTTCACTTGGCCAGAAATGTTAACTGATTCCTCTGCACAGATGCTGCCAGACCTGCTAAGCTTTTCCAGCAATTTCTGATTTACAGCATCTGCAACTCTTTCAATTTTTATTTACCCACAATTAAAAAGATTTAGCTTTATTAACACAATAAATTTAGCAAATCAGACAGTTTAGAATTTAAACCTTCCTGCTGCAATTAGATAATATGAGACTCCAAGGCATATGTGGGGTCCTGGATGGTCAATCAAAATTATCATCCACCACTCGAGAGATCTTTCACCTAGGTTTCCATGATTCCATAATAGAAATTGAAACAAGCTCGGGAGCAGAACACTCTTATGTGCATAGACAAAATTGCGGATTTCAATGGTATTCATTAACTGTGGTTAAAGGCATTATTTTGCTTTGGCTGCTGGTTACAGAAAGTAGACAAGCAGGAGGCTAGAAGAACATAGCAAGCTATGCAGCATCAGGAGATGGAGATGTCATGTTTTGGGAATAACCTCTCTTCAGGAATGGAGGTAGGGGGAGTAGCAGATAAATGGATGGGGATGGGGGATGGGCAGAATGAAAAGGCAGTGATAGGTGGAGAAGTGGTGGGTATGACCAATCACTGCCTCACCATTCTGCTGATCTCCTCACCCAAAACCCTCCCACATTATCTGCAGCTGCCCCTACCCCCCACCTCCAATCTTGAAGAGTTATTCCCAAAACATAGACTTCACCGCCTGATGCTGCCTAGTTTGCTGTGTTCTTCCAGCTCCTCCTCTACATTGGATTACAGTATCTGTAGCTTTTGTTTGGTCTCTAATCAGGTTACAGAAAGTAACCAATTTTCATCTCAACTACAATATTCTTCTTTAAGTCATCTTGTGATAAAAGAATTGTGGGGTAAGCAGCACACTACATACTAAGTGCATTTGAGAATCACAGTAGAAAATCTGACTTCTACCTCATACCATAAAGTGTAGAAGCAGAATTAGGCCATTCAGCTCAGAGTCTGCTCTGCCATTTGATCACAATTGATATATTTCTCAAGCACATTCTCCTTCCTTCTCTCTGTAATCTTTGATCCCCTTACTAATCAAGGGCCTCTGTATTAAATACTCAATGACAAGGCTCCATAGCTTTATGTGGCAACCAGTTCCACAAATTCACCACGCCCTAGCTAAACTGGTTCCTCCTCATCTCAGTTATAAATGGGTTTTACTTTACTCTGAGGCTGTGTCCCCTTGTCCTAGTTTCTCCTACTAATGGAAATGTTTTGTCCACTACCACTCTATCCAGGCCTCCGTATTCTGCAAGTTTAATTAAGGTCATCCCCCAAATCTTCAAAGCTCCATTGATCCAGACTCCTCAGCCACTTCTTTTCAAATGATCCAAAGTCTCACTGTGCATCTTTAAATAGGTCAGTCTTTCTTCAATCTCTCTCTACCGGAGATGTATGAAGGTTATGATACAAGGCGATTGTGAGAAATATTGTGAAAGGCAGCAAATTAAAGTTCTGAACAGAGTTTTGCAGTTTTTAAAAAGTTTCCACCACTATTCGAGCACTGCACTCACCCTTTTATGAACCCCTTAGCACTTGGTCCACATTTTTTCTGGGAAGGTGTCCTTTAATAGGTCAGAATTTGCATTTATTAGATTAGATTCCCTACAGTGTGGAATCAGGCCCTTTGGCCCAACCAGTCCACACCAACCCTCCGAAGAGTAACCCACCGAGACCAATTTCCCTCTGACTAATGCATCTAACACTATGGACAATTTAGCATGGCCAATTCACTTGTGGGAAGACACCGCAGCACCAGGGGGAAACCCACGCAGACACAGGGAGAATGTGCAAACTCCACACGCAGTCACCCAAGGCTAGAACCGAACCTGGGACCCTGGTGCTGTGAGGCAGCAGTGTTAACCACTGAGCCACTTTGGATTGTGAGTGGAGCTTGTCTAAACAGCATTAAGATAGTTAGTATCAGAGGTAAAAGATCTAGGGGAGTATAAGCAAAGGGATATGACAATGGGCAAAATATTGATTTGAAAGTTCAGCTCCAGGTTCAACAGAACAAAATGGCTGGGGGCCTAAGACTACCTGGTAGGATGTAGGAACCTGGCTGTTGTCAGGACAAAAATTGGCAAATATATAAGACAGATTTTACTCAAGGTACCAAATAATAAATGTGTTAATAGTAATTAAAATAATTTGCATTTATATAATGTTGGATTTATGCCTCTCATGTGCCTTTAAACATTTTTTCTACATTAAAGACAAAATTGAATGGCATAGAAGATGAAATTTGGAGAATGGGGGACACCATATCATTGAAATGTGAGGGGAGCAGGTTGCATGTAGCGTAAACGTAGAAATGAGCTGTGTGAAGAGGAGGAAGAATTCCAGTGTGAACACAGGGCCCGAATGGCTGGGGTATAGGCTGCAACATATACAGTCTGTCCAGGGTGTAAGTTTGCTCGCTGAGCTGTAGGTTTGATATCCAGAAGTTTCATTACCTGGTTAGGTAACATCATCAGTGGCGACCTCCAAGTGAAGCAAAGCTGTTGTCTCCTGCTTTCTATTTATATCTTTCTGCTGGATGGGGTTCGTGAAGTCATTTCCTGTTCGTTTTCTGAGGGGTTGATAAATGGCATCTAGATCTGTGTTTGTTTATGGCGTTGTGATTGGAGTGCCAGGCCTCTAGGAATTCTCTGGCATGTCTTTGCTAAGCCTGTCCCAGGATAGATCTGTTGTCCCAGTCGAAATGGTGGGTTTTTTTCCTCCGTGTGTAGGACTACAAGGGAGAGAGGGTAGTAGCCCTACACACGGATGAAAAAAACCACCATTTCGACTGGGACAACACGTCTATCCTGGGACAGGCTAAGCAAAGACATGCCAGAGAATTCCTAGAGGCCTGGCACTCCAACCACAACGCCATAAACAAACACAGATCTAGATGCCATCTATCAACCCCTCAGAAAATGAACATGAAATGACATCACCACAAACCCCAGGAACCCCATCCAGGAGGAAGATATAAATAGAAAGCAGGAGACAACAGCTTCGCTTCACTTGGAGGTTGCCACTGATGTTATCTAGCCAGGTAATGAAACTTCTGGATATCAAACCTACAGCTCAGCAAGCAAACCTACACCCTAAACCTTAGCCTGAGCTACAAACCTTGCATACAGTCTGTCCGATTGGAGCTGGTTATTTGATTTGTGCCAACTGTTTGAACAAGTGATCGTGCTTAGTCTCTGCACCCTGATTTTTTTTTTTAAAAATCCTGCAAGTTCCTCTCTCCAGTACCTATCCATTACCCCAAATTATATGAAATCAGCTTCCATTACTACTTAATTAGAGCATTCTGGAGCATACCAATTAAAAACACTTCAATTTCTGACTAGATCTACTGCTAGGATCTTAAATCTAAGATGATTGCTGATTATCGATCATTTGTCACATGGAATTATTTTTCCTCTATCGAAACCCATCTTGAAAACCTCTTATCCATTAATATATTCTCCTTAGAACAAATAGTTTAGACTTCTCAGCCTCTCCTCGTGATTTAAACCCTCATTCATATTAATATTCTGGTAAACTGCCTCTGTACCATAAGCAAGCCTTGATATCTTCCCTGAAATGTTGTAGCTATAATTGTCCACAATACACCAGTTGAGGCCTAAATAAGTCAATGATCTATTTCCTTTTATATTACAGACTCAGTGTCTTTCAGAAATAGATCCTTTGGTCAAACCACTTCCTGCCAACCATGTTCCCAAACTAGTCTCACCTACCTGCATTGGCCCATATCCCTCCAATTCATGAACTTATCCAAACAGCTCTTGAACATCACAAGTGGCCTGCATCCACCACTTCCCCTGGCAATTCATTTCACAAACAAATCACCGTCTAAAAACGTTGCCCCTCATGTCCTTTTAAATCTCTTTCTCCTCTCGCCTTAAAAATGTAACCTAGTTTTAAGCTTCCCCACTCTAGGGAAAGATTGTCGTCATTCACCTTATCTATACTCCTCATGATTTTATAAACCTCAAAAAGTCACCCCTCAAACTCATACACTTAAGTGAACAAAGTCTCAGCCTTTTAGTCTATTTTTATATGTCAAACCCCTTCCCATTCATGGCAAGATCCTGGTAAATCTTTTCTGAATCTTCTCTAATTTAATAATTATCCTTTCAATAACATTGTGACCAGTACTCCAGAGGAGGCCTCAATGTCCTGTATAACCTCAACATGATGTCCCCAACTCCTGTACTCGAAGAAGTGAGGAAAGATGGCATGTGTGCTAAACACCACCTTGACAACCCTGTCTACCTGTGATGCAAATTTCAAAGGATTATGTATCTGAACCCCAAGACACCTATTTTTAAATTCAAGAATCCTGAGTGCTTGCCCTATCACTTAAAAGGATTGTGTATAAAGACACCAAAAAGTTACCTATTATCCACATTTTAAAAAAAAATGTCTGTTATTTATGATGTGGTCTTTCTAAATTAGTCCTTTTGAAGTACATTACTTATTTTTCAATATTGAACACCATCTTTCTTACCTCTGACCATTTCAGCAGCATGTCTGTGTCACCCTGAAGTCTACACTATCCTCAGCACTACATTAGAAGTCTTCAGATAGTACAAAGCTCAACAATGCTGCTCTTTCAAATCTAGGTCATTTATATAATCATTGACGAGAAAATGGACCCAAAACTGACCTTTTTGGAACAGCATTACAATCACTTAATAGTTTTAAAAACATACCACTGGGACAGTTTAACAATATCACAAGGCCAATGTCTATTAATCCAGAAACCCAGGTAACATTCTGGGAACCTGGGTTTGAAACCACCCATGGCAGATGAAGTTTGCATTCAATTAAAATCTGGAATGAGAGTCTAGTGACAACAATGAAATCATGGATTGTTGGGAAAACCTTACCTGGATCACTCTTTTAGGGAAGCAATTTGCCATCTTCACCTGGTCTGGCCTACATGTGACTCCAGTCCCACAGCAATGTGATCGAGTCTTAACAGCCCTCCAGACAATTAAGAATGGACAATAAATGCTGGTTTACCCAGCAAAATCCACATCCTGTGAATTAATTTTTAAAAATCATATTTTGGTACTGGTCACTGAACCAATTCCATATCCAAACCACTGGTTAGCCTTTAAATTCATGCACTTCCACCTCTACAACAGGCTTGGAGGGACTTTTAAAAGGCATTTGATGAAGTACATATTAGTGGAACATTTACTGCTATTGAAGAACTCATTAGTCAAACAATTTGCCCGTGATATATTCATACTAAATTTCTTGAATTAAACTATGCCTTTCCAAATTAACTGCGTCCTCAGTAAAGGATTCCAGTAAATATCCCACCACATGGCATGGCAGCTCAGTGGTTAGCACTGCTGCCTCACAGCACCAGGGTCCCAGGTGAGATTCCAGCCTTGGGCGACGGTCTGTGTGGAGTTTGCACATTCTCCCAGTGTCTGCGTGGGTTTCCTCCCACAGTCCAAAGACGTGCGGGTTAGGTGAATTGGCCATGCTAAATTTCCCATAGTGCATTAGGCAGAGGGAAATGGGTCTGGGTGGGTTAATTTTCGGAGGGTCAGTGAGGGCTTGTTGGGCCGAAGGGCCTGTTTCCACACTGTAGGGAATCTAATCTAATATCAAACTTACTGGTCTGTAAGTATTTGGTGACCAGTTTTCTCTTTCAGGATCAGTGGTAAAATGTTACTAACCCTTCAGCCCTGTGGCATTACTGTACCAAGTGAGGAATGATAGATCATGACCAATGCCATTATATTTATACTTTTGCTTCTTTCAGCTATCAAGAAGCATTCCATTTATATTTAGTGACATAATTTTCTGTACTGCTTATCTTTAAGTACATCGTGTTACTGTCCTGTCCATAACTTCAATTTTTTCATATAACCTTTATATCTGCTCCTTTTGTGAAGAAAGCAACAGTTCTTTTATCCATAATGCTGATGTGTAACATGAATAGTTGTCCCAGCACTAACTCCTGCAGAACTCCACAATGCCATCCTGAAAAAGACCCCTTTATCCCCACTTGCTGCCTTCTACCAATCACTTAAAAGGAATCCATGCTAGTTTGTTCCCTAACACCATGGATTCTAATCCTATTTAGCAGTCTTCTTTGCAGCATCTTGTCAAGGGCCTTCTAGCCTTTTTTATTTTAAAGGTTAAAGTTTTATTTTCTCCTCTCCTGATTACTTTTCAATATCCACCAGTACTTCTCAATTTCAGTTAATAACCAGGAAGATTACCAGTATTTATCATAAGCTTATTTTTCTATTTTATTTTTAAAAAACTTATTGCCTTTACTATCCAGGCTTTGTTTGCAAAAGAAAGAGCATCCAAAGCAATGATAAAAAATGCTTAGTTTTCCTGAATGTTTTGTTGCTACTTTATCCCACAATTCCCTTTCCCAATCTACTCACCTAGATTCCACAAATCACTGAAATTGATCACTTCCCAGTTGAGAATCTTATATTCAACATTTTCTTTAACTATTCTGAACCTAGTATTAGCAATAAGTAAAAACTCAGGAGTTACTAAACATTAACATTGAAAGAGAAACAAATCAATGCAAAAAATTAAATGCGAAACAGATTTCATTGACAGTAGAACCTTCAGAGTAACAGGTGCCATTGATTAGAACCTCAAATCATCCTTCATCATCTTCCTGTTTGAAGAAAACATTCAAAAGTCCTTTACTGACCAACTTTTTCGTCAACCCTCAAACTTGTGGGAAAAACTATTGGACCAGGAAAATGTCAGTCTTTGAAGTACTTAAATTTTTTCTTGGGTTCTGTATAAATGTAAATTGTAACAGGTACTGGTTATTTACCAGTCTCACACACAAGTTAGTGTTAGAATCTTTATTTGAATAATCATACAACTATGTGACATTCACAATATTATATAGCCTGAGCCAACAAGACTGCTAATCTGTTAAATATTATAAATACAATGTTTGTACAGTTTAAGGGAAATCAGGTAGAGGCCTAGGACTGAGTGGGGTCAAATACAAAAAAGTAAGAAAAATACTGCCCTCATTTCATAAAAAAATTTATACAAAATATTCTCAGTTAGATAAAATTGCCCCCATCTCTCTACTAAACAGATTAGATGCATAACAAATTGACAAAAATGCATACATGGTCTAAAAACTCAGGAAAGTTAATTATACACTGCTGTTGAACCCTGCTGACTCAAGAGCATGGTGAGAGGAAACTCATTTAAAATAATTAAAATGTAATGATAAAAACAAATTCTGCCTACAATTAACATGTATTAATGTGAATTCATTTTATTTAAACAAATATCTAAAACTAAATTCCTGAATGCATTTTCTCTTCAATGTATGTTCGTCCCTGAATGCTTAAGCCTTTTTCAGTATTAAGGAAAGAGTCTTTATTTTTTGGTAATCTCCATTTTGTTTTGGGAAAAAGCAGAGCCAAACCACAGGAGGTTTCCTAAAACTGCAGAGTCATTGTGCTTCAGACTGGTGAAATGCTTTGAGGTGTGCAGAGATGCAAATACTTTGATTATTGCTCATAATCCAATCAGTGAATGGATTCTAAATTTAAATCTAAAGCATATTAGGCTATGTAGGCAGATGAAGACAAAAAAATTAGTTGATATTTCTTGATCATATTCTCTACCAATAAGGGGAGAAAGTCCCATTTTTAATTTGTTAAATACCACTTCTTACTGAGATGTGCAGGCTTGAATGTGGTCAGCATTTGTGGCATTTCTACCATTTTTAATGAATGAAAATTTGTCACAATGCAGTCTGTTTTAATATAAAAACCTTTTACAGTCTGTTGTGTTACAAGATTGTTAATAATCCGTCAATGTTGATAGAATAGAAAGTTGTTCTGGGAAGTAAATTCCCAATGAGACCACTATTCTTATGATTAAACAATAAATCCTACTTTCATGGCCCTCAATAAATTCAATCTAATCCAACTATTGTAAAAGCAAATTACAAAGTCACAGTGGATGACAATGTTGCAGTCAATTAGAGTTTCTACTGTACTGATTTATAACTGAAATTGGAGGTCAAAGAAACTAAATCAATTGAGCTACAAATTTGACTTTAATTATTTCCTTGATTAATATTTTAATTTAACTATATACCCATAAATACTCTAAAATGTTGGCTTAATAAACCTTTAGATCTATAGTCCCACTGATCTCAAATTTTGAATATTGCTTTCTGATATATAGACTGTAAATTAATTACACCATGTATGACAAAGAGCACTAAAGCCAGCAGGGTCTCTTAAGATACAGGTAGGGTTAAAAGATAGACATACAGAATACCCTCATACCACCAAGAACAGAAAAAAAATTGCTTTACAGCAATATCTCTAGAAATTTAAATTTTCAAAACACTATTTTCCACTCTGGGAGCAGAACAGCAACTTTGAAATATTTTGCTAGTGCTGCACAGCAATTTCAATACACAGTTTCAGAATTACATTTTCCATAGGAAAAAAAGTAATGCTCTCAATTAGGGAATGGAAATAATTACTGAGTAACCTTTTTAAAAATGGACTTCAGTAGTAATGTGGTCCCTCAGAATATGCAAGTATTGTGGTATGAGGTTATTGAACTCAATTTTTAAACACTTTTTTTAAGCAATTTCACAAGACCATTTATTTGCCTTCAATTGCAGACAACATGGTTCAATTGCAGTTTTGTGAAGTGGTACAATTCAGTTTTATAAACATCGAAACAGTTTGGGAGGTTGGCTCCTAAAATGAAGATGAGTGAACAGAACCTCGGTGGTTAAGAAATTCTAAGTTATACATTGTATCATTTCCAAAATAATATGAAGCATGGTTCTGAAAGATTCTTTATGTAAAAAGTGATTGCAATTTTATCTTCCTGCTTTCATATTTACCAATATCCTTTTGTATTGTCAAATATTTCTGGTCAAAAATAAATCGGATTCCTGTCTCTTAAATGAGGTTCCTGTCAAGCCAACAAAAATCGAAGTGTTATTCTGAATGTACTGTGTGTGTTAAAAAGGTGATAAAATCAAGAGAAAAAGATCTATAGAGTGATCATTGTTCCATCTTCCCGCATATTTCCATGGCTTGAACTTATTTTTCTGGGATTGTCGCTGTGTGTGTTCAAAGAGTTTAATGAGCCTTTGTATTTGCTTTCGTTGTTTTCTAACAGTGGGCTGTTTAGAGAGGTGTTATGCTGCAGCTTTTTGGTTAGGTCTCCATTCACATAATTAGGGAATACTGTTTTCGGTATATATGATGGCATGTCATTTTCGATTATTATATCACCTTCATCTTCACTTTCTCCTTCTGCTGTAGTGTAATTGTTGATATAGTTGGAAGTACCTGTTAATGTGTGCTGGCTAGGTGTACTGTCTGTTGACACCCCAGAGCTACCCGAAGCTCTGCTGCTGCGAATCACATTATTTCGTTGATTTGCTGGTTTCACTGTGATGATCAGATTGTGACTGTTGGCCACCATCATGTCAGTCACCTGGTCCAGTGACTTGCCTGCGACATCAATTCCATTTACCTCTAGTATTTCATCATTGACTGCGAGGAGGCCTGTGCTCTCTGCTAAGCCACCCCGGACAAGCCGCGAGATGAAGATTCCAGGAACTTTCTCCACTCCTTGAGGAGCAACCCGCACACTCACCCCATCACGAATATAAAAACCAAGTGGTTTGTCAGAGCCGTGTTTGTGAAGGCGAACTCTCCGATGAGTTTCTGGAAGAATGTCTACATCAATAATGGAAGAAATTTGTCTGAAATCCTGAGGCATTCCAATCAAGATGTGAGGCTTTGACTTATGATGGACAGGACGCAGAACATGAAGACCTTTCTTCTTGCGCAGAAGAGAATTGGTTCCAAATGCTCCGCAGTCGCCTTCAGCTGCAGAAAGATTAAAACATTTGGTTACTTTTCTGCATCAGTTTGTGTGGATCGGACAAACAAGCAAGTTAAATCCTAAGGATATGGCTTTATTCCCAGTTCCCCATGCAGTTCTGGCTTAAACAGATCTAAGTTTTCACTGGATCGCCTCAGTTAATATTCCCAAAACAAGTTTTATTTTTAGTTATAATATAAGTCTTAGGATAAATTATGGCATATGTAAGGTTTGCAATTTCAATTTTGCATGTAGCTAGTTACACTTTTCAGTAACATATAGCCAAGAAGATTATCCATAAGAAAGATTCATTCCTTACAATCATTATAATCTTGACAAATAAAATGAGAGAAATTAAAAGCTGGAAGGGTGTGAGCAAAGACATAATTCAGTGTAAAAACCTCCTTTCTCAGTGCACAAGCTATCCTTCAAGACAATGCGATGCATCTATGCCCGTTAAAAACGAATCTGATCATTCTAAGAAATGCTAACCCCCTCTCTTAAAAACAGGGAGTAATGGAGAATAGGAAACAATGACAAATCTTCATGGCATTCAATAGATAGCTACATAACATGACTGCTTCATTTTAGAATCCCCCTACACATTCTTCCCTCTTCTCCTTACATCTACCTAGAAGAAATGTAAATACTTAGCGCAAAGTATTCTCTCATGTTACTCTTGATATAAAGAGCCACAATTTAGATTGCACATTGATGGCAGTTACATTAGGGATGAGATTATACAATTGTTCTACTGTTTTCTCTATATATAGAGACCGTATTCTTTTTCCTCCCCATGGATTTCACTAGTAGCAAATCAGGTTGTACACCATAACAACCAATCCCCAGGTGAGAGTGTATATATAATACACTGTTCTGGTAGCCTTTTTAACAGCCTTGAAAATCTAAACTAACTAGATTTGAGTGACAGACAGTGCTTAGGACTTTAACTCTTGACCATTTGAGTTGATAGAATGTTGCTAAATTGCTAGTCTACCAGGCCACTTCAACTTTTTCTTTTAACAAAGATTGCATTATTTATGTTAGTGTAAAGTCTGATAATATAAAATAATTCACATTCAATTAAAATTTGGAAGGTAAAATTTGAGAAAAAAAAAATCAGTATAGAATGTCTTGTGGGGAGGGAAAATAAAGTAATGCAAGATGCATCATCAAGAATTTCTGACTAATTAAATAGTTAATCTTTTACATTGTGACTACTTTTTGGACCCTCAACACAACACCTATGATGCTAAAAAATAACTTTCCTGCTTTTGTATTTTTATCCTCCTATTTATAAAGGCCAGAATTCAATATGCCTTATTAACTGTTTTCTCAACCTTTGCTGCCAAACTGAAGTCATACATATACACACAACTCCAAGTCTTTCAACTCCCGCACTTACTAAAAAAATAAAAAAGATAAAATTCTAAACTAAAAACTTCATCACTTCACTGCGTTAAATTCCATCAGCCATACATCCAATAATTCCCACCAGCCTACATCTGCTTGGAGTACATTACTGCCCTCAACTCAAATTTATATTATGTTCAAAAATTGAAATTAGTACACAGTCATTCCCCCTTGCAGTTCTTATCCAAAAGAATAACTTATGTCCCATAGTCCTCATACTATTAGTCAATGGAAAATTTTCCTATGCTACCAAATGCACATCTGCCATAAAGTGTATGTTGCTCTCAAAAATCGATGCTATTTGTTCCAAAGTGAACCCGCTGCAGCTTTTCCAACCTAGCCCTGTGCTAAATATCCCATCCCTGCTGTAAACTTCCTTTTAAATTCTCAAGCACACATTCACTCTTCCTAAATCAATTATGCTGACTAAAATTAGATGCAATATTCAAGTCTGATCCTAACCAGAGATTTAGAAAGGTTGTACATAACGTATCCATTTGGTACTCAATGCCTCTATTAAATGAAGCCCAAGATCCCATATGCTTTGTTAATCTCACACATTGTGTCCTGCTATCTTCAAAGGCTGCACATGCATAAGTTTTTATTGTCTCTCCTGATTTCCACTGTCAAAATTATCATGTTATATATTCGGAAATAAATTCCATCCGCACTGATTTGGCCATTCTGCTAATCAGTGATGCAGTAAATTTGTATCATTCCCACTTTTTGCCACTTGTCCAAGTTTGGTATCATTGATTTCAAAATTTGCCAAACTACATTGAAACACTATTCTTCAAGGTTCAATGCCTGAATTCTGCAATGATTAATTCAAAAGCAAACTTGGGTTCTGGAATGGAATTAATGGATGATACAAAAATAGCAAGCTAAAAGATGTGCAGTCTGGCAGAGGAGTTTGGTAATTTATGTAAACTGGCACAAATGACAAGTGTCATTTAACACCTTCAAATACAATCCAAGTACCAAATGCATGGAACAGAATTACCTTGTCAACTCAAAAAGGGCCCCACATGGAATTAGTCTAGTCAGTATTTAGACAAATGTGGCATGATAATTTAAAAAGCGAACAATATGGACATAGAATAATTGAATAATAGTCCATTAAAGGTTTGAGTATTTGTGGCTGTATCCATGGATGTGAAATTGCCCATAACTCAAGACAGAAGGAAGATTTATAGAGAGGTATAGTCAAATACAAAAGCAAAATATTGCAGATCCTGGAAATAAAATACAAAATAAAAGGCAGGAAAAACTCAGTACTGCTGTCCAACCTACAGCTAAATTCAATTTAAACTAACTACTCAATGTAGCTGCTATACTTTTTGTTAAAGGAGGAAAAACACTTGATATATTGAAAGAGCATGCCATTGTTTCCCGTTCACCTGTCTTTGCACATACCTGGACAAGCAGACCAAAATGAAAAGGGACTTTGTCAGAATGAGATAAATATCAATAACTGCAACTTTTAATTATTAAAAAGTTTAGTATAAGGAACCAAATTTGCACAAAAATGGACACACTTACCAGTCGAAAAGAATGGGGCTGGAAAAACGCAGAAGTCAGACAGCATCTGAGGAGCAGGAGAGTTGATGTTTCGGGCATAACCCTTTCCTGACAAGTCCAAAACGTCGACTCTACTGCTCTTGATGCTGCCTGACCTGCTGTGCTTTTCCAGCACCACACTCGTGACTCTGATCTCCAGCATCTGCTGTCCTCACTTTCTCCATATTTTTGAAGCCTCAGATAGCATTAGCAAGAAACAGTAATACAGTATGTAAAAGTTATATAGAACAAAAGATTAGGAAATTGTTATCTCTTCCTCCTTGCCACCCCCACCAAAAGGAGATTTCAGGTTCAACAAATTATGAGAGGGGACATAAAAAACAAAAGTTTATAAACAACGTTGATAGCAGATTTTAGATGGTCAGTGAACATTGAGAAATATGAAAAACAAAAGGCTGGTGGTTCAAACCAAAACCTTCAGGGAGTTTGTTTCATTTATATTCTAAAAGACAAATGGATATCTGTTTTGATATTGTAAACTTCAAAACTTTATTAACTGTTCAGGGATTGAAAGAATCAGAGGTAACTCTTTCTGGAAACTTAAAACCAGAACCAGTAGAGCAGAGTGTTGTTCATTGTATTAGTCTAATTTTTAAACATGCTTATTACCCTCTTAAGTGATTTATTTACTATAATACTTAGTGGCAAATAGGATAATATGGAAGACCTCTCCTGAAGGGTGAGGTAGAAGGCCACCTTGTTGAATTCTTGTGCGATATGAATGGACCCCAAACTGTCCTTTGTAGGTCAATTATTGATTCCTGGTTTGTGTATATCTATACTGCATAATGAAGTTAGGCATTTTGTTTAAATTATATATGGTGCAGCAACTCAACTTGGAAATGAACCGATGTGGAGAAAAATTGTAAATTATGACGACTAATTATACTAGCTTTTGTTAACATTAAAAACAATGAATAAGGTGGGACTGTGGTACGTAAACTTCAAAACTTTAACCTTTTCCTCAAACCATTTATTACAGAGCTATTGCTGATTCTTGCAATCCCTGACCAATTAAAGAACAAATGTTAAAGGAATTAAAAACAATGCTAATTAGCCATCCCGATTAAGGAAGAGTTAAAGTAACAAATTCGCTCTTTCTGGGAGAAATGTAACATTTACAAGTGACCAATTATCATGCAAAGTAGCAAGTTAAGATTTACCTCAGATATTCCCTCTACAGGCAAAGAGATTAATTGCTGGCAAGTTTTGTTTCAAAGAGACAGTTAATGTCAAAAGTAATAAGGAACAAGGAAACTACGCCTGATAAAGAAAGTTACAGACCTGATGACTCCAGAAGAATAATCAGGTTGTGAAGGTGCTGGTGTTGGACTGGGGTATGCAAGGTCAGAAGTCACACGAGACCAGGTTATAGATCAACATGTTTATTTGAAATCAAAAGCTTTTGGAGTGCTGCACCTTCATCTGAAGGAGCAGCACTCAAAGCTTGTCATTTCATATAAACCTGTTGGATTATAAGCATTTGCTCATGCACAATCAATAATGTAACATCAGAAACTTCACAAGACAAAATCCTATATATGCATTCAACTTGAGGTTTTTAAGTAGAACTTGAAAATAACAAGGCACAAGGATCGAAACCTACATACATCCAGAGGTACTGCTGGTTGGAATTGTTGTGAAATTCCATTAATTTGTTAATAGTTAAATGGACTTGAGGCTTGACTCGAGTGGTCTTTTGATTACTACATGCAATAAAGTTTAAGTAAATGTTTTATGATCTTGGAAAATAAAGTAGCCAAATTAAAAAAGGTGGCTTGTGGTAATCAACAAACACTGCTGTCTCATTAAATCTCTCATCACATCAATTGGGAGGTGCTACTCTGCCAAAATACAAGCCTTACACTTAAATCTGATGCCAGAGGACTGACAAAATTGCAAATGTTGCATCCTTGTTCCAAAAAGGAAACCGGCAAGGACGAACAGAACAATTGTAGGCCAGAAAGGTTAACTTGGGTGGTGGAAAGCATCCAAACAATAATTATGGACAAAATGAAAAATTATTTGAACAAAGGAAGGTAAGGAAAGCCAGCTGAATTTGTTTAGGAAAAACAGGTCTTCAACTGAGGTTGTTTTCGATGAGTTGGCAGGGATGGCTGATGTAAACAATGCTGTTGATGGGCTGTAAATTGACTTCCAAAAGTCAGTTGATAAGGCATTGCATAGATCCATAGATGTTTTCAGACTGAAAGGTTTATATTGGAGTTCCAAGAGGCCAGTGACCTGCTGTTCCTGATAATGTATTAAAATTACTTGGATCTTGATAGAGAATAAAAGTGGTGGACAATCCAAAATCTGGAACATTGCGACTGAGAAGGATTGTACAGGATACAGATGGTTGAAATAGACAGACAAGTGGTAGGGGATTTGTGAAATGAGAACGTGAAGTTCTTTAATTTTGCTAGAAAGAACAAGGCAAGACAATAAAAAAATCAAAAGGGTACACAATTTTAAAGAAGTTGCAGGAGAAATTGGACCTGGGTATATACAGAACAATCTCAATTATCCAAACTAGACAGACGGAGTATTTTGTTTGGATAACTGTTTGGATACAGGAACAGGGTTTCCGTGGCAGTGACAATAGCAGGAACTGGGTCCCCGTGGCTGCCTTATTCTTGCTCCCACTACCAGCTCAGAAATTTGGATAATTGATGTTTGGATAGCAGAGGTTGTTCTGTACGTGCATAAAATGCAAATGTCGTACAGTTGGGAAGTAGTTAATAAAGCAGAGGCATATGCTTTATGAGGAGGGATACAATATAAACAAGGAAGTGATATTAAGCTTTTATTGAACACTAGTTTGACCTCAATTATAATATTTTGTACTGAACACCCAGACACTCTGCATCAATCTCTATGATGGAAGATGCTTTAAACATCCCACTAATACTGAATAGTACAGGGAAGGAATTAAGTTATCACCATGACAGTCATATTAGTGAAATTAACTGGGGGCTAAAAACAGCTCAGTCCCTTGGCCTGTGTAGTTTGCCTCTCAGGATCCTAAAACAGGTAGCTAGAAATATCAGATGCATTGGCGGTGTTTCTCCAAAATGCATTGGATTCTGAAATACCAGAGGATTGAAAAACTAATGTGACATCCCTATTCAAAAAGGCCAAAAAAAAGGAGGTTAACTATAAGCTGATTAGCCTAATATCAATTATTGGAAAAAATATTGGAATCAATTTAAGGAAGTAAAAGCAGAACATTCTGAAAATCTATCTAGTCAAACAGAATCAGCATAGCTTCGTGAATGGGAAATACAGTCTAAATTATTTGATTTTTTGGAAGAAGTCTCAACCAGAATGATGGAGGGGAAACAATAGATGTGTTATATTTGAACTTACAGAAAGCATTCAACAAGGTACCTCATAAAAAGGTTGTTACCTCACACAAGAGCCCATGGTGTAGTAGGTAGTATTTTCACATGGATAGAGAATTTGATAAAACGAGTAGGAAACCAGCAAGTGGTGTTAAGGGTTCTTTTTCAGTTGGGTGACTGTGACCAGTGGGTTTCCACAAGGATCAGTGCTGCAACTACAACTGTTTGCAAGACATATTACTGGCTCAGGGGAAGGTAAATTTGCAGATGACAAAAAAATAGGTGAAAAGGCAGGTTTGCAAGAGGGATACAGACAACTGAGACATCAACAACAAAACGTTGACAAATGTAGTAGAATGTGAGAAAAAAGCAATGTTTTCAATTTGGGAGGAAGAACAAAATAATAGATTATTTAACTAGAGAAAAAACTGCAGAAAGCTGCATGAAACACAAAGCTAGAATACAAGTGGTGCAGATAATCAGTAAGGTTAATGGAATGTTGGTCTTTATTTCAAGGGGGTTGGAGTCTAGTGACAACTGTCTGATCAGCCACGATACGATTAAAATGACAGACTGGTAACTGTTTGTGGGGAGTTTGCATATTGTCTGTGTCTGCATGTGTTTCCTCTCTGTCCAAAGATGTGCATGTTAAGTGAATTGGCCATGCTAAATTGCCTGGAGTGTTCAGGGCTGTACAGGTTAGGAGCAACAGGATAGAGGAATGGGTCTGGTTGAATACTGAGGTTCAGCAAAGACTTGTTGGGTCAGATGGGCCTGTTTCCACACTGTAGGGATTCTATGATCACAACTATTATATTGAGACATCTCTTAAATTCTGCTGGATGCAACGAACATGGCATCAATGTCATTTAAAAAGTGAATAAAAAATGAAAATAAATGACAGAGTGGGCTTGAGTGGCTGCCTTTATTCCTGAAGGGCTTTTGCCCAAAACATCGAATTTTGCTGCTCCTCGGATCTTGCCTGAACTGCTGTGCTCTTCCAGCACCACTAATCCAAAATCTGGTTTCCAGCATCAGCAGTCATTGTTTTTACCTCGAGTGGCTGAATAGCCTACTCATGTTCATATTTGGTTAGATTTGATTAGATTACCTACAGTGTGGAAACAGGCCCTTCAGCCCAACAAATCCATACCAACCCTCCAAAGCGTAACCCACTCAGACTCATTTCCATACCTATATTTCCCGCTGACTAATACACCTAACACAATGTGCAATTGAGCATGGCCCATTCACCTAACCTGCACATCTTTGGACTGTGGGAGGAAACCCACACAGACATGGGAAGAATGTGCAAACTGTACATGGACAGAGTCACCAGAGGCTGGAATCAAACCTGCTCCCTCCCTCACTTTGTGCCCCATCTCATTCTCTTTCCCCTTTCTCCCCCCTCCCCCCCACTTTATGCCCCCATTTCTCTGTGGCACCCTTTTTGCTCACTGTCCCCTCCTCTCACTTTCTCTCTCTGCTGCCTCTCGGCTACCTCTCTCCCTGCTCCTCTCCCTCTTTGCCTCCCCCACTCTCTCAATTTATGCCCCCAACTTTCTGCAGCCCCCTTTTTTTACTCCGTTACCCCTTCCCTCCCGCGCGCTCTCTCCCCCCCTCTCCCGCTCCTGTCTCTTTGCCTCCCTTCCCCTCTCCGCTCCCGCTCTCCCCCCCCCCAATCTGTACCCCCATCTCTCTGCAGCCCCTCTCTTCCCCACCCCCACTCTCTGCACACCCCTATGTGTATGTCTCTCTCTGCCTACCCCCTGCCCTCACTGATTCTTATAGTTGTGATGGTCTGGTGTCTAATTCTGGGTACAAGACTTCAGGATGGATGTGAAGGCATTGGAGAGAGAACAAAAAAAAAAGTTTCACAAGATTGATTCCAGGAATGAAGATCTTCAGTTAACATGAAGATTGCGGAAGTGGAGATACTTTTTCCATTCAACAAGAGAAGGTTAAGAGATTTGATTTAAAAAGTTGAAAACATGGAATGGTCTGGACAGAGAAAGTACAGAAAGCTGTTCCCATTGGTGGGAAAAAAGGAAGAGAACATTATTTAAGCTAACTGATAGCCTGAGGATAAACTTCATGCAGCAAACGGTTAGAATATAATGCACTGCTTAAGGTGGCAGTGGAGACAATTTCAATTAGTGCAGTCAAGATGGAATTGAGTTAACAGAAAGGGAAGATTTTTCATAGCCTTGAACAAGGTGGCAGGAGGACAGCACCAGGTGAATTTTTCCTCCAGAGAGCCAGCAAAAATATGCTGGACCAAATAGCCTCCTTCTGTGCTGTAACTGTTGATTACAATATAGCATTAATACAAAGCACCTTAACAAAAACAGTTACAGCTTTAGCAATCACTTAGGTAACTGTTTGGCTCCAACAACTGATCTTTTCAAGTCAAAACTGCAACCTGTATTGATCTGACAAAAAAGACTAGAAACATTACCTTTTCCCTCTTTTTCCATTGGTAACGTATAACCTATGGAATGTTAGCAGCTGGTCAGGCAGTATTTATTGAGAAAAAAAGTTAAATATTTAGAGTCCAGTGTTCCTTCTCCTGAACTTCTGAAGGAGGGTTTCTAGACTCAAAACTTGAACAGTTTTCCCCTCCATACATGCAGCCTGACCTTGTAAGTTTCTTCAGCTGTTTGTTTCAGGTGTCCAGTATCCACAGTTCTTGGTTTCATTTTACAAAATGTACTTATGGTTTCTTTACAAGTGAAAAATGAGGTTTTATTGTTTCATCAAATTAGTGTTGCTAAAAACAGAGGTAGAAGAGCCACAAAATGATTTTATATATAAAATTTGTCTGGTTAAAAATAAATACCCCAAATCTATCCTTTCCATTTACTACGCCATCTTCAAACTACCAAGATTTTTAAAAATGTTAAATTATCAGCCAGCTGTACTCACCTCTACCAAAATTTCATTTATATCCATTCACCCTGGCTGCCATTTGCTAACAAACTACTTTGACCAAAAGCTACAAAAAGAAAAAGTCTTACCTTTGTGCATTATAATTAGTAATCCTGTGTTTTTGTTCAATAACAATCAAATAGTCATTCCCCAAAGCATTTCCTCCACTCTTCAGTTCTATGGAACTAAAGTAATTGTCTTTTAAGTTTACTTATCCAAAATTATCTTGTGTAGCTCTAACTGATCAAAAACAAGAGTCCTCAGCGGACATGTTTGGAATTTATGACCTGTGTCATGGCAAGTTCCATTAATGTGCCTAAATAATGCCACATTCCCACTTTTGTCAGGATTATGTCCCTTTTAGACTTTTGGCCTGCCAGTTGAGAAGTGATTAGTTCATGATTATTTTAAAATAAAGGGCCTCATTCTAATGCTGCTGTTATTAACCCAATGGACAGGCCTTTTGACCTCTGGTTTATTTAGAGTACATGTGCCCGCGCGCACACGTGTTTGGGAATGGGTAAAAAGAAGAGTTGTTGTCCTTTGTTCAAGAGATATTCTGCCTGATTGAGGGGTGCTTTTGCAAGGGGGTGCTACTGAGATTCAGTCCCTTGACTTTGTTATTTACTCTAGCCTGAATTCCTCCATGACTCTGGACTTCCAACAAACATCATTCCAGCAGCAGCCTCCCTCGCAATGCTGTTGTCCAACACTGCTGCTGGCCTTTGATTAGCCATCAGCTCTCCACTGATGGCATTTCCACCTGTCGTCTTTGATACTCAGTGGCTGCTGGGGGACATTAAGTGCCACTCAGATACTTAATATGAACAGACCTTCCCAGAGTCAGAGTCATGGAGATGAACAAAAGCAAGTTTACCAAATGATTCAGCTGATCAAATAACTCAATTAGTATATGTTGGCTTATATTAAAATTAATTGGTTGCCTCCAAGCCCAGTATGACCTTTAAGTCAAAGTCGATAGATATTGCAATTCAACAACCAAATACTAATCTTGCATTGTTAAATTTTACATAATGTTTTAGTACATGCTTCTTGCTAAGGTGAAGAACAGTCTAGCAATGTGCCAAAACATAACCAAATCCATCTGCATTTTAAAAAAAATAATGGATCACAAATGTGACCTATAAAATATCTTTACAACATCAAAGTCAGCCAGCATTCTTAAGCAGGAATTAACAATTGGAGGAAAGGAATTTTCCATTTCTGAAAACGTTTTGCTGCTCAACAAGTACATGGAACATTTAAGTTTTAAACTCAGAGTCCACTTTATAGTTTGTATTACACAGCTGGAGGTGCAGAATGTGACTGATCAGATCATAGGAACAGCCAGGCTAGTAACTCTCTCAGGAGATCCTTGTTCTATAATTCTGTACAGCCACTCCTTGTTTAAAAAGTTACTCCCTTTAACATTGTTTCACTTTAATATCAGAATATTAATGGTACCTGTAATCCAGATAAGTTTCAGGAGATTTAATATGGTTTCCCGTGAGACATGATTAGTACCTCTCCTACTCCATAACTTCAGTTGTGGCCTTTCCTCCTCCCCAACCTATAAACCAGCCCTTTCCCCTCCCAAATTCACCTACATGCTGCTTCTTTCTGTTTGACATGCGTTCCCATTCAAGATCCAGATTTAACCCAAAGCTGGGCTTCCATTGTTGTGGAAGTCCAGTTCTGATGGTTGAAAAACAGAGGGGCTTTTACAATCTTTACAAAGGTCCCAAACACAAAAGAGATTCTCAAAGTTAACGTTTGAGATTGAGGTAGCATACGGACGTGGATGCTTGTTGGCTGCCAGGAAACTGTAGCAATAACAGGACTAGACGAAGTAAATTAGGAAAGGCGATGACAGTAGTATTGTCACTAGATTATTAATCCAGAAACTCAGCTAATGTTCTGGGACCCAGGTTCAAATCCCACCAAGCCAATGGTGGAATTTGAATTCAATAATTAATCTGGAATGAAGGGTCAAGTGTTGAAATAATTGTCTAAAAACCCACCTGGCTAATGTCCTTTGGGAAAGGAAATCTGCCATCCTTACCTGGTCTGGTCTTCATGTCTCCAAACCCACAGCAATGTGGTTGACTCTGAGCAATAAATTGTGGCCTAGCCAGAGAAATCCACATCCCGTGAGTGAAAGAAAAAGAAAATCACAGAAAGGTAATTTCTGGTGACTAGGGAAATGTCCAAAACCAAGGATCATAGTTTGTAGGATATGGGGTAAGTCACTTAGGGTTGACAGAGGAGAAAATTTCTTCAGTAGCAAACCTATGGAATTCTTGGCCACCAAAATAGCTAAGGCCAAAGCATTGTATACTTTCAATGGGTTACATATAGATCTCATGGCTAAAGGGATCCAAAGGGTATGGATAGAAAAGAGGGTACTGAGTTGAATGATCAGCCATGATCATACTGAAAGCAAAACAGGCTTGAAGAGCTAAAATGTCTACTCCTACTTACATTTTATTTTTTAAAAAAAAATAAACATCCCTCAAAGCTACTCCTATCTTGGTATCCTTCTCATGCCCTCACTTTCAGCGATGACCAGAAGGATGTGGCAGCTTCAGTTCAAATCACTGGAACTTACACACATCCATGATTGAAATCTTGAACAGGAATGCAGTTCTGAAGTGTCAAGATGATCTCAGTCTTATGAACATTTTCATGTTTCACATATCTTACAATCTATTCTGCACATCTAAAAAGATGTTCATATCCATGGAAATACTGCCAGTAATGCATTCTGTAAGACTACTGTTCAAAATTTCTCACTTGCAACAAACAAACAAAAACTAAGACCTGGACATCAGATTGTGAAAAATGTTCGAAACAGACTATCCTGATTATGCCAATCTTTGGCTAACTTTGAGCTTCCTGTGAATCCCTGTTTAATCACCAAGATCTCTATTGCAATCTTCACATAATGCAAGAAGTTTCCCTGCACTTATTTATGTGCATGTTTTGGTGCTGCTCCAAACTGGAGTCCACATACCTAATTCCCCTCATCACTTCTAGGATGCTTTCTATTAAATCAACATTCCTACTTTCAATTCTCCCCTCATAAATACATACTTAATGCTTATGTACTCACTTTCTATTTCTCAGTCATCATCCTAGGTTCAATCCATACATCATTGTCATCTTATGAGCAGCCATCACAACTGCACGACTGAACCAGCTTGCTGAATGTCTCACTTAGCATGCCCAGTGGGGACTAACATTTCCAACTTCCTTCCCAATCCACTCATTGCTGCAAATACTGATGCCACCCTCAAACTACTATGCCAAGTGTCTCAGCAATATTTTCAGTCTTGCTCCTTCAACCACTGTACAGAGCAACTGGTATTCCATAAATTGAGACAAAGGCTAATTGCCTTCAAGTTTGCTCATTGCCCTCCTATCCTCCCTAGAAATTCCCTTACTTGCCAGTCAGAATCATAACCTTTGGTCCAACTTGTCCATTCCAACCTGACATCCTATTCTGACCTAGTCCCATTTGCCAGCATTTAGAGTCACACAGTCATAGAGATGTACAGTATGTAAACAGACCCTTTGGTCTGACCTATCCATGCTGACCAGATATCCCAACCCAATCTAGTCCCACCTGCCAGGACCCAGCCCATATCCCTCCAAACACTTCCTATTCATATACCCATCCAAATGCCTCTTATTGCGTGCAATTCTGGTCTCCTTCCTATCGGAAAGATGTTGTGAAACTTGAAAGGGTTCAGAAAAGATTTACAAGGATGTTGCCAGGGTTGGAGGATTTGAGCTATAGGGAGAGGCTGAACAGGCTGGGGCTGTTTTCCCTGGAGCGTCAGAGGCTGAGGGGTGACCTCAGAGGTTTACAAAAATATGAAGGGCATGGATAGGATAAATAGACAGTCTTTTCCCTGGGGTCAGGAAGTCCAGAACTAGAGGTTTAGGGTGAGGGGGAAAAGATACAAGAGAGACCTAAGGGGCAACTTTTTCACACAGAGGGTGATACGGGTATGGAATGAGCTGCCAGAGGAAGTGGTTGGCCCAGATCCCACTAAACCCTTCATATTCACATACTCAATCAGATGTCTTTTAAAACGTTGTAATTGTAGCTATCTCTTCTACTTCCTCTGGCAGCTTTTTCTATACCATGCAGAGGGTCATGCATGGGAGTGTTACCCCTCAGGTCCTTTTTAAAAATCTTTGCCCTCCAGTTTTGAACTCCCCCATCATAGGGGAAAGACTACCCTATCCCTGCCCCTCATGATTTTATAAACCTCTACAAGGTTACCCCTCAATCTCCAATGCTCCAGGGAAAGAAGCTCCTTGAATTATCTCAATATAATTCAAACCCTCCAGTCCTGGCAACATCCTTTTAAGTCTTTTCTGCAACCCTCTTAAGTTTCATATCTTTTTCATTGAAGAACAACCAAATTGTACACATTACAGAACAACTTTGATTATCTGAACGAGACCGGCAGGAAGTATTTTGTTTGGATAACTGATTATCTGAACAATGAAGAGCAGTTTTACGGCACCTTAAAATCTTGTTTGGATAATCAAAAATTCTGATAATGGAGGTTGTTCTGTATTCTAAAAGTGGTCTCTCCAGTGTCCTATACAGCCACAACATGACATCCCAACTTCTATACTCAAATGCTGACCAATGATGGCAAGAGTGCCAAATGCCTTCCTCACCACCCTGTCTACCTGTGACTCCACTCTGAAGGAACTATGCACCAGCACCCAAAGGTCTCTTTGTTCAGCCACACTCCCAAGGCCCTATAATTACTGTATAAATGGTGCCCTGGTTTGCCTTAAAATACAACGCAGCATTTTTACCTAAATTAAATTAGATCTGCTACTCCTTGGCCCATCAGATGAAAGTCCCATTATACTCAAATAATCTTTAGTCATATCTGCAAAGTTACTAACCATGCCTATATTCATATCCAGATCATTTATATAAAAATGAAGAAAGGTAGTGGACTCAGCACTGATGGGTCTTTGCAGCACACTGCTGGTCACAGGCCTCAAGTCTGAAAGGTCACAGGCCTCTATCACCACCTCCTGTCAAGCCAATTTGGTATCCAATTGGCCAGCTCCCTCTGGATCCAATGTGATCTATCATGCGGAACCTTGTTGAACGCTTTTCTAAAGTCAGTTAGACAAAGTCTACTGCTCTGCCTTCAATTATTTTCAGCACCTCTTCAAAAAAAAACTCAAGTTTATCAGGCACTATTTCCATGCAACTTTAATCCAGATCATAAAGACCTTCCTGAGAAGTATCAAACTCTATCGTAATGAAGTGGGGTCTCTCCTTAGACAGGGCTAAGCAATTAATTGTGGAACATACCCTGATACTGTTTGAAACTTATCCCAAAAACAAAGTCAACAGATTCCTACATTCTATTTCCAGGTTGGCAACTTAACAAAAAAAAGCTGATGAGACCAGTTCTCCAAGTGTGAAAAACTACCATTTACTTTCAATCGTACATCAATGGCCTTTCTAAAAACTAGCTATATGATACTGAAATCCTTTTATCCCAAAACTCAAAAGATTGGGACAGTCTGTAGAATATCAAGAGAACAGCTGCTAAGAAAGCAAAAATACAGTATTTTTTATTTAAAATCTCCAGTATCCAAAGTGCTGAGTAGATTTAGCAGGTTTGGCATCATCTATGGAAAGTGAAAGAGTTAAGTTTTAACTCAGTGTGACTCCAAAGTAGTCATATTGGACTCTTGTTAAATCTCTTTATAGATGCTGCCAGATCAGAGTTCTGTCACTTGTTTTAGCTAAAAAATATTTTAAAAATGGATTTACCACCTTTGCTTTCCAACAGGAAAACATTCACAAGTCTTTTAAAAGCCTCCTGCTGGATTCCAAAGTTCCAAGTTCACTTCTCAAGAAAGTGGACCTCTTGATACAGCTAGGAGCTGTACATATGACCTGAACAACTGTCTTCAAAAAGGAACCCTGCAGTTAATCTAATTAAGTCATTCAACCCCAGTTATCTGAGCTTATCTGAAATACAAAATAAAAAGAAGGGGGAAAGCATCCTTTTTACTGGAATCTTAGAGATCATGAATTGCGAATCGTTCTTTTGGTTTAATACTTGTGGTAGCAGTATACAATCTTCAATTTATCTTAGAGTCTGGTGCAATTGATGTTTTAGATCTTTTGGAGCAAGCAAGCAAGCGAATAAATAATCCTCTGTTTAAATCCATGTCAACTACTGGTATTTTTAAGTGACCCCATACTAAACAGAAGTTAGGAAATAACCTACAATGATTATAAACAGAAGGGAATTGGGGCTTTCATAACAAGTATGAATCTCTATAATTCTCTATTTCTTGGCCTGATGGTGCCACAACTGTCAAATCTTCATTTCATTCCCTTACGCAAGATCAAGAGATCAAAAAAGGTGGTCATTTTGCCCACTGTTGATACTTTTATCCTCAAATCTTAGCCACTTAATCTATCTTCATGCTGTCTCTATATTCTGAAGTTTGCTCCTCTTTACTTTCAAAACTGAAATGACTTAAATGTTATGAATTGTCACTTTCTGGTAGAAAGCTACTATTCGAGACTTGACAAGGATTAGATAAGTAGGTCAGCTAACTGAACACTGATTCCCCCATAAAAGCATCGTTAGCCCTGGCCACACTCAAGGAAGCCTCTAAAATTATTAGGAAAAGGAAGGGCAAAATACAGATTTCAGTTCATTGCTAATAGTACATCTTACATTGCATTAATGCAGAGTTAGAAGTGCTGGGTGACAAGAAAATGCTGAGCCATTATATAAGCACAAAGGAAAATAATGGATTTGTGAACTGCAGGATGATTTTGTATTGCAGCTTCCATTAACTTTGGAGATTAAAAGTAGTGAAAAGTGCAAGTTATCATTATCCCAGAGGAGCATAGATTGCTGTTTTAAAAACTTTGTCCTTCTCACTGGTGTGTGTGGGAGACAGGGAAGAGAGTCAGAGAATACAAAAAATTATAGGGGTATGAATATGTAGATCTGGAACAATGAACTCACCGTCCATGGAACTTCTATTTCTCCTTTAATGATTTATTTTTGAATCCTTTCACCGTGTTACTGGAGATAAATATCAGGGATAGGTAATTTTCTTAGAACCAAAAAAAAGAGAATTGTTAGGACTCACTGAGTTATGAGAATTTCAAACAAGTCTCATGAAGGTGTGTAACCTAGACATTTTGTCCTTGGGTTTTAAATAAATATTGCAGGATTTGTCATTGAAAATAAGGAGAGCCAAAACTTCAAATTGAAGCTAAGCAGAAATGCAAGTCAAGGGAAAGGGCCTAAGCTGACTAAGTATCCAAGTGGTAAGTGATTGATTTCTTTGTACTCCAAGGCAGGGAGTGCATTTATTTCAAATATTTAATCTATGAATCACTACTTGAATGATAGTGCTGGACCGAATGATTCCAACCAGTCATTCTTCATTCTTTTACCTGAATAGCCTTTCAAAAATGTATTCTTTTCACGTATTACTGGGCAGCATGCATATCTGACTGCTCATAGCAACCGATTCACTATAATGGAATCAAGTGATCTATCACTCTAAACTGAATGGAATGTGGTGCAGAATACCATAGACAGCACATCATTCAGTAACCAAAGTGCACATTTTCGCTTACACAGTAATCTTGAGAATATTGAATATTTGCTAATAAAAAAAAAAGTGTGAAGCTCATCTTTTGTAAGAAGCATGCAAGAGAAGAGTCAAGCAATTCCATAACCAACAGATCAAAGATCTGCAGCCCTGTCATATCAAATTATGAACAGTAATGGACAATTAAACAAATAACTTTGCAAAAATCCCATCCCCAAATGACAGGGAAATTCAGCAATTTACTGCACAGGAAAATGCTGAAGTATTTGCAATCATCTTCAGCCAAAAGTACGATTGGATAATCTACTGGTTTCCCGAAAATCTCAGGATCAGATGGCAGATTTCAACCAATTGTATTCACTCCTGGTGACATCCAGAAACAGCTGAAGGGATTGGATTCAGAAAGGCTGGGAATTGGTAATATTCTGGCTGTAGTACTGAAGACTGGTTGTAGTACTACCTGCATCCCTGCATAAAGCTGTTCTAGGACATCTACACCACAAACCTACTAAAGTGTAGAATGGATCAAATATGCCCCATTCACAGGAGAAAGAAATCAAAAATTTGGTCAATTACTATTCCAGTGTACACTGAAAGCAGTAGTGATGCAATGGCATAAAATTGCACTTAACTTGCTCACCCATATTTGATGTAAACTTTGCCAAGGGCATTTCTGTCCCAGGTTTTTTTGTCCCAGCCAAAAAAAGGTAAAGTTTTCAGAGGGAAGTTGAGTGGAACTGTCCTTTATCAAAACAGCATCTGACGAAGTAATGGCATTGAAAAGCCTTAGCAAACTAACTCAAATGAGCGAGTTATGCCTCACACAGAGCAAGATGCTTATGGTTGAAGGAGGCCAATCATCTGTGTCCTAGAAAATCATTGCAGGAGTTCTTCAGTGTAGTGTGTATTGTGTAGGCTCAACCATGCACAAACTTTTTCCACAAAAGGTCAGAAATAGAAATATTTCCTGATGAGTTGCACTGAACACTACAAATAGAAATTCCTCAGATAGCAAAATAAAGCACAGTTATACATGCATGCAGCAAAACCTGAACTAATAAGTAGAAAATATCTCACCACCCAAGTGCCAAGTGATGATCACCTCCAACAAGAAGCAACTTCAGATGTTCTAACCATCTGACTTTGATGGTGGGGATTCAGCAATGCTGATGCCATTGGATATCAACAGCATGGGAGTTACCATTGACAAAAACTGACCTGGACAAGTCAGAATATTGCAGATATAAGACAAGTTATAAGTCTGGACATTCTGCTGTATTAACTTGCCTCCAAAGCCTAAAAAAAGGAACAATTCAGGTGTGTATGGAATATACTCCATTGCTTGGGTGAGTATCGCTCCAATATAAGAATTGTCATCATCCAATATAAATCAACCCAAGTGATCTGCACTCCATTTGCACACCCCACTGTACAGTGGCAGCAGTATGTACCATTTGCAAGACCCTCTAAAGTCCTTGACAGCACCTTACAAGGCCATACCCTCTAATGGTCAAGAACAACAAAAAGATGCATAGGAAGACCATCTCCAAGTGGTGTATCACCCAGACTTGGAAATCATTCTTGTAGTTAAAATCCTAGAACTCCTCTTTGAACATTGTGGATACAATTACCTCACATGACTGTTCAGGTTTAGAGTGGTTAGGTCAATCAGGAATAGATACTAAACGCTGGCCTTTTTGGCAACTCCATCCTATGCAATAAAAAAGTGTACAGGAGCCTTTCAAATATTTGTGTGTAAATAATTTTGTACCATTTCAATCAATTTATCCTGTTAATCTGAGTTTCTGTAAAATTACTTATCCATTTCACATGTCTGTCCCAATATAAAATAGTATTTATTTGGACAGACTGTGTTCCATGAGCACAAGCTTAGATGAAGTTTCTGTATATTGGTGAATGCTGGTCAACAAATCGTGTAGATAACAAATGTCACCGGAGCTAAATGAATCAAAGAAATGCAACTAACTTGTTATTTTACATCAAAGTAACAGCATCTAATCCTTATTCAGTAGGATCCATCTCACTATTTTGTATTTTAGGTAATCCCTTGCACAAGTTTCCAAGACACCCAAAGCATTTCACAGTTAATTAGTAATACATTGACCTGTAGTCTTTGCTTTAATGTAGGGAATGACAAGTTTGTACACAACAGGGGTCCTACAGGTAGAAAAGGCAAGTAAAGTGAAGAAACACCATGTCTGTGGACCGCAGCTTCAACCCAGGACATCCTGACTGTGAGAAGTGTCAACACTAAGATGCTTAAAGAAATCAAGTGGTATGCAAGAGCAAAGCCAATGATGAGAAGCCATGTTAAATATCTTCCCAATCAAACTAAAGAAATTAGCTCTGATAATTCTAAACTTTTAGTGTGAATGAATTTAGGGATAGATAAATAATTTTTACAATGTCTTAACCCAAAATGAAATTTATAATTCTTCAAAGCCCCATGGAAGTAAGATTATTTTCTCATTTAGAGTGCTCTGTATGTGTGGTATGTGGCACTAATTCAACCTCTACACTTGTAACCAAAAGATTTCTTCCATGAACCTATGTTCAGGTTGTCACTAATTATACTTCAAAGATAAAAATACTGGTACTAAAAAAGACACTAACATATTGTCTAGCTAACACCATTGTTAACAGCTAAACCAAGAATGCAACTTTTTAAAAAAGGTTTTGTGATTTACACATGAAAGTAGTGAAACTATCACTGTATTCTAACAGATGAAAGGCTTAACAATCAATTTTTCAATGTATAATTTCAGTTACATCACAAAATTTTTGCTATAAATTGTATTAGGATTGAGCCCTCCACTATCACCTGATGAAGGAGCGTCGCTCCGAAAACTAGTGTGTTTCCAATTAAACCTGTTGGACTATAACCTGGTGTTGTGCGATCCACATTTTTGTTCGGACAAGGAGGAGGAGGATTGTGAAAATGCCTCCAATGAATATATGTTAGCTTCCGATTTTTAAAATAGCACAGGATTTATAAAAAAAAAGTCAATAGCAAATGGCATTAGTTTTCTACATCCACTCCTGCATTTGAGTTACTTTTTGCAAGAGTCTTAATTGACTGTTTAGGATCCCTACCTAAAACAAAGTAGAAATATATGTATTTATTGACCTTAGTGGAGATGTCTACTGGATTTCCAAAGGTCATGCCATTACTCAGTATCATAGCTAAAAGGAATGTAGAAGAGCAAGTCAGTTTTTCTTTTACACTAGCTACAGACTATCCACAGAGATATAATTAGATCAGGGGTCAAACTTTACCAAGTTATTCAGGTTATCCAAAGTTATCCATAGCTAAGGAATACAACAATTTAAATCCACTGCATACCATCCAGAATCACACAGGGTCTTTATGCATCATTAGAATGGTGGCATCAAACTTTATAGACCATGTTGAGGGCTTAAAGTCAAGACTATACAGAGGATTGGGATAACGGAATTACATTTGTACTTTTTTGCATCTGATGATGCAACTGAATTCAGAATATTTAGTGTTTGGACAGTGGTGAAAAGGACCACTGAAAAGGAGAAATCGGTGTGTCAGAGTTCAGAGACCGCACATTTGCATTATGTCTCAAATATTAGGGAAAGATTAAATAGTGTGGGTGAGTTGGCTAGACAGCATTTGAAAGTAGCACAGCAGATGATGAAACAGGAAGAGCACAAAAAAAATCAAAAATTTGCAGTTTTGCTAGTGGAGATAATGTGTTAGTATTACTACCAGTGGTAGGTGAACTTTTAAAGGCAAGGTTTACTGGGTCTTCTCAAATAGAAAGTCAATAAGATTAACAATTTGATTTAAAAAATACCAGATAGAAAAGTAGAAAGCGTGTCATGTGAATATGCTCATAGGTATTTTGATAGTCAAGGAAAGCAAAATAGAGAACGTGGGAAGAGGGTAGAGCCAAGTTCAGAACTAGACATTCCTCAAATTAAATTGAGCAATGAGGAAGTTCTCAAAAATGGAGAAATTGAATTCTCCTCCAGAGGAAAAATCAAAATGACCAGAATAAAAAACGTGTTACATGAGGAGATATGTGGGAATAAGTTGTGAAGTACTAATCTAATTATGCATGATTTAGATATCAGAAATATCATTCCAGTTAAGCAATATCCTCACAGACACAACCCTCTAAAAGGTGGCGCAGGTTCAAAAAGAGATCAGACTCAGCCTCAAAGACAATGCAAATCAAAACAGAGTTGCAGCAAATGAATGCCAAAACTAAATGGTACCCAATGATTGACTGTACAATGGTCCATGTACATTTTCTATTCTATGTTTGGAAGACTGTACAGAGAAGGTGGGACAAGCAATTTGTATTTCAAAAGTTGTATTTATTCAGAGGCACTAGCAGGTACTGCTATCCAAAAGAGCAAAGGAAATTTCAGCTTTCCTGACATAATAGACTGTAAGCATGCAAACGTTCATTATTAGATTCAATATTTTGCCTATGTATTGTATACCAATAGTGCAAGGCTAAAGACTTTTAAAAATGAAGCCATCTTTGTTTATAGAGCATGCGCATGAGAGAAAAGAGGAGATGCGACAATACTATGGATTTAAGTGGTATTTGTTTTCAATAAAAAGTTTGAGACAGAGATAAAGTGTCTGCTCCAAAGCCAAAAAACAGCTGGTTTCGCTTTTTTTTTGAAAAGTTGGAACTATAAAAGCAGTCTGAATGGGTGGGCTCAAACTCCCACAGAACCAGGATATTTAGTTTTTGGATTTTCAAAAACAGTTGCAGCTGGGGCCTTGAAACGGCGAGGTGGAAATTGTTGTTCCTCTGTTACAGCTAAAAGTTAGAGTTCACTTCCTGCTGCTAGAATTGCATGTAACAATCTATTTTATGGAATTTGCTTTTGCCAAGGGGTGTTGATGGAATGTTATTATGTTGGAACAGTTACTGTTTAGTTGTTAATCAATCTAATATTTTATTTAAGTTTCCCAATAGAGTTAAGTTATTCCAATTCTCTTTTGTTGCATTTTAACTGGTGTATGAATAAAAATATGTGTTTTACTTCAAGACTGGTAGTCTGACCAAATTCCATATGGAATGCAATGCCTGGTATTTATCTTTAGGGGAGAGTTAGAATCTAGGTTTTGTTTTACAATATATATTTTTAGAAAGTTTGGTCTGGTCCGTAACAGCAAGTTCACTTGGGAGAAATTCTTAATGTGGGATTGAGATGTTGACAAAAAAGACATTCAAATCAAACCAAAAGTAAATAACATAAAACGCAAGAAAAAAGTCAAAAGAAAGAGCAAGCAAAATTAAAAATAAAGTAGGAATAAAGAATTTGGACTGCAGGGAAAAAAACTCCTGTTTACATTCAAAATTTACAGCTTGTCTTAATTTTGTAAGATGGTTAACATTCACTCTTGGGTCAATTACAAATGAAATCAGAACTGCATGGAGATGCAAGGCTTCTTCCCTTTCGATACACCTTTCATTCTTGGTGATTTTCCTGGTATTCACTCAAGTTACCACATTTGGTCAATCCAATTTCAGACATGATAAATTAAAACATAATCCCTTTCTAGCCCCAACAAAACTCATACTTTTGTGTTCCTCTAATTCTGGTCTCTAAACATTCTTGATTTTTTTTTGCCAGTCATCGTTGGTTAGGGCTTCTGTTGTCAGGAAGAAGCTCAAACTCTCTCCCTAAACTTTTTCATATTTACGCCACTTAAAATCCGACTTGTACACCAGTCTAGTCTACATAGAAGGTGGCCCAATTAAAACATGAAAAATCATATCTTGCGTATGCACTGGACACAATCTCAGCCACAAAATGCTACATTTAAAATTAGTCAGCCCCAAATTTTCACAAATGCATTTTTAACAAAATGCCTTCTACTGTAAGCCATGAGTTATGCAGGTGATAGGAACTCCTGTGTATCTTCAGTTTAAAATAGATACACTGTGCAGATCACATGGCAAGTAACAGAAATGGGTCACCCAAAGCAATTGAAGTGTAAAGCTGAAGTCAGCGAGATCCTTGTATCAGGTACAAAAACATTGGATAATATTAAAATCATGTTCATTATGGTCAAGGACTATATACAATTAATTTATTTCAAACTCATATCTTAAGTTTCATAGTTTCAGGAGAGATTTAGTAGCAGAGAGGTGAGAAGTTGTGACATCAATGTGGCTATGGAGTTGAGATTATGCCGGTGCTTCAAAACTGGAGCATAATCTGGCTAAAATAGTGGAATGTAACCAAAAACGTTGATCAGCTCAAATTATTGGGTTTTATCTTGACTGCACCTGCTATTTGTGCTCTGTGCCATTCAACCAGCGTCCATTAACCCGTAGTTACCTCAGTTTGATTCTGGAGGTTATGGAGTACAGATTCCATGGAACCGGTTTCATCTTAACAAGTATCCAGCATTTCAAACTTTGTCTACTTTAAAATAAAAATTACCAGTGCCTAACAAATCTGCTGTTCCCATCTGGAATTGTCACAAAGCTTATGTAACTAGCTGCGTCAAGTACTGATCTAGCATTCATAAGCAAGGTGTAATATTCATAATCACTGAATAATTAGTGGATGCAGTAGTTTGCAATCGCAGTGCTCCCAAATGTCACTTTATAAATCAAAGAATATAATAATTTATTTCCAGAAAAATTGCTGATTACATGCAAGTTATTTGTCAATGACAAATTAGTCTAAAAATCTGCACAATTTATCACAATGTATTAATAGAAAACAGTGAATTCTGATAAAGTGATCATTCAGCTATTGTTCAAAATCATATACAAGTATTATTAATTTAGTAATAATATTAAAGCAGAAAATTTCCAATTATTGGTTTTAAACATTGTGGTTTTGATGTTTTTCTCAATGCCAGCAGGATTCTGAACAGTTTGAAAAATGTGGCAAGAATGTTATGGGCCATTGATCTGAGACAATCAGGCTGAATGCTCAATTTTTTACTGAAGGTAAAAACTTTTAAAATAAACTGAACAAATAGCAAAATTTTGCAAACCTGACTAAAGCTCAATGTGATAAGAGCAAATGTTTAACTGTACTTCTTTTGGTGTTATGTTCCCCAACAGTCTCAAACCCAACCTTCTTAGGGTCAAAATATTCAATATCAAATGCTTTAGGAAGTGTGTGGAAACATTAGAGTACTTTTTAAATAACTATGTACAAAATGTATAAGTTATCAGAATAAATTTTTTAAAAATATAAGGTAGCAAGGGAATCCTTAAAATGTACAAAAATGAAACAATTGTTTGAATCTGTCCAAATTTAGTTCATCTTCAAAATGCATTTTGTTCAATGTACTCTTTGGAGCAGTAATGACAATTGACATTGTGCCACAGTTGGATGTGTATTCAAGTAAAAAAAAGGAACCGTGCAGTACTATAACAAGAGAACCAGTTTTAAATGAGAACAAAGCTTTTAAATCAAGTAAAGTTTTTCACCATTATGTTGGACTCCTTAAATAATTTAGCTTAGTTTCCCCCTTGGATGTGTGTGAAATTGAAGCTAAAGAGATCTGATCCAGTGCAATACAATAGACAGATATTTAAGTAAAATTTGTATCTGCAAGAATTTAGAAATCTAAGGCACTAGAATAAAAGTCATTTTAACAACACTTACTGGATTTGATGAGTAAGGATTTTCAATTTAACAAGAATACAAGAGTTTTTTTTAAATTGGATGATTAGAATATTTATTATTGGGCAAACAGGTAATGCAAATTTGATTGCTACTGATGGGCTTGGAAAGATGTGCACCTGCCAATTTTACTCTCTGATACAAACCAGATTTTAATACTTCCTTAAACTACCAGTGATGTCTGTTCATAAGAGGCATGTCCCGTCAATAGCACTCCACCATCTTACTTCAATTCTTCCATGGATCTGCCAAAAAAATTCAGTTCCTTCCAGTCTATTAGCAAGTTCCTTTACGATACACTTTTTAGAGCAACACTTCCAGTTTTATGAACTCCAATTTCAAAGATGCAGCTGTAGTTTACCGAATTTCAATATATTCTAGTATAGATTACACCTCAGATTTATTCCATTTCATGTACATCCTAGTTAGCAGTTTGTCATTAGTACCCAAAACACAATGAAAGTGGTTCACAAAATGTTTACCTCGCCAATCCAGAGATACTACATGTCAGATCACAAATTTATTTGTTCAACTATGTTCAATTATTCAAAATGTCAAATATTGATTTGAAATTGTAGACTTAAAGTTCTCATGGAATGAGCAGCACCAATATTTATTTCCCAATCCTAGTTGCCCTTGGCGATGAGCTGAGTATTGTTGCAGTCCGTATGCTGTAGGTAGACCCACAATGCTTTAGGGAAGGATTCTAGGACTTTGACCCAGCAATGCTGAAGGAATGGCATTATATTGCCAAGTCAAAATGGTTGAGTAGCTTAGAGGGGAATTTACTGATGGTGGTCCCATGTATCTGCTACTTTTATCCTTCCAGATACACGTGTTATGGATTTGGAAGGTGCTTTCTAAGGATCTTTGGTAAATTTCTGCAATGCGACTTCTATATAATACGCATTGTTGGTGAGAATTGGTGGTAGAGGTAAAGGGTGCTTTTGGATGTCTTTTCCCCCTTTGTGGGATGTGGACATTGCTGGCTGGCTGATCAGCATTTATTGCTTGCTCCAGTTGCTCATCAGAATGTGGTGAACTGCCTTCTTGAACAGCTGTAGTCCACCTCTTGTAGGTTGATCAACAATGCCATTAGCAAGGAAATTTCAGGAATTTGACTCAGTAACAGTAAAGGAATGGTGATACATTTCCAAGACAGGATGGTGAGTGGCTTGGAGGGGAACCTGAAGGTGGTGTTCCCATTTAACTACTGCCCTCATCCTTCTAGATGGAAATGATCATGGGGTTTCCAAGGTGCAGTCTGAGAATCTTTGGTGAATTTCTGCTTATGTGGTGAATATCAAATGGGCTTTGTTCTGAATGCCTTTGCTCTATAAATCCCATTAAGTATTCTTGCATTTTACCAAACTCTCCTCATTAATTACCTACCCTGTCCCCATGACATCCCTCATGACCAATTCTAGACATTCTTTCACACAGTGTACGAAGATGACCTCACCAATGCTGGGATATTCCAGAATGGATAGACATCTCTGGCACAATATTTAAAACACCATTGTGCATCCAGACAAGTTCAGTTTGCCTAAAGCTGGTCTGCATGCCTCCTGAGGTTTATAGTGGCGAGGTGGAAACGTTGGTGCCTTGTATTGCAATGTCCTGAAGGGCTCATGCCCGAAATGTCGATTCTTCTGCTCCTTGGATGCTGCCTGACCTGCTGCGCTTTTCCATCAACACATTTTCAGCTCTGACCTCCAGCATCTGCAGTCCTCACTTTCTCCTATTGCAATAACGACCTGGCAGTCCTGGTGGATGGGGCAGTGCAGTCGCAGGATAGCTTATTTGCCCATGTCCACAGAGACAGCTATTATAGCAGACCATACCAGGGAATTAAAAGTCGCCACTCAGGTCGGTGCTGTCTTAGCCACCATGAGATGCACAGTAAAGAAGGTAGGCAGCCATGTCCATTCTACACAACGCAAGTACCACCTTTTCTCCAAAAACACACATTGCTATGGTAATCACCTCCAACCAAGGCTAATACTCCATCACTATTGCCTACAATATTTTCTTTTGCTCACTGTAATACGGACCTTCCTTCATTAACTATCACATTGCCTACTCATTAGCTTAGGATATTTCCCCACCTGCAAAAGTAACAGCTGTGGCATCTACTTTCATCCCCCTAAACAACCCCTCACTTCCAGGAGGGAAACAGCCCACAAAAAAGGTGTAAAGCATATTAACAAGCAATGAGATACCTGACATTTGGCTGTTCACTCTGTATAAGGAAGATCCTGACCCAAACAGCTGACTGACCACATCAAATCCCCTAGACCAAAGGCTGCCCTTTATGCATTTTGCCAGAAACTGCAATCAAAGGCTGTCTACCTCAACTTGACAAAGGACTGGTGACATCATGATAAGCTTCCTGGCTTTGTATTCGCATTAAATGGCATCACAAAATAATAGTAGAGAGTCTGGTATCACCTGCTGAAGGGCAAGGCAGGAGTGCTGTGAACATCTGGGTAGGCTTGAAGTGAAATCGGTGAGCAGAGGGCAAGTGATTAGGCTGGAATTGCAACCTGTTCCAGCCACTAACACATCCTTGAGCATGAAGTGTCTCTGCCATAGCATTATAAAAGCAATCGCTATTGCACCTGAAGATGCAGCATTAAAGTGCAGAAGTGTACTGTTACTGGATCGGAGAGGAGAATTCTTAGAAGACAGCACATGTTGGATGTGTCTATGGATATGGGGTTGCATGTGGCTGGTCCCCATGTCATGTACCTTGAGGTGTTCGTACCTGGTGTCCAACAGGAAGATCGTTTGGAGAAAACAGTGAGCAAGCTTAAGTCACCAAGTACCCGCCAATTTCTATGTTGAGAATGGTCATCACCCAGTTTACTTGGTGGATGGAATGATAAAAAGCTACATATTACAGGAGGGGAGATGTGCAGTTAATGAAGTAAACAAATCAATACTCCCCTTAATGGGTAACCTGTTGCTACCTAGTGAGAATCTTGCAAATGCCCAGAACTTAGTTAAAAGATGCTTTGAGTTTTTTTTCATAGTCCATGTTATTCAGGCCTAAGAGCTGCCTATAAATCACAATTCAAATTTGTCCAAGACTCTAAACAGAGTGTACTTCAGAACAAAGTAGTCCAGACAAAACAGACTGTCCTTGTAATTTAGTGCAAAGTTTCCACACAAAATGGATTTAGCAGAAGCCACTTTTTCAAAAAAAAGAGGGGGGGGATGTGGGCATTGCAGATTGGCCAGCATTTATTGACCTTAAGGCTGCTTGAACTGCTGCAATCAAGTGAAGGTACTCCCATAGTGCTTTTAGGTTGGAAGTTCCATAATTTTGAACAGGAACAATAACAAATGACGACATTAACCCAACTATTCCAAAGGCTAGATAATTGTTAGAGCGAAGACTAGAGTTGTGTCAAGCCCATGTGGGATTCAAGACGACTGTGCTCAACATTTAATTCTCAGCAAATCTCACACTGGCTAGTCAAAAAGTGGTGTGGTGCGACTTCCTCAGACTATCTGAAACTATGGGAGAAACTTAATTTCTGACTTTCTGAAGGAACTAGGAGTGGAACGGCCAGCTATAAAATGAGATGAGATATGTACTAAAAGAAAAAAATAGAAGTAGCGTGGCAATCTACCAAATGAAAGCAGCAGATTTAGGCAATTTAGCTCACTGGTCTGCTCCACCATTCAGTGAGATTGTGGCTGATCTGAAAATCCTTGTACTCCCTTTCCTTCCCAAAAGCCTTTATGCCCTCACCGATTAAAAATCTGATTATACACCTCAGCCTTGAATACACTTAATGATGCAGCCTCTACAGCCCTCTGCAGTAAAGAATTCCATATATTCACTGTCCACTGAGAAGCACGTCCTAGCGAGTTTATATAGGTGACACAGAGTTAGTGATTTACAACACGGAAACAGACCCTTCGGTCCAACTCATCCACGCCCACCAGATATCCCAAATTAATCTAGCCCCATTTGCCAGCACTTGGCCCATATTCCTCTAATCCTTCCAATTCAAACACCCATCCAGATGCCTTTTAAAATGTTGTAATTGTATCTGCCTCTTCCACTGGCAGCTCATTCCATAGACACACCACCCTCTGCATGAAAAAATTGCCCCATAGGTCCCTTTTATATCTTTCCTCTCTCAGCCTAAACCTAAGCCCTCTAGTTTTGGACTCCTCCACCCTGGGGAAAAGACTTGTCTATTTACCCTATCCATGCCCTTTATGATTTTATAAACTTCTATAAAAAGTCAGACACTCCAGGGAAAAACAGCCCCAGTCTGTTCAGCCTCTACCTATGTAGCTCAAACCCTCCAACCCTGGCAACATCCTTGTAACTCTTCTGAAACTTTCACAACATCCTTCCTATAGCAGAGAGGCCAGAATTGCATGCAGTATTCTAATAGTGGCTTAAACAATGTCCTGTACAGCCACAGCATGGACTTCCCAACTCCTATACTCAATGCTCTGACCAATAAAGGCAAGCATACCAAACGCCTTCTTCATTATCCTATCTACTGGAGACTCCACCATCAAGCAACTACGAATCTTCACTCCAAGGTCTTTGTTCAGCAACACTCCCCAGGACCTTACCATTAAGGTAATTAAGTCCTGCCCTGATTTGCCTTTCCAAAATGCAGCACCTCACATTTACCTAAATTAAACTGCATCCATTACTCCTTGGCCTATCTGATCAAGATCCTGTTGCATTTGAGGTAACCACCTTCGCTGGACACAATCTCAATTTTGGGGTCATCTGCAAAACTAACTATACTTATGTTCACATGCAAACCATTTTATATAAAAGGACGAAAAGCAATGGACACAGCACTGATCTTTGTGGCACACCAGTGGTCACAGGCCTCCAGTCTGAAAGCAACCCTCTACCAATGCCTTCGACTTTTGAGCCAGTTCTGTATCTAAATAGCTATTTCGTCTTCTAGTCAGTGTGTTCTAACCTTGCTCAGTCTACAAGGATGAACCTTATGAAATGCCTTGCTGAAGTCCATACAGATCACATCCACTTTGTTATTTCTTCAAAATAAAAATCATTGAGAAACAATTTCCCACACCATGTTGACTATCCCTAATCAGTCCTTGTCTTTCCAAATACATGTAAATCCTGTCCCACAGGATTCCCTCCAACAACATGCCCACCACCAATGTCAGGCTCACTAGTCTATAGTTCCCTGGCTTTTCCCTACCACCTTTCTTTAAATAGTGACACCACGTTAGCCAACCTCCATCTTCCGGCACCTCACCTATGATCCAAATATTTCAGCAAGAGGCCCAGTAATCTGTTCTAGCTTCCCACAACTTCTAAGTTACACCTGATCAGGTCCTGGGGATTTATCCATCTTTAGGGAATCCAGCACCATCTCCTCTGTAATATGGGCTTTTTCAAGATGTTGCTATTTATTTCCCCAAATGCTCTATTTTCCAATCCTTCTCCACAGGAAACACTGATGCGATCTCACACATAGGTGGCCTTGCTGATTTTTTTTTAAAAAGGGGCCCTATTTTCTCCATAGTAACCCTTTTGTCCTTAATATATTTGTAGAATCCCTTTGGATTCTCCTTAACTCTATTTGCCAAAGCTATCTCATGTCCCCTTTTTGCCCTCCTGATTTCCCTCTCAAGTATACTTCTACTGCCCTGTTTACTCTAAGGACTCACTATCTCCTGTCTATACCTGACATATGCTTTCTTCTTTTTCTTGATCAAAACCACAATTTCTCTGGGTAAAAACAATGACTGCAGATGCTGGAAACCAGATTCTGGATTAGTGGTGCTGGAAGAGCACAGCAGTTCAGACAGCATCCGAGGAGCAGTAAAATCGACGTTTTGGGCAAAAGCCCTTCATCAGGAATAAAGGCAGTGAGTCTGAAGCGTGGAGAGATAAGCTAGAGGAGGGTGGGGGTGGGGAGAAAGTAGCATAGCGTACAATAGGTGAGGTGGTGGGGGGGGGAATGAAGGCGATTGGTCAAGGAGGGTGGTGGATTGGATAGGTGGAAGAGAAGATAGGCAGGTAAGACAAGTCATGGGGACAGTGCTGAGCTGGAAGTTTGGAACTAGGGTGAGGTGGGGGAAGGGGAAAATGAGGAAACCGGTGAAGTCCACATTGATGCCTTGGGGTTGAAGTGTTCCGAGGCGGAAGATGAGGTGTTCTTCCTCCAGGCGTCTAGTGGTGAGGGAGCAGTGGTGAAGGAGGCCCAGGACCTCCATGTCCTTGGCAGAGTGGGAGGGGGAGTAAAAATGTTGGGCCACAGGGCAGTGTGGTTGATTGGAGCAGGTGTCCCAGAGATGTTCCCTAAAGCGCTCTGCTAGGAGGCACCCAGTCTCCCCAATGTAGAGGAGACTGCATCGGGAGCAATGGATACAATAAATGATATCGGTGGATGTGCAGGTAAAGCTTTGATGGATGTGGAAGGCTCCTTTAGGGACTTGGATGGAGGTGAGGGAGGTGGTGTGGCACAGATTTTGCAATTCCTGCGGTGGCAGGGGAAGGTGCCAGGATGGGTTGTAGGGGGATGTGAACCTGACCAGGTAGTCACAGAGGGAACTGTCTTTGCGGAAGGTGGGGAGGGAAATATATCCCTGCCGGTAGGGTCTTTTTGGAGGTGGCTGAAATGTCGACAGATGATTTGGTTTATGTGAAGGTTGGTAGGGTGGAAGGTGAGCACCAGGGACGTTCTGTCCTTGTTATGGTTGGAGGGGTGGGGTCTGAGGGCAGAGGTGCGGGATGTGGATGAGATGCATTGGAGGGGAAGGGAAATTGTGGTCTCTAAAGGAGGCGGCCATCTGGTGTGTTGTGTGGTGGAACTGTCCTCCTGGGAGCAGATACGGTGAAGGCGGAGGAATTGGGAATACGGGATGGCATTTTTGCCAGAGGTAGGGTGGGAAGAGTTGTAATCCAGGTAACTGTGGGAGTCAGTGGGTTTGTTAAAAAAAAAGTCAGTGTCAAGTCGGTCATCATTAATGGAGATGGAGAGGTCCAGGAAGGGGAGGGAGGTGTCAGAGATGGTCCAGGTAAATTTAAGGTCAGGGTGGAATGTGTTGGTGAAGTTAATGAATTGTTCAACCTCCTCATGGGAGCACGAGGTGGCGCCAATGCAGTCATCAATGTAGCAGAGGAAGAGTTGGGGAGTGGTGCCAGTGTAATTACAGAAGATCAACTGTTCTACGTAGCCAAAGAGACAGGCATAGCTGGGGAACATACGCGTGCCCATGGCTATGTCTTTGGTCTGGAGGAAGTGGGAGGATTCGAAGGAGAAATTGTTAAGGGTGAGGACCAGTTCGCCCAAACAAAATGAGTGTGTCGGTGGAAGGGTATTGTTGGGGGACATCGGGAGAGGAAAAAACGGAGGGCTTGGAAGCCCTGGTCATGGTGGATGGAGGTGTTGAGGGATTGGATATCCATGGTGAAAATGAGGGGTTGGGGGCCAGGGAAACGGAAGTCTTGGAGGAGGTGGAGGGTGTGGGTGGTGTCTCAAACGTATGTGGGGAGTTCCTGGACTAGGGGGGATAGGACAGTGTCAAGGTAGGTAGAAAATGAGTTCAGTGGGGCAGGAGCCAAATCCACCGACATTACCACCACCTCCAAAAAGACCCCACCATCAGGGATATATTTCCCTCCCCACCCCTTTCCACCTTCCGCAAAGACCGTTCCCTCCGTGACTACCTGGTCAGGTCCATGCCCCCCTACAACCCACCCTCCCATCCTGGCACCTTCCCCTGCCACCGCAGGAATTGCAAAACCTGTGCCCACATCTCCTCCCTCACCTCCATCCAAAGCCCTAAAGGAGCCTTCCACAGCCAAAGTTTTACCCGCACATCCACCAATATCATTTATTGTATCCGTTGCTCCCAATGCTGTCTCCTCTACATTGGGGAGATTGGATGCCTTCTAGCAGAGCGCTTTAGGGAACATCTCTGGGACACCCACACCAATCAACCACACCGCCCCGTGGCCCAACATTTCAACTCCCCCTCCCACTCTGCCAAGGACACGGAGGTCCTGGGCCTCCTTCACCGCCGCTCCCTCACCAGACGCCTGGAGGAAGAATGCCTCATCTTTCACCTCGGAACACTTCAACCCCAGGGCATCAATGGGGACTTCAACAGTTTCCTCATTTCCCCTTCCCCCACCTCACCCTAGTTCCAAAATTCCAGCTCAGTGTCCCCATGACTTGTCCTACCTGCCTATCTTTTCCACCTGTAAAAAATGAGGTCTGCAGATGCTGGAGATCACAGCTGCAAATGTGTTGCTGGTCAAAGCACAGCAGGTTAGGCAGCATCTCAGGAATAGAGAATTCGACGTTTCGAGCATAAGCCCTTCATCAGGAATAAGAGAGAGAGAGCCAAGCCGGCTAAGATAAAAGGTAGGGAGGAGGGACTAGGGGGAGGGGCGATGGAGGTGGGATAGGTGGAAGGAGGTCAAGGTGAGGGTGATAGGCCGGAGTGGGGTGGGGGCGGAGAGGTCAGGAAGAGGATTGCAGGTTAGGAGGGCGGTGCTGAGTTGAGGGAACCGACTGAGACAAGGTGGGGGGAGGGGAAATGAGGAAGCTGGAGAAATCTGAATTCATACCTTGTGGTTGGAGGGTTCCCAGGCGGAAGATGAGGCGCTCCTCCTCCAGCCGTCGTGTAGTTGTGTTCTGCCGGTGGAGGAGTCCAAGGACCTGCATGTCCTCGGTGGAGTGGGAGGGGGAGTTAAAGTGTTGAGCCACGGGGTGATTGGGTTGGTTGGTTCGGGCGGCCCAGAGGTGTTCTCTGAAGCGTTCCGCAAGTAAGCGGCCTGTCTCACCAATATAGAGGAGGCCACATCGGGTGCAGCGGATGCAATAGATGATGTGTGTGGAGGTACAGGTGAACTTGTGGCGGATATGGAAGGATCCCTTGGGGCCTTGGAGGGAAGTGAGTGTGGAGGTGTGGGCGCAAGTTTTACATTTCCTGCGGTTGCAGGGGAAGGTGCCGGGGGTGGAGGTTGGGTTGGTGGGGGGTGTGGATCTGACAAGGGAGTCACGAAGGGAGTGGTCCTTGCGGAACGCTGATAGGGGAGGGGAGGGAAATATATCCTTGGTGGTGGGGTCCGTTTGGAGGTGGCGGAAATGGCGGCGGATAATACGTTGTATGCGCAGGTTGGTGGGGTGGTAGGTGAGAACCAGTGGGGTTCTGTCTTGGTGGCGGTTGGAGGAGCGGGGCTCAAGGGCGGAGGAGCGGGAAGTGGAGGAGATGCGGTGGAGGGCATCGTCGATCACGTCTGGGGGGAATCTGCGGTCCTTGAAGAAGGAGGCCATCTGGGTTGTGCGGTGTTGGAATTGGTCCTCCTGGGAGCAGATGCGGCGGAGACGAAGGAATTGGGAATATGGGATGGCGTTTTTACAGGGGGCAGGGTGGGAGGAGGTGTAGTCCAGGTAGCTGTGGGAGTCAGTCGGTTTATAATAGATGTCTGTGTTGAGTCGGTCGCCCGAGATAGAAATGGAAAGGTCTAGGAAGGGGAGGGAGGAGTCTGAGACAGTCCAGGTGAATTTCAGGTCGGGATGGAAGGTGTTAGTAAAGTTGATGAACTGTTCAACCTCCTCGTGGGAGCACGAGGCAGCGCCGATACAGTCATCGATGTAGCGGAGGAAAAGGTGGGGGGTGGTGCCAGTGTAGTTGCGGAAGATGGACTGTTCCACATATCCTACGAAGAGGCAGGCATAGCTGGGGCCCATGCGGGTGCCCATGGCAACTCCTTTAGTTTGGAGGAAGTGGGAGGATTGAAAAGAGAAGTTATTCAGGGTGAGGACCAGTTCAGTCAGTCGAAGGAGGGTGTCAGTGGAAGGGTACTGGTTAGTGCGGCGGGAAAGGAAGAAGCGGAGGGCTTTGAGTCCTTCGTGATGGGGGATGGAGGTGTACAGGGACTGGATGTCCATAGTGAAAATAAGGCGTTGGGGACCGGGGAAGCGAAAATCCTGGAGGAGGTGGAGGGCGTGGGTGGTGTCCCGAACGTAGGTGGGGAGTTCTTGGACTAAAGGGGACAGGACCGTGTCGAGGTATTGGGAGATGAGTTCGGTGGGGCAGGAGCAGGCTGAGACAATGGGTCGGCCGGGGCAGGCAGGTTTGTGGATTTTGGGCAGGAGGTAGAAACGGGCGGTGCGGGGTTGTGGGACTATGAGGTTGGAGGCGGTGGATGGGAGATCCCCTGAGGTGATGAGGTCCTGGATGGTCTGGGAGATGATGGTTTGGTGGTGGGAGGTGGGGTCGTGGTCAAGGGGGCGATAAGAGGAGGCGTCCGCGAGCTGGCGTTTGGCTTCAGCGGTGTACAGGTCAGTGCGCCAAACTACCACCGCGCCTCCCTTGTCTGCGGGTTTGATGGTGAGGTTGGGATTGGAGCGGAGGGAGTGGAGGGCTGCACGTTCTGAGGGTGAGAGGTTGGAGTGGGTGAGAGGGGTGGACAGGTTGAGTCGGTTGATGTCACGGCGGCAGTTGGCTATAAAGAGGTCGAGGGCGGGTAGGAGGCCTGCACGGGGTGTCCAGGTGGATGGGGTGTGTTGGAGGCGGGAGAAGGGGTCGTCAGAGGGTGGGCGGGAGTCTTGGTTGTGAAAGTAGGCACGGAGGCGAAGGCGGCGGAAGAATTGTTCAATATCTCGCCGCGTGTTGAACTCATTAATCCGAGGGCGTAGGGGAACGAAGGTGAGGCCCCTGCTGAGGACTGATCTCTCATCCTCAGAGAGGGGGAGATCTGGAGGGATGGTGAAAATCCGGCAAGGCTGGGAGCTAGGACCTGGTGTGGGACTGGAGCTGGAGCTGGAGCTGGGGGCGGGGTTAGGGGCGGGGACAGAGATCGAAGTAGGGGCGGAGTTAGACGTGGTGACGTTGCTCGACGTGGGGGCGGGGTCATGCGTCGTGACGGAAATAAGCGTGGGGGCGGGGTTACGTGAAGCGACGGGAGATGGCGTGGGGGCGGGGTTATGGGCGGGGTTATGCGTAGTGACGAAAGACGGCGTGGGGGCGGGGAAACCTGAGGATTTGTGCTCCTGCAGGTTAGTGATGTCAGTGGGGGCGGAAGTGGCTGCGTCGACGGCAACCGGTATCTTTTCCACCTATCCAGACCAACCTCCTCTTTGACCTATCACCTTCATCCCCTTCCCCACTCACCTATTGTACTCTATGCTACTTTCTCCCCACCCCACCCTCCTCTAGCTTATCTCTCCAACCTTCAGGCTCTCTGCCTTTATTCCTGATGAAGGGCTTTTGCCCAAAACATCGATTTTATTGCTCCCCGGATGCTACCTGAACTGCTGTGCTCTTCCAGCACCATTAATCCAGCACCTCAATTTCGCTGGTCATCCAGTATTCCCTACATCTACCAGCCTTGCCCTTCACCCTAATAGGAAGGCACTGTCTCTGGACAGATCTCATTTTCAAAGGAATCCCATTTTCCAGTCATCCCTTTACCTGCAAACATCCATCCCCAGTCAACTGCCTAATACTGTCAAAATTGGCCCTCCAATTCAGAACTTCAACTTTTAGATCTGGTCGTTTTTCTGTCACTATTTTAAAACTAATAGAATTACAGTCACTGGCCCCAAAGTGCTTCCATACCAACACTTCAGTCACCTGCCCTGCCTTATTTCCCAAGAGGTGGTCAAGTTTTGCACTCTTGCGTAGGTACATGCACATACTGACTCAAAATTTTCTTGTACACAAATTCCTCTCCATCCAAACCCTTAACACTACGGTAGTCCCAGTCTATGTTTGGAAAGTTAAAATCCCCTATTAATCTTACAGATAAGAGATCTACTTACAAATTGGTTTCTCAACTTCCCTCTGACTACTGGGGGCATCTATAGTACAATTACAATAAGGTGATCATCTCTTCCTTATTTTGTAGTTCCTTAAATCGGAAATTGTCTTTCAGTTCTAGACTCTAGAAGAGAGGCAACCTTTCAGCATCAGCAACTCATGTTTCAAAAAAGGTCACCCCTCATTCTTCTATCTTCTAGTAAATATAGGCCCAACCTAGTCAACATCTCAATAAAATCCTTGTATAGATGGGATCAAGTTGTTGAACCTTCCTCGGACTGCCTTCATGCCGATTTTTGCTTTGGTGAGGGGCCAAAAGCGGTTCACATTTGTGGTCCAACTAGAGTCTTGTATAGCTTGAGCCGAAATGAATTCTATTTGTCTTTTCTGTTAACTGCCGAACTTTACATTAGCTTTTTGAGATTTGTGCATGACCCCTCCCAAATCCCTCTGGACAAAGACTGCAGAAATCTAGTATGGCACATTTAAATAATATTCATCTCTTCTATTCCTGCCAAAGTGCTTAACCTTACATTTCCCCACATTATGTTCTATCTGCCAAAACTTTCCCTATCTTGCTTAACCAGTCCATCCTTACCACTTATCTTCCCATTTGTCATCCATCATACATTCACTTTCCACATTATAGTAATCAAGTATGGCCCCAGCATTGAGCTCTCTGTGGAATGCTTCTAGTGTCTTCCACAAAGAAGACTGATGCAAGGTGCTTATTCAACTCCTCTGCCATTTCCTAATTCCCCAACATTTCCCCAACCTCATTCTAAGGGACCTATGTTCAATATGGCCTGTATCTTCTTTTTAGGTGTTTAAACAAACTCTTGCTGTCTGACATGATGTTACTGCAAATTTACCCTCAGTTTGTCATCTCCCTCTGATGTTTTTGGTCACTTTTTTAAAAAAGCAAAAAAACAAAATTTTCCTAGTCCTCTGTCTTACCACTAACCTTTGCCACATTGTATGTTTTTCTCTCAATTTGATGCTATCCTCAACTTCCCCTGTTAAGTACAGGTGGCTTATCTCCTCCTTAGATCCTTCTCTTTTTCAAAAGAATCTGCAGTGAGGTGTAAACTATTTAATCATCTGCCAATATTCAACTTTGTTTCTACTAACTTCCTCTCCCAGTCTACTCCAGCTAAAATCTACCCTCTTTTTGTAATTACCTTTAGATTTAGCACAATTGCTCTGAACCAAAATTTCTTCCCCTCAAACTGAACACTAAATTCTATCATTTTGTGGTCACTGTTTAAAGAATTTTTAAAAAAAAAACTTACCTCATTAAGCTTTACTAGATCGCTAGTTGGAACCATCACATACTGGTCTAGGAAACTGGTCTCAAAATCAATTAATTCTTCCTTGTGGCTACTTTTGCCAATCTGACTTTTCCAATCTACAAGATCAAAGCCACCCAGGATTAACATACTGCCTTTTTAGCATGTCCTCATTACCTCATGATTTAATCTGTATAACTGTTAGGGTCCCTATATAGCACACCTGCTTCCCCTTGTTAATTTTTTACATCCACCCATGTGGATCCTACATCTTCCACTTCAAGATCATTTATTATTGCATCTCACACTAACAAAGCTAACCCACTACCTTTTCCCACCTGTCCTTTTCAAAAAAGGCCACAGGCCCTGAATATTTAATTTCCCACCTTTGATCCCCTTGTAAACATATCACCATAATAGCTTTAAAAAATCTTGCCCTTTAACTGTGCCATAAATTCATTTTTGTTCCAAATGCTGTGTGCATTTGAAAAAAGCTTTTTAACCATTTTCCCCACTTTAACACAAGTTACTGCTGTTGTTCTGTACTTATAATATCCCTTCCTGTCCCAATATGCATAGTCTGACAGTTCTTCAATTAGTTTAAAGCCCTCTGTACAGCCCTGGTTTTTCAAATCAACCAGGTCATTGATCCCAGCACAGTTCTTTAAGTGAAGCCTATCCCACTGTAACAGCTCCCTTCTACCCCAGTACTGGTATTAGTGTCCTATTAACTAAAACCCATCCCACCCATTCAGCAGTCCCAATATCATTGGTACCAATATGGATAACTACAACTGATTTTTTTTTTCCCCATCCTACTCCAATTCTTCTCCAGCCCAGAGATGTTCTTCAAGCTGACATCAGGCATGCAACAGCCTTCAGGAACCCGGTTCTTGGCTGCATAGAACAGTATCTATCCCAGATTATAGAAATCCCTACTTTTACTGCAATCTTACTTCCTTCCCCACTTGAACAGCTGTATCACTATTCTAGGGTTAATTCACTCATCCTCAACTTAAGGTCTTCCTATCTGTTGAAAAACATCAGGGCCTAGAGGACTTACCTGAGATGACACTTCTGACAGATTGCCTTGGAATGTCTGGATAATATTTCCAGGTCAGAAGGATCCTAAGGGCCTTAGCAGGATGGATATGAAGAGGATGTTTCCTTATGGGAGAATCTAGAAGTCAGGGGTTACTTAAAAAAAGGGTTCAGATATTTAAGACCGATGGAGAAGATTTCTGATTCCTCAATTTCTTTGGAGCTTTCTTACCACGAAAAGCAGTGGAAGAGAGATTGGAATATTTTCAACAGATTGCTTCTTTATATTAAAAAAAACTATGGGGTGAAAAGTTACCAATAGTAGGTAAGAATGTAGAGTTATCAGATTGGCCATTATTTTAATGAATGGCTAGGGCAGGTTTGAAGGGCCAAAGGCCTACTCCTAATTCATAACTTTGTACGTCAGACAGTACAGAAGTTTGTCAAAAATTTCCTAACTTTGAAAGGGTTACCATTCGTAGTATCGAAGATATTCAAATCATGTTTGACATATTTGTAATAGAAACAAAAAGGTTCACTGCTAACTATGGCAAGACTGATGAAATATTTCAAAGTTATTACTCCCTCCAGTGCTATGAGTGTGCATGCCCCACCTCAGACAAAGTTTAAAAAGGCAGATCAAGTGACATTTAAAAGTACAGAATCACATACTGCAATTCTATTCCATTGTACCTCCCTGATTGTTGCTCATGACCTCAATCAGAAAGTATGCATTATGAATGTCAGATGAGCGCAAGGCTGGGCAGCACAAAGGTTTCCAATACATGAAGCAGGTAAGTAGCTGGAGTTATGTACATTCCAGAAAGAGCCAGTACCTTCAAGGAGCAGGAAACCAGAACAAAGTAATATAGACTCTGGAATGCTGCAGAAATAATCTCCACATATTGGTAATATTGCAGAATGGTTTCTGCAACCAATCTACCATTGAGAAACTGTATGTTTGTGGTTTTAGAACTTGTGGTTTTCAACTACAAGATTGATAACATTTTTCCCAATTTTCTAGTGAAACTATAATACAGCATCAAGTCTGAATTTTCCCCTGATTGGTCAACCAGACCAAAGAAGATCTAACTAGCAAACTAGATAAACTAACTGTTTATGTAGTCAGTGGGAGGGTGAGCTACCTGTGAATTCACCCATGTACGCAAGATCTTCAGCAGCCACCTCATTTAAATTTCTTTTCATTGTAGTCAAATCAACAGACTGTTGGCTGGTAAAACAGCAGCAATATAAACAGTGCGGACAGAGGTGTCTATTAGAGATCTATGGTCATGCATTACTAGTTAGCGTACATACAATGCTCTTATTCATTTTTCAATCTACTGTTCATCTAATAGCAACAAAATGTATTTGAGGATAACCTGGTGTATTAAAACTTACAACCCAGATGTTAGTTCTAGCAAGCTCTAATTGGACAAATGTTTCTTCTTAGTATAGATTTAATTATTTGGTAACTCAACTTTAAAAATCAATATATTTTAAAACTGCATTTCGTTTGTAATTTTCCATATATCAACATTACTTATATATTTTAACTGACTTTATGGCTTAAGTTAGGCAGCATACAAGCCACCTGCTTTCTGCTGAAAAGTTGGTCACTTACTACAGCTCCACATATGAGAAAAACCAAAATTAAGGTATAAGCTTGTGGAAGAAAGGCAAGACATGTATGATTTTTTTTACATAGTAGTGGCAAAGCTAATTATATCTTATAGCAGAGCCATTATTTATTGGGCAGCCTGGATAGCAACTTGCGTATTTTACTGCATGTGAAAACATTGAAATACAGACAGCAACTTCCAGTAAAACACAAACACACACAATATTATGCTGGAACCTTGCCAATGAACTTGGTAATGGAAGCCACACAAGGGCAAGTGGTAATATATTTATCCATTAATTCGACAACACAGACAAAAGTTAGCTGGTGCTTTCAGCTGCATGTGATTTTTTTTTCAGAAAGTGTATTTAGAATTTCTGCTAAACAACCCTTCTTATTTGTGAATTTCACTTTTTTTTGTTATCTTATTCCTTCAGCATTAAAAGAGTCATTTATTCAAACTTAAATTTAACCTTTTTCCTTAGACTCTTTTCTAATTCTGTCAATCCCAACTCCTCGCCTCTTTGCTTTCTATACCTTTCATTTAAAAATGTACTTCATGTCTGAGGATTTTGTAGTCTTACTGTTTGCAAAGCTCGTCCTATATACTTGAGCGCCACTGTACAGGATCAGATATTTGATAATAGCAAATTGCTACTCAAAAAATCCTCAAAAAAGGTTTGTGAGCAGCTGCAAACACAAATGACTGGCAGGCACCATTCATTCTTCACTGACTCCAAATAATAGCTGTTGACAATGAGATAATATGAAGTGGGTAGACAGCAGATCAGTAGCCCATGTTACATACATCCAAATTTTTATCTCTATTGACTTTTTTGGAAATAAAACTTTAAATTTGTATTACCAAATACAAATTACATTTTGAAATGTAATGTTTGAAATAATATAGTCCTCTGAGCTCTGTTTTACTTGTGCTTTTACTGATGGCAGTCGTGTATACGAATACTGGAATTCTTTCATGGCAAACTCCAAAAGGAATTGCCTGGGAAATTGAAGATTCCATTGGGCCATTCCCCTCCACCTAGATTCTTCTAAAAGTATCCCATTTAAATCCAAATTCACAGACTCTGCTGCTGTTGATTGAATAGTCAGGAAACATTATCGTTAAATACCTGATCTAACTCCAGACCAACTATAAACTGACCCAAAACACTCCTCAAACCCTGACTTCACACCCTTCCCTAGCTACTGGACCCAGTATCTCACCTGCTCAAGACCAGATCTCCTACTGACAACTCCTAACCAGACAGACAACACCCTCTGCCACTCACTACTGGACCCAACATCCAACCCCTGCTCCCCTGGAAGCCAACACCTGTTCCACCAGCCACCTAACCCATCACTTACTCTTAGTAGTATGAAGAGGGTCCAAATAGCCAGAAAAGGGCTTGTGATGCAGTAGTGTCCATAGCTCTGAACTAGGAGGTCCAGGTTCAATTACCACCTGTTCCAGGGATATGCAATAACCTCTGAACAGGTTGATTGGAAAATGTTTACTTTAGAACAGGAATTAAGACTTGTTGGAAATAATGCAGTAAAACAGACAGCCAAGTAGCAAAAAAAATTCAGATACAATTGACAAATGTGCTTGAAAATGCAGTCAGCGATCTTTGTTTCAAGAGCTTAAGTATAGGTTTGTTGTATTCTTACAATTGAAAGCCTAAATAAATATATATGGTCAGCTCTCACCATTGGAAAACTGTACACAGACACTTAATTTGAACTGTAGCAGCAAGCAATTGATTTAATACTATTAACACGTCTGGATGTTCTTACTTGAAAAGATTTTATTCACGTCTTTTGGGGATTTAAAAAAATGTTACATTTTTATAGCTCAAAGTATCAACCACTCAGGAATAGCCGTGGCAATAACTTTTCCCCATTAATGTTAACAATTAGCTGTTTCGTCAGAGTCCAAAGTAAAACCAATGACAAAACATGGACTGAAATATTTTAGAGTCAATTGGAAGTAAAAATTAAAGCTGCAAAATAAAGCATAACCTCAACATGATGAAAGGCAGTAAACTGATTAATAATCCAGATCAAATTGATTTTCTCAACTGACTGGTCAATTAAGTCAAGGTGATACTAAAAGCTTGAATTTCAATATGACGTCAACCTCCAAACATTATTGCATCAAAACAGTGGACAGAGGGATTTAGCAAAAAGAATAGGAATAAGGATTTTTCATCTAAAAAGAAGTTTCAGTTTTAAGCATTCACACATCAAAAAAAATTAGCAGGCAATATGCCAGATTAAATTAACTTCACCATTCAAAATCATAACTGATCTACTTCAATTCCACTGGTCTTATCCCAATATTCTTCAAATGATTTTTTTCTTAAAATGTGCACACACAGGAATGCACTAGCCAACTGAATATCCACATCACTCCAGTAGGGAATTCCAAATATTCACAACTCCCTGACCAGTGTCAAATCACCCTTTTGTCCTAAGCATGACCCTCTAGTTTCAGATACAAGCCAGGGAAATCAGCCTTTCAGTTTCAACATGCCAAACCCTTTTCAGCATTTTTATAGATTAATTGATCACTTCCCATGCTCAGACATAGTGTAGGCCAATTCCACTCACTTCTCATTCAGACAATACTCCCAAGGCTAGAATTAAATCTAATAAGTAGAGCAAAATTATACACAACAATTGTATAATTCTTTGTTACCCTCAAGAATGTGCAGGTATGCACGTGGGGCTACATTTTCCCAGGTCAGTATGAATTGGATCATGGTAAGCCAGGAGAATAGGGCAAGAATGAAATAATTAGATTCTTGACATTGAGAGGAAAGAAAAGTCAGATTTTCCATAGGATTTTAAACAGCTAGATGTGAATCTTTAAATGGTGAGTGGGTAAGGGCCTGCCTGTTGGCATTCATGAACATCTTATGACAAATGCACAGAATTTATGTGCAAATTATTATTTTCCCAGACAGTCAAGAGAAACTAGACAGTAACATTTCCCAGTCCAAAGGTTTGAGTAGTACCTGACAGATGCAACTTGTTGGGTCTTCTTTAGATCTCTACCTTGGCTGGCATTCTCCAAAATGCTGCTCCATAGGCAGAGACTGTCTGCACCTTCCATCATGGAGGTCAAGGTCAACAAAGCATCAGCCTTGCATCATCCTAGCACATTTTGGATTTGTACTTTAGTTCAGCATTTTGATACTGTCCTTTGGAGCTCACTACTACATTAATGTTGCCTATCTCATGCATCAAAACTTGATTCTTAGCTTGCTTTAAGCACTGACTCACTCAACATCTACTTGGATGCCAATAGCATCTGTATCTGGCCTTGTAGCACACAGATAGCTAGGCAGCTGGTCATATTTGGCTGCAATGAACAGTCAAGGATAACTACAGTCAGTCTGGGTTAGTCAAGAAAGATGGAGACATGAGGCAGTGCAGAGGGCAGAAACACAGTTTAGAGTGAGGGGAAAATGGTGAGCAAATGCAGTTTACACCTTTTCTTCCTCAACTACAGATTCATTTTGTATCACCCTCAAACTTAAGTGTGCCTCCTAAATTTAAAGTCTACATCATTGATAGAGCAAGAAGTCCAGTAATGAACCACATAGAATTCCACCAGAAAAAGCCCATAACAACACATTCACCACATTAGCCAGGTATCTTCCATCAACAAAGCAATATTGACTGGCCTAGATTAGTCTAAATGTTTCTAAATAAAATTATATGGCCCATATCCCTCAACTCTTCCTTTTCATGTACCCATCGAGGTGCATTTTAAGTGGTGTAATTGTTCCAGCCTCCACCACTTCCTCTGGCAGCTCATTCCATACACAAATCAACCTGTGCATGAAAAAGTTGCCCCTTAGATCCCTTTCAAATTCCTCCCACCTCCCCTCCGCCCCCCCACCCCCCTCACCCTAAAACTATGCAGTCTAGTTTTGGACTCCCACACCCCAGGGAAGAGATCTTGTCTATTTACCCTATCCATGCCCCTCATTTATAGACCTCTATAAAGTCACCCCTTAGCCTTTGATACTCCAGAAAAAAATAGCCCAGTCTATTTAGCTCTTCCTATAGGAGGAAACCCCGGCAACAACCTTCTTCCTATAGCAGGGAGACCAGAATTGCATGCAGTATTACACTAAAAAACTCTCCAAAGACAAAATGAAGTTCTCCATTGACATTAATTGACGTAGAAGCTTCACGCCACTCATTCAGAATGGCAACTATCCATCAAAACAATATGGCAGAACATCAATAGTGATGAAACGAAACAGATCAAAGTATACACTATGGATTCCACTACCTCATGGGACATCTGGAGGGTAGCACATGTTGTGCCATTATTTAGGGAAAGCTTGAGGAAAAAAAAGCCTGGGAACTGTTAAGCTTACTGGTTTATATCTGTGGCGGGTAAGTTACTTGAAAATATTGTGGGATAAGATATACATGCATTTGGAAAGTCAGGGTTTGATATGAGTAGTCTGCATGGCTTTCAGTAGGAGATCATGCCTCACAAATTTGTTCAAGTACTTTGATGAAGTGACCAGGAAAGTTGACAAGGGCAGGGCAGTAATTGTAGTCTATATAGATTTCAGTAAGGCCTTTTATAAGGTTCCACATGGTAGGCTGCTCTGTAAGGTTAGATTGCATGGAATCCAAGGTGAGCTGGCAAATTGGATACAACATTGGCTTGAAGGTCAGAAACCGAGGACGATAGTGGAAGGGTACTTGTCGGATCGGAGGCCTGTGACTAGTGGAGTGCCTAAGGGGTTGGTGTTGGGCCCATTGCTGTTTGTTATCAGCATCAATGATTTTAATGAGAATGTAAAGACAATGGTTAGTAAGTTTGCTGATGACACTAAAATAACAGCATCATGGACAGTGAGGAAGGTCATCAGAAATTGCAGTAGGACCTTGATAAGATGGGGAAAGTGGCCAGAGAAATAGCAAATGGAGTTTAATATAGACAAAGTGTGAGGTTATGCATTTTGTAAAGTCAAATCAAGGTAGGAATTTCATGGTGAGTGGGAGGGCCTTGAGTGTAATAGAGCAGTTCAGTTTTTTGAAAGTGGAGTCTTAGGTAAACAGGCCAGTGTGCCAAAAGCTGCCTTCACTGTCCTTCATCAGTCAGGGTAGTATAGAAGTTGTGAACTTATGTTGCAGTTGTATAGGACGTTGGTGATGCTGCAGTTGGAGTACTGTGTTCAGTTCTAGTCACCTTGTTATAGGAAGAATGTTGCTAAACTGGAAAGAGTGTGGAAGAAATTTACAAGGATGTTGCCTGGACTCAATGGTCTGAGTTATAGGGAGAAGTTGGACAAGCTAGGACTTTTTTTACTTTAGAGCTTGGGAGACTGAGGGACCTTATAAAGAGGTATAAGATCCTGAGAGGTATGGCTAGGGTGAACGTACCTCAGTGTTTTCCCCACATTTGGGGAAATAGAGGATGAAAGGGCATCAGTTTAAGGTTAAAGGGGAAAGAATAAAAAAGGAACCGGAGGAGCAACTTTTTTTTTTAAAAAAAACAAGGGAGGTACTCATGTGGAATGAGCTGCCAGCAGAAATGGTTGAGATAGGTACATTAACATTTAGAAAGGCATTTGGACAAATGTGTGAATAGAAAAGGTTTAGAAATATATGGGCCAAGTGCAGGGGAATGGGGTTAGCGTGGACAAACATTTTTGGTCGGTATGGACCAGTTTGGACCATACAGTCCGATAGCAGGAGATGGCACTGTGACCCAATAATTGCTTGTCCAGTCACCTGAGAAACTTGCAACCCTTAGACATCTTGACTGACAACCAATGATTTAGAAAAGGGAAAAAGAAATGTCCAAAACTTGGAACCCCTGGATAAAATAGGAATTCCTACATTAACTCAAGAAATAAAATATTTCAGTTGTATACCAGAAAAAATGTTTCCATTTACATGGTTCTTCATTCCCATCAAATTCACACTCCAACTTGAAATTTCACTTACTTTCAGGGTTTGATTTGTCTGTACAACTTAAAGATGACTCCAAATCAACATGACTACATCTTTTAAAATAAAGGCTCTAAAAAGGTGATTTTAATCAGTTGCATATCTACATCTAATGGATGATTATTCGTCAATGATTGTTCAGGGGTAAAATGACTGCTATCCATTCATCTTATTTTTTTTTTAAAAAAACTGAAATTTATCACCAAACTAGCTTTCTAACAGTAAGATCCACAAACCAAAACCATCTCATTCAACTTCAATGGTGAAGCCTCATATACCAACTACAGCCACTTACGTAACTTAATTTTCCCATTTAATCATGTACATGCATCATAACATTGACACAAGTGGAGCAGTCTTCATGATCTAATGGGATCTAATCAAGTCTGATTAGGGTTGCTTTGGGCAAGATCCGGAGCTAACTGCATAGCACAGGCCTTTATTCCAATGAAGACCATGCTTTATTTGAGCCAACAGAAAAATTAGTTTTGGTAGTTTAAAAACAAGTTCAAAAAAGTCAGTATTTTAATAAAGGGCTTTGAAGAGCCATTTCATTGCAATGGTAGATTAGTTCTTCCTTCTAAACTCCTTTACAAAAAAAGTCTAACCACATTCCCATGGTTCCATTCTACCCCTTCTACAATCTTCAATGTTGCCTGAGGAGCAAGAAGGTTAATCTGTAGCCATGGGAGTGCCTTAGCTACAGTTAACTTGCGAACAAATTGACACCCTTTCTTTCCACCCCCCCCCCCCCCCCATAACAAATAATTTGAAATTTGACATTGCATTGTCCTGATGAGCATATGATGAATAGCTTTAGCAAAATGACTGAGCTACTAGTCAATATGTTCATTATTCGAAGTCCATGCTGTATTCACACTAGATACAGTAGTATGCTTTAAAAATCTATTTTCCCACAAATCCATTAAAATGAAAAAAAATACACGAATCTAATATCAGGAACTTGCACAACCAAATAAATTAATGGCTAAATTACAAGTCATATATTTTAATGAATTCAGTGAGAAAAACTTCAAACTGGTTATTGACAGATCATACCTTTTATATTCAAAAAGTGAAAAGTGGTCTCCATACTCAGAACATAATGGCCCAGATTTTCCAATGGCCAGATGGTCATTTCTGTAGCAGACAGGAGTTGCATGTTAGAATCCTCAGAATTGCCAATGTAGAGAATCGCCCAGAAAGTTGACGATTCCAGGGCTGGAACCCTCCAAAAAATCCTTTCAAACATGAGATTTAAGGGTTCCACTGGATTTAATGACTATCCGGGGGAAAAAAAAGTTAGCGAGAAACATCATTCGATACAACAATTAAGCTGGAATTCCTCTCATCCTCTTCTCTAACCATTACACCCACATTACCACATATTTCCCTCTGATGCCTGACACCTCACCCCCTGATATTCCCTTACCACTCTGACCTACCTTAAACACTCAAATCATTACACTTTGCTAACATACTCATCCTTTCACACAAGCTACCAAACTGGCAGACTGTACTGTAGGATGAAGGGCTTATGTCTAAAACAGATTCTCCTGCTCTTCAGAAGCTGCCTGACCTGCTGTGCTTTTCCACCACCCCACTCTCACAGACTGTACTGTTGTTCACTTCAAAATATAGCAATTACTTCAGTGAAGAAAGCTCATTGCATTACCGCCCCCCAACTATCCTGCATTAATGGTATTAGTTAGATTAGAATTATGCTGCTCATTTTTTGCAGGAGCAGCGATCGGAATCTCCTAGAAATGCAGAGCTCTTAATGTTGAGAAAGTAGGAGCCAATTGGCAATCTGAAGATTGCCATCCCTCCGAAAATCATGCCCAAGTGGAGGACCCCAGGAGCAGACCAGATTTATCCTAGGCTGCTCCGGGAAGAGAGAAAGGAGGTTGCTAAGCCACTGGCAAAGATCTTTGCCTCCTCACGGAAGTTGTACCAGAGGATTGGAAGGAGGCAAATGTTGTTCCTCTTTTCAAGGGTAATAGGGAAACTCTTGGCAATTACAGACCAGTCTTATGTCTGTGGTCAGCAAAGTTTTGGAAATAATTGTCAGGGATAGGATTTATGACTATTTGGCAAAGCATAGTGTGAGTAAAGGCAGTCGGCATGGCTTTGTGAGGGGCAGGTCATGCATCACAAATCTTGAGTTCTTTGAGGAGGTGACAAGACAGTTCGATGAAGGTTGAGCAGTGGATGCGGTCTATATGGACTTCAGCAAGGCATTTGATAAGGCTCATTCATAAAGTCAGGAAGTATGGGATACAGCCAAATCTCCCTATCTGGATTCAGACTTGGCTGGCTGACAGAAGGCAGAGAGAATGGTTGTAGATGGAAAGTATTCTGCCTGGAGGTCAGTGTTGAGGGGGTCCCGCCAGGCTCTGTTCTTGGGCTTCTGCTCTTTGTAGTTTTTTAGTAATGACTTGGATGAGGTGGTTATGGGGTGGGTTAGTAAATTTGCAGATGACACAAAGGTTGGAGGTGCTGTCGATAGTATTGAGGACTATTGCAGGCTGCAGCATGACAGACTGGGCTGAGAAATGGCAGAAGGAGTTCAACCTGGATAAATGCGAAGTGATGCATTTTGAAAAGTCAAACTCGAATGCTGAATATAGGATTAAAGACAGGATTCTTGGCAGTGTGGAGGAACAGTGGCATCTTGGTGTGCAGGTACATAAATCCCTCAAAGTTGCCACCCAAGTGGACAGGGTTGTTAAGAAAGCATATATTAGTTTGGCTTTCATTAACAGGGGGATTGTGTTTAAGAGCTGCAAAGTTTTGCTACAGCTCTACAAGTCCCTGGTGAGACCACACTTGGAGTGTTGTGTCCAGTTCTGGTCACCCTACTATAGGAAAAGATAGAGGCTTTGAAGAGGGCGCAAAGAAGGTTTACCAGGATGCTGCCTGGATTGGAGGGCTTGCCTTATGAAGAAAGGTTAAATAAGCTTGGACTTTTCTCTCTGGAGAGGAGGAGGAAGAGAGGTAACCTGATCGAGGTATACAAGATAATGAGAGGAATAGATAGAGTCAATAGCCAGAGACTTTTCTCCAGGGCAGGATTGACTGGTATGAGGGGGGTCATAGTTTTAAGATATTGGGAGAAAGGTATAGAGGCATGTCAGAGGAATGTTCTTTACGCAGAGAGTTGTGAATGTGTTGCCAGTGGTGGTAGAGGCAGCAGAGTCATTAGGGACATTTAAATGACTGCTGGACATGCACATGGATATCAGTGAGTTGAGGGAAAACATAGGTTAAGTTATTTTATTTTATGCTGCGTTAGGATTAACCCTCAGCACAATATCGTGGGCCAAAGGGCCTGTTCTGTGCTGTACGTTTCTGTGTTCTAATATTTTAGCCACAGTCAGCTTGTATGAGGGGGTATAACTACAAATTAAGGGGTGATAGATTTAGGACAGATGTCAGAGGCAGGTTTTTAACATAGTGTGGTAAGGACGTGAAATGCCCTACCTGCTAATGTAGTCAACTCAGCCACATTAGGGAGATTTAATTAATCCTTAGATAAGCATATGGATGCTTTTGGGATAGTGCAGCGGGATGAGCTGAGAATAGTTCACAGGTTGGTGCAACAGAGGGCCGAAGGGCCTGTTCTGCACTGTATTGTTCTATGTTCTATCATAATTTAATGCACTTTTTTGGCCATTATTACCCCACATCTTGTTTCTCAAATATGTGAAAATTTGCAATTGCATAAAATAAGCAACAGTAATTTTTAAATTGTAAAACTACTTCAGTTAAGGATTCCAAATGATTGCCATAATTCTCTTCTCCATGGTACTCAAATTCATACTTTAAAGGAAAACTCTAAAAGACCCACCAACTCCACTGATAAGTCAATGAGTATCACTGGTATTCAAAATACCAGATGGAGAAATAGTAAACTACTCAAAGACAGGCTTGAGAAATGTAAACTAATATCAACTTGAAAAACCTTAAAACCAGCTGGAATTTTGACATTTTTTTGGAAGTACACCCAGCTAAACCATTCAAACCAGTTGAGTAAGTTTACTTGTGGAATGTGGCTCATTGTAAACCCAACCCACTTTGTTTTACAACTGCATGTTAAAAAAGCCAAGTAAACTCAAAAATAAGTCCACAACGTCTCCAATTACTGCATTAAACACAAATGTAGTGACACATACTGGACTGAAAAAAGGTTAGAACAAAACAAATCTACATCCATATTTAATCAAAACAAACCTTGGAATGTGAAAAGATAAGGATTACCAATAACTGCTCAAGGTATTTTATGTAGAGGTTGTTCAAGTTCACATTCTGCCCATATCTCTCAATTGCTGGGTATTTCCATGCGACACTACATTCTAAATAAATTTATAAGGAATATTTCCCTCTGGTTCCAAAGGCAATATTAAAATCCAATACTGCCAACAACCAGCATTGAATGTGTACTGTTACCAGTTCTTTAATTAAATAGTTCATGAATGATTATAAATTCCAACTGATCCATCACATAGGTTAGTTAGTGCCCAATCCAGGAGAAAATTCACATTTCAAATTCATACTGAAGGGTCTGACTGTACTCATGTGTGGAAGTCAAGATTTCCTTCACAAAAGAGGGAAAGAAATGTGTTTTCATTACTCACTAAACAAGAGAATGGGAATGAGGAAGAAAGTTAATCTTTAACTTCCTTTTCTACAAGGCTGCCAGCCCCAGTCAGTCACTCTCATAATATTCTTTCATTAGTGTGTGTCATATTTTCCCATAAGGTAAGAGATTTCGGCTCAATAATAGTTGGTAAACTAACCATATTTCAAAATGTATGAGGAGCTGTGAAGCATTATGGAATGTCCCAAGGTATGAGAAGTGCTTCAAAAAGAACAGCCTTTGCACTTTTATATTGCAGATTCCAGGAGACCAGCATGGATTTGCTACTTCCTGTCATGTATGATGCTATCCTGGCAACAAATTAGTGGACTAGTTTTCACGTGTACACAAGTCAGTTCTCAGGACAAGGGAGATTTGTTTGGCCATATGCATGTTAAAAAAAAGTCAGTTCACATCTCTCCCAGGATCAAAATAATAAACAGCATCAACACATGGATAAATCAAGTCAGTTTGCAGATGCACAGATGTATGTATATATTAGCAGCTATATTTATTAAGGGTGTTGTGGCACAGTGGTAGTGTCCAGATTCACTTTCTACAGGTATTGAGGTTTTTTTAAAAATTTTTGTGGGCGGCACGGTGGTTAGCACTGCTGCCTCACAGCGCCTGAGACCCGGGTTCAATTCCCGACTCAGGCGACTGACTGTGTGGAGTTTGCACGTTCTCCCCGTGTCTGCGTGGGTTTCCTCAGGGTGCTCCGGTTTCCTCTCAGTCCAAAGATGTGCAGGTCAGGTGAATTGGTCATGCTAAATTGCCCGTAGTGTTTAGGTAGGGGTAAATGTAAGGTATGGGTGGGTTGCGCTTTGGCGGGTCGGTGTGGACTTGTTGGGCCGAAGGGCCTGTTTCCACACTAAGTAATCTAATCTATTCAAGAGAAATGAGCATGCAAAAGATGTCACTGCTCAAAAAGCATGCTTATGAACAAACAATTCAGTGTTATTGCTTATTTTCTATGTTGTTTCCTTCTACTTTCCAAATGATTTTCAGTTTTTGCTGAGCTTTTTAATAGTCATTTTATACTACTAAACTTAGGGTCCCTATTTTTTCCCCTAAAAACTAAAACTGCCCAAAAACGTCCTGCTCAAATGGACAGGAAAATTAATGAACAGGCAATCCTTTTCACCTGACTTACTTCCATGCAATCCAACTATAAGTGATTTTTATTAAAACATCCAACAATAGATCTTTGGCTTTGTGGATGTCCAAGTGCCACAACCAAAAAAGGCAGAAAGCATGTAATTGTGATGCATCCTAACAGGACAAACTGACCAAAATGTTTTTTCAGATATCAATTCAGCCATAAGTCATTTGATCCAATTGCTGTATTTTCCGACTTCAGCAACACACCATGCAATTACCTGAATGATGACTGTATGGTTATAAACTGTGCACACTGGTGAACACAATAATATCTATGAACCAACTTTCAAAAGCACCTGCTTCCAAAACCTTGGGAGGATTTGAAAAATAATGAAAAAACTTTAAGCTTGCACTTCAGTAATTTATCAAGATTAAACTCTCAATATCTCAAAAGAATATGTTTAGTCACATTACAGAAGTGCCTCAAATTTTGGAAGACAACATTGAAAAGAACCTTTTCTGATGAAATGCAGATTAAGATAATCTCTACAGTGTTAAATTGCCTATAGTACTTGCTTTGGTGAATGTATTTTGTATCAATAGCCAAGTGCAATATTTACCCTGTAACAGAAACTAATGATTAATGTGGCAGCTTTTCAAAAAAAGTTGTTGTCCAAGACAGTGAAATTCTCCAATCTAATAGGATGTCTACAGGATAAAATAAACATTTGTTACTCCAAGGCACCCTATGCTCAAAGTTTGTTCTCTTCACATGAGAAAAAAACTAAACAGTGAAAATTAGTATCGTGGAAGTCTGACTTCCAATTAAGCCCTACAGTGGTCTTGAACACAAGCTGTGCTCATACTCTGTTCTTGTTAAATACTGACTAGAAATGTTCAGAGATGCCATTGTGACAGTTTAAAATGTCCCATTCATAATCCCTTTGCTTAGGTAGGTTTAAAATAGATTCCATAGTGTTATTTGAAAAAAAAACCAGGGCATTTGATCAACATTCTTCCTACAAATCAAAACCAAAGACAGGTTTTCCAGTCATAGAACATAAAACGTTACAGTGCGATGTTGCGCCAGCCTGTGAAAATACTCTGCCCATCTAACCTACACAGTTGATTAGACATATCCACTGCCCATTTAAATGCCCCTAACATCAGGGAATCTACTACTGTTGCAGGCAGGCCGTTCCATGCCCCTACTGAATGAAGAAACTACTCCTAATATCGGTCCTAAAATTAGTGAGTTTTGAGAAGATTTGTAGCTCAGGTGGAGGTTCTGGATGTAGGTTTGCTTGCTGAGCTGCAAGGTTCATTTTCAAACGTTTTGTCACCCTACTAGGTAACATCTTCAGTGAGGTAAAAAATGAGGTCTGCAGATGCTGGAGATCACAGTTGAAAATGCGTTGCTGGTTAAAGCACAGCAGGTCAGGCAGCATCCAAGGAATAGGAAATTCGACGTTTCGGGCATAAGCCCTTCATCAGGAATGAAGAGAGGGTGGCAGGCAGGTTAAGATAAAAAGGTAGGGAGGAGGGACTTGGGGGAGGGGCGATGGAGATGTGATAGGTGGAAGGAGGTACGGTGAGGGTGATAGGCTGGAGTGGGGTGGGGGCGGAGAGGTTAGGAAGAAGATTGCAGGTTAGGAGGGCGGTGCTGAGTTGAGGGAACCGACTGAGACAAGGTGGCCGGGGGGGGGGGAAAATGAGGAAACTGGAGAAATCCGAGTTCATCCCTTGTGGTTGGAGGGTTCCCAGGCGGAAGATGAGGCATTCTTCCTCCAGCCGTCGTGTTATGTTTTGCCGGTGGAGGAGTCCAAGGACCTGTATGTCCTCGGTGGAGTCCTCAGTCCATAGATCAGTCCTCAGCAGAGGCCTCACCTTCATTCCCCTACGCCTTCGAATCAATGAGTTCAACACGCGGCGAGAAATTGAACAATTCTTCCGCCGCCTTCGCCTCCGCGCCTACTTTCACAACCAAGACTCCCGCCCACCCTCTGACGACCCCTTCTCCAGCCTCCAACACACCCCATCCACCTGGGCACCCCGTGCTGGCCTCTTACCCGCCCTCAATCTATTTATAGCCAACTGCCGCAAAACACTAACTCTCCCTCCCACTCCACCGAGGACATGCAGGTCCTTGGACTCCTCCACCGGCAAAACATAACAGGACGGCTGGAGGAAGAACGCCTCATCTTCCGCCTGGGAACCCTCCAACCACAAGGGATGAGCTCGGATTTCTCCAGTTTCCTCATTTCCCACCCCCCCCCCCCCCCCCCCCACCTTGTCTCAGTCGGTTCCCTCAACTCAGCACCGCCCTCCTAACCTGCAATCTTCTTCCTAACCTCTCCGCCCCCACCCCACTCCGGCCTATCACCCTCACCTTGACCTCCTTCCACCTATCACATCTCCATCGCCCCTCCCCCAAGTCCCTTCTCCCTACCTTTTATCTTAGCCTGCCTGGCACCCTCTCCTCATTACTGATGAAGGGCTTATACCCAAAACGTCGAATTTCCTATTCCTTGGATGCTGCCTGACCTGCTGTGCTTTAACCAGCAACGCATTTTCAACATCTTCAGTGAGCCTCAATGAAGATGTTACCTAGGATGGTGACGTAACGTCTGAAAATGAACCTTGCAGCTCAGCAAGCAAACCTACATCCAGAACTGTCCTAAATCTATGTCCCCTTGAGTTAGCCTTCACCGAGAAAAAAGGGCGCACTGTCCACCCTATCTAACCCCGATTATCTTAAGTCTCAACCTTCTTCTCTCCAATGAAAACAGCCTCAGTTCCCTCAGCCTTTCCTAAAGACCTTCCTTCCATACCAGGCAACATCTTAGTAAATCTCCTCTGAACCCTATCCGAAGCTTCCATATACTTCCTGTAATGCAGTGACCAGAACTGTATGCAATACTCCAGATGTGGCCTTACCAGTGTCTTGTACAGCTGAAGCATGACCTTGTGGCTCCAAAGCTCAATCCCCCTATCAATAAACACCAATACACCACATGCCTTCTTAACAATCCTATTAGCCTGGGTGGCAACTTTCATGGATTTATGCACCTGGACACAGATCTCTGTTCATCTACACGGCCAAGAATTTTACCATTAACCCAGTACTCTGCATTCTTATTACTTCTTCCAGTGAACTACCTCACTTCTCCACATGAAACTCAATTTGTCACTTCTCAGTCTAGCTCTGCATCTCATGTCCCTCTGTAACCCACGACATCCTTCAGCACTATCCACAACTCTGCCGACCTTAATGTCTTCCACAAATTTACCAACTCTTCCTTCTATGCTCACCTCCAGATCATTTATAAGAAATGACAAACAGCAGTGGCCCCAAAACAGATCGTTGCAGCACAACACTGGTAACTGAACTCCAGGATGAACATTTCCCATCAACCACCACTTCTTTCAACTAGAAAATGTCTGATCCAAACTCATTTTGTGCAATACCCTACTGTGTGGAACCTTATCAAACACCTTACTGAAGTTCACATATACCACATCAAACACTTCACCTCCATCCTCCTGTTTTGTCACGTTCTCAATAAGGTTAGTGAAGCACGACCGACCCTTCACAAAACAGTGTTGACTATCCAGAATCAAAATTATTCCTTTCCAGATATTTATAAATCTTATCTCTTATAATCTTCTCCAACATCTTACCCACAACCAAAGTAAGGCTCACTGGCCTATAATTACCAGGGTTGTCCCAACTCCCCTTCTTAAACAAGGGAACAATGTTTGCTATCCTCTAGTCTTCTGGCACTACTCCTGTCGACAATAATGACAAAGATCAAAGCCAAAGGCCCTGCAATCTCAAAGCTTCCCAAAGAATCAGATGATAAATCCCATCTGGCCCAGGGGTTGTATCTATTTTCAGATCTTCCAAAACTGCTAAAACCTCCTTTTTGTCAACCTCAATCCCATCTGAACTAGTAGCCTATGTATCTCAGTATTCTCACTGACATTGCCCTTTTCCAACGTAAATTCTGACAAAAAGGATTCATTAAGCACTTCCCCTATGTCCTCCAATTCCACACACAACTTTCCACTATTATATTTGATTGGCCCTAATCTTACTCGTCATTCTTTTATTCCTGATATACCTAGAGAAGGCCTGAGGGTTTTCCTTGATCTCATCAGCCAACAGCTTCTCATGTTCCCTCCTAGCTGCTCTTAGCCCTCTCTTTAGATGTTTTCTGGCTAACTTACAACACTCAAGCACCCTAACTGAACTTTCATGCCTCATCCTCACATAGCCTTCTTCTTTCTCTTGACAAGAGCTTCAAATTCTTTAGTAAACCATGGCTCCCTCGCTCGACAACTACCTCCTTGCCTGATAGGTATTTACTTATCAAAGGACCCACAATAGCTGTTCTTTTAATAAGCTCCACATTTCAAGTGTGTCCATCCCCTGCAGTTTCCTTCCCCACCCTGTGCATCCTAAATCTTGCCTAATTGCATCATAATTGCCTTTCCCCCAGTTATACCTCTTTCCCTGCAGTATACACCCATCCCTGCCCATTGTTATTATAAACATAACTGAATTACGGCCACTATCACTGAAGTGCTCACCTACCTCCAAATCTAACACCTGATCAGGTTCATTCCCCAGGACCAAATCCAACATGGCATCTCCCCTTGTTGGCCTGTCATACAGTCATTTGTTAGTTTACCATTTTGTCAGCCTTTGCTCAGTCAGATTTCTTCTAATAAGTGACTTTGCTTAAAAAATTAAAATTGATTAGTTGTTTGGGAGGCTTAGGAATGAAGCATAAATGATAACTTAAAGACACTGAAGGACAACATGCTTTGCTCAGTAGTATATACTCAAGTTAGAAAGTTATAGGCTCATGTTGTACTTTAGAGACTGAGCACAAAATGCAAGTGGACATTTCAGTGTAATACTTGGTAGCACTGCACTGTCAGAAAGTGCCTTCTTTTACAGAAACAATAACCTTATTTTGCTATTAGTTGATCATAAACAATACCAATTCCACAAATCAAATCAGGGGATATCTTCCTGGGTCCTGGCTAATACCTAGCCCTCAAACGTGATCACTACAGAAAAATTTTGCCTTGTCACTGTGGAAGCTTATTATGCACAAATTATATTATTGCATAATTTCCAGAGCACAGTAAAAAATGTGTTCAGTCATGCTGTGTATAATGGAGTCAGTGTAGTCAGTTAGTCATGTGTGTAAAAGATAATATTAACTTCAGAATCCAGAGATTGTCTCTAGTTTATGCACATTGTAGCCATGTACACTGTTAGTACTGTTAATAAACTTCAAATATGTGTGTCAATCTAGAACCAAAATTTGTGGCAAATGTAATAAAAAGGTAACAAATATGCAAAATGGATCATGACGACTGCAAGTGGGCAATAAAAGCTTGTGATGATAGTGGCCAATCTGGACACTCACTAAAAGCTGAAAAAGGTGGCAGTAACATAACTTGGGGAAAAGACTTTCCACTACTGCTATCAAATCTGTCAGCGTTCAGAGCTCAAGTTAGAACTACAACCAAATCAAAGGCTATAAACCTATACTAAAGCACAGTGAGTACTCTGCCATTACAGATGATCCAGTTTAAAAGCGATTCAAATTGCTGAAGGGCAGCTGATTTTTGAAAAATGCTCTAGAATGGAATACATATCTGGAAAATACTCAACTTTTACAAAGAGGCTTTACCGATGTCCAAACTCTTGATTTTGCCAATTTCTTTTCCTGAAAACGATGTGAAAATAGAAAGAAATAATTTTGCTTTTTGATGTAAATACCCCCATAGGCAAACTAACTTGAGAGGCAGCAGCATATGATTAAGAACAGAAGAGCTCAGAGCAGGAGTAGGCAGTCCAGCCTTTCAAGCCTGCTCGGACATTCAATAAGATCATGGCTGACCTTTTCCATGGATTCTGATCCACTTACCCACACTCATCCCCTATCCTTTAATTCCTTTATTGTTCAGAGATCTACCTTGGCTTTAAAAATGTTTACTGAAGTGGCTTCAACTACTTCACTGGGCAAGAAAATATATAGGTTAACCCACTGGGTGAAGAAGTTCCTTCTCAATTCAGTCCTAAACCTGCTCTCTCTAAACTGGAGGCTATGTCCTCTTGTCCTAGCTTCACCTGCCAGTAAAGACATCCTCTCTACTTGTATCTATTCCCTTCATAATTTTGTTTCTAAAAAAAATCCCCTCTCAACATTCTGAATTCCAATGAATATAATCCCTGTCTACTCAGCCTCTCCTCATAAGCCAACGCCCTCAACACCAGAATCAAACTAGTGAACTTCCTCTGCACCCCCTCCAGTGCCAGTACATCCTCTCTCAAATAAGGAGACCCGAAATGCACACAGTATTCCAGGTGTGGCTTCACCAGCACCCTGTACAGCTGCAACATAACTTCTCTGCTTTTGAACTCCATTCCTTTAGCAATTAAGAGCAAAATTCCATTTGCCTTCCTAATTACTTGTATCTGCAGACCAATCTTCTGCAATTAGTGAAAGAAAAGCAAATAGCAAACAAAAATGCATCACGTCAGATTGTACACTGGCATTTCAGAAGAAAAACTTCATTAAAAAAATGGAAAATAAACATCTTGCCATGAATTGGCATGCCTGAGATTTGGGGTTGGTGGCGCACAGAGATCGGAGGAGACAGGCAGGCTGTGATTTAGATGAACAATATAAACCAAGATCCATGATGAATATATCCGTTGTTAGCTTCTAAACTCATTAAAGAATGGGTATGGTCCTTTACACCTACAGGTGAATATTCTTTAGTCTGAATTGGAAAACTGCCACAATCTTAGTTGGTTCACAGCCAAACATGACATCAAGCAAAGGTGCACCAGTTCAGGTTATCTGAACGTATCTGACAGATTGAACTAGTGCATTTGTTTTGGCCAATCAGAAATGATCATGTGATGCTACGATACTGAGGTGGCCATCTGTAAAGACAGACAAGTTGCAATTCTGAAAGCTTTAATGTCAAAGATGCCAGACCATCTGAGCGCAGGGAAAATAAAAATTGGCAAACAATCCATATATTGACCTGAAATATACAAGGACATTGATCAACTAATCAAGTGTCTCTCCTTCAACGCAAAACGCCTTCTGATTAATGGTGCATGACTGCAATTAATATTTTCCATTTCCAAGGACATAACTACCCTGATTATATTCTTTTTCAGTGCATCAAAATGGCAAATGGTTGATGATACGTTGAACACACTGAATTTTTCAGTCATGCTTCCTCAACAAATTATGCCCTCAGTACAGTAGTGTACCCTTCCAAGACATGTGCATGATAGTCAACATATTACCTCTTTGCCATCATTCCTCCCACATTCTTCCTATCCAGTCACATGTGCATGATACATTGTTGAAAGGAAGGGAGAAAATAATACAAGAATGATTGACAAGTATACAAATTGTTAACCCACTTTAATTAGAACAAACCTTGAGATTTCCATACACAGTTTCATAGAAAGAAATTAAATGCCACAAAGAAATAGACAACATATCCCAATTGCATATCAACCATCCATCACACAGGATAACGACTTGATTACGAAAGATAACATTAATCTGGACAACTACACATCTTTGACAAATTGTGCTGTCTGTTGTGGAAGAACACGCACACGACAGTGAAGCTAGCCTGTCAAGTTGTGACATCTGTATAATGACTAGATCTGGTCATCTCATACATCCAAGGCTTTCTTTAAAAAAAAGAGATAATATCAGTCTACATGTATTATCAGAAGAGAGTTCCTAATCTTTCCAAGGATGTTGTGTTCTGATGGATTCCAGATCAAATGGGCACAATACCTTCAAGACAGTTATGTGACATCACTTATAAAAAGGTAACCATCTTGACTTCAGTTACTAATATAATGGAGTCAATATAGTCAGTTGTGTGTAACAAATAGAGAGAGTGTACTTTTCAAAAAGTACTTTTCTTTTGTAAAACTTCAAGTACTCAGACAAAATCCTGACAGAGCTTTATGAAAGCAAGTTTTTCTTATCTTAGCCTAGTATCTTCCACAATAATTAGAGACTAGTTAATAGAAAGTTCATTTTTCTCTTTAAAATATGCAAGTAGTACACCAACGTGACAAATTTTCCTTCACCTTCCACATTCCAAAATTGGAAAAAGCAGATTTATTGTTAAATCCAATCAATTCCTTAACAAGAACAGTGCATTCATGCACAAAATGATTGCGTGAAAGGACAAATATCTATTTGTTGATGATCGAGTTTGGTGGTTCTTTTGAAAGACTGAAATGTTGATGCCCTAAATTCACACAAAAGTGTTACAAAAAACACTTATGAATCATTTCACCTGTTCCAATACACAAATGTTTTTATTTTCAAATCATCACTTAAATCCATAATCCTACATGTACAGCCATGTGAAGGCTTTATCTAAGTATTGATCATACATAATCTTGCAGGACGTATTAATATAATACAGGTTAACAAAAGACACCCCTCATACAAGTCTAGAGCAGAAGGTTGTAAAAACTGTTGTGCAACAGGAAAAAAGTTATTTTTAAAATAGAATACCTAGAATTAGTTTACTGCACCTACTGAATACAAATTTTATCTAGGATTTTGTATTCCATTAGAAAAAAAAAGCCCCTAAAATGAGTTTGTTCTGTAACTACTACCATGACCAGAATAATTTAACCATGAAATGCATTAGTTCTTGGATCTGATCTCTGCCATGACCAAGCAGCTCACTACTATTTGTAAACAGAACAATTTTAAATGAAAAATCAACATTTTGTACATTCATGCCCTTGTTAAACTGGGGTTTTAATGCCAAATTGGTACTTTACATCAGTACCAGAAATATTCAATTGAAGAGTCAAAACTAATCACAAACCCTAGTCCTTTCAAAAATAGTGACATAATATCAATAATAACACAATACACCATTCACTGTGTCAGAGCTGAAGTATATCCAAACAATTTAAACAATAATCATGGGGTGCATTTGGAGACAATGTTGTGTTATGACCCTAACTGACCAGAATACTGGACAAGTCAAAATGGAACCTCATGAAAGAGGGGACTGCAAATGCTGAAGAGTCAGAGTCGAAAATTGTGGTGCTCGAAATGCACAGTGGGTCAGGCAGCATCCAAGGAGCAGGAGTGTTGACGGTTTGGGTAGTAAAACCATGTGGTTTGTTCTTGTAATGTGGTTACCATTGCAGTCAGTGGATATATTCTCACAAGGGTGCCAATGTATTTTAACAAAATAATGAGTTTATTGTTCAATAGAATTAAAAAAAAAGCTCTTGGAAAGATTTCATAAGAGACAGGACAAAAGAAAAATTTTCCATTCTTCTTCAATTTTTTTTTAAAAACAGACACGCAACTCCAGGGAAATCACTGCTTTCTTCCATAATTTTTTACTTAATTGAAGTTAGAAACATTTCCTTTCAGTCACTTTCTGGACATTGAGATCAGTCTGTTGCATCTGATCAGTCTCTAGAAGCAACATGAACTAACTCATTGACGTTTCTCATTGAACTCGAAGTAAAGCGCGGGGATTGTTTTACTTGTAGAGTTGTACTGCTAAAACAACTTAAGATTTCTTCGCAGCTCTAATAGCTTTGAAACTGCACAAACTACCCTTCTACTGGCATGAATAATTTCATCTGAAGTGAATGTACTTTGGCCTCTCTTTCATTGCCGAAGTTATTTGTCCAAACAATCAGCTTATGAGGCAACTTGTCTAGTCATTTAGCTCAAGCCACATGATTGTGCAGAAAAGCTGTGACATATTTAAAAAAAGAAAGATTTTGGCCCTTAAGCTATCACCTTCACAATACTAAACAAAAATTTCCTTACCTCCACTTTAGCATCTATCTCAAACATTGCAAACCTTCAAAATTACCATAAGAGGTATAGCTGATACTATGATTATGACTTGAAATGGAAAGAGTAATGTACTTAAAGCAGCAATAACTTGCAGAATTGACTTCCTGTTCTGGAATTGATATGCTGACACTAATGTACAGAACCTTGCAGAAGCTTTGTGCATGTACATAGTCTTTGAGCTTAGAGGGAACCTTGTTGACATCTAGCCAAAATATACAAATTTGACCAGATATGTCTTGTGCACTAAATGGAGGGCAAATACAGCCTGACCACTTAACGCCTTATCAATCTGCTCTCAAAGTGTTGGACGTGGTCATTAATTATTAAACAGCACTTGCAAATGAACAATCTGGTCAGTGATTTGCAGTTGGAATTCTCCCAGGGCTACTCTGGTCCAAACAGGGACAAAAAAGTTCAACAATGAATGGGAGGGAGAAAAAAAAAAGAAGAATGTCTGCTCTTGACGTCATATCCACATTCTGGAGAATAGCACTGACCAGAAGCTCAACTGGAGCAGCAATTTAAATAAATGTTGCTGCAAAAGCAGGTCTGAGGCTAGCAATTCCTCAGCAAATAGCTCACTATCTCCTCAATCCTTCCCACCATCTACAGGGCAGAAGTCAGGGGTGTGACAAAATGTTTTCCACTTGCCCAAACTGACTAACCCCTAACAATCTAAGCTCACCATCTAGGACAAAGCAGTCTGCTTTATTATCACCCCATCAACCATCTCCAACATTAATTCCCTTCACCACTGACACAGCAGCAATATACATTTAAAGAATGCACTGAAGTAATTGTCCGACAGCATCTTTGCTTAATGAAGGCAAAGAGTAGCAGATGCATGGGAATACCACAACCTTCACATATTCCTGCTAGCCATACAATCCTGACTTAGAACTACATTACCATTGCAGGGTAAAAAATTCCCCTCTTAATTGTACTGTGGGTGCCCCATACCACAAGGACTGTAACAACTCTCTTCTAAATTCTGGCAATTAATTAGGGATGAGCAAGAAATGCTAGTTTAACCTGTGACACTACATCCAAGAATAAAAATAAGTGGTATCATTAAAATTGGCATGGGGTAAACATATTGTGATCCATGCCTTTTGGTTTACGGAGTATGACTCAATAAAGCATTGCTTCATCTAGCTGATCTGTTCAAAAATCTTTTCATCTCATTAGATTTAAAAATCAAATTGTGAAATTAATAATATGAAAGAACACTTCTGAACATAAAAATCAGAGTATGCAGGGATTGTACCCCCACCCCTTTTCCTAGAAATTCACTAAATTTTGCCTTCAACATTTCTACACTCCTACTGGCTTTTCGTTACTTGACTTTTCTCCAAATGCAAGACATACAAGGCAAACTAATGTCATTAGGGTCACATTAGTATCAGTTTTCAATCAGGGCAGTTCTTCAATGATTAGCTTTCGGGGAAGATTCAGATTGTTTGATGCAGGGTCAAGCTTAAAATGGTGGCCTTTTGAAACAATGGATGTAATTAAGGCAATATTACTAGGATTTACCCAGATTAAAACAAAGAAATATTTTTCTAGATTGGCTGAAACAAATGGCAGTGATGCTATTGAAAACAGTTTATTGAATTAAATTTTGCTTTAAATCATTATATTTGTGACAATCCAAAAAAATATGAATTTTGAAATAAAAAATTAATATAAAATATCACTGCATAAGTTAAGCATTTTTGTTTTCATATTCAAAGATGACATTGCATTAAGTCATACAAATTTAGCTAAAAAGTAGTAATCACGACAGTGACCTGGACACAACAGCAGTAGGATTGTGAACTGAATATTCATTGGTGGATAGAGCGTCATTATCTTAAACATTCATTCTTCTGATCAATGCACTGATAGTACGCTACTTATGAGGTGTAGTCAAAAGTTTGAGAAGACTTGTAGCTCAGGGGTTCATTGTTGTGGATCTGTTCGCCGAGCTGGGAATTTGTGTTGCAGACGTTTCGTCCCTTGTCTAGGTGACATCCTCAGTGCTTGGGAGCCTTGTGTGAAGCGCTTCTGTGTTGTTTCCTCCGACATTTATAGTAGTTTGTCTCTGCTGCTTCCGGTTGTCAGTTCCAGCTGTCCGCTGCAGTGGCCGGTATATTGGGTCCAGGTTAATGTGTTTGTTATAGAATCTGTGGATGAGTGCCATGCCTCTAGGAATTCCCTGGCTGTTCTGTTTGGCTTGTCCTATAGTGGTAGTGTTGTCCCAGTCGAACTCATGTTGCCTGTCATCTGCGTGTGTGGCTAAGGATAGCTGGTAGTGTCGTTTCGTGGCTAGTTGGTGTTCATGGATACGGATCGTTGGCTGTCTTCCTGTTTGTCCTATGTAGTGTTTTGTGCAGTCCTTGATTGGGATTTTGTACACTACGTTGGTTTGGCTCATGCTGGGTATCGGGTCCTTTGTCCTGGTGAGTTGTTGTCCGAGAGTGGCTGTTGGTTTGTGCGCTGTTATGAGTCCGAGTGGCCATAGTAGTCCGTTCAGAAATGTTCATGTAGGTAACGTGGCTAGTCCTTTGGGTTGTGGCATGTCCTCATTCCGTTGTCTTTCCCTTAGGCATCTGTTGATGAAATTGCGGGGGTATCCGTTTTTGGTGAATACATTGTAGAGGTGTTCTTCTTTTTGCAGTTCTGATGTGCTGCAGTGTGTTGTGGCCCTTTTGAAAAGTGTCTTGATGCAATTTCTTTTGCATGTGTTGGGGTGGTTGCTTTCGTAGTTCAGGACTTGATCTGTGTGTGGCTTTCCTGTATACTTTTGTGGTGAATTCTCCATTTGGTGTTCTCTGTACCATCACGTCTAGGAATTGGAGCTGGTTGTCCTTTTCTTCCTCTCTAATGAATCTGATTCCTCGGAGTGTGGCGTTGATGATCCGGTGTGTATTTTCTATTTCTGTGTTTTTAATGATTACAAAGGTGTCATCCACATATCTGACCCAGAGTTTGGGTTGAATTTGCGGTAAGACTGCTTGTTCTAATCTTTGCATTACAGCTTCTGCTATGAGTCCAGAAACTATGGTCTCATTCGATGTAATGGCATTGTTCACCTCTAATTGACAAAACCCTAGCCAGAGAAACAATAGCCAACCTGCTGGACATACAGAACAGACAAAAGGACGGTGAACCTAGCAACAAAGGCTGCATATTCAAACTACTGCACTTGTGCCTCACAACACACTTCACATTCAACAACCAAATATATGAACAAATCAACAGCACACCCACGGGCACACCCATCTCTGGACTCATAGCAGAAGCTGTAATGCAAAGATTAGAACAAGCAGTCTTACCGCAAATTCAACCCAAACTCTGGGTCAGATATGTGGATGACACCTTTGTAATCCTTAAAAACACAAATAGAAAATACACACCGGATCATCAAAGCCACACTCCGAGGAATCAGATTCATTAGAGAGGAAGAAAAGGACAACCAGCTCCGATTCCTAGATGTGATGGTACAGAGAACACCAAATGGAGAATTCACCACAAAAGTATACAGGAAAGCCACACACACAGACCAAGTCCTGACCTACGAAAGCAACCACCCCAACACATGCAAAAGAAGTTGCATCAAGACACTTTTCAAAAGGGCCACAACACACTGCAGCACACCAGAACTGCAAAAAGAGAAGAACACCACTTCTACAATGTATTCACCAAAAACCGATACCCCCGCAATTTCATCAACAGATGCCTAAGGGAAAGACAACGGAATGAGGACATGCCACAACCCAAAGGACTAGCCATGTTACCATACATCAAGAACATTTCTGAACTGACAGCCAGACCACTCAGACTCATAACAGCACACAAACCAATAGCCACTCAGACAACAACTCATCGGGACAAAGGACCCGACACCCAGCATGAGCCAAACCAACGTAGTGTACAAAATCCCAATCAAGGACTGCACAAAACACTACATAGGACAAACAGGAAGACAGCCAACGATCCGTATCCATGAACGCCAACTAGCCACGACCAGCTATCCTTAGTAGCCATACACGCAGACGACAGGCAACATGAGTTCGACTGGGACAACACTACCACTATAGGACAAGCCAAACAGAACAGCCAGGGAATTCCTAGAGGCATGGCACTCATCCACAGATTCTATAACAAACACATTGACCTGGACCCAATATACCGGCCACTGCAGCAGACAGCTGGAACGGACAACCGGAAGCAGCAGAGACAAACCAATATAAATGCCAGAGGAAACAACACAGGACACTCCCAAGCACTGAGGATGTCACCTAGACAAGGGACGAAACGTCTGCAACACAAATTCCCAGCTCGGCGAACAGAACCACAACAGGTGTAGTCAACATCTCACTCAGACTCCTTTTCCTTACAAATAGTGATGACATGCAGGTGCCGGTGTTGGACTGGGGTGGACCAAGTTAAAAATCACAACACCAGGTTATAGTCATGGTGTTGTGATTTTTAAACTGAACAAATATTGATCATAGCTTAATTGCACTTGACATTAAGCTATAGGCAAAGGGGGAAGTGTATATCACAAATCACAGGATTTTAACACTAAATTGAAACAAAGTCTGAAGTCAACTGGGATGAACTTATAAACAAAACAGTTGATGTATTCAAAGTACTGTATTGTGATACATCAATTCCTAAAGGCAAAAGGTGCCATATTTAAGCAACTCGAGGCAGTCAATGAGTCAAGACAGAATTTGAAATGAAAAAAGCTTAGACAAATACAAGGTAAAATTAGCAAGGCAGGGAAATGTAAGAAACATAAAAAGCAGAAACAAAATAAAGTAAAAGAGATTTAAAATCGGAACATTAAAAATTGCAATGAGTTATCAAAGCTAATAGCAAAAAAAACTTCAGATTTTTTTTCTTAAAAGGCAATAGATACAGGCATGACTGCTATGGATAACCACCTTAAAACTGTTAAATTAATATCTTGTGTTAATTTCCTCCAGATTGGCAAAAGAGGACAAATATCACAAATAAGGAAAACCCAAGAATAAAGTTACAGGATGTACTCGGGTGTTTTTATACAGAATAAAAATAGAAAAACAATCCATTTAAAGTAAACAAAAAAAAACCAAGGTCAAAATATTTGGATTAGAAAATATAGGTGTATTAAGTCATTTTCCAGAATATTTACAAAACTTCAGTTTTTGGATTTAAAAATTCCAAATACGTGATTTTTTTTTTAAGACAGGGGTATTGGGAGGAGAACACTACCCTAGATATGTCAGTTTAATATCGATTGCGAATACATTTCTAGTATATCTTAAAGACATGGTGAACTAGTATTTAGATACAGTATCAGCTGACCAAAAAGGAGCGAGTTTGTCATGTCTGATTAATCTTGTGGAATTTAAGCCATTTGCACAGATCGGGAGTGACTATTTTATCTGCATGAATTTCCAAAAAACATTTAATAGCTAAAAGACAATAGCATAATATAGTACAAAACAAGAGCAAAAATCATAGCATTGAAAATTTAAGACAAGCTTTGCAACATGGATCAACTGGTCAAAAAAGAGAGAGACCAATGTTTCCCCTAGAGATCTGGGCTGAAGCATTAGCTTTTAAAAAAAAGGAAGTTAATGATTGGATAAAGGAATGTTATCTCGAAAATATTTAACCATGTTGTCAGGTGTAGCAAGAGAAACAAAAGTGAGGAAATTCAAATAGCAGAGCTCAATGCAAGGTAAGGTAAAGACACACTGGTCTAAATAGGATAAAACAAAATAATTTCTTCACGCCAGTCAGAGTCTTGAAAAGAATGATGAAGTTTAGATATCCACATACAGAACATTAAAACATCCCATATCCATGTCTCAGCTCACATACTGCTGATACCCTGAACCAGTATATATTCCCTCTGGAATGGAATATTCTGAATGCTTTACAAATTTGAACTAATTTAAAATTTCACATATCATACTTCACACTAAACCCCATTCACCCATTACCCCCTGTAATTGTTGACCTGCACCAAGTCCTGGTTCAACAGCATTTCAATTTTAAAATTACCATTCTAAATTTCCAATGCCTCCACCCTTCCCTAAAGACCTAAAGTTTTTGTCAGTCTTTGCATTTCTCCAATTCTGCCATTTTGAGCCACCCCACTTAAAAGCTGAACACCATTTTGCAGAGATTGTGAACAGAGTACGGAGTCGTCTTTAAATTTATTTCTGCTGTCAGAAGCAAAACAATTAGAATCATGTATATGCAGAGATAATTGTCACTTGAACTGACTTTATGGTCACGTGTACAGAGGTACAGTGAAGAGCTTTGCCTTGCGAACAATACAGGCAGATCACAGTTAAGTAGCATAGATAAGTAAATAGGTAAACAGTGGCAAAACAAAAAACACAGGTACAGGCAAATGCTGAATTTGAGTTCATTCAGTATCTTTCACTTAAGAAATACCACACAAACTATTCAATTATGTCATTCTTTTAAGTATTCAGTTAGATGAAAGAAGTCTTTAGCCTAAAAAAATTCTCTCCTGTGTGAGAGCATTTACATTAGTGAAAGTAGCTCACCTCACCTGCTAGCAGGCTGAGCAGTTAAGACTACATTTGAATACTGCGTGCCGTTTTGGACCTGTACGAGAAGGAGGATGGGCACCCTCCAAAGCCAACACAGAGGTGGTTTACAAGAACAATCCCAGGAATGAAGAGTCTAGAAGGATTTTTGAGGGTGGGGATCCCAAGAGCTGCCAGGTGGTGGGGAGGTCTCATTGAAGTTTACTGCATATTTTAGGGGCTTGGATTGGTTTCCACTAGGTCAGACAACTAGCCCAGGCACAGCCTCAATGTATAGGGGATGATCCTTTAGAACAGAGATAAAGAGGAATTTCTGCAGAATGTAGTTGATCTGTGGAGCTCATTGCCAAAGAATGCTATTGGGCTGAGAAATGTATCAATCATGATTGAACAGCATGCTTGATGGGCTGAATGGCCTAATTCTGCTTCTATTTTAATGTTCAAGACTAAACAGTGATGTTGGAAATCAGTAATAAAATAGAAAACACTGAAAATTGAAGTATTTCCAGCATTTTTCTTTAAACAAAAAAGTGCATAAAATCAGTGCCTCACCATTCAGCCCAGCATACCATAAAATGATTCATTATGATAAACAAAACATTTTACAGGACAGGTTTGTTGTTTTAATAGGAATATTTAGCCAATTGCACAATATTTTCACCTTCCCATAGTCTACAACATTTAAATATCTTAAAATTAAGACAAAATTTTAGTGTATTGTAGCATTCGGGTATAATTTAGATGCCTGACATCCAAGTGTACAGTTTCTGTTCACTTCTCTCTGAACCTACCATTTTCGTTTGAAGGAATTCCAAGCATTTGCTTGGAAGTGCATGTTTCCCAAGTTAGGTATCCCAACAAGGAGTGTAAAAACATTTTTCCACATCAAGAAGTTAAACACAAGGCTACGTCCAGGGCCCTGGCATGGAGGTGCATTCCCTCACTTTGCTTATTAACTGGCTGCTCCAGAGTCAACAGCTGGAACCCGCACTGAAGAAACACCAGGCAAATTCTTCAGTTAGTGATGAGCAACAGCTGTACACCAGACAAAGTTAGATCCTAATTTTTTGTACACAGTCTGATAACCTTTGCCTGTAACAGGGTTGGTGAGGGCAGGGGGAGAGAAACCTCAGCAAGAATCAAAGGCTGAATACAGGATAAAAGAATGTACAGTGAGGGAATAATGCTGTTCATATTAATAACAGCTGAACATATAGCTGGCATCTAAGTTTGACATTAGTATCCTAAACAAGACTTTCCTATAATGTGGACTACATCATGTAATGGCTTGACATAAACAGATTGATTTACCAAAATTAGTAGCATCATTTACTTCACAAATTGTTTTGTTTCCTTCAAATCCAAGAATACTTCATCCCTTTTCATTTCTGACATTATAGAAGAAACAAATTGTTCACTGCACTGGTATCCTTATGCCTAAAGGCAAATTTGTTAATCCTCTAATTAAACATGCAGTAAGAGGAAATATTATGGGCTCAAAATCTTATCCCAGTATCATTTTGTCAATGTAAACCAAGAGTATTTTTAAAGTTAGAATGTTCATAAGTAACAGATTGGATAAAAGCAAAATTAGTGCAAATGCTGGAATCTGAAACCAAAAGAGAAAATGCTGGAAAATCTCAGCAGGTCTGGCAGCATCTGTAAGGAGAGAAAAGAGCTGACGTTGAGTCCATCTGACCCTTTGTCAAAGCTTTGACAAAGAGTCACTTAGACTTGAAACATCAGCTCTTTTCTCTCCTTACGATGCTGCCAGACCTGCTGAGATTTTCCAGCATTTTCTCTTTTAGTAACAGATTGGATAATTGAAGTTAAGCAGTTAAGACAAATTAAAAATATCAAATCTAAATATTGGAAAGAAAGTCTGTTTCCAATAATGAGCTCAATATGGTATCGAACTTTACATTACTTTCAGCCTTATCATTTGTCACACATGAAAAAAGATTATTCCAACTATTAAATTTTCAATGTTTCCATGAAGAGTCACTAGACTCAAACATTAACTCTGCTTTCTTTCCCACAGATGCCGCCTGATATACCGAGTTTCTCCAGCACAAAAAAAAATGACTAATCAGGCCACACTGATTAGGTGGAGATTTTTTGATCAATTTCATTGGTTTTGTTCAGTCAGCCATTTTGGGTTAAAAACAACTCCACATTTGGAAGAAATGTTGCCCAAAGTTTTCTGGTATCTGGATTGTCAGAGATTGGACACAAATTGGAGGAGTGTATCAGCATTTTGAAGTCGTCCTGATGCATGTGCTGAAACTGCATGGGTCTTTTAAAATTTGACAGGTCGATTTCTACTCCTGTCCCAGGACCCTTCCATAATGGAGTATCATACTTTATTGGACCAGATGTTTGGGATTTACCTGCCATTAATTACTACCAAAAACATTATGCTAGTTAATAAGTAGCCTGATGCATAAATAGCTAACATAATTGATCTGAGTATTACAACCACCACCAGTTATTGAGACCCGAGCAAACTTAAAAGCTTCCCTGAATGTCAGTTCCCATCATAAAACTGGCATGTATCATTATCTTTGTGTCTTCTTGCACCTAGCCCTCTTCCCTAAGAATATCAGCACTGGCACATTGATGCTTCCATCAGGATCAAGTCCTGGCTAAAAGAAAGTCACAAAAGGATTAGATCACAAACTGTATGGACAACATTAATGCTAACCAAATGATCTGGGCCATAATTTGAAATCAAGTAATATATGATATTCCTGTAGCTCAATAAAAGTAAATGCTCTTTTGGTTAAGATTTGACAAAAAAAAATACTTAGGAGTTGACCATCATGATGGTTACATGCAAACTTGACCTAAGATTTATTAGCTGATCCAACATGCTTCACCCTCCATGAAGTTTTTCTATCATGTAACATACCATGGCTTTAAAATGATAATGTTGTCCTGGTTTTTCCTTCTTGAACGGAGATTAAGACAGAGCTATTGAGCTATGTGGATTCAATAAACAGCTTAAGAGGCCTTTGTTTTTTTAAAAAAATTGGAACAATAGAAGCATCCTGAAGGAGTGGAATCACTCCCACAGAACATGGATTTGCCTGTGAGACAATCCATTTTTCTGAACTTGCCTTTTACCAAGGACGTGTTATTGGGATATTAACATATTGGAACAGTTTGTGTTCAGTAGTAAAATCATCTATTTGGTTAGGTTTTCCGATAAAGTTATTCCAATTTCTTTCTGTTGAATGTTAACTGTAGTGTATCAATAGTGTGTTTTGTTTTAAATCTGGTAGTCTAACCAAATGATTGGCATCTGGAATGCAATGCTTGGCACTTGCTTTGAAATATAAGGTTGGGTTGAGGTTATAATCTTAATATGTTTTGAGGGGGTTTGGACTGGTCCTTTTAAAAAAGTCAGCACACTAGCCCATTTTTGATTTTTTAAAATTCTCATAGGATGTGGGTATCACTGACTGTCCAGCTTTTATTTTCCCATCCTTTAGTGCCCTCATGGTGGTGGTGTTGAGGTACCCTTCTGAAGAACTGCAGTCCATGTGCTATAGGTAGACACAGTGCTCTTAGAGAGGGAATTCCATGATTTTGACCCAGTGACAGTGAAGGAACAGCAACATATTTCCAAGTCAGGATGGTGAGTGACTTAGAGGAACTTGCAGGAGGAGGTGTTTCCATACATCTGCTGCCTTCTGTCCTTCCAGATGAAAATGATCATAGGCTTGGAAAGTGCTTAGAATCTTGGCAACTTTCTGCAGTGCATCTTGTAGATAGTAAATACCACAGTTAACTCGCGTCAATGGTGAAGGGAGTGAATTCTTGATGTGGCAACTATCAACTAGATGTTCTTGATGGTGTCAAGCTGTTTTTTGTGTTGCGCTCATCAGGTAAGCAGGGAGTTTTCCACTACAGTCTTAACTTTGCCTTGTAAATGGTGGATGGGCTTTTTGGGAGTCGGGTGGTGATGAATTACTTGCTGCAGTATTCCTGGCATCTGGCTTGCTCTTCTCACCACTATTATTTATGGTAACCCCCCAGGACATCGATAGTGGGGGATTCAGTGATTGTAGTGCCATTGAATATTAAGGGTAGACAGTTGGATTGTCTAACTAGAGATGGTCATAGCGTGACATTTGTGGCACAGATGTTACTTGTATCTTGGTGACCCCAGTTCCTGAGTCCTCTACACAAATCAAAAGTCTCCAGTTATTCATACCACCTCCTCTTCAGACCTTTTTTAGTACAATGATCCAAAGTTCTCTTTTTTGGAATCAGGAATCCTCTGTTTTTAAAAAAAACTCCCCATTTACTGGTAGCTTTAAAAAAAAAAGCCCCGATGTGAGCATCCATCCTGCCAATCTATTTAAACCCTTCTTTTTAAAACCATGAAGTCAAAAGACATCTGGATGGCTATGTGAATAGAAAGGGTTCGGGGGGATATGGACCAGGTGCTGGCAGGTGGAACTAGATAGGGTTGGGATATTTGGTTGGCATGGACGAGTTGGACCGAAGGGTCTGTTTCTGTGCTGTACACTTCTAGGACTATGACTTAGTCACATGGATTGACCAGTCATGTGCAAAACTGAGGATCTTAAGAGTTGGCAGGGAAGAATCATACATCTAGCAATTCTGGATAAAAAGATTTGCAACACTGTAACCTTGTCTTTCATAGAGATGCTAATCTCTGCATTGTTGAACATGGTGATGTCTGAGAACCCCCTTCAGCTACGTTCTATACAATTGTTCACTATCATTCCTAACTAAATATGGCAGGACTAAAGAACTTTGACTTGATGCACTGGTTGTGGGATCACTTCGCACAATCTTGGAAAAAGTTTTATATCTCAGGTTATGGATTAGATGGTTGGCTTGCTCGCTGAGCTGGTGGGTTTATTTACAGGAGTTTCATCACCATGCTAGGTAACATCAGTGAGCCTCCAGTGAAGCATTGGTGTTCTGTCCTGCTTGCTATGGTGGGTGATAACATTCCTGGTTCTGTTTCTGAGAGGTTGGTAAATGGTGTTCAAACCCAAGTTTGTTAATGGAGTTCTCTGGTTTGAATGCCTAGCCTCTAGGAATTCCAATTCATGTCTTTGTTTGGCCTGTCCCAGGATGGATGCATTGTCCCCATTGAACTGGTGTGCCTCTTCATCGGTGTATGGATACCAGTGAGTCTTTTGGTGGCTAGCTGGTCATGTATCCTGATGGCTACTTTCCTGCCAGTTTGCCCAATGTAACATTTGCTATAGTCCTTGCAGGCTATTTTATAGGTGACATTTGTTCTGCTGGCTATGGGTCCTTTAAGTTCATGTGTTAGTTGGTTTGTGGGCTTCCATGATGCTTAGGGGCCATAGTCCGGTGGTCATCTCTAAAATGTCTGATTATGCTTGGGTGACTAGAGTCTCTGGGCATGTTAAGTCTTTCTGTTTAGGTCCGTTGTGCAGGAATTGGTGGACTGCGCTTATTGGGGAACAGTTTGTGGGTGTTGATCTGTCGTTGAGTACCTGGTCAGCGCGTGGCTTTCCTGTAACTGCTAGTCTGCATTTCTCTATTGGCTTTTTGTCCTACCACGATTTTCAAAAGAGGAAAGTCAGTCAGTATTGTTCTCGTCCTCTTTGGTGAGCTTTATGCTGGTAAGGATGTTGTTTGTGCGTTTCTTCTAGTATGTCACATTTCGTGATTATAAAAAGTTGTCATCTCCATTGTAGACCCAAAGTTTAAGCTAGATTGTGACCAGTTACTCAACTATAGAAGCAACCATCACAATATCAATAAACAGAGTTGCATCAGGACATTATTCAAATGAACCGCAACATACTGCAGTACCCCAGAACTAAGAAGCCAATGAAACAATTATTCAATGTATTCAGGAACAATGGTTACCCGGTAAACGCAATTTGCCCATTCCTGCACAAAGCAGGAATACAACAAGCCCAGGGAGACTCTAGTCACCCTACCATACAAAAAAGATTTTTCAGAGATGACCACCTGACTATCATGATCCCTAGGTGTCATGGTTGCCCACAAACCTACTACCGCATTGAAGCAACTATTGATGAATTTTGAAAAAAAAAAGGACCCTAAACCCAGTGAGCAGAACGAACACAAGAATACAAAATACCATGCAAGGACTGCAACAAACATTACATTAGGCAAACTGGCAGGAAGCCAGCCATCTGGATATATGAGTGCCAACTAGCCATCAAAAGACATGACCAATATCACTGGTATCCATACACACAGATGAAGAGGGACACCAGTTCAACAGTATCCCTCCTGGGACAGGCCAAACAAAGACATGTGTGGGAATTCCTAGACGCTTGGCATTCAAACCAGAACTCCATTAACAAACAGATTTGGACCCCATTTACCAACTTCTGAAACAGAACTGGAAATGATACCACCATCACAACAAACCAAGACACAAATAGCAAATGGGACAGAATACCAACACTTCATTGGAGACTCCAATGTTACCTAGCATGGTGATGAAACGTCTGAAAAACCAACCAGCTCAGCAAGCAAACACAGGTGAAGTGCCAGAGGGCAGTAGGGTTGCTCATGTCCTCCTGTACAAGGGAGGGTGGTTGGACTATTCCAGGTAACTATAGACCAGTGAGCCGGATGTCAGTGGTGGGAAAGTTGCTGGAGAAGGTACTGAGGGATAAAATCTATTATATTTTGAAAATGAAATGGGCTTATCAGTGACAGGCAACACGGTTGTGTGGGGAAGATCGTGCCCTACCAACTTAGCATTCTTTGAGGAAGTGACCAAGTTATAAATTAAGGAAGGCTGTAGATATCATATACATGGGCTTTAAGGTGTTTGGTAAGGTTCCCCATGGTAAGCTAATGGAGAAAGTGAAGTCACATGGTGTGCAGAGTGTTCTAGCTAGGTGGATAAAGAACTGGTTGAGCAACAGGAGCCAGAGAGTAGTAGTCGAAGGGAGTTTCTCGAAAGGGAGAAAGGTGACCAGTGGTGTTTCACAGGGATCAGTACTGGGGCCACTGTTGTTTGTGATATACATAAATGATCTGGAAGAGGGCATTGTGTCATCTGTAAACTTACTGATCAGGCCAGCAAAGATTGGTGGGGTAGCAGAAAGCATAGAGGACCGTCAAAGAATACAGATAGACCAGAGAGTTGGGCGGAGAAGTGGCAGATGGAGTTCAATCCAGGCAAATGGGAGGTGATGCATTTTGGGAAGTCAATTCTAGAGCAAATTATACAGTGAACAGAAGAGCCTTGGGAAAAGTTGATGAGCAGAGAGATCTGGGAGTTCAGAACCTCTGTACCCTGAAGGTGGCTGGTCAGGTAGATAGACCAGTCAAGAAGGCATATGGTATGTTTGCCTTCATCGGATAGGGTACTGAGTATAAGAGCTGGCAAGTCATGTTAAAATTGTACAGGAGACTTTGGTTCGGCCACATTTATAATACTGTGTACAAATTGGTCGCTACATTACCAAAAGAATGTGAACACTTTGGAGAGGGTGCACAGAAGGTTTACGAGGATGTTGCGAGTTATGGAAGCTATGAAGAGAGGTACAGTAGATTAGGATTATTTCCATTAGAGAAAAAGGAGTTTGGTGGGGGGGGGGAAGCTGATTGCAGTCTACAAAATCATGAAGGATATGGACAGGGTGGTGGATAGAGAAACTTTTTTCCCAGGGCGAAGGATCCAATAATGGAGGTCACACATTTAAAAGGTGACAGGTGAAAAGTTTAAGGGGATACACATGGAAAGTACTTCATACTGGAGGGTGGTAGGTGCCTGGAACACAGTGCCAGCAAAAGGTAATAAAGGCAGGCAGTGGTAGATTCACTTAAGGTGCGTCTGGACAGGTGCATGAGTAGGTGGGGAGCAGAGGGATATAGATCCTTAGGAATTGGGCAATAGGTTTAGTCAGTGGATTTGGATCGGCTCAGGCTTAGGGGGCCAAAGGGCCTGTTCCTGGGGCGTAAATTTTCTTTGTTCAAACAGAAAGCCTGCACTATAATATTTTATGCCATTACAACTCTTTAGATACATTTTTCTACATTCAAGGCGTGAATAATACAAATATATTTTGAAATAGTATAAGTAAGATGTCTGCAGCTTTAGTAAATACGTACACATTTTAGGCAGCAGAAAAAAAAAGTATTTTTTCCCCAGTAGTGGTGTCCAATAATTGTGGCCCGGTTGTAATAGACAGCCTCTATTGTCTAGACCCACTGCTCTTGTTTGTTTGGTAGCCTTAGATGACACGAGTTGTTGAAATCATGCTTTGTAGAGAGCTTGGGCAATTAAATTAGTCTAATGCAAATGCATTTCAAAACAAAATCAATAAACTGAGCCCTTGGGAGAACTCAGGATATCTTAAACCTAGGGGAAAGTGATAATTGTTTCCAACGTACTTCAGCTGGTACAAAATTCCTTTGATGGAAAGATTCAACTCCCTTGCTTTATCCAAACAGTAAATGAGAAAAATCTCCAACAATTGTCGTTTATTAGCAGTTGTCCAAACATAATTGCGGTCCACTCCAAGCAAATTAGTCAGGGAGCCTTAAAGTAGAAATCTTCAGTAAAACTCTCAACCATTCTCGATTGTGGGGGTCAGTTTTACTCAGCAGCGTGATGCCAAGTATGTGTGTTCAATTCCCAATCACCAGCTGAGGTTACCACAAGGGACTCTCTTCAGACTTAGAGTTGGATTCATAGAGACATACAGCATGGAAACAGACCCTTTGGTCCAACTCGTTCATGCTGACCAGATATCCCAACCTAATCTAGTCCCATTTGCCAGCACTTTGCCCCATATCCCTCTAAACCTTTTCTATTCATATAGCCATCCAGACACCTTTTAAGGGTTGCAATTGTACCAGCTTCCGCCATTTTGTCTGGCAGCACATTCAATACACACACCAACCTCTATGAAAAAATATGTTTAAAAAAAAATTCGCCCCTTAGGTCCTTTTTATATCTTTCCTCTCACCGTAATCCTATGCCCTCTAGTTCTGGACTCCCCTACCCCAGGGAAAAAGACTGTCTATTTATCCTATCCATGCCCCTCATGATTTTATAAACCTCTATGAGGTCACCCCTCAGCCTTTGACACTCCAGGGAAAACAGCCCCAACCTATTCAACCTCTCCCTATGGCTCAAATCCTCCAACCCTGGCAACATCCTTGTAAATCTTTTCTGAACCCTTGCAAGTTTCACTACATCCTTCTGATAGGAAGGAGACCAGAATTGCATGCAATATTCCAACAGTGGCCTAACCAACATTCTGAACAGCCACTACATGACCTCCCAACTCCTGTACTCCGTACTCTGACCAATAAAGGAAAGCATATTGAATGTCTTCTTCACTATCCTATCTACCTGTGACTCCACTTTCAAGGAGCTGTGAACCTGCACTCCAAGGTTTTTGTTCAGCAACACTTCCTATGACCTTCCCATTAAAGGTAAAAGTCCTGCTAACGTTTGCTTTCCCAAAATGCAGCACCTCACATTTATCTGAATTAAACTCGATCTGCCACTCCTCAACCCATTGGTCCATCTGATCAAGATCCCATTGTAATCTGAGGTTACCTTCTTCACGGTCCACTATACTTCCAATTTTGGGGTCATCTGCAAACTTATTAGTTACATCTCTTATGTTCATATCCAAATCATTTATATAAAAGAATAGTGGACCCAGCATCCACTGGTCACAGACATCCAGACTGAAAAAACAGCCTTCAACACCACCCTGTCTTTTACCTTCAAGCCAATTCTGTGTCCAAATGGCTAGTTCTCACCATAGTTCTCCCATAGGGAACTTTGTCAAATGCCTTACTGAAGTCCATACAGATCATGTCTACCACTCTACCCTCAATCCCCTTTGTTAATTCTTCAAAAAAAAACACCAAATGAGAGGGACAGGGTTTCCCACAAAGACATGTTGACTATCCCTAGTCAGTCCTTGCCTTTCCAAATATATGTAAAGCCTGTCCCTCAGGATTCTCTCCAACAACCTTCCCACCACTGAACATCAGGCTCACCAGTCCAGAGTTCCCTGGCTTGTCCAGACCACCTTTCTTAAATAATGGTACCACATTAGCTGACCTCCAGTCTTCTGGCACATCACCTGTGATTATCGATTATATAAATATCTCAGCAAGGGGCCCAATCACTTCCCTTGCTTCCCACAGTGTACTAGGGTACATCTGATCAGGTCCTGGCGATTTATCCACCTTTATGCATTTCAAAACATCTAGCACTTCCTCCTCTGTAATATGGACATTTTTCAAGATGTCACCATCTATTTCCCCACATTCCATATCTTTCCATGTCCTTCTCTGCAGTAAACATTGATGCAAAATACTCAATTAGTATCTCCCCCATCTTCCGTAGCTCCACACAAAGGCTGTCTTGCTGATCCTTGAGGGGCCCTATTCACTCCCTAGTTACCCTTTTGTCCTTAAAATGTATTTGTTAGAACTCTTCTCCTTAGCCCAATTTCCCAAAGCTACCTCATATCCCCTTTTTGCCCTCCTGATTTCCCTCAAGTGCGGCACGGTGGCACAGTGGTTAGCACTACTGCCTCAGTGCCAGAGACCTGGGTTCAATTCCCACCTCAGGCAACTGACTGTGTGGAGTTTGCACATTCTCCTCGTGTCTGCGTGGGTTTCCTCCGGGTGCTCTGGTTTCCTCCCACAGTCCAAAAACATGCAGGTTAGGTGAATTGGCCATGCTAAATTGCCCATAGGGTTAGGTGAAGGGGGAAATGTAGGGGAATGGATCTGGGTGGGTAGCACTTTGGCAGGTCGGTGTGGACTTGTTGGGCCAAAGGGCCTGTTTCTACACTAAGTAATCTAATCTAAGTATACACCTACTATATTTATACTCGAAGGATTCACTCAATCTCGCTGGTCTACACCTGACATATGCTTTTTTTTTAAACCCAAACCCACAATTTCTCTAGTCATCCAGCATTCCTTGCACCAGCCTTTCCATCCACCCAAACGGGAATATACTTTCTCTGGATTCTCATTTCTGAAGGCTTCCCATTTTCCAGCCATCCTTTTACCCGTGAACATCTGCACCAGCTTTTGATAGTTCATGCCTAATACTGTCAAAATTAGCCTTCCTCCAATTTAGAACTTCAACTTTTAGATCTGGTCTATCCTTTCCCCCCCACTGACACCTCAGTCACCTACCCTGCCTTATTCCCCAGGAGGTGGTCAAGTTTTGCACGTTCTCTAGTAGGTACATCCACATAGTGACTCAATTATCTTGTACACTTAAATTTCTCTCCATCTAAGCCAACAACACTGCCGCAGTCCCAGTCTATGTTTGAAAAGTTAAAATCCCCTACCATAACCACCCTATTATTCTTACAGATAACCGAGATCGCCTTGCAAGTTTGTTTCACATTTTCCCGATGACTATTAGGGGGTCTATAATACAATCCCAATAAGGTGATCATCCCTTTCTTATGTCTCAGTTCCACCCAAATAAACTTCCCTGGATGTATTTCTGGGAAAGTATTCTCCCCACATCTCACACAATGCCAGTCCCCCATGTTCTTAACCATGCCCCTGGTTCATCTGCCTTCTCTGTTAGGTCTCTTGCAATGAAGTAAATGCAGTTTAATTTATTAGTCCTACTTTGTTCCTGCCTGCTATGACTGTTTGACTCGTTTCTTTTCTCAACTGTACTAGTTTCAGATTGATCTCTTTCTTTATTCTCACCTTGGGTCCCCTCCTTACTAGTTATAAATCCTCCCAAGCTGCTCTAGCAAATCATCCTGCCAGTATATATTAGTCCCCTTCCTATTCAGGTGCAATCCATCCTTCTTGTACAGGTCACTTCTACTCCAGAAGAGATTCCAATGATCAAAAAAAAAAGCGAATCCTTCTCCCATACACCAGCTCCTCAGCCATGCATTCATCTGCTCTATCCTCCTATTCCTACCCTCACTAGCTCAATATCTGGATTTCTCCCGGTGCTAATACCCTAGAGAACCTCCTTTTTAAATTCCTGCATAACTTTCTAAATTCTCCCTTCATAATCGCATTCTTTTCCCTTCCTAGGTCATTGGAACCAATGCATATAATGACCTCCTGCTGGTCGCTCCCCTCATCGAGAACGTTCCCTCTCAGATATCCTTGATCCTGACACCAGAGGGGCAATACATCATGCTGATTTTTCGATGCTGGCCACAGAAATGTCTGTCTGTGCCCCTGACTAGAGAGTCAAATTGATCGCTTGGAACCCAATCTACCCCTCATTACATTAGAGCCAGTCTTGCTGCCAGAAACTTGGCTGTTCATGCTACATTCCCCTGAAAGTCCATTACCTCCTACATTTTTCAAAACAGCATACTTGTTTGAAATGCTAATTGCCACAGAAGACTCCTGTACTACCTCTCCTACCTTTCTTGGAATTAACCCATCTACCTGACTGTATCTGCAGCTTTTCTCCCTTCCTATAACTGCCATCCATCACACCCCCTGGTTATGGTAAATTCCTCATTGCCTCTGTTGCTCCAACCAATCCATTCAATCTGACAGGATTCACAACCAACAGCATTTATTGCAGATATAATCCTCAGTAACCCTTAAACTCTCCTGAAACTTGCATATCCACCAAGGAGCATATCACTCTACTCAAGGCCATTTTGCTCCTTCCAATCTACAGACCCAGAAAGTAACACCATCTTATTGCTCTGCAAAACACTGCTCCAGGTTAACTTAAAAACATAAGCCATAAGTATTAAGATTTACTCAAGAAACAGATCCCAATAAAACCTAATCAAGAATGAACCCATTCCACTCGCTATTGTGGATTTAGAGCAAGGCTATACTTAACTATCTGTTTAAGTATCTGTTTATGCTTTGACCTCTCCCAAACCAGTTCCTCCAAGATCAATTATGAAGTTCGCTGTTTTCCTAGACACATTCAGATGTCCAGTGACACATCAATTCAAACAGCAAAGGCAGTACTGTACAGATTCATTGCTGTGTTAGTTAATAGTGTGCGTTTCTTTCTCTCTCCCTTACAGACCATGTGATTGCTGCCTTTGTCTGTCTGTCTCCCTTTTAAAAGTGCTACTGTTCTCCCACCCGAGGTATGGTGGCCCTCAGGTTAAATCACTACCAGTCATCTTTTTCTAATGGGAGCAGCCCTATGATTTGGTAAAACTATGGCGACAACAAATTCAAGATTTAAATCACTTACAGAATATACAGCACACTATTATTGATACAATTCAAATCTGAAAGGCTCCAAGACATCTAATTTTCAAACATTTCAATTCAAGCAATAGTAACCATTTAAGATTTGCACGATTATTTTGTAAAAGGTTTTATATATACAATGCTAACATTGTATATACATTTCCTCTTTAATGTATTACTTTGTTTTCCCCTCATTTGTTTCTGCTGCAGATATTTAAGTGGGTATGTTTCATATAACTCAGCTCCCGATAAACACACAAGCGTCAGGTTGGGTCAGCACAGATTGGGAGACCTATAGAGAAAGGCTAGAAGTAGATGACAGAAGAATATTGACATTACATTCTTGGAATTTTAGGTATTTATAAATTCATACAAAATACATCCTGCTCCAAAAAAAGAGGAAATAAAAAACTAAAGACATGCTGCTATAGCTCACTTAAACCAGCTGGACCTGATCTTTTCCCTATTGACAACATTGCATTGTGATGCATTTTCAGGAACTAAACCTGTCAAAAAACAAACATCCCACAATCGCACCATGTCACATTAAAGAACAGAACAATGCCTGTCATTACTTAGAAACCATAGTAGTTTTGGAGTAAATCCAAAAGTAGAACACATTTCCTTTATAGGGAAAGTGGAAAGAAGGTGCATAAAAAGAAAGCAAAATTTGAGAGGTGTCACACTTGATTTGCTCTCAATCAAATTTTACTCAGCAACAGAAGATCCCAGTGAACAGGCAAGGTCAGTTTGGCCTGAATTTGCAAAAGGAAACGACAATGTTATCATTACTAAGTCACCACAAATCAAAATTGGCATAAGGTTACATAATCAAATTAGACTAGTTTAATGAAATCAGTGTTTCCGGTCAATATCTTTAAAAGTGTTGTTCTACTTCAAATACAGCAGGCAAATATAGGTCAATGGTAAATTCATCAAGTGGTCAAACTAAATTATATTTTTAATAAACTAATTTGAATAAGTCAACTTATTCAGCCATTTAAATGAGTAACGAAAAGAGAGCAAAGAGTAGTACAAGTAAATGAGATAATTTTAGTTAAGGAGCTTTGAATTGAGCAGAACTCATTCCAGGTTATCGCAATGCATACAAGGTAGTTGAGTAGGATGGCTGGCTTTACCAAGCCAAGAGGTACAGGGATATTAATTGCTGGGACACAACCCAGACAAATGCTCGAATCCCCTAATGTGTGCGTATCCTGTATTAAAAAGATAAAGCTGCAGACAGCGGAGGAAGACTCGAGTCAGCTGCAACGGTAACCTAGCACAAGTAAACAACCAAAAGTGTATGAGAATCGTTCAGTACTCAGATTCAAGTGAATTCTATTAAAAACTGACAGTTAATTCTATTTCATTGTCCTGCACAGAATTTTAAACAGTTCCACGTGTAAAGCAGACTGTATCAGGGAAGACTTAGAGTAGTGGCAGTGTTATTTGACTAGTAAACCAAAGGCTCTGGGGACTCATTCAAATCCCATCATAGATGCTGTTGGAACTTATTACAACTTGAATGTATCAGTAATTCTGGAATTGAAACAAATCAGTGAGTGATCATGAAGATTGTTTGTAAAAGAAGCTCATCTGATTCATTAATGACATTTTGGAAGGAGGTCTACGATCCATACATAACCTGGCTAACACTATAATCTACAGAGTAGCAAGGAGATTGATTTTTAATTGTTTTTTTGAAACTATCTAGCAACCTATTTAGATTATAGCAACTGCTGTAGAAGTTTCAAAGGGATAAAAAGTGCACCTGTTCCAACTGGGTCAATACAGTAGCTGACCACCACCCTCAGGGACAATTAACAATGTGTAACAAATACTGGCCTTCCCAGGGATTTAAAAAAATAAAATTTGACTAAAACTTTAATTTGCCACACCATGCAAAAGTATGAAAAGATGAATTGTGAAGAATGTGACACATGAACAATGGTGTCAATATTGCAGTTTCCCATTTGTTCAAAGGGTTAAGAAACAGTTTTATACAGCAACACTATTGGTGTCCTTCATTCAGGAGGATTTAGTAACTTCCCTGCACACTTCCCCAGATGTCAGAGTCAAGGTTTGCCCATAGTATTAGTTAGAAACCATTCAGGCCAATGAGTCTGCACGGACACTCTAAAGAGCATCCCACCCAGACCCACCCTATCCCCATAACCCTGCATTTGCCATGACAAATCCAACTAGTCTGTACATCCTGGTCACAGCAGGGCAATTTAGCATGGCCAATCCACCTAACCTCCACATCTTTAGACAGTGGGAGAAAATGAGCACATCCAAAAGGAAGCCCACAAAAAAATGGGGAGAATGTGAAAACTCCAGACAGAGACAGTCACCCAGGGCTTGCTGTAGGAGAATTTTGTATTAAGTAAATCATTATTTCTGTAGATGCAAGACCAAACATTCCCTAGAGTAGGGTTAAATCATTGTTCAAGAACTCTAGAATAACTTAAGTATTTAATATTTAGGTTATTTCAGAAAGCATAATTAATTCTACCATGAGGTCAGGATTGATACACAATAGGAAAATGGTCTTCTGCTAGAGATAGTCAAAACAGCTATTGATCAACAAGATTACATTAGGATAACGACAAGCAATTTAGAATACTAGATTTGGCAGCAGTTGAACAAAATTAAAGTAGTCACAGATTAATCAAGCTAAACAAAATGTCTTCCTGGCTGAAAACACATTTTGATACAGATCGGTTGTTTTAAAATGAAGTATTAAAACAGCTGACTTGTAAATGCTTAGTAGCAAAAAAACTTCAGTGGCACATTTAAAAAGATATGCTGTTGAAGGTTTTCATTTTACACATCAGACAGGTACAAGATTTCCCCTTAAAAATGTGGCATTCTATGAGAAATGGGGGCTGATTGGTTGCCAAACAGACCAACTATTGCCAAAGGGAACATATGAGATAATGGTTATCCCACAAGCTTTTGTTCAACTCAAATGGCCAAAATGCCTGGTCATGCTCCATTTATAGAGGACAGTGCCTTAAGAATTAATACATGTAGATTCTAGCAAGCACAAGTGAGCCACATTGCAAGCCTGACTGCTGATCTTAAATGAGCTCTTAGTATCATTCTTAACAGACAATTGTTCGATTGTGCTGTCAGAAAATCAATCACATCTATTGGGCACAGTTTTGCCAAACATAGGCTAGTTAGGTTAGTGCCGTCATGAACAGCTAAATGGAGATGTTGTTTAGCAGCACCTTAACCGATCAGAACCCTTTTCTCTAATGAATTGCCAATTTCTCTGAAATTTGGTATTCTTGCATCTGATAAATAAAAAAAAGGTGAAAAACTTAACACTTATCACCACCCAACCCCTGCATCTCCCCACTGCACCACCAGCACCCCCCTACCTCCAAATGCAATGCTTGAGGCTTAGTCTTTTTAAAATTCTACAAAATTTCATATACAGTTGAGTTTTAAAACTTGTTTCTTTCCCAAGAGTTTTGTTGATTCACACCCCCACCCCAACATTTAACAATGTAAATACAGAGTTGGTGCATCTTACAAGTAGGCTTGTTTCTAAAAACATTGGAAAATGTTTTGTTTCACAAGTCCTGCTTGCATAAGTTAGATTGCATCATACAGCAAACATTTTGAACACAAGTTTTGAAAAATACCAGCATAAGAGCAATGAATCACTATTTCACTCCACCCCCTCTGCTCTCAACCACCAAGTGCAGGAATCCTTTCCAGTTCCTGTTTGATGGAATGTAGTTTGGTTACTGGCTACAGGATGACAATTCTCCCACAAACTATTTTATGCATGACAAAAGCACATACGTACATTCAAAATAATGGTATCTACTGTCACAACTGTGAAGTCACACTGGCCTGAAACTCATTGCTGTTGAACTGCATCCTGATGAAGGTGACTCCAGACTCAGTTGAACTTTATATTAGAGGAACCTACTACCTAAGATACTATTTTAAAGAATACTGATGGAAGACAAGCTCAGATACTTAACAGGAAATATATAGCTGCATTCACTAGAGAAAAAGAAAAGGACCAAATTGAAAACAAACAAGTTAGCCCCTCTCTCATTTAAACAGATAGCAAGAGATTAGTCAGGGTTGAGGGAGGACATTGCAAATGTACTTGTCTAGAATTAAAACAAAGATGGAGTTAGACTGACAACTGATGTAGTGTCCTAAACTTGAATTTAGTGATATGAGTATTAATAGACAATTGTGTTAAATACTATCACATCTCAGTAAATTGATCTCCTTACTTGTACTGTTCAAATTTGAATAAAAACTGATTGCAATATTGTTTGTTTTTGCCACATGTTGATTCCCATGTTGTATGTCTTCATAAATTTTCAATTTAGGATTTAAAATAGAAGTGTCTATCCCTATGATTTCAATAAAACAAACTAGAGCATTGTACACAATTATCCATTCGTGAAAGCTTCATCACACAGACACCAGGGATAAATCTTATAACTTTTACTTCCACTCTCCAGCCCATGCAAGTGATCTTACGTTTTACTACCATACACTTCAAACTACTTTTACACCAAAATTGCTGCCATGTTTCTTTTGTAGGGGTTGGGTCAGTAAGAGGAATTAGCAATATACAAGATTATCATACAGCCTGCATTTAAAAACCAATTTTGTATTTTTACAAAGCAAAAAAAAAGCTTCAAACCACATTAATTTAAAGCAAATAGCTTATACAAAACAATGCCAATCAGAAGCAGACAATTTCAATAAGATGGTTAAGTGGTCAACAAAACAAATCTTCAGTGGTGGTAATGCAGTTTATTTTTGAAGCAAAAATTACAAGTGTGATTTCACTCAAATTTTCACAAAGCCTGCTTATAGGTATTCTTATTTTCCCATGAGTATTGATGGATTTAAAAAGCAAATTCCAAAAAGTTTTCCACTAAAAAATTGTTGCTCTGCTTGTAATCAGCAAGAATTAACCATCTGAATGTGGCAGCAAGTAATTCTAAACAGGACATCACTATTTATTGGTCACCAGCTACCAATTTGATTAATTCAACTTATACTAACCATCAGGCTCTGTAGATTGCCTATGAAGCATCACTGTCAACCCATTTTGCATAAAGTACCAAAACTTTTATGTCTAGTAGTGGTATCTTCTTTCATTTGGTTTATATCAACCTGGGCAAGGTATTGACATCTTACATTAATCTGAAATTCTCATTGTCGGGTCATTAATCAAAACGTTAAATCAACAAACTGCGTCCATAGATCACAAGTGAACTTTACCAATTATATAACAATGAGAAATGGGTTGAGTGATAAAACATTGAAACCTAAGTTCTGCAGTGCCTCTGACAAAACTGTCACCAAAATGTGATGCTATTACCTCAATGACCATATCCCCACTTGCCAGTAATCCTGAAAAATAGAATACTAGTCAATTATACCAATTGCTTGTACCTATAATATTGAGTTGCCAAAAGAATCAACTTGTTTCCTCAAGTTGAAGGGGGTGGTGCTGAAAAAGCACAGCTGGTCAGGCAGCATCCAATGAACAGGAGAATCGACATTGCGCATAATCCCTTCATCAGGAAATCACAACCCAAGAATGTGGAATGTCAAATCTCACCCAAATGATAATTGAAACACAGATTTAATTTCTACAGTGCAAACTTTCAACATTCTAAATGCCCAATAACTGAACTTAATGGTTTAGGCTAATCCAGTTGGAGAAACCTACTTTCTTTTTTAAAAAAAAGTGGCACACTTTCATCACCCAAAATGGTAGTTTATACTTTGGTGTTCAATTCGGATAAGGTCAGAAGTCAAAACCATAGCTAGGCAGTGCTTAGAGTTGTGACGTAGATGAGTCAGTGTTGGACTGGGGTGGATGCGGTTAGAAGTCACATGACACCAGGTTTGGTCAGACAGGTTTACTTGAAGTCAAGAAGCAGCATCACTCCGAATGCATCAGGTGATATCAAGTTTATGCAGATATGCAAGAAAGCAAAGAAGATCTCAAAAGGATTATAGATCACATCACTCATGTTGACCTGCTACACACCGACTACACAGAGACTCTGCTGTCACACCTTTCAAATCATAATATTCTTGTATACTAGCACAGATGCTGCAACCTTCAAATTGAGATAGATGTTCTCAGCTTGTATCCAGGGTACAGCATGCCAGCTATGAGACATTGTCAAGTAGATGAGGCAACTATACCACCTACATGCACACAAGGACAGGAAACTGCAGAAATTTGACATCACCATCAGCAGTAACCAAGCCTCCACAGTACCACTGTGGAAATTAGTACCACCACAGAAATCCATACTCAACTTGTCTGACCACACCCTTCAACCAGATGAAATAAAAGTTCCAGCCAAGGGCTCAATTGTTTGCCCCACTATCAAAATGAATTCCTCTCTGCCACAAGACCAGTGAGGTCCATCAGGTAGATAAGGCTCCAGGAATTGTTCCACAAACCAAGGTGTCCAGGCTCTCAAGACCAATTGCAGCATAATCAAACCAGCAGACAAAGGAGAACCCATATCATAGAGAATAGAATTGATTGCTGCAAAGAAATGTACCAACACCTGAACAATTAGGAACACTATAGATAAGTACCTGCTGATCAGACCAAAAGAACACACACTTCACCTATCAAAAGGGACAATACTCAAAGCTTGTGATTTCAAATAAACCTAGTGGACTATAACCTGGTTTCATGTACCTTCAAACCTTGTCAACCCAGTCCAACACCAACACGTCCACATCACACTGCCAAGCAGTGCAGTGGACTAACTCTGGTGAGAGAATTTCTGCCACATATAGAGGAATATAGTGTGTTTAGAAGATGCATGATTCACCAGTTCCTTTCTCTTAGGTCCAAAGCTCAGCTAGCTGAGCTTTGGACCTTTGTTAATACTCAAAGTCAGCTTCCCAATAGGTACTGACAGTCAGTAACCATCTCTCAGTTGTCAGTGTCAGCATCTTCACACCTCGCATGCTAGTGTCTTTGTAGTAGAGTTACAGGTGCCTGAAAGATCTGACCCAAATCAGTTCACCATTTAGATCTTTGATATGGCCATAATCTATTCAATGATTATGGCTGGGACAGTGCAGACATGTTAGTTTAACAGTACGTGTTGTAGTCACATGCATTTTTGTCATCTTGTGTAATGGTTAGTGATCCAACTTTACTTCTACACCTTCCAAACACCCATACCTCTGCTACAAAGACACTAGCATGTGAGATATGAAGACTTGACCAGGTATCTCTTCCTTCCTCCAAATCCCTACCAGCTGCCATTTGCATATATGTTGGAAAGACTTGTAGGTTGGTTTTCAACCTGTTCAGCTGCATTATATGTTGGCCATTGAATCTGAAGATGGGAATTGAACAGTTAAGCTTCTGTTGTGGTTCTGTTCGCCGAGCTGGAAGTTTTTGCTGCAAACGTTTCGTTCCCTGGCTAGGGAACATCATCAGTGCTATTGGAGCCTCCTGTGAAGTGCTGCTTTGATGTTTCTTCCGGTATTTATAGTGGTTTGTTCTTGCCGCTTCCGGGTGTCAGTTTCAGCTGTAGTAGTTTGTATGTGGGGTCCAGGTTGATGTGTCTGTTGATGGATCTTCTTGCCGTTTCCGGGTGTCAGTTTCAGCTGTAGTGGTTTGTATATGGGGTCCAGGTCTATGTGTCTGTTAATGGAGTTTGTGGATGAATGCCATGCCTCTAGGAATTCCCTGGCTGTTCTCTGTCTGGCTTGTCCTATGATAGTAGTGTTTTCCCAGTCAAATTCATGTTCCTGGTTGTCCACAAACTCCATTAACAGACACATCAACCTGGACCCCATATACAAACTACTACAGCTGAAACTGACACCCGGAAGCGGCAAGAACAAACCACTATAAATACCGGAAGAAACATCAAAGCAGCGCTTCACAGGAGGCTCCAATAGCACTGATGTTCCCTAGCCAGGGAACGAAACGTTTGCAGCAAAAACTTCCAGCTCGGCGAACAGAACCACAACAACGGACACTCGAGTTACAAATCTTCAACCAGACTTTAGTTAAGCTTCTGGCTCAGAGGCAGAGCTACTAATCACTGAAGCACAAGACCCCCTCAGCAGTAAGTGTATCCTTACGGAATTAACACATCAGGACCTCCGAGTTGGTGACCTTGTTTTGTCAAGAGATGGCAAGGATATGTCAGAGATCGAAGGTGGAAACCAAATACAGTTTTCTCTTGTCCAGCTCAGGGGAGACCAGGACAATGATTATCAAAACCATATAATTGCCGTGAACTGGTGTTGCACAGATCTCTTGAAAATTATCCTACAGGATTAAAAACAGTACTATAAAATAGTCACAGTCTCATCTCATTTTTCTGAGAATCTCTCATAGATAAGATCCAATGTCGTTTTTTTAAACTTGTCTTCTAAAGTGCAAGATTGGCACCATACCTCAATATGCTCTATGTATCTTGCACGGTCAATTCCAAGACCTGCCCTATAATACCTTGGGACATCTTAAAATGAATCTGAAGCTTGATTTCAAATTAAAAAACTGTTAATGTTACACAATATCATTGTATCCTGGCTAGCCTCTACAATAGGTATGACTCCCAAATACCTATACCATCTTGAGGGTTACGTCAGCAAGCAGCATTCAAACAAACATCGCTATAATGAAAGTAAATTGGAGAGAATACAACATGAGCAAAGTCACCCAAATCTATTTGTCCAAATGTCTCTGGAACCCAACTCTTTGCCAAAAGTTCCAGGTGTTAAAAGCATACTCACTTCCATTTAGCTCCAGTGTTTCATTGGGGAGACAGGCCGCCTACTTGCGGAACATTTCAGAGAACACTTCTGGGAACCCGCACCAACCAACCCTACTGCCCCATGGCTGAACACGAACACTAACTCCCCCTCCGCCAAGGACAATGCAGATCCTTGACCTCCTCCATCGCCAGACCATGGCAACACGACGCCTGGAGGAAGAGCGCCTCATCTTCTGCCTAGGAACCCTCCAACCACAAGGGATGAATGCAGATTTCTCCAGCTTTCTCATTTCCCATCCCCCCCCATCTTTTCTCAGTTCCAACCCTCAGACTCAGCACCGCCTTCTTGACCTGCAATCTTCTTCCCGACCTCTCCGCCCCTACCCTTCTCTCTGGCCTAATCACCCTCACCTTAACCTCCTTCCACCTATCACATTCCCAACGCCCCTCCCCCTAGTCCCTCCTCCCTATCTTTTATCTTAGCCTGCTTGGCACACCCTCCTCATTCCTGAAGGGCTTATGCCCGAAACGTCGATTCTCCTGTTCCTTTGGTGCTGCCTGACCTGCTGCGCTTTTTCAGGAACACATTTTTAAAGCACTGATCTCCTCACTTTCTCCTAACTGAGGAGTTAGTCAACTATGCAAAACAATTCAAGAATAGCTGCAATTGGTTCAAATACTAAAGCAAAATTCATCTGGGATTTACAGATACACTTAATGTCTCCAATTAAATTTGTGCCAGTAAGATTACTGCTAATCTGTACAATACCACCATTTGACTATCTTTTATTTTATACCCCTCAATGTCAATTAACTTGCCTCTGTACATATGCTTTTAGAGGAATAAATTCCAAAAATTCCACATCCCCCTGGGAAGATTGCTGCCCAATTTTGGAATATTCAAAGTCTATTTAAGATTGTGCCCTCATCTTCTGGAATTAAGAGAAAATACTTTCTCCATAACTAAATGCCTTCATGATTTTAAACACCCCAAATCTTCTTCACTTAATTATTTCAAATCAATATAATACAAGCTGCTCTTGTATAATTGGTGATTATGAGCTGTATCCACTTCAATACTTTTGTCTCCCAGAGATGTGTTGTCCAAAACTGGATGCAAACCAAAGGCAGTGAAAGCTAGTGGCTCTGAAATCTTGTTCCTCAATTTCAGAATCCAGCCTGACTTGACATTTTCTAGAAGTTTGAGTCAAACTTTACTACTTAAATTCTTATTTTTTAAAATTTCCATCATAGAAGATAACTCCATTACACAGATTTTTTTTGTTTTAAAAAAAGCACTTGTACTGCAGCTTTGAGACATATCTGGAACTTCCTTGGTCCACTTGCACTTTACTTCTCTACAGTTCTTAATATTTAAATTTGTCAGAATCAAATTAAATGATCTTAGACAGAGTTCAATATGGTGGAATGAAGTGCATGTTCTATTACTTCCTGTTTCCATCTACAGAACTCAATATTCCTCCTCACTTAGATATTATCTCTACTCTTTCATAGACATCATGAACATGTAAGAAAAATTCCTAGTCAAATATCTGAACTCCTCTAATAATTCCTAAACCAGGTCAAGATTACTACATATTAGGTTGAACAAAAATTGGAAATTTTTTATCAAAAAGGTGTTTGATAAAGTGCATATAGATAACATCTGTTACCACATCCCTATCCATTACACAAAACCATCTTTTAGAAAAAAAAGATTAATCAAGACAGACTGCACTTTGATTTTAAGGGCAGTTTAAGTACAAGCTGCTTTTATTTGATAAAAGCAGAATACTATTTCCAATATCTGCAAAATCAAAGAAAATACTGCAGAAACTCAGCAGGTCTGGCAACATCTGTTGCGAGATCGAGAAAGAGTCAGGGTCCAGATTGACATGACATCTCCTGGGAAACACCGCTGTTTAAAATTGTGAAAATTAGGAAAGATGCTACCTTAGTAGCCAAATTTGAAAGTGAAATCTGGGCTAATCTTTCCACAGTCTGCACCCTCCTGGATTCACTTCATTTCCCTTAAGCTCAAGTCAACAATTTAGTCCAAGAATGGAGAGGTTCTCAAGAGTCATCATGCTTGAAACATTAATTCTGCTTTTCTGTATAGATGCTACCAGACCCGAGTTTCTCCAGCACTTTAATCTGTTTTGCTTTTATTTAGCAAAAAGTTAATTAAAACGTCTCCCCATCTCTCTTTTCCAAAAATAAGTTCTCTCAGCTAAGTGCTAGCAGATAGACTGCAAGTTTACCTAAAATGTTTGTCTACACAAACACCGTCTACACCATAATCCAGTAACATCAACACAATTTAGTATAAAAGCAGCTCGTCAGCCACAAAACTACCAATACTACTAATCCAGAAACTAAGCCTGATCAGTACCAGAAAAAGGGCAGACTGTGTGAGGGGATACGCACATTGAAACAGAAGCCTCAAAATATAGGTTTTTCACATGGATTTTAAGTGACTGAACGTACTTTGTGATCACCCTCATTTAGCAATGTGGACAATTATTGATATTGAAGTTTCTCCCCCTCCATCTTCCTATCAAAACTGATCAAATGCCCATTTGTTCAAATCCATTCAAAATATTTCATAGCTGTGTTGAAATATCTGCAATTACAAAATAAACTGAAGGTCATGGATTGCTTTTTTAGGCAGAATTTAACCTTCACGTTGCAACTCAGAAGGTAGTTCACACAGCATCCAAAGTGCAGCGAAAATCGACATTTCGGGCAAAAGCCCTTCATCAGGAATCCTGATGAAGGGCTTTTGCCCGAAACATCGATTTTACTGCTCCTTGGATGCTGCCTGAACTGCTGTGCTCTTCCAGCACCACTAATCCAGAATCTGGTATCCAGCATCTGCAGTCATTGTTTTTAACCAGGTAGTTCACACAAACTAACCTTGCATAATATTGTGCAGTACTCAAGTCAGCTACTGCCCATAAAGCAGCGAAACAAAATTCTAAAAGACAGAATGACATAACCCAAGAGCAATTAAGTACAGATATACTCATTAGGAGAGAGTCAACATTTATCCACTCACGTTTACATAAATTGGCATCTACCCAAGAAATGCCATCATTTTGTGGGAAATGCAAAGTAGGAATACTACATTAAAATACCAATAGATGCCTCATTGAGTTTATTCTGAATAACTGGACCAGATAAACCAAAATAAAAGGCCCAATTCAATTGAATACAAAGCAAAATATCTCACCGATGTTGGGAATACAAAATGGAAACCTGACAAAGATTGTTATCGTTACAGATATTTAAATAGTTTATTTGCACTTTTCCCTAACGTGCACCAATTTCACTGGACTGCCTAACTAATTAGATAATTAAAATCCCAGCAGTTTTCGTGTGCTGTGACTCACATCATATGCATCACATGATTATGTATTTATAGGGGTAGTATTGACATGGACAGTTTAATTACGCAGTATATTTAAACATATACGACCATCAAATGTACAAAACTTTGGCAAGGATTGAAAAATCTGCATGACAAAGGATTCACATTGTGGAACACAATCTCATTGACAGGTTTACAAACCCCAATAAACCTCTAAATCCAACAAAAAGCCTATTTACTGGCACAGCAATTTCCCATGTTCAAAACTGGCAAAATTAACACTTCACCAGACCTGTAAGCATCTCTCTTGCAAATATCACTTAGAACATAGATAGAAAAATACAGCGCAGTACAGGCCCTTTGGCCTTCAATGTTGCGCCGATCCAAGCCCACCTAACCTACACTTACAGAAGTTTCATTGATAATCAAAAAGATAATTTCTCCGTTAAAAAGTTAGTGGTTCATTAGTCGACATGTGCAATCAATATCAATCATAATTTGGATTCATAACTTATTCTCCAGGAGGAAGTAGTGCTGTCCTCAGCAAAGATAGCCAGAGAAACTGTTGCGGCCTTAACTTGGTAGAGAATATAGATGGTTTGATCAGCTGATCAGTAGCAAATTGAATTCAATCTAAAGTGAGAGGTGATGCATCCGAGCAGAATAAACAAGGCAAGGAAATACATGAATAGCAGGACCTTGGGAGGCAAAGGATCAGAGGGACCTGGGTGCACATGTCCTTTTATCTTAAGGGACTGATGGACATGTAGATAAAGTGGTTATGATTGCATATGGGATACTCACTGAGGTTTAAGAGCAAGGAGGATATGTTGGAACTGTTCATAAAAGATATTCGTTCGGCTACAGCTAGAGTATTGTGTGCAATTCTGGAATCCACATTGTAGGAGAGATGTGATTGCATTGGGAAAAAGGTGTAGAGGACATTTACCAGGAAGTTGCCTGGTTTGGAGTGTTTAGTTATGAGGGAAGATTGGATAGACTGTGATCAGTCTTTTGGGAGGAGATTAAGGGGAGACGGAGATGTATAAAATTATGACAGTAGACAGGAAGGAATGTTCCTCTTCAGAAGAGGAATCAATTACTAAGAACATAGATTTAAGGAAAGGGACATGAAGTTTACAGGGGTTGACAGGAGACATCGTTTGCATCCAAACAGGTTGGTGGGAATCTGGAACTCACTGTAAAAGCAATAGAGACAGAAAGCCTTATTATTTTAGTATTTAAGCGTACACTTGTTATGCCAAGGCCTACAAGGTTTGGGCCAAGTGCTGAAAAATGGGATTAAAATAGTTAGGTGGTTGTTTTTGATTGGTGAAAATTCAATGAGCTGAAGAGCCTTTTTCTGTGCTGACTTCTGACTCAGCTGTACTCAAAAGCAAAATTTGCTGACCAAACTTGATGAACACATCACCGCTACCAAAGCACTTGCGTGACAGAACTACCCATTTTTAAAAAGGTCAGAGATTACATGCCGGTGTCTCTGCATCAGCAAACATTCAAGCACTAGATCAACTCCATTTATAAAAAAACTGCTTCTTGACCAAAATGCACAGCACTTCATATAAATTATTTACCCAAGCAGAACTTGCATCATCTTACATTTTCTAATGTTCTTAAAAACAGAAAAAACATCCCATTGCATTTGTCACAAAAGCACCAACCTATGCTCATACATTTGAGTCTCAGTGACTCCACCTAATGTAGTGTCCCTCCAGAAAATTTTCCAACTTGTTATATCTCAAGTTGTGCTAAATATTTGTAAAGTTTACACATTAGCTTTTGCTAAATATTTGAGCAAAGGAGTTGGGGGGGGGGGGGGGGGGCTCAAGAGAAGGAGAAGAGAGCTAATGTGTCATTTTGTCTACCCAGTAGAATAACTATCTTTTACTACACGCGTAATAAGAAACACCTGCACCTTGTTCTGCATTTTCCCTGATGGATAGATAGTCATAATTTTCTAAAGATAGTCGAAACCAAAATCAATTTTTCAAAAAAAATGTTAACTCAGCAAATACTTTTATGCTGTTTTGGAATTGGTGGGGTCTTTATATCAGTATTGCTTGACTATATCCAAGCATTTAGAGTCAGATGTACAGCATGGAAACAGACTTTTAGCCCAATTTGTCTAATCAGATATCCTAAATTAAATCTAGTCCCATTTGGCCCATATCCTTCTAAACCCCTTCCTATTCATGTACCCATCCAAAGTGTCTTTTAAATGTAGTAAATCTTACCAACCTCCACCACTTCCTCTGGAAGCTCATTCTGTACACGCACCACCCTGTGTGAAAACACTGCCCCTTAGGTCCTTTTTAAATCTTTCCCCCGCACCTTAAACCTATGCCCTCTAGTTCTGGATTGCCTTCCCCCAGGGAAGGGACTTGTCTATATACCCTATCCATGCCCCTCATGATTTTATAAACCTCTAAGGTCACTTGTCAGCCTATGATGCTCCAGGGAAAACAACACCAGCCTATTCAGCCAGTAATTTTTTTTTGGACCCTTTCAAGTTTCACAACATCCTTCCTCAAGGAGAGAGACCAAAACTGCACACAATATTCCAAGGTGGCCTAACCAATGTCCTAAACAGCCGCTTTAAAATCTCTTCAATATATGCCACTGCATTCTTGAATCTTAGCAGTAAGCCATTTGATTACCTTACAGAAAAACACTGAACAAACAAATCTCTTAAAGACTTTAAAGCAATCTATAATCAAAATGTTACCAATTCAACAAAGGGCTAACTCAGTGACTGCATCAAACCCAATAGTTTCAGAAAATTTATATTTAAATCAGAGACTTAAATGCTATTGGAACATGGCTCAACAGTCCCAAACAGTGGTCACATTTTGCCAAAGCTAAGCCAACTGCAATGAGGCTTTATATATGCCAAGTGTAGAAACTTCACTGGAGCATATCAAACAAAAAGTTGACATTGTCACGTAAGTGGGAAAAGTTAGGGATACACAAGCAAAATATTGATCAGAGGTAGATTTAAAAAGGAGAACCTCAAAAGGGAAAAAAAGGTAGTGAAGCATAGGGGTTATGGGAGGACACTAAACCTCGGCAGCATAAGGTTTGACTATCAATACAGAATTGTTTGAAATGAGGGTTTTAAAAGATTCATTCACAGGCCAGCATTTATTACCCATTTGAATCAACCACATTGCTGTGGGTCTGGAGTCATAGAACATAGAACAGTACAGCACAAAACAGGCCCTTCAGCCCATGATGTTGTGCCGACCACTGATCCTCATGTATGCACCCTCAAATTTCTGTGACCATATGCATGTCCAGTAGTCTCTTAAATATCCCAGTGACCTTGCTTCCACAACTGCTGCTGGCAACGCATTCCATACTCTCACAACTCTTAAGAACTTGCCTCTGACATCCCATCTATACTTTCCTCCAACCAGCTTAAAACTATGACCCCTCGTGTTAGTCATTTCTGCCCTGGGAAATAATCTCTGGCTATCAACTCTATCTATGCCTCTCATTATCTCGCATACCTCAATTAGGTCCCCTCTCCTCCTCCTTTTCTCCAATGAAAAAAGTCCGAGCTCAGTCAACCTCTCTTCATAAGATAAGCCCTCCTATCCAGGCAGCATCCTGGTAAATCTCCTCTGAACCCCCTCCAAAACATCCACATCTTTCCTATAATAGGGCGATCAGAACTGGATGCAGTATTCCAAGTGCGGTCTAACCAAAGTTTTTGGAGCTGCAACAAGATCTCACGACTCTTAAACTCAATCCCCCTGTTAATTTCAGCCAAACCCCCATATGCTTTCCTAACAACCCTGTCCACTTGGGTGGCCATTTTAAGGATCTATGTACCTGCACACCAAGATCCCTCTGTTCCTCCACACTGCCAAGAATCCTATCCTTAATCCTATACTCAGCTTCCAAATTCAACCTTCAGCTTTCAAATGCATCACCTCACATTTATCCAGGTTGAACTCCATCTGCCACCTCTCAGCCAATCTCTGCATCCTGCCAATGTCCCACTGCAGCCTACAACAGCCCTCGATGCTGTCAACAACACCTCCAACCTTTGTGTCATCTGCAAACTTGCTGACCCATCCTTCAATCCCTTCATCCAAGTCATCAATAAAAATTACAAACAGTAGAAGCCCAAGGGCAGAGCCCTGTGGAACACCACTCACCACAGACTTCCACGCAGAATATTTTTCTTCTACTACCACTCACTGTCTTCTGTTGGCCAGCCAATTCTGTATCCAGACAGCTAAGTCCCCCTGTATCCCATTCCTCCTGACCTTCTGAATGAGCCTACCATGGGGAACCTAATCAAATGCCATGCTGAAGTAAACTAGACCAGGTAAACATGGCAGTTTCCTTCCCCAAGGGACACCAGTGAACCAGATGGGGTTGTCCAGTCAATAGATTCATAGTCATTTTGTTTTAAATTTCATTGAGCTCAAATTCCACCTCCAGGATTTGAATCCAGGTCCCCACAGTAATACCTTGGTCTCTGGATTAAGAGTCCAACGATAATACCAGTAGACCATTGCCTCCCCCATCAAGAGGCCAAACTTGCAGTGTGTCTCTCAGGCTGGAGAAGATTTCAAAGATAGGGAGCAGAGACTTAAAGGTTGAGAATGTTTAAAATTTAACATTGCTCAGCAGGGAGCCACTGTAGGTCACCAAACAGGGGTGATGGGTGAATAGGACTTGGTGAATGTTAGGACACAGACACTTTTACAAAAGATATAACACAAGACTGGCTAGGAATGAGTGGAATAATCATGTCTAGAGGTAAGGCGACACATGAATAAAGGATTCATAAGTCAATGAGCTGAAATGATGTTTTAGGCACTGGTACATAAGTGCAAATAAGTAATCTTAACATATGGTACAGGTAAGTGTTTAGAAACTCATCTCAGGTCAGATATAATAAAAAAAGGTTATAACATTCTGATTCAGCTTCAGACTGTTTCTAGCAAGAGGAATGGAACCAGTGACTAGCGAAAGAACTTATGGTTGAGATATAATGAATGGGCAATGGCTTCAATCTCACCAATATTTAGTTGGAGGACATTTCAGTTTTCTCAGTAAAAGATAGTGGAAAGACCAGAGCCAGTATGAGGTACAGCTAGATGATACCACCAAGGGATGAGAAAAAGGAGGTACCAATGAAAGTCCCTTGGTAAAAATCAGGAGGGGGAATTGGAGTAACTGTTCTGGATAGATAAATACAAAAGCACAAGTGGGCTTGTGGTGCAGTGGTCGTGTCCCTACTTGAGGCAGGAGGCCTGGGTTCAGGTTTCAAATGCACCACAGAGGTGTAACAGTACCACAGGGGTTGATTAAAATTAAAATGGAAAGAATCAAGATGACAGGAGAAGCATTGGAGGACAGTAGTATGGATTTGGTTCAGTGAATTATGTTAAAGAGTGTAGACAGATCAGGAAAATTGCAAAGAGCTTAACTTTTGACAATCTTACTAGCTGTCATGTGCCATGTTGAAAGGCCTCATCTGAGTACTATGACAAGGTCAGAAACCTAAATCAGAAGGATTCAACTTTGGGAGTCCAGGAACAAAATTTGATATGTTCAAGGACACAAAAGGAATGAAAAAGGTTCGAAATGAAGGTATCATTTTTTTCTTTCAAGAAAATTGACTGCCACATTTGTAGGAAAGCGTGGGGCAACATCCAGGAAGAACATATGGTTGGTTCTCATCTCATCAGATATTGCCAAGAAGGGAAGTTGAGTGGTTAAAAGATTATTGGGAAGGGAATCAAGTGAAAAGGTAAATTTCATAACAAAGTAAGCTGCGAGGCAACATTAAAAAAAGGGAATTATGAGAAAAACCTTAAGTCAGTCATTTAGACTAGTGGGCTAGGGAAAGAAAAATAGCCACAAACCCAATTGATCAAATAGTTTCAAATTTTGTGATAAAAGAATTCCATGAGCTGCTCATATTTTGAGGTGAGGATTGAGGAAACAAGAGATGGCTTTCTTTACAGAAAAGAAAGAAGTTGCAAGTTACTTGTATTCCAAGATGGTTCTGGAATATTAAGCAGTTAAGTTTGAGAGCAGCATTTATTAGTGCTGAAGGTGCTCTAGCCAGATTAACCAGAATTGAATGGCCAAAGCATTCAGCCACCTTATCCTTTCAACTCTGTTTAATCCTAAATGGTGTGATGAAAGCTGTACCTAGGGAGCAATCAGTGTGAGTTTTCGTGGGGATGAGGTGATTGAAGGTGGAGGCAAGGAAATGTTGAGCAAACCAGTACAGGTGGAGGGCTTAAAGCTAGAAATGTAAATGCTTTCAAAATTAGTTGTAGGTCACATAGGAAGGTAAGGCAGGAGAGGAAAGGGAGGGAGTAAGGAAAAAGCTAGAAAGAGGAAGTGCTCAGAAATGGGGTTATCAATGATTGGAGAATCAAGGTCAGGTAAGATAACATGATCAAAAAGCTAGTTGACATTGCTTGTTAAGCTTAGGAAGATTAAGGAAGGATTGAAGATCAGTAAACGTAAGAGAGCATGAGACAGCAAGAGAGAGGATAGTAAATGGAGATGAAGGTTGAACTCACTAGAATGATGCAGGTGAGGAAGGAAAGTGATAGTACCTCAGTAATTTTATTTAATATACACGTAGGTAGGTATTAGGGAATGAGATCTTCAGGTAAGAGGATAGTAAAAGTGAGATATTCAAATGATGCACTTGAAGTGATGGGAAGGAAACATCAATAGACCAAGGGAAGAGTTGGTGTTAAAGGCACACTGCTACTGCAATAATCTGGATGGTACGAGTGGTGGAAACTTCAGCCATGAGATAGTTGCTGCTTTGTGAAGCTATCATCATTCCTCAGTCAGGTTTCCATCAGGGTGATGTTAGTGCAATCATCCACAACATGCTTAAGGATGGAAATAGCCTTGTTCACACATAAATGGACATTCAGGCAGAGACAAGGAGAGGGTTGATCCACAGCCTGAGTCCATACAGCCAATGCTGGGATGTTCGGATTAGACATGGACAGAGTAGATATAGGGAACGTAGCGCCAGCACAGGTGTGCTGTGCAGTGAAGAACAGTAAATACCCTCTGCAAAAGTTAAATCTTTGAAATCTCTTCCATCAAAACAATTGTTAATGCTTGAGCTATTAAGTACTTTAATTACAAGTTATCAAAGCCCTCCAACTTGCAACTTAATTCTTTCCAAAGGATTGTTGACTCAATTTACATATGTTAAGACATTATCATTTTGTCAACAAAGGCAACAAGAGGTATAAATGTTTGCTTTTAATGGAATTGAAAGTGTATTTCAGAACATTGCCTAAGAATGACTGAATAACATATCTAACTGGATGATTAAATAGTTGTATTGAGTACAACATATTTTATAGTTGAATCTAAAGCCATTCGTAATTCATGAGAGAAGTCATGGCTGCTGTTACTCAAATTACAGTAGGTAGTCAAAGAATGACTTTGCTTTGCACATGAACTTCTCAATTATGGTATCTGAAATTGTAACACATTATTAAAGCATTTGTGAGGTCTTCAGACTTTCCTCTGCTGTTTGGATCAGTAGTGGACGATGTAATCAAAGGTACTTGAAAGCAACAGACCCCAACATTTTGTTTCCAGCTTTTAAATAAGAGATTAAAAGTTTATTGTTGCAAGTGTTATAGCTTATACTGATACCTACAAACCATCCACTCCGCAGAGTTCACAATGAACAAGGGGATGGTTTAGAATCACATCACCACATTGCAAACGTTAGAATCCTAGAAGACTAATAAACTGTCAAAGTGGGGTGCACATTTGGTCAATTTTATTCAAATACCCATGGGATAACTTTGTGGCAGCTTAAAGCATTTTGTTCGAATGTCCTCCCTTTCCTAGGAACCCTGCAGTGAGACATTACCATTAGCTTCAAAGTAATGTTTTAAACTACTAAAATGTAATCAAATGATTAGTATAGGGAACTGGAAATTTCATTCATTTCTCCCAAAATCTTTTTTTTTAAACTGTTTATTTTTATCCCCAATCTGACAGTGGGAACAGTGAGTCACTGCGTCTTATTTGCGCTAAATATAAATTCAAGCAAGGTGAATAATGGATAAATCTTAGGATAAAAATAGCACTTTCGTCGAAAGAGACTGCACACTACTTTTACGCCCAGTACTTCAAATCAGGATTTCGTGCATAGCCAAGGCCTTTTACAACCACAGAAATAAAGCCTTTTATAATCCTAATCTAGGCTATAGAACGAGAAATAATCGAAGCAGATTTACACTGGTTTTAGTAGTTTAACTCACTACCAAATTCCACTTTACTCTCGCCATGCACCTCAAAACCAAAATCCATTTCATGGGAAAAAACATCTTCGACGACCAAGGTTACAATAAAAAAGGATGCCGTTTAGCAGGTGTTGGACTTACCTCGTCTCTGAATGATGACTCGCAGTAGAGGATTGGCAGATGAGAGCGCTTTGTGGTAATTGTCATCGTTGTTGATGGGCAACAAATCCCCGTGGATATCGGTGTATCCCAACAACACGTCCACGCAGGGGATCTGATGGACGGCTTGAATCAGCTGGTAAAATTCCTGGAAACCACCTACACTTGAACGTTTTAGAGCAAATCTTCTAAATTCAGCATCGAACTGCGAAAGAGAGAAAATGGGAGAAAAATCGGGTTGCAGCACCTACACGTTTAGAGTTCATTAATTCCCAGCTTTCTAATTTAATGAGATGAATACATTTCTCCAATTTGTTAATGGTAACACCGCTCTCGCAAGCGAAGCCCTGCCTTTCAACTCTTCGCAGCACGCAGTGTTAAATATGGCTCCAATGTTGAGATCATAATTCACATTATGGGATGGTGAGAAACTAGCACCATCACTCAAAGTGTGTCGATGGAGGAAGCAAGAATAAACAAGAGCAGCAGCAACATTAACTGTCAGATCCAGAACAATTACAAGCGTCTTTCCTTTCCCCCCGCGAAAGAAGGTAAGGTTTGTTTACATTAATAGCGGATCAATTCACTCCCAGGAGAAACACGTCTTAAGTAACCGTAGTCCATCCGCTGTTGTGAATATAACACCAGACCCTCTGGAAAACACCCAGAAGGCAGCGATCAGCCGAGCTAAGACCCTTTATTTTGCATTCTTACAGAAGATCTACCACCTTAAATCACTGGCAAAAAAAAAGCAAAATCCCACTGTACCACAGACTTTGATATATGAAGCCAGTTTTACGTGGAGAGAAATATTGCTTTCACAAAATGAATAAATAAAATGTGCAGATATCTACCTTGCTTTTCACCTCAATAATATTATCCACAGTTCTAGCGGGCGTCCTGTGGTGTTTGGACATTGTCTCCCTGCGTTGTCCGCAGTCGTTGTTAACCATATACTGATGAGACTCCGCTGCAGGTAGCTGCACTCTTACCGTATACAACTGGCGTCTGCGAGAATACCACTGGCCTGGCCCGACGTCACCACGCGATGTTGGCTCCCGCCTCCTCAAATTCATGAATGGCTGCTTGAGGGGATCGGGGCGTGACCGGCACAGGTATCGCTATGACGTCATCCGGAATGTTGCCGTGAAGTAACGATGGCAACACTGGAACGCGATCGAAATTTGCACCATTTCAAGAGAATGGCTTTCAGACACTCTGTTCAAACCACTTTACAAACGCTGTAAATAACGATTAGGTTTATATGAAATATCCAGTGTTGCCATATTTGTGCAAAGCAAGATCCCGCAACTAGTAACGTGAATGAACACAATCTAATTTTGGTGGCACTTCACAGATACATTGCTTCAGTTTCACTGAAGTGGCAACTGAGTAGAAATTATGACAGCAGAAAGCAACTAATTAGCAAGAACAACCAAAGGCAGAAATTGGTGGACAAACTAAACAGGTTTAGCCTGCTGTGAAGAGAAATTGTTAACGTTTCGAGGCAAATGGCCCTTCAGAACTGATAGTAACTACAAAAACGCGACACCAACTTATCCCGATGATGGGACGTTTGGGGGCTGGAGTGAACGTGAGTGAACAGATGAAGAGGGAGCCCAGAGAGAGAAAAAGGGAGGCACTCAAAGGGATTGTTGAAGGTTAACCAGGGAAGAAAAGAAGCAGGATGTGGTGGCACTGAAGGCAGTTCAGAGGAGGTTCACCAGGTTAAATTCCCGGGAAGAAAGGGCTGTCGTACGTGGAATGGTTTAATAGCTGGGGCTTGTACTTGCTGGAGTTCAGATGGAGGGAGACGGGGAATCTGATTGAAGTGTACAAAATGCTAAAGGGGGATTGATAAGGTGCAGTTAAATAAGTTGAGGAGAAACTACTTCTCTCAGAGGGTTGTGAGTTTATGAAACTCCCTGTCCCAGAATGCAATGCAGAATCAATCAACATGTTCCAGAAAGAAATCGATATGTTTATGATGAAAAGTGGGATAGACGGCTGTGGGGAGCAGGTGGGAAAGTGGAATTGAAAGCAGAATGTATTCAACAATGATTATGTTACATGGTAGAGTGGGCTCAAAGGGCTGAATTACCTCCTCCTGCTCCTAATTCCTATATTCCTGTTATAATGGGGACTATGAGTAGTTTCAAGTGGGTTGGTTGTGTTGAAAGCAACCTATTTCATTTCAGGACCTGTCTGTGTGTTGGAGGTAGGGGTGGTGGGGATTGAATAGGTATGGAAGGTATTTATGCTCTAAAATTGTTAAACTTGATGTAGATTCCTGAAGGCTGTAAAGCACCCAAAAGGAAGATGAGATACTGTTGTCCAGCTTCTGTTGAGCTTCACTGAAGCATTGCAGTAGGTGAGACAGAAATGTTGGCATTGGATTATGACACTCTTTTGAATGTATACTGAAGTGGCAGGCAACTGGAAGTTCTGCGTCATTTTTAAAGACATATTTTTACGTAGGTATTCTGCAAAGCTGTCACCCAGTCTGTGTTTCCTCTCCCCAGAGTAATTTTGACAGCATTGTGAGTAGTGAATATGGTAGGTTAGATTGAATGAAATGACCTGCTGAGTTTCTCCAGCAATTTCTGACTTTATTTCAGATCTCCAGCATCAACCACATTTTGTCCTATGAAAGCAATATAACAGATATGATAAAAAGGAATTGTTAAACAAACCCAAAACAAAGTTCCTTCTCTGGATGGATTCATATTTGAATGCTTAAGGAACCTGGGAATTAGAATAGTAGAGACACTTACAGAAAATTGTTGAAACAGAGGTCATGCAGACCATGTAACTCTTATCTTCAAAATATGAGATTTAACTAATCCAGGGCTCCGTAGAGCAATTAGCTTAATATTGGCAGGAAAAATACTAATATTTGCTAACATATCAGATAACAAAATATCAAGAAATCCAGAATATACTGGTTAGGAAGTAGTTAGCATGAATTTCTAAAAGGAAGGCCATGTTTAATAAACATTATTAAATTAATTAAGTAACAGGAAGCATCGACAAGGGCATTTAAGTAGACATATTAAACACTGAGTTCCAGAAGGCCTTTGATGAGGTGCCAGGTAAGAGGCAAGATGGGGATGCCCTGGGAATACAGATAAATACAATGCTAAAGGTTAAAACCCACATTTTGTAGGCCACAAAAGGTAAAAATAAATTGCTGGTATCTTATCTAAAGTAATAGAATGCAAAAACAGAGAGGAAAAGTCATATAGAACCTTGTTTACACCATATGGAGTACTGTTTCTGGTCTCCATACAAGGAAAAATTTATTTCAACATTGAAAAAACTTCAGAAAAATATAGCACCAGAATTAAGAAAATGCAGCTATCAGGAATGATGCAAAATTTCTTTTTGTTTTCTGGAAAAGAGATGATGCAGAGGAGACCTAATATTGATTTTCAAATTTGTGAAGGAATTTGATAAAATGAAAGTGAGGTAAACTGTTTCCACTTGTGGATTATTCCAAAACAACAGCATTCATAATTATAAGATACCAGTAAGAGATCTATTAATGACATTAGGAGGAAATTCTTTATGTAGTGAAAAAGAGAGCACTGCTTTGATTGAAGCAGTTGTCTTTGATTCATTTAAGGGAAGGTGAGATGCATGCATGAAAGTAAAGGGATTGCTAGGTAATGTGGGCAGAGTGGAAGGAGGTTCATGGAAGGTATAAATGCTGTCTTGCTCCAGTTAGGCTGCAAAGCCTGTTTTTTTTTTACCATAGATCTATGTAATTCTGTGATGTCAGTTGAAAATGAAAACACAACCAGAATATCAGGAGAAGTCCCTGCCCTTTCATGAATGGGATATTTAATCTCTACCTGAATGAGCAACCGGAAATTCATTTTAAGGTCTTAGTCATAGGACAGGCTTTCCAGAAATTCAGGATTCCTTTAATTCGCACCCACATTAAATGTCTAAGTATACTTAAAAACTCAGTAACACAGAGAACGAGCAACTGAGTCATACTTCTTTCCAGATTTTTTTACAGAGCTTTGTTCTCTGTCTGACTGAATAAACAATAATAATTTGCATTTCTCTAGCACTCATCATACAAAAGGAATGTCTTCACATTTTTTACCGGTGGTGAACTAAAAGTAAACAGAGAGTGGGAGCATATATTGGGAAATGTCAATGTTCAGTTAATGGGGAGAATCTTAAGGAACCCTTTGAATGCAAGGAAGGAAATGACAAAACACAAATGCAATATCAAGGAATTCCAATGGTGAGTAATATCCATTATTAAGAAAGGAATATGAACAATAATTAAAGAACAGAAATGCGTTTACTTTAGCAATTGGCAAAGCTTAAGAGGGACATGAATCTAAGCACAGGATTTAAAAATGGAGTTACAGACCAAAGAAAGCTGTAAAATCTAGGGAAGGTGGGATTGTGATCTATTATATTCAAACTGTTGTTTGGGAGATTGACAGGTACAACCTAGCTGGAATTATCAGGTGAATTTGAGCTTTGAAGAACTAAAATTGTAGATAGAGTTTGCAGCAATAGAGAGCAGAGACAAAGAAGAATATTGTTAATGACAAAAGCAGGTTGGATGAGAATTGAAAGCTGACTTGGATGTTTAACTCAGGATTGAATGATACATCAAAGTTTTATACTTGTGGGCTCAATCTGTACTGAAGTAATAATTAGTAAATTCGAATTTATACGAGTAATATATAGATGTTTGTGGAAGAAAAAGAAAATGGCTTCAGTTTTGTTATTATTTAACTGGAGAAGAAATCTTGTGGTGGATAGTGTTCTGCCTCTGAGTTAGAAGCGTTGGGTTCATATGCTGATCTTGGACCTGATGCCAAGGAAGGTCTGTTCAAAATGTGACCAAGCAGGTTACATATGGACCAGTAAATCCTTCCAATAAAACCAATTACATTCCTGATCATTGGTGAGGCGATGGCCTAATGGTTGTTGTGGTTCTGTTCGCCGAGCTGGGAGTTTTTCTTGCAAACGTTTCGTCCCCTTTCTAGGTGACATCTTCAGTGCTTGGGAGCCTCCTGTGAAGCGCTTCTGTGCTGATTCCTCTGGCATTTATACTGGTTTGAATCTGCCTCTTCCGGTTGTCAGTAGCTGTCCGCTGCAGTGGCCGGTATATAGGGTCTATGTCGATGTGTCTGTTGATCGAATTCACAATTTCACAAAATGTGAGATGTTGCATTTTTGAAAGACAAATCCAGGCAGGACGTATACACTTAATTGTAGACTCCTTGAGTGCCCGAACAGAGAGACCTTGAAGTGCAGGCTCATAATCCCTTGAAGGTAGAGTTGCAGGTAGACAGGGTAGAGAAGAAGGCATTTGGTACACATGCCTTTATTAGTCAACGCATTGACTGTAGGAGTTGGGAGGTCATGTTGTGGCTGTTCAGAACATTCGTTAGGCCACAATTGGAATATTGCATTTAATACTGGTCTCTCTGCTATAGGAAAGATGTTGTTAAACTTGAAATGGTGCAGAAATATTTACAAGAATGTTGCCAGGATTGGAGGGTTTGAGCTCTAGAGAAAAGCCGAATAGGCTTAAGCTATTTTCTCTGGAGCGACAAAGGTTGAGGGGTGACTTTATAGAGATTTATTAGATCATGAGGGGCATGAATAAGGTAACTAGACAAGGTCTTTTTCCCAGAGTGGGGAGTCCAAAAGGTGAGAGGGGAAAGATTTAAAAGGGATGTAAGGGGCAATATTTTCATGCAGAGGGTGGTGCGTGTGTGGAATGAGTTCCAGAGGAAGTGGTGGAAGCTAGTACAATTACAACATTTAAAAGGCGTCTGAAGAATATATGAATAGGAAGGGTTGAGAAGGATATAGGCCAAATGCTGGGAAATGGGACTGGATTAATTTGGGATATCTGGTCAGCATAGATGAGTTGGACTGAAGTGTCTATTTCCATGCTGTACAACCCTATGACTATGTAACCCTCAATCTTTCCACAACCACCATGTATGGACCATACAGAAATAGTTCCAAGCACTTTGGAGTTCTTTCATTCATTCAAACTAGGTCAGAAGGAAAAAGACTCAATTTTCAGAGTGATAGCAGCAATAAGATGGCCTTACAGTAAGTCTGAAGTAGTGAGTGGAGTGGGTTCTTTCTTGATTATATGTTTTATTGAGATATGTCTCTTGATTAAACTTAAAATATAAGCCATAAGTATTAATTTAACCTGGAGCAGTGTTCTGTAGAGGAATAAGACAGTGCTATTTTCTGGGAATGCAGATTGAAAGAAGCAGAAATGATCTTAGTAGAGTGATATGCTCTTCTTGTTGGATGTGGGAGTTTAGGGAGAGTATACGGGTTACTGAGGATTATATCTGCAATAAATACTGTTGGTTACGAATCCTATCAGATCAAATGGATCGGTTGCAGACACAGTTAGAGGCAATGAGGAATTTGCAAGAGCAAGAGGATGTGATGGAGGGCAGTTATAGGAAGGGGGAAAAGTCGCAGATACAGTCACATAGATGGGTTATCTCCAGGAAGGGTAAGAGAGGTAGGCAGCTAGTGCAGGAGTCTTTTGTGACTATCCCCATTTCAAACAAGTATGCTGTTTTGGAAAATGTAGTGGGTGATGGATTCTCAGGGGAACATAGCACAAACAGCCAAGTTTCTGGTATTGAGATTGGCTTTAATATAATGAGGGGTACGTCAGGTTCAAAGAGATTGATTGTGTTAGGCGACTCTCTAGTCCGAGATACAGACAGACATTTCTGTGGCCAGCAATGAAAAATCAGAATGGTGTGTTGCTTCCCTGGTGCCAGGATCAAGGGTGTCTCAGAGAGGCTGCAGAATGTTCTCAAGGGAGAGAGGGGCCAGAAGGAGGTTATTGTACACTTTGGAAACAATGACATAGGAAGGGAAAAGGTTGAGATTCTGAAGGGAGATTATAGAGAGTTAGGCAGGAATTTATAAAGGAGGTCCTCGAGAGTAGTAATATCTGGACTACTCCCGGTGCTATGAGCTAGTGAGGGCAGGCATAGGAGGATAGAGCAGATGAATGAATGGCTGAGGAGCTGTGTAGGGGAGAAGGATTCACATTTTTGGAATCATTGGAAGCTGGTTTGGGGTAGAAGTGACCTGTACAAGAAGGACGGATTGCACCTAAATTGGAAGGGGACTAAAAACTGGCAGGGAGATTTGCTCGAGCTGCTCGGGAGGATTTAAACTAGTGGGGTGGGGAGTGGGGGTGGGTTGGGGACCCATGGAGAGAGTGAGGAAAGAGATCAATCTGAGACTGGTATAGTTGAGAACAAAGGCTATTCAAACAATCAGGGCAGGCAGGGACAAAGCAGAGAACAAGGTAGGACTGATAAATTAAACTGCATTTATTTCAATGCAAGAGGCCTAACAGGGAAGACAGATGAACTCAGGGCATGTTTAGGAACATGGGACTGGGATATCATAGCATTTACAGAAACATGGCTCAGGAATGGACAGGACTGGCAGCTTAATGTTCCAGGATACAAATGCTACAGGAAGGACAGAAAGGGAGGCAGGAGAGGAGGGGAGGGGGGATGGCGTTTTTGATAAGGGATAGCATTGCAGCTATGCTGAGGGAGAATGTTCCCAGAAATACATCCTGGGAAGTTGTTTGGGTGGAACTGAGAAATAAAAAAGGTATGATCAACTAATTGGGATTGTATTATAGACCCCCTAATAGTCATCGGGAAAATGAGAAACAAATTTGTAAGGAGATCTCAGTTAGCTGTAAGAATAATAGGGCATTTTAACTTACCAAACATAGAGTGGTACTGCCATAGTGTTAAGGGTTCAGATGGAGAGGAATTTGTTAAGTGCGTACAAGACAATTTTCTGATTCAGTATGTGGATGGACCTAGCAAAACTTGACCTACTCTTGGGAAATAAGGCAGGGCAGGTGACTGAGGTGTCAGTGGGGGAGCACTTTGGGGCCAGCGACCATAATTCTATTAGTTTTAAAATAGTGATGGAAAAGGATAGACCAGGTCTAAAGGTTGAAGTTCTAAATTGGAGAAAGGCCAATTTTGACGGTTTGGAGATGCCAGTGTTGGAATGGGGTATACAATATTAAAAATCACACAACACCAGGTTATAGTCCAATAGGTTTAATTGGAAGCACTGGCTGAAAATGGGAAGCCTTCAGAAATGAGGTAATGAGAATCCAGAGACAGTATATTCCTGTTAGGGTGAAAGGAAAGGCTAATAGGTGTAAGGAATGCTGGATGACTAACAAAATTGTGCGTTTGGTTAAGAAAAAGAAGGAAACATATGTCAGGTATAGACAGGATAGATCGAGTGAATCCTTAGAAGAGTATAAAGGCAATAGGAGTATACATAAGAGAGAAATCAGGAGGGCAAAAAGGGGACATGAGAGAGTTCTGGCAAATAGAGTTAAGGAGAATCCAAAGGATTTTTACAAATACTTTAAGGACAAAAGGGTAACTAGGGAGAGAACAGGGCCCCTCAAAGATCAGCGAGGTGGTCTTTGTGTGGAGCCGCAGGAAATGGGGGAGATACTAAACAAGTATTTTGCATTGGTATTTACTGTGGAGATGGACATGGAAAATATAGAATGTAAGGAAATAGATAGTGACATCTTGAAAAATGTCTATATTACAGAGGAGGAAGTGCTGGATGCCTTGAAATGCATAAAAGTGGATAAATCCCCAGGACCTGATAAGGTGTACCCTAGAACTCTGTGGGAAGCTAGGGAAATGATTGCTGGGATTCCTACTGAGATATGTGTATCATCGATAGTCACAAGTGAGGTGCTGGAAGACTGGAGGTTGGCTAACGTGGTGTCACTGTTTAAGAAAGGAGTAAGGACAAGCCAGGGAACTATAGACCAGTGAGTCACGTCGGTGGGGGGCAAGTTGTTGGAGGGAATCCTGAGGGACAGGATGTACATGCATTTGGAAAGGCAAGGACTGATTAGGCATAGTCAACATGGTTTTGTGCATGGGAAATCATGTCTCACAACTTGATTGAGTTTTTTTGAGGAAGTAACAAAGAGGATTGATGAGGGCAGAGCAGGGGACGTGATCTATACGGACTTCAATAAGGCGTTTGACAAGGTTCCCCATGGGAGACTGGTTAGCAAGGTTAGATCTCATGGACTACATGGAGAACTAGCCATTTGGATATAGAACTGGGTCAAAGGTAGAAGACAGAGGGTGGTGGTGGAGGGTTGTTTTTCAGACTAGAGGCCTGTGACCAGTGGAGTGCCACAAGGATCGGTGCTGGGCCCTCTACTTTTTGTCATTTACATAAATGGTTTGGATGTAAGCTTAAGAGGTGTAGTTATTAAGTTTGCAGATGACACCAAAATTGGAGATGTAGTGGACAATGAAGAAGGTTACCTCAGATTACAGTGGGATCTTGATCAGATGGGCCAATAGGTTGAGAAGTGGCAGATGGAGTTTAATTTAGATAAATTCAAGGGAAAGCATTTTGGGAAAATAAATCTTAGCAGGACGTATACACATAATGGGAAGGTCCTAGGGAGTGTTGTTGAACAAAAAGACCTTGGAGTGCAGGTTCGGAGCTCCTTGAAAGTGGAGTTGCAGGTAGATAGGATAGCGAAGAAGGTGTTTGGCATGTTTTCCTTTATTGGTTAGAGTATTGTATACAGGAGCTGGGAAGTCATATTGCGGATGTACAGGACATTAGTTAGCCCACTGTTGACATATAGCATGCAACTCTGGTCTGCTTCCTATTGGAAAGATGTTGTGGAACTTGAAAGTGATCAGAAAAGATTTACAAGGATGTTGCCAAGATTGGAGGATTTGAGCTAAAGGGAGAGAGGTTGAATAGGCTACAGCTGTTTTCCCTGGAGTGTCGAATGCTGAGGGGTGACCTTATAGAGGTTTACAAAATCATGAGGGGCATGGATAGGATAAATAGACAAAGTCTTTTCCCTGGGGTGTGGGAGTCCAGAACTAGAGGGCATAGGTTTAGGATGAGAAGGGAAAGATATAAAAGAGAGCTAAGGGGCAACATTTTCACGCAGAGGGTGGTATGTGTATGGAATGAGCTGCCAGAGGAAGTGGTGGAGGCTAATAAAATTGCAACATTTAAAAAGCATTTGGATGGGAATAGGAAGGGTTTGGAGGGATATGGGCTGGTGGGACTAGATTGGGTTGGCATAGACAAGTTGGACCGAAGGGTCTGTTTCTGTGCTGTACATCTTTATGACTCTAAGACACATTGGTTCCACATTTTTTTCCCTATTTTGTCATTATTTCCTGGAATTTTCTTCTTTATTTTGAATGCAGGATCTCAGAATGGTCTTTGTTGCCTAGTCACTGACAGTCTTTGATGTTTAGCCCAAATTACTTATGTATCCTTAGATGATGTAAATTTGTTCTTTCTGAGTAAATCAAAGGAGTAAACTAATATTAATGCAAATCTATTGCATGCCGCATCGTTTGGAGGGTCAGTATTCTACATGATAAAGAAGTGTTTAGCATTAGAATTAGAATCCCTACAATATGAACAGCCCCTTCGGCCCAAACATGTTCACACCAACCCTCCGAAAAGGAATAACCCTCCCAGACCTAAGCTCCTAGGAGTGATCATCAACAACAAGCTTTTTTGGACTCTTCATGTGGACACACTGGTTACAAAGGCCCAACAATGTCTCTTCTTCCTCAGGCAGTTGAGGAAATTTGGTATGAAGTCGAATATCCTTGCCAACATTAATAGGTGCACCATTGAGAGCCTTCTGTCTGGATGTATCACTACCTGATGTGGCAACTGTACCATTCAAGATCAGAGATGGTTACAAAGAGTGGTGAACTCAGCCCAGACAATCTCAAAGGCCAATCTATAGAATCCCATCTATAGAATCCATCTACCAGGCCTGTTGTCAAGGAAAGGCTGCCAGCATTCTCGAAGATCCATCCCACCCCATCTACAACTTCTGCCATTGGGGAGAAGGTACAGAAGCCTGAACACACACACCGGCTGGTTTCAAAACAGTTTCTACTCTGCTGTTGTTAGAATACTGAATGTACTCACAGACTCTTAGCTTTCACCTGTAACTGTGTTTTTGTTTTGCCGCAGTTTACCTATTATTTACTTATCCATGCTAGTTAACTATGTGATCTACCTGTTTTGCTCGCAAGACAAAGATTTTCGCTGTGCCTCAGTACACGTGACAATAAATTCAATACAAAATATTTACCCCTGACTAATAACCTACACTATGGGCAATTTAGCATGGCCGATTCACATAACCTGCTCGTCTTTGGATTGTGGAAGGAAACCAGAGCACCTGGAGGAAACCCAGACAGACACAGGGAGAATGTGAAAACCCCACAGTCACCTGAGGCCGGAATCGAACCAGAGTATCTGGTGCTGTGAGGCAGCAGTGCTAACTACTGAGCCACCATATTGCAGATTAGGAAATTTAGTTTGTTGTCGGTGCTATGTGAGTTGATTTTAGCAAGGGTAAAAATTGGAATTCTGAAATGGACCTCTGCCTAGGGAAAGCCAAAAGAGAATTTCCATTTCTGACTGTTATCCAAAGATCCTTTCTAGAAGAAGTGGTAAGATAAAGGAACCTTGGATGATGAGAGTGGTGGAGCTTCTCGTCAAAAGGAAAAAGGTGGCTTACTTGAGGTGGAGGAAGCTGGGGTCAAGCTCAGCTCTAGAGGATTACAGGCAGGCGAGGAAGGAGCTCAAAAATGGTCTGAGGAGCCAGGAGGGGGCACGAGAAAGGCTTGGCAGAATGGATTAGGGAGAACACAAAGGCATTTTACACTTATTTGAGGAATAAGAGAATGGTCAAAGAAAGAGTAGGGCCGATCAGGGATAGCATAGGGAATTTGTGTGTGGAGTCTGAGGAGGTAGGAGAAGCCCTAAATGAGTTTTTTTGCTTCTGTCTTTATGAAAGTAATGAACTTTGTAGTGAATGAAACCTTTGAAGAGCAGGTGTGCGTGCTGGAATGGATAGAGATAGAGGAAGCTGATGTGCTGAAAATTTTGTCAAACATTAAGATTGACAAATCATCAGGCCCGGACCAGATTTGTCCTCGGCTGCTTCGGGAAATGAGAAATGCAATTGATTCGCCACTTGCGAAGATCTTTGCATCCTTGCTCTCCACTGGAGTCGTGCCTGAGGACTGGGGAGAGGCAAATGTAGTTCCTCTCTTCAAGAAAGGAAATAGGGAAATCCCCGGCATTTACAGACCAGTAAGTCTCATGTCTGACATTTGCAAGGTGTTAGAAAGGATTCTGAGGGATAGGATTTATGAACATCTGGAAGAACATGGCTTGATTAAATGCAGTCAACACGGCTTTGTGAGGGGCAGGTCATGCCTCACAAACCTTATCGAGTTCCTTGAGAATGTGACTAGAAAAGTTGATGAGGGTCGAGCTGTGGATGTGGAGTATATGGACTTCAGCAAGGCATTTGATAAGGTTCCCCATGGTAGACTCATTCAGAAGGTCAGGATGAATGGGATACACGGGAACTTAGCTATCTGGATACAGAATTGGCTGGCCAACAGAAGACAGCGAGTGGTAGTAGAAGGAAAATATTCTGCCTGGAAGTCTGTGGTGAGTGGTATTCCACAGGGCTCTGTCCTTGGGCCTCTACTGTTTGTAATTTTTATTAATGACTTGGATGAGGGGATTGAAGGATGGGTCAGCACATTTGCAGACGACACAAAGGTTGGAGGTGTCGTTGACAGTATAGAGGGCTGTTGTAGGCTGCAGCAGGACATTGACAGGATGCAGAGATGGGCTGAGAGGTGGCAGATGGAGTTCAACCTGGATAAATGTGAGGTGATGCATTTTGGAAGGTCGAATTTGGAAGCTGAGTACAGGATTAAGGATAGGATTCTTGGCAGTGTGGAGGAACAGAGGGATCTTGGTGTTCAGGTACATAGATCCCTTAAAATGGCCACCCAAGTGGACAGGGTTGTTAAGAAAGCATATGGTGTTTTGGCTTACATTAACAGGGGGATTGAGTTTAAGAGTCGTGAGATCTTGTTGCAGCTCTAAAAACTTTGGTTAGACCGCAATTGGAATACTGCGTCCAGTTCTGGTCGCCCTATTATAGGAAAGATGTGGATGCTTTGGAGAGGGTTCCGAGGAGGTTTACCAGATTGCTGCCTGGATTGGAGGGCTTATCTTATGAAGAGAGGTTGACTGAGCTCGGACTTTTTTCATTGGAGAAAAGGAGGAGGAGAGGGGACCTAATTGAGGTATGCAAGATAATGAGAGGCATAGATAGAGTTGATAGCCAGAGACTATTTCCCAGGGCAGAAATGACTAACACGAGGGGTCATAGTTTTAAGCTGGTTGGAGGAAGGTCATTGGGGACATTTAAGACAGCCTATGGTCACAGACATTTGAGGGTACATACATAGTGGGCTGTCTCACAGCGCCTGAGACCTGGGTTCAATTCCCGACTCAGGCGACTGACTGTGTGGAGTTTGCACGTTCTCCCCGTGTCTGCGTGGGTTTCCTCCGGGTGCTCCGGTTTCCTCCCACAGTCCAAAGATGTGCAGGTCAGGTGAATTGGCCATTCTAAATTGCCCGTAGTGGTAGGGGGTAAGGGGTAAATGTATGGGTATGGGTGGGTTGCGCTTCGGCAGGTCGGTGTGGACTTGTTGGGCCGAAGGGCCTGTTTCCACACTGTAAGTAATCTAATCTAATCTAATCTAATCACATGAGGATCAGTGGTCGGCACAACATCGTGGGCTGAAGGGCCTGTTCTATGCTGTACTGTTCTTTAGATTAGATTACTTTACAGTGTGGAAACAGGCCCTTCGGCCCAACAAGTCCACACTGACCCGCCGAAGCGTCACCCACCCATACCCCTACATTTACCCCTTACTTAACACTACGGGCAATTTAGCATGGCCAATTCACCTGACCCGCACATCTTTGTGACTGTGGGAGGAAACCGGAGCACCCGGAGGAAACCCACGCAGACACGGGGAGAACGTGCAAACTCCACACAGTCAGTCGCCTGAGGCGGGAATTGAACCCAGGTCCCTGGCGCTGTGAGGCAGCAGTGCTAACCACTGTGCCACCGTGCCGCCTTTATGTTCTATGTTCTATGTTCTAAAATATTCCTACATGGAAATCTAGTGCCATTAGGTGTATTGTCACATAGCAAGCTTATGTTGTTTAGTCTTGAACATAAATAATCTACTGGTGAGATACCAGAAATAGGACCAAATCCCATTGAGAGTCAGCACCTGCAGAAGAAAATGGAGAACAATGAGGAAAGATGGCAATGTGAATCAACACATATGATGATCTACTGAAGAAACCTGCTAGTTCCCTGCCACTCATTTACTGGGGGAACTGGGCTCAAATTAATCAACAGCTGACATTTATATTGAGCCTTTTTCACAGTTGGCCAATTTTTGTTAGATAATCTGAATGATATTAAAGAAAGATGAGGCTAATAATCAACAAATAATATGTAAATCAGAATTCTTGCTAGAAAGTCATAGGGCAGTAGTGACGATTAGTGAACTACTGGTGAACAGAGAAGACCACTATTCTTGTTACTATTAATGGCACCAAGTCAGTAACTTAAAAAGAGAAGGAAGAGCTTGTATATGTTTAGTACTTTTCATGACCTTGGGAAGTCACACAGTGCTTCACAACCAATTAAAGATTTTGTGGTTGGAAAGTATTAAGAGAGGAATGAAGGCAACAAACACATTTTGATTAGTGTGGTTTCATGATGTGAGTTAAGGTGATAGGGATGTTTCAGCACTGACTTCACAGATTCTAATACTGAATATACTGGATCCAAGGCACAGAAGCAGTTGCACCACCAGAATTATGCTTGAGGATCTAATTACTATGTAGTTGCTTAATTTCTATTTCTCCTCCACTTCCCGCTCCTCCGCCCTTGAGCCCCGCTCCTCCATCTCCTCCACTTTCCGCTCCTCTGCCCTTGAGCCCCGCTCCTCCAATCCCACAACCCCGCACCGCCCGTTTCTACCTCCTGCCCAAAATCCACAAACCTGACTGCCCCGGCCGACCCATTGTCTCAGCCTGCTCCTGCCCCACCGAACTCATCTCCACATACCTTGACACGGTTCTGTCCCCTTTAGTCCAAGAACTCCCCACCTACGTTCGGGACACCACCCACGCCCTCCACATCCTCCAGGATTTTCGCTTCCCCGGTCCCCAACGCCTTATTTTCACGATGGACATCCAGTCCCTGTACACCTCCATCCCCTATCACAAAGGACTCAAAGCCCTCCGCTTCCTCCTTTCCCGCCGCACCAACCAGTACCCTTCCACTGACACCCTCCTTCGACTGACTGAACTGGTCCTCACCCTGAATAACTTCTCTTTTCAATCCTCCCACTTCCTCCAAACTAAAGGAGTTGCCATGGGCACCCGCATGGGCCCCAGCTATGCCTGTCTCTTCGTAGGATATGTGTAACAGTCCATCTTCCGCAACTACACTGGCACCACCCCCCATCTTTTCCTTTGCTACATCGATGACTGTATCGGCGCTGCCTCGTGCTCCCACGAGGAGGTTGAACAGTTCATCAACTTCACTAACACCTTCCATCCCGAAGGACTGTCTGGACTGTCTCAGACTCCTCCCTCCCCTTCCTAGACCTTTCTATTTCTATCTCAGGCGACCGACTCAACACAGACATTAGATTACTTACAGTGTGGAACAGGCCCATCAGCCCAACAAGTCCACACCGACCCGCCGAAGCGCAACCCACCCATACCCCAACATATACCCCTTACCTAACACTACGGGCAATTTAGCATGGCCAATTCACCTGACCCACACATCTTTGGACTGTGGGAGGAAACCGGAGCACCCGGAGGAAACCCACGCAGACACGGGGAGAACGTGCAAACTCCACACAGTCAGTCGCCTGAGGCGGGAATTGAACCCAGGTCCCTGGCGCTGTGAGGCAGCAGTGCTAACCACTGTGCCACCGTGCCGCCCTAACTGTGCCACCGTACTATAAACCGACTGACTCCCACAGCTATCTGGACTACACCTCCTCCCACCCTGCCCCCTGTAAAAACTCCATCCCATATTCCCAATTCCTTCGTCTCCGCCGCATCTGCTCCCAGGAGGACCAGTTCCAACACCGCACAGCCCAGATGGCCTCCTTCTTCAAGGACCGCAGATTCCCCCCAAACGTGATCAACGATGCCCTCCACCGCATCTCCTCCACTTCCCGCTCCTCCGCCCTTGAGCCCCGCTCCTCCAACCGCCACCAAGACAGAACCCCACTGGTTCTCACCTACCACCCCACCAACCTCCGTATACAACGTATCATCCGCCGTCATTTCCGCCACCTCCAAACGGACCCCACCACCAGGGATATATTTCCCTCCCCTCCCCTATCAGCGTTCCGCAAAGACCACTCCCTTCATGACTCCCTCGTCAGGTCCACACCCCCCACCAACCCAACCTCCACTCCCGGCACCTTCCCCTGCAACCGCAGGAAATGTAAAACTTGCGCCCACACCTCCTCCCTCACTTCCCTCCAAGGCCCTAAGGGATCCTTCCATATCCGCCACAAGTTCACCTGTACCTCCACACACATCATCTATTGCATCCACTGCACCCGATGTGGCCTCCTCTACATTGGGGAGACGGGCCGCTTACTTGCGGAACGCTTCAGAGAACACCTCAGGGACGCCCGGACCAACCAACCCAACCACCCCGTGGCTCAACACTTTAACTCTCCCTCCCACTCCACCGAGGACATGCAGGTCCTTGGACTCCTCCACCAGCAGAACATAACAACACGACGGCTAGAGGAGGAGCGCCTCATCTTCCGCCTGGGAACCCTCCAACCACAAGGGATGAACTCAGATTTCTCCAGTTTCCTCATTTCCCCTCCCCCCACCTTGTCTCAGTCGGTTCCCTCAACTCAGCACCGCCCTCCTAACCTGCAATCTTCTTCCTGACCTCTCCGCCCCCATCCCACTCCGGCCTATCACCCTCACCTTGACCTCCTTCCACCTATCACATCTCCATCGTCCCTCCCCCAAGTCCCTCCTCCCTACCTTTTATCTTAGCCTGCTTGGCACACTCTCCTCATTCCTGAAGAAGGGTTTATGCCCGAAATGTTGAATTTCCTATTCCTTGGATGCTGCCTGACCTGCTGTGCTTTAACCAGCAACACATTTTCAACTAATTTCTATTTCATGCAAGTGACATTCTTCATCTATTTTATCATCTTGGTAGGAACGTTGTGTTGTGATAATTCTGGTATTTTCTCTTTAAAACAAGACTTGAAAATGAATCAGCACAAAATTGGTCTCCACTTCAATACCTGTAAGTTTTCACATCGACCTTATTTGTATCCATTACTTATCTTGGAGCTCAACTATAGCCATAAATAACAAAAGATAAGCTCCAATTTTTGGAGATTGATTTACACTGTTTTATCCAATATAATATTTCAGATGTTGTTTCATGTGGCACCTGTCTCAAAGTCTAATCTTGCAAAAATATAACTTTTAATTACCCGATGTGGTAGTTGCAACCTCAGCAAAACTTTTAGTTCAGAACTATCTCCACAGCCAATTCTCGGCCTTGTTTACTGGTACTTTTTTCTACTAAGCCTGCGGTCGTTTCTGCATGGATTAATATGACCAACTTGAAAAGCCAATGTTTCTTTGTTTGAGGATTAAACCAATGTCAAATTTAATATGGTCAATACATTCTTTGACTGTCAGTCACATATTTGATGCTCCAACTAAAAAAAGTAGCAAGTGAAAGGTCTCATTTACATGGCTGTCTGCTCAGGAATTTCTACATTGCTACATTTATGCTGCAATTGAATACAGTATCTTGCAGAAAAATAAGAGAAAACAGTGCTAAAAATATTAAAATTACCATAATTTTTTAACCTAATCATAGTGTGTTATTTCTTTGCCTTATCGGTCAATATAATAAACCAGATTATAATGCATTTGACTTCAATACTAGTAGAATTAGAACTGAAGAATAACTCAGAAGGTGGACATAGTTTAACTGATATAATATGGGGAAAATCACAGATCCTATGCATCGAAAATCTTTACAGAGAATGCTGACCTTATGATTTTGCACTTTGAAGCTGAGTGACTTTTCTGCAAACACCTAACTAGTTTCATTATTTGATTCTATGATTTGGTTGGTCGGACCTGCTGGACAATGTTCATCTTTTCTTTCTTCTAAATATAGTGTCAGGCTTAGCTCACTCAGTAGCAATCTCACATGTAAATTAGAAGGTTCTAGTTTAAATTCAGAATTTGAGAACAACTGACATTTTAGTAATGAGGGAAAGCTGCACTGTCAGAAACGCCATTTTTTGGTTCGGACCAGGTTTGCCATCTCAGATGAATGTAAAAGGTTCCATGGCAATCTTTAAAGAGGAATGTGAGAGTTTAACCTGAGTCTTAACCAATATTTATTTCCATATCATCAAAAGACATTACCAGATTATTATTCTATCGTTATTAGTGGGACCTTGCTGTGTCCCATTTCCCACAGTGCAACATTGACCATATTCAAATTGGTGTAAATCACTTTAGGATGTTCCAGAGGTTATGAAAAGTATGTTATAAATGCAAGTTCTTTCCATTGTAAAATATCAAGCACATTAATCCTCACTTGATTAAGAACTGAAAAGACAAGAAGTGTTGTTGTAGAAAATACTAAGGCAAAAGCATAGTCACCAAAATCCCAGAGGACACTCTCTCTCATACAGATAAATGACAGATGGTGAGTTCAAGGTGGCACCACAACCCAAGAAAGACACAAGGTTGAGAAGGCAGAACTTTCATGATGATTTCAGCCAGTGTGGGAATTGAACACAGACTGTTGACATCACTCTGTACCATCCAACCAACTCCGCTAACCTACCCCCAACACAATACTAACTTCTGCCATTGGATTAAGTTAGGAGACTATTCTGTACAGTTTTGTATTGACAAAACCTTTGGGTTTTTTTAAGTACAGGAGATTCATAGCATAGTTGAATATGAAGAATGAAAAAAAAGACCTTTCACTCCTTAAAAACTTCCTGTGTGCATTTATGTTTTGTGACTGAGCAGAAATTTTTCTAGATTACGCTGGTATCTCTGTAAATTATGCAAGGCGCTGCACCTTTTCAGGATTAACAAGAATTTAATTTAAATATTCTGGAAACATTATCAGCACCTAGCAATGTAAATCACAAAATGAGACATTGTTCTCTGCCCTTTCAATCCCGAGAAAGGCAAAATGTAAACATTGGCAAACGGTATCATCAAGATTGTATCCATTTAAGAAAGAGTCTAAACTAAGCAAACAACAAGGGAAGAAAAAGCAAATTTAGCACCAGAGTGACCAGTGTTAATCACGTGTCTGTATCATGCGTCAATTCTCAAACTGAAAAGCTGCAGTTTCGTGTAATATAAATGATGAGTCACTCACCCACTCATTTGCTTATTCATTCATTCTCTTATTCAGTTTGTTACTTGCATCTTTTGTTAAACTGCCCTGGTTGATAAAACTGCCATAAAATTAAAGGGAGTGTAAAGCAAATGTTTGACCCTAATTAAGGGAAACAGAAACAGTGCTGAAGTCATGCATTCCAATCGACAATTCATTATCTAGCCCAGCATTCCCAAGATAAAATACAAATCCCCTGAGGAAATGTGTTTTCTTGCCCTGAATAAATTGGCACTATACTCTGTTTAAATCCTCAGTGAGAATTGTTTCAAACATTGTTTTCTCATGCTTTGCTGGGAACTAAAGGGGAAAGTTTCCAAGCTTTGCACTTAAAGCAGGAGGCTGGAGTGGCAAACTATCACCAAAACCATTATTATTAAGAATAGCATGAATAAGTAGGGAAGTCGTAACAGGGAGTGGAGAGGGGCTATGGAAGAGAGAGAGAAGACAGAGATGTGGCATAACAGGTATTTAAAGGAATGCCTCAGTTTTGCTGGACACCTAACAGAGGTGCAAACCACCTTCATTTGTTCCAGCTTACTCAGAAAATCCCAAGGCACCTATTTTATGGGAAAGTGACCATTTCACCACCCCATCCCCATAACCCCCACAAAATAGATATAAAACATGTAGTAAAATAGGTTATGTCTGATTTTTAAATTAGATTAGATTACTTACAGTGTGGAAACAGGCCCTTCGGCCCAACAAGTCCACACCGACCCTCCGAAGAGCAACCCACTCATACCCATTCCCCTACACCTAACACTACGGACAATTTATCATGGTCAATTCACCTAACCAGCACATTTTTGGACTGTGGGAGGAAACTGGAGGAATCCCAAGCAGACACGGGGAGAATGTGCAAACTCCACACAGACAGCTGCCTGAGGTGGGAATTGAACACAGGTCTCTGGCGCTGTGAGGCAACAGTGCTAACCACTGTGCCACCCACTTTTAATGAAAGCAGATATATTTTCTATTCAACCTGGTCAGGAATGTTAGTACTCGCATCTGGAGCAAATAGGACTTGAACCTAGGTCTCCTGGCTGAAAAGTAGAGACACTACCACTGTACCACATGAATCCATTATGTGACAAATTTCCTAACTGTTTCAAGTACGGCAGTGGAAGGATCTGGAAAATAACAGGTGCTAATATTATTAATTTAAACAGAAAGCAGCACAGAAACTCTGCCCTGCACAATTTCCTGTTGTTTGGATGGTAAGTTTAATATTTTCTCAGGGAATCTAGGCTTGGATAAACCATTAACATACCTGAATATGAGCACCAAAGTTGTGAGCATGGCCATGCTGGCATAGTATTATATTCCCAAATATAGGGTGCTCGCCGTATGTTCAAATGTGTTTAAATGGTAAAATAAAATCAAAATACTGCAGCTGCTGGAGATCTGAAATGAAATCTGAAATTCAGCAGGATTGGCAACATCTGTGGAGAGACAATAGTTCGCATTTCAAGTCCAATGACTATTCTTTGGAATAACTTAAATGATCGTAAGATGATAGAATTACATTGTCCACAAGATTTCTCTTCAATCTCACCCTTTTTTTGCATCATCATGCAGCACGTCAATACTTAACATTTCTTTGGAGTGATTCTTCTTGAGTGAAACTATTAAGTGAGGGTGAGGCTGGGAGATGTCAATTGGAAGATCGAGTGTAGAGTCATAGAGTCATAGAGATGTACATCACAGAAACTGACCCTTCTGTCCAACTCGTCCATGCTGACCAGATATCCCCAACTTAATGTAGTCCTACCTGCCAGCACTTGGCCCATATCCCTGTAAACCCTTCCTATTCATATACCCATCCAGATGCCTTTTGAATGATGCCTTTTGTACCAGCCTCCACCACTTCCTCTGGCAGCTCATTTCATACGTGTACCACCTTCTGCTTAAAAAAAAAGTGGCCCCTAAGTTCCCTTTTATATCTTTGCCATCTCAACCTAAACCTAAACCCTCTAGTTCTGGACTCCCCCACCCCTAGGAAAAGACTTTGTCTATTTATCCTATCCAGGCCCGTTATGATTTTATAAACCTCTATAAGGTCACCCCTCAGCCTTCGACACTCCAGGGAAAACAGCCCCAGCCTATTCAGCCTCTCCCGATAGCTCAAATCCTCCAACCCTGGCAACATCCTTGTAAATCTTTTCTGAACTCTTTCAAGTTTCACAACATCCTTCCAATGAGAAAGAGACCAGAATTGCATGCAATATTCCAAAAGTGGCCTAAACAATGTCCTGTACAGCCACAACATGACCTCCCAGCTCCTGTACTTAATGCTCAGACGAATAAAGGAAAGCATACCAAACGCCTTCTTCACTATCCTCTCTACTTGTGACTTTACTTTCAAGGGACAATGAACCTGCAGTCCAGGGTCTCTTTGTTCAGCAACACTCCCTAGGACCTTACCATTAAGTGTATAAATCTTGCTAAGATTTGCTTTCCCAAAATGCAGCACCTCGCATTTCTGTAAATTAAACTCCATCTGCCACTCCTCAGCCCATTGGCCCATCTGATCAAGTTCCCATTGTAATCTGAGGTAACCTTCTTTACTGTCCACTACACCTCCAATTTTGATGTCATCTGCAAACTTACTAACTATATCTCCTGTGTTCACATTCAAATCATTTATATAAATGATGAAATGTAGAGGACCCAGCACCGATCCTTGTGGCACTCCACTGGTAACAGGCCTCCAGTCTGAAAAACAACCCTCCACCTCCCTCTTTGTCTTCCACCTTCGAGCCAGTTCTGTATCCAAATGGCTTGTTCTCCATGTAGTCCATGAGATCTAACCTTGCTGACCAATCTCCAATGGGGAACCTTCTCAAACATCTTACTGAAGTCCATTTAGATCACATCAACCACTCTGTCCTCTGTGTTACTTTTTCAAAAAACTCTATCAAGTTTGTGAGACATGAGGGCGGCACGGTGGCACAGTGGTTAGCACTGCTGCCTCACAGCGCCTGTAGACACGGGTTCAATTCCCGACTCAGGCGACTGACTGTGTGGAGTTTGCACGTTCTCCCCGTGTCTGCGTGGGTTTCCTCCGGGTGCTCCGGTTTCCTCCCACAGTCCAAAGATGTGCGGGTCAGGTGAATTGGCCAAGCTAAATTGCCCGTAGTGTTAGGTAAGGGGTAAATGTAGGGGTATGGGTGGGTTGCGCTTCGGCGGGTCGGTGTGGACTTGTTGGGCCGAAGGGCCTGTTTCCACACTGTAAGTCTAATCTAATCTAATTTCCCACACACAAAGCCATGTTGACTATCCCTAATCAATCCTTGCCTTTCCAAATACTTGTAAATCCTGTCCCTCAGGATTCCCTCCAACAACTTGCCAGCCACCAAGGTCAGGTTCAATGGTCTATATTTCCCTGGCTTGTCCTTACCACCTTTCTTATACAGTGGCACCATATTGGCCAACCTCCAGTCTTCTGGCACCTCACCTGTGACTATCGATAATACAAATACCTCAGCAGAAATTCCTTATATTAAAGCTAATTTTACTTTGAGACATCTCTATATTTGGCCTTTCATGCGAGGAGAAAATGTAAGCAAAAAGGCCCAAGAAATGTCTACTAGTGTTGGAGCTTAATGGGAGGGTGAAGAGCGACACAATCAAAAGAATATTTGAAACATACATTTCTTCTCCAATTTTATCTGGCATAGTTTCTGAAGAGGTTCTGCTTTCCTAAGAAAACACTGAATAAGTGGAATTATATTGTTTTGAAACAAAGTGTGGAGATGACGGTAAAAGTGGAATAATCTTCTACTTGGAGTAGGTCAGGTTTTCTCATGTTTTTCTCAGGTTGTTATATATTAATGCATGAGTAAAACACAAGATTTTATGGGCAGAGAGTTCTGAAGCCCACCAGAACATGCCAGGCTCCAATATCAGAGTGCTAACTTAAAAGGTAACCAGACAGCATTTCACTCTCTGTAACCCAGGAACTTCACTCTGCCACTGATCATCACTCTTATCTATGCCTGGTGATATCAGAGAGCAGGCAGAAAATAGCGTCAGATTTTAGTGATAACTCCATCGAGGTTCTCATGAAGGCTGTTCAGAGAAGTGAAGTTTTTCTCGTTATGGATAACAATAAGTGTCCATCCTGACTCATGAAGGTAGCCTGAATAGACATTGGTGTGGAGATCAATACTCGTAAATGGCTCAAGAGAACCTGACTCCAGCGTCTGCAGTCCTCACTTTCTCCCAGATGTTTTATTCCAGATGAGAGTGCTGGAAAAGCACAGCCGGTCAGGCAGCATCTGAGGAGCAGGAGAGAATCACGTTTCAAACGTTAGCTTTTCATCAAGAACGAGGCTTGTGGGCCAAGGGGGCTGAGAGGTAAATGGGAAAGGGGTGGGGCTAGGGGAAGACATCCTGTCTCCCCAATGTAGAGGAGACCACATTGGGAGCAACGTATACAGTAAATGACGTGTGGAAGTACAGGTAAATCTCTGATAGATGTGGAAGGCTCTGATGATCTTATAGAGGTTTATAAAATTATGAAGAGCATGGATAGGCTGAATGACAAAGATCTTTTCCACCAGGTGGGGAAGTCCAAAACTAGAGGGGATAGGTTCAAGGTGAGTGAGGAAAGATTTAAGAGGGACCTAAGAGGCAATGTTTTCACATAGAGGAAGGTGCGTGGAAGGAATGAGCTGCCAGAGGAAGTGATGGAAGCTGGTACAATTACAACATTTAAGAGATATCTGGATGGGTACATGAATAGGAACAGTTGAAAGGAATATGGGCCAAATGCTGGAAAATGGGACTAGATTATTTTAGGATAACTGGTTGGCCTGGATGGATTGTGCCGAAGGGTCTGGTTGCATGCTGTATGATTCTATGTAATAATCATTTCCAACAATCTATCCACCTCTTCTTGGCATTCAACACCATTTCCAATTCTGAATCCCCTGCTAACAATGTTCTGGGGGGTTACCATTGACAAAACACTTAGCTAACCATATAAATATCATGGCTACAAAAGCAGATCAGAGGCTGGGATTTCTGAGGCGAGTTAATTCATCTCCTGACTTCCCAATGCCTGTCCATCATCAATAAGGCGCAAGCTGGAAGTATAATTCAATTTTTTCAGTCTGTCTGGATGAGTGCTGCTCCAGTAACATACAAGAAACTGAACACAATCGAGGACAAAGCCCCTACTTGCTCAGCACCCCATCCACTAATCACGGTACCCACCACTGATACACATTGACAACAGTTTATACTATAAGCAAGATGTATGGTAGTAACACACCACAGTTTCTTCAACAGCACCTTCCAAACCCACAATCTGTAACATCTGGAAAGAAAGGAATAAAGGATAGATGGGAACATCACCACTGAAGTTACCTTCCAAGCCACACACCGTCTTGACTTGAACCTATGTCATATAATTCCTACAGCGTTTAAAGAGGCCTGTACTCAGCCTCCAAAATGCTTCCCACTCAAACCCAGTCCTTTACCCTTTCCCCAAAACCTGCATTTACCTTTTCTAATCTACCTAACCTGCACAATTTACCATGGCCAATCCACCTAACATACAAAACTTTGGACTATCGGAGGAAACTGGAGCACCTAGTGGAAACCCACACAGACACAGGAGAATGTGCAAACTCAACACAGACAGTCACCCAAGGCTGGAATCAATTTCGGGTTCCCTGGCGCTGTGAGGCAGCAGTGCTAATCACTAACCAACCGTGCCATTCCATATCACTGTTGCGTCACTGTTGCCAGATCAAATCCTGGAATACCCTTCTTAGTAACACTGTGGGTGTACCTACAACACATGGACTGAACGATTCAAGATAGTCAACCACATTCATGAAAGAATGAAAAAAGTCTGTTTATTGCAACATATGTTGGATATCTTTCAAGAGTTTAATCTAACCAGACAATCCAGTAAATTGATAATAATCACATGTCTAAGATTAATGGTATTTCAGTCACAGGGTGAACAATATACAATGTTCCCGAGGTGCAAAGGTATTGTATATTTAAAAAGTATATATATATCTTTCTATCTGATTCGATACAGAGAGCTTTTGCATGCTGGATTAATTTGGGAAAACAAAACCTTTTGCAATGCGTATTATGTATAAGACAATACATCTCACAAAAACAAAGCAAAATATCAGACATGCTAATGAGTCTGACAGCAAAATAGTTTTCTTCAAGTGGGTCTAAAAACAATTAAGGAGAGACTCCACAATGAAGGAACATAATATATCACTTCCAAATGTTCCTAAACTCATTAGCTATTCTCTACCCAGATACATACATGCATTGCTAAAAGAAAAATTCCTTTCCCACCAATTAGGCTTGGTGACATCATGGTACTATCCTTTATACCTTGATTACAGAGACTGTCAAGCCATGTATCCACATCAGGAGTAGAGTTGTACTGGAAAAGCATAGCAGGTCAGGCAGCATCTGAAGCAGGAAAATCAACGTTTCGGCAAAAGCCCTTCAAACGTCGATTTTCCTGCTCCTAAGATGCTGCCTGATCTGCTGTGCTTTTCTAGCACCACTCTAATCTAGACTCTAATCTCCAGCATCTGCAGTCCTCACTTTCGCCTACATATCAGGAGGACATGGCTGAGCACGGTCATATGTCTTCAGCTTCACAATGACTTGGAATGACTTTGGAGGCTGATACTCTGAGAAGGAAAAGGCTTTCTGACATCCTGATGCTCACAAAATATATCTGAGTCTGTGTCTTGGTCTAACCTGGATTCATAAAGATGAATGGTGAAATTCTTTTACCAACTGTGGCCCTGGGAATGTCTGCTGGCTTCATGGCATTCCTCAAACCACACAAGCCCTTACAGTGGTAGCAATGGAGAAATGCAGCACGCACAATCCCAGCTAATGTTCAGGTAATGGTTTTGTGGATGGAATGGGTTATGACAAGGGCTGGAAATAGGAAGATTTTTAATAACCTTATGTTCAAATTTAGTGGAAATTTTAATTACTTTATCAGGTCAGTCAAGGTTGCACAGTTGCACTTACTTTCTATTAATCCATTTTATATACGTAACTACAATCTACACATCATATCAGGACTGAATAGTCTCCCACTATAAGTGCAGCAGGTATGTGAGCGAAGATGTTAATTTTGTAAAGGGCTCTGTGGGCCCATTTTACGGGATGGTTTCCAAGTTGAGTTCCATAATTCCATAATTCCTCTTCTCCAAGTCAGACAGCCTCTGCCAAACAGCAGCCCCTGCCCCCCCCTCCAATCAAACAATGTGTTCACTACAAATATTAAAGTGAATTGAACCTGCATGCTTTGACAGGGTAAGGAGCAGTGAATTCCACTGTGTGTATCATGTTAATTATATCAGGATCCCCACGAATATTTGGAACCATTGTAAAAATGATTCACATGCTTGCTAGGAGTGTCCATTATGCGTACAGTACTCATAACACCATTGGAGAAAGTGAGGACTGCAGATGCTGGAGAACAGAGCTGAAAATGTGTTGCTGGAAAAGCGCAGCAGGTCAGGCAGCATCCAAAAAGCAGGAAAATCGACGTTTTGGGCATGAGCCCTTCTTCAGGAAGGGCTCATGCCCGAAACGTCGATTCTCCTGCTCCTTGGATGCTCCCTGACCTGCTGCGCTTTTCCAGCAACACATTTTCAGCTCATAACACCATTGGCCTTCTCCTGAAATGGTTTCTCTGCAACTTGCTTTCATGATTATTGCACCTAAAATTACTGCATGTTGCACAAGTCATCATATACACTAGCAGGCCACGTGCTGACACTTGGGCAACATTGTATATCATGACAATTGTAACTTTTCATCTTTCTGCTCTGCTTGAGGAATGGTAATTTGTAACAAAGTGAGAACACAAGGACTCCTTAACACTTGTGCATTAACCTTGTACTAGGAAAAAGCTTGTAAATCATTGAGAGATATGCCAATAAAAGGGAGGGATGTGGGGAAGCCCCAACTCAGAATTGGCACTAATCACACTTCCTCTTTCTTCTTATCCTGTCTCTTGTTTGTTAGTGGCAACAAACCATGTTACCCCTTCATCTGGAAACCTGCATTTCCAAGATTGTATGATCAATGAGGAATCTTACTGCCACCATTGGAAAATCTCAGTGATGCTAAATATGCTTTCCCTTCACACTGTGCATCTATCACTTTCTCAATCAAGCCTAAGCTTGGATATGTCACTGCTGAAAATTTAGGCAACAATTTGGAATGTTGTGACTTGATTAAGAATGAAAACCCAATTGAGCAGGAGCGGCTAGTTGTGGCAGATGGACAGCAAATAGTTACTGAGCAGTAGTCTGACTGCGTCCTTCCTTGGCTGATGAGCCTTGAGTTTTGCTACCAAGAGATCAGATTTCATAAGGATGCTTTCTGAAAGTTGATTCAATTCTTGGTGACCATGCCAAGCTTTGTGCAGCTAAGATTTAGAAGTCTATTAGCAGTATGTATGTAACCTTGAATGTTGTCTTGCAATATTTTGACCCACTATGGAGTACAGTATATGACATATTTGCAATGGATCGGCTCTTATGCAAAGGTTCTAAATTTATTAAATGATTCTTCTGACAACGCTCGTAATCTGTAGAAACCTGATTGGAGCATCGAATGAGTGAAGTTTTTATAGTGTTGGAGATTAGCTGATGAGAATCATGAGGCAGAACCTCACGGTTCTCACTAATGTTATTTGTTCTTCTTCATACTGTTCAGTACTGTACTGTGGCAGTGTTTTAACAGTAGACTCATATCTGGAATGGGTGCAGATGCCAGTATTATCTCTCACTGTAACAACACATTCATCTTTCAGCTACCAAAAGGTTTGTAGCTCAAATATTGATGAAGCTGCGTGAATATATTAAAATGAATACGTTGTGATAGCTGGGTAGAAAATGAGCATTGACCTACATAATTAGACAATAATGGTTGAAACTATACTGAATATTCAGATTTATTTCTTCCTTAAATAGGTAGTGGTATTGTGTAATGAAATTTGGATGGTCAAATAGGTACAAGCTGTCAGCCTTGAACCTTTCAAAACCCTTCAGTTTATTAAAATTCTCATATTATAGCTGATTGCCGTCTAAGGGAAAGAATATGAAACAAGTTGCTTAATCTGGCTTTATATATCAATGCACTATGGATCAGATAGTGTTGGTGATGTTGCTAATAACACCTTGGAATGATTCAGAATTTGAAGGACGTTATTCATGTTATGATCTTCACAATTAGTGACATTAGCATGTTTGTGGATGAATATGACTGCAAATGGAGGTATGTGCTCCTTGGACTGTAACTACTGTGCAAGTACACTGATAAGCAGGTGCAAAGTAGCTCTGAAGCAACTTACATGTCTTGCATCATTCTAATGGTTTGTTTCCTCTTTGTTATTTCCATGGAGAAGCTATAAATAGGTGTCAAAGGGTTCCTTAAACTTAAGTAACAAAAAAAAGATAAAAAAGGAGATAGTTAAAATATAGGACCAGTCTTCAATTAATTTTTCTTTATTAAGTTTCTTATCAAATGTACCCAAGCCCAAGTTGAAGGATAGATCTATTAACACCTCAGACCCCGGACACTGAACTTTTTAGTATTTCATGCTGTCTGGCTTATAAAACAATGACATTTCACGGGAACAATTAGAACATTGTGAAAATTATGTTTATATTTCATTAAAGCTTTCTTTATCGGGGTTGTGGGTATGTTCACTGAGCTGGGAAGTTGATTTGCAGACGTTTCGTCCCCTGCCTAGGTGGTATCTTCTGTGCTTTGGAGCCTCTTGTGAAATGTCTGCAAATCAACTTCCCAGCTCAGTGAACAGAAGGGCTTTTGCCCGAAATGTCGATTTCGCTGCTCATTGGATGCTGCCTGAACAGCTGTGCTCTTCCAGCACCACTAATCCGGAATACCCCACAACCACAACAACTGACACCTGAGCTACAAATCTTTACACAAACCTTGAGCTTCCTTTATGCATTATGACATAATTTATCAAGTGCCATAAGAAAATGGCAATTTAAACTTGCAGGATGTTCTTAAAAGATTGAGAACTGATGTATATTGGGCAAAAATCAGTATTTGGGTTAAAATTGTTTATTTCTGTTTTGAAGGCATACTTCCTTTGTAGCTTTTAATATTATTTTGTGTCCACTGTAGTTCATCCTCCATCCTAATGTCTGAATGACCTCACAACATGCAGGTTATGGAAAGAAGGCAGGAGAATGGGACTAAGTGCATTGCTCATTCGGACAGCCAGCACAAATCTTATGGGACAAATAGCCTCTGTTTGTGCTTTAATTATGTGATTCATTGAAATCATGGTCAGACTTTAAGCAAAAGTGATCAGAAAGTCAAATCCTGACCATCAGTCTTATGAGATGTAATAGTGTTTGGGAAAATCTGTTTAACACTGTGAGCATTAAAAAAAAACTAGTATAAGGAATCAATGTAGCATAGCACAGCTGCTTTATCCATGTTATCAGGGAACTGTCAATGGAATGGAATGCAGAAGATTTACCAGAACTATATATGGGATAATAAGCAGATAAGTGTGTTACAATTTGTATCATTGAATCTGCTTGATAATCTTTATTGCCTCCCTAGACCCACATTTGTTTTAGTTTATAAATTTTAGTAGATTGGAGAACATTATAGACAATAATAATAAATGTTACAAAGCAAAGTATGCTTTCAAAATAGAAATAAACAATTTCAACCCAAAAACTGTTTTTTTGCCTATTATTAATCTTTGAGTTCCTAACATATGCCAGATTACTAAGGGAAGGTAATTCCCTACACAAATGGTAGACAATCAGAAGTTACATTTTGAGAACCTTGCTATTAAGTTGTGTAGGACTGTCCAATAGGTCTGGTGAGACATAGAGAACAAAAAAATACTCCCCATGAATGTAATTACTATATCAGTTAACCATTGCTATAAAGGATACATTTATATTTAAATTAGTTTTTTTTTTCCTTTCTGCTTCTAGTATACATTCACACTCATCCTTTTCATGCCCAGGGATACGCTGAGACCATTTGTGATGACCCTACTATTGCCCCAGTTAAAATCAATTAATTCTGGACAACCTGGTAATTAGATCTGGGACTTGACTGCATTTCTAATTGAAGGCTGCATCAACATATAAAAAACATTTTGACTAGCTCAAAGGGTTGAGTCTTAAAACATCTCAGTTGAAAGTATTAAAACATTGGCATTAGCTGAGCTACCTGTTGCTGGAATTCATGAATCCATGCTTAGGCTGCTTGCTGAAATTTGCTGCATTAAAGAACCAATTTAAAATTGCAGGTGGAGCAAATTACTAATTTATTTGACCTACAATTTCAGAATGTCAATCACAAAACAATATCATTAAATAACTTGTGATCTGGATAATTACCATCTTTTAACAGAGAGGTCAGCAGATTTTTGGGTGAATTTGATGGCCCCAATGCCAATACATTTAAAGGTGGGTGAATACATAAAAAGAAGTAGGCAACCAGCCCAGTGTCTTCTCACCCACCCTGAGTTGACCTCCATGTTACAATGAATGGGTAAGACACCAGGCAGCCTTTCTACCTTGAAGTGTATTGCAGACCTTAGGATTATCAAATAATGACCAATTAAGGACCTCATTCCCCTTCTACCATAATAATGCATAAGGAAAGGCAGGACACTGACTATTCCATAATTTTAAAAGGTGAACAGTAAGGAACAGCTGGGGGAAATTCCTTTGCTGAATCCAGCATGGGTGTCCCCTCCAATAAGATGGTATCCTGTCCCTTTGTGCTTTTTTGTTGGTCTCCTAAACTCAACCACTGCTCCCTCCCCAACTTGCCTACCTCCCCTGCCTTGTTAAGGCTCGTGTCCCAGCTTGACAAAAATTCCCAGGCAAAAGTGAGGACTGCAGATGCTGGAAACCAGAGTTTAGATTAGAATGGTGCTGGAAAAGCACAGCAGGTCAGGCAGCATCCGAGGGGCAGGAAAATCGACGTTTCGGGCAAAAGTCCTTCATCAGGAATAGCTGATTCCCTATTTCTGATGAAGGGCTTCTGCCCAAAATGTCGATTTTCCTGCTCCTTGGATGCTGCCTGACCTGCTGCGCTTTTCCAGCACCACTCTGATCTGAAATCAATTAGTCTGTTTTGTAGACTCTAGCTACATGAGAATAAAATGTAATTATAGAGGTTAATATTGATGAAGACTGAGAAAACTGCACTAAGGCTGATATCCAGTCACTAGGTCACTCATTATTGGCATATGAAGACTCTTTGATACTGATCTCTGAGTGAACAGACTGTCTGGCATTCTTGTTCTTATCTGTCAGCCAGGGTTCCATGATTGGACCAGATTAACAGACCCAATCAGGGAACTCATATTCTAAAATGTCCACCTGGCTCACCTCATCATAATCACCACAGAGACATAAATACCCCAAAGCAACTAAATACAGTATATCTGTCCATGGCCTCTCCATTCAGAAAAGTACTGTGTTGCTACTGGGCTGACGGCAATTTACTGTGAGGACAGGTTTGACTCCCTGGAATATGAGTTGATTAGCAGAGGTGAGCAATCATATTATTTCAAAATCAATGTCTTCTTTACTCCAGTTTTCATATCTTGCACAATGCCGAGACCCCTGCATGGATTCGAGTCTATGAGTTCATCTCTACAAATGGAAAGGATCAGCGAGTAAGTTAAAAGTTAAAAATGGAAGCCCTTTCTCAACTTATTATATGCCCACAATCGAGGAATAGAACTCTTTATTAATGTATTTGATACAATGTAATTGGAACCTGACTGAAATTTAACAATTGCTGCTCAGGTTTCCAAGGACTCAGGAAACCCAGAATAAAAGGAAGGCATATACTAAGAAGTCAAGTCTCTTTTGCAGCATTTTTTACAGGCCAGGAGGAGTAATAGAGTACACACTGGTTTTTTAAGAAAGGGCCTTGCCTAACAACTTCTTCTTCTCCCCACACCAATTGACTATCTCCTCCCACCAAGTGATGAACTCTACAACCCTCTTCTGAAGGAGGACCCTTATCTCCAGGTTCAAACGTTAGCTCATACTCTCCTAACTGACAGGGGCCATTTCCAAAGTTCCCCAACTGAGCCTTTTGTATTAACCTTGTAGCTGGTAGCCAACCAAACTGTTAATTTGGTCGATTGGAGATAAATTAAGTTAAAAATTATAATGCAATCCTATCATTACACTCAGTGAGACCACGGTAGCTCCACCCTCACTAGGTTTCTCCATACTATTTCCACGTAAATATAAAGGCTGTCGTGTCTGTTATCCCAGAATCATACCTCAAGTTCCTGCTTCCAGTGAAGCGCCTGTTGTACATCCTTATCTGAGAACTCGCCATCTGGACAAACCCAAGGATCAGACCCATATTCTACAGCCAGGAACAATTTGATTACCTTGCAAAAGTGAAATAAGAAGCAGTCTTGTTTTTGGAATTGGTATCGGGGATTCAAACTTGGATGAAGATTTGGACAGATTGCTATCTTTGGATAAAATTTATCAGAATGATGATTTATTGACTGTTCATGAGGCATGGCCAGATTTCGACAAATTAAAAAAGGGTATTATATTAGGAAGAGTACATAATGGAACTCAGTAGATTTGTATACAAGACTGAAGAAATTTTATTTGGAAACTCCCCAATCTGCTGTCATTTAAATTGTTGGACTGTGTCAGGTGTGGGTAAAAAATGAGGTCTGCAGGTGTGGATAGATTTCTAGTTTTGTCTGGGTTTATATTTATGGATAAATGTACAATGCAAGAACAAATGTCAGAAACACTAAAACATTCCTTCTAAAGTATTTGAAAATACCTGAGGGGTAACATTTTCATGCACAGAGTGGTACGATTATGGAGCGAGCTGACAGAGGAAGCGGTGGAGGTGGGTACAATTGCATTACTGTATTTAAAAGGCATGTGGATGGGTATATGATTAGGAAGGTTGCAGAGGGATTTGGGCCATATGCTGGCAAATGGGACTGGGTCAGAGTGGGCTGTCTGGTCAGCCCGGATGAATTGAATCAAAGGGTCTGTTTCCATGCTGTGTGAATCTATGATTCTATGACAAAATACTTGCATTTTACTAAAACTGAATAGAACAATACATGTATTCAGTTTTATGGTTCTGTGACTGCCACCTGGTGGTACATCACTGTTATAAGAACCATTTAAGGTATAATTCGTAACGTCAGGTAGAATCTGTGCATACAATAAGCGTACTTTTTTTTCGAGGTAATCAATTAGGATTGAGGAAAGGTAATCCATACAGACTGACAATAGGGTCTTCTTGACTACCTCAAAGCTGGAAACAATTATATAAGAGCATAGATTCAGAAGTAGGTGATTCAGCCCCTTGAGCCTGTTTCACCATTCAGTGAGATCATGGCTGATCTGTGACCTATCTCCATAAAACTGCTTTTAGCCCATATTGCTTAATGTCTTTGTTCAACAAAAAAATTGAATTCTCTTTTTGGAACCCTTTTTACCTAGAAATGGAGTTGTGTTCTCTCTCCAAAAGTGTTGCAGTCTTGGTATTTCTATCAAAACAGTTTGTTCTTGCAAATGCAATATTGTTGCTGCTGCAGCCAATGGCTTTCACTTTGCAAAGTGTTCTTTCTGAAAACTTCAAGATATGTATACATATATTCAGTCAATTATTTTATAAATTAATATTTTGGATAACATATCTTTATAATATGTTGGAAAAGATTACAGAGTTGGGGCTGGGCAAGGTCAAGTAGAAACAAGGATGAGAATTTTAAAATCAAGACATTGCTCGACTGAGAATAAATGTAGGTCAGCAAGCACAGCGATAGGGAAGCAGGAGTTGCTGTAAGTTAAGTCAGGGTCAGCAAGAGATTTAAAATTCCTCTGGTTTAAGAAGTAATTTGGCAAATGTCTAACTATATACGTTCCATTAGTGATGTATTAAGTTAATGAATTTTAGGTTTTTATAGATTAATGTAATATTGCCAATTTGAGTACTGTATTCATGCATTCTTCCAGTTCCATACCTATCAGCATATTTGCACTTAAGGGAAAATTTGTGAACAATGAAAATAGATATTAATATGCTAAGGTACAAAGTATTTCAGCAATATTTAGTGTGTATTCAAGATGGCATGTGTTTTATTGAACTCCCAAAATACCAGGTCATTTTATTAAAATGAGACAAGACCCTAAAAAGCAACTTAATTCAGTTTTAATTAACGTAATCGTTGTTAATGTTCAACTCAAGGCTTCACCTATCTCCTGAATGGTTGTTAATTTCATGTTGACCTTTCAGATGGAACTTATTGGAATCCATAACGTTGACTCTGGAATTACTGAATGTTTATATTTCTGTGAAATCACTTGACCAGATTTTCAGGTCAATATCATGTTTGTGGGAGGTAGCTGTGTGCAAATTGGCTGTTGCATTTCTAATATTATGAAAGTGCTTCATCAGCAATAAATGCTTTGAAACACCATAAAAGGTGCGCAATAAATGAAAGTTTTAATGTGATAAACATTATTGAAGTTCTCCTTATTTTATCAATAATATTTGATAGTTTTCCTTCTTTTGTATTGTACATTTAATTTTTCCCAATATGTTATGAAAAGTATTTACAGCATTTATTATTAAAGGTGTTTCATTCTGACCAATGGTAACATTGAGTCAATTTTAATATTACCCTTCAGTTGGAAAGAATAATGCATGTGAGCAGTTAAAAATGGCCAGAATAATGTATCTGTACCAATCACCCTTCTTCTTGCAGTGGAATATGATCTAATCCAAGGTTTTTCTTCTTTAACAAATCTATTAGACATTTTCTAAAGTTGTAACTAGTAAAAAGAACAAACATTCAATAAGTGTTAACACTTGAGAAAGTTATATTATGGGGATCATAGCATTTAGGGTCATGTATTCACATGGGTTAAGAATTGGTTAGTGGAGAGAAAACATAAGTGGGAATGAAAGTATCATTTTCAGTTTGACTGGCTTTAATTTATGGGGTATCACAAATCACATTGCTCAGGCCTCAGCTCTTTGTAATCTATGTTAATTACTTAGATGAGGGGATTAAGTTTAATGTATCCAAGGTTGTTATGATATAAAGCCAGGTAGGGGTGTAAGGTGTGAGAATGGTGCAAAGAGTCTGCAATGGAATGTATCAGGTGAAGTGAATAGATAAGAATGTGGAAAATGAAATAAAATATGATGTGACAGTTGTGTGTAATATATATTATAATTTTGGATTTGGATTTCAAAACAAAGGCAAATACTGTGGATCAGTTTTCTACATGTTTTTAAAAAAAAGGTCAGAAAGTCAATTTGGAACAGTAACCTAAACATTTAAATTCCATGAAAGCATGTGACTACAGCAGAGTGCCTGGGAGAACCCCTGTAATTTTAATTAATAAAATGTTTACACTATTGGCTTTATGACAGGTAAAGTAAAAGAAAATCAATACAATTAGTTTAAATTTGACCAGAACAGAAAGTTCATAGGTTTAGTTCAGAAGAACCTAGGATTCAGTTCAGTTCGGTACAGAAGATAGAACAGTTCTTTCTAACAGGTGAATAAGTCAGTTCAAGAGAAGCAGTCACCTCAGCAGTCACCTCAGCAGAAGTGATTTCTAGTCTGAGAAACTTCCAAGCCAGAAGAGTTTGAATATAAATCTTCAAGTTGTTCGACTGTAAAGGTTTTGGCTCTCAGAATTGTGGATGTTTTACGCCGGCAGACTCAGAAAGGAACTTTATATAAAAAAAATCAACCATAGAAGGAAAGTAAACTGAAAAGTGTCAGATAAGTCAGGATTTTTTAAAAAAGCTGAGACTGGGTGGTATTTCTCTAGTTTCTGTAATGAATGATGTCAGGAAATAGCTTGAAATTTTATTTTCATGTTTATGATAAGATCTTTCTATACGCAGAACTACAAATGGAGAATCTATGTCCCCTTTTATAGGATTCTGTGTTTTTTTTTATTTAATGTAGTAAACTTAAGTTCTGATGTTAAAGAATATCTGCAGTCACATGTTTCAGTGTCTAACCATCAAGATAACCAACTGAAAAAATACAACATATGATATATCAAGCCAAGTTTCATTCTGGGAAGTGACCTATCCTGTATTACCAATAGCTGAAATTATAACAATTGTGAAATGTGAAGTTATCCATTTTGGTTGGCAAAATAGAACAGCAGAATAGCTTTGAAAAAGCAAGAGACTGGGAAACGTTAGTAATGAGAGGGTGTCTTTTGTATCTGATTCACAGAATGTTAATGTGGCATATACAACTATTAGGTAAACTGATAGTATATTAGCCTTTATTATAAAGGGCTTGGAGATGATAAATTCTTATTGCAATTACACAGACCATTGGTAAAACAACATGGGGTATGGCATACAGTCTTGGGTCTAAGAATATACTTGCACCAGAGGAAGTGTAATAATTGCTGTTATGAGGAAGTTGCTCTTTGAGGATGAATTGAGTAGAATAGGTTGAAATTTCTTTTGGTTGAGAAGAATGAGCAGAGATTTAATTCAAATATGCTAAATAGTTTTTCCTTTCACCAGAACACTAAAACTACAAATCACAGTCTCAGAATAAAGCATTACTTCTTTTGGATACAGCTGTGAATACTGGAACATTGAGTACATTTGAAACATAGACAAGGCAATAATTTCAGGATAGGACAGAAAAGTAGAATTCAGGGAAAAGATCAGCCACGATCTGATCGAATGGTGGAACAAACTTCAATGGCTAAATAACGTTCTCCAGGTCCAATTTCTTGTGTTCTTCAAAATTAACAACAGGGATGCCTGCCAGAAAGTAGTAGAGTCTATCTTTAAATAAGCTGATGGGGCTCTGATTACAAAATTTGGGTATGACTACAACTTTAATCAGACCCTGTGCAAAACATTTGTGACTTTGCTGTTAGTCCAGACCGATAGCAAGAGAAACTAGTTCTAGAAAATGTCCAGTAATTAAGTTTCCTTGTGGAACAGGAAGAACAGAAATCCTCAAGAAACCTTCCTAATACTTCCCAACCATTTACCTGAGTGTTGACGGCAGTTCCTTCAGGTCTTTGACAGTGATCACCAGTCACCTGAATCCCATCTCATTTTCACCCGACAGGTAGCACACCTATCAGGATGACAGCCTATCCAGATGAACTATTCTAGATTTTATGTTGTAGAGGTTGGACAGTTTATTATCTTGTTCCTTCTTGTAAGATGGGGAGAAAGTGAGGACTGCAGATGCTGGAATCAGAGCTGAAAATGTGTTGCTGGAAAAGCGCAGCAGGTCAGGCAGCATCCAAGGAGCAGGAGAATCGACGTTCGGGGCTCATGCCCGAAACTTCGATTCTCCTGCTCCTTGGATACTGCCTGACCTGCTGCGCTTTTCCAGCAACACATTTTTAGCCCTTCTTGTAAGACCCCAGGCTGTGAATTGAAATCAGTGCGAAACAATGATTAGCAATAAATAGGCAATAAACCACAATTAAGTTTTCATTCACTGCATATTATAGATTAACAGTATAGCCTCCTAACACCTGTTGAGGGTTATATTTTATGTGACATACAATGGTGATGCTTTTCACTGGTTAAGAAGCTTAATTTGCTTTTTAGTTATGCCTTTTCAGATTAGGTTGTTCTTATGTATTTGTGCAAAGGCATTTAATTTATACTCAGTTAGTAAAAACTTGGAATAGGAATACTATTTGCCAAACAATGAAATCAGAAGAATCACAAGTATCCCGTTCTTTTTGAAAACATTTTACATGCAATTTTAGTTTGGAAAAAACAGGTATCTCTGGAGATCTGGAAACAATTTAGGGCCATATAGAAAGATTAGATCAAAAGACGTCATTTATCTTGTCACAGTTCTTAAAACACAGATCATTGATATGCAGTTAAATTTAATTAATTCTCTGCTAAAGAGTTTATTTCCACGTAATTACTAAAGAAGAATCTTTGAAAGAACAATGGCAGATCTCTAATTACAACAGAGAAAATAAAGGGCCTTCTCCTGAAAATGATCCTTTTTATTACAAATTTGAAGAATGTCAAATTGATGTAGCTCAGAAACAAATACTTAACATTTAAAACAAATGGTTTATAGCTTACCTAAGAATACTGCTCTAAATAATTTAATAAGTGTAGATTAAGTGTACTTCAGCTACATGGAAAATGTGACTCATTTTTTTCTCAAACATTAATTTCAAATTTCTGTCTCCTTTCACATTTCAGATTCATTAAACTATGCACCAACTCCCTGACCTGCTCTCAGACTTCTGTCAATGATGTTCAACAAACAGCCCCTTTGATGTCTGAAAGCATATTTATTTTCTCTCCTTCTTTGTCGGAGCAAAGGTTTTATCTATTCTGTCCACCAAGAATCACAGCCTGAAACTCAATAAAATACATTATGTTTCTGCAAAATAATTCTCAAAAATATTTGGTTGGATAATTCTTTCTCAAATGGATAAAGTAATCATGGATCGTTCATCTAAATTATAAAGTGAAATAATATTCATAGTACTAAGGTGCTACATGCCAACGGAATCTTAAAAACGCCTTTACGAGAATGGTTAATTACTTAGAGGGCAATTTGAGACTGCTTCAGTGATGAGATAAACCAGAGAAAACAGAAATCAAGGATTAGTGAAACTCCACACACATTCCAGAGCTTGCCAATGGAACTGCTCTAAAAGTATGGTTAAAGATTGTGTGTTAATGACACATGTACAAAGTCAGTTTACAGATCACTTCCAATACAAACAGCTACTACGTGAGACAATATTAACAGCAGCCTCATTCTATTTAGATGTTGAACAAACTCAAAACAGGTTATTTTAATTTTAAGATTAGTTGCCCATAAATGTACACGTATCCTTTCCTCCCATTCTGTTGCAGCATTTTTCCTTGGAAGTGACATTGTTCAATACATTTTACAGTCCTGTGTAAACCCAGACAAGCTTCTCAGTGTTAGTTAATAGTGCAAGAAATTACTTATGGCAGCATAGTGAAAACAAGTCAACAAGAACCAAACTAACAAGTGATTAAAATCAACAGAAAATGCTGGAAATACTCAGCATTATAATGCTTACTGCACGAGTCCATATTGAATACATTCCAGTATCACATTCGAAGCTGGTCGCTCATCTCCTATATCATCCAGTCAAAAGTAAATGCAAAGTTTGTAGCTGAAAACCCCGGCAGCCAAGGGGTGGATGTTCAGGAGATTCTATGATGAATGTCTTCTCAGATATTTTGACATTATCATTCATTTGTACTTTGTAATATATTTTGAGAGGTGATAGCCTTATGGTATTGTCACTGGAGATCCATGTAATGTTCTGGGGACATGGGTTCAAATCCCACCATGGCAGCTGATGGAGTTTTAATTTAATAAAAATCTGGAATTAAGAGTTTAATGGTGACCACAAATCCATTGCCGGTTATCGGAAAAACCCATCTAGTTAATTAATATCCTTTAGGGAAGGAAACTGCCATCTTTACCTAGTCTGGCCTACATGTGACTCCAAACCTACAGCAATGTATTTGTGTCTTAACTGCCCTGTGGGCCCAGCCAGCAACACCCTCATCTCGTGAATAAAAGAGGGAGGCTTATCTTTTTTTCCTCTGTCTACCCTGGTGTTTTTCTCACTTCCTGTCACCAATTAGCGAGATTATAGTGTGGACCCCGGAAAGCCTTTATGAACCAAAGGGATTAACAAGTCCAATTTTGAGAACAACTAACGCAAAAATGCTAAAACTAAATTTCAGTGAATAAAGGTAAATGATTGATTAGGAGATTTTCTGGATGGCAGAAGACAGAGTTGTGATAATGGGCAGAATTTAAATCTGTCTGAGGAATTGGAGAAAGAAGTGGGAATAGGTGTTGGATCATAGGGGAAGTATGGAGTCAAGTATCCAACATTGGAAAGGAAACATTGAATTACCCTGGGGCAGAAAGGGTGCCGGACAGCGTTACTGGAGCAGGAGGTTGGAAAGTAATTTTAAAAGCTTTGCAAGTAATAAATGAAACCTCAACTTTTATTCCTATCTTCATGATTAAGGTAGAGGCAAATGCAAATTAGGGACCTCACCTTTCATGACTGGTTAAAGCTGGTGGTGAGCCGGCAAGTTAGTCCTTGAGGTGAAAAGTGAGGTAGTTGGAGTTGTCTGCTTTCACTCAAGGATTTTGCTGGAAGAAGGGAGGGAACGCTGAGAAATATTCAAGGGAGGTCAAGGATCATTTGTTTTAAGGGTGACTGAATGAAGTTTGAAAGTCACTGAAGATAGTCTGGGATGAGCTCAGATAAGACCTAACTGACCCCAGGCAGCACCAGGGTAGTTCACAGGTAGTTTTTCTTGAATGTCAGGTCACTATTGGAGAGCACACCTTTGCCATGGTTCTGGCAACAAGATAGGTCCCCTCCATGCTGTGTTCCTGGAGCTTTGAGCAGAGGAGGAACGGCACAGAGGAAAGATGGAGGTGTAGTTGGAGCATGTCAACAAGGGGTGTGATCTGTGGTGGAATCAACACGGATGGCAGTTAGGAGGGAGCCAGTCAAGATTAAAATGACACAATATAAAACTGCCTCAACAACCTGCAGATGTTAGAAAGGCAATTCCAATGACAACTGAAGATCTGCAGAGAGGCACTCAGTTTGTACCTAAATGTTTGGCTTCTTTGCTAAATACAATTCTGTTAGGATGACCTGCAGTGCCAGGAGTGACCATGACTTATATTGACATTGCAATCGTACAGAACTTCTGGCCTCTGATTTGCCTGCTGTATGAGCTGGGACTTCGTCCTGAAGACAGAAGTCCTACCTAATACTAATTAAAAGATTATTACTGGTAAATTTAAAACAGGGGGTGAGCTGGCTAAGTCGAGTGGGCTCATCCCTGACACTAACACTGACATTTCAGAAGACCATCCTTCGCATAAAATCCAACCCATAGAATTAGTTTCATGGTATTCACAATTCATCTTCCCATCCGTCTGTGATACATGAATCCTTTCCACCCAGTGATTGGCACCAGGCCTGATGCCTCTTCACTCTTTTCTCTACACTTCTGCTTTGCTGTCTACAATGGCCCTCCTGTCTGGACAATTCCACAGTCTCCTCTGCAGGGTTGAATGTCCTATTGGGCAACTCCCCCACCCACCATCCTCTCCCACAAGGGGAAAGAACACCTTTGTAACTGCCTTGTAAAATTCCCTAAGAACTTTATGAGATGGACAACTAATTCACTTAAGAGTCATGCATTCAAATGATAATGGGGCCTCCCTGGTAATTAGTTACCATTCCCTCTGTCACAGTACTTTAACTAAGATGGAAGTATGAAATTGCAAATACTGGCCCAAATGCAACCAGACCTGATAAAACATCTGCTACTGTATTACAATTAATTTGCCTCACAATTAATTTGTTTGCCTGCCCACATCTTTCCCTCATTGAGATACATTGCTTATTGGTGTCAGGGGAGTGACATTGTTCTAGCTCCACCATTTTACTCAGCCTGGAAGTGGTAAGGATATTATTGATCTTTTTTGGCCTCAGACATGTTTGTGAATCCCATGATTGGTTTTGTTTGCTGCAATCTCCATCAAGACCTTCTTGGTTAGGTGGCAGGGTGTCCTGATATTTCTTTTTTTTTGTAAATATATTTACTAGCAAATTTTTTAACTTTACAAACATAAAATTATTGAAAAATACAATCAATAACAAATATTATTATGATAAAAGAAAAAAAACACAAATTACAATACTACTGTCTACTAACTGCTAACCTACCCTATAATACAAAACAAACCCTAACACTGTGCAATGCAACACCAATGAGCAAGTAAATAAGTAATAGATCAAAAAAAGAAAAGCAAAAAAAACCCCTCAAAATACAGAACAGCCACACTCGGCGCAAAGCTCCCAAACAAAGGAATGGGAGCATTGTATATACTCAAGAGATCCTCTCCAGAGCCCAGGGCTTGCCAAACCTAACCATCCTGGTTAAATAAACACCCTAGTTAAGATAACTGACAAATCTATATCCAAATAACTCAAGTAGGGCTGCCATGTCTTATAAAAATGGTCTGTTATGTGGTACACCATGTTTATAAAAAAGTCCAAGGGAATTGTGCTCCATAATTAATTTCTGCCATCCCAGCAAGCCCAGCGGGTTCTCAGACACCCAGTTCATCAGAATTTTCTTTTGTGCACAGTATGCAAGAATATTAAGTAGTTTCTTCCCATGCCCGTCTAAAGATGATAAATTCGGTAGACCTAAGAGGAGAGATATCAGGTCTACTTTGACTTCAACATGGAGCCTGTGGCATGTCCAGAAGCAATGGGTAAGAGTACCTACATTTATTTTACATTTGGGGCACACTGAAGATGCCCCTTTTTTTGAACTTCACCAGGCATCTGGTGCCAAATGAGCCCTGTGCAGAACTTTTAACTGTGTAGCGCATGTCCTATTATAGATTGAGTTCTTTCGAGTATTCTCCCATATGTTCTCCCATATTTCAGAAGAGATCTCTACTCCTAGCTCTTGCTCCCAGACCTCACATAACTGGTTAATATCCTGCCAGGCCCTGCCACCCAGTAGGCGATAGAGTGCACTAACTGAAAGGGTGCTTGTGGAGCGTAGCAACATCCTCTCTGTATCGAGCTGTTAGGGCTTAGTGAGAAGCCTAGTCTTCTTCTGGATGAAATGCCTAACCTGAAAAAACGGAAAAGTTCTCTGCTGGGCAACCGGTATTTATGGCTCAGTTGCTTAAAAGACATCATAACCCCCCCTCAAACAAGTCTCCCAACTAGAAACTCCTCTCGCTGCCCATAGTTGAACCCTGAGTCCATCATCTCTGATTGGAACCCTGACATGCCAACTATAGGTGTAAGTGGCGAAGCCTTCGATAAACAACCCTCACTCTGATGCATTGCCCTCCATGCCTTGACTGTTCTAATGACAATGGGGTTCCAGAAATGGTCCATAACTGTCCTCATCTTATCCACGAACAACAGGTTAATAAGAGGGCACTTTGCCTGGGAGGCCTCAATATCCAGCCATATTGAATGGGATCGTTACCTACCCAATCACAGACAAAGGACAGCAGGAAACTCAACTGATACCTCCTGATGTCTGGGAAATCAACTCCTCCCCCTCCTGGAGGCAACTGCAATTTAGTAAGTTTGAAGAGGGGCCGCCCACGATGCCAGACAAAGGAACCAAACCACCCCATAAGCTTCTGCAGCGTTGACCTGGGAAACATTATAGGGAGCATATGCATGGGATAAAGCAAACGAGGAAGAACATTCATCTTAATGAGAGATATTCGGCCCAGCCATGAAATTGGAAGAGCCTCCCATCTCTGGAGATCTTGCCTAATATTGTCGAGCAAGTGAGCAAAGTTAGTCCGAAATAACAGGTCAAACTTAGGGGTAATAAAAATGCCTAGGTATTGGAACCCTGCCCGTGACCATTTAAAAGGGAACTTGGGGCCACCTTCAACTTCTGGCACATCCTTAAGGTTCCCTAAAGGCATGGCCTCCGATTTTGCAAAGTTAATCTTATTTCCTGAAATAGCCCCAAATGAATTGATACATTGTATCAAATGGGGTACAGAGGTCATCAGGTTCGATAAAAACAGAAGGACATCATCCGCATACAGTGTAATCTCGTGAGCCCTCGATCCCACTTCCGGCACGGTTATGTGGACATTCTGACGAATGGCCTCTGCCTGCAGCTCTATCACCAACGTAAACAACAATGGTGAGAGGGTACAGCCTTGCTGACTATCCCTACCAATCCTAAAATTCCCAGACTTCACCCCGTTGGTGATAACCACGGCCAGAGGGTGGCGATATAAAACCTCCACCCACCTCGCAAAGACCCCACCCAACCCTAACTGTTCTAAGACATAAAAAAGATATGGCCATTCCACCCAATCAAATGCTTTCTCTGCATCTAAGGAAATCACTAACCCCTGAATCAATCATTGCTGACAAACTTGGACCATATTCAGCAACCTTCTAATATTATTAGAGGACCTACAGCCTCTTGTGAAGCCGGACTGGTCCTCTTTAACAATGTGGGGCAATGCCTTTTCCAATCTCAGCGCCAGGATCTTGGACAGAATCTTGAAATCTGAATTTAATAGAGATGGGCCTGCATGAGGCACAATCTCAGGAACATTCCCCTTCTTAAGAATGAAGGAAATATTAGCTTCTCTCGAAGATGGTGGTTGGCATATAGGAGTGATTGTACATCTCCAACATCGACCCTGACAGAATCCCAATAAACTCCTTACAAACTCACCCGGGAGACCATCAGGGCCAGGTGCTTTCCCACTCTGAAGTTGCCTAGCTGCCTCCTGTATTTCCTGAACTGTCAAGGGAGCATTAAGGAGAGAGGCCTGTTCCAAGGTTAACCCAGGAGGTCCAGGTTCTTAAAAAAGGTCTCCATTTTAGCCCTCCTGTTCTCGCAACCTTCAGACTGATACAATTCAAAGTAAAAGCTCAAAAAAGCTTCATTAATCTTTTTAGCTTCCGAGGCCTTAGTTCGAACTCCCCACCTCCTCCAGCCTCTCCCCGAGGCCTTGGATCTCCTGCTCATGCTTCTGCAGCATGGATGCGATAGGCTGGACCTAGGCACAAATCTCCCCACCGACCTCCTCAATAGCAGGCCCAACTTTCAAGGTAAGTCTCTCCATCGCTGCAGCCAATTCCTGTGAGTCTGTCAGGTCCCAGGGGATTCAGGAGAGGCTGCTGTTGCTGCTCTCTCTGGTATGCCTGGTGTTGCAGGGGAGTGTCCTCCCTGCTGCTGTTTGCTTGCTCCTTTTCCCTTTGGCATCCTTCCTACTCCCAAATATTAACAAATATGTGTTCTGTAAGATTTTAAATTAATAATTACACCACATAGGTTGGCCAGGGATGGCAAAAAATCACCAGTATGCCTTGGCTGTTAGGCAGAGCTGTCCACAGCAGTTCTACAGAATTGCCGCCACCTTGCCGAGTTGGTCCTGGTATTCTTGTTGGGAACGAGAACACTTGCTGTAACCAGACAGGCTGGAAGAGAACCTGCAGAGAGGCATTGCTGAAGCATGGAGCCACGTATTGTCTGTGCTGGGTAATGTGTCAGCTGAGTCTAGAGATTCTGAAATCCAATAACACTGTGCAAAACTGATTCTGCTGTCTTATAATTACTACAAGTGTGCTCAATCCTCTGAATCCATCAGAGCATTAACAACTTCTTACCACATATTTGGCGGGACCTTGTGACTTCACCATTGGTCATGAGTCATGTAATTGCAATTGGCCTGCCATTTCTGTCATGAATGATAGTGCTGTCTATTATTGCACCCACCACTGGGACACATATTGGGAGAACAAAATTCTGCCAAAATGATATGCACTTGATTTGGAAGGAAGTGACCAGTGGTACCCCTTGGGGATCATAGCAGAGGACCATTTATCAAAGTTTGTTGAGTACAGAAAGATTGATAACCTTCTGCATAATGTAGTCAGAAGCATAATATTATTCATATTTTTTATATATCATTTCAGGTTATATGGGCATTGTTGATAAGCTACCTCTTAAAGGTACAGTACATGCCTTCAATTTCATAACACCTTCCCCCCTTAAGAAAAAAATGAACCATCATAATGAAAAGATGGCTTAATTTTTTTTCTCCAATTCTTAATCCCATTATTATGAAATACATAAGTCATTAATCTAAGTTATACTTTGCATATTAATTTCTGCACACATAGATAACATTGGAATCAGTCAAAGCTTACCTACACTCTTTCAGACAATGAATCAAGGTTGCAGCATGTGGGAATTCCTGATACTATTGTGATCTAGGGCTAGTATGAGCAGGAGCCTGAATTACAGACACTGCTACATATTGGGGAGGGAGAAAGTTACCTGGATTCTTTGCATGAGAAGGCAGTCAGACCACTTTTGATTTGGTCAGGAACAAGAGGATATGACTGTGAGTTAGGCAGGTAACAGGATTTAGAGAGAAGGAAGACAGGAAGTACTTGGTCTATGAACAAGTTGTTTTTAAGACTGTTCATAAGTTGAATTTGTATGTAAGTCAGAACAGTTACGTACGGTTCATATCTAGTATCGATTAGTCAAATGTTTTACCTAAAACATTAAAGAAACATTTCTTAAACTGATAGAAAATTGATAGAGAAGAAAAGATAATGACAATTAACAATTAAGATGACTTTATTAATTGGATGATGGGCGTGGTGTTGGAGAGGATGGGCCTTGTGCTGAAGTCAATTTCTTAAAGTGGCTTGAACAGAGATTTCCTTTTTCTTATTAAAAATGGTCTTGTAGCAGCTGAGACCGTCGATAACTATCCGGTAAACTTTGGTGAATCTCTTGCATTTGGATCTTGTTCCTCTAACTTTGCAATCCCTGCTTCAATGAGATGAAAAGCTTCAGCTAACTTATTCGTCAAAAATTTCTTGGGTTCTGGCCTTCTTCCTCAAATGCTATCATCTGCTGCTCCAGCTCCATAAGGTCCTCATTGGTCAGTTCTTCAGCTTGAGATTCAAGCAAGTCTAAGTCATCATCTTCATCGATGTTTAACTGCAGTTGCTTGTTACCAATATCAACCATAGTTTGCCTGGCTTCACCTCAAAACTCTGCAAAACCATATGCGAATTGGGGGCACAGTTTTTTCCAGACTCCTTTCATGTTGGTATTCTTCACTTCCTCCCATGAACCTGCAATGTTTTGATGCCATCATAGATGTTATATTTCCTCCAGAACTCCTTTAAGGTCATTGCATCATCTTAGGTAGCCCTGACTGCTTGTGAGAAGGTCTGACATAAATAGTAAGCCATAAAGGAGGCTATGATTCCCTGATCCATTGGCTGAAGTAGTGATGTGGTGTTGGGCAGTAAAAAGATGGCCTTTACATTGGGGGTGAAGGTCACCTGAAGTGTTTGGATGTCTAGGGGCATTGTCGAGCACAAGGAGAATTTTGAAAGGAATCTGCTTGACCAAGTAATAACATTTAGCAGCAGGAACAAAAAAAGTTCAGGAACCAATCTTCAAAGAGAACTTTTGTTATCCAAGCATTTGTGTTTGCCTTCCAAATAACAGGAAGAGATACCTTGATGATTGGCTTAAGTGCCCTCAGATTTAGGGAGCGATACACAGTATAGGCTTAAGCTTGCAATCCCTGGATGTGTTATCACCAAGCAATAATGTTAGCCTATCCTTGGATGCCTTATGCCTGGGAGCAGTTTTTTCCTCTTTTGAAATGTATGTCCTTTCAGGCATACTTTTCCAAAATAAGCCAGTCTCGTCTACATTAAATATTTGCTCAGGCACATAACCTCCCTCCTCAATAATTTTATTAAACATTTCAGGAAACACTTTCGCAGCACTTACATCGGCACTCGCTGCTTCACCTTGCGCTTTAATATTGTGTAAATTTACCCTTCCTTTGAAACGGTTGAACCAACCCCTACTCACAAATTCTTCCTCACAATCACCTTCACTTGCTGTATGTACAACTTTTAAATCACTGAAAAGGCTTTGAGCCTTTCCTTGCACTAAGCCAAGGCTAATAGGAATATTACGCTGATTTTGATCCTCTCCAACCAAATTACCAATACCCTTTCCATTTCAATAATTAAACCACTGCGTTGCTCAGTGATGATTGTCGCTTTCACTGGGATAAAGCCTTTTACATGCTCCATTATTCTCCCCTTGTCCTTTATAATTGTCCCAATCATTGACCGACTGTGGCCTAATGCTTTTCCAATGTTTATTGGCGTCTCACCTCTCTCTGATTGCTTTATTATTTCCATTTTCCTTTCCATCATGATCATTTTCCTTTTCTTCGATGCATCACTGCTTATATCATATTTATGTTTGAAGCCGTGATTACAAGGGAAAACACACGACTTAAAATGGCAACGACAGCATGCCGATGACGGCGGGCTGATGACCCGCTGAAAATGCACAGCGTTTTGAGTGTCATGCACAGTATGTACAGATACTGTAGTCTGCCCGTTTGTTAGTACACACTATAGGTGTGTAACTTGGATAATAGGTTCCACTGAGTTTGGTTCGTAAGTACGGGCATTTATAACACAGGGACTTCCTGTACCAGCTTCTTCAATTGGTCAATAGATTTGAGGTTCTCTCATTCTGCATGGATGAGGGTGGGAGCTGTAGGGTGCATATGCAAACTGACCATGATACTGTGTTATGGGGAGCCAGTTAAATGGGGAGAGCAACAAGGAATTGTAGTAGTCATAATAGGTGATCGTATAAGGGAGAGAATTGACACCATTCTCTGCAGTAAGGGTTAGAGTCCAGATTACTGTGTTTTACTTGCCTACTACCATTGTCTGGAAAGGAACTTGCAGTGAGGGGGGAGGATCCATTTCTTATGGTAGGTTCTAATTTCCTAGGGAGAACAATAAATAAGCTCTGCATAGACAGTATGAGGAATTAGACACTAAATTTAAAACACTATACCTCAGATAGTCTCTGAATTACCTGAGCCATGTGCAAAAGCTGTTGAGGAAATTAAAAGCTCATGTGTCAGCGTAACATAGTATGGATAACAGATTAGCTGACAGAAAACAGAGAGTATACATAAATGGATCCTTTCTGGCAGCATGTGACAAGTGGAATCATACAGGGGTCTGTGTTGGAGCCTCAATTTATTACAATTACTCAAAGATGAGGGAAGTGAAGACTGTTAACTAAATTCATAAACAGCACTAAGATAGGAGGGAAAGTGTTGAACACTGATCTAGAGTCACATACATTAGGGACATTTAAGCAACTCTTGATTAGGCACAGAGATGAGAGTAAAATGAAGATTATGTAGGTTAGTTTGATCTTAGAGTAGAATAAAAGGTCGGCACAACATCAAGGGCTGAAGGGCCTGTACTGTGTTGTATTACCCTATGCTTTATGTTCTCTGTAAGTACACCATGTAATCAAGAAGACTAATGGAATGATGAGAAGATTAGTACATAAAAGTATGAATGTTAAGTTTCAGTGAGACAGGGCATTGCTGTGACCACATTTGTGGGCAGTTTTAGTTCCTTTATTTAAAAAAAGATCGTAAGAGTATTGGAGGTTGTTCAGAGTGTTAGCTGGTCTGGAATGAACGGGTTGTCTTATGAAGACAGGTTGGACAGGTTAAGTTTTTTTTCCACTGGAGTTTAGAAGGGCTACTCGTGACTTGATTGCAGTGTATAAGAGGCTGAATGGTCTTGACAAGGTGAATGTCAAAAGGATGTTTCCTGTTATGGAGCAGTCCAGAACCAGGAGGCATTGTTTAGAAGTAGGGGTTGCCCATTCAGGACAGGATATCAGGAGATCAGGATATATTTTTTCTGAATATAGTGCAGCTTTGGAATGCTGTGTTTCAGAAGATGTTAGAAGCAAGTTCATTGAATATTTTTAAGACAGAGGTGGATAGATACTTCTTAGGTAAGGAAATCTAGGGTTGACAGGCATGTGGAATTTGAAAGGCAAACAGATCAATATGATCTTATTGAATGGTGACCAGGCTCACAGATCCAAATAGTGTACTTCAGTTCCTATTTCATAAATTCATAGCCTTGGCCTGAATGTTAACTAGCTCTTGTGAGCATGGACAACTTAGATGCCTGAGGAGTTGTAAATGCTGCTGAACATTGTGCACTGATCAGTGAACATTCTCCCTCCAGTCTAATGGTGGGTGGATGTAAGGCACTATCCTGAGAAACCTGCAGCAACATTGTGGGGCTGAGGTTATTACCTTAATCATAAGCACTTTGTTTAGTACCCTCATGACTTTGACCAGCAGAGATTTTTCACTCACTTTCCATTGATCAGTTTTGCTTGGGTTCCTTGATGGTATAGAGTCATGGTGTCAAAGAAGCATAGAAATGTACAGCACGGATCCATCCATGCAGACCAGATATCCCAACCCAATCTAGTCCCACCTGCTAGCACCTGGCCCATATCCTTCCAAACCCTTCCTATTCATATACCCATCCAGATGTCTTTTAAATGTCGCAGTTGTACTAGCCTCCACCACTTCCTCTGGCAGCTCATTCCGTACATGTACCACCTTCTGCGTGAAAAAGTTGCGTCCTAGGTCTCTTTTATATCTTTCCTCTCTCAGCCTAAACCTATGCCCTCTAGTTCTGGACTCCCCAACCCCAGGGAAAAGACTTTGTCTATTTATTGTATCCATGCCCCTCATGATTTTATAAACCTCTAAAATGTCACCCCTCAGCCTCTGACGCTCCAGGGAAAACAGTCCTAGCCTATTCAACTTCTCCCTATAGCTCAAATCCTCCAACCCTGGCAACATCCTTGTAAATCTTTTCTGAACCCTTTCAAGTTTCATGACATCTTTCCGATAGGAAGCAGACCAGAATTGCATGCAATATTCCAACAGGGGCCTAACCAATGTCCTGTACAGCCACAACGTGACTTCCTAACTCCTGTACCCAATACTCTGACCAATAAAGGAAAGCATACCAAATGCCTTCTTCACTATCCTATCTACCTGTGACTCCACTTTCATGGAGCTATGAACCTGCACTCCAAGGTCTCTTTGTTCAGCAATACTCCCTAGGATCTTACCATTAAGTGTATAAGTCCTGCTAAGATTTGCTTTCCCAAAATGCAGCACCTGACATTTATCTAAATTAAACTCCATCTGCCACTTCTCAGCACATTGGCCCATCTGATCAAGATCCTGTTATAATCTGAGGTAACCTTCTTCACTGTCCACTACACCTCCAATTTTGGTGTCATCAGCAAACTTACTATCTGTATCTCTTATACTCACATCCAAGTCATTTATATAAATGATGAAAAGTAGTGGACTCAGCACCGATCCTTGTGGCACTCAGTCAACTGCTACCTTAGCGCCAAGAGCGGTCATTCTCACCTCACCCTTTGAATTCAGCTCTTTAGTCATGTTGTTGTTATAGCTTGGCAAATGATGTTAACTGTTTCTCATAAACTTTGGTATGGACATTCCTGGGACCCTTCCCTTAGTCAAGGCTGGGATTAGATAATTTGCATACCAGACAGAACTAGTCAGTCTTTCTTGGGAGTCTCTTTAGATTGAGGATAACTTATTTCCACTCTAGTTCACTGGGTTCTGAAATTGAACTTACCAGCAATGTGTGATCTGCAAATAATGCCTAATAGTTTTGGGGCAGGTGATGCTTGGACAGTTATATAGCTGAGTTGTTTGGGAGTTTTTCTGCTCTCTCTTACACCTCTTTACCTGCCCTCCTCCTATCCATCTTATCTCTGTATGTTCCCAACAATGTCTCTTTATATGTATTTTAGTTATGAGTCAGTGGGAATGTTTGGCTTCTTCAGGGATGCTTTGAGGACATCCCCAATACATTATCTTGATGGGTGTCTCCTGCCACGACCAAGCTCCAAGCAGAACAGTTGGTTTGAGAGTCTGGTATCAAACATATGAGCCACATATCCAAACAAGCAGAGCTGATTTTAAGCAATCAGCACCTTGAAAGGGGTCATGTTAGCTTGAGAAAAGACAATGCTGTTGCACCAACTTTCTTGTCAACAGATCTGGAGGATTTTATGAAAGAACTGCTGTTGGTACATCTCCAGTGTTTTTTTTAAGTAACAGCTGTACATTGTCCAAATATGCAAATTAATGTTGCCCATTTAACCATGACCTGAGACTTGTGTTTGAGATCCTGTTGAGATCCTGATCCTCAAATATTCTTTACCTCAGTTGGCCAAATGCTGAACAGGCAGATTGGATGCAAAATAAATTTATTAAAATAAATATTTAACTGTTAATTTAATTTAATAAATACTGAATTGATAGATATTTATATAAATACATTAAAATAAAATTTGTTGTCCCATTCACTTTCATCAGGAGGAGGCTCTTGTGATATAGAAAATAGTTCACATTTTCCAGATCTTGTCATTTATCTTAATTGATGTGGGAAGTGTTGTACTAGTGGAATTGGTTTGAAAGAACCTGAGATTCTAGATGTTTAGTGAAAGCCCCATTTACTCATATGATTCAGAGAGTGAGTAAACAATGATCGGGACTTCAGTTTCTGAGTGAGCACACAGATCATCTGGACCTGGTATTCCTGGGCAGAATCCCATCCAAGTATTAGCCAGGTCAAAGTCTGCTTAACTTCCAAGATCAGACAAGGTTGGGCATTTTCAAACTAGTATGGCCATAGACCAGCATCATTTGGATACTGGGGGTCAATGACTGGCCTCATTTTACATGATTTGGGTTTTTGATTGAAGACAGCACAGGTTGACAGAATTTCCAATTGTTCTGTAGATTCTCACCAAATCTATTGATAATTTGTCAGATATGAAGTATAGTATTGCAATGAGAATACTGAAGAAAAGGATTGGTGTGATGACAGCCTTGTTTGACCTTTTGTTCAAGTCTGGGACTGGATCAAATGTATAGCTGGTGCAACCTTAACCAGTCCTAAATCATAACAGAGGCCCCCCAGGCACACATGAATCATAGAGATATACAGTAAGGAATACTGTACTCATCCAGATGCCTTTTAAATGTTGTAATTGTACCAGCCTCTACCACTTCCTCTGGCAGCTCATTGCATACACGCACTACTCTGTGTGTGAAAAAGTTGCCCCTTAGGTCCCCTTTAAATCTTTCTCCTCTCACTTTAAACCTATGCCCTGTAGTTTTGGACTCCCCCATTCCTGGGAAAGACCTTGTCTATTTACGTTATCCATGCCCCTCATGATTTTATAAACCTTTATAAGGTCACCCCTCAGTTTCTGACACTGCAGAGAAAATAGCCTCAGCCTGTTCAGCCTCTCCCTATAGCTCATTACCTCCAACCCTGGCAACATCCTTGCAAATCTTTTCTGAACTCTTTCAAGTTTCACAACATCTTTTCTACAACAGGGAGACCAAATTGCATTCAGTATTCCAATTGCGGTCTAACCAATGTCCTGTACTGCCCTAACATGACCTCCCAACTCCTATACTCAATGCACTGACCAATAAAGATAAGCATACCAAATGTCTTCTTCACTATCTTAACTACTGCGACTCCACTTTCAAGGAAAAATGAATCTCCACTCCAAAGTCGCTTTGTTCAGCAACACTCCTCAGGACTTTACCACCAAGTGTATAAGTCCTGCCCTGATTTGCCTTTCCAAAATACAACATCTCACATTTATCTAAAATAAACTGTATCTGCCACTCGTCAGCCATTGGCTCATCTGATCAAGATTCCTATTGTACTCTGAGGTAACCTTTTTCACTGTCCACTACACCTCCAATTTTGGTGTCATCTACAAACTTACTAACCATACTAAATAATCATATTTTTTGTCTTTGGCTGGCATTGAAACAACTCTGACTGGAGCAAATAAATGATTTCCTAAAACCCCTCCCATTCCCAGGATTGATTATTTTATTATAGTAAAGATTTGTTTTACAGACAAAATATAATGGGTGAGTCTTGTCTGGGTTTGGGATTTTCCAAAGCTTTTACAACCATTCCTTTAAATGTGCTATCCCTGATCTAATTGCAGGTGTACATTTATTCGTGGGAAAATCTCAAAATTAATGAACATCCAGGAATCTGTTTTTAGTGGCGTTGGTTAGGGAAAGAGTTTTGGTCAGTGCTGAGGAGACTGGGAAAATACTGTTCCTTTGCAATATAATACCCTGAGATATGTTCTGTGCACTCACCAATGTTGAGCAACACAATTAGAAGCATAGATTAGAAAATGTTGCTTGTCATCAGTTATGTTGGCAAAAGTAAAACTAGGACAGGTTTAGAAGTGAAGCTTGCATTCATTTCAACCCTCAATCCTTACTCTGCATTGTTTCTATTCAATTTACAACAGTTTTTACCAACAGTGAATTGATGAAATGGTCTCTCAAGTATAGTTATCTTTTCTGGTCATTGTGAAGCATGCTACTTAGCCTTTGACTATTCTTGTACAAATACGTTTAAAGCTACAACCTTAATGAAGGCTGGAATAAAAACAGGAAATGCTAGAAAGTGTTATTATTTAATGAAGACTTTATCACACTTTTGACAAACAACTGTTGTGAAGACCTTACGCGCAAGAAGAATAAAATCCACCCATTTCTCTTACCCCAAATTTAAAATAAATATCTTCTGGATTTAAAACTTGGTCACACTACTCTGGCAAATCTCTGAAACTAATTATATATTCCATATCAATTGCTTATCTTCTACTGGACTGAAGGACTTCGTCTTTGATCATGGTGAAGATATGGAGTTTTAGTTCAACTCAGAGCGGAATAATATTAACTCAGGAGAGGAAGAGCAGTGAAATAGAGTTTGGGCAAAAGCAAACTGGATGGCTTTTGCCTTACTGAGTTCCAGGAAGTCATTATCCCACAGTACTATATTGCCTAAATTGAAACAGCCTCTGACCTGTGGTGTGCCACAAGAATTGGTGCTGGGTCCGCTTCTGTTTGTTACTTATAAAAACAATTTGGATGGTAATATTGAAGGTATAGCTAATAACTTTGCGGATGACACCAAAATTCATTGAACAGTGTACAGTGAAGAAGGTTATCTAAGAGTACAACGCAATCTTGATCAACAGGACCAGTAGGCTAAGGAATGGCAATTGGTGTTTAATTCAGCTAAATGCGAGGTCATGCATTTTGGTAAGACAAACCAGGGCAGGACGTACAATGTTAATGGTAGGGTCTAGGGGAGTGTAGGGGCATAGTTCCTTGAAAGTGGCATCACAGGTAGACAAAGTGGTGAAGGCATTTGGCAAGCTTGCCTTCATCAGTCAGAGCATTGAGTACAGGAGTTGGGTGTCATTTTATGGCTGTACAATACATTGCTAAGGCCACTTTTGGAGTATTGTACACAACTCTGGTCACCCTGCTATATGAAGGATATTATTAAACGGGAAAGGGTGCAAAAAGATCTACAAGAATATTACCCAGACTGGCAGGTTTAATTTAAAAGGAAAGGCTGGATGAGCTGGGACATTTTTCCCTGGAGTGTGGGAGCCAATAGGAGTGACCTTACAGAGATTTATAAAATCATGAGGAGCATTCACAAGGTAAATAACCAAGGTAGGGTAGGTAAGCTAAAACCAGAGGCTTTAGGTTTAAGGTGAGTGGGCATGAAGAGCAACTTTTTCACACAGAGGATGGTGCTTATTTAGAACAAGCTGCTGGAGGATGTAGTAGAGGTTGGTATAATTACAACATTTAAAAGACATCCGGACAGGTACATGAAGAAGGGCTTATGGCCGAAACGTCGATTCTACTGTTCCTTGGATGCTGCCTGACCTGCTGCGCTTTTGCAGCAACACATTTTCAGCTCTGATCGTCAGCATCTGCAGACCTCCCTCACTTTCTCCAGGTATATGGATAGTCAAGGTTTAGAGGGATATGAGCCAATTGCAGGCAAATGGGACTAGTTCAGTTTAGGAAACCTGTCCTGCATGGGCACTTTGGGCTGAAGGGTCTGTTCCCATGTTGTGTAACACTGTGACTCTGTTAGTAAACCAACCCCGAGTCTGCGCACATGCGACGTGACGAGGCGCTCTGCGCATGTGTGGAGGTGGTTTGGGGCCTGGTGGCGCTGAGCGACGCCCGGGGACCTGGGTCTGCTCCGGGCGATATGTAAACCGTCAGTCTCCCCGTCTCTCATCGGTATGAGATCGCACATCGGACAACCGTGGATTACGGAGCTGGTGCTGAGTTATGGAACGGGAAAGAGCGAACAGCGGCCAGCGGCAGCTCAGGTTACTGAGGTAAAAAACAACCGTTTTGTGTAATTTGATGTAAGTAATTTGTGGCATGATGGTAAAACCCGCACTCCGATAATCTCACCAACTAGTAATATTGCTTTAAATGTCCTGGAGTTCTGAACATATAAAGGGAACTTTCCAGGATATTTTAAACCATGGATGCTGTACACAAAAGCCCAGAATATGATCAGCATAACACTCTGGTCCTTGAGTTCTCCACTGACTGGTGAAGGGAAGCGAGTCATGTCGTGTCCTGATGTGCATTTACACTTTGGTTTAGTTTGCACCGCCCTTGCCTTTGTAGGAAAGTTGGGACTTCAACTCCGCAGCAGGTCTTTACCACAACAATAAATGGGATTTATATAGTTTTCCTAATTCTCTGGTTCCCAAACAATTTTTCAAAGTAATCTGATTTTTAACCCTTGACCAGACACTTAACAAAAATAAGGCAATATAGCAGCATTAAGTATGTAATTTTAAAAGTTTACCAATTGACATGTAATAACAAGTTAAATATGAAAATTAGAGTTTTTCAAACAACTTGTAAAATCTGAAATGCATACATGAGTGGTGCTATATGAAAAGGAAGAAAGTGCAGCGTGAGAGTCTGAAAACATTATTATTTTATGCAGGTGCTCTTGAAGGTTTCAGTCAAGCCTTCTATATTCCCTGGTGACAAAATACTCAGTGAATCTTTCCTTTTTCCCATCATTCCTCTTCCCAGCATCCATTCTGACAAATTCAGCTGTCCCTTTCTCACAACATCCCCTCTTTCCATTCCTACCTTCCCCATTTAGAAAGCTTCTCTTTCTAAACACTCAGCCATCTCACTCACTTTGTCCTATCCACAGATACAAAGGTACACTATACTCAACAGCTCCTCTCCTTTCCTCCTTTTTAGTGTTTGAAGCAAAACTGTTATACTGGTATAAGGATTCTGTATATCGTGCAGTTGTAAAATTTGCAGCCGCCTTCCCAGCTCAGCCGTATAATCTTTTGGCGTTATATTTGTGGGCACCAAGTTGGTGCACAAACATCTTGCAACCTCGGGCCCTCAAGTAAAAGTTGTTTCTGATGTCAAAGGACACTTTTTGAGCTCATTGTCTGCTGTATGTTGTTTGGTACCCAATGGGTGAAAGGAGGTTTTGCCAGTTTCCTCTTTACTGCTATTGCTTGCTGCCTTGGAGGAGGGGGACTTTGCAATCTTAAATGTAATCTCTGTGATCCCATTGGAGGCTATCATTCTTAATTTGGGAATCCCTGCCTTGATGAAATATGTATAGGGCACTTTACAGGAGCATCATAATGTCAAAATTGATACTAAGCTAAATGAAGTTTTAGCATAGAAGAGGAGCATCTAAATGGCTATAGAGAGTGAAAGAGGGTTGAGGGGTATCCCAGAGTTTAGGACCCTGGCTGCTGAATATGGCAAGCAAGATGGATCAAATAAGAATAGGGATGCTCTGGTGGCTAAACTGTATTGAGTGTAGATATCTTAGAGGAATGTGGGACTGGATGTGATTGGGATTGGGCGGCACGGTGGCTCAGTGGTTAGCAGTGTTGCCTCACAGTGCCAGGCATTGGGTTTGATTCCAGCCTCAGGCAACTGTCTGTGTGGAGTTTGCACGTTCTCTCTGTGTCTGTGTGGGTTTCCTCCCACAGCCCAAAGATGTGCAGGTTAGGTGAATTGGCCATGCTCAATTGCCCACAGTGTTCAGGGATGTGTAGGTTAGGTGCATTGGTCAAGGGAAATGTAATAGGATAGGGCAATGGGTCTGGGAAGTATATACTCTTTGGAGGGTATGTGTGGACTTGTTGGGCCAAATGGCCTCCTTCCACACTGTAGGGATTCTATAATTCTATGAATAACTATGGATGGATTTGAAAACAAGGCTTGGAATTTTAAAATTAGATGTTGCCAGACTGGGAGCCACTGAAGGACATTTGGTGAATGGGATTTGGAGCAGATTATTGTTACCAGCAGTATTTTGAGTTCATGGTTATGGAAAGTGCAAGTTTGGAGTCTGGGAGAGCTATATGAAGAATGTTATTAAACTGGAAAGAGTGCAAAAAGATCTACAAAGATATTACCCAAACTGGCAGGTTTAAGTTAAAAAGAAACGCCGAATGAGTTGGCACATTTTTCCCTGGAGCAATGGAGCCAATAGGAGTGACCTTGTAGAGGTTTATAAAATCAGAGGAGCATTCATAAGGTAAATACCCAAGGTCTATTCTCCAGGGTAGGTAAGTCCAAAACCAGAGGGCATAGGTTTAAGGTGAGTGGGCAAAGATTTAAAAGAGACATGAGGAGCAACCTTTTCAGACAGAGGATGGTGCATGTTTAGAATAAGCTGCCGGTGGAAGTGGTAGAGGTTGGTACAATTACAACATTTAAAAACCATCTGGACAGGTACATGAATAGTAAAGGTTTAGAGGGATATGGGCCAATTGCTGGCAAATGGGACTAGTTCACTTTAGGAAACCTGTCTTGCATGGACAAGTTGGACTGAAGGGTCCTTTTCCATGCTGTGTGACACTATGACTCTATAGCTAAATCATTCGAAATAGAACTTAATCCACAAATAGCGATGGTATATAAATGGTTTCAGCATCAGATGAGCTAAGAAAGGGGTGGAGATGGGTGATATGAACACAAAAAGGACTAGGCTACTCAGCTACTTGAGCTTTTGCTGCATTTCATGGCTGATTTGATTATTCCATATTTCTGCCTATCCTTCAATAATCTTTTAACCGCTTGCTTATCTAGAATCAATGTGTGCCTTAAAATGTTTATGGTATGACCTGCTTATAGACTGTGCTTCCATCAGGTTTTTTAAGGAAAAAGAATTGAAAAGGCTCAATGCTCTGAATTTTTAAAAAAAAGTCTTCCTATCACTGTCTTAACTGGGTGACATCTCATTTTGAAATAGTGATCACAAGTTCTAGATTTTCCCACAAGAGGAAATGTTCTTTCCATTTTCACCCTGTGAAGGCCACTTGAAACGTTTCTTTCAATTAAGTCACCTTTTTTTAATCTCCAGCATGTCCAAGGCTAGCCTTTCTTAAAATAATCCACCCATTCCAGATATTAGACTTGTAAACGTTTTGAATTGGTTCCGACAATCCTTTGATTAAGGAGACCAATTCTTTACTCCAGATGGTCTCACCAATGCCCTCCATAACTGAAGCATAACCTCCTACTTTTGTATTCAATTTTCCTTTCAATAAGTTATAATATTATATTAGATTGCCTAATTACTTTTCCTACGTATATAGTATTGTTTTGTGATGCATACACTTGGACGTTCAGCTATCTTTGCATTTCCAAGTTCTACAATTGCTCAGCATTTAGCTATGATGTGCTTTTTTTCTATCTTGCCAAAATGGACAATTTCACTTTTACTACAGCTTTTGCCACTTCTGCAAGATCTTTGCCATTTTTCCCTTTCTATCCCCTTGTGTCATCTTCACAACTTACTTTCTAGTCGAACCAGTAACATTGCTTGTCACAATGGACATCTTGACATTCTACACCAGCATTGCCCATGATGACAGCATCGCTGCAATAGCCTCAGCACTCTATCAACAATTGCCAATCTCCAGGCACCATCCCACAGCTCATCTACTTCATCATTGACCACTTTGTCTTCACCTTTGACAACTAGTTCTTCATCCAGACACATGGAACAGCCATCGGGACCACATTTTCACCCCAATATGCCAACATTTTCATGCATAAGTTCAAACAAAACTTCTTTGCTGCACAGGGCCTCCAACCAACACTATACACCAGATATTTTCTTCCTCCGGACCCATGGTGAGGAGAAACTGAAGCACTACACAGTGATATCAACAACTTTGATTCCACCATCAGACTTACCGTGGACTACTCTTTGCAATCAGTCTCATTCTTAGACACACGCATCTCGATCAAGGATAGGCACCTCAATACCTCACTCTACTGCAAACCCACGAATAACCCTGTGCTGCACTCCTCGAGCTTCCACCCGATACATATTAAAACAACCATCCCCAATGGACAAGCCCTACACGTACGCAGGAGCTATTCAGATAAGGGGAAACATGACAGACACCTGAAGCTGCTGAAGGATGGCCTCATAGGAACAGGGTACGATGCTCAATTCATCGATCGCCAGTTCCAGTGGCACAGCGAGAAACCGGAATGACCTCTTCAGGAGACAGACATGGGATACAACCAATAGGATGCCCTTCTTCGTCCAGTAATTCCAGAAATAGAGAAACTACTCCATGTTCTTTGCAGTTTGCAATAAATTATCGATGAAGATGAGCATCTCGCCAAAATCTTTCCTATGCCTCCATTCTCACCTTTAAACAACTTTCAAACCTTAAACTGACCATTGTTTGCAGCAAACTGCCCAGTCTTCAGGACAACATCAACCACAATACAGTATAATCCTGTCATGGCAATCACTGCAAGACGTGTCAGAGTGTTGACGTGGATACCATGTGGGGATACCACCCACCATGTGCATGGCAGGTATTCATGTGACTCTGCCAATGTTGTCCATATCATATGCTGCAGGCAAGGATACCCTGTGGCATGGTATATTGGTGTGACCAAGCAGACTTCATGACAATGGATGAACGGACACTGCGCAATAATCGCCAGACAGGGGATCCTCCAGCGGCCAGAGACATTTGGCCTCAGATCTTCAGGTGATTGTCCTCCAAGGCGGACTTTGGGATAGAAACAACACAGTCGCTGAACAGAGGCTGATAGCCAAGTTCGGTACCCATGAGGATGGCCTCAACCTGGACCTAGAGATCATGTTCCTGTACAGGTGACTTCACTACACTAACTCACTCTCACGCACTCGCTCGCACTCACATGCACATGCACACTCTCACACACACAGACTCTTGCGCACACATGCACTCTTACGCGCGCACACACCCCCACGCTTGTACTCCTACACACACACCTTCTCTAAGGCCTATACACAGTCACACTCTCGTGCTGTCTCTCTCTCTCTCTCTCTCTCTAACTCTCTCTCTAACTCTCTCTCTCTCTAACTCTCTCTCTCTCTAACTCTCTCTCTCTCTAACTCTCTCTCTCTAACTCTCTCTCTAACTCTCTCTCTCTCTAACTCTCTCTCTCTCTAACTCTCTCTCTCTCTAACTCTCTCTCTCTCTAACTCTCTCTCTCTAACTCTCTCTCTAACTCTCTCTCTCTCTAACTCTCTCTCTCTCTAACTCTCTCTCTCTAACTCTCTCTCTAACTCTCTCTCTCTCTAACTCTCTCTCTCTCTAACTCTCTCTCTCTCTAACTCTCTCTCTCTCTAACTCTCTCTCTAACTCTCTCTCTAACTCTCTCTCTCTCTAACTCTCTCTCTCTCTCTAACTCTCTCTCTCTCTAACTATATTTATATCATCAGCAAATTTAGTAACCATATCTTTGGTCCCTTCATTCAAGTCATTTATAATAATTGTAAAAAAAGTTGTGCATTGAAGCTTGTGACATGTCACTTGTTACAACTTACAATTCCATTTATGCCTACTGTCTGTGTCTGTTAACCAGCTAATTTTTCATCCATGCCAATATGTTACCCCTACACAATGGGCTTTTATTTTCTGCATTACCCTTTGAGATTCCTTATTTAATGCGTTCTTGAAATTGTTAAGTACAATACATTGCCAGTTTCACTTTATTTGCAGCACATTTCATTTCCTCAAAGGACTCCAATAGGTTTAAGCATGACATCCCTTTCACAGAATCATGCTGAATCTGCTTGATTACCTTAAACTTTTCAAAGTGACGTTCTATAAATCTTTAATGATAGCTTCTAACATCTTCCTTATGACAATTTAGCTTACTGTTTTGTCTCCCTACCTTCTTTAAATAAAGGATTTGCACTTGATATTGTCCAGTGGCATAGAACCTTCCATGAATCTAGGGAATTTTGAAAAACTATAACCATCTCTTGTCATTTCTTTCAAGACCCTCAGATGAAGTCCATTAAAACCCAGGTACACATTAGCCGGTAGAGTCATAGTTATAGAGTCATAGAGAGGTACAGCATGAAAACAGACCCTTCAGTCCAACTCGTCCATGCTGACCAGATATCCCAAGCCAATCTAGTCCCACTTGCCAGCACTAGGCCCATCTTCCACCAAACCTTTCCTATTCATATACCCATCCTGATGCCTTTTAAATGCTGTAATTGTATAAGCCTCCACCACTTCCACTGGCAGCTTATTCCATACACGCAGTACCTTCTGTGTGAAAAAGTTGCCCCTTGGGTTCCTTTTAGATCTTTCCCCACTCACCCTGAACCTATGCCCTCTAGTTCTGTACTCTCCCACCCCAGGGAAAAGACCTTATCTATTTATCCTATCCACACCCCTCATGATTTTATAAACCTCTATAAGGTCATCCTTCAGCCTCTGATGCTCCAGGGAAAACAGCCTCTCCCTGGCAATATCCATGTAAATCTTTTCTGAACGCTTTCAAGTTTCACAACATCTTTCCGATAGGAAGGAGACCAGAATTGCACACAATATTCCAAAAGTGGCCTAACCAATGTCCTGTACAGCCACAACATGACCTCCCAACTCCCTATAGTCAATGCTCTGACCAATAAAGTAAAGCAATTTGCTAAGTAGCACTTGCCTGGTGATTGTAATTTTCTTAAGTTTCTCCCTCACTTCCATTTCCTGATTTTTTTTTTTACAACTATTTCTGGGAAGTTACTTATATTCTCCGCTGTGAAGATTGATGCAACATGTCTGTTAATTCATTTGCCATCTCCTCATATTCCATTATTAATTCCAGAGACTAATGCTTACGTTAACTATTTCTTTTTTAACAAGATAAAAATTCTTATTGTATTCTTATATTTCATCTTTTGTGCTCTAATTTTCCCTCCTTTAGTTTCTTTCCAATAATTCTTTGTTGCTTTTTATATTCTGCCTGACTGACCCGTCACATATCTTTGTGTAATTATATGTTTTTTCTTTTAAGTTTGATGCTGCTGCTTCTTACTTTTTTTAACAGCACATGGGTATTCCTGTTGGACTTTTTCTTTCTTCTTTGGAATGTACTTCCAGTGTATTTTAAAATTTTCCCTTAAATGTCTGCTAATGCATCTCTATTGACCTATCCTGTAAACAAATTTGCCAGTATTTTTAAGTTTAAAACATTAGGCTTACATTCATTTTTCTCTCTTTATCTCTGAATATAACATTCAATATGTGTATTGCTGCTGCCTATGGGCAGGGCTTCACTTTAAGGTCACTCAAACAATTCTATTTTGTTGTATAATATTAAGCCTAGTATAGATTGCTGTCTGCTTGGCTTCTGAATGTACTATTCTGTGAATATTCCTTCAACTCCACCTCTAGGCTCTCTTTGCACATCTGAATCTCCAGTCTGTATGTAAAATTGATAGGAAAAAGTGAGGACTGCAGAGCTGAAAATGTTTTGCTGGAAAAGCGCAGCAGGTCAGGCAGCATCCAAGGAGCAGGAGAATTGACGTTTCGGGCATGAGCCCTTCTTCAGGAATGGTAAAATTGATAACCCTGTGATTATCACTGTACCTTTCTGACAAGCTTTCATTATTTCTTCCTATATACTCTATCCAACTGTTTAGTTACTGTCATAGAATATGTCCACTCCCAGAATTGACTTGTCTTTATTATTTCTCAACTCTACCCAAACCATTCCTATACCCTGGTTTCTTGAACTTAGGTTATCTCTCTCTGTTGCATCAATACCATCATTAATTAACAGATGTGCTCCTCCATATATCCTCGCTTCCTGACCTTGCTAAATGACAAGTTCCCTTCAATGTTCAACTCCAAATTTATGCGTTCCTCAACCATGGCAATTTGAATATATTTATTTGTACTTGTACTGTTGGTTCATTGGGTTTGCTTCAAATGCACTATTTATTCAGATACAGAGCATTTAGTTTTATTGTTTTATTTTGTAACCTCTGACCTTTTTATTATTGTCACATGTACTGAGATACAATGAACAGTATTGATTTGCATGCTATCCAGACAAATCTTACCATATTTAAGTACATCAGGCTAATAGATTAGAATGCACAATATACTGTTACAGCTATAGAGAAGGTGCTGAGATAGATCAGCTCTAATATATGGAAGTTCATTTCATAAGTCTGATAACAGCAAGGAAGAAGCTGTTCTTGAATCTGTTGGTACATGTTTTCAAACTTATGTATCTTTTATCTGATGGAAGAGAGTACAACCAGGGTGGGAGGGATCTTTGATTATGTTGGCTGCTTTCCTAAGGAAATGGGACATATAGACGGAGTCAATGGAAGGAAGGCTGGTTTTCGTGATATACTGAGCTGCGTTCGCAACTCTCTGTAATGTTAATTTCTGTGATGTTCGTTTTGCTACATGGGAGAGAGGGGAAAGATATAAAAGAGACCTAAGGGGCAACTTTTTCATGCAAAGCGTGGTACGTGTATGGAATGAGCTGCCAGAGGAAGTGGTAGAGGCTAGTACAATTGCAATATTTAAAAGGCGTCTGGATGGGTATATGAATAGGAAGGGTTTGGAGGGACATGGGCCGGGTGCTGGCAGGTGGGACTAGATTGGGTTGGGATATCTAGTTGGCATCGACAAGTTGGACTGAAGGGTCTGTTTCCGTGCTGTATATCTCTATGCATTCATTTATCTAATTTATTTGCTTTGTCAGTTTGCATGTGGTTGAGGCAATAATTCAGACTTTATTAATTTTGAGCCTGATTCTTAATTTAGTGTCTGACTCGTCATACTAAGCAGAATCTCTTGTTGTCCTGCCTGTACTGAGAAAGTCTATATCCTTAAAACCTGTCTTTAAACATTCAGACTAAAATGTAATGATGAATTGTAGAACACGTTTACTGCACTAGACAATAGACAGGCAGGAAGACTCAGCAAAAGGGGGGAACTCAAGGAATGCAGAAGATAGGAACATTTGGGCTCACCAAGTGATAACAGGATGCTGTAAGGCAATTAAGAACATTTGTCTTAGCATCGGTGAATCTGTGTGAACAGGACACCAAGCAATAACATTCACAGCAATTCCCTTGTGAAATTAATGACAGTGTTCGATTCTGACCCTGAAACGAAACTTGATACTATCAAAAGCTTCGTAATTAACAGCCAGATGCTGTTAATTATAATGGATTCTTTTTACCCCATGCAAGCGGGGCAGACACAGAGAGAAAAAAAATCTTTGCTGTTGCAAAACCCTGACTTGAGAGTTCAAAAGAACACTAGAGAGAGAGAGAGAGAGAGACCATTTTAGTGCTGAGGCTGTTGGAGCCAATAGAAAATGAACTCTTAGTGCTTATGTGCTATGGATTGAATTTAATTGCATTTTGGGACTTTACGATGATATTGAGTAGCCATTACCGGTTACTAAATACAAACTCTGTAAAAGGTAATTTTGATGAAGCCTTACTTGTTGTTCTTGCAGACCATCTACAGACCTTACAGACTGCCCCACTGTCAATTCTGACTAATCAGATCTTGTGTCTTATTTGAATTTGAACTACAACCCTGAAAAGAAAGCATGTTTAATTCAAAAACTAATGAGTCAGTTTAAATGTAACCTTATGGTAACATCTCAGCCTCAGGTACAGAATGATTCAGTACTTAGAAAGCAGGGGTCTGCTCCTAGCTTAGAAATTATTCTAAGCCTAACATTAAAGAGATTCTGGCAAAATGTGTCAGGAAGCCATTTTATGGTCAAAGGTTTGTCCTCTTTGCTAAGAAGCCATTTTGTAAAATAATTGTATCAGACATGTGAGCTGAGCAAGGTTACCTTCTGAACTCTCTAATTAGCTCGGACTGGTACCTCTTTATGATGGGAGTTTATCTCGCTAGCAGGCGCCTAACTCTGCTGGATATGTTTTTCCCACCTCATGAATGGGAATGGCTGTAATGGGAATGAATGGCTCAGGGCTGTAAGAGTGATTAGTCAAGTGTACACAGACCTGTCAATACTTGGCCTTCAAGAAATCAGTATTTTGGTGTCTGCAAACCTAATAACTGAACCTTTCTTCCTTACAGATTATTGTCTTTCACTGTTACCTGTCTAATTAAGAACATGCAATTAAAAAAAAACTTTTGTATAAAGGAAGCCACTTTGTAAAGGAAACATCAGAGAAGCCTGCTGGGGCACTTGAAGATCTGGTACCCTACTCTCCTAGGTTATTAAAACCTAAATAGTTTAGCTTATAGGTATCAGTATTATGTTGTAAAAGTGATTCTATTGGTAAATAAAGGGGATGACTAAAATTAAACTAATCTGTCTGTAAGAGGGATTTTTATTCCAGACATCCAAAGAGTACAATCTCCGGGACGAACTAAGAGAGAAGCTTACAGGTCTGAGTCCATAAGGGATTCCCTGGGCTGTCTCAAATCTGTGCTTTAACAGTACCACAATGATTGGACCTTGTACTTTTCATTGCAAGCTACTCTCCAGCCCTGAGCAGATGTCCTGAATCCTGCAGCCAGGCAGGTAGCAAATCCTTCTAAATCTCATTCTTTGCTTCAGCGAACAGCACCAACCCTCTTCACCAAATTTTCTCCTTCTGCCAGTACAGACTTTTTTGTTGCCACCATTTGGATGGAATCCTGTGCTTAGTATTATGATATTCTCGAGATGGAAATAGACAGTCATGGTGATTGAACAGCTATGTGCTTGGAATGCAAGCATGTTCTTTCCTTTATCTCAGTTCTCTTTGAGACCTAGGTGCAACATGACTATGTTTTGAGATACTCGGAAAGAAATAGTAAAGAAAGAAATTGCATTTACATGGCATTTTTCACAACTTCAAAGTCTTAGCCACTGTCAGATGTAGTGACTGTTGGAATAAAAAGTGAGCTAAAAACCTAGCGTGTACATTCTCGGCCTCTTCAGAGCAAAGGTGTGGCAAAAGAATAGTGATTTTTGAAACTTTAATATAAAATTTGTAATGAAAGAAGTGCTCCAAAAAGGCCATATTGTTTTGCAATCAATCCCTGGGAATCTAGATTTTCAGTGTGGAGTCTTCAGTTTGCACTTTTTTTTCATACACATGATACATTTTGTGCAATTCAGTATTAAACCAATGACATAATTAACTAATTATTTCTATATCCACATCCTTCTGTTTTCAATTGTTGTCAGAACGTTCAGTTATTAGGTTTGCAGACACCAAAATACTGATTTCTTGAAGGCCAAGTATTAAATTGTGTTCAACAATCAGAAAAAGCTTCAGGAAACCGCCAATGGTTCAGATGCAAAGCTATCACTAGAGACCAAAGAATCGGATTTATAATGCAGTCCCATTTCAACTATCAGGCAATTGGAGTTATGCACATTCTTCCCCCATCTGTTGCAATTAGATTTCAACAGGCCCTAAGATTGCTGAGCAATTGATTTGGAATACAGCTATACAATCCAACTATAAATGATTTGACTGCAAGGGGGAAAGATATGGTGCTTACAGACAGTGATCAATTTTACAAAACCACAGTGCAGTAGACAATATTGTTAAAAATTTAAGTTAATGTGCTTTAGAAATGATGTTAGTGGGCAGAGCAGTCTCCAAAAAGGCCATCTTCTTTTGCAATCAATCCCTGGGAATCTAGATTTTCAGTGTGGAGTCTTCAGTTTCATAAAATGCTACAATAATTTGGATAGCAGTGAGACACATTTACTTTTCTGTTCAGTTACTTTAGTTGGGTTGATGTGGACTTCTTACTTGAGCTACAGGTACTGAAAAGGAAGACAGAAGAATACTTTATAAAATATAAATATAGTTTTTTCTTTTTCAATTCTCGTTCATTAAATGTTGACTAGTTTGCTGTAGTAAGATTCCAAGGAGGACAGCCACTGTAGTATTTCACAAAGATGCCTATTATTCATTATTCATCCTTGAGCTTTTGTCTGTTTGTTGGCTGGTATTTGATCACAGTCAATCTGATCCATGCATGTGCATTTCCAGCCTTGATCACTGAATAGTGCATTTGGTTAGGAGCCAAACGTTTCTTTGAGCCAAGTGCTGTTTTCTTGTCAGCTTCAAGAATACTAAGTGAAATGAGATTGTGGCAGTTTTGAGATGTTGTCAAGCCCTGTCATTTGTAAAGAAAGGACTCTGCTGAAGAATTGACAATTATGGCTATCTTGGAGGGTCTAGGGTGGGGAGGTGAGTGTTGTTGCTTAGTGCTCCCAATTGTTATTCCTTCCCCAATGCTCTTCCAAGATTTTTTTTTGAAAATTCTGGCTTTCTGTGTCCTGAATTTCAGTCCCTGCACCACAGAAGTTGTGTTATCAGTTGTATAAGTGCTAGATTTTGAAATATTTTCCCCTAAGTCTCTATGTACCTCGTCTCCCTTTTAAGATAATTGTTAAAACCTATCACTTTGACCAAGCCACTTGCTTTGGCCGTGAGATTTTGGTATAGGTTCCATTTTGTCAATGCAGCCTGAAAGACACAAATATTTCAAGCAAAGAAAATTAGAGCATTAAAGAAAATGACTTGGTTAAGTTTAATGAGGTATGATTGTTTTTATTTACAAAAATGTGTGAGACATCTTCTTTCCCTAATATTCGTGCTTCAAATATTAGAAACAATCTCTTTCCTTGCAGGATCAAAGTTTTGGCTTCCATAATTTAAATCTGCTTTTATGATTTATAGCACCTATTTTTGCAAGGCCTCTGTTTTCTAATAATGTGAGCTGCCTTGCATACCCTTGCCAGACTATGTGATCAGTTCTTTGTTATGGACTGGTTTGCTTGGAATGGAGTTGAGGTCCATCTCACTTATGAAGCTAATAGTTACTGGGGCAAAGAGTCAGTTCAAAAGTCTGACTTCATACCTGACTTACTATAATGGTAGTACATTTTGATGCACAATAACTGTGTACATATTTATTCTGTGTTGTTTGAAAATACACGTTACCCATATTAAAATTGACCTGAATTAATCAATTGGTTTAGTTCAAAATTTTTAATTCAACATGTCGCTGTAGACATAATGTGAAATGGAACCGGATGCTTGTGAACTGTGCATGCTGAGCTGAAGTCAACGGTCATCTGAACATCATTGAATGAACTTGTGTTTGCTTGGAATTTTGTCAAATTTTCTTTTAGTACTGAAGCATTCTATTTGTGGAACCACTGGAAGTTTTGTCATCAGCCCAATGTATGTATATTGCAGTTAAATCAGACTTTAAAAAATGTCTTCTACCTTTAATGAGTTACACTGTGTTATGCAATTGTTTTTCAATTAAATTGTGCATACTGTCATACTTCACATCAGCTCTGATGAAAAGTCATTTAGACTTGAAACGTTAACATGCTCTCTCTCCATGGATGCTAACTGATTGGTGTGATTTCCAGCATTTTTTGGGAGTTTTCAGTTCTTCTACAGTCCACAAAACTGCTTAACCATAAACTGCTTGTGAAAGAGTTACATGTAACAGATACTGCACTGAATTTCAACTTCCATCAGATGCAATGCATAATGCACTTAGCAACCAAAACCATTAAGGTCATGCATTACGAAATTGCATTATGCTAGCCAGCCAGTTGGAGTTGATGTTGATGTGCACATTAATAGCTTTTGCAGTGGCCTAGTGTCTTCAGATTATATGATTAAATAGGTGTAGTTCCTGTCTGTGTTATATAATGTGTGGTGCATTTGCTATGTCTTTTTTTATGTACAATTGATTTGGAAAGGGCAAGAATTTATGTTCCTAGTATTTATAAGCTTTTTGACGACTTGGCATTTTGGAGTATGAGAATTTTCCTTTCCTGTGTAAACTTTTGCTGGAAACATGCCTGCTGGATGGTTGGCCCTATTCAGCTGGCATTGAGATTTTGATGCTGTCTAACTTTTATAAATAAGCCGCCACCCTTAACTCATGCATGTGTTCAGAAAACTAGCAATTAGAATGTTGCCTTCATGTTGAAGTGGGACCAGAAGCTTGACTGCTGTCTTGCCATCCCTAGAGATGATGCTGTCAAGAATTATAGATATCTGTATAACTGAACAGAAAGAAGAAGCAAATATGAACTCAAAAGATCATTAGAGGTCATGGAAAATGCAATACATTTTAGGAAGTTGATGATTATAGAGTTAACGGAGTCATACAGCACTGAAACAGACCCTTTACTCCAACCAGTCCATTTTGAACGTAATCCCAACTAAACTAGTCCTACCTGCCTGCTCTTGGCCCTTATCCTTCCAAATCTTTCCTATTCATGTCCTTCTCTAAATGTCTTTTAAATGTTGTAGTTGTACCTACATTCACCATTTCCTCAGGAAGTTCATTCCACCCATGAACAACCCTCTGTGTGAAAAATTTGCCCTTCATGTCTTTTTTAAAATCTGATTCCTTAAAAATGTGCCCCCGATTTTTGAAATCCTCCATCCTAGGGAAAAGACTTCTGCTATTAACTGTACCTATATGCCTCAATATTTTATAAACTTCTATAATGTTGTTTCTGAACCACCTATCTTTCATAAATCCAAGTAATTGTGGAAAATTCAATTAGAACTATGATTGAAATTGAATTACACCTTTTATATTAATATTCCTGTCTAGGTTTAATGCACTTTACTATATACATTAATAGGCATCCTGCATTTCTCAGTCAAACATTTGAAAATTTGGTGCTAGAGTGATGATTAAGCAAGTTGTTGGAACTGTTTGTCAAGTAGAAGCTTTGTTGTGAAATTGATACCCCCAAATATCAGAATACTAACTGAAATAAGATTTAAGGACATTAATTCATTTATATGTTTCTTTACAGTTTTTGCCACTAGAGAACTGGACGAAAGAAGGTGAACATGAATCTGCTGCTGTTGTTCATATATCTGATCTCAAGCACTATATTAAGGCTGTGGTGACAAAGGAAGCCAAACATAACCTGGAGCAGTAAGTAGTTATAAATTTAAAGACTTGCATTTCTCTTGCTTCATGGAGTAATTACATAGTTACATGGTTGATGATCCTCGAAAGACCAATTCTTTTGGCATTGCCCTGCTTTGTTGATGCACAAACATCCAACAGAATGCCTATCTCTTGCTTCTGCCTGAACAAATCCTTACATGTACTGATGCACTTAAATTATTATTTAATCACATTGCCATGCATAGCACCTTTTGATTGAAGACTAACGTTCAATATCAAAAATCACAACTCAACAGTGAGGTAATCTGCCAGCAAGTAAAAGGAACTTTTTTTTTAAAAGAATTTTAAAAGTCATCGATCGTAAGCTGCTCATTGACCTCTGCCTTAATTGTTTCCTGCTTACTGCCATTTTGTGCCTTGATTTCTCCCAAAGGATTTTCTAGCCTTAAAATGGTGTTGTATAACATTTGCAATTCTCTTCATTAAATTTTGTTGAATATTTTCATTTACACTGCCTGTTATGTGTGGATAACTGTCAGTTATGCATGGTTGTCACCTGAATGTCTGGTAGAATATCTTTATTGTCCTATCACTCAACTAGGGATGATTCCACCTATTTCTAATTGCATAACTGTCAGCTGAGATGATTCTGTAATGCATGGTCAACAAGAATATCTTCACAGTACTTGCAGAGGTTTATTTGTGTTGGTAACATTATCAAAATGGCTCATTTACTTAAGTAATAGGTAATATTTTTGTTACTTATGAACAACAAACCTGTTCTTTTTGCAATTTATTTTGGCCCAAACCTTTATTCGTTTTGATTAAATACAGATATTTCATTTAAGCAATGCAGTGATGTTACCAGTCTGGAACCTAATTTTCTATTTTTATTAACTTATTGATCCATTTTAATGTGAATATTAATGATGACCTGACCACATTCAGTTTGTTAGCTTTTGGATAATCAAATGAAACAAGTGTGGCAAAACCCTAATGCACGCTAGGCTATATGGTGCTCTGTTAATTTTCCAATGTTTACAATACTTGCTGTCTTGCCTTGCACGCATAGTTCTCATTTCTTAGGTGACAGAAGAGTAGTAAACCTGTGCACTTTGTTGGAGCTAGTGCCCAGCTTTGCTTCAAGTTTCTGTTCTCATTACATCCAAGTCTGCACTTAAGTGCTACAAGTTCATTCATTTTGTATAAAGAATTGATTTGATAAATTGAAGTATTCCACTGGTAGTTGCACCTGTGTAATGCACCCTTGTATTACTACTTTGTATGAATACTTAATATGGAACATGTTTACTACTCATTCATTTTTGTTGTGAGCTTTTTTTATGTACATGTGAGAAATGTTACTGCACCCAGATGAGCAGTAACGCATTTTGATGTGTCTCAAGGATGAGATCAAAGAGCATAGAAGTGCAGCTTCTTTTCTGAAACAAATCTTTAATGTTGTCTGACTTCAGTATTTCATTATTCCTTCATATAAATTAGGACAATATAAATTCATAGAAATTGTATTTTCATTAAGATTCTTCTTTGGTACCAAAAGCTAATTGTACATATTGTTAAAAGTTTATATATCAGGTATATGCTTTCTGTTCTCCATTTTTAGGGCGGAAGAAAATTATACGTTCAGTGATATCAAAAACAAAATTGTTATTTTGAGAAAATTCAATGTTCTGCTCAGATTGGAACTGGAGTTGGTAAGTAATGAAATTAATTTGGTTAATTTTGGTTTTGACTTCGTGTAGTGGGTGGGACAGAAATCACTCTGGAAAATCATTACGGATCACTGTAAAAACCCTGTAATACTAAACACAATCAAAGCTTGGAATCAAAACATCCCCCTATGCTCCGATAGTGGGAGCATGGGGATTTCAACCGGGGTTTACAGATACCACTTTCAATCTCTGGAGATCCAGGAGTATCTCTTGTTTAGGGGATCTATTTAAAGAAGGGGTCTTTTGAACATCTGCGTCAGAAATTCGGATTACCTAATGGAGACCTCTTTCGATACTTCTAAATTCGAGATTACATACAGAAGAAGACTACGTTATTAGATAGTCTTTATAAATCAGGTAGCAAATGTAGAGTGCTATGGCCAATGGGGGTATCTTCCATCAGTACTATTTATCATTTACTACATGATGAAGTATTGGGAGATATGGACAATCTGCTTAAAACATGGGATCAGGATTTGGGACGAGAAATCTCTATAGAAACGTGAAATGACATTTGGGAAAACGCCAGAAGAATCACCATCTGCAACAGAACTCAGGCTATTCAGCTGAAGATACTTCATAGGGCCCATTAGCACCGGATCGATTGGCAAAATTTAAGGCAGGAGCATCTACAATGTGTCCCAAATGTAAAATAGAGGTGGGCACTCTTGTACATTGCCTATGGACCAGTCATAAGATCGGTAGATATTGGAATAAAGTAGCAAGTGCTCTGACAGAAATCTTAGGAAAGGAAATTAGAATGGAGCCTGTATCTCACCTTTTGGGCTTTTCGAACTTACCCTCCCTATATATGCACGGGAAGAGATTATTTTCTATTCTCTCTTTCTGTGCAAGGAAAAATATTTTGGTAAACTGGGTGGCTGAGGGCCCCCCCCCCCGGACTTTCAAATTGGCACAGAATAATCATGGAATGTATTCCCCTTGACTTCCTTACAAATATGGTGCACCGAAAGACCGAATTATTCCAAAAAATATGGCAGCCCTTCTTGAATTATATAAATACAGATATTTCGACTATCTTGACAAGGGCTTTTATTTAATTGAGATGGCGAACCTGGCTGGTCCGGGGCCCCTTGGGAGAGGAATCCTGCACGAATACGGGTTTTGTTACATTTGATGTTAATACATTCCGAGCATGTATCTCACTAAATTTCTGTGTTATCCGTCGTTTTTGTTTTTCTCTTACTTGAATAATGTAAGAGACTTAATTATACACTCTGGTTAGTTGTAGGTTAGATTAGTAGTTAGTTGAGTTTTGTTTTTCTTCTCAATATTTTTCTTTTGTTAAATTTTGGTTATACAATTAAATCTTAAATAAATAATATCAATGTTTATACTTTTTTTTAAATTTGTAAACTTGTAAAAATGTTAAATTTTCAATAAAAATATCTATATTAAAAAAAGAGAAATCGCTCTGAAAACCCACAGTCTTTCAGAATAATTAAATAAAATTTTGGCGTAGTTTTCAAATGATTGAAAAATATTGGTTGCATGCAAATCAAGATTTTGCAACAATACAAAGAGATAATGCGGAAAGACATTAAACCGTGACATTCAGGCTTCTAACTTGCATTCAAGTAGCGCATTGGAGAAAATAATAGTCTCAGAATTCTTTTGAAGTAAAAGATCTTGTGAATAGTGGGAAACATTAAAGAGAAATGAACTAAGGCACGAGAAAGCATAAACAAATGTTTGAGGATGGCAAGCAATGTTCCATCTAATTTTTTTTTTCTTCTTATGACTTCTGAGGTTCGGATGTGGCAACGGTATCTAGAACTAGAAGTCAGTACTGCAATCTGCATTGGCACGGCAATCGACGTGCGCAGAATGTTGGAGATGTACAGCTTGGAGGGAATGTTGGTGGCAAAAAAAAGGTTGCTAGATTGAAAGCAGAATGATGAAAACAACCATGGTCAAGAACAAAGTATTTGTTTATTGGGGAAAAGGAGGAGGAGATTGCGGAGTAGAATGTTAAGGGATAAGCAAGGACAAGCATCGGGAGGGAGCAGCTGGAATGAAGAAATTTGGGCAAGTTGGAGACTAAGGTGGAAGCTTAGTAATTGCGCAAATTTCACACTGAACCACTCACACTCCTGTTTCTTTCCTTTGTACCGTCACTAGCAACTGCGTGTGCTCTCTTATACCTCCTTAGTTCCTGCATGTGCCCCATCAACCTTGCTTTCACGCTCCGGTGTGCCTCATACGTCTCTGGCCCCACATGCTCTTTCCTCGCCACCCTACCGCTCTGCATAGAAACTTCCCACCTTCTGCCAAAGTTTGGTTTAGCAAATTTAGCTTGCAAGTGCATCAAGTATTTAGTTTATCAAATAGCTTATCAACCTTTTCTCTAAAAGATGTAGAGTGTAAAAGCAAAGAAGCTTTACTAGACTGAATCTTGACATGAGGCGATAGTGGGATTAACAGAAATTAAACCAAGGAACTCTATTGATAGATTATTGCATCATATGAGAAAATTATGAACGGGTAGATGCTTTGATCAAGTGTCTAAAATATGAGGCTACAGTCTCCGATTAAGCAGAGGAGAAACCTCTTCCTTCAAAAGGTCTTGAATATTTGGGTACTCTGTATCCTAGCCTTGGGGATGGTCTGCTATTAAATAATTGCAAGACTCCAATTGATAGATTCTTGGATTCGAAGAAGGTCTTGGTATTCAGGCTGATGTAAGAGGTAATAGTAGAAGCAGAAAATTAACCATGATCTTTTTGACTAGCAGAGCAGGCTCACGAAGAGACATTCGTGAAGGAAACCCAGAGTTGAAAGTAATAACTGCAAGTTTTGCCCTAAACGATGCAGAGGGAGAGCTAGGTATATGCTCGACATAACTAGACATTAGGACACTATAGCAAGCATTTGGATATTCTCAGTTATTGAGATAAGATAGTTGCCCTTGGCAAATGACAGTGGGTGTTTGGCGTGAGGTGGAGGGTTGGTGAAAGGATCAGAGGGAGTTTTTGAGAAGAGCATTTTGAGATTAACTTTATTGTTTAGAATGGTCTGAGAGTAAGAACAAGATTTGAAACTGGAAGATGTGGCCAGTTCATGAGCCAGATATGCTTGAGCCTTGAAAGCCTAGGCAGGTGCAGAGATCTTGCTAGGTATGGGATTATCTGCAGAATGATTTATGAATTTTGGCCGTGGTGAGCAAAGGCATTCAAGAATCATCAAACCTATTAAGTGTTGCAGTCTCGTGAGCGGCCTTCTGAAACTACTAGAAATACCTAATGTGATTTTTATTTTTCCCCTTCAGGAAGATTGTGAATTCTATTTAGCTGTTCATGAGTTGAAGATCCTGCCAGCAGAAACTGGTTTTTCTGATGCATGTTCATGGTATGAGGTATTCTGTGTATATATTTATTTTGATATCATATTGCAATCAGTTTTTTTTTTATTTTGTTAACTATCTGACATTTCAAAACTTTTCATATTTCAGCAACTTGGACTCTGCTGTGCAGAAGAAGTTGAGAGAATTTTGGCAGTAAGTAAAGAGTATTTCTAAAGCCTGTGAGGATTGTGTAGGAATAAATATTTAACTGAGTTAATAATCGCTGAGAGTTGAAAAGGTGCATCAATTCCATTTGCAGCTTATTTCTAGGAGGAGCCAGGGATTTGACACTGTTCTTTTGAGATTTTGAATTGTTTTGCATCCTTCTATCTTGCTACATTCCTCTCACTACCAAAATTCCTCACTGTTTCTCTCTTAACTACGTCTTTGATCAGGTTCACTCTGCTTCTTTTTGTGAAGTGATTGGAGATATTTTGCCTTTTTAACTTGCTATATGAGTGCGATTGTGTCACTGTTCTTTTGCTTTACATTCTATTTTTGCACCAGAATCACCAATGGTAGTTTGTGCTTGAATATGCTTCAATCTTATTTGATTATTGCACTTTCTGACAGTGGGAAAATCAATTGATTTTAACCTGAATCTAATTCCTGCTTATACTCCAAGCTCTCAGCCTAATTCACAAATTGTGCTATTGTCTCTTTTGATGTTGAAATTTTATTTACAAGAAAAGGTAAGAGAATTAATATAGGGGCACACCACATTTTTGCATCAGTGCTACTGAAAGTACAATTTTCCCAAATGGAAATGTCTTGGTCTCAGCTAGGTTGACTTTCCCATAGCACCAGGTTAGAGTCCAACAGGTTTAATTGGAAGCACACAAACTTTCGGAGCACCGCTCCTTCCTGAAAGGAAGGAGAGATGGATGAATGAATCTGGGAATTCTTGTATAATTATTGTGCTTCATTTACTGAATGGTATTGCTGGACTCTTGAAACAAGGTGGGGGTAACCTTGAAAAGAGGAATAATAATAATAACCAAGAGTTACTATTAATTTTCCTCAATATAACTGGACTTTTACAGATTTCAAGATCAACAAATTAGAAACAATTAGAAAATATATTTGTGATTATTGACTCATGAATTGTAAAACTTAATTTTGTAGAAACCATGTACATAACATGACAGAGCAATCAGGATCATTTTCTGGTAAGCTTCTTCTAGACTTTTTCTTCTATATGCTGCATTCCAATAACTTTTGCATTGTCTTTAATTTTGGTAAAATTTGATTTTAAAATGTGTTATGGCAATTCTAAAAGTACTGGTGTACAGTTTTAGTAACAAAACCTTTGCAATGGATCTTTAGTTTAAAGAAATTTCTGAATGTAAAGGAGACTAGTATGTTTTTGCATACATGTGTTTTAGTTTGTATTAGTGGGCACTATTTGGAATTTTTAAGTTCAGCACCTAAATATATGGATATATCTAACATTTGATGCACATTTTGAATTCTTGAAGCTAGGGAATATTGATGCTGAGCAGTGGAGCCATTCCCTTGTCAGGCACCCATTGAGTTCTTCCGAGTCATTTGTAACACACTATTAGATATCCTAATCGTATACCTCGACCTGGCCTTAGAAGAATTCCCATGACTCTACCACTGTCTTCTTTTTTTTTTCTTTTTACGCATCATCCTATGTCTTGTACAGGGGAGGGTGTCAATTAATACCAACTTAGAGGCACCTCTATGGTCTATGAGATGGTCCAACTTCATGTGCAACATAGAGTTTTATATCAGTAATATAACCCAAATCTCAAGTGAAATGCTTATATCACCACCTGAACCCACAACATAACTTGTTGGGAATGTAAGTTGGTTCAGTTAAGTCTTGTGCTCAGAGATTGAATTTGGTGCTGGGTGCAGGACCACGCTTCCTTACTGGAAATGAGGCAGATAAACTATTTCATGTATGTCTTCTACATCTTGTAGCTGATTCAGAAATTACATTGCCTGAGGCCTGTTAGAAGGATACTTGGCTATCTGCTGAGGCAGAATAAGTGCATGATGGCCTGCAAACATGATTTTGTTTTTAAAAGGTAAAACTGAGGTCATGTTTTAGATGTTGTATTGGGGTGAGGCACTCAAATAATGCCATATGATTTATTTTTTCGTATGCAGCCAACATTGTGAACAATGGAGTTTGAATCTTTTAAGGCTGCCAGATTTTTCTGAAGACTGCCACTTCTCTTTCCTCTTCTGAGGACACTAACTTGTACTGGTGTAACTTGAACCTCAGTTGAAACTAACCTTTACTAATCCCAAATGGAGAATTCAACTGCAGTGACATCACAGCCTCACTTGTTTCTGTTGTCATACACCTTCATGCCATCTGTGCATTTGACAGTTGTGTTCATTAGCATGAAAATTGTCTCCCTCACCATTGTGTGAAATTGTAGAGTTCTAACTTCTCAGATTAGATAGTTCAGAAACTAAATTGGACTCCTTTTAGTCTGTATGGTTTATTGCTCAACTCCACAGAATGATTATCCAAATGACTATCAGGACAGCTTGGCTATATCACTCTTTTGTTTAAAAAATACGGCACTTATTAAAATTTGAAGCCCAGATTGACTTACAAACCGAACATGGAGATTAACTTACAAGAGCAACAAGGACATGAACGGTTGCGTTTCACAGGTTATTAATCAAAATTGGTTTGTTGAAGATCAGTTTATAGCATGACTTTGAAATAATATTTCACAGAATTTGACATAAAGTTTGAATTTAGGGTTATCCTCGGGTTTGTAATTAAGATGCTGCTGGTTTCCCCCATTGTTGAATATTTTATCTGGCTACTTTTGTTGAAGCATTAATTTTGAGATGTAGCACAAGGTTTTATCCAAAGGTCTAATTCCCTGTGGAACAATTGGTTTATATTCTGGAGAAATTATTCTTCGCTCGGAAACAACTTTCCTGTTATGTGGTAGATTTATCGAAGAGGTCCATATGAGCAATAAGCGATTAGGCCCTTGCTTGCCACTTTTGCTGAGAGATTACCTGAGAGACTGGCAAATCATTGTTTCTTTGAATATTAATATAACTTCATGTTTAATACTGTCTTATATATAAGCTAAGTGACTTGAAAAGTTTTGCTGGAAAGTTGTGCCAGAATAAATGATTTTTAATGGGTATATTTTAGGTATCTGTCTGTCAGGTTTGATAGCAGCAGTGGAGGATGAAGATAATTCATTAAAAAGTGCAGTTGAACTCTGCCTTGATTTAACTGATAATTCAAAAGCTTCAGCATCTACATCATCCTTTTTATTACCGTCAATTAATCAAGCAACAGGATGGAAAACTTTGAGCAGAAAAGAAAAGGTACGGTACTTTCAATTGTTTTCTCGTTTATTTTCAGTTGATACGATGCATTCATTCTGCTTGACTGTAGATTGAAGATGATTGAGGTGCAGTCTGAATGCAATGGATTATAAAACTTACAGCTGGGTTCATATTCAGTCAAGATTGATGGAATGAAAATCTTTAATGTTCTGGTGACTAAAAAATGTGAAGTGAAAGCCTTGGCCACCTATTATTTTTCATCTGATGTCTATTACTTGACGTTACCATCTGTAAACATGTCAAATTCCAAGCTCACCACTACCTTTTTCAACCCCTTCACTGTCATGGATTTGAATTTTGAGATTCTGGATAGACTGAAACTGTTCTGGAGCCTCACACTGATCCCTGTTCAATTGTTTGAGTGTTTTTCAAAAAATAAATGATCTATTAGTTGTGAACTATTGTAGAGGTGTGTAAACTGGTGAGAATTACATTCACCGTTTTCAGCAGGGGACAAAATTGTGTAAAGGTTACCTTCTAGACATTGCTATTGTGAAGCAGTGGTGATCAGCATAAATGTTGTAGGAGAATATAGAGTGTCATAGTAACGTATAATACCAGGAAAACCTGGGCCTGTTGTGGTTCTGTTCACGGAGCTGTGAGTTTTTGTTGCAAACATTTCGTCCCCTTTCTAGGTGACATCCTCAGTGCTTGGGAGCCTCCTGTGAAGCGCTTCTGTGCTGATTCCTCCGGCATTTATAGTGGTTTGAATCTGCTGCTTCCGGTTGTCAGTTGCTGTCCGCTGCAGTGGCCGGTTTATAGGGTCTAGGTCGATGTGTCTGTTGATAGAATTTGTGGGTGAGTGCCATGCCTCTAGGAATTCCCTGGCTGTTCTCTGTTTGGCTTGCCCTATAATATAATGAGCAAAACCAATGTAGTGTACAAAATACCCATGCAAGGACTGCACAAAACATTACATAGGACAAACAGGAAGACAGCTAACAACCCGCATCCATGAACACCAACAAGCCACGAAACAACACGACCAGCTATCCTTAGTAGCCATACACTCAGACGACAAACAACATGAGTTCGATTGGGACAACACCACTATTATAGGGCAAGCCAAACAGAGAACAGCCAGGGAATTCCTAGAGGCATGGCACTCATCCACAAATTCTATCAACAGACACATCGACCTAGACCCTATATACCGGCCACTGCAGCGGACAGCAACTGACAACCGGAAGCGGCAGATTCAAACCGCTATAAATGCCGGAGGAATCGGCACAGAAGCGCTTCACAGGAGGCTCCCAAGCACTGAGGATGTCACCTAGAAAGGGGACGAAACGTTTGCAAAAAAACTCCCAGCTCGGCGAACAGAACCACAACAACGAGCACCCGAGCTACAAATCTTCTCACAAACTTTGAAAACCTTGGCCTTTTTTGTACCTATAGCCTATTTGACCTCAGCTGAAGAAACATTCTCCTCCTTGTTGGACATAACTTGGAAGAAGCTCTGATAGGAGGGGAAACTTCAATGCCTGTCACCAAATGTGAATTGGGAGCTCCATTACTGACTGAACTGGCAGAATGTTGAGTGCGCTACCACCCTGTTAAGTGGGATCAATTCAAAGGACATGTAACAGCTCAAACTGAAAATCTGTGAGATTCCATGGGTCATCAGTAGTAGGATTGCGTTCAGCCAGAGTCGAAGACAGAAGTATCCCTCCATGTGCCACTACTATCAAGCATGATCTTTGAATGACAAGTGAATACATTGAGTCAACCTCTGAGATCCACATCTGTAAGGAGAACATTGACTGGTGCAGCTGTTCAATATCATGGCAGAGCTAAGTGGCAGACTTCCATCTCTAATGTAGGACTCCAACTTGTGTACACTCCTGCAAGCACGAGAGCTGTATGAGCCACTTGGGAGGAACTTAAAGATACCACGCTGCAAACAGAGGACCTCTGGCTTCTGTAACTCTGTCTTCAGGATGACTATAAGTCAAAATTTCATGCCCTGTGTATTGTAAAATTTGTTAGTGGTTATATAATTTGGCATATTTATTAGAGATTAATTGGAGTTTTATTTGCATAGCTTCCATTGTCCTTGATTAACCCAAATATTTCTAAGTGAATATTTGTTTTATGTTTTAGTTCCAGCAGCTTATCATTTCCTGATATTAGGCGATTTGCTTTTTTGATGATATTGCCTGGTAGCCCTCAATATCTTGCTCAAGCAGACATTTTCTTGCCTGGGCAATGTGTTGGCTGACTTAGCATAACAGGAATCAAATCTGTGACCTCATAATTGCCTTATCTCAGTATCATATAGTTTAACCATTTGTCTTGGGAATTTCAAGATGTAGATCATTGTAATTGTGCAAACTCACCTGCTCATTTATGCCATAAACCTAATTACTACTTTCCCCTAAAAACTTGGCATGATCCATTTGGGAATGTCTAACTTGTTATCATTTCCTGTTGCTTGTTTCAGTGGGGTTTATGCCAGTTGTTAATATAATTGGCTCAGTAGTCAATGATCACAATCTCATCTGGTTGAATCACTTTGCTTAAGGTTGGTTTGAAATTATACTGGGAGGAAAATGTGTTTTTTGAATTTGATGCTTTTGGCATAGGCACCTTTTATAAAAGTAGCTGTACGTTTGCATTATTTTCAGGTTACAAGTAGGTGAGTTGACAGTTCAAACATCATCAACTCTTGTGATATTGTTTGTGCCTCCGGGCCAGAAGCCCAGATTCAAATCACAATTACCAAACATATTATAAGGTATCTGAATATGCTAATCAAAAATAATTTTAGACATGAAAGAAACCAGAATGTCAAAAGTTGTTTTGATAGTTTCGTATAAGTGTTGTAATTTTTCCCAATCAATTTTGTGAAAATTCTTCATTTCTAGGAAGAATGATGTTTGATATTATATGAAGAATAATGTTCTGAGATTGAAGCGATGATGTCTATGTAGTCATTTATGTTGAGTTGTTTTTATCTCCAACAGAGCAAAAAAGATACCTTCACTATTCCCTATGCTATGCTTATGATTTCATCTAAACAAGAGGAAGCCTTAAATAATATAAAAGGTAATTAAGTTTTGTAGCACCAATAATTTATTCAGTGGGAAATATACATTTAACAAGATTTTATTGATTGGTTTTTTGTTATTTTCTTTTTAAATGTATAGCTTGCTGTGTTTACCTCCATTGGTGAGCTTTGACTGTCAGTAAAATGAGGTTGTCAACAATCACAATTCTTTCAGTAAGAATGGCTTACAAATCACCTAATGAAAATCTGAAGAAATCTCTACTGATCTGCTGGTTCTTGAAGAATGCTGAGCTTCTTGAATGTTGTTGCAGCTGTAAAATAACAGGCAACAGGAATTTGATACAAACTGCACATCTTGCATCTTGTAGATTGTGAGCTACTTTGGGAAATCAGTAGATGACTTATGTGATGTATCAGTTTAGTGTCAAGAGAAAATTGTCTCTTGTTTGAGATGGTCTTTGCCAGGTAGTTGTGTGGTTTGATATTTCTTGCCGCTTATCAACCCAAGTTTGATTGTCCAGGTCTAGTTGCATGTGAACACTGACTTAACATTTGAAGAGTAGCAAAAGCCACTGAACATTTCTTCTTTAAAAGCATTCCCAATCTGATCTTAAGTATCAAAAAATTGTAACTAAATAAAGCAGCTGAAGATGGTAGACATTACCTGAAGCCACTACCCTATGGAAGTCCTGCAATGTTTCAGACTGAAGTGAAGGGTATATAATAACCAGCCATTTTAAGTTTTGGTTTGGTATAAATCAGTCAGTGGTGAGTTTTCATCTTATTCCATTTGCTTACATTTTGCTAGTATTTTTTAATGCTGCCTTGATGTTAAATGCAGTTACACTCACTCCAACTTACTTGGATCAAGGCTGAAATGAGACTTTTAGCTGAGTGGCCTTGGCAGAGTCCAAACTGCATTAGTTAGCAGGTTAATGTTGAGTGAGCGCTGCTTGACAGCACTGTCAACTATGCCTTCCATCACTTTGATTTATCATGGATTGATGTGGCAGTAATTGATTGGACTAGATTTATCCTGGTTCTTGTTGGCAGGAAATAGCTCGCCAATTCCCACATTGTTTCATACACATATCGGCTGTAGCTGTGCTGGAACAGCCTGGCTAGGGGCATAGTTAATTTCAGTATTATAACCAGGGTGTTGTCAAGGCCCAAAGCTTTTGTGGTATCCATTGCCTTTACTCATTTCTCTGTCTAACCCAGAAATCAAATTAATTAGTTGTAAACTGTTGGGAAAACTAATCTGCTTGCATTTTTATCATTTAGAATGGAAGGATGATTTTGAATGCACTGAAGATGCAGATTCTGAGATGGAGCAAAATGACAGCACAGATGTACTCTTACATAATGAAGGTCTGTTTTCATATAAAGGGGACAGAACCTTTTGGAAGTCACGTATTAAGCGCAGTGGCATTTTAAAAGCAAATTTTAAACAGCAGTAAATGGAATTTGGCAACTTAGAGAACCAATATCTAACGACTAACCACTGATATGGGAAAGCAAACCTGTATAGAGGTTGGGGGTGAAATGAAATGTTTTATTTTTTTCTTCTGCATATATACAGTAGCTTTAACAAATTAACCTCACTCAACTCTTAAAAGAAGGTCACTATCCTAATCTTCCTCAACCCATAGTTTCCTAATTTAAAGTAAGTAGTTAATCAAAGTCTTTGAAAGTTTCAGATTGTCTACTTAGGATTTTAAAATTGGAAGCACAAAGCATATTGTTCTAGTCCTCAGACATCAGTCTAGAAACGTAACAGGCAGGCCCAGACTCCTGATCATTATCACAAGATTGTGGTTTAAATACTTTATATCTAAGCACTGAGTGAGGTTTTATAGTCCAGACCAGACTCCCTCAAAATATTTTAAGAAGGTAGTCTAGATCCTAACTTATCAGTTTACATTTACCTTTAAAATAATGTGTTCCAGATGCAATTTGACTGGTCTATCTACTTGACATTAAGCAAAACACAATTTGTTCAAACACTATAATTGAAATACAACAAAAGAAAGAAGAACTTAGAATAATTTAACTCTATTGGAAAACTTACCAGAATAATAGATACAGTAATTTTTCCTAATTAAATGTTCCAATAGGTAATATTCCATAAACACACCTTTTGACAAAAAGTCAAATTCAAAAAACAGATTTTGTCTCACATGCAATCCTGTAACCTAAGAAGAGAACCCCCAGCTGTAATCAAGAGAGTGGAAAATAGTTTTTAATTCTTCAAGCCCACAACAGCAACTGCTGAAAATTAACTAAAAATTCTTGATCTGAAAGAACTTGACCACACCCATTCAGGCTGTTTCTATTGTGCCAACTTTTTTTTTAAAAAAGTCCAAAGCCTCACTATTGTTTATCTTCTCATAGACTGCTTGTGACCTGTCCCCCAATCCCTGTCTGGAAGAAACCAAGACAAAACATGCCACAGCATCATCACCTCGAGAGCATGATGTCTTCAATAGGAATTCATGGTTAAAAATGCTGCAACACTTGCTAACTCAATGAATGAGGCTTGCTTGCTTGGATGGGTATGATGAGGCATTTGTGGAGCTGTACTCCAATAATGGGGTCGGTTAGTTCACTTAGCTGGATGGCTGGTTTACAATATGCAGTGATACCAGCAGCATTGGCTCAATTCCCATACTTTCATTACAATGAAGGACAGTCCTTCTCAACCTCTCCACATGCTAAACCCTCAGGTTAAACTAACATCACTCTTATTAGAGAGTAGCTCTCTGGCAACTTAATCTTCTTTTACTCCAGTGTGGATCAGTATCTTTTAAGGGGCATAGAGAATATTGAAAAGAAAGGAAAGAGGGAATAAATCAGCATTAATACTGTCTTAACATATTTTTAAGAAATGTAATAAAACAGCTAAGTAGAGTTTGGTGTTATGTGTTATAGAGGGACAGGACCCTGCACCTTCACAGAATCCTTGGAATGCAGTGTCGCCTTTGTGTCTTGGTGGAATTCCATCTTCAGAGGGTGAGTTATATTCTTGCATTGAAGCTGTCTGTGGAGTTGTGCACATTCTCCCTGTGTCTGCGTGGGTTTTCACCAGGTCCTCCGGTTTCTTCTTACAGTCCAAAGATGCAGGTTAAGTGGATTGGTATGCTAAATTGCCCTGTAGCATCCCAGGCGATATGGATTAGGTATTCTGGTCATGGTTAATGCGTGACTATGAGACTGGGGTGGGCAAGCGGGTCTGGGTGGGATGTTGTTTGGATGGTTGGTGCACTTGATGAGCCGAATGGCCTTTATCTGCAATGTAGGGATTTTGAGTCTAAATTTCCAAACAGAATAACTTGAGAATTAAGGGCTCAATGTCAATGTTAATTGAAGTGATCAATTACCTAGCTGGTTATTTGATAGTGAATGTTGTAGAGCCAGTATCTGAAGTCTGACTAGTTTATAATTTCTTGTGCTGAACAATGAATCTTTGACTTATTTGGAAATAGTCTGCAGCAAGATCTGTTTAGATGGGTTAGCTTTATTTGTAAATATTAATCCTGTTATGTTTCTACTTCTAGATTCAACTTAGGGGAGCAAGGTATGGTCAGTGTTGTGGAAACAGAGTTAAATTGCACCCTATTGTCTGGGATGTTTATCTTTGCAAAGTGCTTTAGGTAAATTGTTAATTATGAATGGACTAGAAATTAAGCAAAATGGTGTGCAAAGAAAAATGTAGACATTTGGACGATTTTGAATAATTAATAGTTGAAAAAAAACAGTGTTTAGAATTTGAAAAACATCTATAAGATAGCAAATCGTGAGAAGATAGGAGAGAATGGATTTCTACCTTTTGAACGTACTTTCATATTCAAGTTAGCCTCTTACATTGTAATCCAAAATTTTGGTCTCAGCTTCTTGGATTTGACACAAATACATATGGTATCATTTTTCTTGTTTCTGGGATTCTTCTGTGCATTGATCAGTTAAATTTGCCAGTTAAATATGACAACTGTTACTACATTTCAAAAATAATTCTTCAGCTGTGAAATACTTTGAGTGTGCAAAGTGATAAATAATTTTTTTTTATTATTGCCTGGACCTATTGTAATCTGTGTCCTGTGAAATTAGCTAATGCATGTGGAGTGGAGTGTAGAAGTTGCAATACTTATGTTTTTGTATTTAGAGAAGTTGAGGGGTGTGGTTTCCCATTTGGATTAATATAAAGTGACCTGTGTGGAAGGATGATTTTAGGCGAAGAAAGTGAATTTGGAAAATCGGATGTGTGAAGAACAAAGAAGGAAATACTTAGTTGTTTCCTGGCCTGTTAGTTGATCCTTCAGATTTTTTAGAGCATGACTGTTTCTATCCCCATATTTTATAATGGTTTCTTTGACAGCTGGTGGGGTTAATATGGTTTCATTTAATTAAATGATCTTTCCACCGCTTAATTTGTAATATAATTAAGCTTAGTTATGTACAGATGAATAAACATTACTAAAGTGCTTATGAATTAGAAATTACATTCATCAATTTCCTGGGGCATTGCACATGGGAGTCAATCTCACCTGTAATTCTCAAGGGATCTGGGATCAATGGATGGAAGAAAGTGTATCAAGTACAATTTAATTCCCATTTTTAAATTATAAATTCTGTTAATGTATTTTGTTATAAGTTATTTTGTCAATATTTTAATAGTGGAAATCACATCTGTATGCAAACTTGTTCTACTTTAATTGCAGCCCCCATTTCCCTACAAATTAATATTTCAATAATAAGTGTGCCCTTCTTGAGTTTGTATTGAAGATGTTGATTGGGAATTTGTGTTGGTGGAAGGACTAACGGAGTAGCATAATTAATATGTAGCATTTTTGTTTTATTACAGAAACTTATGTTTCGTGTGTTTCAGAAACGTTTGAGAAGCATGTTGATAAATGTGGTGGTTGTCTTTCTTCCACATGTTGTGATACTCCTGGCTGCAGCAGGCAAGCCATTAAGCTTCAGCTTCCAGACAACAACACACAAGATCTAGAGGAATCATTAGAGTTGTACACAGATGGGTCTCAGCAAGAGCGGTCACATTCAGAAATGTGTGCTGGAAGCCCCTTGCACACACTAACCATACGGACAGACAGTGGAAAAACCATAACACATGTGGCAGAGCCTGACGAGATACCTGCTAAATCTGAAGACAACAAAGAGAAATGTCTCAACCACAGCATGACTGCCTGCAACCGCATGTTTAAAAATATATCCCCTTTATCGGTTGCAGCTGACAATTGTAACAAGTTGAATTGTGTGGGCTTGTTCAAAAGCATTGCCCCACTGACATCAACAGCAGGAGGAAGTCATGCAAATCTAAATGGTAGCCCAGGTAAACAGGTGCTGAATTACACAACAGCAGCTAGAAACATTGTGCTGGAAGCCAGCGAACGGCGGTTTGATGGTGAAAATGAAGAACTATATGAAATTCATAGAGGTGTCAAAAGGAAACGGCAATTTACAGATTTTGATCATGAACCACACAGAAACAAAGTTGACCGGAGCACTTTGTTGAGGTGTACAACTGTAAATGGGGGCCAGAACTCATGTAATGTCAGTAGTGATGGAACTTTGATTGGAACAGATCATTTTAAAGAAATAACCAATGACGTTTGTCAGATGGATGCCATTGCTACATGTAAAGAGTCTTGCAGAAGGCAAGAAGGTAGTAGGGGTACAACTTTGAAAAGTACTGATTTGAGAAATTCATCAGAAAACAACATGATGGTATCAAGAAAGTATAATAAACTTAATTTTGTATCGGAGAAACCACCTCAACAAGTCCCAGATTGTAGAAGATCAGCGTCCTCAGAAATTCCTATTGCGCAGCCCACAGAAGATGTTGCTGCCAGTATTAATCATGTGCTTTCTCACAATGCTAAGCAGGACAAAGGTAAATCTCTGGTAAGTTATCTAACAAGCAGTAACTTGAAGAAAACAACCTGAGTCTGTCCAGCTTCCCTTCAGATCTAACGTGCTGCAATCCTGGCAACATCCTGGTAAATGTCCTTTGAACCTTTCCAATCCAATCACACCCCTCCTAAAGAGTGGTAACCACAACTGTTCACAATGCTTCAGCTATGGCCTAACCAAAGTTTTGTGTAGCTGCAACATAACTCCCCTGCTCTTCTAATGTGTCATGACTATTAAAGGCATGTGTCCCATATGCTTTCTTAGCCATCCTATTAACCTGTCCTGCCACCTTCAGGAATGAGTGGTCAAGCATCCCAAGATCCTCTATTCCCCTGAGGTTTACAGAGTCTTGCCTTTTATTAAGCACTCCCTTGACTTGTTTCTTCCAAAGTGTAACACCTTGCATTTATCAGGGTTGAATTCCGTCTATCCATCTGACCAATCCATTTATATTTTCCTGTATCCAAACACCTTCCTTCTCACTGTCAACCACCTGGCCAATCTTTGTGTCATCTGCAAACTTGCATATCATCCCTCCTATATTGATACTTGTATCATTTATATATCATGAACAATAAAGAACCTAACACTGATCCCTGTGGCCAGTCACTGGACACCAGCCTCCAGTCACACAAACCCCTTTACCTCCTACAGGAACGTTGGATGCATCTCATCCGACATGGGATTTATCCAATGCTGTGCTAAAACCTCTGTTACTACTTCTCTCCTTATGTCAAATGCGTCAAGAACCATTCAGATCCTCTCCAAAGATTTTGTACCTAAACCCTCCTCTCAAGTAAAGACAGAAGTGAAGTACCCTATAGCCCTATCAATGTCCTTCAGCTCCTTTGGTGTTTAATTTCTCTACTAGTTCTCTGGTTATGCTCCTTCCCCTTAATAGACATGTAGAATGTACTGGGGTTATCACTAATTTCAGCTGCCATTGTTTTTTCACATTTCCTCTCTTCTCTCAAAATTGTGTTTTAAGTTCTCCCCTGCACTTTCTGTACTTGCTAAAGCCTCTATTGATTTGCTGCCTTTGCATGTGCTTCCTGCTTAGCCAGACCTGAATATCCCAAGAAATCTAGTGTTCTCTGGGCTTGTTCCTTTTTGGGTGACATGTAGGAGCAAATGTTGAGCCTGCACTCTTTCCATTTCCTTTTTGAATACCCCTGTGTTCTGTTGTGGATTTTCCTGTAAGTAACTGTTCTGAGTCTACTTTGTCCATTCTACTTAGTTTCTTTTTCGCTTGCTTATTTCATTGTTTAGTTCTGTTCTTTTCATTATCGCAAAGTTTATCACTTGGATGAGTATACTTTTGATTGAGACTTTGTAAATCCAGCAACATACTTTAGGAGCTTCTGTAAACTTACAGGTTTCTCATGAGTCATAAATACCTTTGTATAATCTTTGCAGAGACATCCTGATGGAAGCCAATTTTTGTACACCTATCCAGAACCCACTCACGAGTTAATCTCTCAGGTGAACTCTGTAAGGTTTGTATTCTGCATAAATATAGTTTGGTTCTTGAAAATTATCTCACATTTCCATCTGTGCTCCCACTTAGTGAATCCAACTCTTATATCATTAGAAATCCTTGGTTAATCCACTTACAACCAACAATTTCCCTTTCCTCTATTACAGTACCACAGAAGATGATGAACTCTGTTCTTAGTAGGAATGCCAGTAGGAATGCAGGTTGAGAATGGTCCTGTTTTCCCTCTCTTGCATCACACATAATTGCCGAGATGTTTACTTATGAAATAAGATTTTTGTAGTGCTTTTCAGTGTAGGGAAATACTTGACAGGAGAAAGTGAGGTCTGCAGATGCTGGAGATCAGAGCTGAAAATGTGTTGCTGGAAAAGCACAGCAGGTCAGGCAGCATCCAAGGAACAGGAGATTCGACGTTTTGGGCATAAGCCCTTCTTCAGGAAGGAATTGTTTGGGGTTGGAGCGGAGGGAGTGGAGGGCTGCATGTTCCAAGGGTGAGAGGTTGGAGTGGGTGAGAGGGGTGGATAGGTTGAGGCGGTTAATGTTGCGGCGGCAGTTGGCTATAAAGAGATCGAGGGCGGGTAAGAGGCCAGCACGGGGCATCCAGGAGGATGGGGTGTGTTGGAGGCGGGAGAAGGGGTCGTCGGAGGGTGGGCGAGAATCTTGATTGAAGAAGTAGGCACGGAGGCGAAAGTGGCGGAAGAATTGTTCAATGTCTCGCCGCATGTTGAACTCGTTAATCCGAGAGTGTAGGAGAATGAAGGTGAGGCCTCTGCTGAGGACTGATCTTTCATCCTCAGAGAAGGGGAGGTCTGGATGGGAGCTAGGACCTGCTGTGGGGCTGGAGCAGGGAGTGGGGGCAGGGATTGGTGTGGGGGCGGGCTTAGGCGTGGTGTCGGAGATCGGCATGGTGATGGAGACACATGAGGCGTTGTGGTCGTGCAGGTTAGTGATGTCACTGAGGGTGGAAGTGACTGCGGCGACAGCAACCCAAGGGGTGGAAGTGGCTGTGGCGACGAAAGAAACCCTGTTATTCCCGATAGCCGCGGGGGTCACGAATCAGTCGGCGTTGGTCTTCCTGGCGATTGTGGAGGCGGTTGTCTGGGCGGCGATCACGGAGGCTGCGAGGTCAGTGGGGGCGGAAGTGACGTCATGGTCGGCGGCGGCGGTTGTTGCCGCGGGCGTTGTAGCGGCCCGTGGTTAATGGCGCCAGACTGATTTCGGAGGCTGATGGAAGATTCTGGAACAGTTGAGGAACCCAGAGTGTGGGGGTAAGTACATGAAAGTTTTTGGTACTTACTGTCTTTAATTTCTGATATGGCTAGGAAGAACTGTTTGTTTAGTGTATGGATTCTTCTGTGGATGAAGAACAGTAGAGGTCCTTTGTAAGTCTGTGAGAGTGTTGTCCTGAGCTGGGGTAGGGCTAATTGCAGGGAATGTAGGTAGCGACGCATGGCTGCAAATGTGGAGCGGGGGATCTGGAGGGAGGTCTGTTGCTGGAGGCTTCGGATTTGTTGTAGGTACTGGTTGTCCTAGTTGGGTCCAAATTTTGTTGGTCGGAATGTAGTCTGTAGTCCGGAGTCCGTGCGGGATCAGTCGGTTCCGTAGGCAGGTGCTGAGGAAGGAGGTGTGGCTGTGGTAGCGAGTCTGTTTGAGAACGTGGCTGAAGAGCAGGAAGAGCATTCCTTTCTGAAGAAGGGCTTATGCCCGAAACGTCGAATCTCCTGTTCATTGGATGCTGCCTGACTTGCTGTGCTTTTCCAGCAACACATTTTCAGCAGGAAATACTTGACAGCCTTGTTGGATCATTGTTGGGAAGGTGAAAGCTTGATTAATTTAGGATGCCTTGATAAGGCTTTTGAAAGCAAGGGGGGAGGTGATAAGATGGACAAAGTTCCAAAGAGTTGGGAAAATAATTTTCTGTAAAATAAACTACTAACTATGATCGGGAAAGTAAGGAGTAAATTAGTGCTGGAGAAGCAGAGGATTTATGAAGCTGTGTGAAATTGGAGTATATCAGAGTGAATTGAGCTCTCGGAGATATTTGAAATTGATTTTAAAATTGAGTTTTAGGGGTTTGGGTAATCAATAGAGCTTGATGAGGTGTAGATGAGAATGTGGACTGCTAGATTCTACATTAAGAGCCAGTGTCAAGAGAATTAGAGAAATCAATTTACCATATGAAGAAGAATGGATTAGGATTGAGGCAGGACTGGAAGAGTGGTTGGAACAGAAATGTGCCAAGGGTTCAAAGATGGAAGCAGTCATTGTTTAACAGAGTTGTGGGTCGAGCAGTTCGCCAAAATTTCATACCTCATTGTAAGCCTGAGATGAAACACTGGGAAGATTTGATGGAGTGAAAGTTTATTTGGGAGTCAAGAGTGGTGTTGGTCTTGTCTTCAAGGATGTTTAATGAGGGTGGCATTAGTCTTGAAATACAATGCAGGAAATAACAGATTTGAGCCTTGTATGATTCGTGTAGATTTGGAACAGCCTCCATATTGCTACTGAAACAGAGTATATCAATGATTAGAATAGAGGCCCTGAGTGCTCAAGAGATTGCAAGTGAGCAGGAAGAGATGCTTTTGGATGGAACTTCTAAAAATATTTGTTCATTGGATAATGGCATTGCTGTCTATTATCCTGTAATGGAGAAAGAAAGGGTGGACGATGGGACTGTCAAAGAAGATGAGGCAAAAAAGTGAGCTGCTGTTTCTCTGGGTATTTGGTTAGCACTCTTAGCAAGGAAGTGGCATATATAGGAAAAATGGCGATGATGTTTCACAACTTTAGAAGGGAATGCAGTAGTGGAGCAGCAGTTGGAATGAGTAATGAGAGAATTAGAATTTGTTTTTAGACTATTGAAAGTTTGGAAAATCATAAGCACCACACTGATAGATAGGTGATGGTTTCAGTGCTCGTCAGTGATCTCCGTGGGTTGTTAGGTAAACTAAATGATGGAACCGTGGAATAATGAGCTAGGGACTATGGTAAGTAGTTGCAGCCTTGATTTTATCCCCATTTGCAGTTTTGTTGTCATAATGGAAAATGCATGAAGAAGAATTCTGAGAAGGTGGCAAAGAGGAACTTGGAATTATTTCTCTTTCCATGATGAGCTTTAGTAGTTTTTGCTTACTGTTTGTTACATTTCTAAATCATTGAATTAATTCCAAACGTACTTATGTTATTTTAAAACTTGTGTATTGTTACTAATGGTTTTGTCGAGGATCTGAATTACAAATAAGTCATTGCCTGAGTGGAAAATAAATCATGATTTATTAATAAAGATTATTTCAGTTGTATAAAACTTGAGTTTTGCTCTTACTTTGCTGGGTGTGGAATCCCAGTGTGGAATGAAGCCATTTGGCTCATTGAATCTGCACTGACCCTCCAAAAAGCATCCCACCTAGACCTAGCCCCCATCATATTTCTGTAATCCTGCATTAATCATAGCTAATCCACCTAGCCTACACATCCCTGGAAACTAAGTGCAATTTAGCATGGCCAATCCACTGAACCTGCACATCTTTGAAATGTGGGGCAAAACCGGAGCACCCCGCAGAAACCCACGCAGACACACGGAGAATGTGCGAACTCTACATAGATAGCTGGAATTGAGCCCAGGTCCCTGGCGCTGTGCGGCAGCAGTGCTAACCACTGAGTCACCCCAGAAACTGCTGACAGTTTTCTTGTACACTGATTTAATTTCACAATATCTGATTTTTTTTTCCCTCCAGGGTTCCCTGTGAGTTGCTGAAATGGGCTGTTTCATATCTTACTGAACCAAGTTTGACACACAACTAACTGCTGTTCCTGTCTGGCATGTAATCGGTCATTTATTTTGTCGCGACTTGAGTTAATGAAATTACATTTCCCCTATGTTTTAATGTTGATCCATGTTATTTATTTATATCAGTCCTGAATACCATTGCCTCGGGTAAAAATAAATTGACACACACCAAAAATAGGGATGCTAGTGTAACACTGCATGCCTGGGCTGCTTTTTGGCACCATTTAGCTGTTGACTCAGCAGAACCATGGCCTGAAACAAGTATCTGTCCATGCATCATCTCTGGCTGGAAAGATGTACAGCCCTGGAAGATAAAGAAATTGGACCAAAATGAAGGAGTTCATGCCCTCAATTAACATGAAGATTAATTTCTGTGGTGAGTTTTGGAGAAGACTAATGATTAGCCTTGTATTGAAGGTTATATAATTGTAATAGATAACAATTATAACTAAATACTGTCCTGAATTGTTCAGTGGTGTAATTTTGGTTTGTGTGTATGACATTCATATCAAAATCCTTTTACAGTGTTTTTAGAAAATAAAAATGCTCAATATTTAATTTTCTTGAATTTTTGGATGACTGAATTGCTATCAAATAACATGTATCTATCAAGATGTAATGTGCATTTGTTCAAACTTTGCTCTAACATTGAACCCTAAGTTTGCTATGATAACTCCATAACTATTGGTTTGTTCCATCATTTCATCACTTCCACCTTCCAGTTTCTTAATCTCAGCAAAACCTTCAGTGACTTGTATCCTGATCATTCCCTTGTAGGACATTTTCACTCCTTGCTCAAGCCCAAGAGATTTAAACTATACGTCTATTACTAAAACAGGCCGTAATACATCAGATTCTTCTACTAAACTACTCATTACTCTAGGATTATCCAGAAAGGGAAAAAAAACCTTTTTCCACTATGGTCAGTTCTTGAAACCATTTCCTTCACTTAAACCTACCCTCAAAGACAAGTAATTCTGGGCTATTTTGTTGCCACAGTGGAGACCTTCCATTCAGCTCCTTATGCTTCTGCTTTTTCATGTTACCTACAAATCACACCTGAGGTCTCTACCGTATTCTTCAATGTCTGCAGTACCTACCCTGATAGTCTCTCAACTTCTCACCCATGATATCTGTCTTCTACTTGCTGTTAATGTCCTGATTGTCAAATTCCTCTTATTGGCCTCTATATTGGTTAAGATTATAAAACTGCAGTAACTTTATTTAAGTGGCACCTGTAACATCATGCTTTAGAGGAGTATTTCTGAACAAAACTTGACACTGAGGGACATGTGGACAGAAAATGGTAGGTTTTAAGAATCATCAAGGAAAGAGAGCTTGATAGAAAGTCAGGGAGATTTAGGGACAAAATTCAAGTTGTTAAGGGGTTAGTCGCTTGAAATCATGATTAGCAATTGTGACGTGATTAAAATAAAAGATGTTTAAGTGTCCAGAATTGGAGAAATGCAGAAATCTCAGTTGATGAAGGCTATAGGAGGTTGCATAGATGGTGAAGGAGTGGGTTCATGGAGGGATTCAGACACAGGCATGAGAATTTCAACAAAGTGTCGCTGTACAGATGTCACATTTAGCTCATGTAAACAGAAATGGATGGGTGAATGTGGCTTGATGTAGTGATTTGATGTGATACCAGGGTTGTGAATAGTCTCAGCAAAGGAATAAAGCCATTGGGGAGGTAATAGAGTTTGAGATTGGGACTGAAAATAATTGCTTTGCAGGAAATTCCTGCTCATTCAGGATTGAATGTCAACGCAAGTAGTCTGCCAATTTAGGGACAATAGAGGGCTAAAATGTGGTGATGTTTAGGTAGACCTGGATATCAGTATTATGCATGTGGAATCTGATATATCTTTGGATGATGTCACCCAAGGGAAGGATGTAGATTCAAAATAGGTCCAAACCATTGATAACAATATGGGTGTGGGAACAAAATCTCTTGCAGTTGATTATCTGTGACTGGCTAGATAAGAATGGAGCTAGACACATGCAGTCCCACCCATCTGAATAACAGAGGAAAGGTTTTTGGGACAGATGATATGATCCACCATGTCAGAGACTGTGGTCAGGTTAAAGAGGAATGACTGTCAGACATCTAGAATATCATTTGTGACTTTGAAAAGAACTGTTTCCTTACTTTGCTGTTTTGGAAATGTGCTTGGAGGAATTCAAAACAGTATTGAAGGAAAGAAGGATGCATATTTATTGATGAAATTAAAACAGTCTAATTTGGCTTTTCCTGAAAATTAATATTATTAGAGTTCTGTTAGCTAATGATCAATTCAAATCTCAAAAAAAAATCTATTTGTAACACGTGTTGAGATGAGCATATTAATACCATAACTGACACCCCAGTAGCACTGTTGCAGAACTTGGAATTCTCAACTAAGTCCTTAAGTTTTCTCTGTTTTGTATCTAAACTGCAGTAAACATCTGTCAGTTGCTGGCTGTGCATTCTGTTGTCAAAAATTAAATTGTATAAAATTGATAATAACCCTGACAGTTACATTTGAAGTGAGAACCATATTGGAGCAAATGATTGGGCTTTTGAAATAGCACTGTAATGTGTGGGGTGCAAGTATGCTTGTGTGGGCAAGGTTTCTGGTGAAAAATGTTACTGGCAGAGTTAGAGGGGAAACAACACTGCATTTATTTTTTCAGCCAGGATGTGAAGATCCTGGGAGAGGTGCACAGCAGCATCTGAAGGGGCAGATTTTCAAAGGGAGCATAGCATTGTTGCTGACTGGAAGACTGAGGCCTATAGTTTCAAATTTGTATTAGGACTGAGCAGATCGTATATAATGACTTTTCCAGTTCTCTGTCTTATTAATGTATTCATTTAACCTGAATTCTAATTGATTGATTAGCGGAAACGTGGCCAAGAGAACAAACAATTGCAGGCGATGTGCAAAGTCTGTTACAAACTCACAGGTACTCAATATCTTGTATCCATTGTATCCTTGGTATTGCCAGGAAGTGGTGGTGTTAGTGATCCAGAATTCCAATCTAATATTCTGGGAATGTGGGTTGAATCAAACCATGACAGGTGGTGTTTGACTTCAATTTAAAAAGCATATAGAATAAAACAGTAGCTAATGGTAACCATATAACCACTGTTGATTGTTGTAAAAAATCTACCTGGTTGGCTAATATCCTTTAGAGAAGGAAATTTGTTGTCTTTACCTTGTTTGGCTTACATATGACTCCAAGTACACAGCAGTTTGGTTCACTCTTCGCTATTGTCTGGGGAGTTAGGGGCAGGAAATAATTGCTGGCTTGTGACACCCGTACCCCATAGATGAATAAAAAATAAATTAAAAATACGGACATATTTAGTAAAAGTTTGCAAGTCAATTATATGTGAACATTCTGATTGTAATGCAAGCTTTAAAAATTGCTTAAAACCGTTTTTTTTTTAAGCTGCATATCACTGTATGTTTAAGCAGATGTTTGACTCATGCATTAGTCCTGTATTAACCTACTGTAATGGTAATCGTTGTTTCTAATAATACTGTATACTTGGTTGTTCAGGGAGAGATACTGCAGTGAAACAAGTTAGTTGGTTTTGTTCTAATCTATTCCCAACTTTTCCAGGTCTGCCAGGTAGGTGAACACTGGCACCACCCCCCACCTTTTCCTCCGCTACATCGATGACTGTATCGGCGCTGCCTCGTGCTCCCACGAGGAGGTTGAACAGTTCATCAACTTTACTAACACATTCCATCCCGACCTCAAATTCACCTGGACTGTCTCAGACTCCTCGCTCCCCATCCTAGACCTTTCCATTTCTATCTCAGGCGACCGACTCAACACAGACATCTACTATAAACCGACTGACTCCCACAGCTATCTGGACTACACCTCCTCCCACCCTGCCCCCTGTAAAAACTCCATCCCATATTCCCAATTCCTTCGTCTCCGCCGCATCTGCTCCCAGGAGGACCAGTTCCAACACCGCACAGCCCAGATGGCCTCCTTCTTCAAGGACCGCAGATTCCCCCCAAACGTGATCGACGATGCCCTCCACCGCATCTCCTCCACTTCCCGCTCCTCCGCCCTTGAGCCCCGCTCCTCCAACCGCCACCAGGACAGAACCCCACTGGTTCTCACCTACCACCCCACCAACCTCCGTATACAACGTATCATCCGCCGTCATTTCCGCCACCTCCAAACGGACCCCACCACCAGGGATATATTTCCCTCCCCTCCCCTATCAGCGTTCCGCAAAGACCACTCCCTTCGTGACTCCCTCGTCAGGTCCACACCCCCCACCAACCCAACCTCCACTCCCGGCACCTTCCCCTGCAACCGCAGGAAATGTAAAACTTGCGCCCACACCTCCTCCCTCACTTCCCTCCAAGGCCCCAAGGGATCCTTCCATATCCGCCACAAGTTCACCTGTACCTCCACACACATCATCTATTGCATCCGCTGCACCCGATGTGGCCTCCTCTACATTGGGGAGACGGGCTGCTTACTTGCGGAACGCTTCAGAGAACACCTCAGGGATGCCCGGACCAACCAACCCAACCACCCCGTGGCTCAACACTTTAACTCTCCCTCCCACTCCACCGAGGACATGCAGATCCTTGGACTCCTCCACCGGCAAAACGTAACAACACGACGGTTGGAGGAAGAGCGCCTCATCTTCCGCCTGGGAACCCTCCAACCACAAGGGATGAACTCAGATTTCTCCAGTTTCCTCATTTCCCCTCCCCCCACCTTGTCTCAGTCGGTTCCCTCAACTCAGCACCGCCCTCCTAACCTGCAATCTTCTTCCTAACCCCTCCGCCCCACCCCACTCCGGCCTATCACCCTCACCTTGACCTCCTTCCACCTATCACATCTCCATCACCCCTCCCCCAAGTCCCTCCTCCCTACCTTTTATCTTAGCCTGCCTGGCACCCTCTCCTCATTCCTGATGAAGGGCTTATGCCCGAAACGTCGAATTTCCTATTCCTTGGATGCTGCCTGACCTGCTGTGCTTTAACCAGCAACACATTTTCAACTACCAGATTGTCTATCCTGATGAACTATCCAGAGCATTCCATACAATTTATTTGTTGCAACTTGACTGTTCATTTGTCTAATCCGTTATTTTCTTTTGCTGACTTTTTTTTAAAAAACAGTATTGACTTAACGTGGCATAATTTTTAATTTCCTGTTATGAGTATGTTCATGAGAGATATTTTGATATTTTATAAATATTAAACTTGAAACAGTCAAAACAAAAAGAAACCAGTTGTGCTTGGTGTGATGCTTGAAGTGTGACTTGGGATATGCATGGTTAATGAGCGTCTTTTTTAAAAAAAACTGTTTTAGTAGCTGAACTACACATATTTTAAAATGTAAACAGTTTTAAATCAAATTTTAAGATTTCTAATGTCTTCCATATTTTTAAAATCCAGTTTAAAATATATGAACATATGAATTGGGAACAGGAGCAAACCATTGAGAAGACAAATCTGCTGATCTGATGCAACCTTGAATCCACATTCCCACTTTCCTCTTTCAAACCCTTACATAGATTCTTGGCTTTAAGGTAGTTTCTATCTACCTCTGCCTTAAAAATCTTCAAGGGCTCCAGTTCCACTGCCCTTTTCAAGGGATCATTAGAATCTCAAATGTGGAAACAGGTCATCTGGTCCAACAAATCCACACCGACCCTCCGAAGAATAACCCACCCTACCCTATTTCCCTGACTAATGCACCTAACCTACACATCCCTGAATACTATGGCAACACTAACCATTCATCTAATCATGCTGACTATCCCTGACAATTCACCTAACCATGCTGATTATCCCTAATCAGTCTCTGCCTCTCCAAATGAATGTAATCCTATCTCTCAGAATCCCCTCCAACATCTTACCCATTGCCGATGTCAGACTCACTGGTCTATTGTTCTAGGCTTCTCCTTACAGCCTTTCTTTAAGCAAAAGCACATTAGCCACTCTCCAGACCTCTGGCACCTCCCCTATGACTGTAGATGATACAAATAACTCTACTAGGGGACCGCAATTTCTTTTAGGAGAAAGTTAGGACTGCAGATGCTGGAGATCAGAGCTGAAAATGTGTTGCTGGAAAAGCGCAGCAGGTCAGGCAGCATCCAAGGAGCAGGAGAGTCGACGTTTCGGGCATGAGCCCTTCTGGAAGGGCTCATGGCCGAAACGTCGACTCTCCTGCTCCTTGGATGCTGCCTGACCTGCTGCGCTTTTCCAGCAACACATTTTCAGACTGCAATTTCTTCCCTAACTTCCCAAAATGTCCCGGGATACACTTGAATAGTGTCCTGGAGATTTATGTTTACAAGGCCTCCAGGTTGAGAGACTACCCTGGAAATATTCTATGAACTCCTCAGCTAGGCTACCTATGCCTATCTTGACTTTCCAGTTGTTCCAGTTGATTATGTAGATTGAAATCTATGATTATTACTGTAATCTTGTGATACCTCATTTTTTTTTACCCACCTTGCTGTGTGATTACTGTTTGGGTTCTGTACATCAATTCGACCATTGATCTCATTATTATCCAAATTGTTTCTACATTTTTGTCTGCCTGAACTTTTCAGAATAGTTCATTTTGGGGCATTTTTAAACACTGTTCAAATTTAATGTCAATCTGTACCTGGTTTTCCTGCAGCTTGATGTATGAATTTCTCCAAAAACCAAATTCTTGCCAGAAAGAACTCTAATCAAGTTCATAAAAAAAATCATTTTCTGGATAGCTGCAGATCCTGACACACTGACTATGCAGGAATTGCACAAGTTTTAAACTCCCACAGCTCCGAACTTTCCCTGGAAACAGACATGAAGTGTGTTGGATTATTATAAAACTGAATTGTTCCCCCACGTGTGTGCGCGCACATTTTCTATCTTCTCCCCATCCAACTCAATGTACCATGAATCTCAGAATTTCCTTTGACTTCCCTGATCCAAACTGACCCCCTGGCTTGCCTAGAACTAACTTCTCTTCCCTACTCACTTTCTGTCCCACTCATTTTCCTCACCTTCCCATGTTATCCCAAACCACTGCACGAGCTTAACTCACCCTATCCTTTTTATCCACTTACCACCCCACCTAATTAACTCATACACTCGATAACACACCAGGCGGTTCTGAGACATTTTAATTTATCAGAATTTTAAAAAGTGTGTGTGGCCTCTGTGAGGATTTCTGCACAAACTGCATTTGGAAGGATCCCACATCAACATATTTTCTGGTCAGAATTAGAAAGGGTTTTTGATACTGTTTGGAAAATTTGGGCCAATAATACAATGTCTCTCACTTAAATAATGCCTCTTCTCTATTGTCCAGCTGAGTGGGACTGAGATTGCTCGATTCACCTCATCTGTTTGTAGACCTGCCTTCTCCAGCAAATACCTTCTTCCTGTATTATCTCCAACTTAACGCTGCCTCACAGCGCCAGAGACCCGGGTTCAATTCCCGCCTCAGGCGACTGACTGTGTGGAGTTTGCATGTTCTCCCCGTGTCTGCGTGGGTTTCCTCCGGGTGCTCCGGTTTCCTCCCACAGTCCAAAGATGTGCGGGCCAGGTGAATTGGCCATGCTAAATTGCCCGTAGTGTTAGGTAAGGGGTAAATGTAAGGGTATGGGTGGGTTGCGCTTCGGCGGGTCGGTGTGGACTTGTAGGGCCGAAGGGCCTGTTTCCACACCAGTAATCTAATCCAAATCTAAAGTAATCTAATCTTAACATCCCCTTCCAGATTAATGCCCCAAATGTTTTCCCTATGATTAATATTTGACTGTCTTGTCTGTAGCTGGCAGGCTTAGTTCTCTCCTTTTTGTCAACAAGGATCATCAAATCTTCTGGTACCAATCCTAACTTATAAACAAGATTGGAAGCTTATTTCCTTCAGCATTCCTAGGATGCATTCTAATTTGACCAGAAGAGTTTTCTACCTAACGCACTCCTAAACCTCACAACACGAAGGATTTGGGTTTGATTCCAGCCTTGGATAACTGTGCAAACTCCATATATTCTCCCTACTTCTGGGTGATCTGGTTTCCTCCCACAGTCCAAAGATGCGTAGGTTAGGTGGATTGGCAATGTAATGCATGTAGTGTTACAGGAATAGGATAGGAGATGGGTCTGGATATGATGCTCTTCAGAGCTTTGGTGTGGTCTCAATGGGCCAACTGGCCTGCTTCTCTTTTGTGTGGATTCTATGATTAAATACATCCTATTTAATTTCTCTGCTGCATGTCTTTACTGAGACGTTGCATTGTTCCTCTTTAGTGAAGTCAAATCAAAAAGTACTGTCTTTGGCTCTATAGCATTTTTTTCCTGTTCCTCACTTGCAAAACCCACCCTCAATACCTTGATGACCCTTTTCACGTTCAGTTTACAGCCTATGATGAGTTAATTAATTAGAATGAGGGGTTGTTGTGTTTCTCCTTATCCCAGGAATAAAGATTAACAATTGTCAAACTTTTTTCAATTTATGGTTGCTGCTCAGCAGCTGCTGCTACAAAGTGAACATGTATGACTATTGGACAAAGGCAGAAATGCACAGGCATTTGAATTTCACTTGGCCTTTATGATCAAATACTGAAAATGTGTTGCTGGAAAAGCGCAGCAGGTCAGGCAGCAGCCAAGGAACAGGAGATTCGACGTTTCGGAAATAAGCCCTAAAGAATCTCCTGTTCCTTGGATGCTGCCTGACCTGCTGCGCTTTTCCAGCAACACATTTTCAGCTCTGATCTCCAGCATCTGCAGTCCTCACTTTCTCCTCCTTTATGATCAAATAGTCTCCTAAGATAAATTTAGACTTCTCTGCCCCCAAGAGATAAGCAATGCTGATAGTTGGAATGTTTAAGACATATTAGACTTTTGTACACTAATGATGTCAAGGAATTGTGGAGTTTAGGAGTGTTAAAGGGGTAGTGGTACAGATCAGCAGGATTTGATTAAATAATGAAGCAAGCTGAAGGGGCTGAAAGCCTTACTTCTGTTTCTATGACCAACCAGGCCCTCAAAAAGGTTTGCTTGGATAGGTGGTCAGTGTTCACTAATCACTAAAGTGACACCCCTGTTTAAAAAGGGAGGCCTTTGATACAATGCTGCACAGGAGGCTACTGAGTAAGATAAGGGCCCATGGTGTTAGAGGCAAGGTGTTAGCATGGATAGAAGCTGTCTGGCAGAAAGCAGAGTGTGTTGATAATAAGTCCTTCTCAGAATGGCAGCTGATGACAAGTGGTGTTCCACAAGGCTGTGCTGGCACCACCGACTTCACTTTATACATTAAAGATCTAGATGAAGGAACTGACGGCATTGTGGCTAAGTTTGCAGATGATACAAAGCTAGGTAGCATTGAGGAGGCAGAAGGATTTGGGCAAAGAAGTGGCAGATGGAGTATAACGTGGGAAAGTGTGAAGTCATGCACTTTGGTAGGAAGAATAAATGGGGAGAAAATTCAGGCGTCTGAAGTGCAAAGAGACTTGAGTTCTAGTCCAAGATTCTCTCAAGGTAAACTGGCAGGTTGAGTCAGTAGTTAGAAAGGCATATGCAATGGTGGCATTTATTTTGAGAAGACTTGAATATTAAAGCAGGGATGCACTTCTGAGGCTGTATAAGGCCGTGGTCAGACCACATTTGCAGTACTTTGTGCAGTTTTGGGCTCCATTGGGAAGGATGAACTGGCCCTGGGGCGTATTCTCAGAGGAGGTTCATGACAATGATTCCAGGAATGAAAAGTTTAACACATGAGGAATGTTCGAGGACTCTGGGTCACTACTTGATGGAGTTTAAATGGATGAGGGGAGATAGACATTTGACAAGGTTCCCCATGGGAGCAAGGTTAGATCTCATGGAATACAGGGAGAACTAGCCATTTGGATACAGAACTTGCTCAAAAGTAGAAAGGTGGTGGAGGATTGATTTTTCAGACTGGAGGCCTGTAACTAGTGGAGTACCACAAGGATCGGTACTGGGTTCACTATTTTTCATCATTTATATAAATGATTTGGATGTGAGTATAAATATAGTTAGTAAGTATGCAGATGACACCAAAATTGGAGGTGTAGTGGACAACGACGAAGGTTACCTTCGATTACAACAGGATCTTGATCAGATGGGCCAATGGGCTGAGAAGTGGCAGATGGAGTTTAATTTAGATAAATGCCAGGTGCTGCATTTTGGGAAAGCAAATCTTAGCAGGACTTATACACTTAATGGTAAGGTCCTAGGGTGTGTTGCTGAACAAAGAGACCTTGGAGTGCAGGTTCATAGGTCCTTGAAAGTGGAGTCACAGGTAGATAGGATAGTGAAGAAGGCGTTTGGTATGATTTCCTTTATTGGTCAGAGTATTGAGTACAGGAGTTGGGAGGTCATGTTGCGGCTGTACAGGACAATGGTTAGGCCACTGTTGAAATATTGCGTGCAATTCTGGTCTCCTTCCTATTGGAAAGATGTTGTGAAACTTGAAAGGGCTCAGAAAAGATTTACGAGGGTTGCCAGGGTTGGAGGATTTGAGCTATAGGGAGAGGCTGAATAGCCTAGGGATGTTTTCTCTGGAGTATTGGAGGCTGAGGGCTGACCTTACAAAATCATGAGGGGCATGAATAGGATAAATAGACAAAGTCTTTTCCCTGGGGTGGGGTGTCCAGAACTAGAGGGCATAGGTTTAGGGTGAAAGGGAAAAGATATAAATGAGACCTATGGAGCAACATTTCCATGCAGAGGGTGGTACGTGTGTGGAATGAGCTGCCAGAGGACGTGGTGGAGGCTGGTACAAATGCAGTATTTAAAAGGCATCTGGATGGATATATGAATAAGAAGGGTTGGGAGGGATATGGGCCGGGTGCAAGCAGGTGGGACTAGATTGGGTGGGATATCTGGTCAGCATGGACGAGTTGGACCGAATGGTCTGTTTCCATGCTGTACATATCTATGACTCTATCTAATTGAAACATACAGAATGCTGAATGGCTTGGACAGAGTAGATGTTGGGAAGATGTTTCCATTGGTAGGAGAGACTCGCACCCAAGAGCACAGCCTTGGAGTAAAGGGAAGACCTTTTTAGAACGGAGATAAGGAGAAACTTCTTCAGCCAGAGAGTGGTGAATCTATGGTATTCATTGTCACAGAAGGCTTTGGAGGCCAGGTCATTGAGTATATTTAACACTGTGATAGATATGTTATTGAGCATCGGGGGATCAAGGGTTACGGGAGAAAACAGGAGAATGGGGTTGAGAAACTTGCCAGCCATGACTGAATGGTGGAGCAGACCAGATGGGCTGAGTGGCCTAATTTCTGCTGCAATGTCTTATGGCATAATGTGTGAACCAACATTTTTCAGAAAGCCAGTAGAAAGAAAGCAGAAATAAACTGAAATGTTGACGCATAAATAGAAGCAGATTTGAGTGTATTATAGCAAGATTGTGTTGGAATGTGCTCTCCAATATACTAGTTTTGCCCAAAGCACTGCAGGAAATTACATTTTCTGAAGAAGCTATATTGAGGGAAATGATTGCAGTCAAACCTTCTATATAGTTTCCAAGAAAATTGTTATTGATCACTAATGCTACACAACTTACACAAGTTAGTATACAAGTATAAAATGAAAATTGTTAGAAAGGTTATATTAATACTTTGAATAAATGTAAATAATTTGTAAGATATACAAAAGTAGAGAGTTTAAATTGTGTACGAAATGCATGACTGTCCTTGGGTTTATATTCATAATACTTTGCCGATATTGCTTTCTGATAATGTTTCCCATACATCCCTTTACTCTACTGATTGAAAGTGTTGTTGCCACATTAATTCAGTTTGTTAGAGCTGGGTTTAAAAGGTTGCATCCATGGACTGATGGAGATTTTACAATCTTGAGAGACACATGTATTTCACAAACTATTTCATAGACACAAGTTAATGGGCACTGTGTGGCAGTGCATTTGCAATTCCCTCAGAATACTTGTTTTCTGCCTATCCATTAAAAAAAATTGGAGATTGCAAAATATAAAACAATTCCTCAGTCCTGAGAAAATAGATAAAAGTGCTTTACGGGAAATTTTATCTAGTTACTAAATGCTTCAGACTGCCCAGGATCCTGTCTCGAATTGACCTTGCTTCCTGTAACATGATACTCTTTGCACAGTACTGCTGGGATGTAAAGCTTCATGTGTTCCCCTCTTGAGTTGTACCCCTACTATTCATTTGAATTAGGCACCATCTTCAAAAGCATATTGGTTAATGGTAGGAGCATTTGCTCAATATATTATTACAGGAAATTTACATTGGACAAGATGCTGCATAATGTATTCAAAGTCTTTATTTGTTTCTTTATTTATCCAATATAAAAAAAATTAGGATGTGTAAAACCATCTAAAAGCAGAACCAAGTTGACGCTGTTGTATTATCAGTGGCTTCATTTCATCAATTCTACAACATCTTGAAGTTTTCGAGAAGCCTTTCGGTCTAAAACTGGAAAAGGCAAGCAATTTAGTAACACAAGTTGATTTTTATTTCAATTTAACAAGCATTCAAATACTATTTTTAATATTGTGTTAAATAAAACATAATAATGAGGCAGAATTTAACTCCACCACTTCAATATCATTTTTAAATTGAATTGTACTTAATCTAAGTTGTTCCCAACCCTCACTGGCCAGAAGTATGATACAACTTCCATAAAGTGTGACTACTTCCTTTACTCTCTTTCTTTCCCAGTCTCACTTTATATCTTTCACTTCTTTAAAATGATACATTCTGTCAGAATGAATCTAACAATTCATTCAACACTCTAAAATGACAACTGGTGAAACATGAAGGCTTTGGACAGGCAGTCAGAGTTGAGGAGGTAGGACAAATTTTAAATCATCAAAGCCGATTTGCCCTTATTGGATTGGAGCACCTGAAAAGTGCTGTGACATAGATCATTCAAAATCATTTAGAATTTGTTGATATCATTCATGTTTATCACGATAAATAGCATTGATTTGCCACTGGATCTTGTTTATTGCAAGTTGGTTGAATGAGGAGTTGGAGCCACTTGTAGATTCCAAAGGATTTCCATTGCTACAGTTCTTCACTGTCAGATAAAAATGCTAATGGCCCTTCCTCGGTCATCTTGGTTCAGTAAATTTATTACTGAAAGTTGATAAGCACTATGAGGCAAAAATATGACTGTTTTTCTTTCAACAATTTATAATGACAGGCACAATGCTAAATCTGTTCTGAGAAAGTGCTGTTGAGAAAAGCTAGGTTCCCTCTCCCCCCTCCATTGGTACCTATTTTAATCTCTCCAGTCTGCAAACTAACCCTGAAGTACAAACTGGACATTTGCACAAGGAAGAGGTAGTGCATCTCGTAGCTTGTCCTGGATTCCTGTTCCAGATCAAAACATTAAATAGCTATAATGCAGCCAATAATGAATCTGTAAAAACAAACAGTAAAAGTAATGTACAGTGCTCTGCTCTGGGGTATTTCTGTACATTCAGCTTAAAATATTTTATTTCCTTTTTTTAAATATACATTTTAATAAATTGTATCAAAAAGGATTGAAATCATGTCCTGTTTCTGATTTTTGCAGGATATTTCAGTGAGGTATACTGGACAGACATCTGCGCAATTTTTAGTCTGTTTATGCTGAAGTATTTTTCTCCTTGAAAGACTACAATGATTCTTAAGCACTCTTCTTCAATACTGATTGGAAAGATTTTCTTCTAAAGTTAAAGTTGCTTCTTCTGTGCCTTTCAAGTTAGCTGTAGATAACGGTGCTGTTATGTAGGTTTCACCTTTATCTGTAAGGTTAATAGTGATTAATACAGAATCTGACATTCTTTGAACATTTTTAATATTAATTACATTACGTTTCCAAATAAATAATGGGCAATATAAACTGAACAATGAAAAAGGGGAAGAACCAGGGTTCAAATTTTCTGTTTAATTACCGTCCTATATTTTTAATAGTGAGGTGAAGCAGGAGAATCTACTGGTAAGGGAATAATTGTAACTGGATTTCCTGTTTGAAACAGACTACCATCTTGTTAACATCGCATGTTGCCCCCAGAATCTGTCAGAACTGAAGCCTTGAAAATGTCAGAGTTGTTTTTAAATAATGCAGAATGGTATATATCTTTCTGGTTAAGACAGTATCTGGATTTCTTTAGAAACTGCACATGGCATTCAATTTCCATATCATTTAATAGATTTGAAAAAATTAGAAGGTTTAACTGTTTTTCTGCATGTTCGAAGTATCATGAATATCAGAATAAAACACCTATGGGCACCTAATATAGCTTCAACAGAGCTCAGATTAGGACTGAGGGCTTACTTTGTATTAGCTACAGAGTCACTTTGTTCAGTTGAGTTGGTTCCACAAATGCCACCCTATAAGAAAGATTAATCACAAATACTTTTAAAGCCTTCTTACAGGCTGCCTAACCTGTAGTTGATTGACCTTGGATAGTGTAGAATAACGCTGACTGGGCAGTTTCAATCTCTGTCCCAGTTCATGGAGGATCATCTTCCATACCTTGTCCAACACTTTACGTGGAATAATGTCCCTATATAAGGAAGCTATACAGCCAAATGTATATCTGTCTCTCTTTCTAATGGGGGGAGATGCCAATGGGTTTGGCTTAATGTTTGCCTGAATCAGCTTTCATTTCTCGTACACGTTCAATGACAGAGTCAAGTTCAACATGTATACTGACAGACCCAATCTCTGTTGGCTTGTCTACTGTCACGTGTCATATTCAACGTTCATTCCTAGACGACCTGAAGTTTTCCTCAACTAAATGTTGAGATGACTACAGTTATTGTTTTGATCCCCATCAAATCTCTGTTGCCTGATCCCTGCCAGAGGCTGTAATTATTGGCATCTAGATGAACTTCCAAACATATAGCCATTCATCTCTAAGGTCATCTATTTACTGAAACAAAACAATTGTTCCTATCTCTGTTCATTTGCTGCTAAAACACTATGCCTTTATAACACTCAGATTGGACTATTCCAATGCTTTTCTAGTGAGCTGCCCATTGTCCACACAGGATACACATGATTTTATCCAAACCTCTTTCATATCTGGGCCTTTGCCTGTTCCCATCCATTAATAATGCTTGCACTCCAAAATGTCCAATTTCAAAATCTTCAATCTTGATGGAGATCCAAGATGGCAGCAACTCAGCAAGTCTGAGTCTACAGAGCCCTTCCCAAAACCTGGGTAAAGTGGGTTTCCTGCCCCCACCACACTTGCCAAACCACCCAAAAAATTTCTTTAATTTTAATTAGCTGCTGAATATTATATTTAAATAGTCTAATACTGAGTGGATAATGAGTAAATCAAAGGGACCCCGCAGCTCTCAGAAAACAAAGACCCCTCCCCCACCCTCCTCTCCTCCGCTGCAGCTGATGTAAAAACAGCCCTTATAGAGATGATTGCCAGATTGGAATCGACACTCGTCAATTTCATCGCAGAATCCCGACAGAGATGGAATGCATTCGAAGAAAAGCTGCAGAAACAGAATCAAGCCATGGAGGAGCTGCAGGGCCGAGTGGAGGGGCGGAACTAAAGGCCACGACCTCCGAGGCTGCAGCTCAAACAGCTGCAGAACAGGTGCGAGCTCTGGAGCAGAGAGTCCGGGCCTTTGAAATCTACATGGATGATATTGACAACAGAAATCGGAGAAAAAATATTCGGTTGCTGGGCCTTCAAGAGCAAGAAGGGAAAGAACAGTTAGTAGTATTTCTGGAGCGATGGCTGCCCCAGCTTTTAAACCTGGGGGCTGAAACTGACCGGGTAAGGGTGGAGTGGGCCTACCGGGTCGCAGTACGCGGATCTGGCCCAAACCAGCGCCCACGCCCGGTCCTGTTCCGGCTGCAGAGTTATCGGGAGAGGCAGATACTCCTGGATGCCTCCAGAAAGCTTGGAAAGGATCCTAAAGCTATGATTCATGAAGGATCCAAGATTATGTTATTTCAGGACATCTCCCCGGCTTTGGCACGAAGAAGGAAGGCGTTTGATGAGGTTAAGAAATGTTTAAGGGACTTAGATATTCAATACACCTTACGCTACCCAGCGACGTTATGCTTTACCCACGAAGGATCCGAGTATAATTTTAGATCATCGGAAGAGGCCAAGAAACTTTTAGACTCGGTTAAATAAATCGTAAGAGACAATTTATGTTGGCTTGCCTCTCCCACACTCCGTGGGGAGAAATGGATACTTTATTCTACTTTACTTTTGCCTCTAGGAGCGGGGTTGTCTTCCTTGCTATGTTATTATACTTAACTGTAATCTGTTGGAGTTGTAATTTTATAGTTATGTGTGTTTGTACGTGGCATTGATGCTATTAGATATACTCAGGTATGGGTGGGGAGGGGTGGGGGTGCGGCGCTCACTGTTAACTCTAGCTCGGTATTATATCTAAATCCTATTAAGGAGCGCCCGGGTCGAGGGTGGGACACTGTTTGGGAGAGGATATGGTGGAACATTGGAAAGGTAGTAAGGTCCCCTGAGAACAAGGGGAAGATCTCCATTCAAACATGTTTAATTTTTTTTTGTTTGTTCTTTTGTTTGGAAATAGCTTCCTTTTTATCATACTGTTATGAGTGTATTAGAGAACATTTTCTCTTATTTGAAGGATGTAAGCGACTCAACTATACACTCTGGATGATTGTGGATTAGTTGAATTTTGATGATTATATATTTAAGATCTATTTTTTATATTAATGTTTGTGTTTGAAAATTCTGCTTATTTTTGTAAATTTGTCAAAATGTTAAATTCCCAATAAAAATATCTATATAAAAAAAATCTTCAATCTTGCTTTCCAGATTCCTTCATGAGCTTTGCCGCTCCCGTGTTTCTGTAACATCCTCCATCCCTGAAAACCATTAATCTTTGTACTACATATACATCCTGATTTTAACTGCAGGACTGGTGTCCTTTGCACAACCATCACAAGGTTAGCAATGGGAAGTTCACAGATGATGGCAGTATTTGCTATCATCCATGACTTATACTGAACCATTTCCTTGTGTAGTTAGACCTGGATAACATTCGGGTTTGTGTTGATAAATGACAAGTAACAGGCTATAGGGAGTGAGCAGTGTCATGCTCTGCCAGTAAGACAGCACAGAGACACCAAACAGAATTGTACAATTCTGATGTTCCAAACTTGAATGATCAATAGAAGCTTAATATGGAGGCTTGTTTTGCAAATCCATATCCACAATTCATTAGGTCCTGTCTGCTGCCAGTTTCTTATCATTTTAACAATATATAAATGAAAAGACAGAAAAGAGAGGATATAAACTGGACGATCATCACCAACTCAGCAGCTGGTTTCATACTCATAATGACAAGTTATGAGACTAAGTATGGTGGCATGGCAGGAGAAAACCAAACTGCAAAAAGTAACTTCTTAAAAATAAACAAGAATCTAATTTTCAATTTTTAAACAAAGGATTAGCCAACTTCATACTTTCTGGTTTCATTGGTTTGCTCAGCTGATTCAATTGTCTTTCAGAGGTAGCCAGCATTCTCATTTGGAGAAATGGTTGTGAAGGATGGTGGTTTGTAAATAGAGAGGGGAGAAACACTGATTAGCACTGCTAAGCTGTGTTTAAAAAATTGCTGTTTTCCATCCCCTTCCTGTGGGGGTGGAATGGGGTCTCCACTTTGGATGGAGCGAGGGTTGAAGAGCAAGGGGTGGCTCTCAATGAGACCTTCTTCCTGATGCCAAGTTTCTCGATCAAACGCAGAGGACCTTTCAATGACTAATTTCTCTCCTTCCTGGGAGAGCACAAGCAAACCTTTGAATTGACTTCATGGGGGGAGCATTAAATTCTATCCTTAATCTCATACTTCTAGCCTGTATGTGAATTGGTCAGAATCTCAAGGAGCTGGTTGCAATGAGTGAAGTCTAAAGTGCATCTACCTGTTATTGAGCAGGTACCTTTTCTATCTTATAAGCCTTCAATTTTCAAATTAAACTTTTAACTTCTTAGAAATGAGAGATTTTTTCTGCACCAAGGAACATCTCAACCATTGATTCTGAGAGTTCCCTGAGGGTTCTATTCAAAGCTGTGAAGCAAAATGGTAGAAATAGGTTGTCTCTATTTTCTACCTTAACAGTGAAATAAGTTATAAATAGTGAAGTGACTTGGTATAGTAAAAGAACTAGGAGAAAGTGAGGACTGGAGATGCTGGAGATCAGAGTCGAGTGTGTGGTGTGGTATGTGCAGCCTCCTTTCTGATGAAAGGCTTATGCCTGATACATCGATTCTTCTGCTCCTCGGATGCTGCCTGACCTGCTGTGCTTCTCCAGCACCACACTCTTGACTCTAACTTGGTATGGTGTACTGTGTAAAATAGTCCAGAAATGAAAATAGTGGTAAGTCATTTCCCTAATTACAAGTCTTGACCTTTTAATTACATTACTAAATTTTGGAAAAAAAGACAAATAAAAGTAAATACTGCAGATGTTGGAAATCTGAAATAAAGAAAATATTGGAGAAACCTAGCAGGTCTAGCAGTATCCATGGAGAGAGAAACAGAGTTAAACATAGAGTTTCTGATATAATTCATCTTTAGAACTTAATTAAATGGTCAGCTCTACCTTCGGATGGTAAACATTCTTCATTGTTCTCTTTTTCTTCCCAGTCATTGACCACTTTCCTTGTTGATATTGAATACAATGATGAATGCTTTTCTGTGCTGGTCATTTCATCCTGAATTTGACTTTTTTGCAATGCTACAGATTTTCTTGGAAGTGGTACAGGATTTATACTTTGTTCTTTGTTCCCTTGTTGCAGATTTTTCCTGCGAGGTGGAGGAAGCAGGATTCTCTGGTCTCCTAATGTAATTTCTTGTCTTTTTGCTTCTTCCTTATCGTCAGATTCTTCATTCCTGGCTCCTGTAGATGACTGTTCTTCAAAATTCTCTTCTTTATCTGGTAAACAAATGAAGACTCCTTTAAAAAAATTATGCAAATATCAGGATGTTGATTTCTAAAATCTTTTTCTTCTTACCTCTATGCACAAATGAACCTTATGGAATTGTCACTTATTGTGCCTCTTTACTGAAGGTAACTACTTTTCACAGCTCACAGGACCCATCACTTGCCTAACACTTCACTGCAATGTCAGTGCTGATACATTACCCTAAACAATAATATTGGAAGGCTATTCAATCTACGAGCATACAGACAAACCTTAATGTTTCCTGGTGCAGGAGTTCTAGCAGATTATTATTCTGCGTAGCAAAATATACCATTTGTAGCACCCAAAGACCACACCAGCAGAACTGTTATTCAAAAACTGGGGAATAAAATTGGCTATCTCTGACTTATATAATCAATGCTACAATGGCTCATTTACCCACTACATCTCTGATTGCCTGTGTCATGGTCTTAAAAAAATTCTCCATTTATAAAGTTATTATCAAGCCAAGACCAGTGTCATTGCATTTGATCTGAGCATTCTTTAAACCTTTGGTGTTCCTCAGTTAGAGCTTCCAGTTGAGAATGATCATAAGGAATTAGATTTGCAGTAAAACCTTTATTAGAGCACAAGAGTTTCTTACCATATTTTGTCATCATTCATCAGCCTTGATTCCAGTTAATAAATCCAGTTTCAGAACATGGGGCTACCATGTTTCGCTAGATTTCTGCTGAAGTTAATATTAATAATGGGAAGGAAAATTTGGAGTTGGGCATGTCTTCTGTTTCAGTACAGTAAATCAAAATTCCAATTAATTGTCTTTTCAAAATATCCTAAATATTCCACAAGTAATATCTGTGGTCATGTCATTAATGTCAGGATTATGCTTTGGATTCAATAAGTCCATTGATGAGAAGGTTGCATGTGAAGGAAGTTGCCTTATGGGTAACATAAAAGATAGTGGACAATAACTATGCAATTGTAAGTTGGCAAAAAGTCAATGTCTTCAGGAGAAGATGAGAAAAAGAGTGGTGTGAAGCATGCATAGCAGTAAAATGTTCAATAACTACCATTTTCCACAGTATTTAAGTCTTAAAAGCTGGAGAAATATATTTTAAAAATTACCTGCATTACTGACTGCAAAGGTTTTAGCCATATTGGCCAGTGCAGAAAGTTTCAAAGATTGAGGGGGAGGCTGCGGTATGTTCTTTCCAGGGATTTCTCCTAAAACAAAACACTTAACTGTAAAAGATCTATTTTTCTTATCTTGAACACAGTACACATACAAATGAAATGCCTTTACAAAGAAACTGATCATCACAAGATCAGTACAAGTGAACCCTTTTTACTCGTTCATCTATAAAAATCACTGCTACCTGATGAAGGAGCAGTGCTCCGAAAGCTAGTGCTTCCACATAAACCTGTTGGACTATAACCTGATGTCGTGTGATTTTTATTTTGTCCTTTACGGCTGAAATAGTTTCAAGGTGTTATCTAGCAGAACGCTACAAATGTTTGATGCACAAACATTCTTTTTAATAATTTCATATAAAGATCATCAGCGTATTATTAAAATTTTGTTTAGATTCAGTGAGAAGCATTTTCTGGTAAGCTTCATCCTGTATTTGTGATAGATTAAGTATATTGTTTCCATACTAACTGTGTATTGAAGATGTTGGCCCAAGTTTGGCTAGAGTCATTACAGAATAGAATGCATCTCTTTGCCTCAGCAAGCATATGCCATCTCATTTTCGAGCAATCCGCCAGTCCCATTCCTCAATGTTTTCCTGATGTTCTGCAAGCTTATTTCTCTCAAATGCTCATCAGTTTTTTAAAAAAATGAATGATTATCTCAGCTTTCACCATCGTTGTAGGCAGAAAGTTGTAATAGAAAATGAATGATTATCTCAGCTTTCACCATCGTTGTAGGCAAATTACCACTTCATGACCCCTAGCCCATTTACCATCAGCTAACAGGAACAGCTTCAATTCCTCCCTTAAACTCTCCAAGGAGAACAACCATAGTTTTCCAATCTAATCTAGAAGCTACATCCCTCCTTGAACCATTATGGTACATTTTCTCTAAATCCTCACATGCTTCCTAAATTGTGCTGACAACTGGACACCATACTTTGGTCATGGCTCGACCAGAGCTTCATAAAGCACAACTTTCCAGCTCTTGTAAAGAGTGTCTCTATATGAGATTCAAAATCATATATTCTTTGTTGACTATTCTTCCAATTTGTTCAACTACATTAAAAGATTTTTGCACACAAGCCCCAGGTCCATCTGACCTTGTAGAATTTAATATGTTAGACTCTCCTTGTCACTTTTATGCATTAAATTGCATTTGTTAGTTGTCTGCTCATTCTGCTAACCATCTATTGGTACCATCCTTACTGTTTGCCAACTTCAGAGTTTGGCATCATTGGCATTTTCAATTCTACTCTTCTCCAGTATTCAAAATATCTATCAATAAGCGTATATTAGCTAATCTTTGAGGGAGACCATTGTGTACTCCAATCTGAGAAACAGCCATTTACTGTGACTTGATGTTTTCTGTCCTTAGGGTAATTTATATCTAAGGTGACAATCACGTTTCTATTCCAAAAGTTTCAGTTCTTTTGTTAACCAACCTTCTATGTCGTATATTGCTAAAAGCCTTTCTTAAAAACCACATGGATAACATCCATTTGATTTTGTCATCAACTTCCATTTACTTCAGCTAATTAAGCATAGGTTGACTTTTACAAATTCATCTTAGCCATCTTTAATTAGCTCAAAACTCTCCCAAGAGCTGCTTAATATTTTATGAACGGGGTCATGTTTGTGACTTTCCTACATTCTCTTGCCTCTCCCATAACTAGGTAAGTTTGAATGATTATGGCAAACTCTTCTGCTATCCCGCTTCTCCTCAGCAAACTGTGATACAAATCCAGGCTACATGATTTATTGATTTTAAGTACAACCAGCTGTTCTATTACATTCCACCTTTGACTTCAAGCATTTACTATTTCTGCTTTCATTGATAGTTTGTCAGTGCCCTCTTCCCTCGTAGACACAAATACAATATACTTACGAAGTATTCTAGCCTTGCCTTACATCTCTAAGCATGCATCATTCACTTTGTCCCCGATAGATCCCATACTGCCTTTTGCAACCCACTTACTATTAACTTGCTGGTAGAACATCTTGGATTCCAGTATGTTTTGACCCCAATTCTATTCTCATATTTTATCTTCACCTGTTTTTCTTCTCCTCTTCATCTGCCCCTCAACTTTTTTCTCTTGTTTGCAGCAAATACCATCTTCTTCCAGAATATAGAACAGTACAGCACAGTACAGGCCCTTCGGCTCGTGATGTTGTGCACAGCATTTGTCTTAATCTAAGATCAACCTAACCTACACACCCCTCAATTTATTGCCATCCATGTGCTTGTCCAGCAGTTGCTTAAATGTCCCTAATGCATTCCACGCACCCAAAACTGTGTAAATAACCTACCTCTGACATCTCCCTATACCTTCCTCCAATCACCTCAAAATTATAACACCCTATGACAGCTATTTCTGTCCTAGGGAAAAGACACTGGCTATCTCATCTATCTAGGCCTTTCATTACCCTGTACACCTCTACCAAGTCATCTCCCTTCTTATCTCCAGTGTGAAAAGCCCAAGCTCACTCAACCTCTCTTCATAACACACAACACATACCTGCAACCCAGGCAACATCCTGGTAAATCTCTATTGCATCCTCTCTGACGCATCTACATCCTTCCTATAATGAGGTGTTCAGAACTGGGCACAATACTCCAAATGTGGTCTAACCAGCAATTTAGAGAACTACAGCAAAACTTCGTGGCTCTTAAACTCAATCCCCATTAATGAAAGCCAAAACACCAAAAGCATTCTTAACAACCCGACCAACTTGGTGGCAACTTTGAGGGATCTGTGTACGTGGTCCCAAGATCCCCTGCTCCTCCACATTGCCAAGAATCCTGTCTAACCCTGTATTCAGCATTTAAATTCGACTTTCCAAAATGAATAACTTCGCATTTATCCACTTCTTAGCCCAGCCCCACATCCTGTAAATGTCTTGTTGTAGCCTGCAACAGCCCTCGAGACTATCCAACACCATTGACCTTTGTGTCTTTGGCAAACTTACTAACCCACTCTTCCACTTCTTCATCCAAGTCATTTATAAAAACTACAAAAAAGCAGAAGCTCAAGAACAGATCCCTGCAGGACACAACTGGTCATCGACCTCTAGGCAGAATACTTCCATTCACAACCACTCGCTGTCATCTTTCGACTAGCCAATTCTGTATACAGACTGCCAGATTTTCCTGTATCACGCACTTCCTAACATCCTGAATGGGGAACCTTAGCAAATGCCTTTACTGAAATCCATGTACACCACTTACACTGCTCGACCTTCGTCAACTTGTCACATCCTCTATAACTCAATAAGACTTGTGAGGCATGACCTGCCCCTCTCAAAGCCATTCTAATTATCTTTAATCAAACTATGTTTTTCCAAATCATCATAAGTCCGATCTCTCAGAATCCTTTACATACTATGCTTACTACAGACGTAAGACTGACTGTAATTCCCAGGGGTTTCCCTATTCCCTTACTTGAACAGAGGAACAAAATTCGCATCCCTCCAATCATCTGGTACTACTCCCGTGGAAAGTGAGGATGCAAAGATCATTGCCAGAGGCACAGCAACCTCATTCCTCGCTTCCCTTAGTAACCTTGGATATATCTGGTCCAGCCCTGGGGACTTATCTATGCTTCCCAAAATCTCCAGCACATCCACTTTCTTAATATCAATTTGTTCAAGCCTATTAACCTGGTCTACAGTGTTCTCGCTATTAACGAGGTCCCACTTTTTAGTGAATACTGAAGCAAAAACTCATTTAGGGCCTCCGCTACCTCTTCAGACTCCAGGCACAAGTTCCCTCCACTATCCCTGATCAGCCATACCCTCTCTCTGATCATTCTCTTATTCCTCACGTAAGTGTAGAACACCTTTGGAAATCCCTTAATCCTTCCCACCAAGACTTTTTCGTGCCCCCCCCCTCCCCCCCCCAGTTATCCTCAGTCCATTATGAGTTCTTTCCTAGCTACTTTGTAATCCTCTAAGCTGTGGCAGATCCTTACTTCCTCAACCTTAGGTAAGCTTCCTCCCTCTTGACGAGATTCTTATCATCCAAGGCTCTTTCACCCTCCAATTTCTTGCCTGTCTCAGTAGGACAAAGTTATCCAACACTCGCAACAAGTGCTTTTTAAACAGCCTCCACATTTCTGTTGTGCATCTCCCGTAGAAAACAGTTAAACTTGAAAGGATTCAGAAAAGATTTACAAGAAGTTGCCAGGATTGTACCATTTCAGCTGTAGAGAGAATAGGCTGGGGCTGTTTTCCTTGTAGCGTTGGAGTCTGAGGGGTGACCTTATAGGAGTTTATAAAATCATGAGGGGCATGAATAGGATAAATGGGCAAAGTATTTTTCCTGGGCTGGCGGAGTCCAGAACTAGAGGGGCATAGGTTTAGGGTGTGAGGGGAAAGATATAAAAGGGACCTCAGGGGCAACATTTTCTGGCAGAGGATGGTGTGTGTATGGAATGAACTGCTAGAGGAAGTGCTGGAGCATTTAGTACAATTGCAGCATTTAAAAGGCAAATGGGATTAGATTAGATTATGTTAGGATATCGGGTTGGCATGGACGAGTTGGACCAAAGGGTCTGTTTCCACGCTGTATATCTCTGTAACTCTAGAACAATTGTTCTCAATTTATAGTCTGTCCAATAGCAGTATAATTTCCTCTCCTCAATTAAATACCTTCCCATACTGTCTGTTCCTATCCCTCTGCATTGTTACGGTAAAGGTGAGGCAGTTGTGATCAGAGTCACCGAAATGTTCTCCCACCGGGAGATCTGACAAATGGCCTGGCTCATTGTCTGGCACCAGATCCAATATGGTCGCCCCCCCCCCCCCCCCCCCCCCCCCCCCCCGCCCCCGTCAGCTTATCTACATACTGAGTTAGGAATTCCTCCTAGACATGCCTGACAATCTGCTCCATCCTGACCATCTGCACTAAGGATTTCCTTAAAGCTTTCCTTTATTCATCAGAGTATTGAGTACAGGAGTTGGAAGGTCATGTTGCAGCTGTACAGGACATTGGGTAGGCTACTGTTAGAATATTGCATGCAATTCTGGTCTCCTTTCTATTGGAAAGATGTTGTGAAACTTGCAAGGGTTCAGAAAATATTTACAAGGATGTTGCCAGAGTTGGAGGATTTGAGCTACAGGGAAAGGCTGAACAGGCTGGGGCTGTATTCCCTGGAAGTGAGGGGTGACTTTATAAAAGTTTACAAAATTATGAGGGGAAAGTCTTTTCCCTGGGGTCGGGAAGTCCAGAACTAGAGGGCATAGGTTTAGGGTGAGAGGGGAAAGATATAAAAGAGACCTAAGGGGCAACATTTTCACGCAGAGGGTGGTATGTGTATGGAATGAGCTGCCAGAGGATGTGGTGGAGGCTGGTACAACTGCAACATTTAAGAGGCATTTGGATGGCTATATGAATAGGAAGAGTTTAGAGGGATATGGGCCAGGTGCTGGCAGGTGGGACTAGATTGGGTTGGGATATCTGGTCGGCATGGACAGGTTGGACCGAACGGTCTGTTTCCATGCTGTACATCTCTATGACTCTATGACTAGACTAGTTCCAAAGACAAAAAGCTTATGATGAGAGATTGAACAATTTAAGTCTTCCTTGCTAGTGTTTAGAAGAATGTGAGGAGATCTACTTTAGGTATATAAGATGCTCACGGTAATTGACAAAGTAAATGTACAGTGGATGTTTCACTTCTTGGGCTAGCCTAGAATGAGATGTCACAGTTTTAGGCTGAAGGGTGGCAGATTTAAAACAGAGATGAGCAGGAATTATTTCTCTGAAATGGTCTTGAATCTGTGGAATTTAGTACCCCACAGTACAGCAGGACACTAAATATATTGAAAGGAGGAGATACAGATTTTTAATTAGTAACAGGTTAAAGGGTCATAGGGAGCTGGCAGGAAAGTGGAATTGAGGCTGAGATGAGATCAGCCATGATCATATTGAATGGTGGAGCAGGCTTATGGGGCTGAATTGCCCAGTCTAGGATCCAGGCTGTATTTAATATACATTTTTGAAAGAGGAATACCAAAAAAAAATGCTGATATTTAAAGCTAAGAAAAAGTGGGTAATGCGCAGCTTTATCCAACCAGAATAGATTGGAGCTCATCCCTGACTTTGATCTTGGAGATGAAACTATGTTGTTTTACACCAATATTGTTTCATCTCTAATAACTCATTGCATTATCAGTACTTGTGTTTGAATTTTATACGCAGAAAGTGCATGTAGCAGACTTTCACTCCATTTGTGATGCCTGTTGAATTGTATTAAGAGCAAGAGATTTTAAAGGTCATGCCAATATTTGAAAGGTAAATTAAGTTTGCTATGTCTTACCATTGCTGTCTGATCCTTTTAATTCTGATTCTACATTCTGAAAAGTAGAAAAGGAAAAGATTAAGTTACCATACAGAATGCATAATGTCTGGTACATGTACTTAGGTGTTTTAATACCTTTGCTCTGAGTTATTAAAACAGCTATTAAACAATACTCCCTATAAATCAGCTAGAAATACACTATTAATTTAATTGTTTATTAAAGTCAGAAGATCATTTTCTTTTGCTTTACTCATGTGTTATTGCAGCATCAGGCTGAATTAGAAACTTTTCCCCTGCCCACTGCATACATGCTCTGAAATTGGTGCTGTTGCTAATACACGGATAATTTGCATACTCAATGATTTGTCAAAGTATTTCTGAAATTCACATGAGAAATTTAAAACACAGCTTTGTAATTACTTTACATATCATTAATCATTAAATATTCTAAACCCAGGACCACTTCCATCTAAAATCACAAGGCAGCAGATACTTGGAAATACCACCACATGCAAATTCCCCTCTAAGCAACTCACCATCCTGACTTGGAAAGATATTGCTATTCTTTCTTTGTTGCCAGGTCAAAATCCTGGGAATCCCTCCCTAAGGACGTTGTGGGTCAATCTCTATAGCACATGGACTGCAGCAGTTCAAGAAGGCAGCTCAACACCACCTTCTCTTGGGCAATAAATACTGGTCAGATAGCAATGCCTGTGTGTGAATAAAAAGTGTTCATAATGTGTGTGATTTTCACCCAAGTCTCCTGTATTGGCAACGCAACTGTCCAGAGGGAGGTGCTTGACAGCAATCCAGGAAATGTCTCTCCTCTCCTCCATACAAATCTGAAACTCAATGGCTGCAACGAAGGAAGAGGAATCTCAGGTGCGTACTGGCATCCTGCTGCCTTGGTGTCAAGTTTGTGTTGTATGTTTCTCCAATGACAGTAGAGTGAAACATCATTCTATCCACAAGCTTTTGAAACTTCCTGTAATAAAAATTGTTCCTTACTGTGCTCATTTTATAAATGGGTACAAAAAGGACTAATTTCACTGTGCGTTATCATGTGTCTCTGGATGTGTGGTAAACTTGTGATGTAGGATTAATGCGAGTTATTTTTCAAGTATTAAGCTCTTGGATATGCTAATGCTAATCCTGATTACTCACTTTGGTCCCTTACTAAATATATTGCTCTGAACACAGCATGCCTTGGGCTTCAAAAATAGGCCAAATAAAAACTGCACTTAAAATATGATTCACCAGTCATGACAGGATCTGGGATTTCCAAGGGTTAAGAGGGGCCTTTTAAATTGCTAGCAAGATCTTGTAGGATCATGGGAACAGGAGAAAGCTATTTAGTCCCATTAAGCCTGTTTTGCCATTCACCAAGATCATGGTTAATCTGTGACATAATTTTACATGTCTGCTTTTGACTTTAATCTTATTTTGGATAGCAAAAATCTATGAATCACAGCTTTGAAATTAACAACTGATTGAACATCAACTGTTGAGGAAAAGAGTTGTAAACCGCAATATTTTATCACAGAATCCCTTCAGTGCGGAAACAGGCCATTTGACCCACCAAGTCCACACCGACCCTCCAAAGAGTATCACACCCAGACCCATTCCCCCACCCTATTACTCTACATATCCCTGAACACGATGGGCAATTTTGCATGGCCAATTCATCTTTAGACTATGGGAGACACTGGGGGAGAACATGCAAACTCCACACAGTCACCTGAGGTTGGAATCGAACCTGGGGTCCCTGGCAATGCGAGGCAGCAGTGCTAACCACTGAGCCACCGTGCCAACCATTGTGTGGAGAAGCGCTTTCTAATTTCCCACTTGATGATCGCAGATCTGTAGACCTATACTCCCTGATAGTGAAATGGTTCCTCCTAATCCACCCTAGTTATTCTACTTAATATCATGAAATTTTGATCAAATCGCCCATTAGCCCCAGAATCATACAGTAAAGAGGCCCTTCAGCCTAATCAGTCTATATTGCCAAAAATATACTACTACTTACACTAGTCCCACAGCCTTGAATGTTCTGACATTTCAAGTACTTGCCCCTTTTTTTAAAAGGTTGTGAGATTTTCCACCTCAACTACCCTCCCAGTAAGTGCATTCCAGAACACTACCATCTTCTGGATGAGAAAGGATTTCTTCAAATCCCCTTAAAACCTCTCACTTTTCACTTTTAAATTATGCCCCCTTATTGGTCACCCTTCAACCAAAGATAATGACTGCTACCTATTCATCCTGTCCTCATAATCTACTCCATGAGCTTTTACCTTCTTTATCAGTTTCTCCATGTGAGATCTTATCAAGGGCCTTGCTGAAATCTATACAAACTACATAAGATGCCTGACATTCATCCAAACACTTGATCACGTCCTTGAAAAGTTCTATCTGATTTGCAAGCATGATCTTCTTCTGACAAACCATGCTAACTATCCCTGATCAAACCTTGCCTTTGTAAGTGGAAATTTATTTTCTCCTTCATTACTTTTCCTACCACTGATGTTAGACTCACTGGTCTACAGCTGCCTGGTCTTTCTCTACCACCCTTCTTGTAAAGTGAAAGCACGTTAGCGGTCCTGCAGTCTTCTGCTCCTCCCTTGTGGCCAGAGACAGTTAAAAATGTAGGGGTCAGGGCCCCTGTAGTTTTCTCCCATGTATCCCAGGTTATTGTGGGATACAACCTATCCAATCCTGGGGATGTATCTGCCAAAACCTTGAATACCTTCTTTTATCAATCTACTCAGAAATTGAGTCCATCTTCTCAAAATCTGTTCTTGCAACCTCATTTTTCCAAGTAAAGACAGATGTTTTCTGGCTTGTTGCTCCTATATTTGACCCTAAGGGAACATGTTCCGTCTATACTCCCCACAGTACTTTTTGAATGCTTCCCACCATTCTGCCGTATATTTACCCAGAACTAGCTGTTCCCAGTCTTTTTTGGCCAGATCCTGCCTATAATAGACTCCTAACAGGGTGACTGCCCCATTTTTAGAGTCATAGAGATATACAGCAAAGAAACAAACTCTTAGGTCAACTTGTCCATGCTGACCAGATGTCCTATATAAATCTAGTCCCATTTGCCAGCATTTGACCCATATCCCTCTAAACCCTTCCTATTCATATACCCAAGCAGATGCCTTTTAATTGTTGCAATTGTACCGGCCTCCACCACTTCCTCTGGCAGCTCATTCCATACACGCATCACCCTCTGCGTGAAAAGGTTGCTCCTTAGGTCCCTTTTATATCATTTACCTCTCACCTTAAACCTATACCCTCTAGTTTTGGACTCCCCCACTCTGGGGAAAAAAGACCTTGCTTATTACCCTTCTTTATTCCTGAGTTCCACCCAGGAAGCCTCATTTGATGACCCTTCCAAGACATCATTCCTCTGTACTGCAGTAACTGACTCCCGAACTAATAATGTGACACCACCTCCACCTTTGCACACCCCTGTGACTTGCCTGAAGATCCTAAACTCTGGAATGTTAAGTTGCCAACAACATCTCAGTTCCATGTGCCAATTTACACCCTTAACTCATATGTCTTGCATCTAATACCCCTGGCATTAAAGTGGAGGCCATCCAGTTTCACCTTACTCCCTTCAGACACCACATCGCTGAACTCGCTTTGCCATGATTCCTTTTCTAAATTATGCTGTGTTATTAAACTAACACACTATCACCCCTGCTCCTGCTGGATTAGTTTAAATTCTTCCCAAGCCTTCTAGGTTCCAGCAGTTAAAACTCTATAAGAGACCCTCAAAGTTTGAAGAAGGAGAACTTTGGAGGATTAATTAGCCCATTTGCGTTGTTCCCATCTACTTCCTTTTGTACCCTGGGAATGGAAACCATCTGGTGGTTCTAGGAAATTGTTGCTCTTTAGTGCTATTAATAGTTCCATGGCTGTTAGAAGACTTGGATACATTAATTTTCTTGCATCTCTGGCTCTGAGTCAATAATATAGTTTTCTGGGGAGTGTGGCGTGTTCCACTGTATCTCCTTTTCTATTGTAAAGAAAGAAATTATTTGGCCTACAGGAGCTAAAGAACCTGAGTGTATCTCTCTCTCACACACACATCATATACCCGTTCCTTTTATAATGTTTCTGCCTCTGTTAGTTGGCATTGTCTTGATCAAGTGGATGTTCAATATTCAGATGGTTTATCAAATCTTAACCTTGTTGCATTTGTCATGAAGTACCAGTGCAGAACTACAACTGAAAGACATTATGGTTCATAATGCTTCAGATAAAGTGTGTAATCTATATTGTGGAAATAAAGAACTTGATTTTATATGTTGCCTTCTCACATTCAGAGGAAGTGCATTCACAGCTGTTCCACAGGCCAATGCAATGACAGAGATTTCACTGTAGTATCAGAAAGATTTCTGCAAACCCTGCCAAACAAAGCAGTTTCAAATACTCTTGTGACATACTCAAAATAAAATATGTCTTACCAGTTTTGTCTTAGGGTCAAAGTGCAACACCTTCAGACCTGCCCTCTGGAGAGTCCGATGTACGTGTTGCTCAGATTTGAGCAACTGATGTCCTTCACACAGCTCAGTTTTGGATTCCTATGTGTTGATAGAAATGATGAATTCCTAATATCAACTAACAAAACTAGAGGTTTCAAATGACAACACAATAATCCTTTTAGACAAATTTCAGGCAACACCATCTCTAGCTCTTCACAAGATACAAAAATATGAACAATGAAATTGATAAAACTTCTTTCATTATTAGTATATGGAGAATCTTTCATTTCTGCCTTCTGACAGTGTTAACTCATCCTGGCGACTGGATGCCAAAATACTGACTCTCTAGGGCTGTGGTTTTCCATCAGTGTGCTGCAACAAGTTGAGAAGTGTCCTTTGAAATTTTTGGGTAGCAGCACCACCTTTTATCCGAGTGTCAAGGCTTCTTCCATAATTCTGAACTCCTTCCGAGCCTTGGTGTCTATTAGTCATGGCAGTATTTAAGACACCAGAGTCTTAATGTGCAAGGCACCAAAGTCATGCATGTGTAGACTTATGATCCTATGTATGTATTGTGAAAAAGTTAGATGTGTGTTTATCTAATTGAAAGATTCCTTTATTGAAAAGTTTGTTAACCACTACTATAGGGCATCACCAGAGTTTGAACTTGGCCTAAGATAACATTTATCATCTTCAACATGCCTCCCCATCTTGATTTTATGCTAATCCTCCTTCCTTTCTGGTTAAAGTCAAGGGTACTGAGACCAAATAGTACAGCTCCATCTCCACCATTATCAGCTAACTGAACACTGATCATAAAAAGAATTCTGGTGCCATTACCAATCTAATCATCAAAGGAATCAAAAATCAAAGACTGTGGATGCTGGAAATCTGAAACAAAAACAGAAAAACGCTAGCGAAACTCAGCAGGTCTGGAACCACCAGTGGAGAGAAAGAGTCAACATTTTGGGTCCAATGATTCTTCTTCAGAGCAGATTGTAACTAGGAAATTGTTGGTACATATGCTGAAGTTTGGGGTGGATGAAGGGAAAGAAGTAAATGATAGGTGGAGGTGGAGCCCAGTGAGAAAGAGAACAGCAGATGGGCAAACAAGGGAGGGATGAGCTGGAGAGAAAGAGAAACTGCTAGGTTTAGGGTGAAAATGGGTTGACTGTGGTGAAAACTGCCCATATAACAATAAGGCCTGATGTGTGGGGGCCCAGGAACAGTATGGAGGTGTTTAGGCCCTAAACTCATTGAGTCCTGAAAGCTACAGGGTCCCAATGCGATGCATAAGGGAAACTTTGGTAGTTAGCCACTTTCTGGATCACTGACTGATTTAGGTACACTCACAGTGCTGTTAGGAAAGGAGTTCCAGGATTTTACTCAGTGATAATGAAAAAATGCCAATGCATTTCCAAGTCAAGACATTATCTTGAGGAATTTGCAGATGAATGTCCTCCCATGTGTCTGCTGCTCTTGTCTTGTAGAAGTTGTAGGTTTGGGTGGTACTGTCAAAGGAGATTTGGTGAGTTGCTGCAGTGCATTATATAGATGGTACATACTGCTGCCACTGTGGCTAAGTGAGGGTTTACTACTTTTTCTCTTGTAGATTGAACACAAATATTGTGCCTGCAGTTTCCTTAGTTGCTCCTTGAGAAAGATGAATTTGTCCTGAAATGCAGAGTGTTTGCGGTATTTGAAGTTGGGATGATGCGGTATTTGAAGTTGGGATGATGCGGTATTTGAAGTTGGGATGATGGGGGTGGTGGGTGAAGAGAGATCAACATTCAGAAATACTTCTATTGGTATATAAGAAAACTGTGATGCAGCACAGAAAACTTAATGATTAAAATTAATAAAATCTTGAAAATAAAACTGGACGTCATCAGGATCTGAAAAAAGGAAAACATTACTGATTCAGCTATAACGTCTCATTAGATCTGAACAATGGACACTTTTGATATCCAGCATTTGCAATTTTGTTTCAATCTGTTGATGGACACGATTCAGCACATTTTATTTTGCAACAAATATATAATATTCCTGTTTTTAGTTTTACACATACCTTGCCTTGTACTGTGAACTGCAAAGACAAATCCTCGACATCCTTATTTCCAGGGAGCAGAATTAACGAGCGTGTTTTGAGACCTCTCAAAGATGACTGGTGCCTGGGTATACAGTCTTGTTTGGGTTGTTCTATACTGCCCTCTTCTGGTTTGGCTTGATCAAACATTTCCCCAGATTCTTTTTGAGGTTTTAGAATATCCACAGAAGAATTTTTCTTGCCTTTCTGTTGGTTTCTTTCAAGTTCTTTCTCGACCTTTTGCATTCTGTTGAAGCGGGTTTTCTTGAAAGCAAACAAGTCACTGAGTTTAGGATATCTCTTTTTTGTTTTTGGAAGCGATGAAGACTCAAGCACTTCTTCAAACTTTGGAGACTGGTCTTTCCTGCAAAAAGCAGAGAAATAGCTTAGAAATTAGACTCTCACACCAAAGCATTAAACCAACTGCTGTATATGGGAAAAGTATAGCTTGTTTATTGTTTTGAATTATGGTAAATAGTAGATTACTATACAAATGTTGATTCAGCCTGGAGTTGCCACCTGAAATTTTACAACATTGATTCTGGTGATTGTCCCCATGGAAAATAACTTGAGTGCAAGGTCACGCCATCTGAATCTGCAAATAGCAACATGTCATTTTGATGAATACTTACAAAACAACTGTGTATATAATATTGCCAGTGTCAATCTTGGTTATCAGTTCTTTTGAGTTACCAAAGCAAAGAAGACTTAGCAGACCTGTCCAAAACTGGACTGGCTACTGAGGACGTCCTTCTAAAAATAGGATAAATGATGAGTGTTGTGTACAGGAAGGTTTGGGTTTCTGTTCCTTTCTGATAAGTAATACTATGCAATAAATTACAGTTTTCTGAGTGGCTGCATGGTATAAAACGGTCTGGTTGGATAATCAACTAAATCTACATTCAGTGCTGGGGGTAATTATAACCTGACAGAAAGCGAGCAGGATCAGATCTGCTGCCTGTTTTGTGTTTCTACTGAGGGAAAGATATAAAAGGTGCATGCCTGTGTTAGAGAGGAAGACTATGAATCATCCCTTTAAAATAAAAGGAAAATAAAATTCAGTTCTTTCACAATACATAATACATAATATGGCCAGTGCTTCATCCAATTATACATACATGATCTGTACAACTACCAGAATAATTGAAGTAGGTAGGCATTGGAGATTCAGGCACACCACCAGCATCTAGTGTTGTAGAACATAACCTTGTTTACGTAGATAACAACTAAGATGACATCCGACAGATCAGAGAATGAGTAGACTACAGGACAAAGAATACAAAGTCATTTGATAAAATGTCACCAGACACTAAAGGTAATTAGAAGAGTCACATGTGGCACAGGATTCTCCAGATTATGGACCTTGATTCCAAAAATCAGCTAATGATTAGATTAGATTCCCTACAGCGTGGAAACAACTGGTCCACACAACAACTTGGCCCACTAAGTCCACATCAGCCCTACGAAGAGGTACCCACCTAGAACCATTTCCCTCAGACTAACACTATGGGCAATTTAGCATGGCCAATTCACCCAACCTGCACATCTTTGGACTGTGGGAGGAAACCGGAGCACCTGGAGGAAAACCATACAGACATTGGGTGCAAACTCCACATAGTCACCCGAGGCTGGAATTGAACCTGGGTCTCTGGCGCAGTGATATAGCAACGCTAACCACTGAGACACCGTGCCACCCCCAAATGATGGACAATTGCAACTGTGGTTATAATATAACAGAAACACAAGTGAAATATATGTTAATGACATTGTGGAACATGAGAAGAAATATTCAGATCAATTCAGATTTATTTGGGGAGTTGCAAGGTGGGGGGGGGTGGGGAAGGCGCGGTGGCTCATTGAGTTAAATTAAATGTGTGTACAGTTAGGAAGATGTTTTATATTTAATATTTCTCAGAGGACTTAAGTTCTGATGGATTGTGGAAAATATAGTTACTTATGTTTTATCGAAATTCCTGGCATGCTTCTACAGGGGCTGTCTGAATACTGACTGGCTTAGAGAATGTTTGGTTTTGGTATCTGGAATTAATTGGGGACAAGAAGCCAGCAAGGAAGGCCTGCACAGATAATCGATTCCATTTCCAAAAAGAAAACCCTCTTTTGAATTCAGTGTTAAAGCTAATTGTTATTTTAATAGAGTGACTGAAGGAATATAGCAATGTTGTATTTCCTGATTAAGGTGTGTCTGTAGAGACTTCAGAGATAACCATGAATGATTTGGTCATATGTGCCAGAAGATAGTAATAGGCGTTCTACACTTTATCCTTTCACGTTTAAGAATAACCCAATTAGCCAAAAAAGCCAGAAAACCAATTGCTGCAGATAAATACCTCTTTCTGCTTTTCCAAAGTGTAAGATTGTGTTTTCATGTATGTTGTGGCAATATTTAGGGGAATAAGCATTTATACTTCTCTATTATTAACTGTGGATGTTTATCAACTATTTCATTTCATTGAATAAGTTTTGTTTTGATAATAAACCAATAATTATTTATCTGGCTCATAGATCTTATTTAAAATTTGATATGGATAAGGTGTCTGATTAACCATGCAACTGGAAAAACTACTTCAATTTTAGCTTATGACCTGTGGAATAGTGGAACTTCAGCAACGGCGCATACCTAATTGTCATAACATTCAATAAAACCTGAAGTTAGTTCTGTTTCTTTCGCTACAGTTGATGCTTCACACGCTGAGTATGTCCTGCATTTTCTGTTTGTGCATGTCCTTTGTAGTAATAGATGGTAATGAAGGTAATGTGATTGATGGATGTATGATTTTTGAAAAAAAACAGTTGATAAAGGAGCACAAAAGACCGCTTAGCAAAAAATAAATATATGGGATTAAAACTGATGTGTTAGTGTAGATATGAAATTATCTAGAAAGCAGTTGTGAATGTCTTTTTCTCAGAAATGAGGGTAGTATAAACGACGGCTTCCTGCAATTGATACTAGGATAACACCTTTTTTGGTATATATTAATGACATGGATCTAGATACAATGGAGAAAGGTTTCCAGATGTAACAAAACTTGGGAATGTAGGAAATTGGAGGATACTAATAGACTTCAGAAGAATGCAGACAGTTTAGTGAAGTGGGGGGCCATGTGGCAGATTAAATTTAATACAGAGAAATGCGACATGAATCCCTTTGGCAGGAATAATGAGGAAAGGCAGCATAATCTAAATGGAACAATTTTAAAGAGGGTGTCAGACATACAAGCCCAGGGGTGTATCTACACACATATCTAAAGGTGGCAGGACATAATGTTGAGGCTCTTAGAACAACATCTGAGATCCATGGTCTTATAAATAGAAATGAGGGTTAAAGCAGGGAAGTCAGGTTAAGAGAGGTACTTCCATCTTGCAGCACCACTCATCAATTATTAAAACGTCAAATTAAAAACCAGTCACAGCTGCTGCACTACCATGTGAACAGACAGATGTGCAAGGAGCAAAGCCTGCCTCGAGTGGTGGTCCCAATCATCTGCCACGAGGCAGTCTCCAGGGAAATGGTCTATTTTTGACACTGCAAATGGGAAGACCTTTCCATTCCAATCATGTCATTTGGAAAATGGCCAGGAAGTGATGTTGCTGACAAGGCAAGCGAATAGTTCTCCTACTGCCCACTTCTATATTTAACCCCAAATGCAGCTGATACTGCTTGGAAGGTTATAATGTCTTTTGAAAACAGAACTATTTACTGTTTTGGTTTTGATATCTTCTGGCTTTTGTAGCCCTCAGAAGGGCTACAAAATTTAAGTTAGTTGTTGTCAATGATAACTTTTCTGTCTTTTTGCTACATGTTATCAGCTATGTTACTGAAAGCTCACTGAGTTACAACAGGACCTGGATAATATTGGGTGTACAAAAGATGGATATCACTTGGACCACATAAATGTCAGGTAACCACCATTTTGAATGAGAGAAATCTTAATCTCTTTCCCATGACCTTCGCTGTACTATGTTTTGCAAAATCAGACAATGGTTATTGTCCAGAAGTCAGACTGGATAAACTTCATTAGGATTGTAGTCACAACATCAAGACACAAGCTGGAAATCTGTGATGAGTGGTTCGCCTCCTTAATTCTTTTGCTCCATTTACAAGGGTCAAATCAGAAATGTGATGGAATACTTGTCACTCACTGTGATGAAGAATCACTGAAAGCAGCAGGCACATAACTGGTTTCTTCTTGAATTATCTTCTTTGTGAAGAAATCTTCTAGTCCTAGATCTAATTTGCTGTTGGTTACATCCTCTCCTTTTTCCTGGTCCACAGATTGTACCTATGCCAAGTACAAACAGATGTAACTGTATAGCCCAGTCTGACAGCATTCAGATAGCAGGATACTAATCACAATTTCAATAATCAGCTCAATCCTGTTTGATGATCATTTTCACTAAGAATTTCAAGAACACATTGAACCATTGTTTCTAAACTAATGCAGCTTAAGGAAACCTTCATGGGATGTGAACATTGCTGGCTAGTGTTTATTGCCTGTCCCTAATGACCCAGAACATTACCTGGGTACTTGGAGAAATAGGAGAAAGTGAGGACTGCAGATGCTGGGGATCAGAGCTGAAAATGTGTTGCTGGAAAAGCGCAGCAGGTCAGGCAGCATTCAAGGAGCAGGAGAATCAATGTTTCGGACATGAGCCCTTCTTCAGGAATTCCTGATGAAGGGCTCATGCCCGAAACGTCGATTCTCCTGCTCCCTGGATGCTGCCTGACCTGCTGCGCTTTTCCAGCAACACATTTTCAGCTACTTGGAGAAATAGTCTAGTAATAATACCATGAGATCATCACCTCCCCTAAATACTGTAAATTGTATAACAGACATCCTTAGCATTGAGTTTTCCCCTCTGTCTATTTCATTTCTCTCCCCAGAAAAGCTGTCAGAGGTTAGCAGTTAGTGATTTCAGAGGCTCCCTTTGACTTACTGTGATTTGACCCCAACTTAAGGCTGTTTTGACTTGACTGAAGACTGCTGACAATGATAACAAGTCTCCTGGCTTTCTGTCTGTACTAAATGATATGGCATCAGAGGGCAAAGAGAAAAGGCAAATCTGGGTTAGCATCCAAGAAGGCCCAAAGCGAGAGCTAAGAAAGTGAGCAGCTTGGAGAGTTTATGAGGCGGGGTCCTTGCAGCAGCATTTCAATGCTTGCTGCCAATGTACCCTGAAGTGCAGCTTTCAAGCGTAAAGCATTTGCTAAGTCAATTTGGGAGGTGCCATGGGGTCCTGAGGAGCTGGCAGGTGTCATATTGCCAGTGTACAAGGATGGATGTGGCAAGTGCCTTGAGATGTCAGGGTCAGCATCACGATGTAGGTCTGGGGGAACAAGCAGTGATCTGGAATCCCAGACTTCCATGTTGAGAATTCTCAACATCTAGTTTCCTCACAGTGGGTGATAAGGTAGGAGGATGCATATTAATGAGGCAAGATGTTCAGTTAGTTAGGCTGACAACAAGCAATAATCCCCTTAATAAGCATTTCACTGCTGCTGCGTCAGGACCTCATTTCAAAGTCTGGAATCTTAAGGAAATGCAATATTTGGCATCCTTGCTAGGACTTTCGTACAATTCTCCCAGATTTCTTGGCATAGTCTACATCAAAGATTTCTTCACTATTTGTAGATATGGCTGACCCCAGGCCTGCTGGAAGTATTTCAGTGTGATTCAAAGCGCCTGCCACTTTATCAACTGTTCATTGCTATTACTTCATGCATGCATTTAAGGTAGAAATAGAGAGAGCTACCTGCACAAAGACAGATACACAGAAATTTCCCTTGACATGCTCCTCTAATCTCAGTTAACTTCACACATTAAGATATTGGTCCAAAATCAACAGAAAGTTGTCAATACTTGTGATTTTGTTAACTCTAAATTTGATTTGGTATAAATAAAACATCTTCAGTAAGCCAGATACTAGCAGTTTAATTGTAAATTATGAAAACAGTATGTGATCTGGAAGCACAGCCTTACCCTACACTGATCTCACTGTCGCATTGACAATTCATCTCTTTAACAACAGGAAGGAAAGGAAGAAATGTACTCTTTTAGGGTTACAGAGGAACCTCAATTATCTGACATTCTATTAATCGAATTTCAGATTATCAAAGAAGATCGCGAGGTCCTGACGCTTGGCTAGCTATGTTATCCAGCATTCGATTAACAGAACAAAATACTCTCCCTGCCCGTGTCCTTCAGATAATAGAGGTTCCTCTGTAGTCATTTATACTTTGTAACTCCCTATCTTTCTTATTTACAAAAATTGTTAGCAATTAATCTAGGAGATTGTGAAAGATAAGTAATTAGCCTAATGTTATTGACTTTTTTGCTAAACTTGTCTCCATTAAAAATACTTCCAAGACAGACTTACAGTAGGCTTGGAGGGTGGATATTTCCGGATTCTGTTTGGTCTTGGCCTGCCTTTGGTACAATGCCTTAGTTTCATCCCTTCAATTGGCAAATCCATAAGAGAATCTGTAAAAGTTGTCTCTGCGTTTGTAGGTGTGTTATTTACAGCATTCATATCAGTAGAGATTGGTTGTGACTTGACTGTCAATAGTTCCATTGCTTCAAAATCTGTTCCTTCAAATTGTCTTTCTGTTTCTATGTCTGAGATTCCTGAAGGATAGATGATAAAAACATTTAGTTTATGGCTACTCTTCTTTGAGCAGCAAGTAAGAAATTTGTTGGTCATTACTTATTCTGTTTTACACATTCCACCATCCTCTGCTGAACTTCTGACTTGGACTGGGCTCCCCTTCTACTCTGGCATCTCATTTAAATGACTATTCATTGTAAAACCATTCTCACTATTTGAGTATCACATTCTAGTATAATCCTTTGCTCATGCACTCAATGTAATTGTTTTTTGGACACATGAATGCACATGAATCAGTTTGGATGATTTTGCTCCTTTTACTCCTCTGAATGCCTTCACCTATTCTAATGGACCTTCTGACATCCACCTTATATTGGTAAGCTTAGCTTAGAATGCAAATTAAACTTGGGGCTTTCCTGTTCTGGGTGCCTTCAGTGGATATGAATTTATTTGATGGAAGAAAAGAACCTTTATGCGAATAGAAAACCAAACCACCTTCTCAGACACCAGGAGGATCATTATCTTCCCCTAACTTGCTACATTACAAAATCAGAAATCACTGGAAAAACTGAGCAGGGGTCTGGCAGCATCTGTGGAGAGAAAATAGAGTAAATATTTAGGATATAGTGACCCTTCTTCAGAATTGACGAACACAACTAAACCTAGCTCAACATTTTGTTCCCAGTAATTTGCATGGTGTATTTTCAGGACAATTAGTCACCTCAGACTTAAGAAGGAAGTTACACCAACACAAGTTAATGTGCCCACTGAACACCAGGTGTGTGATATTCAAGTCAGATGACCCTGACCTTTCCAGGAAATCCAGATATGACCTCTGTAAAACCATTAAAGATGCCAAGAGGGAATACCAGACTAAGTTGGAGACCCAAACTAACCATATGGACATCCACCATTTGTAGCAAGGCCTACATGACATAACAAGCTACAAAGTGAAATAAAACAGAATAGCAGACAAAACCATATCCCTCCCTGATGTGCTCAATGCATTTTATGCTTGACTTGACAGAAGATCAGTGAAACGGTGTCCCCTTTCCCCTGACAGCATTGGATGCACCTGTTTCCACAGTTACCGCTGCAGATGTCAGATCAGCTTTTCTGAGAGTAGGCCCAAAGAATATAACTGGGCCAGACAGAGTCCCCAGCTATGCACTCAGACCCTGTACAGAGTATTTGCTGACATCTTTAACCTCTCTTTACTACAATCTGAAGTCCCCAGCTGTTTCAAGAAGATCACTGTCATCCTGGTACTACTGCCCAGTGGCCCTGACCTCTATAATTATAAAATGCTTTGATAGGTTAGTCATGACCCATATCAAATCTAGCCTCCCAGCCTGCCTTGACCCCGTGCAATTGGCCTACTGTCACAATAGGTCTAAGGCAGACACCATCTCCCTAGCCCTACACCCATCCCTGGAATATCAGAATAACAAGGATACCTACATCAGACTTCTACTTATTGACTACAGCTCCATCTCCATACTATAATTCCAACCAAACTCCGAGACCAAGGTCTCTGCTCCACCCGCTACAACTGGATCCTCAACTTTCTGACCTACAGACTGCAACCAGTGAGGATAGGCAACAGCTCTTCCTCCATGACAATCCTTAACACTTGTGCCCTGCAAGGATGCAATCTCAGCCCCTTATTGTACTCACTGTACACTCATGACTATGTAGCCAAATTCATCCTAACTCAAGTTCATTGACCACCGTTGTAGGCTGGATCTCAAACAATGACAAGACTGAATACAGGAAAGAGAGAATGTGCTTGGAGGCGTGGTGTAAAGATCACAATCTCCCCCTAATGTCAGCAAAACTGAAGAGCTGGTCATCGACTTCAGAAGTAAGATGGAGGACACACTCCTATCTACATCAATGGAGCTGGGGTGGAGAGGGTCAAGAGCATCAAGTTTCTAGGAGTGATGATCACCAACAATCTGTCCTGGACCACCCACACTGATGCAACAGTCAAGAAAGCACAACAACACCTCTACTTCCTCAGGAGGCTAAGGAAATTTGAAATGTCCAAAAGAACTCTTACCATCCTTTAGAGATAAACCAAAGAAAGTATGCTATCTGGATGCATCACGGCTTGGTATGGCAACTGCTCTGCCCAGGACTGTAAGAAACCTCAGACAGTTGTGAACACGTCACTCCAGCCAACCTCCCATCCAGTGACTCCATCTATGCCTCTTGCTGCCTTAGGAAGGCAGCCAAAATAATCAAAGACCCCTCCCACCCCTGTTATAATCTCTTCCAACCTCTTCCGTCAGGTTGGAGATACAAAAGCTTAAACACACGTACCAACAGATTCAAGAACAGCTTCTTCCCCACTGTTATTAGACGTTTGAATGGACCTCTCAAATTTCAAATCTAAGATTGATCTTGCTTCTTAAACACCTTCTCTGCAGCCATAATAGCTGTCTTCACTGTTGTATTGTCACCCTGTCCTATTAGGAGGAGAAAGTGAGGACTGCAGATGCTGGAGATCAGAGCTGAAAATGTGTTGCTGGAAAAGCGCAGCAGGTCAGGCAGCATCCAAGGAACAGGAGATTCGACGTTTCGGGCATAAGCCCTTCTTCAGCCCTTCATTCCTGAGGAAGGGCTTATGCCCGAAATGTCGAATCTCCTGTTCCTTGGATGCTGCCTGACCTGCTGCGCTTTTCCAGCAACACATTTTCAACCCTGTCCTATTACCCTATGAACTTGGTATGGTATGATGTGACTGTACTGCATATGAAACAAAACTTTTCCCTGTACCTCTGACAAAAATAAATCAAATCAAAATCAATGCATTCTACACCATTGGCTGATGTGAAATACAAAAAAATGACTTCCAGACCTATTTTCCTCTTCAGCAAGCACCTTGTCACCAAAACAAATGCTAAACTTATTGTACTGCAATTTCCTAAAATGTTGCTGCCAGCTTTTATGTGTATTATCTAATCTAAAGGGACTGATGACTAACTCTGCATCTGCTTCTTAGCTCTCCTCTCTGGTGGATATCATTCAAACTTTGGAGGACTAAAATGTATATATCCTTCTGTTTTAGGTAGATCTCTGCTCACAAAAACATGGCAGACATATTGTTATAAATTTAATTAAAGGTCTGCATTACTACCAGCTATAGTTACTTAAGGTATAGAAACAGAAATCAGACCATCAAATCTGCTTCAGCATCAATGAAATTATGACTGATCTGATACTAAATTCCACTTTCTTGCCTCCCACCAAAGTGTGGGAGTTTGAGGGGTGACATTTAGATGTTTGTAGAATTGTGAGGTTCATGGATAGCATGAGTCATGGGGGTCTTTTCTCTAGGATAAGGTAGGGGGCATATTTTCAGGAAGAGGAGTAAGACAGGTGGGGAGGGGGGGAAACTACCCTGTGGGCAACTTTTTCCACATAGAGGATCGATCGTTTGTGGAGTGAACTGCTACTAGAAATGGTAGATGCAAGTACAGTTACAACATTTAAAAGACATTTGGATAGGTACACGAATAGGAAAAGTTTAGAGGGATATGGGCCAACTGCCAGCAAGTGGGAAACTTGGTCGGCATGGACAAATTGGAGGGACTGTTTCTGCACTGCCTGACTCCATGTGTAACTCTTTACGCTGAGAATATACCCTCTGGTCCCTTGTGGACTCCTCCACAAGGGGAAACAACTTTTCTACATCAACCCTGTCAAGTCTTCTAAGAATTCTGTATGGTTCAATAAGATCATCTTCTATTCTTCTATTTTCAATCAGTACATGCCCAATCTACCTACCCTAAACCTCGGAAGATAGTCCCTTCAAACCTGGGAGTAGCACAGTGAATCTTCTTTTGATTGCCTCCAATATCAGTATGTCATTCCTTAGGATAAAGGGTCTATAATTGTTTACAGTATTCCAGCTGTGGATTGACTAGTGCCATGTACAGTTTTAGCAAAACCTGTTTGAATTCCATTCATTTTGAAATAAACATTCCATCTGTCTTCCCTATTACCCAGTGAACTTGAATGCTTGCTTTTTGTGATTCATGGAAGAGAACTCACAAATCCCTCTGTTTTGTAGCCTTCTGCAATCATTTTCCATTTAAGTCATTTTCCATCCAAATCTTCTATTCTTTCTTCAAAGTGCATAATCTCACATTTCCCCAGATTTTATTCTAACTGCCAGTTTTTCCCCCAACTCATTTAACCTGTTCATATTCTTTTGCAGACTCTTGTCATCATTTGCCTTCCCATCTATTTCTGTGTCATCTGCAAATTTCCTACAGCACGTTCACTTTCTTCATCTAAGTCATTAATACATACTATAAGTAATTGTGACCCCAGCACTAATCCCCATGGCACACCCCCAGTTACAAGTTCCCATCCTGAAAATGCCCCTGTCATCCCAACTCTCAGTTTTCTATCAGTTTGCTTCCTCTAAATAACAAACTTCAGTGGTCTAAAATGTAAATTTATTTAATAAACAATGTAAAGTGTCCTTTTTTGAGTAAAATTCAATTTTGTTCCCTAATTCGGTTTCCCCCAAGGTATGGTGAATAACTATCAACATTTTATTAGAAAAGAGCAAATTACAACTTGGGAATATATTTATTAACCACAAGTTGGCAAACAATCTCTCCCAATAATTGAAAATATGGGGTGACAGTGGGCAAAAAACCTTGCTATGGGACTCAGCAGCAGTGTAGCACTCCTACACGAGGCAGTTTTACATAAAGATGATTTGCAAAGGAGCTTTGACTTATTTGAGTGGCCAGCAGGCTTGAGTGAATGGGATGTCTACTATATTTCCCAATTGTGAAATACTGAGACATTATACACTCTCAACATGTGAGCAAAGAATACAGTCATACGTTCTAAGTTGTCTAACTCCTTTCCCTTGAATGTTATGATCTTGTAATTAGTATTGATTTTAATTGCTTACCTGGCCTAGAAACAGTCAGCAAAATCAATTTAAATAAATGTTAACGTGACCACTTACGGTTCAAGGCTGTAGTTGGCCTGATTCTTCGAGAGTGTATTGTCCTCCTGCGAAGCATAGACACACTCTACAGAAGAGACATTACATCTGTATTACTACTAACATTTAAAACTGAAAGCATTTCACCACTCTTCACACATTGTAAATAATTTGATTGGAATGTATAGTCAGGGATTTTTAATTGTGTTAAAATGACCATAAACGTATCTTATTATGATTTATGTTACCTGCTTCACTACGTTATTGAAAAGTCAGTAGCCTCTGAACATAAGCATCCTCAACAACAGCTTATACTTGCACAGAACCTTTAACATGCTAAATTACCCCAAAGAACTTAACAGGAGCATTATCAAACAAATTTTAACAGCAAGCCACATAGCAGATATTGGGCAGATGACAAAAAGCTTGGTCTAAGACTTTGTTTTCAAGAAGTGTCTTTAAAAGAAGGAAATAGCGGTTAAGAGATTTAGGGAGGGAATTTCAGACATTGGTACCTAAACAGCTGAAAGTATGGTTGTCAGTGGTGAAGCAGTTAAATGCATAGCAGCAGGGAGGCAAACAGATTGGGGTGATGGGGTGGTAGCTTGCAACAATAAAATGGACAAGTGTTGGCAGATTTAACCAGTAAGGTGTAAAGATACATGTTCAGGGATATATGTGTACTCCATCTCTCGTCATGTATTCAAGAGTTTCAGCATGATCTCACCAAGTAAAGCTTTTCACTTCTTCCTTCAGGAAAATGTTAGTTTGCCCACCAATTCTGGTGATTGGCTCAGATTTATCGACTTCCACTTTTGATATTACCATGATCATTGAGTAGAAACATTCATGCAACATACTTGTTAATAAAGTCCAGCTCAATTTTGACAGTGTTGAATTTATTAAATTTGTAGATGAAAAAGGAATGATAAATAATACTGGTTTTCTGAATAACAAGTTATGGCAAAAGAACAGCATGACGTGGAAATTCAGTGCAAATGAGATTTTCTAATGCACTGCCCCAACAAGTTTGAATCTGAACCTTAAACAAATGTAGATATAACTATCTCAATCTCCTCCTCAGAGAGCAGTTGAATGTCATTGAAGAAACATAGGGTTGAGAGTATGCAGAATGGCATGGCTGTACTTAAACAATGAAGTCTGAGGGATTGAGCTATAGTTCACAGTGACACAAGAGAATTGGGTGGGCATCCATTTTACGATATTTCCTATATATATTATACAAATGAAGGTCACTCTTATATCTGATGGCTACTGGTAACTGTAATCCAAAAAATAATCTCCACTTCCATTGTCTCTCCCCATAGTACTTCAAGTACTTATCTAATTTCTCTTTCACTGAAAGAACGCTCTCTACCTCTGCACTTTCTGTTGCAACCCTAATTGTCTTCTCAGTGATAATATTACATTAATGATACTTCATCAGGAACACGTGGTGCTCAAACCAGGTTTTGAACAGATTCTACTCTCTTAACTGATCATCACTCAACTAATGCGTAACAGGCGAACAATTAGAATATTCAATAGGGAAATTGGATAGAAGCTAAACGAAAAGCTGAGGACAACAAGGCATCAATTTGAAGCCTGGTTTGAATATTTGTACCAAATTCTTCTGTGTTCTTGGGAGCCTAAAGCTTTATTAATTTACGCTGTAAAGAATATTTGACTAAAGAAAACAACCTCAATCAGGATTCTACAGTTTTTGATGAGCCATGAAAAAGCAGCTTTTTCAACCCAAATCTTAACAACATTAAGGCATGAGAAGAAAGGCAATTCTGAGTTTAAGTCAATTCCATACTGGAACACCTGCTGTGAATAATACCTCAATTGGTGCCAAGTCATTGTTGGGTGAACTCAATAAATCCATGTTTCCGTTAACTGTGATTTCATCTTTCGAGGTTTCTGAACCTGCTTTGTCTGATGATGGTGTTTCATTTAGTGGTTTTGACGCATAAGATGCCTAAATGGAGAAACACTTAATTGAGTGTGTCATTGAAATGGCAAGTAAAAATACTTCCTGATTTAAATTATGGAGTCAACACTTGAAGAGTGAAAAGACTTGTGATGAGATATTTTGGTTAGACTTTCCGAGAAACTGTTCCAGCTTCATCACTATAAATACATCATAGATCAACTGCCTATCTTAGCTTTGCCTGATTGACTACAGTGGAATGGGCAAGTATATGGTATATACAACAGACAACTAACACAATAGTTTTCTACCAAATGGGTTAGGTCAACCGTAGCCCTGGATTTTTCCATGCACTCTTATCCATGTACATACAACTTCAGAGCCATGGCAATATGGAGGACTCTTAACATCTTACTGAAGTGACTGATCAAATCACTCAGTTGTTAAGAAGGTGACTACCACTTCTCAAGGGCAATTAGAGGTGGGCAATAAATGTTGGAACATGGGCTATGTTAGCATGGCCATGAATTATTGGAAGAATAACATCATTCTGAATGTTTTGCTTTTACTTTTTGAGATAAGTACTTGAATACACATAAAAAAAAGTTGGCACTTAGAATAACTTAATGGGTAGACTAACTGGCCTGCTCTATTCAATTTTCAATTGACTATTATATACAAACATAGCAACAGGATTAAATTTCTTCAAAGCTATTTTTGTAACTTATACATAGACTTGTTTTTTCCTAAAATGACCAGTGTGGATAAAGTCCTTAGTAGAAAAGGTTATAAAGCATAGATATATACATGGCAAAGGGAGGACCTTCATGGCAGGTAGGGGAGTGTGGCTCAATGACAGCCTGAGTAAGGGTGAAACTAGAACCAGGCTGACAACCTCATAGCAGGGTAATGGAAGAAGAGAGCAGCTCAACTCCTTCAACAAACTAAGGGGGCAGTGAGATGACAAGGAATGGGGACAGTGTTCCCTCTAAGTTGTGCAGAGATTGTACACTGACCTCAGCGGCAGGAAAAGGGTTGGGGAGTAGGGCATGAAATAGGAATCATGAGGGTGTATCCTACACCAGTGGCCCCTGTGAAGGGAATGGGCAAGATCTAAATGGTTCCTGTACAGCAAAAATCATATGGTTAGTTGTTTGGAAGTGACTGGGTGCAAGACTGGGAGCAAGAGAAATTGTGGATCCTTGGACTGACACACTACTTATACTTTTACTCAAATTGTATAGTTAAGTTTCTATTAAATTTAATTACATCACTATAAATAAAAATACAGAACACAATGGAATGTGTAGCAACACTCACAAGCTTCTGTTTAGCAATGGTTAGGTCCTTCAGAATGTGGTCCACAAAGTGGTCAATTAGAGCAGCAGTGACGCTGAGCTTCACTTCACTGTCAACAGAAAACAAATACTATTCATTATTTACTAGAGCTAATCAAGAATTTTCTCTACTAGTGGAATCACCCTAGTAACAATTCTACAGGAAGCATCAATTCTTTTCGTACAAAACCAGTTTAACTTTGCACTGTGCGCTAGTTAGTAATGATTCTAAACAACACTAATATACTTGCAGCTCCATGGGCAGGAAAGAGTATACTAAGCATTGATATCGTGGGATCATTACTATCCAGACAATCCTGTAACTTCTGTAAGTACCCAATTTGGAAAAAATATCTTAAAAAATGACTGGAAACAGATCAAATGTGCAGCAGAGATCTTATAGTTAGTTCCAAAGTGAGAATTCAAAGAGTCTTCAACACCAACAAGATATGTTGCAAATGTTTTAACATTTTCCTGATGGTTTGTGGACATAAACAGAAGTTCTTTTTACTCATCCAGGGTAGAGGGCATTGGCATACAAGTAGGCCAACAAACAAGTGACATTTTATTAGCTGGACATTTCTATCCCACTTTCATTATGAGGAAATCCATGGTATAAATAAAGAATATGGCACCATACTTGACAAAAGAATAGTAGTCAAATATTACATGTTCTAATATAATTTGCCACTCTGCATCCAGTAAACAGTCACAGCTGCAGCAGTGGATAAATTTCACAGTGGCTAGCTGAGGTCAGTATTCTGCACATTACTGCTAAGTATGCACTTTGAACCACAAGTTTACGAGTCTCTGAATATCTACACAGAATTTGATGTTCCTAATTCCAATTCCTTTACTCTCTCTGTTTTTTTTAAAAAGCTAACTACCATCAAATAGGCAGCTTTGTGTTACCAATATCCACTGCACATGGGACCGAGATTTCCACAGTTCATCTTACTTGTAATCCAAAGCCAAGAGAGAGGAAAATTATTCATTAACAAGTTCCAAGTTGCTAAAATAAGCCATTTTAATTCATAGTTTTCATAGTAATATGTCCAAGCTCTCAGAAGCTCTCTTGTTTCAAAAATGAATTGTACTAATACTTAAAACTGATTTGACTTTTAAAATTAATTTGTTTTATTTTAACAGAAACAAAAACATTCTAACAGAGATGGGCTCAGGAAATTTGGGTATTAAAAGGGAAATGAAATTTAAGGGAAATCAATTTTCATTAAATAGTTATGAATGAGTGAAGTCCATTGTCCCATTCTATACTTTTTTCTCTTGATAGACATTATAAATTATGCACTGCTAAAAAGATGGTGAATCTCTGTTCAACTTAAAGAAGTGACGTTGAAAAATAAAATCAAATCTCTGTCAATAAACACTTTGAACAAAAACTTCTTCTTGACGTTACTTCTTTGTTAAATGGACTTAGTGAAGAATTAGTGAAACTCTGGCATGTAAGACTATCCAGACCTGAGTTTGTTCACAATCTCCAATCCAGCCTGTTCAACAATTACGCTCCTTGTAAAGTCCTTGGGGATGAAGTTTTTACTGGATACTTTGTTAGCCAGCTGCTCCTGAATATTGGCTTTCTGCATAACATTAGGACAGAGCATGCTGGTGGATTTCATAAGGGACTGAATGAGTGTCTAAGAAGAGAATGAAAAAGAAATCATTAATATTTTGAAAATTTTTAACAATATCAAAATAATTTTAAGAATGATTGGACTCTTAGTAAAATGTACTTGTGCTGTGACACACTTTTATGGTTGCTTTTTGCAGGTGTCATGTCCAGTAGTTTAAAACTATTGTTAACACTACCAGAAAAGATACCCAATACTTGTGTAACCTAGGAAACACTGAGTAGTATAGGAACAATGCTAAGTCAAAAAACACCTTTGCTGAAAGAGACAGATGAAGTTAGAATCTATGTAACATATACAGAGAAACCTCATTAATCTGAAGGACATGGGCAGGGAGTATTTCATTGAGTTAATCGAATTCTGAATTATCAAATGCCTGTTAACATAGTTTAGCCAAGCTTTGGGACCTTGCCATCTTGCAGGATAATCCGATATTCGGATAATTGAATGCTGGATAATCGAGGTTCCTCTGTGTACAATTCACCATTAATTTACGATCAGTTCTTACCTTTATAAATAAACACACAACACTGCAGCCATTTTTATCCCTTTGTATCATATACCTTGACAATCACAAATCTACCCTTGTGCAGCATCTATTCACATTTATAAAACTCGGAAGAGAAGTCATGCAAGAGAAGAAATGAGAAAAAAGTACACCCAATATGTTATAAGTAAAACACAAATGTCCAGCTGCGACCCTTTGCCGGGAGTCTGAGTACTGCAGGGAGGATTCTTCTATTATAACTAATGTCCTTCTCAGTCCCATTCAGGCTCTGCAACCTCTGTTCAATACAGCAGCACTTCAGATACTCGGACGTTGTTAGTCATTGAAGACTTACTATGCCACAATGAAAACCAGTTCTCTTCTGTCTTCACTTATCATGGCTCAGTCAAGCTTTGCTGCTCGGACAGAAGCAGAACCGCTTTCTAGTAATGCTTCAGGTAGATAAAGGAAGTACATTTAAAGACGTGACTCTCCTGCAATCAGGTAGCCTGGATTGAAGTACCATTGTACTTCATTCCAATCTGTGGCAGTTTTCCCTCTAACTGTACTCTTGAAATATGTTACTCTTCTCTGCATTCAGCACTTTACAACCACAGACCACCAACAAACTAGGCATAGCATTCTATCCACAGGATTCCAGGTAATTTAGCAAGCTTCAAGTAGACACTATGCTGCTTCATCAAGAGATCTCATACCGCCGAGTATTTGAGGGCATGAAGTCTGATGACAGCAGTTAGTTTTCAGTGAATCTTGACTCATCCCAGGAGCAGCAGACACAATAAACATTCTGGGACCATTATAATTTCCCCTCCAATAAAAAATGACTCAATAGCCCACAGTTAACTGATTAAAAACTAACAACCAATTCACTTAAGCCTCACTTAGCAGCTGATTCAGATTAAAACTTAATTTATATATTTGAATCTGAATATGATTCTAGATCAGGAAGAAAGGAGGAGGACATGGCCCTATCTACATCAACAGAACTGAGGTGGAGAGGGTTGAAAATATCAAGTTCCTAGGAGTGACGATAACCAACCACCTGTCCTGGACCTCCCATGTCGATGCCACAGTCAAGAAGGTACAACAAAGCTTCTTCTTCCTCAGGAGGCTTAGGGAATTTGGCATGTCTTTAAGGACCCTCATCAACTTTTATAGATGCAATATATAAAGCATTCTATCTGGGTGCATAACAGCTTGGTATGGCAACTGCTCTGCCCAGGACTGTAAGAAAGTAGTGTGCACAAGCCAGACCATCGTGGAAGCTAATTTTCCATCCGTGAATTTCATTTACACTTCTTGTTGCTGTGGAAAGGCTGCCAATATAGTCACAGATGTCTCCCACTTCGGTAATAATCTCTTCCAACCTCTCCCATCAGGCAGAAGATACAGAAGCTTGAACACACGCACCAACAGGTTCAAGAACAACTTCTTCCATGCGGTTATGAGATGAAATGGACCTCTCTAATTTCAAACGTAATGTTGACCTTCCTTTTGTGCACCTCCTGTGCAAATGTAACCTTGCATGCCTTGCCCTGTCCAAGCACCCTGTGATCTCTATGTCCTTGTTTGCTATGAGCTCCCTGTACTGTTCACAAGACAGTAGATCAAATCAAATGGATACCATTTGCATTTAATATGCTTTTACGTAAAGTTTACATTTATCCAGCACATATTCACACTCCAGAAACTCAAAAAAGAAAAGTTGTAAGCATAGTAAACCCAGTACAATATAACTAAACCACAGCATCCCAGTCACAGTCCTTCTCTGGGAATTTAGTACAACTGGGAGGTTCACCTCTGAGGAAGTTAGAAAGCCACAACGGGATCAGTTCCATGTTTTACTTCTCTTTCAAGACATACTGGGGACTCGCGTTAAACATTCCACTACCAAAGAGACTCACTGCAGTATCAATTGCATGTCTGTCCTCTTACAGAACAGGAGAAAGTGAGGACGGCAGATGCTGGAGATCAGAGCTGAAAATGTGTTGCTGGAAAAGTGCAGCAGCTCAGACAGCAACCAAGGAGCAGGAGAATTGACGTTTCGGGCATGAGCCCTTCTTCAGGAGCAGAGATTCATGGAGCAGTGTCACCACAAGTAGACGCACAACTACTTTGGGGACATTGAGAATCTCTCATCGGCTGTCCAATAACAAAGCATTCCTGAAGAAGGGCTCATGCCCAAAACATGGATTCTCCTGCTCCTTGGATGCTGCCTGACCTGCTGCACTTTTCCAGCAACACATTTTCAGCTCTTACAGAATAGACAGAACATCTCAGTAGGGAGGAGGCTGACTGAATCTTAGAGAAGGAATCTACTGGAGCCACACATGTGGATTCCTCTGCAGCTTCAGGCAGCACTGATACCCTTAGACACAACCCTGTTGAACTGTCTCCTGCTCCCATTATCTTGCTTCCCCTCCATATTAGTATAAGTATGTGAATTGTTTATTGAGAACAGGCAAAACCCTTCTGTTTTAATCTCTTCCCATCAACACATGATCATGACGAATACATTAATCAGTCCCTATAATCCATTCACTCATTATCACGGGACATTGACATTCACCGGGCCTTGTAAAATTATAACTGCCCATCTTAAACAATGTAATGACAATCAACCATGTGACTCATAGACCTTTTGTATTATTCCTATAAAATGTACTGTCTTTGTGAGTAGAGTTGTGATTCGTGGAGCAGTGTCACCACAAGTAGACACACAACTACTTTTGGGGTCATTGAGAATCTCTCACCGGCTACTACTGTTGTACAGAAACTTGTGTTGTGCAGATTTGTGGAACAAAGTGTACATCAACATTTGGTGCCATGACTCAGATCTCAACATTGGGAATGTCTCACTGGACTGAGTAAGTGACTTGAAAGTCTGAATTGAACAGAACAGAGCCATAAGGGCACCGCGGGGCATTTTACCCCAGAGTGCTCCATGTGTTCAGCCAGGCAATCTGTCCCTAGCCTAATGGAACTGGTACCTTGAAGAGGTCGAATGAACCACCTGGATCCAGCTTGTAAGGTAGGAAAGTTCTGTCAGATTGCTCTGAATTGCTGCGGGGTGACATTGGCTACTCTGTATCGTTCCTGTAGGAAAAAGGTTGGAACTGTAGACTCTGGTCAGCGAAGTGTTCATCACTACCTGACGGATTTGGTTTAGGGAGCTGCCTCATGCAGATATAGCTGATGGAAATTAATATATAATAAGGAAAGAGGGCAGGCTCATTCAATTTCTCACCCGCAGTGTTGATGTGGCCGGTGGAAATTGTTTATAGCAGAACAAGGAGTCATAAGGTAAAATGGGACAGTCCCTCTATGTAATTGGGAAGGGGGATAATCTGTGAGAAAATAACTGCTCAGGAATAAGATTATAGGGGTTGTAGGCCCCTCTGAGAGATTGGTCATTTTGGTAAATTGTTATATACAAATTAAAGGATATCCAATTTGAAGTTTTGATTGATTGTGACGGCATGTGTGGTGAAAGCTTTCATTTGAATGGTGAATTGATTCCCGGGGACAAGTAAGTCTTGTCTCACTGAGAAGGGTGGCCAAGCGCGGTCTACCGTTTCATGAAGGACACAGAATTGCCCCGTTGCAAGAGTATGGTGAGGGGGGTGGGTGGGTTAGAGGAAATATAGAGGGTGTGCGCGGAGACACTTTGTGGGCTAGGATTCATGTGATCCAATGTCTGCATGCATTTGGGAAGGTGGCTGGGGGTCATAAGTCCCCTAAAATTAAAGAAACCGCAGACAGCATCCCGACGGCTCTTTCGGGAGGCCCTCCCAACAGCCCATCACCCTATTCCCCTCAGTACCCCCAAAGTTACCATCAGTGCTGAGCAATCTGACCTTCGGGTGGACGAGGTCGTTGCTTTGGTCACTCCCGGCCACGTGGGGGAGGCTGTTACAATTCTCGATACTGGGCGACAAGTTACATGGGTCAGTACTCAACAGGGTCCTAGTGTCCGGATGGAGAGTGATGGTGATTTGTGAAGGTTATCTGCTCATTTCTTCACAAAAAAAATCTAAACCTAACACTGAGGAAAATCAACCCAGACTTTAATATTTGTTCACCAAGTGGAGGAATTACAGTAACTTCATACAGTTCAATTAAAAAATTGCAAAACAGAGTATAAAGGTAGATCTGGATATACCAAACCAACAATTTTGTTTTCAGAAAATGATACTAGTTGAATTGATATTTTTTTCGGACTCGTTTACCTCCACATAATTTTAAGACTGCTGCATCCTCTTTATCAGTATGGAATGCCTTTTGTAGCTTTATTCATTGTCAATTTCCCTTCCTCATTGAGAGCTGAAGAGTCAGTTCAACATTATCTTGCAAAAAAAATCATGTTAATAAAAGTTAAGATATTGTTGTAAATATCCGTGTCTTTGGGTTAGTCATTCTTTGTGCATATGAAGCATCTTGACAAGGCTTTTATTAATGCTGTCGCAGTCATTTCAAAGCCTAGGACAGTATAAAAGAGCAATGACTGATCAGAATTGCTTGAAAAAAAACAAATTGGGGATTTAAATTGAAAGACTAGAACCAGGTAATTATAATGTAATCCAGAGTTGGAAACTGCACATTCTACATTACAGCACTGGATTTTGTTTAAATGAATTTCCAGTTTATATTGAAGACTCTTAACAAAACTCCTGCTCAATAGAAGTTGAGACAGATATTGAGAATGTCTCGCCGGCTGTCCGATAATAAAGCATCTACCGTTGTACTGAAACTTGTGTCATCCGGATTTGTGGAACAAAATATACACCAACACGTCTGTTCCAGGAAATGTAGTTCCAAGTCATGTTCAGTTCCTCACTTGCAGGTTTGAATCAAATAGCTCAGTTTTCCAGGCAATTTGATGAATTTTCACTACTGAAAAACAGTTTTCAATTTATATATCCACAATTGTTCTGTGCAAACATGAGCAGATCAGTGCTCTTACTGGAAATGCTAATTGCTTCATTGGAGGATCTATGTAGTTCAATCACATCAAAGTTTCAAACATTCTAAACTCTGTCTGGTTAAAGAAGAAAAAATGGTTGGTACCATGTTAACAAATCAGCCTCAATGCCCTGAGGAGAAGGCTCAAATAAAGTCTCTGCAGCAGATCAACTAGATGAGAACCCACAGAAACATAAAAAGTGATAAAATGAGACATTTCAGCTGCAAAATGTCAAATGTAAGTCAACTCATTCACATTTTCTTTAGCATAATTGAAACAGTTGTAGAAGAAGACAACTTCTCCTTTCCCCACATAGTGCAGGACTGTAACACTGGCGGAACACAAATGATTTGAAGGTGCCAGTGTTGGACTGGGGTATACAAAGTTAAAAATCACACAACACTAGGTTGTAGACCAACAGGTTTAACTGGAAAGCTAGTGCTTCCAATTAAACCTGTTGGAGTATAACCTGGTGTTGTGTGATTTTTAACTTTAAAAGCAAAAGAGTTATGTCTTTTGGAAGAAAACAATCTGCACAAATTCTGTGGGGAGAAAATGGTTTGCAGAGTTTTTAAAAATTCAAATCGGCCAGATAGCTGATTCATACCTGGATTTCTTCATTTACAGCCTGGGAGACTTCTTCAGCAACTGACTCCAGCTTGTGTTGTACCGTTCTTAGTAAAGGTGGAGTGTTACCCACTTGGTACAAGGTTGGTAACACCTGTAAAGATAGAAAGAGAAGAACAGCTAGAAACTCCCAGTAGTAAGTAAAAACATTATCAATAATTTTAAAAATGTTAAAATGAATTTTTAAGGTTTCATAACACAACCCCTCAATTCTTTACTTCTTGGGAAAGTTGATAATAATGAATAGGAGTGCCTAAGATCAAGTTACAGGAATACACCTGTTGGACAATGACACAAGCAGGGGCCAGATTTTCTTTGACCTTGTTAATTAACTGGAATACAAGAAAATATGAAGGTCATCTCAGGTCATTCAGCTCAGCAAAGTATTCCACTTTCTCAGCCTGCTATGGCTGAGTGCCCATAAAGCTGCATTCCTAATAAACTACTGTTGGAAAATTTATGATCATGGAGATTGCAGAATGTTACAAAATGAAACCAACCATCCAGCCTTTCAGGACTCCATATCACTTCTGCACACAAGAGATCTCTAAATGCACCCTTGCTCATCTACACTGCCCTACTTCCCCCTTGCCTCATTTAAACAAGAGTCTCAAAAAACAGGGAGACATGCTATAAACATATAAAAGGATTGGATTGTCTGTCTCCTTTCTCAGTCAAATGTCTAACGCATTCTTCTTTTAAATATCTTATGACTGGACAAATATTTCACTTTTAAAACAAATAGTAGATGAGGCATAATTTTTCCAAATTTATGTATGCACAAGAACTGAGAATATGTGAAGCTGGTCAGGGATGGTACGGCCACATTATATTACCTGCCAATTTTCAGAAGATGGACGATTCCATAATCAAAATGTTGCCTATTTTAAGCTAATGCTGACAGATTAATTTTGTTATTTTTTCCCCTAAAAATAATTCTTGATTACATCCTGAACCTGTAACTGCACAGTCAATCTGAATTAACTGAATTGTGCAGTAATCCAAAGTGGCCAAACTTGGAGAAGTTCAGATTCATGTTTTAGATTTATTCATACTAATAATTAAATCATGATCCAAGAACAACTTTACCATATAATGACAAAATAAGTATCAAACATAAAATATACAGTGAGGACTGCAGATGCTGGAGGTCAGAGTCAAGAGTGTGGTGCTGGAAATGCACAGCAGGTCAGGCAGGAGAATCAATGTTTTAGGCATAAACCCTTCATCAGGAATGAGGCTTGTGGGTCGGCGCTGAGAGATAAATGGGTTGGGGGGAGGTAGCTGGGAAAGTGATAGGTGGATGAAGATGAAGGAGAAGGTGATAGGAGGGTGTTGCCAAGTTGGAGGTTTGGGACTGTATTAGTCTCAGGGGAGGGAAAATGAGGAAGCTGTTGAAATCCACATTTATCCCATGTGGTTGCAGGCGGAATATGGGGTATTCCTCCTCCAGGTGTTGGGTAGTGACGATTTGGCGGTCGAGGAGGCCTAGGACCTGTACGTCCTTGACAGAGTGGGAGGGGGAATTGAAGTGCTCAGCCACGAGGCAGTGGGGTTGGTGGGTGCAGGTGTCCCAAAGATGTTCTCTGAAATGATCCGCAAGGCAGCTTCCACTCCAACCTCAAATTGACCTGGAATCAACTTTACCAAAACCTTCCACCCAGACCTCAAATTGAGCCCCAACCCTCCCAACGCAACAAGGACAGAACACCCCTGGTCCTTACATTCCACCCCATTAACCTCTGCATTCAACGCATCATCCTCCGCCACTTCCGCCACCACCAAACGGACCCCACCGCCATAGATATATTTCCCTCCCCACCCCTATCAGCGTTCCGAAAAGCCCATTCCCTCCACGTCTCCCTCGTCAGGTCCACACCCCCCACCAGCCCACACCCCATTCCTGGCACCTTTCCCTGCCACCGCAGGAAGTGCAAAACCTGCACCCACAACACTCCTCTCACCTCCATCCAAGGCCCCAAGGGATCCTTCCACATCCATCAGAAATTCACCTTTACCTTTACCAATGTCATCTACTGCATCCATTGCACCCGGTGCGGTCTCCTCTAAATTGGGGAGACAGGATGCCTTCTTCACCAACTGCCCCTCCCACTCCATCAAGGACAATCAGGTCCTGGGTCTCATTCACTGCCAAACCGTTACCACCCGATGCCTAGAGGAGGAACGCCTCATATTCTGCCTTGGGACCCTGCAACCACATGGGATAAATGTGGATTTGAACAGCTTCCTCATTTCCCTTCCCTCGACGCTATTCCAGTCCCAAGCCTCCAACTTGGCAACACCCTCTGGACCCATCCATCACTGTCCCCTCTGAACTATCACCTTCTCCCTCACCTTCATCCACCTTTCGCTTTCTCAGCTACCTTCCCCCCAACCGCATCCCCCTCCCATTTTTCTCTCAGACCTAGCCCACAAGTCTCATTCCCAATGAAGGGCTTATGCCTTACTTCTAGGATGCTGCCTGACCAGCTGTGCTTTTCCAGCACCACACTCTCAAATAAAATATATACTTATTAAATACATATTCTTCTTGGGTACTAAGTTAATTGAAATGAAGCTACAAATGTGCAAGAAAAGCCTGGACTGAGTAGTGAATCACCCTGGTGTACTACAGAGTTTTAAGATATTGCTGCTACCTTGAGTATGAGGAGAGCAATATCCTCACATTTGTTCCAAAATGGCATCAATTGGGTTACACTATACTATGTGGGCCCCAGCATGAAATAATGCTGAAGCAAACGTTCCAGTGTTAACAGAATCAAGCAAGGCTGTCTCTTAACTGTATCTTCCAGAGCTCCCAGATACAGGAATTGTCCTTCTGGATTGGAAAATTATATCACTTTTTTTTAAAGAAGAGCAAAAGAGGAATACCTGAGAATTACAGATCAATTAACCTAACATCTGTGTGCAGCATTGTTAAAATCTATAAATCAAAGGTCGGGTCACTGAACAGTTTGAATATTTTCAGTTAATCAGGGACAGCCAGCATGGATTCAGTTCAGGTAGGTCATGCCTGACAAACGTCACTGAAAGTTTTGAAGAAATGGCTAACGGAGTGGATAGGCGAATGACTGTGGATGTGGCAGATGAAGTTTGACATTATCAAGTGTGAGGTTAGCTATTTTGAACCAAAATATGATAGATCAGGGTAATTTATAGATGGGCTGAAGTTGGATACAATGGATGTCCAAAGAGACTTGAGGTTAAGATGTGTAGATCTCAAAAATTTCATAAACAGAAAATAATGAAGGAAGTTAACAGAATCCCTACAATTATATCTAGAAGAGTATATGGATGCAGAGGTCATGTTCTAGTTATACAAAACCCTGGTTAGACCCCACTTGTTGTATCAGACCTTAGGAAGGATATATTAGCATTGGGGGGAGTAAGAGTACAGTGGCAGGGTAGATAAAGATAAACTATTTTCACTGGTTTGGGATTCTAGAACTAGGGATCACAATCTGAGAATTAGAGCCAGACCATTCACGAGAGATATTAGGAAGAACTTTTCTTGGTGGCAGAAAATGGGTGGTAGATGTTTAGAATCCTTTTTCCATAAACGGCAGTGGATGCAGGCTCAATTCTTAATTTTAAATCTGGGATAGATAATGTTTTGTTCAGCAAAGATATTAAGGGATATAGCCAAAGGCAGGTATATGCAGTTATGCTACAGATTAGCTATGACCTCATTGAATGGTCAAACAGGCTCAAGAGGCTGAATGGCTTGCTCCTGTTCCTATGATAGTCCTCAAAGTATTTACAATCTACCTGACTGTGACTATACATCTCAAAGATCAATTGGACTCTGTTATCAGAACTAAATACTTCCTTAAATGAAAAAAAAAACTCACTACCTTGCCATAAACTAAACTGATCACCACAGAGAAATATGATCTACAGCTCAACAATGGCAACAATGTCATTGACTACTCTGATCCAAATTTGTCAACCTGGGAAGCATGGTGGCTCAGCGTCAGGGACCCAGGTTCGATTCCAGCCTTAGGCTGTGTGGAGTTTGCACATTCTGCCCATTTCTGCGTGGGTTTCCTCCGAGTGCTCTGGTTTGCTTCCACAATCCAAAGATGTGCATTTTAGGTGAATTGGCCATGCTAAATTGTCCATAGTGTTCAGGGATGTGTAGGCTAGATGCATTAGTCAGGAGAAATGCAGAGCAATAGGGTTTGGAATGGGTTTGGGTGGGTCTTGTTGGGCCTAATGACCTTTTCCACACCGTAGGGATTCTATTCTCTCGATCTTTTAAATTCTGCCGACAAGAAACTGAGCCCGTCCTTGAATGCTGCCAAAACACAACTCACATCAACACAAATATTTCCATGCATGTTGAAGAACAGACCTGGAATATGCTGAGCACTTCTGACACATCGGCAGCTTCATTTCTTAAAGATCACATTTGAAGTGGACAGCCAACACCAGATTAGTTGCACTAACTTGGCCTTCTATAAGCTACAGCAGCAAGTATATGACAACAAAGGCCTCTGTAAGTCAACAAAACCCCCAGCATACTGAGATTTGTCATCACTATGCTCTAGTATTGTAATGGGGCCTGGACTGTGTATGAGCAGCCTGTGACAGCAAAAGAGAAATTCTAACAGCAGTGTCTCTGCTGCAGCCTTCAGATTCAATGAGAGGAGAGTCAGGCAAATGACAGCATTCTTCCTGAAGCCAACTGAAAACCATCTTCCCCACCATATCCTGTTACTAAATTTTCAAAATAGCTAATGTTCCAAATAGGACAAAGAAAATGCTTCAAAGACATTATGAAGCTTTCCATGAAGTACAAAAGCATTAATGATTGGAAGAAGCTTGTTTCAAATGGTAACAAGCTGCACCGTACTTTGAGTGATAAAACCTTAATGATTGAGGACAGTAGCAGCAATAAAGGAAAAAGGAAGCGCATGCTGAACTCCAGAACTTACTACAGAGGAACCTCGATTATCCGACATTCGATTATCCGAATACTGGATTATCTGGCAAAGTCCCGATGCTTGGCTAAACTATTTCATTCGGCATTCGATTATCTGAACAAAATACTACCGTACCCTTCAGATAATTGATGTTCCTCTGCACTATGATGAGGGTTCATAATATATTATTATTATTAGTCATAGTCATAGAGATGTACAGCATGGAAACAGACCTTCAGTATTATTTGGTCATCTGAGTTCTACAGTAGAGGAAACATAGATTTTTGTTTTTAGTTCTGTTTAAAAAGAAAGACAGTCCTTAACAAAGTCAGAAAGTAGTTTTGAACAAGGAAATTAAAAATTTCCAAAATGTTATGTGACTTTAAATAAGTGAAAGCAAGTCAGCTGGGAAGAGAAGTGTTTATTGCTGTAGGAGAGAGAGAGATCTAGAAGGGCTGGTTCATTCAGACAGAAGCACATCATTTCAGAGAAAGGATGTCTTTAACAACAGAAATGTTGTTATTTGCAACCCAAATAGTAAGAGCTGGGGGGGAAACCCTGGTGGCTGTTTAGAAGAAAGCCAGAAAGAAAGTATTAAAGAGAAAAATAGCCTACAACGCTATGGAGGCACAAGATTGAGAAAATTATGATAAGCAGTAAGTGAGCTGAGTCAGCATCTCATTTTAATGATCTCAGGAAAAGAGGACAAAATGAAAGCAGATATTTGCTGAAAAGAAACCTATCAAAATGGAGTTTAAAAACTGACAAAAGGTCAGTCAACTGTGGCTGGCAAAGAAAGTTCAGGATTGTATGGGATTAAAACAAAAAGTTTATAAACTGATAAGAAAGAATAATAAATGAGGATTGGGAAGTTGTAAAGAATACAGTAAAGGAGGACGAAGACACTAAAACAGAAATCACTGGAGAAACTCAGCAGGTCTGCCAGCAGTGGATAGAAAGCAGAATTAACATTTCAAGGCCAGTGGCCCTTCTTCAGAACAGATATTGGGTAGGAAAAGGTGGTATTAAGCTGATAATGAGGGCAGTGAGTAAGTGAAAATGGGTTGGTGGTGCTGAAAGCAACTCGTTTCATGATAGAACCTGGGATGTGGGTTTGGCAGATGCAGCGGAGGCGGAGGAATTGAGAGTAAGGGATTGCGTTTTTACAGAAGGCAGGGTGGGAGGAGGTGTAGTCCAGATTAACAACATTAAAGTACATGGGATAGGAGTAATGCACAGTCATGGATTAAGTATTGCCTAACAGACAATAAAAGGAGAGTAGGAATAAATGGATCATTCTTGTATTAGCAGACTGTGACAAGTGGGATACTGTAAGAATCAGTACATGGTCCCCAGCTGTTCGTACAAATTGGATGTGGAGACCCAATGTAATATTTCCAAATTTGCCAATATACAAAGCTGAACAGAAATATGTGTTTGTGAGGAAGATGTAAAGTAGCTTCAGGAGCATTTGAACAGGCTTAGTGAATGGGCAAGAACATGACAGATGCTGTTTAATGTGAAAAAATGTAAGGTTACCTACTTTGATGGGAGGAGTACATGTACATAGTATTTCTTAAATGTTAAGAGGTAGGAGAGTACGAATGTGCAAAGGGATCTGGGTATACATGTCAATAAGTTACTGAAGGCTAATGTGCAGAAGTTTCAAGCTATTAAGATGGCTAATGAAAGCTTAGCCTTTATCATTGTAGGGTCACCCAGAAGATTAAAATGTATGGGATCCATGGTGACTTGGCCACTTGAATTCAGAATTGGTTTGTCCATAGAAGGCAGAGGGTAGTGGTGGAAGGGCATTTTTCTGGCTGGAGGTCCATGACTAGTGGTGTTCCACGGGGATCCATACTGGGACCTCTGCTGTTTATATACATATGTCTCAGATGAAAACATAAATGGGTGGGTTAGTAAGTTTGCAGATGACACAAAGATCAGCAGAGTTGTGGATAATGTAGACAGTTGTCAAAGAATACAGCGGAATATAGATTAGTTGCAGATATGGGCGGAGAAATGGCAGATGCAGTTTAATCCAGGCAGATATGAGATACCATAATTTAAAAGATCAAAAGTTAAGGAAAAATATACAGTTTCCAGTAGGATGCTGAACAGCATTGATGTACAGAGGGATTTTGGGGTTCAAGTCCATAGCTCCCTGAAAGTGGCCACACAAGTAGATAGGGTGGTAAAGAAGGCATATGGCAAGGCTTGCCTTTATTAGTCAGAGTACTGAGTAAAAGAGTCAGGATGTCATGTTGCAGCTTTATAAGATTTTGGTTAGGCTGCACTTAGAGTATTGCATTCAATTCTGGTCACCACATTACAGGAAGGATGTGGAGGTTTTGGAGAGGGTACAGAACAAGTTTATCAGGATGCTGCCTGGATTAGAGGGTATGAGGTAGAAGGTGAGGCTAGAAAAACTCGGGTTGTTTTCTCCAGAGTGGCAGAGGCTGAGGGGAGACTTGATAGTGGTCTATAAAATTATGAGATGCATGGATAGGGTTGACAGTCATAATCTTCCAAAAATTGAAATGTCTAAAGTGAGAGGGGGTAAGTTCAAAGGAGATGTGAGGAGCAAGGACTTTGTTTAAAAGCAGAGAGTGGTACGAGTGTGGAACGTGCTGCCAAGAATGATGGTGGAGGCAGACACAATAGAGGCATGTAAAGGGACTTTTAGGTAAGCACATGAATATGCAAGGAAAGAAGGGATATGGACTAAGGACAGGTAGAGTTAGTTTAATTTTGCATAATTTTTGGCACATTATGGGCCAAAGTGCCCGTTCTTGTGCTGTACTGTTCTAAGTTCTATATGAGGGTTTAAGCAAAGGATGTGTGTGCAGTTTTTGTTCTCTTATTTCAGGAACAATATTATTCCCATAGAACGAGTGCAATAATGGTTCACCAGATTTGTTCCAGGGATGGCAGGACAATTCTATGAAGAGAGATTGGGCAAACTGGGCTTTATTCTCTGAAGTCTTGAAGAATGAAACGTGATTTCATTGAAACCTCCAAAACACTTAAAGGGATGGACAGGCTGGATCAAGTTAAGGAGTAAGAACCAGGGATACAATTTAAAAACACATTGAGGACTGAGAACAGGAAAAATGTTTTTGCTCAAGTGGTTGTAGATCTTTGGAATTCTCTACTGCGAGGGCTATGGAGGCTCATTCTTTGAGTGAAGTTTGCTGGATTTTGGATTATTAATGGTGTACTGAGATGTAGAGATATTGTAGATAAAAGGCATTGAAGTATTCGGTCAGCCATGAGCATATTGAATGATGGAGCAAGCTAGATGGGCTGAATGGCCCATTCCTATTCCATGTGCCAGCTGAACTTGATGCTTTAGTTTGGATATGGGGATGGCAGTTGATTGCTGTTTTGTTACTTGATTGAAGATATCTTTCTTTCTGATGTCTTCAGTCAGACATTTTTGAAATAGTTCTTGGAAATTTTAACTAATCTGTAAATAAATTTAATGTACTTTTGTTAAATGTTTATTAGCAACTTCTTGTGAATATGTTCAGTGACTGTGACCTCAGAGGTAAATAAAAAGTAAAATTTACTGTCATTCAAGCATCAAGTCATTCTGGGATCTGACTGGGATCTGACTGGGATCTGACACCAACGACATGCAAGTCCTGGGTCTCCTCCACTGCCAAACTCTAGCCACTTGACGCCTGGAGGAAGAATGCCTCATCTTCCACCTGGGGACCCTCCGACCACACGGGATCAATGTGAATTTCACCAGTTTCCTCATTTCCCCTTCTCCCCACCTTAATCCAGATCCAACCCTTCAACTAGGCACCACCACTCTTGAACTGTCCTACCTGTCCATCTTCCTTCCCACCAATCTGCTCCACCATCCACTCTGACCTATCACCATTACCCCCCCACCTATCATATTCCCAGCTACCTTCCCCCCCAGCCCCACCCCCCTCCTATTTATCTCTCAGCCCCCCTCCCATTTATGACGAAGAGCTCATGCTCGAAATGTCGACTCTCCTGCTCTTCGGATGCTGCTTGACCAGCTGTGCTTTTCCAGTCCACACTTTTTGACTTTGTTCAGTATTAGCATCAACTGGAATCATAACATTGCCTTCAAAGGAGATCTGGTCCAATGTGCTCAAGATCATATTGGTCACAAATAAACCTGTTCAGTCAGATGAAGATCCATGGCAGAAACATGTAACCCCTGAGTAGGGATAGGCAATGTGTCTGTATCATTATATAACAACAGTGATACACCATTCTGGTAGAACCCTGAAGGAAGATGATACATTTAAAAATATTTAGCACATAAAATGGTAGCAGCCTTTTCAAGGACTCACTGTGGTTAATGTCTTAGCATCTTTTATGATTTCTTCAGCAAACACTACATCCTCTTGCTTTTCTTTCATGGAGTCCTTGTTAATGATGTTCAAATTTTCTTCCACCAAATCACACATGCTGTCCACCATCTGTATACAAACACATTACTGTGTATTCAGTTGATTTCCTTACAGTATACATGTCCTACATAGGGTATGTATTTTTTGTTGTAATGTTTGGTCCTATTTTTCTGTTAATAGATACTATGTCAAAATTGGTACGTCAAAAATTCCCATTCAAATTTGCTATGTAAACTGTAACAGGCTAGTTTTAAGCTGACGACTGTGTAACTCTGTACAGTACATTTCTTCTTTCTTCTTCATCACCCTCTGTATTTAAACTAAATCTTATATTCAGTATCTAATCAGGAATGAGTTGTTAGTACCTTACATCAGGCATAAACTTGAGAAATACAAAAACATCAATTCAGCTTTAACTTCACTTTAGTGGTTTGATCTCGGCTCTGGCGATGATCATACCTGTAAAATTTAACTTTAAGATTTTTAGCTTCATTAACACTAGCTTTACTGCAGTGTAAATTAACTCAATGTTTTCCTTCATCCTGGTTACTATTATTGGTCATATAAAAAGAGAGCAGAAAAATAAGGATCTATTGAGTGGAGAAGAATTACCCCTGAGTACTCTCAGCATAAACATGGAAAGTGGCTTTATGTCTATGCATGATGTCCCCAAGGGGCATCATGTAGAAGAACAAGAACATGGGGCTGAAGAAAGATCCTTGAGGCAAGAGAAGTAATAAAAATTTACCGTTTGACAACTAAAGCAAGCCATTAGAGTCATAGAAATATACAGCATGGAAACAGACCCTTCACTCCAACTCGTCCATGCCAACCAGCTATCCTAACCTAATCTAGTCCCATTTGCCAGCACTTGGCCTATATTCCACCAAACCCTTTCTCTTCATGTAGCCATCCAGATGCCTTTTAAATGTTGCAATTGTATTAACCTCTACGACTTCCTCTGGCAGCTCATTCCATAAACACACCACCCTCTGTGTGAAAAAGAGGCCCTTAGGTCCTTTTTTATATCCTTCCCCTCTCACCCTAAACCTGTGCCATCTAGTTCTGGACTCCCTCACATCAGGGAATAGACCTTGTCTATTTATCCTATCCACATGATTTTATAAATGTCTATACGGTCATGCCACAGCCTCCAATGTTCCAGGGAAAGCAGCACCAGCCTATTTAACCTCTCCCTAAAGCTCAAGTTCTCCAACGCTGGCAACACCCTTGTAAATCTTTCCACAACATTCTCCCAATATGAAGGAGACCAGAATTGCACACAATATTCCAACAGTGGCCTAACCAATGTCCTGTACAGCTGCAACATGACCTCCCAACTCCTATAATCAATACTCTGATCAATAAAGGACAACATACCAAATGCATTCTTCACTATTCTATCTACCTGAGACTCCACTTTCAAGGAACTATGAACCTGCACTCAAAGGTCTCTTTGTTCATCAACACTCCCCAGGACCTTACCATTAAGTATTTAAGTCCTGCTCTGAATTGCCTTCCCAAAATACAGCACCTCGCATTTATCTAAATTAAATTCCATCTGCCACTCCTCAGCCCATTGGCCCATCTGATCAAGATCCTGTTATACTCTGAGGTAACCTTTTTCGCTGTCCACTACACCTCCAATTTTGGTGTCATCTGCAAACTTACTAATGATACTTCCCATGTACACCTCCAAATCATTCATATAAATGATGAAAAGGACCCAGCATCGATCCTTGTGGCACTCCACTGGTCACAGGCCTCCAGTCTGAAAAGCAACCCACCACCACCACCACCCTCTGTCTTCTACCTTCAAGCCAGTTCTGTATCCAAATGGCTAATTCTCCCTGTAATCCATGAGTTCTAACCTTGCTAACCAGTCTACCATGAGAAATCTTGTTGAACGCCCTACTGGAGTCCATATAGGTCATGTCCCCGCTCTGCCTTCATCAATCATCTTTGTTACTTCTTCAAAAAGCTCTATCAAGTTCGGGAGACATGATTTCCCATGCACAAAGCTATGTTGACTATCCCGAATTAGTCCCTGCCTTTCCCAATACATGTAAATCCTGTCCCTCAGGATTCCATCCGACAATTTGCCCACCACCAATGTCAGGCTCACTGGTCTATAATTCCCTGGCTTTTCCTTACCACCTTTCTTAAATAGTGGCACCATGTTAGCCTACCTCCAGTCTTCCGTCACTTCACCTGTGACTATCGATGATACAAATATCTCTGGCATGGCTTTTCTGAATGCAGAGATTTCAGACGATAATTTACAATTACAATATGTTAGATGAGAATTAATAAATTATGATTTACCAATCAATAAGGAAATGACTCCTTACCTGCTGTGTGGAACTAGTTACAATTCTCTCTTGCAATCGAAAGGCCTGCTCTGGCGAAAATTTCTTAATCTGATTATTCCGTAAGAGATACGATTGTATCTGGAAATCAGAAATTGGTCTTATAAGCGTTATACTTTATGTTGTTCATTTCCAGACCAGTGCAGATTCAAAAATCACAACATAGACTATTATACAATGCTGTCACAAATAGAATAGTGTAAGTTTTACCTTCTGCAGCGCTTCATCAGTTTTCTCTGGATTGCTACGATAAGCCTGGGACACATCACTCATTGGGAAAGGCATTGATCTCAGCATATAATTCCTGGAAAATAAAGTGAAAGTGATGATTATGTTTTGGCATTCATGTCACAGAAGGAACTAGGGAGAGAACACAAAGACCTTTTGGTCATTACACCAACTTTTTTAAAATCTATAACAAAATTAAGAAATAGCAGATGTTGAAAATCTGAAACAAAAACTAACTCGAGAATGTCAGCATGTCTGGCAGCATCTGTAAAGAGAAAAACAGTAAATGCTTTGAATCCTGTGACCTTTCATCAGACGTTACTGGACACAAAATATTAATTTTGTTTTTTCTCTGTCCAGTAACGTCTAATGAAAGGGCATAGGATTCAAAATGTTTACCATTTTTCTCTCTTCAGATACTGCTAGACCTGCTGAGTTTCTCTAGCACTTCCTGTTTTTGTATGTTTTTACCTCATCCTACTGCAAACGCATTTCTCAAAGGCAGAGATGGGCTTTAAGTTCCTCAGTTTTTTTTGACTATTCTAAACTCTTTGATTTTTAAATATTAGTTTGCTGCAAGCTCCATTTCAAGAAACACTATTGGGTGTTTGAATATATGGCTATTCATGTTAAGTCCTTTGCTTATTCCAAGGGTTTTATCATACATAGTTGACAATAAGCAAAGTATATTAGATCTTAGAGTGAACTGCATGATAATGCTCCTAAAATCATTCATATTTTAAGCTGAGTGAATGGACAAAAGTCTTACAAATGGGGGAATAATGTGGGAAGATGTAAAATTGTTCAACTTGGCAGGAAGAATGAAATGCAGGAGTGGTATTTAAATGGAAAACTACTGCAGAATTCTGAGATGCAAAAGGATTAGGTGTTCTGATACGTGAAGTAAAAATAGTTAACATGTAGATACAGCATGTAATCAGGGAAGGCTAATGGGATGCTATCTTTTATTAGGAAAGATATTGAACTTATAATTAAAGATATTCAGCTTCTGTTTTATTGGGCATGGGTGAAACCACGTCTCGAATATGTATGCAGTTTGCTTACTTAAGGAAGGCATGAATGCATAAGAAGAGATTCAGAGGAGGTTTATTGGATTGATTCCTAAAATAAGTTGGTTGTGTTATTAGGATAAATTGGACAGGCTGGGTTTGTTTCCTATAGAGTTTACAAGAGTGAGGGTGACCTGACTGAAGCATATAAGATCTTGAATAATCTTGACAAGGTTAGCCATGGAAAGGAAGTTTCCTCTTTTGTTTTGGGGGATGGGGTATCTTTTCAGAACCAAGAGGTTTTAAATTTAGGGTACCTTTTAGGACATAGCTGAGGGTAACTTTTTCTTTTGAGATTCTGCAACTTGGAACTCTGAGTCTCAGGTGGGGTGGAGGCAAATCATCAGTTATTTTGAAAGGCGGAGTTAAATAGACACAGAGACAAGAGAATTGAGGTTATTGAAGGTAGGTGGAATGTAGAATTTGAAACACAGACAGTACAGTCATGATCTGACTGAATGGCGGAGTGGACTGGAGAGGGCCAAATGGTTTACTTCTGCCCCGTATTGCGTGAGTTGTTTGGATACTTATATTTAATACTATATTTCATTTACCCCGAACAAAATTCCAGTCTTTCAACAAGACTGGCACATTGGAGATTTGGTAAGTTTCTCCATTTTATAGGTGACTGTATTGATCATGACAAATGATAAGCGGAATGGAAGGAAAAGCAGCTGAGACGCCAACTGTGGACAATTCACATGTTCTCTTCTGAGAGAGCAGCAATGATGTTGTTATCTGTTTACTGAAGTTCCACAAGCAAAATTGGCGTTGTTTTCTTCTTAGATTTCAATGAGTTGAGGTTGAAAAATTTCCCTCTATCCTGTACACAATGTTCACACTACTGAGCAGCTTGTTCTTAACAAGATGAAGAATGGTATGTCGAAGATGGAGAAAAGGGTAGGGATGATGACACGTCCCTGCTTGACCTCAAAGGATTCTGTCTTTTACCATGATCAAGATCTTATTGTGGAGAAGATAGAGGGTGTCGAAGAATTTATTTAGCCAGTTGGTCTTTGATAGGTTCTTTCACAGCACTTCCCAATTTGGTCAGACTGAAGAAGACCATGTACTTGTTTTTTTTCTAGCATTTCTCTTGCCAACCAGTGAAAATCATTTCCATAGTTCTACAGTTTGCTCAGAAACCATACTGGCTTTTAGGAAGGGATTTCCTCAGACACTGGGAGTAGACATCTAGTGAAGATTCAGATGATGATTGTTCTGATGATGAAGAGTAGGGAGATTCCACAATAGTTCCCAGAGTCTATCTTGACTCTTCCTAAAGATGGTGACAATGGCAAATCTGAGATTGGCAGGGGTTTATTCTTTGTCTCAGATTTTCAGGAATAGTTGATGGAGATCATTGGTCAGCAGTGTTCCTCCAAGTTTGAAAAATCTCTGCTGAAGCCTGTCTATTACTGCAGTTTTTCCATTCTTCATGTGTCCAATGGTGGCTTCAACTTCTGCCATACTAGGAAGCATTTCAAGGAACTGGTCTAAGTTGCAATCTCGAGAAGACTGAAGTCCTTTACTAACCTGTCCCAGGTCAACATTTGGTCCATCCCTCCATTACAATCAACAGAGGTATCCACCCAACTGTGTAACAATGCCCTCACTTAGAAAGCTAACTCTTATCTAAGGCTCACATTGATGCCGAGATTCAACAGAACATCCTAAACTGAAAGCCCCACCTTTGGACACCTAAGGGTGAGAGTCTTCGATGACCATGACATCATTTTGAAACCAAGATCTTCGCATATAAGTCAGTTACTCTTCTGGCTCTTCTATGTGGTTCTGGGATTTGGACTATGTCTAGATGACACCTCAAGACCCTTGAGAAGTACAACCAGTGCTGTTTGGGACAGATTCTCTGCATCAGCTGGGAGGACAGGCATACTAAAATCAGTGTCCTTGAAGCAGCTAATCGCACCAGCTTTGAGGTCACGATAATTCGAAACCAACTCCGCGCAGTTGGCTACGGGATTAGGATCCTTGAGTTCAGACTACCAAAGCAAATCATCACCCAGTTCGAGGAAGTTATATGAATAAGAGGAGAACCACAGCAGCATTTCAAAGATTCTATGGTTTTCCTTAAGAAGGAAAAGACTTGGAGAAAATTCCGGAAGAGACACAATTGTTTGAGGACACCCATTGGCAAGAGGAACTTTGGAAAAGGAACCAGTGAAAAGAACGCTAAAGATCCCAAGGCCACGGACCATTTCCGCCTCCCAGAAACACTTGTTAAATATGTGGTCAGAGTTGTGGCTCTACATTTGGGCACATCACCCACAGAATCCAAGACCACCAATGACGTGGAATTTCCAAGGTAAACAATCGTACGCATTAGAGAATGATTGCCAGTGACAATTCTAACGTACTTCAGCTTGAGGGTGACTAAAGATAAGCGTTGGAATGGAATGGAGAATATTACCTGCTTTCTACTTTGCAGATATATGTGCAAATGTGTGGCAAAAATACACAATGGAAGGAATGAGAGCAAAATGTGATTAAGACTCAAACATGTTAATCTGAAATTCCTTAGTCTTTGCTGCCAAAATCATATTCTGGAATTTTTTTTTAAAAACACTATAAATGCAACATACAGAAGGACCAATGACCATTACAGTGCAATAGGAATAACTCATTTTACTTAAATTGCTTTTTATTAATCTCTTACATATTTCTGAAAAAGGATGAACATTGAATTTGAATTAGGTCTTTCACTGGTCAACAAAGATAACAAAAGCAGGATTTTTTTTTGTTTTCCAATGTTTTATTACAGAATTAAACATGGCAAGAGATAATAATTTATAATTCCCTATGTGATAATTACCTCTCCAGAGCACTTGCAACATCCAGGAATCCCACAGCTGTAGTACTGTTTCTGTCCCAAATCACAGTTCTGCCATGAACAAAATCAAAACGGGTCATTTGCAGCTTTATCTCCATTCACTACATCCTTCAGTTACGGTTTGAGTGGAAAAACTTCAGTTGGTCAGAAATGAAAAATGAGATTCACAGATAATATGTAATTTACACCATGGTCATAATTGCTAATCCTGATCACCTTAGAGCAACAGAGGGTAGAACCCCCTAAACATGCCAACTGAAAGGCTGGTGAGAGACATGCAGTCTCCCTTTTTGGGGTAGGCCTGTTCAATCACATGCTAATCGGGCAGTAACAAGCCAAATGGTGGGTCTTACCCTGGCATCAAAACAATGGTGACAGATATCCCACCTGGTGACACTGGCCAGACAGTCAGGGGCAGGCAGCTCTTGTTCTTAACACTGCCACTGAAAGGGCCATGGCTGTTGCCTAAGGGAAATCTGAGTCTGAGGATCATGAAGGATCAAGGTTTAGTAATGTTGTGTGTGCTCATGGGGTGTGGAATAGAGAGGAGAGCTAGAAGAGGTTGGAAGCCAGGGCAGATGCCTTCACAGTTTGACCTGTCATGCACAACACATGCAACACAATTCTTTAAAGCTGGGTTAACACCCTTAAGTGGTCTTTCATAGGCCTGGAATTCACCCCAAAAGCTTAATTCTGGCAGAGGTATGAAGGCAGTAGATTTGGGTTAAAACACTACCCCACCTAATTAAATGCTCTCCTTGCCTCCAAAACTTGCCAATAGCAAGACCAGAAGATCTTGTTTGAACAGTACCATATATTATTTAGCTTTTGAAAACAATGACCACAATAACGTTAGAATTTAAAGTGCACAGAAAATTTATGGCATAGTTTTCAGATTTTTACACTCCCTCGGCAATTGTTAACCTTGATATTGAATGATATCTCAGCATTGTAATTATTGCATGTTTCCATTTTAAGGTACTATATATATTGTGAAAGTCAGGGGCTGGACAGCCAAGCATTAGATATCTCAGATGTGTTTTGATTTTCTTATCAATGTACTAATAACAATGATGCCGATCACCAGTGGTTTATTGAATATAGATCAACTTTTACTGACTGGAAAACTATTCAATCAATGCTTGTAGGTATTGGGTCTTGTCTGCCCTCACTATACCATGAAATTGCCATTTGATGCACTTGTAATCATCAGCTTGATTGAAATACAAGATCAGCATTGTTAGTTATGCCTGCATCTGTGGTTCAACTTTGTGGTTACACATGAAGTAATGAGTTCTAATCATAGTCTCTAGGAAAAGGACAACACACCCTCAATAATGAAACAGTAAAACACGGTGGGTGCTGGAGATCTGAAATAAAAACAGAATATACTGGAGGAACTCAGAAGTATTGGCCCTTGACAAATATTTTGTACTTTTCCTCTACAACTGTTACCCCACTCCCTTTTTCTTTTGATCTGCAACTTCTTGGTCTGTAGTTTCCCTCGCCCTGTAACCTGTATGTGAGCTTCCCTTTTGTTTCATGAGCCCCTCTCTCCTTTTCAAAAGCATGGAACCCATTACACTTTTAGATTATTCTGTTCCTAAGAAGTCACATAGGACTCAAAATGTTAATTCTGTTCGACTGTCCAAGATACTACCTGACCTGCTTGGTTCCACCAGCACATTCCATTAACGCCAAATTGAAATACAGCAGTACTTCATTATGAAGTATAGCAGTTTTTTTTTGCTTCATGGACTCATTTGAAATGAAGTACGTTGTGTTGTGCCCTGCTCATAGTGCAGTTTTGTCTTTTCAAGAAGCTTTTCAGTCTTGTAAAAACATTGAGGTGTGGAAAGTTTTCCCACCTATTGATGAATAGCCAAAGTGACATGAAGAGCTCACCCACATGAAGCACAAACCACACATACCTAAGACTTGTGTTGATTTGTAAAGCTTTGGCCAACATCTTTGCTCCAGTGTCCCCCATGGCATTGCCACTGATGTCAATCTTTTTTAAGCAGGTGTTGCTGCCCAGAGCATTAATGAGAACATTGGTTCCAGATTTTAATCGTGAATCAGCAACTGATAAAGACTGGAGAGGCTGAAAGGAAAAGCAGGAAAGTTCGTTATTTTTTACTTTTACATTTTAAACATGCATTTACCACATTACGTTCCAATGTCTTTCCTTTGCCTCCCTACGTAATTTAAAAGTGTAAGTAACTGACTTACTTGTGAGCTTCAGTCACTGTTCAGTGCCACTTTATCAACAACTATGAGGAAGATATATTAATTCCTCTTTGCCAAGAACCAACCTTCTGTATCCCATCACCAAGTCACCCTTAAATTACACATGGGAGGTCCAGGTCCCTCAGAGTGAACAGGATGTTTGAGGCTCCTCTTTTTATAATATTTTATTAAACAATACACAGTTTACAAAACAATTAACATTAACAGCTATATACAAAGAAACAGCAATTTTACAAGGAAGAGGAATGGCAAAGCCAGGCTCCAAACCTAACGTTCAACCAGTTTTCAGGGAAATGAGGACAAACCTCAAATCCTGATGCTCCTCTTTTTATCTGTCAGCCAGGACTCCCTAATTGGACCATATTCTTTGAGATCCACCTGGCTGACCACATTACAGTCATTACACATTCCATCTAGACTCTATGTGGCAGCAAATGGCAAATCAGGAACTTATACTGTGAAGAATAGGGGATATAAAAGCCCTGTCTTACACTCCAGTGGAGAAGTAAATTAGAATACTGACTATTCCACATCATCACAAGAACCAAAGTCAAACAAAATATCTTAAATAAAATCATTTTTAAAACTGTACCTAAATTGGTTAATTCCAAAACATCTCAACTAACATGAAATGTAACTAAGAATCTCAAGATAAAGTCACATTTAGATTACTTACAGTGTGGAAACGCCCTTCGGCCCAACAAGTCCAAACCAACCCGCCGAAGCGCAACCCACCCATACCCCTACATTTACCCCTTACCTAACACTACGGGCAATCTAGCATGGCCAATTCACCTGACCCACACATCTTTGGACTGTGGGAGGAAACCGGAGCACCCAGAGGAAACCCACGCAGGCATGGGGAGAACGTGCAAACTCCACACAGTCAGTCGCCTGAGTCGGGAACTGAACCCGGGTCTCAGGCGCTGTGAGACAGCAGTGCTAACCACTGTGCCACCGTGCCGCCCAAGTGTGAAGTGAAATATCTGGAAACACGGTGAGATATAGCCTCTCAAAATAAAACTGCAGTTGTGGTCTTCCAAACACAGAATTTGCTTCCCTTAAGCAGTTACAATATTTTTGCTGGAAAATATTGTGAATCTGCAATTGGAATCTTTTACTGAATATTCTGAAAATATTTAGGAACACATGAAGTAGGAACAGTGTGGGCTGTTTGGTATAGTGAACCTGATCCACTATTCAGCTAGACCATGGCTGACTTTACATCTCAATGCTATTTTCATACACTAGTCCAATATCCCTTGATATCTTTAATTTCTATAAATGTTTCAATTTCAGTCCCAAATATATTCAATGACTGAGCCCTCTGGTGTCAAAATTTCTAAAGATTCACCACTTCTGAGCGAAGACATACTTTCTCAATAAAGTACAAATGGCCTCTCTCTTATTCTCGCCAAAGTCTGGTTGTTCCATAGTCCACATCTTGCTGCATTTACCCTGTTATGCTTTCTAACAATTCTGTATGCTTCAATGAGATTACCTCTCAATCAGCTAAATTCAACTGAACATCGGCTCAGCTGCCTCAGTCTCTCCTCATTGGTACAATCTTACCATTTCCAGAAATCAGGTGAACCTTCATTGCAGTATCTCTATGATAAGCTTATCCTTTCTCAGGTAAGAAAGCAAAAGTGTACACAACTTGCAAAGTGCCTTTCCTTTTGAACCGGATCCAAACTGATAATGGTTACTTAATATTACGAACTGAAGAAATAATAATAAAAACAGAAAAACCTGGAAATACACAGCAGGTCTGGTAACACCAGTAAAGAGCGGAACAGAGATAATGGTTGAGATTTGTGGCTTTGCATCAGTTTTCTACCATGAAGTCTTTTGCCAGTTAACCTTCCTTGTCTTCTGCCTTATTGCACATCTTTAGTTTTGTGCTTTACCCAAATTTCTCCACTTTCAGTTCTTAAAACCAACACATCTATAAATTCTATCCATTCGGATGAAATATTATTGAGCCAAAACATTAATATTAAATGCTGCCTGACTTGCTGAACATTTCCACCATTTTTTTTTTGTTTTAATCTCATTGTACAACTTCAATAATTTTAAGAGGATAATAAAAAAACTTACACATTCTTCATCCTGGATGAGTTGGACAATCCTGTGCAGAACATCAGCCAAGGCTCTGAAAATATTAACACAGGTTTAAGAATAATTCAAGTGAGTCCAGAACATAAGCACCTTTTCATTAAAAAAAGGTCTTAGCCAATTTCTCACCACCTCAACCTCATTTTCCTCCCCTCACCAGCCATCCAGTCTCTTCTCTGCTACCTTCATGACTCTTCTGATACCATATGTCACTACAAGTTTTTTTTATTACTTAAGGAAGGATTGTACCAAAGCAATTGACAGGGTCCTCAACCATGTCCAATCTATATCATGTGTTTCCGCTCTCGCCACTTCCCCTCCCCCAAGACCATGATTGAGTTCCCTTAGTCTTCTACTCCACCAGATCACCCTCCGTTATTTCCACTGCCTCAAATGTGGCCACCAAACACAGGCCCTTCAATCCAACTCATCCATGCTGACCAAATTTCTCGATATAAACGAGTCTGATTTGCCTGCATTTGGCCCAAATCCCTCTAAATCTTTCCTATTCGTGTACCTGTCCAAATGTCTTAAATGTTGTAACTCTACCAGAATATATCACTTCCTCTGGCGGCTCATTCCATATATGAAGTACCTTCCAAGTAAAAAAAGTTGCCCCTCATGTCCATTTTAAATCTTTCTCCTCTTACCTTAAAAATATACCCTTTAGTTTGGAACTCCCCCACCTTAGAGAAAATAACTTTGTTATTCACCTTATCTATGCCCCTCATGATTATATGAATCTCTATAAAGGTCATTCCACAATCTCCTTCACTCCAGGGGAAAAAAGTCTCAGCTTATCCAGCCTCTCCTTATAACTCAAACCCTTCAGTCCCAGCAATATCCTTGTAAATCTTTTCCGAACCCCCTCCAATTTAAAAATATCCTTTCTATAGCAGGTTGACCAGAATTGTACACAATACTCCAAATGTGGCCTCACTAACATCCTCTAGAACCTCAACATAGTGACAATGGTCTCAGCAATGAAGGCAAATGTGCTGAACGCATTCTTAACAACCCTTTCTACCTGAGATGCAACTTTCAAAGAACTATGTACCTGAACCCCTAGATCTCTCTGTTCGATAATACTACACAGGGCTACCATAAAATGCATAAGTACTGCCCTTTCTCATTTTACCAAAATGCAATACCTTACTTTATCCACTTTGAACAATCACCATTTGGGATTTCTCTGCGACTCTGATAGGATCCCACCCCACAACTTTGGGGAGCTCCTCCGAGAAACAGTCCTTTAAATTCTGATTGGAAGAACCCACCTTGTGATGCAAATTAACCCTTTCAGGTACTGACTGCCTTTAACAAAAATACAAATTAGAAGCAGGAGTAGGCACTTCACCCATTGAGCTTGCTCCACTATTCAATAAGATCATGGCTGACCTGATTGCAATATCAAATCCACATTTCCATCTACCCTGCTAACCTTTCAATGCCTGATTTAACAAGAAACTATTTCTGTCTTAGAAATATTCAACCATTACTTTCACAAAAACAGAGTTCCAAAGACACTCAGACCTCAGAGAAAGAAATTGTGACTCCTAGTTCTATATTTTCCCATGAGAGGAAATAGCCTCTCCATATCTATCCTATTCAGGACTTTATATTTTTAAACCAAGTCACATCATTTTTGATTAGTCACCCTATCCATGCCCCTCATGATTTTATAAACCTCTATAAGGTCACCTCTCAGCCTGTGACACTGCAAACAAAAAGGACTTGGTCTATTGTTCAAATTGTTGATATAACTGGTCAAGGGTAGGGCAATGAGGAAATCAACAATGGTGGTGACACTGTTGATGATTGGGCCCTATGTTTCTCTTGTGTGGCCCCAGTGTTACCAGCTGCTTACATAAACTCAACATGATTACCCATATTCCAAACATGGTTGTCTCTTGAATGCTTATACCTCTTAAACTTGCTGCTTTGGCCAAGTTTTTAACATCTCCTCCTTTGATTCAACATCAGTTTTCCCCAGCCCCTCCAATTAGAATGTTTTTCCATATTAATAAAGTATCAATTATATTGATGCATCTTCTGTTCCTTTCCACTTCAGTACTCCAAAAGTTGTGATTCCCAACATGATATTTTGGATCACTTCTCGTTCACCTCAATAAATTCTCCTTTTCCCATGGCATCTTCCCCTCCTGCCCTTTTACTTTCTTCCTTCTCACATTTCAAGGCCTCAAACATTGCTTCCATATGAAACAACAATTTACTTAAACTTCTTTCAGTTTAATCTACTGCATTCACTGTTCACAATATGGTCTCCTCTATGATTCTCCCCACAATAGTGGGGAGACCAGATGCAGATTGAATGACTGCTTTGCAAAATATCTTTACTCATTCTTTAAGTACAACTGTAAGCTTCTAGTTGCATGATTATTTTAATTGTTCATCTTGTTGTGATGGTGATCTCTCTACCTTCAGCCTCCTGCAGTGTTCCAATGAAGCTCAATGAAATGACTCCTTTTGATTAGTGCTTTACAGCTTTCCAGACTGAGCATTTAGATCATAACCTTTGCCTTCATTTTGTTACTTTTTTAATCATAGAATCACAGAAGGAGACCATTCAGCTTGCATGTTGTGCTGGCTCTCTGTAACAGGGATTCAGCTAGTCCTACACACAAGCCCTATTTCTGTACTACCTGGAAGTTATCCAACTACTCTTTAAAAATGATTATTGAATCTACCACCTGTCTCTCAGGCAGTGTAATTTCAATCCTATTTATTCATCGCATAAAGATATTTGTCCTTGGGTCATCATTTGTTCTTTTACCTTTCACCTCACATTGAAGTACTCTTGTTCTTCACTCTTCTGCCAATGAGAATAATGGTTGATCTGTTCTGTCCAGAGTGATGGTTTTTAACACCTGTATCAAATTTGTTTTTAGCTTTCCCTTCCTCAAGGAAATTAGCCCAAGCATCTCTGATCTAAGGCTCTTTGAATAGTTATCCCGTAAATGGCCTTTGTGGCAGTGAGGAAACCACTCAGTAATTTATGTCAGTGAGATGTTACATTTCTTTCAGCTTAGAATCAGTCATAGAGATGTTCCACATTCAGTCAAACTCATCCATGCAGACCAGATTTCTTAAATTATTTTGTCCCATTTGTCAGCATTTGGCCCAAATCATACTAAACCCTTTCTATTCATGTACCTATCCAAATACCTTTTAAATGTTCTAATTGTACCAGCCTCCATCACTTCCTCTAGCAGCTCATTCCATTTTCGCATGAAAAAGTTGCCTTCAGGTCCCTTTTAAATCATTCCCCTCTCGCCTTAACATTTTGCCCCCTCATTTTGGACTCGACGACCCTGGGGAAAAGAGCTTGACCAATCACCCTATCCATGCCCCCCATGATTTTTTAAACCTCTATAAGGTCACCCCTCACAGCCTCTGAATCTCCAGACAAAATATCCCTGGCCTATTCAGCCTCTCCCCGTAGCTCAAACCCTCCAATCCTGGCTGCATTCTTGTAAACGTTTTCTGAACCCTTTCAAGTTTAACAAAATCTTTCCTATAACAGGGAGACCAGAATTGAATGCAGTGTACCGAAAATGGCCTACCCAATGCCCTGAACAGCTGCAACATAACCTCTCAACTCCTATATTCAATGCATTGTTTGTCTGCCTACAACATGTTTTTGTATCTTGGATGCTCTTTTGTACCTCTGCCTTTCTTTGTTATAAGCTAACTGCCTTTGTTTTGAGTTTGAGTCATTGTGCCAGGCACAGAAAGTTTTGTTCTTTCAATCAACCAGTTAATTGATATCCTGAACATTTTAAATCAAACCAGTGCTGATATTTCTCGGCAGAAAATCCCAAGTGTCTCTTTGCAGATATTGATTGTGTTGGATTTAAGGACATTCCAAATGCCGAGGATACATGGATGCTTGAAGTTATTTTTTTTTCCCTAAGGCATTGTTGAAATTGATCTCTTTTTATTGGATTCTTCAAAGCTTCAATGTTGCTCTTTCATTGGGCCTTTTGCTGTTGCGTCTTATTTGGGACACCAGGTTGCTGGACACGATTATATGAATATTTGGGTAATTGGTCAGGCAGTCGATAGCCGTACTCAGATGGTGTGAATATGCATGTAATGTTGGGCATGGCTGATGATGTAATTGAGTAGGTTCCACTTGACTGAGAGTGTTACCGTGATGGTTTGTACTTCTTCTGACAGAATAGGCTATTAGTGATGTGCACATTCTCTGCTTTTGGTAAGGAGAAAATTGCCTTCAGAGTTGACATTAGCAATTCCTTCCCTATCTGTGGTTCCATTCCTTAGATTAGGATCTTTTCCAATTCTGACACTGAAGTCTCCAAGAAAATTAAGGCTGCTTCCCATTAGAAATATCAATTATCAAGTGTGGCACAGAAATCTTCCTTGGTTTCGTCAGTGTCTAGAGTTGGCATGAATGCACTGAACATGGTGACCTATTGGCTCCTTTCCAGTTTGACAATAAGAGTCATAAGGCATTCATTACTTTAAGATGGAGCTCATGAAGCTGGGCAACAAGTTCATTCTTGATAGCAAATCTAACTGGGTGTGCTTTGTCTGATTTTCCCTTCCACATGAAGTTACAGCGCCTCATTGGTCATTGAGCTCCCCACTTCTCCAGCTATTACTCAGAGTGATGCTGTTAATGTCATATCACAGGAATTCTCCAGCAACATTTTAAAAAAATTCATTCATGGGTGAGGGTGTCGCTGCCTAGGCTAGCACTTATTGCTCATCCCAGAAGGCAGTTAAGAGTCAACCACACTGGTGTGGGTCTGCAGTCTCATGCTGGCTACACCAGGTAAGGATTACGGTTTCCTTCACTAAAGGATGTTAGTGACCCAGATGGGTTTCTCCTGACAGTGGTTTCATGGTCATCATTTCACCTTTAATTCCAAAGTTTTACTGAATTTTAACCCATTTGCCAGGGTTCCCAGAACATTACCCAGGTCATTGCCTCCCCCTGCAGCTCGGCAGTCTGGGCATTCACTAACAGATTGTGCCCATTAGGGTCCTGATATTCGGTTCCAAACTTTACAACTTGTAGCTTTTGTGTATTTCCACTACAGAAGGTGATCCCTCTGAGATGTGGTTATCCAATCGCTGGAAGTGAAGCAGACAAGGCTCAGGGCATCTTTTCCCCAATAAGTGAGTAGAATGGTTCCTAACAATCTGTTCAGTATAACTGATCAATTTCAGTTTGAGCTATAATTTCAGCCACAGAAGTGCACCTATCCTTGTGCAAGTGCTAGATGAACATCTTTTAACTTCTGCTTGCATGCAAGAGTATGGCTAGAGATTTCCAATGACACAATCCGGCTCCCATGATCAATTGCTGGTTGACAAAGGACTTCGAGGATGGACTGGGAAAGGGCATCTATAAGTGTGGTGAAACCATAACACATCAACTGCCACACATCTTGAACTAATAAGTGAGGCGACACAGTGACCACTGCTTGGATCTCAACTATTTACACACTATATTAATGACATATTGACAAGATTTAATATATGGTTGTGAAATTTGATGATGATATAAAGTAAGCAAGACAACTACCTATGGAGACTACAAACTGACAAATAGTTTAAGTAAATGGATAACAATTTGGCAGTTTATTGCGTGAAAATGTCAACTTGTCTATTTTGGCAAGAAGAATAAAAAAGCAGCATGCTATTTAAGTAGGGAAAGATTGGTGGCATAGAGGGATCTGGATATTTGATAAATGAATCACAAGATATTGGTATGCAACTAATTAGGAACACAATTAGTGTTGTTTCTTATTGAAAGGGGAATGGAGTATAACAGTAGTGACGTTTTGCTACAATTGTACACTGAATTAGTGAGACGACATCCAGAGTACTGCACACAGTTCTGCCTTCTTTATTAGGAAAGTACATAATTAAATTAAAAGCATTTCATTACTGATTCCCAGGGATTATCCTGTGACCAAACGTTGAACAGATTGAGCTTGCGTTTAGAATATTGAGAGATAAGATGTATGACCATAAGATAAAGGAGCAGAATGAAGTCATCAGCCCATCAGGTCTGCTCCAGAATTCAATCAATTTTGGTATGTTTCTCAACCTCATTCTCCTAACTTATCCCTCGTAAACCTTGATCCTCTTACCAATCAAGAATCTATCTCTGCCTTACATACATTCAATGACTTGGTCTCCACAGCTTTCTGCCGCAATGGCTTCCACAGATTAACCACCCTCCGGGAGGCTGAAGAAATTCCTCTTTAGCTAAGTTCTAAAGGGTCTTCCCTTCACTTTGAGGCTGTGTCCTTAGGAACTAGCTTGTCCTACAAGTGGAAATATCTTCTCTACATCCACTCTATCCAAGCCTTAGCATTCTGTATGCTTCAATCAGATTCTGCCTCCTCCTTCTAAACTCCACTAAGTACAGACCCAGAGTCTTCAACCATTTCTCACATGTCAATGTGACGTATTTCCAACCCTACCAGGGGGGAGTCTGTGCTGGATCTGGTACTAGAAAATGAGGCAAGCCAAGTGAAGAATGTCAGATTGCTATTTCCCAATATTAAATTGGAAAAATAAAAATCAATGAATAATTAGGATCCTGAACCGGAAAAGGTCTAAACGTTGAACTGAATACATTGACTGAAAATGCATTTTGGTAGATACAATAAAGGGTGAAAAAAATGGGAGAATTTCAAAAGGGAGCTTAACAGATTGCAAGCTAGGTACATACCCATGAGAAATACATATGGAGTATCCAAACCTAGAGAACACTGGACAATTAAGGATATCAATAAGAAAATAAAGAAGAGAAAGGAGGCATATGATGCATATTGGAATAATAACAGCAATGGAAATCAGGAAGACTATCTAAAATGCATGAGAGAGGCTAAGGCTAAGGAAGGAAGCAAAGAGGAAAGATAGCAGGCTGTGCTAAAACAAATAGTAAAATGCTCTTCAAGCATGTTAACAGTAAAATATCAGTAAAGCATAGAGTAGGGCCCATAAGGAACAAACAGGATAAGCTGCTCATTGAAACAAAGAATATGGCAGAGGTACTAACTGAACATTTTGCTTCTGTATTTACCAAATTAGACGATGGTGACAATGACCTAGTTGAAAACTTGGGTGTTGAGCAACTGAACAGTATAATGATAACGAAGAGATGTTACAAAGGCTGGCAGTACACCAGGTAGAGAAGTCACCAGGCCAGGATGCAATGAGAGAGTTAAAGGAGCAAATTGCAGAGCTGTTGAAAGAAATTTTCCAGGCTCCCTGAAGGCAGGATTAGTCCCAGGGTATTGTAGGATTATAAATGTGACACTGTTGTTTAAGAAAAGGACAAAGGGTAACTCAGGAAACTACAAACTGTCAGCTTGACCTCACTAGTGGGAAAACAGACGCAGGACATAATACAAGATACAGTAAATACACACAGAAAAATCAGTTAATACTAGACAGCAAAGATGGCTTTGTCAAGGGGCAGTCATGTCTGACAAATTTAATTGAGTTGTTTGACAAGGTGATACAGGCAGTGGATGAAGGGAGTGCTGTGTATGTTGTACATTTGAACTTTCAGAAAACATTTGATACAGTGCGACATGACAGATTGGTTAGCAAATTTTAAATGTTTGGGATTGATGGATCCTTTGTGGCATGGATTAGAAGTTGGCTGAAACAGGATAAGTATAGATGGGCATTTCTCAGATTGGAGATGAAGTGAAAGTGGTATTCCCCAAGGACTGGTACTGGGGCCTTGCTTTCTGATTTATATCAACAGTTTGGAGATGGGTGTTGAGGGCAAAATCTCTAAATTTGCAGATGATACTAAGCTAGGGGAGAATAGTGAATTGTGAGGATGATGCTGAATGATTTCAGATGGACATTGACAATTTGGCCAAATTTGGCCACCTGAAAAACAAATTTCAATGCAGAGAAATGTGAGGTAATGCATTCTGGTGGAAGAAACACAGAGACAACATAGGCTCAATGGTACAATTTTGAGAGGAGTATAGGATCCTTAGATTTATAAATAGACACTCAGAATATAAAAGCAAGGAAGTGATGCGACACCTCTACAAATCGTTGGTCAGACCATATTTGGATTATTCTGTGCAGTTCTCGGCATCTTATTTAATGAAGTATGTTAAAGTCCTGGAGAAAGTTCAAGGAAATTTACTGGAATGATACGTGGAATTAAGGATTTTAGATACAAGGTAAGATTAAAGAGATTGGCCTTATTCTCTTTGGAACAGAGAAGATCAAGAGGTGACCTTATTGAGGTATTCAAAATTACAAACAGTTTTTACAGGTTATAAAAGGATACTCTGCCTCCACTAGTTGGTACATCAGTAACTCAGGGTCACAATTTCAATACTGTCAGCAAGAGAGCAAGGAATGAGAATAAGAAGAAACTTCTTTACACAGACAGTTGTTAGGATTTGGAGTGTGCTGCCTGGGAAGGTAGTGGAGGAGGATTCTTTATGAGGTTTCAAAGGAGAGCTGGATATATATTTGCAAGTGATAAAATTAGAGGACTACAGAGATAGGACTGGAGAATGGGACAAGCTGGGCAATTCTTTCAGGAGCTGGTGCAGATACACTTAGTCGAATGGCCTCCTTCTGTGCTGTCAAATTTTATGACAAGCCCTTCATCCCTAGGATCACTGTCATAAATTTCCGCTAGACACCCTCAAAATCCAGCACATCCTTCATTAGATACAGGGTACAAAACTGCTAACAATATTTCAAACACAGTCTGACTGTAGCCTCAGCAGCATATTTCTGCTTTTGGATTCTAGTCCTCATGAAATGAATGCTAACATTGCATTCACCTTCCTAACTGCCAACTGTACCTACATGTTAACCTTCAGAGTCCTAGTTCATGATTCTCTTAAGTCCCTTGGTGTTTTAGATTTTCAAAGCCTACCGCATTTAGAAAATTTGCCTCACCTTCCTACCAAAGTGCATAACCTCACACCTTCCGACATTGTATTCCATCTGCCACTTGTTTGCCCACTGTCTTAGCCTGTCCAAGTCCTCCTGCTGCCTCCCCACTTCCCCAACATTACCTACCCTTCCATCTATTTATGTGTTATCTACAAACTTAGCAACATAGCCTCAGTTCCTTCATTAAGATCATTAATATATAACATGAATAGCTGTAGTTCTAACACTGAATCCTGCTCGTCACCAGCTGCCATCCTGAAAAAGACCCCTTATCCTCATTCTCTGCTTTCTGCCAGTCAGCCAATCCTCTATTTATGCCATTACCTTGTCCCTAACTCCATGCACTGTTATCTTATTTAGTAGCCTCCTTTGCAGCAGCTTGTAAAAGGCCTTCTGGAAATCCAAATGGATCACATCACTAGATCTCCTTTATCTAACTTGCTTGTTGCCTCTGCAAAGAATTCTAACAGATTTGTCAGGCATGACCTCCCTTTGAGAAAGCCATGCTGACTCAGCTCTGTTTTACCGTACACTTCCAAGTACTCTACCATCCCATACTTAATAATGGAGCTTAAAATCTTAAAATTGACTGAGGTCAGGAAACCAGCCTATAATTTCCTGTCTTCTCCTGCCTCTTTTCTTAAAGAGGGATGCTACATTAGCCTTTTCCAGTCCTCTGGGAGCCACCCAGACTCCAGGGATTCCTGAAAACCACCACAAATGCATCTACACCTCTGCAGCTATCTCCTTCAGAACGCTGGAATGTAGTCCATCAGGTCTGGTGAATTTATCAACCTTCAGACTCTTCAGTCTTTTCTGCAGCTTCTTCTTAGTGATGGCTACAACCAGCACCTCTGCCCTGACTCTCTCGAAGTTCTGGCATGCTGCTGGTATCTTCTACAGTGAAAACTGATGTTAAGTACCTCCGACATTTCTTGGTTTCCTATTGCTTTTCCTCGAGCTTTATTTTGCAGTGGTTCAACGGCCACTTGCTGGTCGTCATACCCTCGTGTCCCTGACCACTGACTGAATTCAAGGTTGTTAATCTAAGTGGTGTGACTGCCTCTGAAAACACAGCATTCAGGTAATTCCTTGCCTCCTTTTCTTTGTTTCAAAAATATACTTTAATCTGAATTGTCAAAAGAGATTAAGTTGCATATCAACACAAAATGTTAGAATGTAACTATCCACAAAACCAAACACCTCTCTTCCAAATAAAACATTAATATTTACATATATTTGACATACTAGGAAATCCAATAACTGAAAGGACTCCCATTTAACTTCAGCAGGAAGACCTCACGACGTGGTCTTTCCCCATTGCACCTTGGTGGCAACTCCCCCAAGCTTTAGTGCACCCCTCGGGACATTGTCCTGGATCTTGGAATGTGCCAGTCTGCAACATTCAGTTGTCATCAATTCCTTGTTCTGGAGAGCCCATGTATGAAGCTCTGACCCCAGCTCATCAGCTATGAGCTGGATTTCCCCAAGGCACCAACACTTGTTACAGATGTGGTCATTACAAACAACATTGGAATGTACTAGCTCCCATGTCACCCAGTTACAACACATCACCTGGTCTGGCATTTTAAGTATTTAGTTCTTAATTTGAGTTTTAAAAAGTTTGTAGTAGTCTTTTAGTTTGTAGCCTATGAATATCACCCCAATTTACCTTCAATATAAAAACAACCTTTTTTTTGTTTTTTTTAAAATCTCTTTTGACAATTCAGAACAGAGGGGTTGGAAGCTAGGGTAGTTGCATGCTCTGGAGCTGGAACAGGATGAATTTTGGATCATTCAGGAGATTCAGGAGGTGATAGAGTGGGGTAATAGGGAGGTAGTCACACCTAAGTTACAGGATAATGGTAGCTAGGTGACCATCAAGACAGAGAAAGGGAATAGGCAGTCAGTGCAAGGAAACCCAGTGGCCATTCCCCTCAATAATAAGTATACCGCTTTGGATAGTGTTGGTGGAGATGACCTACCAGGAGAAAGCCACAATTTCCAGGTCTCTGGCACAGAGCTGGTTCTGTGGCTCAGACGGGAAGGGGGGAGAATAGGAGAGCAATAGTAATAGGAGATTCAATGGTTAGAGGAACAGACAGGAAATTGTGTGATTGCAAACGAGACTCCCGGATGGTATATTTCCTCCCGGGTGCCAGGGTCAGGGATGTCTAGGATCGAGTCTACTGGATTTTCAAGGGGGTGGGTGAGCAGCCAGAATTCATGGTACACATCAGTACCAATGGCATAGCTAAGGAAAGGAATGAGGACCTGAAAAGTGAATACAAGGAGTTAGGTTGCAAGCTAAAGTTAGGTTGGACAGCCTGAACCAGGCTTATATTAAGAAGGAGGAAGTGTTGGAAATTTTAAAAAGAGAAGGATAGATAAGTCTCCTGGGCTGGACGGGATATACCCAAGGTTACTACAGGAAATGTGAGAAGAGATGGCTGCACCTTTGGCAACAATCTTTGCATCCTGACTGTCCACTGGAGTAGTACCAGATAATTGGAGGGTGGCAAGTGTTATTCCCTTGTTTAACAAAAGGAATAGGGATTCTGGGCGGCACGGTGGTTAGCACTGCTGTCTCACAGCGCCTGAGACCCGGGTCCAATTCCCGACTCAGGCGACTGACAGTGTGGAGTTTGCACGTTCTCCCCGTGTCTGCGTGGGTTTCCTCCGGGTGCTCCGGTTTCCTCCCACAGTCCAAAGATGTGCGGGTCAGGTGAATTTGCCATGCTAAATTGCCCATAGTGTTAGGTAAGGAGTAAATGTAGGGTAGGGTGGGTTACGCTTCGGTGGGTCAGTGTGGACTTGTTGGGCCAAAGGGCCTGTTTCCACACTAAGTAATCTAATCTAATCTAATCTACCCTGGGAATGACAGACAAGTCAGTCTTAAATTGGTGGTGGGCAAATTATTGGACAGCTTCTGAGAGACAGAATTTATGATTATTTAGAAAAGCATAGCTTGATTAGAGATAGTCAGCATGGCTTTGTGAGGGGTAGGCCATGTCTCACAAGCCTTACTGAATTCTTTGAGGATGTGACAAAACACATTGATGAAGGTAAACAGTGGATGTGGTGTACAGCGATGTTAGCAAGGTATTTGATAAGGTTTCCCACGGTAGGTTTATTCAGAAAGTAAGGAGGCATGGAATACAGGGAAATTTGGGATACAGAATTGGCTGGCCCATTGAAGATAGCGACGGTAGTTGATAGAAAGTATTCAGCCTGGAGCTCAGTGACCAGTGGTGTTCCGCAGGGATCTGTTCTGGGTCCTCTGCTTTTTCATATTTTTATAAATGATTTGGACGAGAAAGTGGAAGGGTGGATTAGTAAGGGTGATGATATGAAGGTTGGTGATGTTGTGAATGGTGTGGATTGCTGTTGTAGGTTGTAAAGGGACATTGACAGTGTGCAAAGCTGGGCTGAGAAATGGCAGATGGAGTTCAACCTGGAAAAGTGCGAAATGATTCATTTTGGAAGGTCAAATTTGAATGTAGATTGCAGGGTTAAAGGCAGGATTCTTGGTAGTGTGGAGGAACATAGGGATTTTGGGGTCCATGTCCATTGATCTCTCAAAGCTGCCACCCAATTTGAATGGCTTGTTAAGAAGGTATATGGTGTGTTGGCTTTCATTAACAGGAGGATTGAGTTTAAAAGCTACAAGGTTGTGCTGCAACTCTATAAACTCTGGTTAGACCACACTTGGAATATTGTGGTCAGTTCTGGTCACCTCATTATAGGAAGGATGTGGAAGCTTTAGAGAAGGTGCAGAGGAGATTTACGAGAATGTTGCTTGGACTACAGGGCATGTCTAATGGAGAAAGGTTGAGGGAGCTAGGGGTTTTTCTCATTGGAGTGAAAAAGGATGAGAGGTGACTTGATAGAGGTGTATAAGATGATGAGAGGCATAGGTAGAGTAGACTGGCAGAGACTTTTTCCCAGGGCAGAAATGGTTATCATGAGGGGGCATCATTTTAAGGTGACTGGAGGAAAGTTTAGCGGAGATATCAGAGGTAGATTCTTTACACAGAGTGGTGAGTGCGTGACATTCATTGCTAGCAATGGTAGGATAGTCAGATACTTTAGGGACATTTAAGCAACACTTGGATAGGCACATAGATGATAGTAAAATGAAGGGTATGTAGGTTAGTTTGATCTTAGATTAGGATAAAAGGTTGGCACAACACAGGCCGAAGGGCCTGTACTGTGCTGTACTGTTCTATGTTCAACCAATACTAGATAGTCAAATTAGTAGCTATTACCAATCCAATGAACTTACAGTTAACTTGTGATGTCACTTTTATGCCAGGCCCCTGATTCTGAGCTTTAATTTATTAGGTTAAAAAGCCTTACCAATTAGGAGACAAAGAAAGTAAGCAAAAAGCACCTCTTCCCCTCTGTACCTAATTCCCACATTGTCTCCAAGTTCCTCAAACTATATACTCACGAGGTCTGTGTCTCACTTTGGATGTGATCGCTCCTTCCTGACCTTGCAAAGCTTATCATATTGAAATATAGAACATAAGACTGAACTGCCAGGTTGGTTGCCGAAGGAATGTTTTTTCTTGTGGGAGAGACTAGAACTAGTTGTAAGGTACTGAGGCAGAAGATGAGGTGTTCTTGCAGTAGGTGGGTGGATTTGATTTGGTGGTGGAGGCAGCCCAGGATTTGCATGTCCTTGGGGAAGTGGGAGGAGAAGATGAAGTGATTGGTCACAGGGCGGTGGGATTCATTAGTGCGTGTAGACCAAAGATGTTTCCTGAACCACTCTATGAATCGGTGCTTCGTCTCCCCATTGTAGAGGAGACCACATTGACGGCAATGGATGCAGTAAACAAGGTGGCAAGATGTGCAGGAAAATCTCTGAAGATTTGGGGCCTGGGGAATCAAAAGTCATGGAGGAGGTGGAGGGCGTGGGTGGTGTCCTGGATGTGCATGGAGAGTTAATGGACCATAGGGGACAGGGCAGATTTGAGATACGAGGAGATAAGTGTGGTGGGCAGGAGCAGGTAGAAACAATCGGTTGACCGTGGTAGTCAGGTTTGTGGAGTGTGGGGAAGAGTAGAACCAGGTGGCGTGGTGTTGGGGAACTACAAGGTTGGAGGCTATAGATGGGAGCTCCCCTGAGGTGATTAGTTGTGGATGGTTGAATTCATCCATCGTATCCATCTATTCCATTTCTTGAAAACTATCTCCATGGTCCTCATAATTCTCAATACTGCCACGTTTTCTATTAATCTATCAATTTAAAATTTTCCTGTGCATCCAAGATTAGTTTTATTAATATAGATCAAGAGAAACAGTATTCCTAGTAGTAACTCCATTATACACCTTACTCCAGTCTGAAATACAACCCTTTACCATAACTGTTTCCTCTCAGTCAGCTTGCTTTATATTCAATTTGCTGTGCTGATGTTTGCTGTCTAGTTTATCTCTTCGTTTTTGCTTTCAGATGTTAGCTATTAGGATCCTGCTATTTACCCCTCCTCTAGATACATTTATTGTTTATTTTACTTTTCTTAGTACCACAGTCTTTGATCTTACATCCTGAACCCTTTTGCCATTTAATGGCTCCTGTTTTTTTACCCTGTCACTGGCTTTCCCTTTTATCTTTGAACTCAATCTCTCCCCTTTCATTTGCTTGAAACTTACAGTAGCTCTAACTTGTCCCAGTTCTGATTAAAAGATTATCCACCTAAAACATCATCTGAAATTTTCTTTTAATCTTGGGAGCATATTTAGTTCCCAACCTCCAAAGAACGTGCTGCAAAACCACATTGCAATCGTCCTGAAGGTAGCTTCTTAATTGCCATCACTGGGCTCTCCACTGAAGGACAGAAAATGGACACTCCACTTTCCCATCCAAATCAGAGGGTCACTGTGAGAGGTGGCCACTGGAAGCAGCAGGGATAGTGAGAAGGGAAGGGAAACCAGGTTCTCCTGTGGCCAAGGAGGCAGGCCCCAGTGTTGGTAAGGAAACCCTTTCTGGTGCTAGCATTAAAGCAGCAGAGGGAGGCTACTGCTACTATTGGTGGACACTTCCTTGCGGCTTGGAGTTTCTGCCTCCACTAGCTTTCACTTTTCCAGGAGACTGCCTCACGTAGCTGGTTATGTCACCTTACAGCTGAACAATTGTCTCTTTGTTGGCAAAAATGCCAGATGCTTCGGTGGATGGCTCTCACTTGGGCCTTCAGCTTGCTAAATGTGCCAAATCACTCTGGTCAGCAAGCGATTAAGCACTGTGGATCTTCCTTAATGGCAGAATCATGTCAGTGAGCCATCTGGACACAGCTCCTAGTATTCATGAACCTCATCCTGCCAACTGAGGGGCTGGTGAAAATCCTGCTTGCTAACGTTATTTCTCTCCATTCAGATTCTGCCAGAACTACAAGGTATTTCTAGTATTTCTTTCAATAATTCAGATTTAAGCATCTACAGAATTTACTTCAGTAAATGTTTCACCTGTCATCAACTTACTTTGATTTAATGTTGAAGTTCTTGCCAAGTGCTACATGTCGAATTGATTTGCTTCTTCCGATAGATAAAACCAGTGTCACCATGTCAGAGTCAAACCCTGCAAATGACAAAAAGATAAATTAAACTCTATCATCCCTTTGTCCTAGTCAAGTTACTGCTATGGAGAGTCACCTACCATTGTCTGACAAGTCCAGGCTACTGATGGCACTAGCATCAATAATATGGTCCTGGATCACCTGCGCACCAGCTGATCTTAACTACAAGAGAAGCAAAAGGAACAGTTTGTGTTCAAATACTGCAAGCATTTCATTGTGTCAACAGATTTCAAGCTGTATTTTCTGTACAGATTTGTAGTGCCCAATGGAGATGAGAGCTGAAAACTGTCCCCACTAAGGTGATAGGACGCAGTTAATAGCTGGGAAACATTTATCCCCACAGGAAGGGATTGAAATCTGGTGATTCCCTTCCTCTTTGGGACATTCTCACTAATTTCAGTGGTGGCTGTACATGAAAAGATTTGAACTGGTCAATCTGTTGGTAAAAAACTGCAGCCCAAAAATCTACTGAAGAGACAGGCAAGAACAAAATAACTATGAAATGAGAATGTGGAATAGACACCGCGTAACAATCGCCACACAGGAATGTTCCTTCCCAGTCAGGGAGCACTTCAGCAGTCAAGGACATTCAGCTTCTGATCTTCGGGTAAGCATCCTCCAAAGCCGCCTTCAAGATACACAACAATGTAGAATCGCTGAGCAGAAACCGATAGCCAAGTTCCACACCTACAACCATGATCCCGGGTTTATGTCGCGTTACATGTGACCCCACCACACTCCTGTATCTGTAAAATCTTTCTTACTGTACTGTTTTGACACCATCACCTTGATAAATTGTTATGACCTCTCTACCTTAATTATACATTTCTGAATTACTTATTATTTTGGTTAGACCCTTGGCATGTGACTCTTAAACTACTATGTTATTCTAGTCAAATAAAAACCAAAAGAATTGCAGACGCTGTAAATCAGGATCAGAGGCAAAGGCTGCCAAGGGTGCTTAGCGAGTGTGCTGGCATCTGTGAAGAAAACTCAGAGTTAACATTTCTTTTTCCTGTGATCCTTCCTCTGGATTTTCTTCACAGATCCTTCTGGGCTTTTCCTGTGGCTTCTGTTTTTGTTCCATGTTATTCCAGTCATTTGGTTTGTCCCCAGCACCACCTTATTTTTAATTTTTTGTAATTCTCTCTCTGTCACATTTAATTGGTCATCCCTTCAGTTACTATTCAGCTATTGACACTTTACTCACACCGTCTAACATTCTTGATCACCTGCAGAGAATTATTATTTGACGCTGCTCTCACACCATTTACATGATCTTTTGATCTCTTTGCCCTTGATCTCTCTGCTCATAAATTCTGTGTTCTGTGTGCTTCCCTCTCACTAGACCTGACAAAGGGACTACGAAAGCTTACGATTTCAAATAAGCCTGTTGCACTATAACCTGATGTCGTATGATTTCTCACTAAGTCTCCACTGCTCGAGGGCCAAGAATTGTAAAGATATCGTAGAAATTCTTCCTCAACCTCCTCTTCCAACTTAAATGTGAATTTTGAAACATTGTCCCCTAAGTTTTGATGCTCCATAATGGGATATGTTCTTGCAGCATCCACTCATCAAATCCCCTTATAGAATGTTGTAAGTTTCAAAAGATCACCTCACTTCCTTTTAAATTCCAATGAATACAAGCCCAACTTGGTCAAACCCAAGAGAGCCTCTTCATCCCAGGAAGCCTCATCAATGTTTATTGAACTGCCTCAAATACAAGTAAGGAGACCAACGTGGCAGGCAATACTCTCGGTGCAATCTTGCCAGTGCCTTGCATAGCTTTTTTTAAAGATGCCTCTACATTTATACTTCAACCCTTTGTAATGAAGGCCAACATTCCATTTGCCTTCCTAATTATCTGCTCTACCTGCTTGCTGATTTCTTGTAATCGTTAGGACACCCACATACCTGTATCACAGCATTTTGCAATCTCTGTAACAATATTCTGCTTTTCTTTCCCAAAGTGGACACACTTTTTTCTTACATTATGCATCAGCTGCCAAATTCTTGTCAATATAATTAATCTATGTATATCCCTTTGAAGGCTCTGTGTTTTCCTCATAACTGTCCTACCTATCAGCACATCTTGCTAGAATCAAGCCGAACCCTGAACTGGGAGAATTGGCCACTCCCCTTTCATTGTAAAAGTGTTTTATAAGAAAGATTTACAAGCTATTTCCAGACATATCGGAACCTCTGCCTTTACAACCTCTTTTGAAAAAAAAACCAAGACCAACATAACCTTGCTAAAGGAGCAGTATCGTCCATAGTTCCAACACAAACTTCGTCCCCTGAATTAAACTGTTTCATTCACTTAGAGAAGGTGAGTGACTGGCATTGGCATTCCTGCTGCCATTTCACCCTTCCTCCAGGTCTGGAAATATCAGGTTTAATCTGGTGTGGAGTCTTCTCCCTATCAGCAACTCTGCTCGAGCTATCCCTGTTGTTGTGGGGTGGTTTTATAATCGAACAAGGAATCAGGACAGTTTGTCTCTTGGTTTGGTTTGATTTTAGCAAGATGTGCTGATAGGTAGGACAGTTATGAGGAAAACAGAGTCTTCAAAGGGATATACATAGGTTAATTATATTGACAAGAATTTGGCAGCTGTAGGCTGCTTCTTTAAGCCTGCTTTCAATGTTTGAACCCCACTTCCACCAGACCATTGGATGATGGATGGTATGTAGCTATCCTTATGCGCCGAATGCCATTTGATTTCAGGAAATATTCAAATTCCCTGCTGGTAAATGACATCCCACTGTCAGTGGCCAACATTTCTGGGAGTCTGTGTAGTGCAAGCGATGCCCGCAGCTTTTCAATCATCATCCCTGAGTTTGCCAAACAAACTTTGTGCACATCCAACTACTTTGAATGGGGTGCCCAGAATGACCAGGAACATTGAGCCCATGAAAATCTGGGCACTGTCCCACCAACGCAGCTATGTTGGCATCTAACCTAGCCACTAGACATAGCTTCTCACGAGTATCTTCATCTTGGAAACCCCTGGATGACTCTGATGAAGTCCGGCCAGTATCTGGTGGCAACCTTTATGGGACAATCACCCTTGCTCCCCATAGCAACATTCCATTCTCAGCTCCATTGAATTAACTGCACAGAGGCTAGTATCCCGTCACGAAGTCATCCTTTATTTACTTGTGCATAGTACACTGGCTGTGGTCAGCCAGCTTGGAATCAATCCCCTGAAGTGTGGATTTACTAAATCTGTTTATTTTGTCAGTCACTTGAACTGAGGAGACTAATCTTTTTTTAAATATAAACTCCCACACTACCACCTAACAGTGGTAGTGCTTACTCATTCCCTGGAGTTGGTGGGGGTGGGAGTGGGAGTGGGGGTGGGGGTGGGGGTGGGGGTGGGGATGGGGATGGGAAAGTGTGTGTATACGCAGAATCTCCTGTTTATATTTTTTTTGGGGTAGGCATTGGGTGCACCATTCCTGGAAACACTGCAATACCACGCTGATACCTGGAGAGGACAGAGCAAGCCCTTAAGCCATCTCCCTGCTCCAAAAATCCATTTAATACAAACACTCCCACCTTCGGGAGATATCAGCGATTAAACTGATAAGAACAGAAACTATATATATTCCAAGCCTAAAGGCCGAGAAGTGATAAATCTCCTGTTTATATTGGTCAAACAGGGCTTTCCTGATTGGCTCAGGTTAACAACCCCAATCAATGACCTCATAATCAACAAGGTCCACCTGGTTCCAAACAATATACTTTCATACTTGACAGGGCAAACATTTCATGACTTTATGCTATTGTTTCTGTCAATGCGCCTGATTTTCTACTTGCGAATTTATGCATTGAAAAAAGTGCAAACTCAATGAATCAATAATAAATATTACAAGGGTTGGCTAGGGTGTCTCCATGTTTATGGCCTTATGGGGTAAAATGAGGAAAAAAAACTTTCTACACAAAAAAGAAAATGGTTAGATCAAATCTCCACAAGAAATACAAGATCCTAATCTGAGGGCACAGCTTTTTACTCATTACCTCACAGTTGCTGAGATTCAGATGTACATCACAGATGTGAGTGTTACAGGCCAGACCCTGAAGAATGGCTCTGTGGAGTACAATAAAAGGCTTTTAGCAAAACAACTTGCCAGTAAATATCATACAAATTCAATCAAAGAACTGTCTGAGGAAAAAGCAGAGTGTTATTATGTCTCACGGAATTTGTTTGACTGTCTTTGGCAGTCGTACTGTAATTTTACAGTTTGTCATGAAATCTGGCCTCATTTTTTTTGATTAGATTAGATTACTTACAATGTGGAAACAGGCCCTTCAGCCCAACAAGTCCACACCGACCCTCCGAAGAGCAACCCACCCAGATCCATTCCCCTACATTTACCCCTTCACCTAACACTATGGACAATTTAGCATGGCCAATTCACCTAACCTGCACATCTTTGAACTGTGGGAGGAAACCGGAGCACCAAACAGACTCGGGAAGAATGTGCAAACTCCACACCGACAGTTGCCCAATGCGGGAATTGAACCTGGGTCTCTGGCGCTGTGAGGCAGCAGTGCTAACCACTGTGCCACAGTGCCACCCTTTTGCTTTCTCAAGATTGCACTGGGTGGGGCAATGATCATTTTCAGAAACAATCCCATAGCATGAGATGGGCTTGATGAATTTTTTGCTGTTTATCTAATTTTCTCTGCTCCTATTATTGTGATGCTGGGAGAATAGGAGTCACACTTTTTAAATACATATCAAGGTTGCAAGAGCCTGATTAGCTTGAGTTTAATTATTGTTGTAATCTAATAGAGGCATTAAAAATAGAGAGAGAAATTGATCTTCTGGCAGGAGAATTCAGCATTAGATAACATATTGTTAAAATACAGTAAATGGCTAGAAGATGAGGAGTTGAGTGGAGGGGTGGATGTTTAGTAAGGGAGGGATGCTGTGCAGTGTGGAGTATGCTGGGGAGACACGGAGTACTGGACGGTATTGTGGACAAGCTGGGTGAGGGATGCAAAGCAAGGGGATAAAGGAAGGTACTAATGGAAAAAAGGGGAAGGAGAATTGTTGGGAGGAAGAGGAGGTCGTTGTTTTCTGAACTCTCTCAAACCATTGTTCTCTACCTTCCTGCTGTCTCTCTAGTTTAGAAAGAAAGCCACTGCCAGCCCAGATGTCAGAATTCAGCAGTTCCTCCGCCCCAGTCAGTCAATGTAAAATTAATTACTGCTTTTAGAATGTCTTGGAATTACAGTGTCACATTTCAAAAGTTTTACTGATCAATAAAACATACAGTACCTTACTGCTTCCAGTGGTAGCTTGATACCAGACAGTGTAATGCACTTTAATGATAAACAGTTACTGAAGAACTGCTTCAATGAAGGGGGGACTTCCCGAGATTTCCTGTGAGAGAGAAGGCTTTGCACTCAACTAGAATCAATATTGAACATGTTACATCAAAGAATCTGGGAGATTTTCAAACTTGTCATCAGATATTTAATGATTAAACATCACAGTTTGGGAGGTGAACCTTGTGAGAAAGTGACTGACTGTCACTTATTCATTCAAACTGAGGTTTAATAAGATGTATAATCTAAATGACCTCAGGCCTGACATTAGAAAAAAAAGTGGAAATAATGAGAGGACAAGAATCATTCCAATTGCATATTTACATCCAATTGAATAAACATCCACGAAAGAAATCAATACATCTGCAAATTGAGCAGTTTGCAACAAGTCTGATGGCTAATTGGCAAGTGAAAAATCTAAGGAACAGGAAATTCGACGTTTCGGGCAAAAGCCCTTCATCAGGGGCCCTTCCTGATGAAGGGCTTTTGCCCGAAACGTCGAATTTCCTGTTCCTTGGATGCTGCCTGACCTGCTGCGCTTTAACCAGCAACATATTTTCAGCTTTGATCTCCAGCATCTGCAGACCTCACCTTTTACTTAAGTGAAAAATCTACCCCAATAAAATAGGCTCTTAAACTGAGGCAGAATTCAGTGACAGCTTCTCAAAAAAATGATCACATACACAACTTGCCTACAGTTAACACTCTTTTGCATTCTCCAGGTAATTATTTGTTAGGGTTAGTTTGAGCTTTTCTCATGTCAACTTCTGTTGGTTTTCCAATTTAACACACCTTTTTCTTTTTCTTCTATGAATTCTTATATACCAAGAACCATCCCAAAAACCACAAGCTACAAATCCAAGTCCTCAAATGATAGGCCAATGAGTTAAGATTCACAAGTGATGCCCATACAATAGGCAATAGAGTCATTTTAAAATGCATTTCTGTAATTCACTTTGTTTCATGGTTCTGATCTCAAGGCCAGAACTAAATGCACAGTTTGGGAGGTGAACCTTGTGAGAAACTGACTGACTGTCATTTATTCATTCAAACTGAGTTTAATAGGACGTATAATCTAAATGACCTCAGGCCTGACATTAGAAAAAAAAAAGTGGAAATAATGAGAGGACAAGAATCATTCCAATTGCATATTTACAGGGTGGAATAATACATTTGGTTCTATTACACAGGGTGCTTTCAATTATTGTAGTGTTTAGACCACATGATGTAGAAGCAAGCCATTCAGCCCAACAAAGCTGCTCCACCATTCAATGAGATCATGGCTGATCTGATAATCTTCAACTTCACCTTCCTTCCTTATTCCCACAAACTTTGATGTTTTTATTCATTCATGGGCCAGTGTTTATTGCCCGTCCCTAACTGGGTCAACTAGATTGCTGTGGGGCTGGAGTCACAAGTTGGCCAGACCAGGTAAGGATGGCAGATTTCCTTCCCGAAAGCATATCAGTGAACCAAGTGGATTTTTCTTGAAAATCAACAATGGATTCATGGCCATCGTTAGACTCTTCATTCCAGATTTTTGTTGAATTCAAACTCCATCATCTGCCATGGGTGGGGGAGGGGATTTGAACCCAGATCACCAGAATATTACTTGGGTCTCTGGATTAATAGTCCTGCGATAATACCACGAGGCCATTACCTTCCTTAGAATTAGAATTCTATCTAACTCAGCTTTGAATAACTTAACGACAGCCTTGATAGCTCTCTGTAGTGAAGAATTCTACAGATTCACTATTCTGTCAAGAATTATAAGTGAGTTCTCCTCAATTTTACAGTTATAATTTCACAGAAATGCCTGATAATCAAAGGTTAACTGGCAGCCACCCATAGTTTGTTTATCGTAATCTCAAATTCACTGAAGATATTCAAGTCGATCAAGGTCATGTGAAATTGACTGATTTTGGGGGTTGTGCTCCTGCCAGCAGTCAGTTCTATTTTAAGTGAATCACCTTATAGAGCAATCAAACAGCAGCTAAAGAATTTAAATCATTTGACATCAACAGCTTCTTACTTGTGGGAAAATACATTTCGATCGAGGATTAGAGAGGTCAGATGTGCACAACATCCACGATTCAATGCTCCAAAAAGCTGAACAAAAAGGAATACAGAAAATCAGCAATGGAACACCAGAATTTTAAAAAAGCTACAGACATACTTTACCATTACGTAAAAGCCTTTTATAGAACCTTATGAAAACCTCAATTTCTAATTTTAAAAATTCTTTCATAGGATGTTGGCATTGTTGGCTGGGCCAGTAAATATAGCCCACCTCTGGTTGCCCTTGAGGTGATGGTGATGGTGAGCTGACTTCTTGAACTACTGCAGTCCAATTGTTATCAGTAAACCGGCCCTTTGGGAGGGAATTCCAGGATTTTGACCCAGCAACAATGAAAGAATGGCAATATATTTCCAAGTCGCGATAGTGAATGGCTTGGTGGGGGGCTGGGGTAAGGGGGAAGGGAGACAATGTATAGGTGTCCACATGTATATTCTAGCCATTTCCTCTTTGATAGTCTCTTTTGAACCCATGACAACTACCAATGTAGGAGCGTTGGTGAATTTTGGCAGTGCATCTTCTAAATGGCACATACAGCTACTACTGAGCATCAATGATGAAGGAAGTCAATATTTGTGGATGTGATGCCAATCAAGGAGGCTGTTCTGACCTGGATGGTATCAAGCTTCTTGAACATTCTTGGAGCTGCATTCATCCAAGTAAATGAGGAGTATTCCATCATACTCCTGACTTGTGCCCTGTAGATGATGGGCAGGTTTTAGGGAGTCAGAAAGTGAGTTACTTGCTGCAAGACTGCTCGTCTTTGACTGATCTTGTGGCAAGATACTTATATGGCTAATTCAATTCAGTTTGTAGTCAATAGTAACCTCAGAATATCGATAGTAGCTTTATTCTATTATTGAATGTGAAAGGGCGATGGCTAAATCCTTTCTTGTTGGAGATGGTCATTGCATGGCACTTAAGTGGCACAAATGTTACTTGCCACTTGCCAGCCTCATAACTGAATATTTTCCTGGTTTTGCAGTATTTGGACATGGATTCCTTCAGCATCTAAGCAATTGCAAATGGTGCTGAATATTGTGCAATCATTAGCGATTATTTCCACATCTGACTTTATGATGGAAGCAAGGTCATTGATTAGCCAGCTGAAGATGGTCAGACTGAAACATTATCCTAAGGAACCTACATATACTACAGCCAAAAATAAGTGGGGAGGCAAATTGTGAGGATGACAAAGACTGTACAGAGGGATATAGACAGGTTAAGCAAATGGGCAAAAACTTGGCTGACAGAATGGATTGCTGGAAAATATGAGGCTATGCATTTTGGCAGGAAGATTAGAGGAGCTGAACGTTATTTAAATAGAGAAAAGACTCCCAGAAACTTACAGCGGAGGGTTTAGGTAGTCCTTGGGCATAAATCTTAAAACACTAGTGTAAAGCTCAACAGTAATAGAGAAGGCAAATGGAATATTAGCCTTTATTTCAAAGAGAATTGACTACAAAAATACGGATGCTTTCTAAACCGAGACAGGGCATTCAGACCACAGATGGAATACTGTGAACAGTTTTGGGACACTTATCTAAGGAAAGACAGACTGTTTTTGGAGATAATGCAGAGAATGTTCACTAGGCTGAACCTGGCTATAGAGTGACTGGGGAGAGGTTGAGTAGGTTCGTTGTGTACTCACTGGATGTTAGAAGAACGAATAGCAAGCATATTGAAATCGACAAGATTCTTAGGGGAACTTGGCAGGGTAGATGCAGAAAAGTTGTATCGCTTTGTGGGAGGCTCTAAGACCAGACAGTAGAATCTCAGGAAAAAGGGTGGTTCTAATACAGAAATGAGAAGGAAGTTCTTCTTTCGGAGAGTAGTAAATTTGTAATTCTTTACTATAACGTGCTATCAAAGATGTGTCTTCAAATATATACAAGGTTGAGATTCACAGATTTTTAATCAGCAAGGGAATTATGGGGGAAAAGACCGGAAGGTAGAGTTGAAAATTATCAGGCCAGTCATGATCTCGTTGAATGCACAGAGGACATATCTGGGCAATTTTCCACATTGTTGGGTGAATGATAGTGCTGTACTCGAACAGTTTGGCTAGAGGCTATCAAGTTTTGGAATGAAGCGTTTAATACTATTGCTGGAATATTGTCTGTGATGTTAGGGACCTCTGGAGAAGGGCAAGGTGGATTATCCACTCAGCATTTCTGGCTGAAGTTTGTTGCACATGCTTCAGCCTTACGTTCTGCAGTGATTTGCTAGGCTCCCCATTGATGATAGGGATATTTGTGGATACTCTTCCTCAAATTACTTACTTAAATATCCTCCACCATTCACTACCGGATGTGGCAGGACTGCAGAGCTTAGATCTGACCCATTTATTGTGGAATTGCTTAGCCTCTTATCACTTACTGTTTGTCAAACTGGTTTTGTAGCTTCAACAGGATGACACCTCATTTTTAGGTATGCTTGATGGTGCTCCTGGCTTACCTTCCTGTATTCTTAATTAAACCAGGACTGATCCCTTGGCTTGATGGTAATGGTAAAGTAGGGGATATGTCAGGCCATGAGGCTCCAGTACAATTTAGCTTGCTGATGGCCCACAACACCTCATGTATGTCCAATCTTGAGTTGCTAGATCTGTTTATGTTATCACAGAATCATTTTAAAGTAAATGGCAGGTATGTCAGCCTACAGAGAGGTTTGACAGTGATACAACAGTGCCATCTGTTGGTGACTATATACACTTTGACAAAGAAATCGGTGAGAAATAAATTTGCATCTTTCATCACCTATGATGTTCCAAGGAACTTTACAAGCATTATGAAGTGAATCACAGTTGCATTTTGGGACAAAGCAATGTGTCAATTTATGCACAAAAAGATCCCACCAATAGTAATGTAATAAATGACCACAGAAGTAGGTTTTTTTTCTGACACTGTCAAGGGGCAGGTGAGTACAAAGTTCTGAATCTAGATTTTGCTGTTTGGGGTATTGGGACAGGGCTGTCCCCAGGTCAGAGTTGTAAGCCTCCTATCTGGCACATTGATGGAACAACTTTACTGAAGATCAAAGTGCAAATTACCCTCCTGATAACGTAGGCACAGAATGAAACACTTCACTTGCGTGACTGTTAGATGTCACAAAATATACTACAGCTCATGAAATATTTTTTGTTGTAATGGAGGAAACACAGTGTCTAATTTGCCCATAGCCATCTCCCAGAAGCAGGAAGGCGATAATAATTAAATAATATATTTTTGTACTGATTTAAGGATTGAACTGATTGATCAGGACAAGGGTTAAATCTCTTGCTCTTCTTCAAAACATGGGATTTTTATATTCTACTGAGGGGGCAGATGGAACGTCCAATTAATAACACACCTGAAAGATGGTACTGTTGACGACAGTGGGGGTGGGAATAAAGAGGAGGTCAATAAAAGATAAAATTGCATATGTACTGTGAAAGACTGTCTCATTATCCTATTGTAACATCAATGCTAACACAACAATTAACAAATCCACATATTTCCCTTGTTTCATGCTGAGGTAAAAAATCTTTTGAAAAAACAATGATACCATTCGTATTAGAAAAAAAAGTATGTTGTGTTGTGTTTTCCAGCTATCTGCTGCAGAAATAAGACTAAAACTGCAAAAGAACTTAAAGTAACAGATATTATTCCTGCCTTCCTAGAGGGAGATAATGTTAGAGAATGTTAGTCTTTTAAGAATACCAAAAACTGTGGTACTTACAGAATCCAGAGCACAATCAGTACCTGCCAGATCCAGATGAGTCAGGGCATTCGGATGGGAAATGAAATTATAAAATATCTGGCACAAAAAGAAAGAAGTTATTTTTGTAAATATTTTGTCTGAATTTCTTATGGTCAAATCATTATATATGTTTAAGTGATAAATATTCAATCATAAGGTTGAATATTTAAGTATGAAACAATATTCAATTCTTGCATTTTTTTGTTTTTATTCCGAAATAGAGATTAAAATAGCATTCTTGTAAACGGTTGACTTACTCATCAAATGGGTCCTCTTGGTATATTGGAAAATACTGCCAGCCAGTACAATTGCTATACAAAGATGTGTCTGGGCCATTGAAATACCAACTTTGAGGTTTTCCTAATGCTTTTGTCACATTGGATATACCAAAAAAATAGATGCCAGGTTTGACAGTCATGCAAATACAAAGCAGGCAAATATCTATCCAGAGGTAGATTTGCCTGCTTTGAGTTTTCAGGACTGTCAAACCATAATGCAATACCTTACATTTATCCAATTAAACTATGTCTGCCATTCCTTTGCCCATTGACCCAATTGATCAAGATCTTTTTCAAATCTTAGCCAACCTTTTTTCACCGTCCACTATACCATAAATTTTGGTATCATCTGCTATTTTCATTCAAATCATTTATATAAATTACAAATAATTAGAAGATACATGTGATTGTTACAAAGCCTTAAAAATTTGATTTAAACCTAAATACCCAAATGTCCCAGCTGCCAATTGTGGGAGGCATTTTAACCAAATGTTGAATGTCAGTGTGGGGGCTACATTTTGGGGAGTGAAAAATAATAGATGTTGTATGGGGATACATCAAAATGAAGTAAGCGTTTGAAGGGTTAATTCTAGCTTGTATTTCCTTGCGTTTCATTATTTGATAGTTGCAAGAATGTTGACCATAACCCATGTGTGAGTTCCCCTCAAACAGCAAATTAAAATCATTTGATATGCTGAGGCTGGTTGAGCTTGTATTATTTTGGGTCACAATAAAGCTTGTGGTTAAAAAGACATACACTGACAAATAACTTGTGGTTGACAACAGATCATAATCCAAGGCAAGGCCAAAGTATTTGTAACAAGACCATGGTTTACTGAGTATAGTTATAGGGTTAATACTATAACAGTAGTCAGTGTTTTTTTAAATTTCACAGGATTGTTGAAAACTCAACTGAGCAAGAGCTCACAGAAGTTGAGAGGTCACCTTGAATCTACAAAGCAGGTTGTGATACTTGTCATTTAATGTGACCCAAATGTTACAACACTATCTCTGCCAATATTTTTCAAAACTAGTTATTGAAAATCCTCTTATAATATATTAACATCTGCAGACATTATTACTGAAAGAATAACTGCTCTCTGCTGTGACAATGAAAGTAAAGAAATCCACTTACAAAAATGCTTCCATTTTGTCTCTAAGAAGTACAGGGAGTCAGCCATGTATTTAGGTCATAAGACACAGGAGCAGAATTAGGCCGTTCAGCTCATCGAGTCACTCCATTCAATCATGGCTGATATGTTTCTCAGCCCTATTCTCCTGCATTCTCCCTGTAACCCTTGATCCCCTTACTAAACAAAGGCCTCTTCCCTAGGGTGGGGGAGTTCAAAACTAGAGAGCATAATTTTAAGGCAAGAGGAGAAAAATTTTAAAAAACACACGCGGAGCAACCTTTACACACAGGTTCATGTATGGAATGAAAAGCCAGACAATGTGGTCGGTACATGTACGATTACAACATGTAAAAGAATTTGGATAAGGACCTGAATAGGAAAGGTTCAGAGAGCTATGGGCCAAATGCAGGCAAGTGGGAATACTTTTGTTCGGGAAACTTGGTCAGCATGGAGTAGTTGGATTGAAGGGTCTGTTTCCGTGCTGTATGACAACAATTCTACTTAAAAATAACTAGCTTGTATATGGTACTTTGATGTATTTTCCTTTCCATGATTAATTGAAACTAACTCTTTCTGCAAAATATTGGAAGATCGATAGACAAGGAAGTGTTGAATTGGTCACTGTGGTTTTGTGCATCATGTTATTAGTCAGACTGAAAATAAGATCCCAGGACATGGGTTGCCAATTTGCCATCATCCATTTTACATGACCAGATTCAATAATAACCCATACCACTTTTAAACAAGTCAGCTAAAATCAATTTAGAAAGTTGGACACCAGTTTGCAAGATACTAGCAACCTTCATTGATGAGAAATTGTCTCAATATTTACTCAACATTTACAAAGTAGAATTCGGAATGGATCTGAGAATGTCTGTTGAGAAGGAAGTTATTTGGGTCAGGGGAAAGCTTTATATAAACAGGAACCTAATCGAAAGTTTCTCAATTTCAACTTTCATTGCATAGTTTACTAATTCCCATCTTGTCCTTTTGAAATCAATTGCATTATTAATAGTGAGTGGACTTGCCATACTGACAAATGCCACATGGATTAGATGAGAATAATCAGATACTGACTAAACGTTTAGGCCTTCGGAAAACTAAATCATCATTTGATGCCTATGTTCCTGCTTGCATTCACTTACACAGGTATCTTCAGCAGCTAATATCCCTGGATTTCCAGAGAGGTCCAGGTGAACAAGAGACGATGTAAAAGCTTCATTTGAAATCAACGATTGAGCCAAAGAGTTAAGACCTGAAAAAGTGAAGAGGAAAGATGAAAAACATATGCAGAGAACTAAGTTACAGAAAGGTCAACAAAAATTGATTTTATTTATCTACTGAACATACTACTTTGTAACATATAGATAAACAACACTCCATATTTGAATTATTCTCTTTGAGACAATAACTTACATTTTGAGTACTGGCATGGAGGTCATAATCTATAACTTGACTATTTCCACTGAGGCAGAAGTTAATGGAATTTTTTTTCCAACAGCAGCAGAAAAAGCTAAAAAATGGTTATTTATTCTATTTCATTAGAAATTCTACCAGTGTTCCAAAGTTACAATGAGGCACTGCAGACGCTTATGGAAATACAGTGCCAGCTTCTCCAAGTCGACGACTATGACTTCCTTCTATATCACTGCTCAGTAAGTTTCACTATATACATGTGTCTGTATGTTGAAGAGATGTGAAGATTAGTAAAACTCAGTTGTATGAAAAATCTTCCTGTTACTCACGTTCAAGCTCCTTGTACAAGCGACCAAAAGATGCCCAGCACCTATTGATCCATGTTCATTATCCACTTCCAAGGAAAAGGGAAAAGCATGGAGACACAACTGGCATTGTTTGAATATTTAGATTGCCAAATTTAGACTCATGTACAGTGGTAACAATTTAATTCCTCTTGCTAAATATTTGCATATTACTTGTTACTTAATTCATGTATATAGCCTGAATGATAATTTTTCTTTTTGCTAATGTTCACATTCAACATATTGGCGCTTGATCACTGCTTTTTGTCCTCCAGTCATTATGTATCTTGTCAATCTATACATTAACAAAAGTTGCTGTACCAACCCAACATACAGATGGTCATTGCATCACACTATCACATATAGTCCTTAAAGGCAGCTCAGCCGCATGAAGAAAATGCATGATTATAACATTAAATGACTATGTATTAGAATGCTAATCATTTAGTTTGGCAATTCTCTCTTTCCTTATGGAGTACTAAAATGATTTATTTATATTAAAATTTAAAGCGAAATTTCAAAAGGGACATTAAAATGCCATATAAGAAAAAAAAGTGTAGATAGAGTCATAGAGTGACAGATGTACAGCACACAAACAGACCCTTCAGTCCAACTCGTCCATGTCGACCAGATATCCCAACCTAATCTAGTCCCACCTGCCAGCACCTGGCCCATATCCCTCCAAACCCTTCCTATTCATATACCCATCCAAATGCCTTTTAAATGTTGCAATTGTACCAACCTCCACCACTTCCTCTGGCAGCCATTACATACATGTACCACCCTCTGCGTGAAAAAGTTGCCCCATAGGTTTCTTTTAGATCTTTCCCCTTTCAACCTAAACCTATGCCTATAGTTCTGGACTCCCCCACCACAGGGAAGAGACTTTGTCTATTTATCCTATCCATGCCCCTCATGATTTTATAAACCTCTATAAGGTCCCCCCTCAGCCTCCGATTCTCCAGGGAAAACAGCTCCAGCCTATTCAACTTCTCCCTACAGCTCAAATCCTCTAATCCTGGCAACATCCTTATAGATCTTTTCTGAACCCTGGCATGTTTCACAACATCTTTCCGATAGAAGGAGACCAGAAATAAGAATTTAATCATTGTTAGGCCTTAGATGTTATCCACAAAATACATAGGTTGAAATAAAATCAAAAATTGCTGGAGAAACTCAGCATGTCTTGTAACATCTGTGGAGAGAGAAACAGAGTTAACCTTTCAAGTCCAATGACTCTTTTTTTGGTACATCTTGAAAGACGGTTGAAATTAAATTTAGTGGGGGATGTACTGTTTGACCCCACTCTCCAAAAGAAAAACACTGACTTGTAACTGGAATTTACTCCGAAGACCTTAAGCAGGTGAACAGTGGATTTAAGCCCGATGGAGATCCTTTTGGCCAATCTGATTGCCTAGACAGCAGTGTCATTACTGGGTATTACTGGGATTGCAAGGAGGCCCACAAGGATTGGGGAGGTATCCTGAACTCACCTAAGTCTCAAGCATTTTGTGCATGTAGGTATAGGGAGGCCTAGAGGGACTGGTAGACTGAAATCAAGTGACAAAAGGAATAATAACATCTTGAGAATGAAGGGGAGCTTCAGTACACAAAAAGCATCCCTCAAAGAATGTATCCCCTCTTCCTTCCTATCTTTTAATCAGTGTCCCGCCTGCACACAATTTAGTGGGGATTGTACTGGGGGTCAAGCAGTGGGCTAGCCATGCGATATATTTTATGTGTTCCTGCAATACTAAAAACATGCCAGGCCTATGAGGTCGGGATGGGTAATACCGAACCTTTTAATATTTTCCTTATTTTAAAAGTGTCACATGAAGTTATAAATTTAATAAATTTCAAATATAAATTTGAAACACCCAGCAACTGAAAACAATACTTTCTGAATCATTTCAACAACACAATGCAGGGATATGTTATATGGAATTTTTACATTGTAAAGGATGCAAATAGAAACAAAAATAGGTTGATACCATTCAGATATGTGGCCATGTGCATTTAGGATTATCTTCATTTTATCTAAGTTTCAAATGGTGAGGTCCAGGCACATGAAATACTGCAGCTCTAATGCTAGACTTTCGCACAATTGTGCTGAGTAAAACTGAAAGCTGTTTTTCAAAGTTGCAAACTGAACCCAATGATGATGCAGAACAAGGCTTTTTCGTAATTAATTTGCACTCCAAATACTTCCCTGTTCCTCTACCACTTGTAGATGACAGTTCATATATAAGGATAACTTCAATTTATTTTTAAAACAGCATGAGATCTACATAGAAACAACTGCATCTCAGCTTGTGGCTGGCTTAAACTTGGTTTCTTGGTGAAGGCCTACCTTTTGCAGTCAGTGATGTTCTGGAGAGGTTGAGATACTTCAGTCCTTTGGACAGTTTTTCAAACTGCTGACTGAGTGCTGACACCCCTATTAAAGAGAAGGGTGACTGATTTATTACCGATGTATTTTATTATCGATTATTGCTGTATGACAAACATCATTGATCACTTCTCTTTTTTTGCTTAAATCATCAACTTTTCAATGTTCCTCTCTGCCTTCCACATGACCTTCTCCATCCGGGTAAGAGCAGTGAAGCCTTTTCTCCATTTTGTTCAGACACTGGTTCAGAATTCAGACAGTGAGGATCATGTGGTTAACCACTTATCTTACCATCTGATAGCGCTATGAAGTCACATTTTAAGTGTTTAATAAATGGTGAAGTAAATGAGTTAAGAAAATGTCCATTCATCTTGTCAGACTGAGCTGTTTTTCTTTAAATTTTAATCCTTATCCTGTAGTCAACTATGTGGATGACATCTGTAGGATCCAAATGTTAAGCCTTAATTGGGGATAACTGAGTTTCCATAGAAATATTGCAGTTTAGCCATTTGAATCTAATATATTGCAATCAGGATTAGCAAAATCATATTCCCTTGGTTGAAGCTGGTATGTTAAATGTTTGACAGCCCTGGAAGTGTCTAATTTTCCAACATTATTTTTAAAAAGAAGCATTTGCAACACAAATGATTCAAAAAGCCAATTTGAGAATCAAAGATATCAGCAAGATTCCTCAGTATTATCTTCTGTCATTAAAAATTCCTCCTTTTGTAAATAGAAACCATGGCTTGTGCTATTAAAAAAGTGTATACATTCACATCCCAAGCAGAATCCGTTTTCTAATATTGTATCATAATAACTATAAATCATAAGAAGGGAAATAGAAAGCATTCAAGGTGGACATGATAGAAAAAATAAGTAGAAATTCTGTCATAATGAAGGTCAAAACTTTTTCAAAGTTGGAATTCATCCTAGTGAATCAAACACTAAACACAAAAACAAGATATTGTGGATGCCGAAAATCTGAAGTATTGAACAGAACTGGCAACACTCGTGGAAAGAAAAGCAGAGTTTATGTTTCATCAGAACAGATGTTTAAAAATATCACACTTCAGGCATCTGAAGTATTTTGTTTTTGTACAATAACAACCATCCTGTTTGGCAAATTTTTCCTTCAACACAAAAAGGATCTTACACCAGAGCTGCTTTGCCCCAATTCAACTGAAACAATTTCACGTTAGAAGGCTTCATGAAATTAGACACTTGAGGTTCTGAAATAGACTGGTCTGGTTATTCAGATGCTTAAACACATAAGTCCCAACCAGAATGAAGTAATTCAAGTCTCTGGACATCTTCTCAGTCAGAATTACAACTCCAGGTTGTTTTGTGGCATTATCTCCATGATAGATGGGATAGACTTCAAACAGATCTAGCAAATCAAGACTGGGCACCCATGAGGTGCTGTGAGCCATCATCAACACCAGAATTGTACTCAAGCACAATCTGCAACATCATGGTCTGACATATTCCCCACTCTACCATTTACTTTCAAGCCAGGGATCAACCCTGCTTCAGTGAAGAGAGCAGGAGGGTATATCAGAAACACTACGAAATGTACCTAACAATGAGCTGTCAATCTGATGATGCTACAAAACAGGACTACACATGTTTCAACTAGCAAAATCAGCAACTGATGGAGTTCAGTTACTTCACATCCAATAGATCAGATCTAAGTTCTGCAGTGCTGCTACATTTAATCATAATGGTTTGGTCAACTAAACAACTCAATTAAAGGAGGCACCACAAATATTTTCATCTTCAATCATAGGGGACCCTAGCACATTTGTACAAAAGATAAGGCTGAAGCATTTGCAACAATCTTCAGCCAGAAATGATGAGAGGTCTCCAGCATCACTGATGCCAATCTTATCTTTAACCAGTTTGGTTCACCTCATGTGACACTGAAAAACAGCTGGAGGCAGTGTATATTGCAAAAGCTAAGGCCTTGACAACATTCTGTCACTAGCAGTAAAGACTTATACTGCAGGACTAGCTGTGCCCTTAGACCAGCTGTTCCAGTAGAACTACTGTATTTACTCAGCAACGTGGAAAATTACTGAGGTATACCCTGTACACAAAAAGCAGCACAAATCTAACCCAGACAATTAATATCCCATTAGTCCACTCTCGAACATCAGTAAAGCAATGGGAAGTGTCATCAACAGAGATATCATAGAGTCATAGAGATGTACAGCTCGGAAACAGACTCTTCGGTCCAACCTGTCCATGCTGACCAGATATCCCAACCCCAATCTAGTCCCACCTGCCAGCACCTGGCCCACATCCCTCCAAACCCTTCCTATTCATATACCCATCCAAATGCCTCTTAAATGTTGCAATTGTACCAGCCTCCACCACATCCTCTGGCAGCTCATTTCATACATGTACCACCCTTTGCGTGAAAACGTTGCCCCTTAGGTGTCTTTTATATCTTTCCCCTCTCACCCTAAACCTATGCCCTCTAGTTCTGGACTTCCCGACCCCAGGGAAAAGACTTTGTCTATTTATCCTATCCATGCCCCTCATAATTTTGTAGACCTCTATAAGGTCATCCCTCAGCCTCCAACAGTCCAGGGAAAACAGCCCCAGCCTGTTCAGCCTCTCCCTGTAGCTCAGATCCTCCAACCCTGGCAACATGCTTGTAAATCTTTTATGAACCCTTTCAAGTTTCACAACGTCTTTCCGATAGGAAGGAGACCAGAATTGCATGCAATATTCCAACAGTGGCCTAACCAATGTCCTGTACAGCCACAACATGACCTCCCAACTCCTATACTCAATACTCTGACCAATAAAGGAAAGCATACCAAATGCCTTCTGCACTATCCTATCTACCTGTGACTCCACCACCACCCTCTGTCTTCTACCTTTGAGCCAGTTCTGTATTCAAATGGCTAGTTCTCCCTGTATTCCATGAGATCTAACCTTGCTAACCACTCTCCCATGAGGAACCTTGTCGAATGCCTTACTGAAGTCCATATAGATCACATCTACTACTTTGTCCTCATCAATCTTCTTTGTTATTTCTTCAAAAACTTAATCAAGTTTGTGAGACATGACCTCCCACGCACAAAGCCATGTTGACTATCCCTAATCCGTCTTTGCTTTTCTAAATACATGTACATCCTGTCCCTCAGGATTTCCTCCAACAACTTACCCACCACCAAGGTCAGGCTCACCAGTCTACAGTTCCCTGGCCCTTCTTAAACAGTTGCCAACCTCCAGTCTTCCGGCACCTCACCTGTGACTATCGATGATACAGATATCTCAGCAAGAAGCCCAGCAATCACTTCTCTAGCTTCCCAGAGTTCTCGGGTACACCTGATCAGGTCCTGGGGATTTATCCACCTTTAACCGTTTCAAGATATCCAGCACTTCCTCCTCTGTAATCTGGACATTTTGCAAGATGTCACCATCTATTTCCCTACAGTCTATATCTTCCATATCCTTTTCCACATTAAATACTGATGCAAAATATTTTTTTTTAGATTACTTACAGTGTGGAAACAGGCCCTTCGGCCCAACAAGTCCACACTGACCTGCCGAAGCGCAGCGCAACCCACCCATACCCCTACATTTACCCTTTTTACCTAACACTACGGGCAATTTAGCATGGCCAATTCACCTAACCTGCACATCTTTAGATTGTGGGAGGAAACCAGAGCACCCGGAGGAAACGGAGAGAATATGCAAACTCCACACAGTCAGTTGCCTGAGTCGGGAATTGAACCCAGGTCTCTGGCACTGTTAGGCAGCAGTGCTAACCACTGTGCCACTGAGCAATAAGCTACTCAGATGTTTAGTTTGAGTTCCAGCAGGGTCATTCAGCTCTTGATCTCATTATACCCTTCAAACATGGACAACAATGCTGAATTCCAGAGATGAAGTGAAAGTGACAGCCCTTGGCATCAAGACTGCATTTAAGCGAATGTTGGATAAAAGAGCCCTAACCAAAGTAGAGTCAATGAAAATTGTGAGAAAAACTCTTGCTTGTTTGTAGGCATATGTGGCACAAAGAAACATAATTGTGGTGTTGGAAGTCAATAATCTGTGCTTCAGTTAATGTCCTAGGAACAACCATCTTCAGCTGCTTCATTAATAACCTTTTCTCTAACATTCGGTCAGAAGTGGGTATATTTGCTGATGATAGCTCAATGCTCAGCACCATTTCAACTTATCAGATATTGAAGATGTCAATATCCACATGCAGCAAGACCTGGAAAGATTTCAGATTGGGGAGACGTGGCAAGTAACATTCATGCCACATATCTCCAATGAGAGAATCTAACTAGCACTCCTTAACATTCACTGGCATCACCATCACTAAATCACCCACCAACAATATGTTACGACTGACTAGAAACTGAATTGGACTAGCCATATATATGCTGTGGCTACAAGAGGAGGTCAAAAGCTAGGAATCCTGCAATGGGTATCTCATGTCCTGACATCTAGTCTGTCTACAAGGCACAAGTCAACAGTGTGATAGAATATGCCTCACTGGCCCAGATGACTGCAGCTCCAAAAACATTCAAGAAGTTTGACACCATTGAGAACAAAACAGCCCATCCAGATTGGCACCACATCCAGAAATATTCACTCCCTTCACCAATTATACTTAGTTGCGGTGTGTACCATTTACAAGATATACAGCAAAAGTTCATCTTGGTTGGCACATTCCAAACCCTCAAGGACCAAGGGCAGTGGATGCATGGGAATGCTAACATTTTCAGGTTTTTCTTAAAGCCACTCACCATCCAGACTTGGAAATATATTGTCATTTTGTCAGTGACAATGGGTCAAAATCCTAACAGCAATATGGGCCCACATATACAAAATGGACTGTGGCATAGTAGCTCAGTGGTTAGCACTGCTGCCTCACAGCGCCCAGGACCCGGGTTCAATTCCCAGCTCGGGCAACCGTCTGTGTGGAGTTTGCACGTTCTCCCAGCGTCTGTGTGGGTTTCCTCCCACAGTTACAAAGATGTGCTGGTTAGGTGAGTTGGCCATGCTAAATTGCCCGTAGTGTTAAGTGCAGGGGAATGGGTCTGGCTGGGTTGCTGTTTGGAGGGTTGGTGTTGACTTGTTGGGCCAAAAGGCCTGTTTCCACACTGTAGGGAATCTAATCTAAAAAAAAGAATTCAAGGAGGCAATTTGCCTACCAGTACTTTTTCATAGGCAACAAGAGTGGATAAATAAATGCTGATGCAGCCATTGTCCTATGAATGAATCTGAAAGAAAGTGTCAGAATTCCTTAGTATGCAGCTCACCAACTGGATTGAACACAAGTCATTGTATTTTTAGCAAGTGGAAGGAAGGCTGACTTGCAAGGAGGATACTGGAACTGACACGATCCAGTTTGACCTGTATAATGTATAATTACAACAAGCTATTCTTAAAGTTGCATTTTGCATTTTTTTTTTCCCCCAGTGTGTTGAGACAAGAATGTAAAGTGGCAAGTTTGTCCTTCCATTGGGCTAAACTGAGAGAAAGGAAATTCTGGCCAATATCAAGATAGTTCTGTTACAATTTTACCAGGAATAAATAGGATGAAAGTGAGGAGTTTCATGTTTACCTCTGTCCTCCAACTGGTTGTTGGATAGATTTATGGTGTGAAGCGCCGGGTGGAAATTCTCTTTTAGAGCAAGTGCAATTTTTTGTCCAGCATCACTGCAAGAGTAAGACATGTAACATGCAGATTGATTAACTAAAACATAACAAGAGAAATAAAGTCAGGATCATGCTTTTACTTCTTATTTGGGACAGAATGATGACAATGCACAGTTAAAAATGAAAGAGATGAATTTGCCTGTGTTGGATCAAGTTTCTCCTGAGTCCAATCACTGAAAACATATTGGACTTAAAATTGGGCATGGCCCACTTGTGGGGACAGCTTTCATGGTGCTTAATTGTCCTGTGGATGATTGTGTGATTTAGGCAGAATGCAAATTGGTGGCCTAGCATTTCATTATTTAGAAGGATTTCTTTCAAAATCAGCTGTTTGAACATCATTGCTGTGTTAAGCTGAGTTAACAAAAGTTATTGTATTAAGCAAAATTAATATTTTCAAGATATTAAATATAATTTTATTCATTAAATAAGGACATAGGAGGTTGTGGCACGGTGGGTGTATCTCTATTTCTGGGCCAGAATCTCTGGATTCAAATCCACCTTGATGATCACAAAAAGTGTGTCTTAACCCGATCAATAAGGTTGATTATCAATCTATAAATCCATCCGATGTGCCTGTGGCAGGCAGTAAGAGTGGGAGAAATTCCGAGTCACCCAGAACTGTGTGGCAACTGCAGCATAACAATCTCCCCTTATTAAAAGACTCCATTGCAAGTTCTTACCATGAGCAAGAGTCACTCTTTCTAAGGGATTACCATACAGAAAAAATAAGGTTGCTAAGCCACAACAGAATGGAAAGTTTTTTTTAAAAAAGGAGCAAATGGATTATTTCTTCACAATCTCAGCTAGCTGTCCATCATTCCTAATATTTAAGTCTTCAACAAAAGCAATTGGGGATACACACATAAAACAAGTAAAACAGTGAACAGCTGAATCACCAAGCTCAAAACAGTCTCAGTTCAAATCTTTCCGCTGTGTTAACCTAGATTCTCACTCTATTGTTCACAGCCTCTGTGAGAGTGAACAGAAGTGAATGTTACAGCACCTGGTTCAGTGTTAATACTTTATGCATATGTAAGCCAATGAGGAATGGATAACACTTCACACTCTGGGAATTGCACACAGCAGATAAAAGTAAAAAAAAATGCATTAATGATTGTTAACATGACAAAAACACCAACAACATTGACAGTCTACTTACAACTTCAGTCCAGCATTTTCTAAAACCAGCTCCTCCAGTTTAGTGGACAAACTGATCACATAGAGGACCTGCTCTATCACATCGGGGCTCTGGAGGTGAGAAGTAATCATGAGAAGAATAGATCATTTGCAAAGTCATCAGATAGATCCCTAATGAAGATGATCTTTTATCATTATTTGTAGTGTCGTGTGTATTAATCTTGTCAACTTGCTAATTTTCGAACTGGCTCAACATAACTATAGATTGTCCAAAAAAAAAAGCCAGAAAGGTACCTCTCATGACTGGCGATAAATTTCTCATTTCGTGAAGAAATTAAAAAATTTAAACTGGAGCTACAAAAATGTCTGCATTAAAATGTGGCGATCTGAATTATACTGGTAAGAATTAAGCTGTTGAAAGTTAAGGAAGTCAGTCAGTCCTGGGAGAAATTAAAATGATTTATTTTGAACTTCATTCAAAATAAATGGGCCATTTATTATAAAAATACAGGCTTTTATGACTAGTTATCTTTTAGTAAGTTGGTTTATGTGAAAAGAGGCATCTTACCAGAACCCAAGAGCAAAGTTTGAAAGTAGCATGTCAGGTCAGCTGCCCAGTGCATTCCTGTCTCCAAGTGATTTTGCCAGAGGTGAGGTCAATGTATGAGCAGTCTGCTGACTGATGGCAACAAGCAGATGATAAGGCCAATTTGAGAACCAGTCAGGACAAGTTGCCAATGCTACTGGGACCTTCCTACCATCAACTAAGCCTCCCATTAAGGCTGGAGCCTGGCAAGTACCTGGTGATGTGTTCCCCCCCCCCAATGAAGAGACAATTAATGCTCTTCTCAATTCATTCATGATACAGCAGACATCAGAGAGCCTTAGTTGCAGCAACAAGCATTCCTGTGGAGGATTTTGCCCTCCACAACTATGATGACACATTTATTTTAAAATGTTCGGAAGGTATCAGAGAGGACCTTCATGATAAAATATCCTCATTATGTCCGACCTCCTCAGGAACACCCACCTTTCCTGTGAGACTGCCAGCTGTTCAGAGGTATGGGCTCTTTGAATTGGCCTCTCACCTCAGGAAACCACCTGCTATCTATCACTCAACTGTATAAATGAAGGCAAACTCTTTATTGACCACCTGTTTGTGACTGGGCAATAGACAACATTTACTTTTAATTCCAAAGACATAAAGATGTTAAAGCAATAGGAAACATTATTGAATCTAAGATGGCTGATCATCCTTAATCAGTATCCTGTTCCTGCCTTATCTCCATAACCCTTGATTCCACAATCTTTGAGAGCTCTATCCAACTCTTTCTTAAATGAATCCAGAGACTGGGCCTCCACTGCCCTCTGGGGCAGAACATTCCACACAGCCACCACTCTCTGAGTGAAGAAGTTTCTCCTCATCTCTGTCCTAAATGGTCTACCTCGTATTTTTAAGCTGTGTCCTCTGGTTCGGCTCATCAGCGGAAACATGTTTCCTGCTGCCAGAGTGTCCAATCCTTTCATAATCTTAGATGTCTCTATCAGATCCCCTCTCAGTCTTCTAAACTCAAGGGTATACAAGCCCAGTCGCTCTAGTCTTTCACTGTAAGGTAATCTCGCCATTCCAGGAATTGACCTCGTGAACCTACGCTGCACTCCCTCAATAGCCAGAATGTCTTTCCTCAAATTTGGAGACCAGAACTGCACACAGTTCTCCAGGTGTGGTCTCACCAGGGCCCTGTACAGCTGCAGAAGAACCTCTTTGCTTCTATACTCAATCCCTCTTGTTATGAAGGCCAGCATGCTATTAGCCTTCTTCACTACCTGCTGTACCTGCATGCTTACCTTCATTGACTAGTGTACAAGAACACCCAGATCTCTTTGTACTGCCCCTTTACCTAAATTGATTCCATTTAGGTAGTAATCTGGCTTCCTGTTCTTGCCACCAAAGTGGATAACCATACATTTATCCACATTATCCACAGTAAAGGATCCCAGACTTCATGAATTGAGGTACTGAGTTCAAATTAGGGAACTCTGAACCATTATAAAGTTCTGGTTAGTCCGCATCCCGAGAATCACATTCTGTTCTGGTCAGCACACTTTAGGGAGGATGTGATGGTCCTAGGCAGGTGATCTACCAGAACAGTTCCTGGGTTGAGGAATTCTAGCAACAAGGAGAAGCTGCGGTTGTTCTCTCTGGAGAAACTGATTTCAGTAAGTTAGACACAGTTAAAAGGTTGCTCTAAGCTCATGTTACAAGAGCTGGGGACACAAATCTAAAGGTCTGGGTGAGAGATGATCATGCAAGATGTGAAGAGGAACATTACTTTTCATGCAATGAGTGGCAATGAGCTGGAACTCACTGCCCAAGAGAACATTGGAAATGGAGACAAGCATGGATTTCGAAAGGAAACTGAATGGGTACATGGAATTCCTACAGTGTGGATTCAGGCTATTTGGCCCATCGAGTCCACACCAACCCTCTGAAGAACATCCCACCCAGACCTACCCCCTACTCTCTTCCTGTAACGCTGCATTTCCCATGGCCAATCCACCTAGATTACACATCTTTGGACTGTAGGAAGAAACCAGAATACCTAGAGGAAACCCACATAGATACGTGGAGAATGTGCAAACTCCATCCAGACAGTGGAATTGAACCCAGGTCCTTGGATCTATGAGGCGGCAGTGCTAACCACTGAGCCCCCATGACACCCTAAGGAAAGGAAAAAATAAAAGGCTGAGAGGATAGAGCAGACGAATGGGATGGCTGGATTGCTGTGAGAAAAAACCATCATCAATTCAAATGGGCCAAATGACCTCCTTCTTTTCCATTTGGATGCTAAAGAATCATATTAGTACAATCAGAAAGGATATCAGTGAATGTTGAACAGCTATAAGGCAGGCTTGTTTGAGAAAACGAATCCTGACCTTGTTAAATCCATTTTGGACTTTACTGAGAATAACTGTACCTTGAATTAAATATAGATAAAGCAGATCCAATGTGATCCAGACTGTTAAAGCAACCTAATGGCTTACCTTCGGGCCATCAGGTCCTGGTTTCCAGAAAATCCTCGCTTCTCAGAAAGTCCCTCAGGGCCTGGATTTCCCAGTGGTCCTATATGACCTTCATCACCCTCTAGACCAGGCAGTCCCTGAGGCCCAGGTAGGCCTCATGCTCCTGCTTTTCCCTTGGGGCCTTCTGGATGATAATGGCTGATATCATCTCAGCCTCAACTATCTTTCCTGTCCACTCTCCATAATCCTTCAACCTATTACTACTGAAAAATCCTAGAATCAAGTAATCCCTACCATGTGGAAGCAGGCCATTTGGCCCATTGAGTTCACACAGACCCTTCAAACAGCATCCCACCCAGACCTACCAGCTTACTCTATCCTTGAAACTCTGCTTTTCCCATGTCTAATCCTCCTAACCTGCACATCTTTGGAATGACAGAGGAAACCAGAACACCTAGTAGAAACCCACACAGACACAGGGAGAACATTCAACCTTCACCTAGTCACCTAAGGGTAGAATCACACCCAGGTCCCTGGTACTGCAAGGTAAGCAATGCTAACCACTGAGCCACCGAGCCACCATGCCACCCTGTCTACCTCCCCCTTAAATCCCAGCATCCATGTACTCCCAGGTAGTAAATTCCACAGCTTTTCTCATCTTGGTTTTAAATCTGTTACCTCTTATTCTAAAACTATGACCTCTTGTTCCAGATTGTGCCATGAGAAAACATCCTCTTTACATCAACTTTGTATATCCCCTTTAACATCTTACAGCCCTCAATTAGATCCTTTCTCATTCTTCTAAACTCCACATTATAGGCCTAAATTGTTCAACTCTTTTCATAAGACATCTCAGGTATCCCATTTATAAAATGAATAAAAATGAGAGATCATAGATTTAAAGTGAATTATAAAGTAAGCAAGGGTGACATGAGAATTTCTTTCCACACAGTGAATAGTTTGGGTCTGGAATGTACTGCCTGGAAATGAGATGGAGATAAGTTCAAGGGAGGTATTCAAAAGGGCAATGGATGATTATTTGGATAGAAAGAATATGGCCAAAAAGCAAGACACTGACACTAGGTAATGATGCAGATTTGAAGAGGTGTTGCAGGTACCATAACAATTCTGTGATTCTGTGCACAAATAGGTCGTTTTCAGGCTGTTAGGAGTGGTGTGCTACAGGGGTCACTGCTGGGACCTCAACAGTGCATAATTCATGTAAATGATTTGGATGAAGGGACAGAAGGTACGGCAACTAAATTGGCTGACAACACAAAGATAGGCAAGAAATTGGGTTGTAAAGCGGATGTAACAGCCAACAAAATGAAATAGATAAGTTGAGTGGGCAAAGGTCTGGCAAAAAGATTATATGAAGTGAAGTGTGAAATTGCTCATTTTAGTAGAAAAAATATAGAGGACATTTATTATCTAAAATGATGAGAAGCTCCGAGATGCAGGTGATCTAGGTGCCCTAGTACATGAATCTCAGTAGTGTGCAAGTACAACTAATCAGGAAAGTTATTAGAATGCTATGTTTTATTGCGATGGAAACTGAATCAAGAGTAGACAGGTTATGCTTCAGTTATACAGGACATTGGTGAGACTGCATATGGAGTACTATGTACACTGGTCACCATATTTAGCGAAAGAATACTAATGTACTGGGGAAGCAGTTCAGTGAAGGTTTATCAGTCTAATACCTGTAATGAGTGAACTGTTTTATGAAGAAAGGCTTAGGACTGTACTCTCTAGAACTTAGAAGTGTCAAAGGTGACTTAATTGAAATATATAAAATCCTAAGGAAACTTGATCTGGTAGATGCAAAAAGGATATTTCCTCTTGAGGGAGAATTTAAAACCAAGAATTGTAGTTTAAAAATAAAGAGTCATCCAAATAAGATAAACATGAGGACCTTTCTTTCCTTGAGTTGAGAGTTTGGAATTTCCTTCATTAAAAGGCGGTTAATGTATAATCTTTAAGCATTTTTAAGGCAGAGGCAGTAGATTCTTGATTACCAAAGAGATGAAGGATTTTCAGAGGCATGCCAGAATGTGGAGCTGAGGTTAAAATCAGATCAGTCATGACGTTATTGAATGGTGAAGCAGGCTTGAGGGCTGAGTAACCTACTCTTGTTCATTGTTTGTATGTTTTTAAAGCACACTGATTGTGCTATTACTTTTTGAGCATGACAAACATGCAAAGTAGACAGTGGAATTACGCAGGGTGGGCAGAATGTGATAGCAGTCAGTGTCTAATTTGAATCTGATGCCTGCTATGCTAATCTTTAACCTTACAAGTCCTGTTAATGCTCTCCTTTAAACGTGCTGAATATGCCACTTCATAAGGAACTTCTTACTAATATTTAAATATATCAGCAACTGAGTGCTTTTGGGTTTTGACAATTGCAGTTAGTTGAAGTCCGATGTACTGTATTGGTGAAGCAGCTCATACATTGGTCAGCAGGGACTGGTGCTCCTTTAGGACTGAGATGAGGAGAAATTTCTTCACCACAGGCAATCCTGTGGAATTCAGTACCATGGAAAGTAGTTGAAGCTCAAACATCACAACGAAGTAGATACAGCTCCTGAGGCTAACATTATCATGGGGGAAGGGTGAGATGAGGGTGTGGAACTCGATGGTCAGCCATGATCATTTTAAATGTAGAGCAAGCTTGCGGGGTCTAATGAACTAGTCATGCTCCTATCTTACTAAAATTTGCTAAAATTGACAATTCAAATTTCTCACAACATACACCATTTGTTACATCTTTGCCCACACACTAACCTATATCCCCTTGTAGCTCTTTACATCCTTTGCACGGTTTACTTTCCTGATTATCTTTGATATCTGCAAATTTAGCAACTTTACCTTCAGTCCCTTCATCTGAGGCATTTACATAAATTGTAACACCTTGAGGCTACAATCTCTGTGGCACACCACATGACCCATTTATGACTATTATTCTTGTAAGTTAGCCATTCTGCTATCCATGCTAATATTTAACCTTCTCTGCATGAGCTCTTGTTTTCCACAATAAACTTTGATGTGGCTGCTTATCAAATGCCTTCTGGAAATCTAACTATCCACTATTTCCCCTTCATCTACAACACATGATACATATTCAAAGAATTCTAATATTATTTTCCTTCCACAAAACAAAGTTGACACTGTCTAATTACCTTCAATTTCCCAAAATGCCCTGCTATAGCATCTTTGATAAAGCTTCTAACACATTACCTATGACAGGTATTACGTTAATAGGCTTGCAGTTTCCTGCTTTCCTTTTTGAACAATGTTTACATCTTCCAATTTAATTAAAAACAAGTGAAGTTTGGAAATATAAAACCAACACAGCATCTATTTCACCAGCCACTACTTTGAAGACACAAGGATGCAGTTTATTAGGATCTGGAAACACTCAGTTTCAAGCTTGTAATAAACTGACCTTGAACCTATTTAAAATTTGAGTCCTGTTTTATTTTCTTAACTTGAATCATTAAAGTTTAAAAATAAAGGCCTAAATGCATTCTATTAAATTAGTTCAATGACATTGGTGGTGATGATGATGATTTATATTGTATTTATTTGCGCTGGAGGGAAAAAAAACCTCAGATTACTTTGGACAGTGGATAACAGAACAAAATAGGGGAGGGTGGATCAGTCTGGTACAAGGAACTGGCTCTCCATTATAATGAGCTTAATTTACATTCTGTGGTATGATGATGTAGTACTGAATCAAGCAAATATCAAATTGTATCCTTCATTGCACTCCAACATTCGGTCATATACAGGAAATAGTTTGGTGCAAAACAGACACAGTACTTACCAGCAGTTAACTTGGACTTAAAGCACCTAACAACTAAGCTGTGAACATGCTGTCTGAAAGAAATCAATCGTGCCATTCGGACTGATTTTTGGTGTTATACATCAATAGAACTCACCAGTCGTAAATCCTTGGAGAAAAGCTTTGTAAACCACTGGTTAAATGCCAAAGCTGCCACGCTCAATGCCATATCTCTGTTAGACATGAAAGTTAGTAATATTTGATCAAGACAATAAACTTCTTAATTATATTTAGAAAAGCCTAATGCATTCTTCATTTTAGATGATGACTTGATGTTAAATTTCTATTTCACTTGAATGTAATTTGACCAGAAATCATTTTTGGGGGATTTTTGGCCAGGTATTTTTGTCTATTCGCCCAGTCTCTTTACTACTTACAACTGGCACTAATAGTAGCTACTAGGAAGGATCGGACAATGGCTTATTGTTGCTGTTCCTGTGGTTTTCCTCCCTTTATCTAGGAGGGACTTGCCATCTCCTTACAGTCTTCTCTGTCCTATAGTCCAGGGCTTTAAACTCTACTCATAATTCCTCCAATCATGAAAATACCTTGCCTAAAGATGGACCTGGGTGACATAAACTCAGGCTGACAAGTACCAGGAAACATTAAAAGTGACATCTAACATGATTATGATAAAGGTAAATAAGCCCTCAGGGTTTTTCCTCCACCTGCTTTCAGCTGACGTAATTAATAACACCATTTCCCTCCAGTGCCTCTCCACTGTCATTTAGCTGGACAAAACTGCACTTGCCTGGTTCCATTTTTATCTACATAATTGGACTTAAAACATAATCTGCAGTGGCTTTATTTCTCACCTCCCACATTGTTACGTCTGGTGTCCCCCGATGATCTATCTTCAGCAGCCTCCTACTTCTTCTCAACTTGATCTTTCACATGAACGCTGCTGATACCAAACTTTACTTCATCACCTGAAGAAGGGCTCAGGCCCGAAACGTCGAATCTCCTGCTCTTTGGATGCTGCCTGACCTGCTGCGCTTTTCCAGCAACACATTTTCAGCTCTGATCTCCAGTCCTCACTTTCTCCTCTACTTCATCACCACCTAGCTCAACTCCCCAACTGTTACTTAGTTACCAGACTGTCTACCAAACACTACATCATGAGCAGAAGTTCTCTCCAATTAAATATTGAGGAGACTGAAGTCATGATTTTTGATCCTCACTCCAAATTTTGTACCTTAGATCCTGAATCTAACCCTCTCCCAGGCAAAAGTCTTAGATTAAGCCAGTCTGTGCAACCTTCGTGTCACAGCTGATCCCAAGATGCATTTCCGATCTCTTATTTGCATCATCACTAAAATCATTTATTTCCATTTGTGTCACAAAATCAGACTTTGACCCTGCCACAGCTCATCTGTTGTTGAAATCCTCATTTGTACTCTTGTTACCACTAGATTCAACTATTTCACTCACTCCTGATCTTTCATATTCTATCCTCCCTTAACTAAGGTCACATAAATCTCTGCTGCCCATGTATTAACTTGAGCAAGTCCCATTTCCTTATGATTCATGCATGTGTTTTCTGACTTACACCTATTCCTGGTTAAGGAATTTCTTGGATTTTAAAATGCTTATTCTTATTTTTAAGTTGTGCCATGGCCTCGTCTCTTAATATGTGGAGTTTCTTAGATCATCACAACCGTCCAAGGTATCTGTTCTCGTCTAATTTTGGCCTTTTGTGCATTCCCAAACCTAAATATTTCATCATTTAGTTGTCTAGACCCTACAGTCTGGAATTCAATCTTTCCACCTCACATCTCTCCCTTAAAATGCTTTTTAAACCTACCCCTTTGACAGAACTTATGGTTCTGTGACCTCATGTGACTTGGTGTCATATTTCATTTGTAATGATCTTGTGAAGCATCTTGGAATGTTTCAGTATGTTAAAGGCGCTATGTAAATATAATTTATTGTAGATTGCACCACACAAGCACCAATTAGTTTCTATTCCAAATGAGGGAATGTACAGCTATGATAGCACTCACATAAAGACATATCACTGGAGAGTAACCAGCATCAGTGAAACAGTATCAACAACAAAAGGTACATTCAGGAGACAATGAGAGCAATGAACATTATTCCAAAAACCATCAGTTATAGAACATGCATTTCTGTACATCTTTTACATTTGTTAGTATCTTCCTAGATTTTAATTATTCATTTTACTGTTAATAATCCATTACTATGGATTGCATGTTGCCCAGTTATGTGAAGATAGTGGGACTCAATGTGGGATAGGGAACACTATTGATTTTTGGACTACTAACAAAGACAAATTTCTACACCTATTTCTGATGTGATCCAGATTGCACTTACTGATAAACAAATTATTTTTAATTTTAGCTTACTTAAGTGATCTGAAAGGAAGATTTGGACTTGACTCACCTCGTGTCCAAGTGGCTGAAATCTAGCAGATTAAATTCCTTGGTATTTTGGCTGTGGTAGATGGTATCTACATCCTCGGAGGAGAAAAAAAATGTCTGGTTGATCGATCACATTTGAACTGCTTCACAAAAGCAGCAGGACTAATTTTGTATGTCAGCTTCTTGAAAATGTATGTTTCTAAATGTTATACAGATGAGACCTGGGCTAGAGAGGCAAACCATTATGTAATAGGGATGCCAGTCTAATGTCAGCAATGGGGATAATACAAGAATACAGAATCATAGATTTTCCTACAGTGTGGAATCAGGTCATTCAGTCCATGGAGTTCACACTGACCCTCCGAGGAGCATCCCAACCAGACCTCCTCCCACCCTATCCCTGTTACCCTGCATTTCCCATGGCTAATCCCGCTAGCCTGCGCATCCCTGGACACAATGGGTGATTTAACATGGCTAATCCATCTAACCTGCTCATACTTTAACTGTGGGAGGAAATTGAAGCACCTGGAGGAACCCATATAGACATGGAGAGAATATGCAAACTACAGAGTTGCCTGATGGTGGAAGCAAACTGGCGTTATGAAGGAGCAGTGCTAGCCACCAAGCTAGCCACAGTGGCTTGGTGGCTAGCACAGCTCCTTCATAACGCCAGTTTGCTTCCACCATCAGGCAACTCTGTAGTTTGCATATTCTCCCCTAAATATACTAGAATCTGATATTACAGACAATCAATCTGAATTTGGATAAATATCAGTTGATCAAGAATTTGAAAAGGAACCTAGCTGAATTTCCTAGGTGATAATTGGTATGGCAGAAGGGATCATCTATCAAAGTTATTTACTTGGAGTTCGAGAAAGTATTCAACAAGGATCCACATAACAGTGTGAAATTGGAATTTGGAATTGGTTAGAAGATAGGAGATAGAGAATAGAGATAATAGCTATGTATTCAAATTGGGAGGATGCGCTCTTGTAATTGGACCTTAGTTTTTCATTATATTTCTAAACGACTATGATGAAGAAATGGCCATACATGACAATTTGCTGATGACATGAAGACAGGTGGCAGTGTTAATTGTGTAGATAGGAGCAGAAATTTACAGAAAAACATTGTCAAATCAAATGAGTTAACAAATCAGTGGCAGACAGGATTTAAAGTGAGAAAGTGTGAGATTAGTCACTGTGGACCTAAAAATGTTAGATTAGAATACCTTCAAAATGGTGTTATGTTAGGAACTGTTTGTGATCAGAGATATTTAGGGGCATAGATACAAAAATCACTAAGTGTTAGTGAATAAGTTCAAAAAATAATTTAAAAAGCTAATGGAATGCTGGGCTTTGTCTCAAAAGGACTGAAAAGCACAGAATGAAGATTATGGGCAGGCTTTGGGTCAGGATCCCAGCATCAGGGCCAAATGGGGGACATAACTCTGCACTGGTTGGAAGAAACATATCATAGAATCCCTACAGTGTGGAAACGGTCAATTAGAGTCATAGAGATATACATCATAAACACAGACGCTTCGGTCCAACCTGGCCATGCTGACCACATATCCTAAATTAATCTACTTTCATTTGCCAGCATGTGGCTCAACTCCCTCTAAACCCTTCCCATTCATTTACCCATCCAGATAACTTTTAAATGTTATAGTTGTACCAGCCTCCAACGTTTCCTCTGGCAACTAATTCCATATAAGCATCACCCTCTCCATGGAAAAGTTGTCCCTTAGGTCACTTTCAAATCTGTCCCCTCTCACCTTAAACTTACACCTTCTAACTTTGAAGTCCCCTATCTTGGGGAAAAGACCTAGGCTATTCACCCTTATGATTTTATAAACTTCTATAATATCACCGCTCAGCCTCCAATATTCCAGGGAAAAAAGCCCAGGCCTATTCAGTCTCTTCCTGTAGCTCAAACCCTCCAATCATGGCAACCACTAGCAGTGATTGTCTGAACATTGATGAGTAAGTAGTCACAGGACAGGCTCAATGTCTAAGTAAAAATGGCTAGTGGGCTTTAAAAGTTGAAATGCCCTCCAGCATAGAAAAAGTTGCAACCTGTATTCAGGAAAGTGTGTGCACATACAACTCGAGCATTATTCTCTCTTCTTTGTTAAACTGAAATTAAAAACTGGCATCAGCGGCCAGCTCCCACCAAGAGGTGGAGCCCCTCCTCTAGGTAACATATGAACACGCCAGACAGAGTGGGTCTCATAGCTACATAGAGCACTGGTATCTCAGATGTGCTGTTAGAGGGTCACCAAAGCAGCTATCTGATCTCTGGCAACATGGGAACTAAGAGCCAACAACAGGTCTTAATAGCTTAATAATCACAGACCTAATTTGCTACCTATCACTTGAAAATGGGTAGCCCTTCCATTGTCAATCTCATGTCGGGAAAAATACCCTGAGGAAAGAATGGAGCCAGCAAAAGGCACACGAGATGGTGTTTTGAATTATTGTACCCACCCACCTCCAAACTTTCCAACGTTATAGCATAGAAAGCTCTGAGTGGTCCCCATCTGGAGTACTGAACTAAGTTCTAGGCATTTGGATTTCAGGAAGGAGATAATAAATTTGGAGGGCTGAATTGCAGACAGGAAACACTGGATTAAATTATGAGGACAGACCTTCATTTCCTGAAATATGCAAGTTGAAGAACTTCAGTTTAAGATGAACAAAGGGCGTACAGAAACAGGAGTAGACAACTCAGTTCCTCGTCCTGCCATTCAATTAGATCACGGCTAATTTGTATCTCAAATGAAATTTTCAATTCCTCTGGTCAGCAAGTTCAAGACAAGAAGCTTTATCCACAAATTGAAGCTAGTGTGTGAAAGTATAAAGTAATTTTTCACAAATAAAAAGTGCTGGAACTTTGGGACAATTCAAACTGACAATTCACTCTCAGTTTATTTCTGAGCATGACACTGTGCAACAATATTCAGGTGACTCTCAAGTTACAGGAAATCAGTAATTTATTCACTTTATTAGCCAATATTAATATTTTCAATGTTATTCCTTCCAATTTGTAGCCAATCTTCTGATTACGAAATATGTGCCACACTAGAGGGCTAGCAGACAGTCTCTGAATCAGAAGTTATGAATACAAGTCCCATTTCAGAAATTAGGCACAAACCAAGGCTAACACTATGGCATATTATTTAAGTGTAAGTGCACAGTTGAAGTGCCATCTTTCAAATGATTCTTCACGTGAAAGATCCCACCTACCCTCTTGGGTGGATGAGAAAGATCAAATGGCTTTATTGCAAAAAAAAAGGGTTTTGTTAACATCATACAAAAAGATCATTTTGTCCTTGTTACACTGCCACTCGTTGGAGCTTGCAGTTCAAAACTTGGCTGCCAACCTTTGGGCATGACAAGATAAACAATGTTTTCAAAAAAAGAACATTTTGGGTTTTCGTTAATCAGCAAAGGTGCTATATCATTGCAAATATTATTTTTATAAGGTCCTGCACCAAAAAACAGGCTCCAAATTTCAAAACTTATTTTTTCTACAAGAGATTGTTGTAGGAATCATATGTCATATCATGCAGTTTTTTCATCAGTCTACACCAGCATTTACATCATCTTCATTTTCCTAACTTTCTTCATAACATGATTGTTGCATATTTTGCATTCGTTTATTTAATTTCAGCTGAAAAACTTTTAAAAGACTTGTGTTTAATGTCGACATACCCACTGGATTTCTTCCTTGAAGGGAAATCCATTGTAATCGCACAATGCAGCATAAGTCTCTGAGTAGCCACCTGTAAATTAAAACAATCATGAGACTAGGGGAGGCCATTCTTTGGGGCAGTACAAAACAATTCTGCTCTGAATGGACAACGATCATATACCTATACCTCTAAGGTGCTGACCTTAATCAGCGCAGCAGACATTTGAGCAAAGTTTCTTATCTGACTGGAGGCAGGAATTCCATCAAAGAAAAGTTGGGCTATGCAAAAATGAGCAGTTAGGATCGGAATGGAAGCAAGGAGAATAACCTGCCCGTCCCCATTTTCCCCTTTCCCCATTCCACTACCCCACTTTTGCAATGGCTGGGTGCTAACCTCAGCTGGCTTGGTTGGAACATTGTCCAGCATAGGCGAGGAAGGAGCTCAATGTAGGCCAAGAACAATTTCTCTTCCACCCAGTAGTGAAGGAATCCATCACAATGATTATGGGATGGTAATAAGTTAAAGAAGGTTAAAAAAGAGGGTGTCTGGATATCCTTTTATTATTACAATAACATCCAGCACCTTGAATTTCAATCCATCAGGTGCAATGATGTGCTTTGGATTCTGGGCCCTTTCCATTTACATGTCCAACATGGCACCATTTCCCTCTTACTGCCTGAAGATTTTGCTTTGACGAAACACAAAAATGAATGCTTTCAAGTCTCTTCCATATCCAGCAAAATACCATTAAAATATGCTGCAGACTTAAAACTAACAATAACACAAAGAACTATAGATCCTGGAGATCTGAAACAAAAGCAGAAATTGTTGGTGAAATTCAGCAATTCTGGCAGCATCTGTCGGGAGAAAGCAGAGTTAACATTTAGAATCCGGTGACTCTTCTGTAAATCAGCAGTTCTGATTCTGAGTCACTGAACTTGGAAGAAACTCTCCTTTCTTTCCAGAGATTCTACCAGGCTAGCTGAGTTTCACCAACAATTTCTGTTTCTGTTTCAAACTAATAAGTCTAGCTTTGACATTGTCCTGAGACTTTTAAACACAAATAAATAAAAGGAAAGGATACTTCTTTTAAAATACAAATTGACTTTTGTTAGGCTCCTTAAATTTTCAGGACTGTACTGTTACTGCTGGTCCCGCTACTAGATTCTTTCCTTCTTTTAAATTCATATATCCTAAGCATAAACAATTTGCTGGGCCTAAGATATGGATAAACTATTGGCTAAGCAGAGGATTCGTTCATTTACATACCACATGGCCCCTGATTGCAATCAGTCTGTTCTTCCAGTGCTAAAGTGATTTTTTTAATTCTCTCTTGTAACTCAGGGGAATTCTTCTTAAGTAGTTTCCTAAGAAAAATAATTTTTAAAATTAAGGAATTCATTGTCACATTTTATATCAACATTTAATCTCACCAATGGTGATTTAAAGTAATTAACTGTTCTGCCTATATCAAATAGTCACATTATACCTAGAATAGCAGATGATTAGAATGCTTTAATTTAATCAAGGGTTAAGTAAAGTTAAAAAGTCATTTCAATTTTTATATCACAACCTTTTTAATTAATTGAGTTGAAAACTTTCAACAGATTCAGTCACAATCTTCAGGTTAGATTTTTATTGGCATCATTGAGCAGAAGCAGCACAATAGCATTTAACATATTCGGGCAAAGTTTAAAATGAAGCAACCTCAAATCTTCCCCCAATTCAGCTGACACCTGCTTAGATAGTGACCAAGGGAGTTCAGAAGAAAGTCAGCTTCATTCATCTGTATATTTCCTACTATTACTTTCAGTGTTCAAAAGAAAGTGTTGAAAAATTAGACTGCAGGAAAGTGGCAGAAGGTTGGAACATGTCTTCTTGTCGAAGCAATTTGAAAATGTTGCTGTTCCAGGTAGAATCAACAACATCTGTATACAGCAGAAGTTGTCTCATATTGTGACTGCTTTGTTGTCAGAGCAGCAGTTGCCTTCAATTCATTCATGTGGCTCTTTGCTGCTCCTGCATCAGCTGCATTGTCTTCATTAACATCATAACAGTGCTGCCAAAGTTAGAGGTTCCATCAAGCCCAATCATCACTCTAAGTATTATTAGTAAGGTTTATAAGCAGAGATGTCTATTTGAGTACACGTTCAAACTGTAAAATACAAGACAGTGCAAGAGACACAAAAACAAAACTTCCACTTGGAAGTGACTTACCCAGGTGATGAATCTGGAAATATTTTTTTGAGTGACGCAGTGACATGACTAACCACATGCTCCAAATCTTCAAGGGACATGAGTTTCAATTGGTATGAAATTTTCTCAGTTTCTATGACAACCTGTGGTAAAAGATAGTTCATTCAATTCCAATTTAATTACTAATTGATTTACCAGCTCCCTTTTATTTTGATAAAAAGATTCCATTACAGGACAAAACATAAATGATAAATTTGGATTAACAGAGCTGCACGTTTTAGGTTTAGGTAGAAATTACCCATCTACTATATCCTTGATTAGGTGCTGTAATATTTTGTCACCTGAGATAGCAAACTCTAAAGTTTCATCATCCCATACACTGTTGTGTGAGTAAAATACAATCCGTCATTCTGTTCACTGATCTTTTCCCAATTTTCCTCCCACTTCTGAAGCCACTGACTTTCCTGTTGCATGAACCACTGTCACTGGTTTCCTGGTACAAATAACTGTCATTCCCGAGTGATCTTTGACAATCCTTTTTGATAGTGGCTCTGTGGTTAGTGCTGCTGCTTCACTTCACTGGACACCCAGGTTCAATACCAACCTTGGGTGATTGCGTAGAGTTTGCATGTTCTCCCCAAGTCTGCACAGGTTTCCATCCATAGCCCAAAGATGTGTAGGTTAGGTGTATTGGCAATGCTACATTTTCCTGTTGTGTCCAGGTTAGGTGGGGTTGTCATGGTAAATACAGGGTTTCAGGGATAGGGTGGGGGAGCTGGGTCTGGGTGGGATGCTTTCGGAGGCTTACTGCAGCCATGATGGCTGAATGGCCTCTTTCCACACTGTAGAGATTCTATGATGTTATTTCAATGTTAATCTCTATTAGATATTAACCCACTCCTTGCTCACCCAATGCTGATGGGTATTTCTGGATGGTTTGCTGGAGAGCATTCTGGAATTATGCATTGATTAACTCTTCCCAGCCAAAGACCCTATTTATCATAGTCTAACTGCTGCCCTGGCTAAAAAAAATTAATAACTCACTGAGCTATTAAGTGAGCAACCTTCATCTGTGCACAGTAGCCATAATAGTGCATCGATTATAAATCTGTAATTTCAGATGTAGCAAAAATAATGTCAGCCTTTTGCTTTTGAAAAAATAAAGCAAATTCCTAAATATCCAGCAGGTAAATATATATGTTAAAAATAGTTTTCATAGTGTTTTGTGCAGATATTGTTATTGTCCAATTTATATTCCTTTCCTATGCTCAAATCTAAAATGTTAATTAGCTGCTACTTCACCTTAGATGATACTTAAGAAACTGAGCAAAATAGGACAGAAGCATCCTGGCCCTCAAGTGTCAGTCTGCTTTGAGTTAACCAATCTTGTCTGTGATTTGGAGATGCCAGTGTTGGACTGGGGTGTACAAAGTTAAAGGTCACACAACACCAGGTTATAGTCCAACAGGTTTAATTGGAAGCACACTAGCTTTCAGAGCGACGCTCCTTCATCAGGCGATTGTCTGATGAAGGAGCGTCGCTCCGAAAGCTAGTGTGCTTCCAATTAAACCTGTTGGACTATAACCTGGTGTGTGATTTTTAATCTTATCTGTATGGAAGTAGGCATCTCAATACACTTTCACAAAATAGTAAAAAAGGTCAGTATTTCCCAAAATTGAATGGTATCCTGTTATCCCTACTGGAAAGTCTGCATGCATGGACACATCTGGGGAGAACAGGATTGTGACTGGCTTAGGTACTGTCAAGGTTCAAATATTATTGACATTAATAGTCACCATCCAATCTCACATGAGCAGTGTGGCCACCTGAGCAATCTATTGGACACTGGCTGGGTACAATGGACCAAACACTAGCATGGGAGTCAACCCGTTCAGGACAAAAGAGTAAATTGGTTTTTAAAAAAGGGGAGTTTAAAGAAAAAAAGACTCCAACATCTTAAAATTGATTAGTGGAATTAGGATACAAAATACTCCCACAAAGGAGAAAATAGATAAATTAACACTAAATCATCCATATCCCAAACAGACTGAAGTGTTAATTTAATTAATGTTTGTACCTGCACATATTGGAATATAATGGGCTGCATGCCAGAATATGCACTCCAGCAGACAATGAAGCAAAATGTTAGAAAACACTCCTACAATATACAGCACTATTATTACCACACCACAAATGAAATTTCACGTTTGCAATCCCAATTAGGAAACATTTTTACAAGTAATCAATCTGGATGGAAATTATTGCAGGATAAATTGTCTGCACTGTATTCAAGAAGAGAATTACAATATAAAGAGAGAGAGAATTTTAACTAGAAATACTGGTTATGCAAAGCAGTGTGACGCATATCTGCCTGAGATAATAGGTCTATTTTCCATCACGTAAATGATAAAATCTTTTGACGTGCAAATTATTTCCTGCTACATTTCAGATTGACACCAACAGGCATATATTACCATTTTAGGGGTTTTACTGCAACATAAGTGTTATTCTGCTCAATGAATGTCATCTTGAACTTTTTGTTTCACAATTCATTTGTGCCCTACAATTATAAACCACAAATCTTGAACAGTACAGCACTTTATTGTTTTTCACCTGAAAGAGTGCACTTATCTGGTAATTTAAAAGAAAATTCTCTGTAGAACTTTTTACCCTTTAAGGGGTATTAATGGTTATACAGTCTGAACTAGCTGATTCCTATCTGCATAGCTACAACGTCTATGCATTTTTGAGTACATTACCCTGTTCCATTCTGAGTTAAATGTGAGATCAGAACCAGGCCCAACCCACAATGCATGGTCACATATGGAGGGTTCATCTCATAACCAAAGCTTAACAGGTTGGGACTCTACTCACTGGAGCTTAGAAGAATGAGGGGTCATCTCATTGGAAGATATAGGATTCTTAAGTGGTTTGGCAGAGTAAAGGCTAAGAGGTTGTTCCCCCTATGGGAGCATCTCAGACCACAGGACATAGTCTGAGAATAAACTGGCACTAATTTAAGATGAAGATGAAGAGCAACTTCTTCTCTCAGACGGTTGAGTGTCCTTCGAACTCCTTGCCACAGAGAGCTGTGGGACAGAGTCTTTGTGATCTGAGACAGATAAGATGAATTCTTGATCAGTTGGGAAGACACAGGAAAGTGTATATGAGGAATGTCAGATCAGCCACGATCCTAATTTATGATAGAGCAGGTTTGAGGAGCCAAATGCCCTACTTCTCTTCCTATTTCTTATTGTTTTAAATCTGCTCTTTCCTACAGAGGGCTGGCAGATAACAATCAGTAGCAGAATCCCAGGCTTTGTCTTCCTTCATTGAAGTATAAGTACTGAGGTCAATTACGGCAATCTCTACACAGACCAGGCTTGAACTTGGTATTTCCTAGTCTCTCTGACTGGACTGCTCTCTTAGTGTTGTTGAGGCAAACTGCAGTATCCCCAACATTAACCAAACTAAAATCAATTAATTCCACATGTGCGAGACCCTGGGACCAGAAATCCACTCTCTCTTTAAATATTAGGAGAATAAAATCTGTGTATCATTTATCATTTTCATAATTTTGCATAGTGTAGCTAAAACTTTCTAACAATACAATACTTGAAATGAGGATGGACCATTGACTTTTATGAATAGCAACTGTTCAAATATTATTTAAATATAATTTACATTTTATTGCATCTAAATAATTCTGCAGCAGTTTCTTAAATGTAACCATTTATAAACCTTCTCCTAATCTGCATTAATATCTTAATTTAACACAATTTCAAAGTAATTATTTTGTACTTTGTCAAGAGTTTATACCCCTTTTTTACTGAAGGTATGATTTTTTAAAGTCTCAAATGGGTGGAATTGTCACAAATTGGACTAAGAAATGGAAAATTGCTTAAAATTAGCCATCTCCAAAGGTGGAAGGTGAGTAAACAAATAAATCAGCCTCAGAGGACTGTGAAAAGTGAGATTTCATATAATCCAGCCAGCTATCACAGTCTCAGGAAGACATCAACAAATGTAAAGTACACATTGATGGACTAGCTGTCATGGACATAACCACCAAAGAACCTTTTGGAAATATACACTGGAACCAGTATTTCGAGGGAGCTATAGAGAGCTTTTTGGCAGACAAGTGAAGAGAAGCTGCTGTCTCCATTTTCTCTGTTTGAAGAAGTTGACACCTGATTCCCACAGAAACAGCTGCAGAGAAAAATCCTAAAGGAACTAAGAATTTTTAATAACTACAGATTCATTGTAACTGAACACTTCCAAGAAATCCGCTAATTAACATTAACCTCAAGTTAAAGCCATACACCTCAAAAGTAACCAAAATTGTATTTTTTAAAATTGTTATTTGTAATCGACACTATTCTTTTTCAACTTTGTACCTGTATGTGACATACAAGTAGATTATCGGCGTGGGAAAATGCTTGGCAAATGGACTTAACTGTGGAAAGATGTGAAATTGTCCATTTCAGTAGAAGGAATTTTTTTTAAAAAGCATACGTGATGAGAGTTCTGAGATGCAGAATGATCTGAACTCTCCAATGCATTAATTTCAATTGTTTAGTATGAGGTACAGCAAATAATTGGGAAAACTAATAGAATGCTGCCATGCAAAGGGAATTGAATATAAAGGTAATCCCTCATTTATACAGGGCACTGGTGAGATCGCATCTTGGGTATTGTATACAGTATCAGTCTCCATATTTAAGGAAGGGCATAAGTGTATTGAAAGCAGTTCAGAGAAGATTTACTAGTCCAAAACATAGAATACATGGATTGTCTTATACGGAATGGTTGGACAGACTAGGCTTGCATTGGCTGGAGTTTGGAAAAGAAAAGAGCAAATGTTTCGACATTTAAGATCCTGATATATCTTGACAAGATGAAAAGGGCATTTCATCTTAAGGGAGGATCCTGATCTAGGAATCACTGTTTAAAACCAAGAGGTTTCACATTCATGTTTTTGTATGTTCATACATGTGGGCCCAAGCAACTGAACAAAGGCTGTAAAGAAGCATTTTTAAATTTTTAGATTGTGGGAGGAAACCTTTGCAGACACAGGCAGAATGTACAAACTCATGACTCTATGACTCCAGACAGATAATCACCTGAAGATGGAAATGAACCTTGACCCCTGGCACTGTGAAGCAGCAGTGCTAACTACTGAGCCACCTTGCCACTATACAGATTTAAATTGGGGAGAAGTATAGCCTCATACAAACAAAACATATCATTTTTGTGACCAACTGAGGAAGTTGAACAGTGGGGAGCCAACTCATACCTTCCCCACCTGTTTGTATCATCTTACCTATATCAACCTATATCTTTTAAACTTTAAAATTTAAATCGTTCTGAATAAAAGATTAACTAAGGGGAACCAATCCAAATTTGTTGAATGCAAATCATGGTTGAGGAATTTAAGTATATTTTTAAGGAAAGGTTTTTATTTGTTGGATAAAGGAATGGTAGCATATGTAATATATGGAGATTTTCAGAAAACAGGTCTAATAAGATATGCCACCAAAGCTTGTTACAAAAAATTGACAGCTACGAAAATGTCAATAGATATTTGATTGATGGACACAAAACACAAGATTAGAGTCATGCAGATAAAATAAAAAATTAGATTATTTTTAGATTTCTTGAGCAATCACCCCAAAAACATGTTAGCCAAAAAGGTTCCTTTTGTACATTAAACCATCTATGGATTCAGAAGTTCTGGTTTCATTTCACCTCTTGGTTTTAAACATTGACTCATGGTTCAAGATTCTTTGAAAAGATGAAATGCTTTTTTTATTCTGTCAAGATATGTCAGGATCTTAAAAGTCAAAGAAGTTGCTCTTTTTTCTTCTAAACTCCAGCCAACACAAGCCTAGCCTGTCTAACCTTTCCCTGTAGACAACCCACCTATTCCATGTATTGGAATAGTTAACATTCTCTGAACTGCTTCAACACACTTCATCATCAAGCCTCAACTGCTCACTTTTGAATCAGCTACAAACTTACTGTGCGTTTCTCCATGGTGCCAATGTATATTCAGCCTGAACATGCAGTTAAACCACTGATTGGAGCATGTATGTTAAGTCAAGATTGTGATTCACTGTTGATCTCAATTGCTGACCCCAAATTATGACCCAAAAGGTCCCATATTTTGGAGACATTAACAGTTGCCTATATCATTAACGGTGCATCCAAGTCATTTATTTTGTAAAATTGTCTGCATATTGTGGTATAGACCAAGACCTAGAAAATTTGGGTTACAATGTAGCATCCAGTACTTCTTGCAATCTCGTGCCATAATTATAAATTCCTGATACCATTAAAAATAAGAAGGGTCACAATTTTAATTCCTGGTATGCTCCACTAATATCTCCTTCCAGTCTCAAATACTTACACCTACAGGCATTCCATGTTGACTATGTTCATCCATTAGTCCACTATAGCTCCTACCACTCATTCCTTAATTTAAGCATTAATCACTGACTTCTTGATTAGATTAGAATAGATTCCCTACAGTGTGGAAACAGGCCATTTAGCCCAACAAATCCACACCGACCATCCAAAGAGTAACCCACCCAGACCCATTTCCCTACATTTACCCCTGACTAATGCACCTAACATTCTGGACAATTTAGCACGGGCAATTCATCTGACCTGCACATCTTTGGATTGTGGGAGGAAACCGGAGCACCCAACACACACGGGGAGAATGTGCAAACTCCACACAGACAATGTGTTGGGGGTGGGAATCGAACCCAGGTCCCTGGCACTGTGAGACAGCATAACTAACCACTGAGGTACCATGGTACCCTGCTCAGCAAGTTTGTAGCTAATTCAAAAGTGAGCAGTTGAGGCTTGATGACAAAGTGTGTTGAAGCAGTTCAGAGAATGTTAACTATTCCAATACCCTGATTGGTTTTGAACTTGACAATGCATTACAAAGAGTTGGAATTGGACAGGATTCACAGCCTACAAGTGGGCTGAGCTGAACGAACTGATGAGTAGCTGGGTGTGGAGTTTTTACATATTCTTAGCAGAATTAATCAAAGACACTATAATTATTTTAATAGCTAGAAATAATAGCAACACCACAAAACATAAATTGCATTGAACAAAGACCTTCATTGGTTGCTCTTTCTGTTTTGACACATTCTTGAAATGTTACCACATTGTGTTTATAACAATATCATTAGTTAGTCTGATGTCAATTTTGAATTGGGCATAGGAAACGGATTTAGGGAATTGTTTAGGACTTAGTTTCTTTCAAATCAAAACAGAAGTTGGAATAAATAAATTAAGTAGCAAAATATCAAATAAAATGAAAATTGGAGATTATTGGACCAAGGGTAAGGAAGTCACAAAGTAAATCATTTGAATTTATTTTTATGTAAATATTTTCATTTTACTGAAAGTTGCATATTTTGTAATGACCAGGAAAGTTGAAGTATCCATTTAAACATATGAAAGAACTGCAGATGCTGTAAATCAGAAATAAAAACAGAAATTGCTGGAAAAACTCAGCAGGTCTGGCAACATCTCTGGAGAGAAATCAGAGTTAAAGTTTTGGATGCGGTGACAACTTGGTTGCTATAATATCTATACCTATTTGTTGTGATTCTGTTGATCTCAACCAAGGGAACAGCAGGGCAATTTCTATTGATCTCAATACATTTGGGATGTGAAGAATCAGCCACAGCTATTGTTTTTGATTGCTATCCAACAACAATTCAAGCAACTTCACATGCATGGGTACCAAGTAGGAACAGGATTTTATTCAGCTGTGATGTTATCTGCAAGTGCTTAGCTGGCTTACAATGCTAAGGTTCCCACAGAAACAATAGTCACGTAAGGATGGGATTAGAGGTTCAAGAAAACCCTTAAATTGCACATCAACGCACCAGCAGCATCATGAGAAAACTGGAAGGAAAAGTCTAAAATTATGCAAGGCAGAAAAAAATGGTTTATTTCAAAAATTTTCTGTTACGTTAGCAGATGACACCAAAGTTGGAGGTGTAGTGGACACCGAAGAGGGTTACCTCAGATTACAACAGGATCTGGACCAGATGGGCCAATGGGCTGAGAAGTGGCAGATGGAGTTTAATTCAGATAAAAGCGAGGTGCTGCATTTTGGGAAAGCAAATCTTAGCAGGACTTATACACTTAATGGAGAAAGTGAGGACTGCAGATGCTGGAGATCAGAGCTGAAAATGTGTTGCTGGAAAAGTGCAGCAGGTCAGGCAGCATCCAAGGAGCAGGACAAACGACGTTTCGGGCTTGAGCCCGAAAAAGGGCTCATGCCCGAAGCGTCGATTCTCCTGCTCCTTGGATGCTGCCTGACCTGCTGCGCTTTTCCAGCAACACATTTTCAGCTTATACACTTAATGGTAAGGTCCTAGGGAGTGTTGCTAAACAGAGAGACCTTGGAGTGCAGGTTCATAGCTCCTTGAAAGTGGAGTCGCAGGTAGATAGGATAGTGAGGAAGGCATTTGGTATGCTTTCCTTTATTGGTCAGAGTATTGAGTACAGGAGTTGGGAGATCATGTTGCGGCTGTACAGGACATTGGTTAGGCCACTGTTGGAATATTGCATACAATTCTGTTCTCCTTCCTATCGGAAAGATGTTGTGAAACTTGAAGGGGTTCAGAAAAGATTTACAAGAATGTTGCCAGGGTTGGAGGATTTGAGCTATAGGGAGAGACTGAACAAGCTGGGGCTGTTTTCCCTGGAATGTTGGAGACTGAGGGGTGACCTTATAGAGGTTTACAAAATTATGAGTGGCATGGATAGGATAAATAGACAAACCTTTTTCCCTGGGGTCGGGGAGTCCAGAACTAGAGGGCAAAGGTTTAGGGTGAGAGGGGAAAGATATAAAAGAAACCTAAGGGGCAACTTTTTCATGCAGAGTGTGGCACGTGTATGGAATGAGCTGCCAGAGGATGTGGTGGAGTCTGGTACAATTGCAACATTTAAGAGGCATTTGGATGGGTATATGAATAGGAAGGGTTTGGAGGGATATGGGCCAGGTGCTGGCAGGTGGGACTAGATTGGGTTGGGATATCTGGTTGGCATGGACAGGTTGGACCGAAGGGTCTGTTTCCATGCTGTACCTCTCTATGACTCGATGACTCTATGCTGCGTGTGTGATTATAACTACAAAAAAAAACACTTACTGCCATTTCAATATGCTCCTGCTGTCATGTGTTTATTTCATACCATCATGAGCTGGAAATTTGCAATTCAATGGCCAAGCATTGTGGTATTTTCCTTTGGATCTTCCTACAGTCTATAAGGGTAAAATTATCAAATAGGAACACAGAAACAGAAGTAGGCCATTCAGCTCATTAAATTTGCTCCACCACTCAGTTAGATCATGGCTGATCTTCTACCTCAATGCCACTTTCCCACACTATGTCATATCCCTTAAAGACAGAAATCAATAGTCTTCTGATGATTAATGACAGAACTTCAACAGCCCTCTGGGGTGCAGAACTCAATGATTTACCACCTGTTGAGAGAAGAAATTTCTCCTCATCTCAATCCTAAATGGTCAACCCTTTATTCTGAGATCATGCTCCCTGGTTCCAGAGTCACCAGTGAGGCAAACATGCTATGTACATCCATCCTGTCATGCTCTGTAAAAAGCCTTAAGTTTCAAGGAGATCATCTCTCATTCTTCAAGCCTTTAAAGAGTACAGATCAAGTATTTCAATGTCTCTTCAAAAGACAATTCCGCTATCCCAGTGTTATGAAATTGAATGCATGTACTGTACCTTTAAGAGAGAGTGAATACTGTTCTGAACTGAAAGTTTATGAATAGATGGCAACCCCAGAGTGTACTGGAAAATTGAAAATATGTAACACTTAGCTCTGAAATGGATACCCGAGTTTTGGTTACTATTTTGACAACAATTCAAATTTAACCAGTTTAAATTATGCCCAGGATACTAAAACCCAATCGAGTTTGAAATTATTGTTTTGACAACATTGAAACAATGAGACAATCTGATTTTGAGTGGGGTATAAAATGCAGACATTTTGAAAATTGGCCAGAGAGAGAGCAACTGCCATCGAACCAGAAATGCCTGGAGATCTAATATATTGCTCTCCAAGAAATTAGGAAACACTCTTTATCAAAGAGATGAAACATTTTTGTAGTAAAAATCAAGACGATGACCCAGGGAATTCAACGGCTGGAAGAACAAAGTCACAGAAGACAACAGTGGCTGTGTGGGTTTTGAAATTAAGTTGATGTAATTTTATTGAAACAGCATATTGTTATAGAGTTGGGGGCAGGTAATAAGCAGTTAAGAGAAAGCGGGGGGGGGGGGGGGGGCTTAGAGTTGTGAATAGTTGCATAAGGCTCACTTTTAGAGTAAATTTTTTTAAATTGATTTTTTTTTAAATAGTGGAATTTGGGAGTTCTCCGTCACTCATCCTTTAACAGATTACAAGACGAGGTGAGATTTAATAAACAGAGGGATGTGCACCTCTGTGTACTAACGGTTTGGGGCCTCAGGTCCAAGATTTAGATAGATTTGGACAGGTTTAGGCAGATCCAGTCAGGAATTTGGACAGATTTGGGGTACAAAAGGTCCCAGCAGATTTAAACACATGCCGATTAGTGTCCTGGATCTTTAAATAAAACGTAGGTGAGGAAATCTATTTAATTTCGGTTACTTGTAGTTGGTTAAAAGTGAGGGAAATGGCTCTTAAGATTGCGAATGAAGTTCTGGGGTTTGAAGATGCTTTCCAAATTTGCCAAGAAATTTTAGAAAGACAGAGGAAGGACACAGTTTTAGAATTAGCAAATAGGATTAGAATTGGGTTTACCAGGGACAAAAGAAAAGCTGAAATTGTAATGGAGTTGGTCAAGCACTTAAGTGTATCACAGAAACAGACAGGTGCAGTAGAATGAGAAAAACTTAAATTGCAATCGGGATAAATGGAGTTAGAAGATAAAGGAAGTAAAAGAAGAGCTATGTTAGAAGAAAGAGAGAGAGAAAGAGAGAGAGGGGGAGGGGAAAAAGAAAGGGAGAGAAGATTCTTAGCTGAGGAAAAAGGGAGAGAATTTGAACTTCAGAAGTTGTGAATTAGTCAGGAAAGTCAAGTTAACAAGATGGAGATGAAGAGATAAAGTATTGATGTATACAAATAGTTAAAATGTTGCCACATTTTCATGAGAAAGATGTCGAAACCTGCTTTATTTCATTTGAAATATTGGTTAGGCAGATGGAGTGACCAGAGAACTTATGGGTAATGCTAATTCAGACTAAGCTGGCAGGCAGGGCTAGTAAGGTATTTGCAGTGCTCTCAGATGAGAGGTCAAGAGATTATGTAGATGTCAAAAAGCCAATTTTCAGTGCTTACAAATTGGTACCAGAAGTGTATAGACAACTGTTCAGAAACATAAAGAAGGAACCAGGTCAGACTCAAGTTGAGTTTGAAAAAATTAAACAGTAAATTTGATAGATGGGTGTGGGCCTGAAAAATAGATAAGATCTATGAGACTCTAAAAGAGATTATTCTGTTGGAGGAGTTTAAACCTCACTTCCAGAGAGAATAAGAATTCATGTAGATGAACAGAAAGTTCAAGAAGTGAGAAGAGTGGCAGAGATAGCAGATGAATATGCACTGGGGCATAAAGTGAAATTTAGCTTCCAGCAGGAATTTCATCCCGTGAGGGATAGAAATTGGGAGAAGGGGAGATCCTTCACTACAAAAAGATGAATAGATCACACTGATAATAGTTTATCACAGATAAAAAAAGATCAAGAAGGTGGAAAGGAGGAGAAAGGCCTCAGGTGTTTTCACTGTAATGGAGTGGGGCACAAAATTATAGTGCCAATGGCTCATGAAGGGCATTAGGAAAAGGTGCTTTCACTGCCAGAAAGTCGGACACGCGAGATCAGAGTACTGGTCTTTGAAGAAAGGCACTGTGGGAAAAAATGTGGTAAAAGAGACTAAGGATTAATGAAAGTAGTAAAGAAAACCCCAAGAAAAGTCAATGAGCTACAGAAGACTGCACAGCCTAGGCAGGGGCTGGGCATGGAGTTATTGCCTGATCTCGATCAAGACTTCACCTCTGTGGGTAAAGTTTACTCAGGAAGAACAGGGGGAGAAGGGAAAGAAGCTACAATTTTGAGAGCTATGGGAGCTAATCAGTCTCTAATAGTAGGAGATGAACGTATTTGCACTCTTTCTGACATTTTACCCGAGAGAGTAATAATTTGTGGAATCAATGGTCAGAAATTTAGCGTTCCTCTGTGTAAGGTCAGGTTGGAGAGCCAAATCAAGACTGGGGAAGTAATAGTGGAAGCAATTGACAGAGTGTCAGTTCCAGGAATATAGTTTGTCCTTGGGAAAAATTTAGCAGGATCCAAGGTGGGAGTGATAGCCGTGTTTGTGGAGAAGCCATTGAAGACCTTGGGAACTGAGGAGTTAAAAGAAAAGTACCCTGGAATTTTTCCACACTGTAGTAACAAGATCCCACTGTCATAAGTCACAGCAAGAAGCAAAAATCAGAAAAGGAAGACAAAGGACTTGAGGTTCAGTTAGCTGATACCCTGTTTGACGTAACGATGTAGGAAAAACCCAAACAGGTAGAGGGTCAGGCAGAAGTGTTTTGTCCTGAAAAGCTAATGGCTTTACAAGAGAATGACGAGACAATAAAAGATATATTTTTGATGCTAACTCAGAAAAGGAGTCAGATTGTATTCCTGAGGGTTATCATCTTAAAGATAGAATTCTAAAACAAAAATGGAGACCGATGTAGGTTAATGCAGAGGAGAAATGGGGGGGGGGGAAGTGTACCAAATTGTGTTGCGAGTAGCATACAGATAGGAAATATTATGGATAGCACATGAATTACCAGCAGGAGGTCACCTAGTTGTGAGGAAGACTCAGGCTAAAGTACAAAAGCACTTCTATTGGATGTGGTTCAATTTTGTTGTACATGTCATACATGCCAAATGATAGGTAAGCCAAAAGCTATAATAAAACCAGCACATTTGCTGCCAATTCTCACATTCAAAAAACCCTTCATGCAGTTTATGATTGATTGTGTGGGTCCCCTGCCTAAAATTAAAAGTGGGAACCAGTACTAGCTAACCATAATGGATGAGTCTACCAGACTTCCAGAGGCAATTTTGTTACGGAGGTGGAGGAATTAGTAGCTTTCTTTACATGGTATGGGCTACCCAGAGAGATTCAGTCAGGCCAAGAGTCTAATTTTACTGTTAGGCTGTTTGAGGAAGTCATGAATAGCTTAGGCAAAAAGCACTTTAAATCATGTGTGTACCATCTTGAATCCCAGGGAGCTTTGGAAAAGTGGTACCAGACCCTGAAGACCACGTTAAGAGCATACCGTCAAGATTACCTGAATGATTGGGATAAAGATATCACATTTGTATTGTTTGCCATTAGAGATGCCCCAAAGAAATCTTCTCAGTTTACTTCCTTTGAGTTAGTATTCAGACATGAAGTGAGAAGGCCTTTGAAATTAATTAAGGAGAAATTGACTGGACCAAAGTTGGGAGATCTCACACTTGGATTAAATCAGATATATGAGTTAGCTAAACTGCACCTGAAGAGGGCAGAGCATAGAATGGCAGATAAAAACTCTACAATTCGGACATTTTCCCACGGGATGACATATTGGCAACGTAACCAATGGTAGGAAATCCCTTCAAAGCCAAGTTTAGTGGTCTCTATCAAATTGAGAAAGAATTAAATCAGGTAAACTATCTGGTAAAGATGCCGGATAGAAAACAAAACCCAGCAGGTATGTCATGTGCATATGTTGACACTTCACTATAGTAAAGACAGGGAACTGGAGAAACAGGTGTTAATTACTGCCCCTTAGAATGAGGAATCAAATCCAGATGTCTTGGAATTTGATGTACCTCAAAATATGTTAAATAACGAGGAGAGGGATAGATTAGTGAGCTATCTGTCTCAGGTGCAAAGAACCGAGTTGAAAGGCTTGTTGCAGCAGTAGGAGGACACATGCGGGAATAAAATGGGGAGGACTAATACTATTATGCATGAGTTGGAAGTAAGAAATGTTGTTCCAATAAAACAACACCCCTACAGACAGGATGTAAGTTTTCTCGCTAAGCTGGAAGGTTTGTTGTCGGACATTTCATTACCATATTAGATAACATCATCAGTGAGCCTCCAGTGAAGCACTGGTGGTATGGCCCACTTTTTATTAAAGTGTTTAGGTTTCCTTGGATTGGTGGTGTCATTTCCTGTTCTTTTTCTCAGGAGGTGGTAAATGGAATCCAAGTCAATGTGTTTGTTGATAGAGTTCCGGTTGGAGTGCCATGCTTCGAGGAATTCTCGTGTGTGTCTCTGTTTGACTTGTCCTAGGATGGATGTGTTGTCCCAGTTGAAGTGGTGTCCTTCCTCATCTGTACTAGTGAGAGTTGGTCATGTCTTTTTGTGGCAGTTGATGTTCATGTATCCTGGCGACTAGTTTTCTGCCAGTTTGCCCAATATAGTGTTTGTTACAGTTTTTGCAAGGTATTTTGTAAATGACATTAGTTTTGCTTGTTGTCTGTATAGGGTCTTCCAAATTCATTAGCTGCTGTTTTAGTGACCCACTCTCACTAGTGTAGATGAGGAAGGACACCTTAAAAATGAGGAAGGACACCACCTGAACTCTATCAACAAACACATTGACTTGGATCCCATTTACCACGCCCCTGAGAAAAAGAATAGGAAATGGCATCACAACAGGAAATGACATCACCAACCCAAGGAAATCTAAACACATAAATAAAAAAGCAGGCCATACCACCAGAGATTAACACGTGACTCACTAATAACGTTACCTAGTATGGTGACCAAATGTCCAAAAACAAACCTTTGAGCTCAGCAAGCAAACTTACACCCAGAAACTCAACCTGAGCTACAAATCTTCTCACACTCGCTAACCCCTACAGACTTAATTCTCTCAAAGCCATCCTGGTCTAGAAGGAAATGGATGTGATGCTCAACAAAGATATCATCAAACCGAATCAGTGTGAGTGGAATTCGCCAATTATGTAGCCCCCAGACCTGACGGGAGTCAACGATTTTGTGTGGACTATCGGAAGGTCAATGCCATAACAAAATCAGACTCCTATCTAATACCAAGATTGGAGGACTATAAGGGAAAAGTTGGTCAAGCCACTTACTGCGTGGTTATTGGCAGCTACCTTTATCAGAGAAGCAGAAACTCTTTCTGCATTTGTAACCCCAAATGGGCTATATCAATTCAAAGTGATGCCCTTTGGAATGAAGAATGCACCAGCCATATTCCAAAGACTTGTGAACAGAGTTGTGACTGGATTAAGAAATTGTACAGTTTATCTGAATGATATAACAATCTTTAGCAAGTCATGGAAAGATCACATGGTACAGTTGACAGAACTCTTCGAATGATTACAAGAAGCAAAACTAGCAACAAACTTTAAAAGAAACAGAATTCTCGAAGGCAGAGGTGACATTCTTGGGACATAACATCGGTCATGGAAGTTTGATCCCAAGGAACGTGAAGACTAAGGCCACCAAGGAGTTTCCACAACCATCCTCGAAGAAAGAGGTGCTTCGATTTTTGGGGCTAAGGGAACTCCACTGGAAGTTTGTTCCAAATTTCGGCAGCCTGGTGACACCGCTAACAGATTTGCTGAAGACGAACACAAACCTTCGATGGACAGAACAATGGCAGAAGGCATTTGAGAATTTAAAAGCAGTATTAACCACCGCACCAGTTTTAGCTACATCAATTTTTTTAAAACCCTTCTAAGCTGCAATCGATGCTAGTGATATAAGAGTTGGAGCTGTACAGCTACAGGATGATGACGATGGAATTTAATGGCCAGTTCAAAGAAACTCAACACCCACCAGAGAAAATATTCTACCATCGAAAAAGAGTTATTGAGTTTGGTACTGGCCTTACAACATTTTAATGCTGAAAATGTGTTGCTGGAAAAACGCAGCAGGTCAGGCAGCATCCAAGGAACAGGAAATTCGACGTTTCGGGCATAAGCCCTTCATCAGGAAATGATGAAGGGCTTATGCCCAAAATGTCGAATTTCCTGTTCCTTGGATGCTGCCTGACCTGCTGCGCTTTTCCAGCAACACATTTTCAGCTCTGATCTCCAGCATTTGCAGACCTCACTTTCTCCTTACAACATTTTAATGTTTATGTGACGAACAATGTGTTGGAGACAGTTGTGTACACTGACCACAATCCTCTTACATTCTTGGAAAGATTTAATAACAAAAATATGAGGCTATTTCATTGGAGTCTTATGTTACAGACTTTTAATTTACAAATTGTACATGTTATAGGTCGTTAAGAACAACCCTCAACAAGTACAATTGCAGCAAGATATCTTTACCTCAGCACTCAAATCCCTTTGAAATGAAAACATACCATCCGCCTTCCTAATTACTTGCTCACCAATGCTCTAGCTTTTAGTGACACACGGATTGTCTCTGGACACCCGCACTTCCTAAGCACACACCATTTAAAAAATACTCTAACTTTCTGTATTTTTTCTACCAACTTAACAGTTTCACATTTATTCACATTATATCCTATCTGCCATGTTCTAGCTTATTCACTTAGCTGACCAAGTTCTTTCATATCTCCCAATTTTCCCCAATTTACATTCCTTCCCAGTTTGTCTCATCAATGAATTTGGAAATATTACAATTAGTCTACACATCCAAATCATTTATATAGATTGTGAACAATTATGGACCAGTACTGACCCTAGTAAATCAGTTGGTAGAAGCTTGCCATCCTGAGAATGATTCAGTTATTCAACTTTTGTGTCTGCTAAACAAATCTCAACTGAGTATATTTTCCATTCTACACGCTCTAATTTCATCTACTATCCTCTGGGCAGGACCTAATCAAAATCGTTGAATCACAGTATGGAAAGAGGACATTCAGCCCACTGAGTCTGCACCAACCCTCTGAAGAGCACCTCACCCAGACCCAGGCCCTCATCCTACCCTAGTAACCCACATTCACCATGGCCAATCCACCTAACCTGCACATCTTTGGACTGGGTTAGAAATCCACAATGACATGGGGAGAATGTGCAAACTCCACACAGAGAGTCAACCCAAGGCTGGATATGAACCCAAGTCCCTGCTACTGTGAGGCTGCAGTGTTAACCACTGAGCCACCGTGCCACTCTTCCACTGAGCCACCATGCTGTCCCTTCCAAACCTTTAGTGAATCCAAATACATCACATGGTGTGCCTACAAGTAACAATCTCAAAAAAAACTCTCAAAAAAGTTTGTCAAACATGATTTTCCTTTCATAAAGTCCATGTTGACTTGGCTCAATTTGCCATTCATTTTTAAATATCCAAAAACACATCCTATACAATAGATTCTAACATTTTCCCTCCTGCCAACTACAAGCAGGTCTTTAGTTCTCCACTATCTCTCTTCATTTCTTCTTAAATACTGAGGTTACACTTTCTGTTTTCCAGTCAGCAGGAACCTTTTCAGGATGTATACAATTGTGAATAATGGGCACCAATGCAATGTGAATACCAGCTCTTTCCATGTCAACTTGTACTATCTGATACTTATTTCACCATATTCCATAAAAGTTAGAATAGGTACAACCCTGCACTGATTTATTATTTTACTTCATTATTTTTTAAATATCTGGAGTAAATACTATTTGCATCCTCAGTAAAAACATATTGAGTGCCGTTGATATTTGAGTGAAGTCTTGTATATTTGACCGAAGTCTTCTATATTTGACCAAGTCCGTAATTTGATGAATTACAATATATATCCTTAATTTTTCTGCTTTCTAGAATCTATTTTAAGACAATATTACATTTGGTTATTCTCCAAACATTACTGGAATTTTCATACTTGTTTCAAGGCAACAAAAATAATAAAACTTAAAATTACTAAGCTTCTAATTTTTTTTGTAATTCCACGATATTACCATAAAGCAATTCCCTTATTCAATCCCTGAGTGCATCAGCTCCTTTGCTGCCACTGAGACAATCCTCCTTTCAAACAGCACAGTGGATGCACTACACCATATAGATGGCAGAAGTTCAAGAAGGTGGTTTACCATCACAACCTTCTCAAGGACAATCAGGAATGCTGGCAAGCATTTTGCCGTCCAATGCTCATGTCTTAGGAAAGAACTTTAAAAATTCTGCCCATAAAATTACAGAAATATCTAACATTATGTGATTGCTACTTAAGTACTACTTTTAGCTAGCATAATTTCATTGAGAAATTCGCATATTACAAAAATAATAATATTTTTTATCATTTAAAATGATAAATTCCAGTGCCATCCATAAAGTATTTGTTCTTGTGGATAACAGTGCCATTTGAATCCCTGGAACAATTATCAGTGTCCATCATCACCATTTCACATATGGCTTTATGGTCCTATCTCTGATGTTGGGTAGATGTCCTGTTAGAAGGGAGTCATTTCACCACATGGAAAAGGGTAAGTCAGAGGACTGTTTAAGTCATTAATTACAATGTAGTAGCCCACCTGGAATCATAATTCAGAATCATTTTACCTATTAATCCTGTTATCTTGTTGCTTTTCCTAACTCTACATTAGTTCAGTCAGGTTTATCATAATAATGCTCATATCAATTATATTCAGCTTTGATGTAACACAATTATGTATATCATTGCGCACTGTAAGATTATACAGAGACATAATTTCCAGCTCTATGTTATTCCCTGCAAGAAGTTCAGGAATTTAAAACTGATACAATAAGTGCAATATTTTGGATGGCATCTCCTTCATTGTTGTCAGTAATAAAAGGCCAAAGGGCCTGTTTCCACACTGTAGGGAATGTAATCTTAAAAGATAGGGCTTGGGGCTCTTATAATTGTCTAATTTTCAACCAGATGTATCTAATAGTACTGTAATGTCAAACATACAATATAATTATTTAGTATAGACAAGGCAGCAGATAATTTACAGGCCATCTGAAAATTGCAGCAGTGACTACCACAGTAGATGAATAGAACTGTACTGCAGTGCACACATATATCCTGATCATACTTGTTGGTAGAACAGTTTACATTAACACTGAAAATGTGAACTAACTTCCTTATATTGTCATAGTGTCTAGACTATAGGATCCTTTTCTTTATTTTTGAAGAGATTTACACATTACATAAGTGAAGTCAATTGACAAGTCACAGAATGCAATAGTTCTAGCTGTAAAGTGCAAATTCTCTTCCTTTAAGAATGACAATCTAAACTGCCCAAACCAAGACTGCAAGAGAATGACTAGCGCTACAAACAGCACGAGCTTAGTGCATCAAGTATTGATTGGGGAAATTCAGCAAATAGAAACAGCAACAAATTTTGAAGCTCAGAATACCTTATAGCAAAACATTCTAAATGATAATCAATCCCAGAAGATCACTGTATTGCTGTTTCGTATATCATATAATGTTAACACAGCATCACCCTTGACAGTTTTAAATATAAGCAATGAAACATATTTTCGACCTTCAATAATGTGTAAACCAAAAGTGAAGCTATGTTAGCCAAGCATTCAGCAAACACCTTAGAATTCTCCACAACTCTAATGAAAGTAAAGATTAAATACAAAATAGCAAATGGATCATGTAGAGGTATTTTGTAACTCTGACATAAAACACATTGCACATCTTGAGAACTTACAAAACAGTCTTATTTTAGCACCTTCCCATCTTTTAGTCTCATTCTTCCCATAAGTTTCATTACTTAGCACAAACACATTGCTTTGTCTCAGAGGCTATTCAGTATTGCCAAAATACCATAAGACATAGGAGTGGAAGTAAGGCCATTCGGCCCATCGAGTCCACTCCGCCATTCAATCATGGCTGATGGGCATTTCAACTCCACTTACCCGCATTCTCCCCGTAGCCCTTAATTCTTTGTGACATCAAGAATTTATCAATCTTTGCCTTGAAGACATTTAGCGTCCCGGCCTCCACTGCACTCTGCGGCAATGAATTCCACAGGCCCAGACTCTCTGGCTGAAGAAATGTCTCCGAATTTCTGTTCTGAATTAACCCCCTCTAATTCTAAGGCTGTGTCCATGGGTCCTAGTCTCCTTGCCTAACGGAAACAATTTCCTAGCGTCCACCCTTTCCAAGCCATGCATTATATTGTAAGTTTCTAATAGATCTCCCCTTAATCTTCTAAACTCCAATGAATACAATCCTAGTATCCTCAGCTGTTCCTTGCATGTTAGACCTAGCATTCCAGGGATCATCTGTGTGAATCTCTGCTGGACATGCTCCAGTGCCAGTATGTCCTTCCTGAGGTGTGGGGACCAAAACTGGACATAGTACTCCAAATGGGGCCTAACCAGAGCTTTATAAAGTCTCAGTAGCACAACGGTGCTTTTATATTCCAACCCTCTTGAGATGAATGACAACATTGCATTCGCTTTCTTAATCACGGACTCAACCTGCATGTTTACCTTTAGAGAATCCTCGACTAGCACTCCCAGATCCCTTTGTACTTTGGCTTTATGAATTTTCTCACCGTTTAGAAAGTAGGCCATGCTTGTATTCTTTTTTCCAAAGTGCAAGACCTCGCATTTGTTCACATTGAATTCCATCAGCCATTTCCTGGACCACTCTCCCAAACTGTCTAGATCCTTCTGCAGCCTCCCCACTTCCTCAGTACTACCTGCCTGTCCACCTAACTTCGTATCATCAGCAAACTTTGCTAGAATGCCCTCAGTCCCTTCATCCAGATCATTAATATATAATGTGAACAGCTGTGGCCCCAACACTGAACCCTGCGGGACACCACTTGTCACCAGCTGCCATTCTGAAAAAGAACTATTTATCCCAACTCTCTGCCTTCTGTCAGACAGCCAATCCTCAATCCATACCAGTAGCTCACCTTGAACACCATGGGCCCTCACCTTGCTCAGCAGCCTCCCGTGTGGCACCTTATCAAAGGCCTTTTGGAAGTCTAGATAGACCACATCCACTGGGTTTCCCTGGTCTAACCTACTTGTCATCTCTTCAAAGAATCCAACAGGTTTGTCAGGATTGACCTCCCCTTACTAAATCCATGTTGACTTGTTCTAATTCGACCCTGCTCTTCCAAGAATTTAGAAACCTCATCCTTAATGATGGATTCTAGAATTTTACCAACAACTGAGGTTAGGCTAATTGGCCTATAATTCTCCATCTTTTGTCTTGATCCTTTCTTGAACAAGAGGGTTACAACAGCCATCTTCCAATCATCCGGGACTTTCCCTGACTCCAGTGACTTTTGAAAGATCTCAACCTACGCCTCCGCTATTTCCTCAGCCACCTCCCTCAGAATTCTAGGATATAGCCCATCGGGGCCAGGAGATTTATCAATTTTAAGAACCTTTAACTTTTATAGCACTTTCTCTTTTGTAATGGCAACCATACTCAACTCAGTCCCCTGACTCCCCTTAATTGTTGGGATATTACTCATGTTTTCCACTGTGAAGACTGACACAAAGTACTTGTTAAGTTCTCCAACTATTTCTTTATCTCCCATCACTAGGCTTCCAGCATCAGTTTGAAGTGGCCCAACGTCTACTTTTGCCTGTTGTTTGTTTTTTATGTATTGAAAGAAACTTTTACTATCATTTCTAATATTACTGGCTAGCCTACCTTCATATTTGATCCTCTCCTTCCTTAGTTCTGTCTTTGTTATCCTCTGTTTGTTTTTGTAGCCTTCCCAATCTTCTGATTTCCCAGTGCTCTTAGCCACTTTATAGGATATCTCTTTATCTTTAATACATTTCTTGACTTCCTTTGTCAGCCATGGCTGTCTAATCCCTCCCCAGACAATCCTTCTTTTCTTGGGGATGAGCCTCTGTACACTGTCCTCAATTATACCCACAAACTCCTGCCATTCTTGCTCTACTGTCTTCCCCGCTAGGCTCTGCTTCCAGTCTATTTTCATCAGAATTAATAGGAGGTTTGTCTAGGAATATGCTACATTATGATTAATGTCTTTACCTGAGTGTGGTCGACGGCATTGATTGCGTTAATCTCCAAGTAATTGAAAGAACTTTCCACCTAGGAGCAGAGGTGAACGGATGAGTTGTTAGAACTGTAGGCAACATATATCAGAACAAGAGGAAGGAATGTCAATTATATCCATACAATCTAAAAACAGTCGTGAAGAAGTGCTTCTAAACTAATGAATCATTCTCACATTAGCCAGCTCCTAGATCAGCTGCCTACATAACATCTGGAGCGTACAACTAATGCTACAAACACATGCTAATACTGTTCGAGATTCATATTTATTTTGTGTGCAGATAACTAAACAAATGAAGAGTGAGGTAATTTGTTTATAAACACAGCATTGCCTTATAGCAACCTAATTGAAATTGATACATGCAGAAAAAGGAGGAAGAGAGTGGAGAAACAAAATATATGACCTGATTTCCTTGAAATTAGTTAACTACTTCATAATTTTGGATGCACTGCAAAGGAAAGAAGAGTGTCAATTTTCCCTGTGTGAAGTTTTGGGGTGGGCAGGATAAGGAGTTCTTCCATCTGAACTCATCATTCTGAAGGCTGAACCATTTTAATTATAAAGTTTTAATGGCTCAGTTTTCCAGGAAAGGTCAAGTGCACAGATAGAGTCAGAGAGATGTACAGCATGGAAACCGACCCTTCAGTCCAACCTGTCCATGCTGACCAGATATCCCAACCCAATCTAGTCCCACCTGTCAGCACCCGGCCCATATCCCTCCAAACCCTTCCTATTCATTTATCCATCCAAATGCCTCTTAAATGTTGCAATTGTCCCAGCCTCCACCACATCCTCTGGCAGCTCATTCCATACATGTACCACCTTCTGTGTGAAAAGTTGCCCCTTAGGTCTTTTATATCTTTCCTCTCTCACCCTAAACCTATGCCCTGTAGTTCTGGACTCCCCAACCCCAGAGAAAATACTTTGTCTGTTTATCCTATCCATGCCCCTCATAATTTTGTAAACCTATTTAAGGTCAACCCTCGGCCTCCGATGCTCCACCAAAGAAATGAATTTTGAAAAGTAATGAACACTACATTGAACACACAGGCAGAAAACTAGCCACCAGGATACATGAACATAACTAGCCACCAAAAAACATGATCCACTATCACTCGTATTCTTACAAACAGAGGAGGAAGGACACCAATTTGACTGGGACAGCATATCCTTCCTAGGCCAAGCCAAACAGAGACACATATGAGAATTCCAAAAAGCATGGCATTCCAACCAGAACTCTATCATCAAACACATCAATGTGGACCCCATCTACCATCCTCTGATAAAAAGAACCAGAAATGACATCACCAACTCAAAGAAACCTAAACACATAAATAGAAAGTGGAACATAACACCAGTGCTTCACCAGAGGCTCAGATGATGCTACCTAGTATGGTGAGGAAATGTCTGAAACCAAACTTTCCAGCGAGCGAACTCACATCTAAAACAAAGAAACAAAAGACTGGCCTAATTTTGCCACTTGATTACCGAAGATGTGACCTGAAGTACAACCGATTGAGAATTCTAAAAGAGATTCCAAATTTGAGCTTTGTACAGTTGGAAAGTGGGGTATCCAACAAGCCCAATGACCATTTAAAACTAAATACGATATATGAAGTAAACAGATCATTCAATCCTAGGGAAATGCATGCTGGAACATGCATTTTTCTGAAAAGCAACATGTCACAGGTAGAAACATAGAAAATTTGTGCTGGACTATGCTATTTGGCCCTTTCAGCCTGCTTCACATTCCATGTGCTCTTGGCTGATCCTCCAACTCAGTACCCTGTTATTACTTTCTCCCCATACTCTTCAGCCCTAAGAACAATTATCTAACTCTTTCATGAAGAGTTAATAATGCAGCTATTGACTTTTCTTTACATTTTAGTAATATTGGCTCTTAGCTATTGTTAAAGAGAGAATGTTTAATTTTAAAATAAGTGAACATTAAACTTTTGAATGAAAGCTGACCTTACTTTATTACTGAAAATGTGTTGCTGGTTAAAGCGCAGCAGGTCAGGCAGCATCCAAGGAACAGGAAATTCAACGTTTCGGGCCAGAGCCCTTCATCAGGAATGAGGAGAGTGTGTCAGGCAGGCTAAGATAAAAGGTAGGGAGGAGGGACTTGGGGGAGGGGCGATGGAGATGTGATAGGTGGAAGGAGGTCAAGGTGAGGGTGATAGGCCGGAGTGGGGTGGGGGCGAAGAGGTCAGGAAGAAGATTGCAGGTTAGGAGGGTGGTGCTGAGTTCGAGGGAATCGACTGAGACAAGGTGGGGGGAGGGGAAATGAGGAAACTGGAGAAATCTGAGTTCATCACTTGTAGTTGGAGGGTTCCCAGGCGGAAGATGAGGCGCTCTTCCTCCAACCGTCGTGTTGTTATGTTCTGGCGATGGAGGAGTCCAAGGACCTGCATGTCCTTGGTGAAGTGGGAGGAGGAGTTAAAGTGTTGAGCCATGGGGTGGTTGGGTTGGTTGGTTGGTCTGGGCGTCCCAGAGGTGTTCCCTGAAGCGTTCCGCAAGTAGGCGGCCCGTCTCCCCAATATAGAGGAGGCCACATCGGGTGCAGCGGATGCAATACCTCTGGGACGCCCGGACCAACCAACCCAACCACCCCATGGCTCAACACTTTAACTCCCCCTCCCACTCCACCAAGGACATGCAAGTCCTTGGACTCCTCCATCGCCAGAACATAACAACACGACGGTTGGAGGAAGAGTGCCTCATCTTCCGCCTGGGAACTCTCCAACTACAAGTGATGAACTCAGATTTCTCCAGTTTCCTCATTTCCCCTCCCCCCACCTTGTCTCAGTCGATTCCCTCGAACTCAGCACCGCCCTCCTAACCTGCAATCTTCTTCCTGACCTCTCCGCCCCCACCCCACTCTGGCCTATCACGCTCACCTTGACCTCCTTCCACCTATCACATCTCCATCGCCCCTCCCCCAAGTCCCTCCTCCCTACCTTTTATCTTAGCCTGCTGGACACACTTTCCTCATTCCTGATGAAGGGCTTATGCCCGAAACGTCGAATTTCCTGTTCCTTGGATGCTGCCTGACCTGCTGCGCTTTAACCAGCAACACATTTTCAGCTCTGATCTCCAGCATCTGCAGACCTCATTTTTTACTTACTTTATTACTAATAGTTAATTATAAAGTAATCAACTATTTAATAAGGGAGCTTAATTAAGATGTGTTATTTGACAATGGTTCCTGACATTTAGGAAGTTGTAATGATTTATAATGGAAACATGGGCAATAGTTAGTCCTGTAAAAACATCTTGGGAAAAATCACCTTCTTAAACTGTGGTTTCTGTGGAAGAAAGGAATGAATTGGTGCCGAATAGCATAGAAACAAAGACAAAATTATGATTCAAGCTTTTATGCAGTGGAATCACAATTTTTATTGTTTAGCAGTATGGTTCTGAAGGAGTTAATATTGATGCTGCATTAAGCTCTGTCCAATGCACTGATGTCACACAATCTACAGGTGGAGGCAGTTGAGATCTATAGAAGTTCCTGAGAGGAACAGATGTGTTCTTCACACTGCCTCCAGATAGTCCTAAGCAATTATGTATAGCAGACCAATGCAAGCTATACCTACTGCTATCATGCTAATCCTCCTTTGATTATGTATATGAACCTTATCTAGGTTCTGTCTAATTATCAATGGGAGAGGATAAACTACTGACAATTCTAAACAGACAGGCACTTGTTTTACTTAGTAGCTTATTGCATAAGACAATGAGATATTGGGCCAAATGGCCTAATTTCTGCTCCTATGTCCTATGGAATAAACTACCATGTTAGGTAAAACAAGTGCCTATCTGTTTAGAATTGCCAGTAGTTTATCCTCTACCATTGAAATTTAAACAGACCTAGATAAGAGTCATAGACATAATCAAAGGACGATTAGCATTGAATTGAATTGAATTTATTGTCACATGTACCAAGGCACAGTGAGAAGCTGTCTCTTGCGAGCGGCAGATCAGAGTTAAGCAGCATAGATCAGTAAATAATAGATAAACAACGGCAAAAGCAAAAACACAAATACAGGAGAATGTTAAGAGTTTGTGAGTCCACTCAGTATTCTAACAGTCAGGTGGAAACTATTTTGAAACCAGCTGGTGCATGTGTTCAGGCTTCTGTACCTTCTCCCCGATGGTGGAGGTTGTAGTAAAACATTGCCAGGGTGGGATGGATCTTTCAGAATACTGGCAGCCTTTCCTTGACAGTGGGCCTGGTAGATGGATTTGAGAGATGGGAGGTTCGCTTTTGTTATTGTCCCTGCCGAGTTCGCCACTCCTTGTAACCATCTCCGATCTTGAATGGTACAGTTGCCATACCAGGTAATGATACATCCAGACAGAATGCTCCTGATGGCACACCTATAAAAGTTGGCAAGGGTATTCACCAGCACACCAAATTTCCTCAGCTGCCTGTTAGGCCTTTGTAACCAGTGCGTCCACATGAAGAAAGCTTGTTGTGGATGATCACTCCCAGGAGCTTGACCCTCTTCATTCATTCCACCTCTGTACTGTTAATGTGTAGTGGGGGCGTGAGTAATATCCCGCCAAAAGTCAATAATGAGTTCCTTGGTTTTGCTGGCATTGAGAGCTAGGTTGTTCTCAGTGGACCATTTTTCCAGGTCTTCCACCTGCCTGTTTGTAGTGTGTTTCGTCGCCATCTGAGATTCGACCGACTATGGTGGTGTCATCAGCAAACTTGTAAATGGCATTAGACTGGTATTTGGTGATGTAATCATGGGTATACAGCGAGTACAGTAGGGGGCTGAGTACACACCTTTGATGTGTAGGTTAAGTGAATTGGCTATGCTAAATTGCCTATAGTGTTCAGGGATGAGTAGATTAGGTACATTAGTCAGGGGTAAATATTAAGATAATGGGGTAGGGGAATGGATCTGGTGAGTTACTCTGAGTGTTGCTGTGGACTTGCTGAGATTCTATGATTCAAAGAAGGATTGGGGCCAGTAAACTACTTAAACCCAAATATAACAACTATGTGCAACTACAGCAAAAATTTTGAGGTAACTAAGCAAGGGAAGTTAGGGTGATTGTGTCAGCTGACTGAAATGACAGTGAAAAAAACAAAGTTACTAAGTAAAGTCATTGAAATTTTAAATAAAATTTTCCTTACAATAAGTTGTATTATAGCTATTGGTATAATCATCTAATGAAGAATTACATTCGTTGTTGCAAAGACAAAGTGAAATAAACATATACAACGAGACAGTTTGTAACAAGTGTTTAGATTCATTTGGGTTTGGTCAGTTAAACTGTAATATATTTGTTCCAAGGAAGGCTTGCTTAACCTAAAACATTAACTCTGATTTCTCTCCACAGATGCTGTCAGACTTGCTGAGCATTTCCAACAATTTCTGTTTTTGTTTCTGATTTCCAGCAGCCACAGTTCTTGCAGTTTTTAGTAATATGAGCTGTCAACTATCATCTTCATGTTTAAGAACTATTAGTATTTACTTTTTAAAAATTCTGCAACTTTTACTTCATTTTAAGAATCTTATTGAATTTGATAACATTTACCCATAAAAATAAACCTTCCTCTTATTCAGGAATGGTCATATTGATTGTGAAACAAATGTGGAGGTCCTCATGGAGCTGAAGATGACGGAACAGGTACGTCCTGTTCACTTCAATTGGCACAAGCAGATAATGATGGAAACCTGAAGAAAGTGGCAGACAATGTCAAAACCCAAAGCATCACTCAAAACATGGGTTCAGTGCTACAAGCATTTCAACAAGCCAAATGAACAACAAAATATCCCCCACACAAACGGATGACTAAAGACTCTGGACTTTCAGCCTGGGATTTGGACCAGGGCATCCGGATGGTCTCTGAGTCCCAAACCCAATGATCCCAACTCTGCACAGATTCAGAAGTAGAGGCTGAGCCTGAGTTTGAGGTAGATCCAGAGGTGCAGTCGCCAAGTTGAAGGGCATCAGGCTGACTCCTGGTGTTGGAAACGTAGTAGGAGGTTCTTGAACACAGATCTGCTGCAAGGTAAGGGAGAGATTTTTAAAACGTGTCCACGTCTGCCAGATGGACAGGAGGCCTGCACTGCAACCATTAAGAAATGGCAGCCTGAAGAGCATTTTCTGAAGGCCACTTCCCAGGTCTGCCTCTGACATGGCCGCCATCACCTGCTACTCCTCTCACGTTGGTCATGTTTCCGTCACTGCACGAGGACAGTTGTTTGGTGCAGGAGAGGAGCCGATTAACTGCCTCTAACCGCCATTTGCCTCGAGTCGCCCTTTGTTTTTGAAAATGATTCAAGGTTGGAACCGCTCCCACAATCTGCCACGTTTCAAGATGTTGTCTCTTTGCACACGCTGAGCTTTTGCAGGTCAGGTGGGAACATGTTTAAGACACTTGAACAGTTAGTTTTCATGCATATTATTATTAATACTAAACTTTTACAATTATTGTCACTCACTATTGGTCTTTGTAATTTATACAGGCTCTTATTGTCCAAACTGCTTTTTGTTTGATATACACCTTTCTGAAGTCATAGAGTCATACAGATATAGAGCATGGAAACAGACCTTTAGGTCCAATCCGTCCATGCCGACCAGATATCCCAACCCAGTCGAGTCTCATCTGCCAGCACCTGGCCCATATCACTCCAAACCCTTCCTATTCATCTTCCATCCAAATGCCTCTTAAATGTTGTAATTGTACCAGCCTCCACCACATCCTCTGGCAGCTCATTCCATACACGTACTGCCCTCTGCGTGAAAAGTTGCCCCTTAGGTCTCTTTTATATCTTTCCCCTCTCACCCTAAACCTACGCCCTCTAATTCTGGACTCCCCCACCCCAGGGAAAAGACTTTGTCTATTTATTCTATCCATGCCCCTCATAATTTTGTAAACCTCTATCAGGTCACCCCTCAGCCTCCAACGCTCCAGGGAAAACTGCCCCAGCCTGTTCAGCCTGTCCCTATAGCTCAAATCCTCCAGCATTCAGCAATATTTGATATCAGATATTAATGTATCAAGTCGACTCTGTGCCTTAATCTTTACATTAAAGTCCAAAAATCTATTGAGTTTGAACGGGTCAGGTGCTTGACATTTTTAATTGAAAGTCACTCTGTTGAACCTTTGGAAAAAAGCCATTTGTTCAGATAAATCAAAATTCAGCTCGGAGTTATGTTTTATGCAATGGATCTGATTACGAATGCTTAGCCGAGTTCCAGGCCCCACTAATTAACATTGCAGGGGTTAGATATACAGCTGTCAAGGGAACTTTGGTTTTGCTTGACCATTTTTATGTTTTGTTTTATATCCATTTAGTTGTTATATGTTTCTAAGGAATTGTATTTGAATACGTATTTGTTCATTTTGATAGATTTATGAGAATTTAAAAGTAGTTAGATTTTTCAATTGGTGCCTGGATAATTGTGTGTTGGATTCTTGTGAGCTAATAAACGAAACAAGTAGTTTTAAAGGTATGAAAGCAAAATACTGCAGAAATATAAATATCCCTGCTTCCTGCAGTTGTCTGGAATTGGAAAATTTAATCTGTTTTGCTTAAAATTTTCATTCATTTTTGACCTTCACCTTACCCATCAGACTTCCCTTCCTTGACTTCACTGTTCCCATTTCTGGGGATAGGCTGTCCACCAGTATCCATGACAAACCCACCAACTCATAGTTACTTTGGCTACATTTTCTTGCACCCTGCTCCCTCCTTGGCTCCATCATATCTGTTCCGATAAACCACTTTCCACTGCGGTGCCTCCAATTTGTCTTTTTTTTTCCTCAACTGAAACTTTTGTCTCACCATGGTCCCCCCTCCATTAGGGCCCTCAACCTTGTCTGGCCTGTTTCCCACAGTTCTGCCCTCACTCCTTCCATCCCCTCCCAGGACAATGAAAGGGGACCATCCTGTACTACAGCCCATCAGTGTGCACATTTGAAGGGTTAACCTCTGCTATGTCCACCCCATCCAACCAGGGAGAGGGTCAGACAGGAAGTTAAAGCCTGAGATCAGCCATAACAAATTATGTTGTACAACAGGCTTATCAGGCCTTATGGTGTCGACCTGCCCTCATCATTATTATCCATCTGCTTTCGTGTTCTTACAAGTTGAGCTCATGGTGCATTCTGGGTGACTGGAAGTGGAGGATTATGTTGAGGGTTCTCAGATCAGTCATACTCTCAATAAAAGATGGAGGAGACTTGATGGGCTGAATTGTCTACTTTTGCTCTTGTGTCATATGGTCTTATGCATGAGGTATGGAGGAGTCATGATGGATATTTGAAGGCATGGAAGGAGTTTGGGGGATATGGTGGGGGGGGGCATGTGGGGTGTATAGACCAACGGTCATTAGGAAAACTGGGCCATTGACCCAGTGAACAGAGACAGGCCTTTGTAACTGAGAGCCTTGGCAACCAGCTGCCATTATTTCCACCTTAGGCTTGTTTCAGGAGTTGGCAATCCATTCCAGCCTGACCCTGACTCTGTGTGTGTGTGTGTGTGTGTGTGTGTGTGTGTGTGTGTGTGTGTGTGTGTGTTCAAACACAAGGCCTTTCTGTGAGATTATAAATTTCTTCACATTCATCTGGTTGGATATTTCGTGATTATAGAAAAACATAGATCAACAAAACCTGGCTGACACCTCTCTCAGTTGCAATAGGTTAGGATTGCACATAAATGCATTCCATCTTAGAACATAGAATTGTATCTTGAGGCATCCTGAAACCTCTCTTATTTATTTAAAGTGCATTTAACTGAAACTGAGATATGATCAAATTTGGCAATTTGAGGAAAATTCACATGATGTCTGTTACTACTACATTAGGACGTGGCACCTCAAAAATAAAGCAATCTAACTTGATGATTACCTTTGGCTCAATACTTTAACCATTTTCAGTCAAATGTGAAGATGTTTTAAATGTCCTGAAGTGTGGAGTGAAATCAGGAAAACAGCATGGAGAATTATCCAGAGCTTACCTTGACTGGGAGTCGAGCAGGGAACAGAAATATTCTCCACAGTGTCAGAACCTGAAATGTAAAGAAAAATAAATAATATGCCACCCAACTATAATTGAGAAATATGATAAATTGAAAACATTTTTGTGTTTCAAAAACTGGATCACATACACACAAAATAAGGAACAGGGTGAAAAAGACTGATTGTCCCAAATAGCCTCTACAATTGTACAGGCTTATGAATCACAATGCATATACTTTACACCCATGTAATCTTCAGGGAAATGGGAACACGATCAAATTCCAGGCCTCTCTCCAACTCCTTCATACTTTTAAATGTTTAATAAGAAACAGTTACAATTTTTGTCTTTTCTTAAAAAAAATCATCCCATTTGTCCTCTCAAATGCTCTGGTGCAGATATTTGCCATGACAGATGGTGAAAATGCGAGAAAACAGCAGAATTCCCAATGCCAGCTCCCAAACCCAGCATCTCTCAATTCTATGAGCAGGATTGCACGTGGAACGTTTTCTTTATTCTCTTGAGGGATGTAGGTGTTGCTGGCTGGCCAGCATTTATTGCCCATTTCTAGTTGCTCTTGAGAAGGTAGTCCATGTGCAGTAGGTGAACCCACAATCAGGGAGGGAGTTCCCAGGATTTTGGCCCTGCAACAGTGTAGGAATGGTTATATATTTCCATGTTAGGATGATAAGCAGCTTGGAGAAGGACTTGCAGATGGTAGCAATCACAAGTATCTGCTGCACTTGTCCTTCTAGATACTAATGATTGTGAGTTTGGAAAATGCTGTCTAAGGATATTTGAATTTCTGCACTGTATCTTGTAGATAATGCACACTGCTGCTATTGAGGAGGGAGGTGGCGGGGAAATGGATACATTTGGATGTGGTGCCAATTAAGCAGACTGCCTTGTCCTGATGGTGTCAAGTTTCTTGAGTGTTGTTGGAGCCTTACCCACCCAGAAAAGTGACAGGTATTCTATCACACTCCTGACTTGTGCCTTGATATCGGACATGCTTTGGGAATTCGGAAGGTGCTACTCGCTGCAACATACCTAGCCTCCGACCTGTTTTTGTAGCCACTGTATTTATATGGCGAGACCAGTTGTGTTTCTGGTCAATGATAACTGGATGTTGATAGTGAAGAATTCAGTGATGGGTAATGCCGTTGAATGTCAAGGGGTGGTGCTTAGATCACTTATTGGAGATGGTCATTGCTTGCCGTTTGTGTGGTGTGAATGTTACTTGCTGCTTGTCAGCCCAAGCCTGAATATTGTCTAGGTCTTGTTGCTTTTGAAAATGGACCACTTCAGTATCTGAGGAGTTGTGAATAGTGCTTAAATTGTGCAATCATTAGCCAACATCCCTATTGCTGACATTATGGAGAGAAGGTTACTTGTGGAGCAGCTGAAGGTGCTTGTTCCTTGGACACTACCCTGAGCAACTCTTGCAGAGATGTCCTGATGACCACAACAACCACAACCATTTTTCTGTGTGACAGGTATGACTTCAACCAGCAGAGAGTTTTCTCACTGCCACTGATTCCAGTTTGACTAGGGCTCTTTGATGCCACACTTGTTGAATGTAGCCTGGATGTCAAGGGTCATCACTTTCACCCCACCTCTGGAATTCAGCTCTTTTGTCTATGTTTGAACCAAGGGATGTAATGAAGTCTAGAGCTGAGTGGCCTTGGTGGAATTCAGAATGGTTGTCACTGAGCAGGTCATAGTTGAGTAGGTACTACTAGGCAGCACTGTTGATGACACCTGCCATCACCTTACTGGTAATTGAGAGTACACTTGATGGGGCAGTAATTGGTCGGGTTGGATTTGTCTGCTTTGTGTGTGCAGGACATATGTGGGCAGTTTTCTATATTGTCAGGTTGATGTTCCAGTGTTGTAGCTATACTGGAACAGCTTGGCTAGGTATGTGGCAAATTCTGGAAAACAAGTCTTCAGTAGTATTGCCAAAATGTTGCCAGGGCCCATGGCCTTTGTGATATTTAGTGCCTCCAACTGTTTCTTGATATCATGTGGGTGAATCAAAATGGCTGAAGATTGGCATTTGTGATGATGTGAATCACTGGAGGAGGCTGATGGATCAGTCACTTGGCACCTCTGGCTGAAGATTGTTGCAAATGCTTTTGCCTTATCTTTTGCACTGATGTGATGGGCTCTTCCATTATTAAGGATGAGGATATTTGTGGAGCTGCCTCTTCCAGTGAGTAATTTAATTGTCCACCACCATTCACAACTGGATGTGGCAGAATGCAGAGCTCAGATCTGATCACTTGGTTGTGAGATTGCTTAGGGTAAAAATGAGGTCTGCAGATGCTGGAGATCAGCAGGTTAGGTCTGCTGCCTAACCTGCTGTGCTTTAACCAGCAACACATTTTCAACTGTGAGATTGCTTAGCTCTGTCTATCACTTATTGCTTATGCAGTTTGGCATGCAAGTAGACCTGTTTGGTAGCTTCCAGTTTGACTCTTCTTTTTTAGATATGCCTGGTGCTGCTCCTGGCTTGCCCTCCCACAGTCATTACTGAACCAGTGTTAATCCTCTGGCTTGATGGTAAGGTTGAGTGGAGGTCATGAAGTTGTAGGTTATGTTGGAGTATAATTCTGTTGCTGCTGATAGCCCACAGCGACTGGATGGCCAGTCTTGAGTAGCTAAACATGTTCAAAGTCTGGGCAAAAGTGAGGACTGCAGATGCTGGAGATCAGAGTCAAGATTAGAATGTGCTGGAAAAGCTCAACAGGTCAGGCAGCATCCGAGAAGCAGGAAAATCGACGTTTCAGGCAGGAGCTCGAAATGTCAATTTTCCTGGTCCTCGGAGTTCAAAGTCGGTCCTGTTTAGCATGCTGTAGAGACTGGGACAATGTACTGGTCACTCTTACCAACGCTGCCATGGACAGATGCATCTGTAGCAGGCAGATGAGTGAGGTTGAGATCAATTATGTTTTTGCCTCCTCTTGGTTCCCTCAACACTGCCATTGGTCTAAATTGTCAGCAATTTTCTTTAGGACTGGACCTGCTCGATCAGTAGGACTGCTACTGAGCTACTGTTGGTGGTGGACATTGAAATTCCCTCCCAGGGAACATTTTGCACCCTTGCCACCCGAGTTGTTGTTCAACATGGAGGAGTTCAACAAGAGATTTCCTTAACCATGTTTAATGTGATGCTATGAGACTTCCTGAGCTCCAGAGTTAATGGTAAGGACTCCCAGGGCAACACTCTACCACTCACTGGGACAGGACATACTGGTGATGATGGTGTCTAGGATATTGTCTGTAATGTATGATTCTATGAGTACAACAATGTCAGGCTGTTCCTTGACTAGTCTGTGAGACAGCTCTCCCAAATTTGATACTAGCCCCAGATGTTAATAAAGAGAACTTTGCAGGGTCTACGGGGCTGTTTTTGCTTTTGTCATTTCCTGTGCATAGATCAGTGCTAATTTCATTTCTTTGTTGGGACTTGAGTAAACCACACTGGAGTCACATGTAGGCCAGACCAGATGAGGATGGTAGAGTTCCTTCCCTGAGGACATTAATGTATCAGATGGGTATTTCCAACAATTAGCAGTGGTTTCGTGGGCATCATTAGTTTAATTTTTATTGAATTCAAATTCCACCATTTGCCATGATAGGATTTTGAATCTGAGTCCCCAAAACATTGGCTGAGTTTCTGGATTGATAGTATAATGATAATACCACTAGACCATCATCTCCCCCATGTATGCATGGTTCCCAGAGGAAGCTAACTATTTAAATGACCATTGCCTCTATTGCAATTCCTGAAGTCTAGATCCGAGAGAGTGTGGACAATAGTTCAGGTAACAGCATGTCTGTTTTCGGTACAACTATTTTGGATAGCCAGGGTATTAATTTGGATAGCTAAGGTAGCCTTGCAGATATGATCTCAGGACCCTTCAGATGGGAGTCAGGTTCCCTTCATGGAGACGGAGATAGTTTCAGGTATTCTTTAGGTTGGGAGTCAGATATCTTTTGAGGGAAGATTGATATGCCCTTTGGGACTTTTAACAATGTCTAATGATCCCGAAAATGCCTAAACTTCTTGAAACAGTCCAACTCAATATAAACTATCTATCAATGTCAGTAAGTGTCAACCTGCCAAGAAGTGTTTTTGTGAAAGCTTGTCTCAATAGTGTAGTCTACGATATATTTATTTCCTGTGTGTATGGGTACTTGCGGATTCTTGTGGTTAGCTTGGTAGGTGTTGGGGGAAGGGTTGTTTGTGCAAGTAGGCATTAAATTGGCACAGAGATATGAGGACCATGGGGATGAGTCCGGATATTAGGTTGAATGAGCTTGCATGGGTGTATGTGGGTTGTGAAGGGTTGTAAAGGATCAGAGCTGCAAGACAGAGGAAATGGAAAAAGAAATTGGAGGCAATATCACAGATTTTCTTTATCCTGAGGCATTTGTTGAGCATCCTTGACCTTTCCTGAATCAGGACAGACTCCATGGGTAGAGTAAACAAACCCAAAGATGTTTATCTGGCAAACACTGATCTTGCACTTCATGCTGTTAAATAACATTGTATTGTTGTCATCAGTAGGTGAGCAATGTGGTGCTACGCTACCTTTTTCTTGCCTATATAGTCAGCAGCATAAATACAATCAGGCAAATGCTGAATGATACAACCCATGTGCTGCTGGAATGGACCTTGGTAAATAAAATATTACTTTTCGCATGAATAATCAATTTTTAAAAGCAAATTAGAATAATCCAAAATAATGTTTTTTTTAACTGTTTGAAGTGATTTTTTTTCAGCTCCTTGTAGATTTCAATGATGGATCTTCAGCTGATATGTTCAGAATACACCAGCTTTCTCCTGGTAAAATTAAACCTAAGAATGAAGTAGCATCTCCCAATCTTGCAATTAATTTTAAGACACAGGTCGTTCTGGTATAACACATGTTTTGTCGATGCAAATTGACAAAACATGTGTTATACCAGAACGACCTGTCAATGCAAATTGACAAATTGACAAATTGTGGATGCTGTTTGGATAGTATTTTTCATACATTTGTGGGACTTGAGTGTCGCTGGCTGGCCAGCATTAATAGTCCATCCCTATTTTCCCTTGAGAAGGTGCTGAGGAGGTACCTTCTTGAATCACTGCAGTCTATTTGCTGTCTGTTAACCCACAATGCCAATAGGAAGGAATTCCAGGATTTTACCCAACGATTGTGAAAGAAGGGCAGTATATTTCTAAGTCAGGATGGAGAGTGGCTTGGAGGGAACTCGCAGGTGGTGGTGTTCCCAAGTACCTGCTGCCCTTGTACTTCGGGTCAAAATATCCTGTACTGACAGAAAAAGTGGCAGGGCATGAATTTAAATTGTGTATTTTAATGAATTATGTGAATCATAACTGATCATAAATCAAAGGTTTTAATAGTTTTGGCTTATTCGATTGCCTCATGCAGGACAGCTTTGATCATAAGTCACCTTCTGTACTATATTTATTCCAAATCTAATTCAGCCCACTCATCTAGGTTCTGTCTAAAATGCAAGGGAGTGTAATGGTTCATATGTGACCTTTTCACTTATGAAACAAGTCTTTCCTCTTGCAAAGAAAAATGAACATTTCTTAACTTTCTAAAACAAAACCATATGTCTTGCAACTGCAAAAAGCTTAGAGGTGGCTTGCTTTCAAGGGCATGCTTTCGACCTTGGTATTGATGCGCATGTCTTTAAATGTGATGGAAATGTGCGTTGATATGGCACACTTACAACAAATAAATCAGTATAGTAGTAATACTCTTTGTTTCTTAGTCTAAGCATGATAACAAAGTTAGATTTGTCAGTGTGAACATTTAAGGTGATGTTTGTGCTGTATGCTTCACCAATCTTTTCCACACAAGGGAAAATCTGAGAACGAAGTGAGATCATAGGTTAGAGCTAACTTGTGTCGCAGACTGTTATTAACACGCCATCACTTCCTGAACCTTATGAAATGACATAACTCACAAAACACATTCATTTATTTGCTGTTGGCAATGCAGTATGCTATTGATACCCAGAAAAGGTGAATTGAAATATGTATTCCACTTTTCCCATTAGCGACAATTCATGGCTTTGTAATACCTTGATATTGAAAAGGTGACATTTCATTAAAGAGTTATAACTTACATCAGCTAATGATACTGTCACATCAAAAATAATGTTGCAGTAAGTGGGTTAATTAAGATTTTAAAAAATAGCTACACTTTTTTCTGGCATGGAATTCTGGTATATTTTATACTATTAATTAATGTTGGCCTGATCATGTGCCAGAGCTTTGTGTTTTGGGAGGTAAACCGCTGCCCTTTATTCAGCATTAATCTTGATTGGATAGAATTCTCAACTGAAATCATTCAAACATTGAATCAGTTTACATCAGGGCCTAAAGAATCTGTTTAGAGAACTTGTTTTCTTGATGCTAAATGGTCTCTTAGGCCTCTGTTTGATGAGCTGGAAGAGCACCCCTGCCATTGGTAAAGGTCAAAACGTTGGCATGTCATACCCAGTTCTAAAATATATAAGGATTATTTGAGGCTCCAACAGGAAGTTTGCTGGATTTAGCAGGAAAACCATTGCAAGTGTTGCTTATGCTCGAAACGTCGAATTCTCTATTCCTGAGATGCTGCCTGGCCTGCTGTGCTTTGACCAGCAACACATTTGCAGCTGTGATCTCCAGCATCTGCAGACCTCATTTTTTACTCGAAAAAAGGATTGGGCCCAGAAAAGGACATTAAAGTTGAGTGTTTTTTTGCCTTGTTCTAAACTCATAAGAAAAGTCTCCCCTCCCCCAGACTCACCTCTTTGTGAGATACCTCTGGAATGTAATCCTGTCATCTGCCACACTTCGATAAGTGACATTGGAGCCATAAGATTTTTTTTTCTGCTTTCCTCCCCAAATGGGAGTAACATGGATTGCTTTCTGCAGCAATGGGTGAACCTCTGAGATATCCATCTCACCATCAACTTGATCACAAGTCGATTGGTGTTTAAATCAGGGCCCAGGTGTCAGCATTAACATTCTTGGATCAGACGAAGATTAGCTAGATGCAGAGTAAAGCTCCTCGAAGTCCCATTAATATATTTTTTATTCATTATGAGTTATGAGTGTTGCTGGTAAGGCCAGCATTATTGTCCTTCCCCTATTACCCTTCACTGAATGCTTTATTAAGTTTATTGCAGTTGCAGTCTGGGGTCAAACAGTGGCCAATACAGATAGGATTGACAGATTTTTTAACCTAAATGAAACTCACGAAGCAGCTGAGTTTTTATGACAATCTGGTAGCTTCATAGTTACCATTACTGATACTAGCTTTTCTCCCCAAATTTAAATGTGGTGCGATCTGTGATGGACCATCAGTCTAGCTATCCAGATTACTAGCCCAGTAACACAAACACTATACCATCCTTCCCTCCAATGATATTCTTCATCCTTCATCCCACATACCTTCTATTGCAGTCATTTTCTATACCAGCCTTCCTTAGACTTCTCTGATTGACATAGTCAATTAGTTACCAAATTAGGAACATTTTTATGCTATAGGCCTTTAGATATTGGGAAGCAATACAGGACCCTCATAACTGGCACACATTGAAAATTTGGTTGGTTCAAACACAGGTTGCAGAGACTATCTTTATAACACTGCACCAATTCTATATGCTACCTTTCTACTGTAAAAAAATTTGGATGGATTTACTATTTTGTTTTTATCAACAGATGAAGCAGAAGTAGAGATAGACAGTTCAGCTCTTCAAGCCTTCTCTGCTTGAACCTTGGATGCTGCCTGACCTGCTGCGCTTTTCCAGCAACACATTTTCAGCTCTGATCTCCAGCATCTGCAGACCTCATTTTCTCCTTTCTTCTCCGCTATTTAGTAAGACAATGGTTGATCTGTTTGTGTTTTGACTTTCATGATGTCATCTAGTCCCCTCAACAACCTTTGATTCTACTGCAGAACAAAAATCTATTTACGTCTGCTTTAAAAATATTCAATGACGCTGCTTCAACTGCCTTCTGAGGTAGACTTTCAAAGTTACACAACTCTCTGAGAAAAACAAATTTTCCTCCGTTTCTGTCTTAAAAGGGTGACTCCTAATTTTTAAAAAATGCCCTTTTACTTTAGACTCTCCCATAAGAGGAAACATCATTTCCACATCATCCTTATCACCATTCAACATTGTGGGAAAAGCTACAATCAGTTCTGGAGAAAGGTCGCTAGACCTGAAATGTTAATTCTATCTTTTGTCAGATCTGCTGAATTTTTCCAGCAATTTCTGTTTTTGTTTCAGACATCCGCCAAGTAGACAATATTTTCCTGTTTTTCCTATTTTCCTGTTTTTCCTATTTCCCTGTTGAAGAGAGGAGTTAGATTCATTACTTTCCAGGCTGCTGGAATATATCATGAATTTATGTTTTTGGAAAATGCATCTACTAACTCATTAGCCACAGCCTTAAAGACTCTATGAAGTCCCTCTTGATCTGATATTTGTCAACCTGCAGTCCATTAGTTTGCTTATTACTGCTTCCCTGGTGGTGATAATTTTGTACTTTCCTCCCTCCCATTCTTCCCGGTTTACAGCAATTATGAATGTTTTATATATCCTTTTATATGAAAAGAAGAAAAATATTTGTTAATTTCATTCACTGTTTCCTTATTATCTGCTATTAACTCTCCATTCTCTTTCTCTCTCGGATGAACACACTTTACATTTTTTGTTTAATTGCTCTCTGTTTCACATTTCCAGCTAGCTTCCTCTTATACTGTAATTTCTGCCTCTTGAGTAACCTTTTAGGCATTCCATGTTCTTCTTTACATTCTTTACAATCTTTACAATCCAGGGGAAGTGATCAAAGCAGATACATTCGCAAACTGTAAGAGGCACTTAGACAGACATATGAACAGTCAGGGATATACAGATAGATGGGATTAGTTTAGAATGGCATCATGGTCAGCACAGACATGGTTGGGTAAAGGGCCTGTTCCTTTGTTGTACTGTTCTATGCTCAACCATCTGACTTCACACCTATCTTTGCATAGTTAGAGTCATAGAGATGTACAGCATGGGAACAGACCTTCGGTCCAACCCATCCATGTTGACCAGATATCCCAACTCAATCTAATCCCACCTGCCAGCATCCGGCCCATATCCCTTCATATACCTATCAAAATTCCTTTTAAATGTTGCAATTGTACCAGCCTCCACCACTTCCTCTGGCAGCTCATTCCATACATGTACCACACTCTGCATGAAAATGTTGCCCTTTAGGTCCTTTTTATATCTTTCCCCTCTCACCCTAAACCTATGCCCTCTAGTTCTGGACTCCCTGACCCCAGGGAAAAGACTTTGTCTATTTATCCTATTCATGCCCCTCATAACCTCTATAAGGTCACCCCTCAGCCTCTGACGCTCCAGGGAAAACAGCCCCAGCCTGTTCAGCCTCTCCCTATAGCTCAGATCCTCCAACCCTGGCAACATCCTTGTAAATCTTTTCTGAACCCCTTCAAGTTTCACAACATCTTTGATAGGAAGGAGACAGAATTGCACACAATATTCCAACAATGGCCGAACCAATGTTCTGTACAGCCGCAATATGACCTCCCAACTCCTGTACTCAATACTCTGACCAATAAAAGAAAGCATACCAAATGCCTTCTTCACTATCCTATCTACCTGCGACTCCACTTGCAAGGAGCTATGAACCTGCACTCCAAGGTCTCTTTGTTCCGCAACAATCTCTAGGACCTTACCATTAAGTGTATAAGTCCTGCTAAGGTTTGCTTTCCTAAAATGCAGCACCTCTCATTTATCTGAATTAAACTCCATATGCCACTTCTCGGCCCATTGGTCCATCTGATCAAGATCCTGTTGTAATCTGAGGTAACCTGCTTCGCTGTCCACTACACCTTCAATTTTGATGTCATCTGCAAACTTACTAATTGTACTTCTTATGCTCGCATCCAAATTATTCATGTAAATGACAAAAAGTAGAGGTCCCAACACCGATCCTTGTGGCACTCCACTGGTCGCAGGCCTCCAATCTGAAAAACAACCTTCCACCACCACCCTTTGTCTTCTACCTTTGAGCCAGTTCTGGATCCAAATGGCTAGTTCTCCCTGTATTCCATGAGATCTAACCTTGCTAACCAGTCTCCCATTAGGAACCTTGTCGATCGCCTTACTGAAGTCCATATAGATCACGTCTACTGCTCTGCCCTCATCAATCCTCTTTGTTACTTCAGAAAACTCAATCAAGTTTGTGAGACATGATTTCCCACACACAAAGCCATGTTGACTAACCTTAATCAGTCTTTGCCTTTCCAAATACATGTACATCCTGTCCCTCAGGATTACCTTCAATAACTTGCCCACCACTGACGTCAGGTCTATAGTTCCCTGGCTTCTCTTTACTACCCTTCTTAAAGAGTGGCACCACGCAAGCCAACCTCCAGTCTTCCAGCACCTTACCTGTGACTATTGATGATACAAATATCTCAGCAAGAGGCCCAGTAATCACTTCTCTAGCTTCCCACAGAGTTCTAGGGTACACCTTTTCAGGTCTCGGGGATTTATCCACTTCTATGTGTTTCAAGACATCAGCACTTCTTCCTCTGTCATATGGACATTTTGCAAGATGTCACCACCTATTTCGCTACTTTCTATATCTTCCCTATCCTTTTCCACAGTAAATACTGATGCAAAATACTCGTTTAGTATCTACCCCATCTCCTGCGACTCCACACAAAGGCCACTTTGCTGATCTTTGAGGCAGAGCTGAAAATGTGTTGCTCGAAAAGCGCAGCAGGTCAGGCAGCATCCAAGGAACAGGAGATTCGACGTTTCGGGCATAAGCCCTTCTTAGGAATGAATGATCCATTCCTGAAGAAGGGCTTATGCCCGAAACGTCGAATCTCCTGTTCCTTGGATGCTGCCTGACCTGCTGCCCTTTTCCAGCAACACATTTTCAGCTCTGATCTCCAGCATCTGCAGACTCACTTTCTCCTCGATGATCTTTGAGGTACCCTATTCTCTCCCTAGTTACCCTTTCGTCCTTAATGTATTTATAAAATCCCTTTGGATGCTCCTTAATTCTATTTGCCAAAGCTATCTCATGTACCCTTTTTGCCCTCCTGATTTCCCTCTTAAGTATCCTCCTACTGCCTTTATACTCTTCTAAGGATTCACTTGATCTATCCTGTCTATACCTGACATATGCTTCCTTCTTTTTCTTAACCAAACCCTCAATTTCTTTAGTCATCCCACATTCCCCATACCTAACAACCTTTCCTTTCACCCTGACAGGAATATACTTTCTCTGGATTCTCGTTATCTCATTTCTGAAGGCTTCCCATTTTTTCCAGCCGTCCCTTTACCTGCGAACATCTGCCTCCAACTAGCTTTTGAAAGTTTTTGCCTAATACGTCAAAATTTGCCTTTCTCCAATTTAAAACTTCAACTTTTAGATCTGGTCTATCCTTTTCCATCACTATTTTTAATCTAATAGAACTATGGCCGTTGGCCCCAAAGTGCTCCCCCACTGACACCTCAGTCACCTGCCCTGCCTTATTTCCCAAGAGTACATCAAGTTTTGCACTTTCTCTAGTAGGTGCATCAGAAAATTTTCTTGTATACCCTTAATAAATTCCTCTCCATCTAAACCCTTAACACTATGGCAGTCCCAGTCTATGTTTGGAAAGTTAAAATCCCCTACCGTAACCACCCTATTATTCTTACAGATAGCTGAGATCACCTTACAAGTTTGTTTCTCATTTCCCTCTGTCTATTAGGGGGTCTATAACACAATCCCAATAAGGTGATCATCCCTTTCTTATTTCTCAGTTCCACCCAAATAACTTCCCTGGACATATTCCTGGGAATATCCTCCCTCAGTACAGCTGTAATGCTATCCCTTATCAAAAACGCCACTCCCCCTCCTCTCTTGCTTCCCTTTCTATCCTTCCTGTAGCATTTGTATCCTGGAGCATTAAGCTGCCATTCCTGCCCATCCCTGAGCAATGTTTCTGTAATTGCTATGATATCCCAGCCCCCTATTCCTACCCATGCCCTGAGTTCATCTGCCTTCCCTGTCAGGCCCCTTGCATCGAAATAAATGCAGTTTAAGTTATTAGTCCTACCTTGTCCCTGCCTGCCCTGACTGTTTGACTCACTTCAGTTCTCAATTGTACCAGTCTCAGATTGATCTCTTTCCTCACTATCTCCCTGGGTCCCACCTTACTAGTTTAAATCCTCCTGAATAGCTCTAGCAAATCTCCCTGCCAGTATATTAGTCCATCTTGTACAGGTCACTTCTACCCAAAGAGATTCCAATGGTCCAAAAATGTGAATCCTTCTCCCATACACCAGCTCCTCAGCCATGCATTCATCTGCTCTATCCTCCTATTCCTGCCCTCAATAGCTCGTAGCACTGGGAGTAATCCAGATAGTACTACTCTTCAGGACCTCCTTTTTAAATTCCTGCCTAACTCTCTGTAATCGTCCTTCAGAATTGCAATATTTCCCCTTCCTACATCATTGGTTTCAATGTGGACAATGACCTCTTGCTGGCCCCTCTCCCCCTTTAGCACATTCTGCACCCTCTCCGAGACATCCTTGATCCTGGCACCAGGGAAGCAACACACCATTCCGATTTTTCACTGCTGGCCACAGAAACATCTGTCTGTACCTTGGGCTAGAGAGTCCCCTAACACAATTAATCTCTTGGAACCTGATGTACCCCTCGTTGCATTAGAGCCAGTCTCAATACCAGAAACTTGGCTGTTTGTGCTACGTTCCCCTGAGAATCCATCACCCCATACATTTTCAAAAACAGCATACTTGTTTGAAATGGGTGTAGCCACAGAAGACTCCTGCACTAGCTGCCTACGTCTCTTACCTTTTCTGGAGTTAACCCATCTATGTGACTGTATCTGAGACTTCTCCCCTTCCTATAACTGCCATCCATCACATACTGTTGGTGCTGCAAATTCCTCATTGCTTCTAACTGTCTCTCCAACCGATCCATTCTATCTGATAAGATTTGCAACCAACAGCATTTATGGCAGATATAATCTGCAGTAACCCTTAAACACTCTTTAAACTCACACATCTGATAAGAAGCACATATCATTTTACTAAAGGCCATTTTTGCTCCTTCACAAGCTACAGACCCAGAAAGTAACACTGTCTTATTCCTCTACAAAACACTGTCCTAGGTTAAATTAATAGTTATGGCTTATATTTTAAGTTTAATCACAAGACATATCTCAAAAAACATATAATCAAGAAAGAACCCACTCTACTCACTACTGCAGACTTTCTGTAGGACATACTTAAAAACAATACAATACACTTATCTGCTTCTGTGCTGTGGACTTCGCCCAAACAGTTCCTCCAAGATCAGTTGTGAATATCACTGTTTGCTAATTTTCCCAGATGCACTCCGATGTCCAGCGATACACGAATTCAAACAGCAAAGGCAGTAACTGTGCAGGTTCACTGCTCTGTCAGTTTCTTTCACTCTCTCTCTCCTGACTGACCTCACCAAATGCTTCCTTTGTCTGTCCTTCTCCCTTTTAAAACTGCTGTTGTTTTGACTTTTTTTTCCAAAGTTCCAAAACAATGCAGGTGTGTCCTTTTTCCTTAAGTTTGATTTTTCTCTAACTTCTTTACTTAACTAGGAATTAAGTCTTCCCTTTTAGAATTTTTTCTTCACAATAGGCATATATATTTATTGTGAGTATTTTGAAATATCCCTTTAAATGTCTGCCACTGTTATTAATTAATTTGTCCTCTAGCCTAGTCAGTTAGTTCACTTCAACTAGCTCAACTTTCATGCCCACATAATTGCCCTTATTTAAGACTAAAATACTCCTCTTTGATCCTCATCTTCTCCCTTGCAAACTCAACACAAAATTCAATATATTGTAGTTGCTGCTACCTAGAGATGCCTTTATTCTGAGGCCTTGAATTAATCCTTTCGCATTGCACAATACTGGTTCTAGAGAATGCTGCTGTAAGAAACTACCTTGAAAGCATTCTAAGAACTTCTTATCTAGCCTATTGCTGCCAGTTTAAATTTGTCGATATGTATAGTAAAGTCATCCATGATTATTGTCATTCCCTTATATCACAAGTATCCAAAATTGCTTCCAGTATACTTTGTTCTTTATTGTGATTACTGGCATTGCAGTGGTAGGCCACTCCCACTAATGACAAATTCATTCTGCTATTCTCTAATTCCACCGAAATAACAATTCTACATCCTAATCTCCTAAACAAAAATCATCTCAAACTATTTTGTTTGATATTGTACAAATATCATCCATGATTAACAGTGCCACCCCTCCACTTTTACCTCTTTTTCTAGTTCTCTTGAGTGTCATGTAACCCTCAGTATTTTGCTCACAGTCCTTGTTATCCTGCAGCAATGTCTCTGAAGTGATCATCAGATAATATTTATTTTCTTCAATGTGCAATATCAATTTTGTTTACTTTTTTATGAATGCTACTTGTATTCAGACATGCAGCCTTTAGTTTTGTCTTTTGTTATCTTAGTAACAGCTTATGTTGATTGTTGGTTTTTTCCCCCAGTCTGTCCCTTCCTCATATTCTCTGACCCTCATTTCCCATAATACATTTCCTGTCTTACCTTGCCTAATCTTTCTTTTGACATTTCACGTCTTTCCACATTTGATCCCTTTCAGTTTAAACCACTATTTTCCTAATTTTTCTGTGCAGTTTGCAAGATCACTGACCCCAGCACAGTTCAGCTGTGGATCCAGTACTAGGGACAATGTGTCATGAGCTGGTACGCACTTATCCCACATCAGCCTTTTAAGCCATGTATTTATCTCTATACCTTGTGTCAAAGTGCATATAGCTCAAGTTATAATCTGGTGATATAACCTTTACAATTTAGACCCTAGCTTCTCATACCCTCTGCGCAGAACGTCTTTTTTAATTCTATCTATGTCATTGGTACCACATGCACTATGGTGGCTGGAACTTCCTCCTTCCACTATAAGTTCCTCTCCATCTCTAAGCAGATGTCCTCCTGAATCCTCACACCAAGAAAGCAATAAAATCACATAGATTCTCGCTGTTGATGCAGAGGAAGATGTTAGTCACCCTCGATATGCTATCTCCTACTGTCTCCTCCTTACCGCTTGAATAGTTTCCAATATCACAAATTTCTAATCAGTTTGTTAATTTACCATGCAGAGCCTGTCCTCATCCAAACAGAGCTGAAAATGTGATGCTGGAAAAGCGCAGCAGGTCAGGCAACATCCAAGGAGCAGGAGAGTCGACGTTTCGGGCATGAGCCCTTCTTCAGGATTGTCTACCTTGAAGAAGCTCTCTTCCTCCCTCTACAAGACCTACTGCGAATCTTCTTGCAAGGATTCCTACCTTGAAGAAGCTCTCTTCCTCCCTCTACAAGTCCAGCATCTGCAGTCCTCACTTTCTCCTCATCAAACAGCCCAAGATAACCTCAAATCTATTTGACAATTAGAGAGGATGACATGCATACCCTCTGGGTCCCTTTAAATGCTTCATTTACAATCAGACCCTCCTGTTCCTGATCACTGACTAACTCAGAAGACCCTATCCTTAGTGATGTGGCTTCCTCCTGATAGGAACAATCTAAGTAATTTTCCACCTTCCTGATGTGTAGCTGTCTCTGTAGTTGAGCCTCCAGCTCATAAACTCTGAGCTAAAGTTGCTTGAATTTCAAAGATAATTGCAGACATGTTTGCCATTGATCACAATGGTGTCTAGGAGTTCCCAAATGCTGCAGCCTTGACACGTCTCCTGCCCTGCATTCCTTAATGAGTTTTAATTAATTAATAACAATTTAAACAGCTTGAAAACTTGAGAAAAGAATACACCTTAACCATTTATCCGATACTCAATCTTACAGTTAAACAAGAACCAATTGTACAGGGCAAGAAGGGTTGCAAAGTAAAAACACTTTCTTTCCCTTTACCAAACTCTCAACTTTTCCCTTCATTTCCTTATCTGTACTCATTTATGTTTTATTATCCTTTCACATAAAACTGAGCTTTTGTTCTTGAATTTTATACACAACCAAGAATCTTGGCTAAATCCATATTCTCTAAGCACCTCATAATTTTAAATGTTTCTGTCAATTCTTGATTTGCTCTTTGCAGTAGGCGCACAGAAGATAATTACCTCTGGAATTAACTTATCAGTCTTCCATCCAATAATTTAAAAGAGAGGTTAGGAGAAACTTACACATAGTTCTCTGGCTGTAGTCTCACCAATGACAGATCTAATGACAGTGACTTTAGTAGAATCCTGGCTAATCATTTTCTTATTTTGTTCACCACTTGAACTTCCTCTGAATACTGCCCAGAAAATTTCCAGGGAAAAGTTAGAGAATGGTACTTGCTAAATTGCTCAAGAGACCCAGCACAGATTCAATGGGCTGAGAGGTCTCCTGTATAATGTTTTATCTTACGCTAAAGGAATAACATTTGATGCCATATATTAAACTGCAGGTTTCACAACATTTCATTTGAATTGCTGACTAATCTCAGAATATGTGCTGGATCAGTGGTGCTGCCGAAACGTCGATTTCACTGCTCGTTGGATGCTGCCTGAACTGCTGTGCTCTTCCAGCACCACTGATCCAGAATCTGATTTCCAGCATCTGCAGTCATTGTTTTTACCCTCAGAATATGTGCTGTCTAATTTTCCAGCACTAGGTCATGTAATGCCATATGTACTATAAAGTGTACCTTACCGTATCATCAGTTTTTTATGATACGTTCATGGGATATGGGTACTGCATAATATCTAATACTTAAGTCTACACAAAATCAGCTATGATCATGACATTTATCACTTGCAAACTTGTATGCTGTAGATCTTATTCTATTAGGTAAAAACAAGGACTGCAGATGCTGGAAACCAAAGTCTAGATTAGAGTGGTGCTGGAAAAGCACAGCAGGTCAGGCACTCTAATCTTATTCCATTATCCAAACCATTGATCTCAAAAATGTAGCCAACAGTCTAAACATCAAAGTCTATGAAACATCACCAATGTTAATTGCCATCCTGAAACATGCATCACAAGTTGTTGCTGTTTGACAATCATCCAATTTTGACTTCGATCCATGGACTCAAACCTTATGCAGTTGCATGAGACAGGGTCTTTTCATTTACAAATTTGTGTACAGTACAGTGTGTTCTAATATAATGCGATAGTTCCATTCCTGTGTTATAAGACAATCGTGTAGTAGTAGCACCATTTAAACTAATGGGACCAGAATCTGGCTATAGCCAGTACAGATAAGGAAAGTTCACATTCTTCAAATAATGGTCTAAATTCTTTAATTGCGTGAAAGCCAATTCATGTCGAAGAAATGCACGTTATAGCAGAACTGACTGTATCTTTCATTGGATCCATAACCTAAATCTATCATGCTATTTAAACTGTTCTTAAAAGAACTATGCTGGCTATCTCGAATTAAGTCCCATCTCCCAAACCATCCCTCATTGTAGTCCTAAGCAACTTCCAAAAACTGAGTAATGATTAAAGATCTGTATATTTGACAGGTCTCACTGTTTTTGTTTAAAATAAAGCATCACATTTGATGCTGAACTTCCAGGACATGAGCACTTGAAAGCATTAGTGATGAGATTCACAAAACTCTTCAGCCAATTCTGCGAGAACCCAAGGGTAAAAGTTGCCATGGTGCAGTGCCCTACTAACTTGAACATCCACACATTCCTCAGGGTATCTTTTTTGTAGTTTAAAGAGTTTTCACACTACTCACTTTTAAACATTTTCTTGAGTGTACCCTTTTCTCCCCTTTAGATGTATTTTCTGAGACTATTTTCTTTACATGAAGAGAATTAGGAAAATAAAAAAAATGGTTCTTTTCTGGTATTCTTGTCAAACTTGCAACCAGTTGGAGACTATAACATTAACTGCATGTGCTTTTGCTTAGGGTTCAAGTCATTCCTTTACCCTTGGATATTAGAAGGTATTGCTGTAGTTAAAAGGAAACACAGAAGAAAAGCGAATCCAAACCATAGTGAATGAATGGAAAACTCTGTACATATCCCAAAAGAATTGTAGCTTGCTCCCTCCATTGTAAACCATTTTGCATTTTATACTAAAAAAGTTAATCTTGAAACAGTATATTTGCTTCATAGTTGATTTTTAAAAAAGGTAACCTATGAAATGTTGGTTATTTCTGTACCTTGAATTAAATCTTAATCTCTTCATTAACGTTATTACCAGAAGATTAAGTAGTCATTTATCTCATTGTCCTTCATGGAATCTTGCTTTGTATAGCAAGAAGAGACACTTAACACAATGTTAACTCTGCTTTCTCTCTACAAAAGCTGCTAGACCTTCTAAGTTTTTCCAGCAATGTCTCTTTTTGGATGACTTCCAGCATCTGCAGTTCTTTGGATGTGGGGGTGTACATATTTACAGCTATATTTTATCAGACCACAACAGTGACAACAATTCAAAGTATTTCAATAGCTGTGAAATTGCTTTAGGGCGTCCAGTGTTGTGCAAGTCAATTTATAATTGCATATTTGATCTTCCCAGCTTTCTTTTCACATTATAAAAGTACAATGAATACTAGCCCACAACTGACTACATTTATTACACATTTGTTTTAACAACTACGCATTATTGCATGAATAAGTTTATGCCTGAGTTGATATGGGTAACTATCCTTCATGTCCTTGTCTAATTTACTGCAAAATAAATTAAGACTATTGGTTTTAATTTTATGATAGTATGTTCTACATTCTAACTACAATGAGCAAAGGAGTTTCTCTTGAATTCCTTGTTAGAATTGTTTAGTTTTAAATGCCCTACAAGTAGAAATATCAAACTTTTCACGATTATATCCTTCAGTGGTTTTTAAAGAAACTGTTTTAAGTCATCTCACAGTTTTTTTCTTTCTTAAGTGGAAAGGGTTTCATCCTGAGAGATCCAAGATGGCGGCGACTCAGCAAGTCTGAGTTTACAGAGCTCTTCCCAAAACCTGGGTAAAGTGAGTTACTCACCCCCACCACACTTACCAAACCACCCAAAAAAAATTTCTAACCTTAATTAGCTGCTTACTATTATATTTAAGCAGTTTAATATTAAGTGGATAATGAGTAAACCAAAGGGATCCCGCAGCTCTCAGAAAACAAAGACCCCTCCTCCACCCTCCTCTCCTCCTCCGGCTGCAGCTGATGTAAAAACAGGCCTTGAAGAGATGATTGCCAGGCTGGAAACGACACTCGTCAATTTCATCGCAGAATCCAGACAGAGATGGAACTCATTCGAAGAAAAGCTACAAAAGCACAGCCAGGCTATCGAGGAATTACAGGGCCGAGTGGAGGGGGCGGAGCTAAAGGCCACGACCTCCGAGGCTGCAGCACAAACAGCTGCAGAACAGGTGCAAGCTCTGGAGCAGAGAGTCCGGGCCTTTGAAATCTACATGGATGACCTGGATAATAGAAATCGGAGAAAGAATATCCGTCTTCTGGGCCTCCCTGAACAAGAAGGGAAAGGACAGTTAGCAGCATTTCTGGAGCGATGGCTGCCCCAGCTTTTAAACCTGGGGGCTGAAACTGACCGGGTAAGGGTGGAGTGGGCCTACCGGGTCGCAGTACGCGGATCTGGCCCAAACCAGCGCCCACGCCCGGTCCTGTTCCGGCTGCAGAGTTATAGGGAGAGGCAGATACTCCTGGATGCCTCCAGAAATCTTGGAAAGGATCCTAAAGCTATGATTCATGAAGGATCCAAGATTATGTTATTTCAGGACTTCTCCCGGCTTTGGCACGAAGGAGGAAGGCGTTTGATGAGGTGAAAAAATGTCTAAGGAACTTAAATATTCAATACACCTTACGCTACCCAGCGACGTTATGCTTTAACCACGAAGGATCCGAGTATAATTTTAGATCACCAGAAGAGGCTAAGGAACTTTTAGACTCGTTTAAATAAATCGTAAGAGACAATTAATGTTGGCTTGCCTCTTCCACACTCCGTGGGGAGAAGTGGATACTTTACTCTACTTTACTTTTGCTTCTGGGAGCAGGGTTGTCTTCCCTTGCTATTTTATGTTATTATACTTAACTGTAATTTGTTGGAGTTGTAATTTTATAGTTATGTGTGTTTGTACGTGGCATTGATGCTATCAGATATACTCAGGTATGGGTGGGGAGGGGTGGGGGTGGGGCGCTCACTGTTAACTCTAGCTCGGTATTATATCTAAATCCTATTAAGGAGCGCCCGGGTCAAGGGTGGGACACTGTTTGGGAGAGGATATGGTGGACCTTTAGAAAGGAAGTAAGGCCCCCTGAGAACAAGGGGGAGGATCTCCATTCAAACATGTTTTATTTTTTTTTGTTCTTATTGTTTGGAAATAGTTTCCTTTTTATTATACTGTTATGAGTGTATTAGAGAACATTTTCTCTTGTTTGAAGGATGTAAGTGACTCAACTATACACTCTGGATAATTGTGGATTAGATTAGTAGTTAACTGAGTTTCATTGTTTTTCTTTCTTCTTTAGTATCATTCCTTTGAATTTTGATGATTATATATTTAAGATCTATTTTTATATTAATGTTTGTGCTTGAAAGTTCTGTTTATTTTTGTAAATCTGTCAAAATATTAAATTTCTAATAAAAATATCTTTTAAAAAAAAAGGGTTTCATCCTGATTAGTCTTTCTTCATAATTATAACATTTAAATCCTGGTAATAGCTTTGTAAATATTTTTGCACCTCATCCAACATCTTTGTATTTTTCTTTGGAAGTTGGGACCAGAAATGTGCACACCACTGCAAATGTGGATTAATCAACATGTCATGCAATTTTAACATCCCCAGTTCTTCAATTTTGCCCCCTTAGAATGAATTAAAGTGCCTGCATGGCTCTTCTGATTTACTTTTTAATTTGCTGTTGAGAAGCCCTCTTGATCTCCAAGCTTCCTGAAAGCATCTATTCCTATTGGTGAGGGTGCTGAGGTTTCAGAGATGCCAGCTACACCAGGAGCCCATCATTCTTCTTGTTTAGATTGTGGCTAGAAGGTGGTCAATTAAGAGGCTGCCTCCAGGAAAGTAAGTCCCCAGTCTGGCTCACTGCGATGACAAGATCAGACCCCTAATTTGTCCTGCCGTCAAGGTTTTGAAATTTGTGACAAACTTCACTAACTTTATTACTTTCTCAATTGTTGCTTGCCAAATCTACTGAATATTTTAGCACATTGTTTTTATTTTTAATTTCCAATATCTGCAGTATTTTGCCTTTGCCTAAATTTAATATTTCATTTGAAAGACAACACTTTTCAGTATGGCATTTCTTCAATGCTGCAGTCGAGTGTCAGCCTGGAGTATGTGTTCAAGTCTCATGCAGGCTTTGCAACCACAAGTTTCTGCCTCCTAAACAAGAGCACAACCACTGATCCAAAACTGGCACTTTGTGTGCATTTAAGAAGCTAACTGCTTGATTCAAAATAAGTGTTTTCAGTGATTTGCCACTAAACATTGACATTCATAATGCAATTCTAATCCAGTCATTTAAATAGTATTATTGTCCTAGGTGATCCGTTTAGTTTACTAAAACATTAGCAGTATGGGATCCTTCGAATTAATACCCATCAATACTATCAATAAACTATGAATGCTCTTTCAGTTTAAATTTGTTTCAGAAAGCATTCTTAAAATGTTTGTGAAGTTAAAAAATACGTATCTAAATATTAATTACAGGAGCTCTTAATGATTACTTTGACTCTGACAGAATGTCTCTGACAACAAGTTACATTCCTCATATCCATATGTGGTGTTGCTTCAGACTCAACTCACTCAACATTTTTTAATAATTGCCTGGGAAGAGTGGTCCAAGGGAACACGAAGATACCTGATTGGTTACAATCAGATTACTGCAAAGATAATTAGAAGCTATGAACCAGAAGATTCAGAAATATTGTTTGGGTAATTGCCTATCAGGCTACTTGTGCTGCAACAGTTGAGTTGCTACTGAAATTTATGTGCAGTTGCAAGCATTGTTTATATCTGCATGCATGGGTTTTGCAGATAAAGATCTCCAGATTCAATATTGTAACACTATAGGTAGAATCAAACAAGGGAGATGCAAAGTAAGGGGTAAGGTCTGACTGTGACATGCTAATAAATAATTATAAGTCATAGGAAGTGATATTGTCACATGATTTTGCTTTTCCTTACAGCTTTGTGGCAAGGTATTTCTTTAAATGTTTTCGTTACTCCTGCAGTCTCTGAAAATATTCTTTAATGAGATTGAGAATATTATAAATATCAAGGTGTATTCGGTTTCCAAATAATATGAGTGCACTGGAGATAGAAGATAGATATTCAGACCCAGGGAAGAGTCCAAACCACATGAAACAGTGAGGGTGTTGGCAGCTTCACCCAGTAGACTGTTTGAATGCCTGCATTTCAATCTGTCAAGTAAGTGTCAGACTGCTTCACGACACTTTAGAAGTTTCAACTTCTTGCAGATAGAAGTCACTAAATTTTATTACAAGATGTAGGAGAAGGGAGGAAGATAAAAATACACAATATTTTCCAAGTCATTTTACTAAAAATAAACTTCCTCCTAGCATTCCTTACAACTCTCAGCTTTGCCAAAAAGCTCTCTGTATAAATTACCATCAAAAAGTGGTGGATGAGAAAATACTGGTGATTCATTTGTTTTTTGAGTGAAACTCATTTGTATATGTTTCTAATCCTCCACTTGCCAACTTCTATAAAGCTTTCCTTTTGCTCAGTGTGCACATCACCTAGCCTCAACCACATGTTCAGACTGGTTAAAACCAAAGCCTTAAAAAGATTAAAGGTATAAGCTACCATGAACAATCAAACCTCAATATGTTATTTGCACCACCAAGAGCTCTCAACATTTGCACAGACCCATGTCACATATCTCACCGCAGTGTACTTCAGTACATGCCACTTAGCAGCTTGTGTTTCTAGTCCTTAATCATCTTCCAGATGCATAGTGCTTTTTGTTTTAAAAAATGAAAAAGAACAATAATATTTCATTTAATGTCCCCCTGCCAATTTCTTTCCTGCTACACCACCACCTCATCCTCCTCTTCCTTAGAATTAATTAATAAATATTTGTTTGGGTTTCTTTCTTAGGTACCAGTCATTTTCCATATTTTTGCTGTCATGTGAGACTTGACAGTTGTCTACCAGTGCATACTTTAGGCCAAACGGTTTTTAATCAGATGGTAAGCATCTCTACTATCCCCTCACCTAAGATACTGAGGTCGAATTGTATTATTGCTTAAACAGTCATGACTGAGATCACTAAACTTAATAAGTACTGAAAATGAATTTATGACCTTCATGCTTTTTATGGTTCATTTACTAAGGCTATCAGCAAAGGTTACACCTGCTTTCTTGTATAAGGTTTTAAATAGTAAATATTCTCAGAAGGATATAGAACATGGAACCATTTAAATATCTTAAGAATTTGCAAGAAAAGTATCGTTTGGCTTCATACTGAATTACCATTTAATTGACAATTAATAACTAATGTTTTTGATTATGAAATCTTTAAATGATACTTCCCTCTAGTTTTATTTTCTGAATAGTTGCTTTTTATTCTAAAATTACTGAAGATGATGGGTATTAACAAATAGTAACCATCAACAAAGAACGTAAAAGGAATAACCAATGTGAAGTTTATCTGTCTAATTGACAAGAACCCACAATATATTTTGTTGTGTAAAACAATCAGTTGGATAGAACGAAGCAACAAAGCAGTGGGTGAGTGCTTGATCCACTACTCCTAAGGTGCACTGCCTTAACATGGGATGTTAATGACTAATAAATGTCAGCCACTTGATATAGCAATAATAGAATGCATTTTTCCCTTTCCATTTTCTTCAGTCATTTACTAAAGGAAAGATTGTATACCAATGTGCACACCACTATTACCTTTCCAAAATGGCCACTCCAATATAATTGAAACTAGACAGTAATAAGTTATTCAACTTTAAAGGGCTCCAAAGCTGAACCATATTCTTATGTTATCATTCCACACCAGGCGACAATGAAATCAGCTGCAGTCCCTGTATTGTTATCCTGGAGATTAGTTAATGGAGTGCAGTATAAGACAATACAAACCTGTGACATTGTTATTCAATTAATACTTTCTTAATGTTACGGGAAAGGTTAAAAATAATTTTGAATGTCATTATTCCAATTATAGATATGCATAATTTTTCAGAACAACCCACTCATTGATGAACATACCAATATTTTCTCCTCAGATTTGCACTTTGTTGTTAATTTCACTTTCTTCATAAATTCTATTTTCTTCGGCTGCAAAATTCTAGTTATGTGTTCTGTAAACAAAAAAAAAACTCTTTGACACATTGATGTAAGATCAGATTTGCCAATACTATGAACAACTTTAAACAATGTGTTATATTTTATACATATAATTTTGTGATTTGTTAGTTCAGAAGGACATTGTGATAATTCAGCCGTCACACCTACATCTTCACAGGGTATGTACCTTGCCTTCTACCTATTCTGAAGCATTAACAAAGATAAGGACCAATAGGCCCATTTCTGTACAGTTAATTTTTATTCACTCAAAAAATCAAGTTTGGCTGATTCATGTTATTTAACACTGTCAGAAATGGCTTGCCTCTTTTATTAAGTAATGTCAATGGAACACTGAGACTTATCAGTACTGTTAATCTTTTGAAAGCTACTACGAACTGCAAGTTATATTTTGAAAATAAAAAAAATTGTGAAATGACCCTTCAGCCTTCGAAGGTGCATTAACCAACTAGGTTTATTTAGGTCTAATGTTTAGCCAATCACTAATCTGCAGTCCTGCGACAGTTGCCTCAAGTGAAGCTTTGATTTAAATTATTTCGTGGGATGTGAGCATTGATGGCTGGCCAACATTATTGCCCGTCCCTAGTTCCCCTGGAGAAAGTGTTGGTGAGCTGCCTTCTCAAACCGCTGTAGTGCATATGCTGTGGGTTGACCCACAATGCTATTAGGGAGGGAATTCCAGGATTTTGACTCAGTGACAGTGAATGAACGGTGATATGTTTTCCAAGTCAGGATTGTGAGTAGCTTGGAGGAGAATTTATAGATGTTCTCATGTATGTGCTGCCCTTATTTTGGAAGTAGTCATGGGTTGGAAGGTGCTGTCTGAGGATCTTTGATGAATTTCATGCAGTCAAGAGTGTGGTGCTGGAAAAAGCACAGCAGGTCAAGCAGCATCTGAGGAGCAGGGGAATCGACTTTTCGGGCATAAGCCTCTCATCAGGAATGAGAGATCCTTGTTGAGAGAGGAGGACAACCTCTTAAAGATAGGCATTCTTGGAAGAGGCTTTGCAGTAAGGTTAAAATCAACTAGTAGAAAGTGAAGACTGCAGATCATGGAGATCGGAGTTGAGAGTGTGGTGCTGGAAAAACACAGATCAGGCAGCATCCAAACAGCAGGAGAATTGACATTTCGGGCATAAGCCCTTCATCAGGCATGAAGGGCTGAATTCAACTGAATTCTGTGCAGTGCAGCTTGTATATTGTACACACACTGAGTTAATCTCTTTGAACCATCGTTTTTGCTGATAATGTCACAAATTGATGATGGTTCTCTATGGCTTGAGGTGAAACTCTGGAAATGGTATAAAACAAAAAGTGCTGGAGAAACCCTTCGGGTGTATTTTCTATTCTTTCTGCGTGGCAGGAGCAAATTCACTTTTAGAACTAAATTAAAATCAGATGAGCTCCAACCAAGAAGTCAAGTGCACAACAGGCTGGTGGCTGGGTATTCATTCAGACACTAAATATTAGGTGAGTGTGACAGACCGATCAAGGTTAATGTCCAAAGTTATGGGCTCCATTAAAATGCATAGAGCTGCTTTGAGACACTGTCCCCATCAGTGTCAGGGAAGATGACCAAAAATTTGCGTTTGCTATTGGACAGCAATGTTGGATTTTTGAAAAGGTATTAAAATATTTGTCTCAGCAGGACAAGAGATAAGCATCATTGAGTTGTATGAATGAGGAAAGACTGGTGAACTATCAGACCTTGGCTAGGGTGATGGTAAGGATGCTGTAATTAATTTCAAGACTCTTTGGTTATAACAATAAAGAAACGCACTTAAGTTCTTATTCCTGGCCAATGTTTAGTGAATATAAAATGTCAATGAATTGTTGGCACCAAGCACTTCTCTAATAGTATTTTAAAATCTTGTAGTAGCAGCACCATTTAAACTAATGGAGCTGGAATAACTAACCTGCTTTAAAACGTCATGCCTTAGAAACTGTGTGTCAATCGCGTTACAGAGAATTCACTTTAAGAAACCGCGTGTTATAGGAGAATGACATGTAGCAGCATACATTGTGGTTTTCCTACAAGAAAGCTGCTAGAGGCAGCATTGTGTATTGTTACTAAGACTGTATTGTCAACATTGTCTACATTGCTGTAAACCATCCACTTCCTGCATGCTACCAGAATTCAAATTTGTTCTTAATGTACTAGTTCAACATCTACTGTGCTCTTTGCTATTTTAGTTTAATGATGTGCTATAGCCTGGTTTTGCTGATATTTTTGCAATATTATTCTTTAAAGATTAATTTTTCTTTTTAAAATTGATTTTTCACCCTAACTGTCCGTAAGTTATAGGCAGAAGGAAGCCCCTCCCAGTCCCAAAGTCACCATAAACATTGGTGGGATTGATATGCAAGAGCTACTGCAACTGCACAATAAGGGGTTTTCAATTGATCAGGTATTAAAGGGTGGAATTTGTAGGCCTGTCATAATCTTTCAATCCTCCTGAAATGCACAGGTGGTGTCAGAGGATTGAAAATTGCAGATGTACAAGATGGCACTGACAGAAATGTACATGCAGAAACCTGAAGTGACATTATGAGCTAAAAAGCCTTTGTGCTGTAACGTAGAACATAGAACAGTACAGGCCCATTGGCCCTCAATGCTGTGCCAACCTTTTGTCCTACTCTAAGATCAAACTAACCTACATACCCTACATTTTACTATTATCCATATGCCTATCCAAGTGTCACTTAAATGGCCCTAAAGTATCTGACAATACTACCACTGCTGGCAGTGTATTCCATGCACCCACCACTCTGTAAAGAGCTTACCTCTGACAGCTTCCCTAAATCTTCCTCCAATCACATTAAAATTATGGCCCCCTTGTGACAGCCATTTCCATCCTGGGGAAAAGTCTCTGGCTATCCACTCTATCTATGCCTCTCATCATCTTGTACATCCCTCTCAAGTCACTTCTCACCCTTCTTTGCTCCAATGAGAAAAGTCCTAGCTCCCTCAACCTTTCTTCGTAAGACCTGCCCTCTCGTCCAGGCAGTAGCCTGGTAAATCTCCCCTGCACCCTCTCTAAACCTTCCATATCCTTCCTTTAAAAGGTGACCAAAACGGAACACAACATTCCAAGTGTGGTCTAACCATTCTGTGAATCCAGCTCCACTTTTTGATGGAAATTTCTTCCACATAACTATGTGATTTTTTAAAAAAAGTTTCTAGCTTTATATGAAGCTTATTTTTTTTAAGTGTTCTACTTTGAAGCAGTAATGTGCATTGATAGTAGTTATTAAAGATTTAAATTTTTACAACTGCTTCTAGGAAGCTTCTTTCATCTTCCTACACCCATTTATTCTAAATTACATATTATCTGAACTAGCTGGAGGTGTACCTTACTTTGATTCTGTTCTGTATGAATCCGTTTCCAATCACTCTATGCCACTATGCAGCCAACATCATTGTCGAGTATTACTACCATTGTTTTTCTCATTTTAATATATTAGACTACAAAGTGGATTGTTCAATGAAAGCCACAAATCTACACCAATTGCTGTGCTGTGACATTCCTAAAAGGCAATCCTGATTTATATTGTCTGCTGCCAGTCAATGCAGTTTTTAATGTAATTATTGATATTGTTGGCCCTGCTCTATCAACATATGAATAAAGGAAACTCTGCCCTGGATAGTGAAATGGAGTTTTATCATTACACAGGATCTATAGCATAGAAACATACTACTTGGCTGAACAATTCCATGGCAACGTTTACTTTCTTTAGGCTGCTCCCATCTTTTCTTACCTAAATTTAACATTATAATCCCTCTATTTCCTTCACCCTTATCTGCTTGACCCTTATCTGCTTGACCATCTTTTCTTACCTAAATTTAACATTATAATCCCTCTATTTCCTTCACCCTTATCTGCTTGACCCTTATCTGCTTGACCATCTTTTCTTACCTAAATTTAACATTATAATCCCTCTATTTCCTTCACCCTTATCTGCTTGACCAGTTTCCCATTAATACTTCTATACTATTTATTTCAACTACTCCCTGAAGTAGAGAATTCCCCATTCTTACCCTTACAGCTGGTGGTGAAGATTCTTCTGAATTCATTTATTGGCTTTCTTGCTGACCATTTTCTATTAATGGCCTCAGATGGTGTGCTTCCCCACAAGACAGAATATTCAATCTGTATTCACTCTATAAAAACCATTCATGCTTTTAATGACTTCACCACTTTTCAATTCTGTACCACTGAAATAAAGCTTAGTGCTTGTGGAGGGAATTTTAAGCCATTGTCATCATTGGAAAGGATTGCAGAGTACCTGAATGTGAGGAGCCTGGCATCTAAGTCACCGCTGCAATGCAGCATGAAATTCATATCTCTGATCTTTAAGGTATGAACTGCTGCTGTTTTTCTGTTCACATCAGATTTCACTTAAATTAATCGCAGACTAATAGCACTCAATGTTCCCTCCAAATCACTGCTGCACACCACCACACCTCCTTCTCCTATTCACACATTCACCACTATTATAAACTTATCAAGAACTCATATCTTATATATCGGCTGTTAGAGTATACCAGTTGCATTCACAAAGCACCTCACAATGTTTTTCTGAATGCTCTCCCTCATTTCTTTGAGGACAACTTGAACAGACTGGCACTAAGAGTAAGAGGCGGCTTGCTTATCCTCTTGACCTTCAAAGAAATAATGTTTTCCATCATGGAAGGTGTTAGAAATATCACACAAGATTTCTTTATCCCTATGGTAATCTTTTTTCTCCCACTTGTTTTTATCACACACTACATGACAAGCTGCAGATAGTGTTACCTCCTACTTTTCAATTTTCTCTTCTTTTCTTTCATACCAAAGCTGTACTTGTCTTTTTTTCATTTCAGATGCAGAGAATTTGGAAACTCAAGCAGGTGAGCTTTTTCAGCAAAGGCACAATATCTTTTAATTGGAGTCTCTCACAAGCATCTGCTGAAATGCTGGAATTGTCTGAACTTGAGATTAGGCTGCTCTTGGTGATCCAACAGACACGTCCACAGGATCTAACAGAGCAGGTGCTCACTGCAAGGCACCAAAAGGGTTAATGACGGTCAACCAGATAATACTCGGTACTATAGACAGCCAATGGGTGAACTTGCAGATAACTTTATTAAACATTAGATTAGATCAGATTACAGTGTGGAAACAGGCCCATCAGCCCAACAAGTCAACACCAACCCGCCGAAGCGCAACCCACCCATACCCCGACATTTACCCCTTACCTAACATACGGGCAATTTATTGTGGCCAATTTACCTGACCTGCACATCTTTGGACTTTGGGAGGAAACCAGAGCACCCAGAGGAAACCCACGCAGACACGGGGAGAACGTGCAAACTCCACACAGTCAGTCGCCTGAGGCAGGAATTGAACCCGGGTCTCAGGTGCTGTGAGGCAGCAGTGCTAACCACTGTGCCACCATGCCGCCCATTCAACATTTCTAGTGATTTAACTGCAAAACATGGAGATGCTTTCATAGAAAATGGACTTAGATGTCAGTTTAATTAACTGTGACGTTCACCATTGTGGGACCTCTGCTGGGTTCTAACAGTTTCCACGATACAAACCAGTTATTTGGAAGTCCATAATACTGCAGCGTCAGCTTTCCCCACAATTTGAGATGGTTACATGTGTAATCTTGGCTTGAGAGGCCTTAAAGCACTGCAGTAACCTGCACTCTGTAGTTGCAGCACCTTCCCAGAAGATCATATGTACACTCCCTTTCCTTCTTCCCTATTAGTACCATACACACAGCAGGGTCAGACTGCTACATGATATCAAGATGATGCAATCTGCAGCTATCCACATGGATAGCCCTTGTTGCCCAGTAACTAGCCTGGAAACTGTACAGTGCAATTTCAGTAAATGCAATGCAAAGGTTTGCACAGAATCAAAGAATCATGACTCCTACAGAATCAAGAAACTTGCAGTTGGAAAGTGCATGAACTTCCATGTCGTCATAGTGAGACCTCGCTAATGTTCAAAACAGGGCTTTTATGGGCAACTTTCTGGCTAACACATTAAAATGTGGTTACACAATCATTATTTAAAAATAATAAGTTCTGAGAATGATTAGATATATTCTAGTTCACAACTTAAAAATATTCTTCCTAAAAGATATCTACAATGTACAAATTGAATAATGTTTCTATACCCATTTTCCTTTTAAATTATTTTACAATAAATCATGTATCCCCACTGTTGTTTTCCAGCGTTCACACAAGACATGCAGCATCCTCGCATTACGGAAAATGTGGCCATTAAGTGTTGAATGGAACCCTCAAGTTGATCAAAGTGATAACAAAAGATTCAAGTTGACAATTCTGTTCCAGTTAATGTTTCATTAAAACATTTTTACTTAGCTTTCAATGATATTCTCATGCTTCTATTACATTACATGTGAATGTGTCCCAGCAGTAACAAAACCAAATTAGTTTTGTATTACACTACATGCCACTTTAGACTAAACAAATCTAAAACATTTAAAGACTTTATAGGTATTTTTTAAGGACTGAATCATATGCCGTATGCTCAGTTGCCATTTGCTTTGTTTCCAAGAGAATTATCTTGCACCAGTAAAATTGAAGTGCAGGGCTACTAAAGAAGATACATAAAAATGTAATGATTTAGGATTAACAAGAATCAAAAATTACCTTGCAGCTCTTCTGAAATATCTTGACAGTTAGCCGACATTTCTGCAGAAACAGCTTTAGTGATTATACTGAGAAATTGAGACTACCAAATCGAAGCAGCAACACATCCTGCTGCAGTAACCACATTACACAAAGAGGAAGCAGCCCTCTTTGGAAATACAATAAAAGATCCAACAAGAACACCCGACACAATGTTATTGGTATATTTTAATCAAATGCATCCACATACTGCCATCATTATTGTATTTAGCAAACATTTTTAATTACAAATACTAAAAGCTTTTAATGCAAGATGAAGACAGCTACTAAACTAAGTTAATAAAACAATTAAGCTTTATACAACTGTTAGCGGCATCTGCCCACATTGGTGATAAACATGACTCTGCCTTAAAATTAATCTAAAGAGCAAATTGTTTTTTTAAAGAAATCTTCATCGTAGGAAATGTTCTTTCCTGAAACACCATGTGAAGTTTACCATATGATGAACAGCTTGAGCTGAGCCCATGACTGAAACAAAGGGCAATTGTATAACAAAACATGGTGAATGGAAAGTAAAATATGTGGAGTATAATGGATACCTTGGGTATTGAATTGAATTGAATTGAATTGATTTCACTGTGCCTGATACACATGACAAAGCTTTGTCTTGTGAGCAATACAGGCAGATCACAGAGTTAAGTAGCATAGATAAGTAAATAATAGGTAAACAGCAGCAAAAACACAGGTACCAGTATTCTAACAATAGTAGGGTAGAAACAGTTATGAAACCGGCTGTGGGTGTGGGTGTGTGTGTGTTCAGGCTTCTATATCTTCTCCCCAATGGTAGAGGTTGTTAAAAAAAAACATTGCCAGGGTGGGATGGATCTTGGAGAATGCTGGCAGCCTTTCCTTGACAGCGGGCCTGGTAGAATGGATTCTATAGATGGGAGGTTGGCCTTTGTGATTGTCCAGGCTGAGTTCGCCACTCCCTATAACCATCTCTAATCTTGAATGATACAGTTGCCACACCGTATAGTGATGCATCCAGACAGAATGCTCTCAATGGTGCACCTATAAATGTTGGCAAGGGTATTCACCAGCACACCAAATTTCCTCAGCTGTCTGAGGAAGAAGAGACATTGCTGGGCCTTTTTTTTTAACCAGTGTGTCCACATGAAGAGTCCAAGAAAGGTTGTTGTGGATGACCATTCCCAGGAGCTTGACACTCTCCACTTGTTCCACCTCTGTACTGTTAATGTGTGTGTGTGTGTGTGTGTGTGTGTGTGTATGTGGGGGGTGGGGTGGGGTGGGGAGGCCATGAGTAATATCCCGCCGAAAGTCACTAATGAGTTCCTTGACTTTGCCAGCATTGACAGCTGTTCTCAGTGGACCATTTTTCCAGGTCTTCCACCTGCCTGTTTTTAGCATGTTTCGTCGCCATCTGATATTTGACCGACTATGGTGGTGTCATCATCAAACTTGTAAATGACATTAGTCTGGTATTTGGCGACGCAGTCATGAGTATACAGTGAGTACAATAGGAGACTGACTACACACTCGTGGGGGGCTCCAGTGTTGAGTGTTAGTGAGGATGAAATATTGTCCCCAATCTTCACTGATTGTGGCCTGTGGGTCAGGAAACTGAGGATCCAGTTGCAGAGAATGGAGCTTAGTCTCGAGATCACTAAGTTTAGTAATCAGTCTCGAGGGCATAATAGTGTTGAAGGATGAACTGTAGTCAATGAGTAGGATTCTTATGTAGCTGTTCTTGGTGTCAAGATGTTCTAGGGAGGGGTGAAGGGCAGAGGTGGATCTGTTAGTCTGATAGGCAAATTGGAGGGGTCAAGAATAGTGGGGAGGCTGGAGTTGTTTAATGCCATGACCAGCTTTTCAAAAACTTCATGACCACCAAAGTTGGGGCCACTGGGCGGTAGTCATTGAGACATGCTGCATGAGTCTGCACAGGGATGATGTTGGCCCTCTTGAAACAGGCAGGAACAGTGGCCTGCTACAGGGAAAGGTTGAACATGTCCGAGAAGACCTCTGCCAGTTGATCTGCGCATGCGCTGAGTGCATGGCCTGGTACCCCAGCTGGTCCAATTGCATTCCTTGGATTCACGTGAAGGAAAGCTGATCTGACCTCTGATGCAGTGACTGTTGGGATATGTTCATCAGGACTTGTTGGAATAGTGTTACCTATCCACCTGCCCAAGATTCTGCTCAAAGCAAGCAATCTCTTTTGGACTACAGCTGTGAAATAACGTTCATCAGACACTTAAAGTTGAATCAAGCTAGGTTTTTGAATGGGGGGGGGGGGGGGGTGTGTGTGTGGTTAATGTCCTTAATGCCATCAGGAGATATGGTGTACACATGCAGTCACTGAAATCTGCAGTCATGATCTGTTCACAGTAATTACATCATTGCCATTAATTATTTGGGAATTAGAGATCCATCTTCCCATTAAATATAAACTGCCTACAATATTCACACCATAAAATGAGGAATTTATACCTTTGTTAACCTTTTCACTACTGGCCTATCCCCAACCCGTGGTTCTCAAACTTTTCAAATGGATTGTTTGGATTTCTAGTTTAGTTGAAGGCTAGATTGTTCAGCTGTGGTACAGAATGATGCCTACAATGTGCTCCAATTTCTCTACTGGATGTAGCACTTACCTACTTAGTCTGACATTTTGCAGCTCAATTTCCCACTCATCCATTTATCTTTATCTAAGAGAGACAAAATCAATGGTCCACACTGAACACATGTTTTATAATCACTCACAATCTGATTAGAAATATCCTCAGTGAGGTTGAAGGCACGGGACCAAAATATGAGAATAACCCATTGTTTGGAATTTTGAAATGCCACACACTATGCACAAAATGCAGTGACGGGCTTTTTCATGGTGACTAACATCCTGAATCCACCAGTGAGCGAGATTGCCTGATCAAACACCAACTCATAGATACTGAAATGCTGGCTGGCAGGCTTCTTAGCACAACAGGTGTTTTTCTACTAAAAGTCTGTGACCCAACTTGAGAATGCCAGCCAGAGAATATGATTGGAGTCTGGCTGCAAGCCATTGGACAGCTGCACCAATGGGGTGGTATTTAGTCAAAAGTGGGGAAAGAGTGGGGGGGACTATTTTCACCACATCTCCCCCTGCCCATCAGTGTCCCTAGACTGGGAATTTCAGAGGGTCTCCCTTCTAGCCCCACCCACCAAATCTTGGTTGGGAAAACAAGATAATTGGGCCACTTGCGGGCTGAGGTTGTTAGATGACATTCAAGATCGTGAATTAGAGGTAGGTTGGGAAGATTATCCAGAACATGATTGCTGAAGTGGCACGTATCTGACAAATGTCAACCTTCAAACTATTCCTGTTCCATCAACTTGAGGGAGGGGAAATCCTGTAGTGAGTCAATTTTCGGTAATTAGAAAACGTTATCTATATAAGAAGAGTATGCCTACTGAGTTGGACATCACTGCAAGTGTGAACAAATAAAACTACAGTGAATCTTGTCATCGGGGAAACAAACTCCATAACCAATTGAAAGATGGTGAAATTAACAGAAGCATATTTAAAGTGAGCACATCCAATGTTAAATCTAATATATAAGGGGAAAATTAATATTTAAAATTTCCTGCAATAATTAAAACATATAGCAAAAAAAACTCCACTTTTATCTTATATTGAAAGAGTACTTGAAGTGTATTTAGTTAAGAGTGTGTGTATATTTATATATATATATATATATATATTAGAATATAGACAGCTTAGACTTAGTTTCGTTCACTTTCATGTGACTTCATGTGATTCAATGCAGGTGACTCACGCTGCAGCTGCCAGTTTGAGAACTTCATGGTGGAGCAGCACAACTCAGACAGTAACCTGAACTGGAGTATATTTTTGGCTCTGCTCAGCTTAGCAAATTTACCTAATTGTTAATTTTGACGGAAATCTGGGTCTACACATTAGCTTCGTATTGTCAATATGCCGTGCTTGCATTTGACACATTAACTATGGTTCATGTCTACATAAGAGCACCACCTGGTGGCAAAGTATTTTACGTGCATGTGAAGGACAAAAGTTGGAAACTCAAACTTAGAATTTGTTCCGATAATACAAAGTGTGTGTAACTCACCAAAAAAATGAACTTAATTTAGCCTCATTTCTGCGCATGACAATATAACGAAATAGATGACAGTGAGGACTGCAGATGCTGGAGTTTAGAGTCAAGATTAGAGTGGTGCTGGAAAAGCACAGCAGGTCAGGCAGCATCTGAGGAGCAGGAAAATCAACGTTTCGGGCAAGAGCCGTTCAGGAATGATGAGGGTATAATGAAATATATACATTAGTTAGGCACTCACTTGCATTAAAAAACCTCAAGAGATGTAAACTAGGTAAATGGAACTGTGGCATGTTGTTTTGTTACGATCAACATTTATGAGTTAACCAACGCACAGAGCCAGGTAGGCAGTCCAAACTAACTTGTATTGTACATTTCAAAGATCAGAGATCTAAACTGATAGGGACAGTCCCTATCGTGAAGGATCCACCAGTTCCATACATTTATTTAATTGGCGGACGTTGTAATGTAGAAACAAATTTTGTAGGAACAAATGCAATGCTTTTTGCAATTTTACATTAATTCTACTTCCACCTCCCCCTCCCCCCCAATTTTTGGTTCTCTTTTGCTGAATTCTAAAATTCTCTCAATTTTCAGACTTAAAAGTTACCAAAACAAAAAAAAAGTCTAACCCTCTTTTGATCTAATAGTATATTTAAGTTTCCTTTGTTAGCTACTGCACTCAATTTTCCTGATGAGAAATCTTCATCTTGAAGGAACGCATGAGCTACCTACTGTCAAAACCTTTTCATGTATTTTTTCCAATTCACTTTAGTAAACTTCCTACTCAAACTTCACAATTGCCGTACAGTTTTAGAACTATTTTCTGACTAAATTACATCTTTTTCAAACATAGAATTTTGCACTATCACTGCTACAGTCTATTTATTAAACATTTTTAAAAACAAGATTATTAATGAACCTTTTCCCATTGTATAGTACTAAATATAAGCTTGCGCATGGTTGGTTGCTCAATATATTGCTCCACAAAACCCTCTTATGTTCGAGGAATTCTTCCTCCACGGTATGAGATTTATCCACTCTATGTAGATTTAATTCCCCATTACTGCATTCTCCATACTAGATGCGCTTCAAATTTCCTGATTTACAGTCTGTATCACTGTTGTTTGGTGGCCCACCCTCCTCTCTGTCCTATCAGCTTCATCCCCACCCCCATCCACCTATTTTACTCTTTGCAACCTTCTCTTCACCCCCACCTCTCTCCCATTTCTCTCTCCACCCTGGAGGCTCCCTGTCTTCAGTCCTGAAGAAGGGCTTTTGCCTGAAATGTCGTTTTCCTACTCCTGGCATGTTGCCTGACCTGCTGTGCTTTTCCAGCACCACTCTAATCTAGACTCTGTTTTCCATCATCTGCAGTCCTCACTTTTGCCTAGTTGATTATAAACCACTCCTGTCTTTGCTCCCCCTTGCAGATTCTTAGTTCCACTCAAACCGATTTTGCATTCTTTTCTTCCAACTAGGGATCTTTGATTTTATCTCTTATCAGCAATACCCTACCCACCTCATTCTCCTTTTCAGTTATACATTCCAAATATCCTCTACTATTCAGTGCTCAGCCTTGGTTACCATGAAGCCACGAGTCTGGAATTGCAATTAAAATTATATCATTTTACTTTTACAAGTGCAATTAATTTATTCATCTTGTGATGGATGTACACTTTCAGATAGAGTTAAGACAAATGTAAAGTCCTATTTTGTAATTTGATTCTGGCATCTGCTAATTACTGCTTTTCTACTGCAGCTTTGATTTTATTCTACGATGAATTTCCTCTTTAGGTTCCCATCCCCAAACAAGTTTGAATCCTTCTCAATAGGACATCCTTTACTGTTGCATCAGAGCAGCAATATAACACAGACCTGTGATCGACAACACACCACATTCAACAACCAAATATATTAACAAATCAACGGGACACTCATGGGCTCACTCATCTCTAGGCTCATAGCAGAAGCAGTGATGCAAAGACTGGATCAACCAGTCCTCCCATAAATCTGACCCAAACTCGATTAGATATGTGGTTGACACTTTTGTAATTATTAAGAGAACAGAGATTGAGAATATACACCGGATTATCAACACCATACTCACTGGGATCAGATTTACGAGAGAGGAAGACAGTAACAACAAACTCCCATTACTGGATGTGATGGTGGAAAGAACGCAGAATGGTGAATGCACTAAAAGAATGTACAGAAAAGCTACACACACAGACCAGATCCTGAACTACAATACTAATCAACCAAACATTAGGACCCTGTTAAAAAGGGCTACAACACACTGCGAAATCTGAGAAAAGAACACCACTGCGATAGTCTTCACAAAGAAGAGATATTCCTGCAACTTCATTAGCAGATAAACAACGTGACAAGGTAATGCCACATCCCACTAGCTACCTTATATAAAAGAAATCTCTGAATTAACAGCCAGACTTCTCCAATCACTTGGATTCATGACAGCCCATAAACCAACAGCCATGCTCAGACAAGTCATCAGAACAAAAGACACTACACCTATCATGTGCAAGACTAATGTAATTTACAAGAGTCCATGCAAAGACTGCACAAAACACTAAGACAAACAGGCAGATAACTAGCAATCTGCATCCACAAACATCAACTAGCCACTAAATGCCACGACTATCTGTCCTTGGTAGCCTTTCACAGAGATGACAAGTACCATAAATTCAATTGGGACAACATATCATACATAGGACAAGCTAAACAGAGGACAGCCAGTGAAGGGAGCACAGTGGCTCGGTAGTTAGCACCGATGCCTCACAGCACCAGGGTCCCTGGTTTGATTCCCTCGGGCGACTGTCTGTGCAAATTCCACACATTCTCCCCGTGTCTGCGTGGGTTTCCTCCGGGTGCTCCGGTTTCCTCCCACAATCCAAAGATGTGCAGATCAGGTGAATTGGCTATGCTAAATTGCCTGTGTTAGGTGCATTTGTCAGAGGGGAAATGGATCTGGGTGGGTTACTCTTCGGACGGTCGGTGTGGACTTGTTGGGCCGATGGGTCTGTTTCCACATTGTATAGAATGTAATCTAATCTAATTTCTAGAAGTGTGGCACTCATCCAGATACTCCATAACACAGACCTAGACCCAATATACCTGTCATTAGAAGTAACAACTGGAAGCAGAACAGAACCAAATAAATTCCAGAAGACACAGTATAGCAGCGCTTCACAGGAGTTTTGAAACCACTGAAGATGTCACTCAGACAGGGGTCAAAGTATCTGCAAATCAACTTCCCAGCTCAGCAAATATACCCACAACTACAACAACACGGTGTCTTGTCCACAGCCTTTCTGATCCCTTATCAAATTGCATACTATTTCCCTTCCATTCTTCTTCACCTCTACCACTTGTGCTGCTGAGCCACTTCAGGTGCAAACTTGGCTGCTGTACTTTCCAGTAATAAACCATTAGCCTCACCAGAAACCAAAATGAAAAAAATGGATAGAGTGAGATAGGCTCAGGTGACTCATACACTACATGTCTGACTTTTCTATACTACCAGTCACCCTTTCCGAGATTGTCATGTGATCACTTCAAAATGCAATCCACGTGGTTCTCAGCTTTCCAGCTGCACTACAAACTCAAGCCACTGCTCAGAGTTCAAAACTAACTTGCACCTGAACTTTTACAGCAGTTGACGCTCAGTACATAAGTGATTGGACCCACAAAGCGTCTGTGACTCCCCATATAGCATAGGATAGGCACTCTACATAGCCAAGCTGTCCTTCCATAATGGATGCCTACTATTTGCTTTAGAATGGACATGAGACAACAGGATTCAAAATTACTCCCCAGTCATCTCCAACAAACCTAGTTCTGCTCCTGCTGAACTTGGGTACATTTTTTTCATCTGTTCCTCAAGCTGATGCTGAGTGTCTACCTTAGGGTCCTCACATTACCCACTTCTTCGGGGTACTGCTGATTATGTTTCTGGGGCCTTCTCTCACCTGCTCCTCTGTTACTGACAGACATTTGAGAGACTCCCCCTCCCTAATTATCCTCCTACAATCAAAAAGCATCCTAATTTAAACAGGATGTCTTTAAAAGTAATACAGAATATTGATTACGAAGCTGCCAATGAAGTTATTTTGGCAATGTGCCTATTTTAACAGGTGGATCAATTCTATCCATAGAAATCATGCACATGCTTGGAGTACAGCTCAAAGTTTGGGAGATTTGTACAGCACCCATTCTATTCCTATTTTGAGTCTCATTTTCATAGTGAATACCAATTACCTGAACGGAGAGATCTGCACTGTGGAGGTAGGGCTGAACAATCTGTGAAACTACTCAAATATAAAGGCTATATAAATGCACGTGGGCATAGCCTGGATTTGCAAAAGGGAATTTGTGGTTGAAGAACTTGGAACTTTTTGAAGTTGTTCTAAATAACATTGATTTAAAAAAAAAGCCTACGATAGCGTACTTACAGGTACGGAAGAATTTTGACTTGTTCTCTTCCATCCACCCCCCACAAAGAAGGCTAGTTTCAAATATTATTCAATGGCAATACATTACCTCTTATCCTGTGTGCTTTGATGATTGGGTATGTCATAAAACAACAGGTACAATGGATCATTCTTACATTGGCAGGCTGAGACTTGTGGTGTACAACAGGGATTAGTACATGGGACTCCAGCTGTTTACAATAAACATCAATGAGCTAGAGATGGGATTCAAATGTAATATTTCCAGTTCAAAATTTGAGAAGATTTGTAACTCGGGTGCTCGTTGTGGTTCTGTTCACATGGTGAATGTGTGTTGCAGACGTTTCGTCCCCTGTCTAGGTGACATCCTCAGTGCTTGGGAGCCTCCTCTGAAGCGCTTCGGAGTTGTTTTCTCCGGCATTTATAGCTAAGACAGCAGACTTCCTAGCAGCACCAGAGTGCACAAACAATGGACTGACAGAAGAGACAAAACAAACAGTGAGACAAAGCATCGTACCCCTGATACTGGACTTGTACCTCACAACACACTTCACATTCAACAACCAAATATATGAACAAATCCAAGGCATATCCATGGGCTCACCCATCTCTGGACTCATAGCAGAATAGGGCCCTTCAAAGATCAGCTAGGCGGCCTTTGTGTGGAGCTGCAGAAAATGAGGGAGATACTAAATGAATATTTTGCATTAGTATTTACTGTGGAAAAGGATATGGCCACTGTTTAAGAAGGGCGGTAAATACAAGCCAGGGAACTATAGACCGGTGAGCCTGACCTCAGTGGTGGGCAAGTTGTTGGAGGGAATCCTGAGGGACAAGATGTACATATATTTGGAAAGGCAAGGACTGATTAGGGATCGTCAACATGGCTGTGCATGGGAGATCATGCCCCACAAACTTGAGTTTTTTTGAAGTAGTAACAAAGAAGATTGATGAAGGCAGAGCAGTAGATGTGATCTATATGGACTTCAGTAAGGCATTCAACAAGGTTCCCCATGGGAGACTGATTAGCAAGGTTAGATCTCATGGAATACAGGGAGAGCTACCCATTTGGATACAGAACTGGCTCAAAAGGTAGAAGACAAAGAGTGGTGGAGGAGGGTTGTTTTTCACACTGGAGGCCCATGACCAGTGGAGTTCCACAAGAATCGGTGCTGGGTCCTCTACTTTTTGTCATTTACATAAATGATTTGGATGTGAGCATAGGAGGTACAGTTAGTAAGTTTGCAGATGACACCAAAATTGGAAGTGTAGTGGACAGCGAAGAGGGTTACCTCAGATTAGAAAGGATCTGGACCAGATGGCCAATGGGCTGAGAAGTAGCAGATGGAGTTTAATTCAGATAAATGCAGGGTGCTGCATTTTGGGAAAGCAAATCTTAGCTGGACTTATACACTTAATGGTAAGGTCCTAGTGAGTGTTACTGAACAAAGAGACCTTGGAATGCAGGTTCATAGCTCCTTGAAAGTGTAGTTGTAGGTGGATAGGATAGCGAAGATGGCGTTTGGTATGCTTTCTTTCATTGGTCTGAGTATTGAGTACAGGAGTTGGGAGGTCATATTGCAGCTGTACAGGACATTAGTTAGGCCACTGTTGGAATACTGCATGCAATTCTGGTCTCCTTCCTATTGGAAAGATGTTGTGAAACTTGCAAGGGTTCAGAAATGATTTACAAGGATGTTGCCAAGATTGGAGGATTTGAGCTATAGGGAGAGGCTGAACAGGCTGGGGCTGTTTTCCCTGGAGTGTCAGAGGCTGAGGGGTGACCTTATAGAGGTTTACAAAATTATGAGGGGCATGGATAGGATAAATAGACAAAGTCTTTTCTCTGGGGTCAGGGAGTCCAGAACTAGAGGACATAGGTTTAGGGCGAGAGGGGAAGATATAAAAGAGACATTAGGGGCAACGTTTTCATGCAGAGTGTGGTACATGTATGGAATGAGCTGCCAGAGGAAGTGGTGGAGGTTGGTACAATTGTAACATTTAAAAGGCATTTGGATGGGTATATGAATAGGAAGGGTTTGGAGGGATACGGGCCAGATGGGACTAGATTGGGTTGGGATATCTGGTGAGCATGGACAGATTGGACCAAAGGGTTTGTTTCCATGCTGTACATCTCTATGACTCTATGTCGTGCAGCAAAGGCTCACCAGACTTGTTCCAGACATGACTGTGCTAAGAGAAGAAATTGGGCAAGCTGGGCTATTTTAAGAATAAAAGATAATCTCTTTTACAATTAAAACTGTAAACAGGACTATTGCAAGTAAGATGTTCCCGCTGAATTCAAGAACGGGGGCACAATTTAAAATTAGACAGAATGCCACTTGGGGTTGAAATAAGCATATTATTTTAAAAGAACGCAGAGGGTTGAGAGCCTTTGGAATTCTCTACCACCAAGAACAGTAGGGGCTCAGTCTTGAATATGTACAAGGTAGAAATTGATGGATATCGGATTACCAGTGATTATGGGAACAGAGCGAGTAAAAAGCTTTGATGTTTGGGTCAGTATTGACCATACTGAATGGTAGCACAGGTTCAAAGGCTGAATATCCTACTCTCGTTCCTTTGCAAAGCAAATAGTCAGACTTTGAGATAACTGATTTAGCTGTAAGCACACATGACTAATCTGGGTTAAAATAATGAGAAAAATAATTTACCTAGCACCTTTCACAATCTCAGAATATCCTAAAAAAAATCTTCACAGCCATATCTATCATTAGTTCTTTTGTTATAGTGTCCCTACCTCTGGGCTGCAAGGCCTGGGTTCAAGTCAAACCTGCAGCAGAGATGTGTAATAACATCTTTGAACAGGCTGATCAGAAAAATAGGTGAACTGAAAAAATATCAACAGATACACAAAGTACCTAAACTAATTCTGTTTGAAGCCAAAGATCTTGGAATCACCTTGTTTAAAATTCAGTGGCAAAATAAATTTTTCTAAGGTGGCTGTAACAATTTTGATCTATACACAAAATGAAATAAACACCAGCTTCGTTCCAAATATAACATCCTACAGCTGACAATGTAAATTGCGCAAGTTAATATGTGGACAGAATTCAATCCTTGCAAGTTTTAAAACATGCACAGAAATGCAAAATACCATGGACGTGTCAAAATCAAACAAACAGAATTAATGGAAGTTTGCAGGTCAGACTGCATCTATATAGAAAGTGAGAATGAAATCTTTCAGTTCAATAACCTTTAAGCACTGGAAGCGAGAGAACAAGAACGGTTCCCTTTTATAAGATGGAAGGCAATATCTCTTGCCTTTCACCCTATCAGACTTTCCCATTTGTACTTCCCTACCTCCTCCCATTTCTGTACTTGCCTACTTGCACAGCTTTCTTGGAGCTTTTCTTCCGTTTTGACAAATTAGTTTTCTCTCTCTCTAGAGATAATCAGTATTTATTGCTGTTATTTAGAATGAAAGGGTTCTGATAAAAATATCTGACAATTACACAGCCAAGTCCTGGTATCAACCACCTCAGGACTCCAGAAGGGTAGTTTCAAACCAATGGCAGCATTATTAATTAAGGCTCCAAGACTTCAATGACTGATTTTGTAGGCAGTCATATATACATTATCAGTGTTGGATTATTGAAAACAAGTTGAAGGATCTTGTAAAGCAGTCACCAGGGTCATACTTTTCATTTCTTTTCCCAATCCAAAAATATTCCTAGTTTTCCAGTACTATAAAGATCTTCAGATTTAGTCTTTTATAAAAGTCTTCTTGATTAAGTTGAAGGATAACCCAACTACTACCTTTAGAAAGAAAACAATGCACCTGCAATGCCTTTGGAATTGTGACATTATAACGAGAGAGGCGAAACATTAATCATTCAGTACTAGCTAGTGTGCCAAACATACTTAGGTTTTGGAGTTCGAAGCACAAAAACATATTTTTAACTTGCAATTCATTATTCCTTTCGGTCAATATGCGTAGGTGCTGATCAGAATTAAATTAAAGTGCAGAAACAAGGATCAGTTATAGCTGGAACTGAAGTGTCAAACTTCAGTTTCTGTAAACATCTGATAACATTTGTGTTTCCTTTCAAGAAAATTTAACTTGACATATGTCATCTTTCCCCCCCCACCCCAACCCCTTATAAATTTAAAGCAAGTCTTTATTTTATTAAGCTTTCTCAAAGCACACCAACTGCTCATACACATTTTCTTTCCATTTATACACACTAAATTCTCAGTGTACACTAAGACCAATCATTAGTTGTCTCTGATTAATAATGCAAGTTTAACTGTAAAATTTAAGTATACGATGCTTTCAAAAAAAAACATTTCTCAAAAATCATTTCCCTAGCCAGTTTTCAGTTATAGGAACATTCTCAAGTATCTTTCGAGTTTTCAGTAGAAATCAAGACTGTCAACTAGTATAAACATCCTTAAATCTAGAGTCTCAGTTTCAACCTACACATTTTTTTCCAATGTGTAGCAGTGGTACCTTGTTTATAAACAAATATGGCCAACATTAAATAATATTTCAATGTTTTATGATCCATTGTGAAAATAGGTTTCAAGTCATGTAATAAGTGCTCAAACATAACTACGGATTAAAACAAGATCTATCAAGTAAATTAATGAGTTTACATATGTAATTCCACTAATGAAGACACACAAGTGAAAGGCAGGTAAATCTTTTATTTACCAGCTGTACAGCACTACATTAATTAAATGCTTTACCCTAGCTTTCGTAACCCCATTTAAAGAGTATTTTTACATTGTTTCCTCATCAGCTTGACTCCCTTTCCTTCACAAACAGTACAGCTAAATATAAAAAAAAACAAAATCAACCCAGTCAGAGCTAAAAAGGGGCAGAAAGCAGATTTAATTGCAATTCACCTAGAACAGAAAAAGAATTTCATGTTGAGTCAGCAAATAAAGCTTCTGACATACCCTTGTGGCACAACTTTCTCATATCTGCAACAGCGCAAACCTCTTAAACTTCACATTATTTTGCAACACAAAGCACATGGATATACTTACTCTTCAAAACTTTGCCTCATCCTAGTTTTAAAGGATTAATTCCATTATGCCCTCTTACAAATACATCAGATACATATGAAGTTCAGAGAAGCAAAAAAATATAGTTAGGTGGGAAATAGCCAACCTATAATGGAAATATAAGTAATTAAAATTTACAACATTAAAATCTGCAACTTTAAAGGGATTTGTAGTATGCTGTGAATGTGCTCATTACAATTTGACATTTTCTGCTCTGAACAGCTCAATTTGCAAATTAATTTTTACATGATTCTGCACATATTCACAAACACTGAAGAGTTTGACTCTTTGTGACAAATGTAATTTGTAAACGTCTCAAGCAGTGGTTAAAATGTTACTCTCCTGCACTTTGATACATAATCACTAGAAAAGATTAAAATGTAAAAAACTTATCTACAACAAGCATGACCATTTTTTGAGATGCCCTGTACAAAAAAAAAAGGAAAACACATGACGAACAGTGTTACTATGGATGGTCAGTTGTAAAATAATTCACGCGGCTTGAACTTAATTTAACAGTAACACAATGATTTTCAATCAATCAGTGATTTGCATTCTGAGACGCCCTAATGTAGCGGAAGAAACCAAAAGTTGTGTATTATCATTTACAATTGGGTTGCACAAAAACATGACTATACGTTCAAAAATTCACAATTCTTTTGTATTTAAAGTTTACTACAAGTCAAATTTCCACCTGCTCAGCTCGAGTATAGCAGGGTGTTATGGTTAAAAATAGCCTATGTTCTTTGCAACATATATATATATCACAACGTTTTGTGCCATTGGGAAACATTCCTCTTATGCAAAAAGAGCTATGGCACAGATACTGTACACAATTTTTTCTTTAAGGGCAGGAACTATTTTACTGCTAGGTGTACATAACATGTACAAAGCATCTCATGATATTTCATTTTGATTCTGAAAAAAAATTCAGAAAAATTGTATTGGGTATAATTTTTGTAACAAATAAAATAACAATTTCTGATTCATAAATAGCATTCTATGCTATAAAAGGGAACCTAGTCTAAACTCATTTTAGCTTCCTGGATGAGAAATTCTCTCTAGTATTCAGAAGGTTAAATGGTCTAAATCATTTCATAGAAGCACGTGTCAAAGCAAAAATACATGTAATCTGATTCGCAGGACCACATTATTAGCATGCCTTCCTCCATCACCGGTCCATCATACTAAGGATCATCTCAGGTGTGATGTCTCCATTTTGAGCCTCAATTCCTGATTGAACTTGTGCATCTTCAGCCTCAGGCTCTTTCTTTATTTCAACAATTATGTTTTCAATTGTTGTAGTCCCTGATTCTTGCAACTGCTGAACTGCTCCTAAGATGAAAATGTAAAAATATCAATGTCAAATAAATTGAAAAATCAGAAATGCACTTTTAACAGAGCAGGGAATTTTATGTTGATCAATTATGCTCCTTTCCAGCTGAGGACTGGCAAATAAGAAACAAACAACATTAGATTAGGTTCCCTACAGTCTGGAAACAGGCCCTTCGGCCCAACAAGTCCACACTGACCCTTCGCAGACCCATTTCCCTCTGACTAATGCACCTAACATTATGGGCAATTTAACATGGCCAATTCTCCTGACCTGCAAATCTTTGGACTGAGAGAGGAAACCGGAGCAAACCCACGCAGACAGGGGGAGAACGCGCAAACGCCACACAGACAGTCACCCGAGGCTGGGATCGAACCTGGGACCCTGGTGCTGTGAGGCAGCAGTGTTAACCACTGAGCCACCATGCCGCCACAAATCTCAAATATTTTAGGCTCTCCATAAATATTCTACTTTGCAAGTATCAGATTTGTATTTGATTTAAACCACTTCATGTAATATGCCTCATGCTCAATATTGAATATCTACTGGAAGCAAAAACAGAAGTTGCTGGAAAAGCTCAGTAGGTCTGGCAGCATCTGCGAAAAGAAATCAATTAATATTTTGTGTCTGATGACCCACCCTCAGAATCCTGAAGACGACTCAATGGACCATAAATAATATCTCTGCTTTCTCCTCAGATGCTGTCAGACCTGCTGAGCTTTTCCAACAATTTGTTTTTGTTTGATTTACAGAATCTGTAGCTCTTTCATTCTAACTTGCAATTTATTGCATGTATCTCAAGTTAGCCCAAGGCTTTCCAAAGATCAAATTATAATCAATTTGAGGACACCAAAACATTCAGGGAGATAAAGAAATTAGGATAATAATAGTTGGGGATTGTGACTTCCCCAATATTGTTTATCAAATCCCGATTCAGCCTATTGAGCCCAACCCGACCCTCCGAGAAACATCCCGCCTGCAAGCTTCTGCCTATAATCCTGCATTTCCCATGGCTAATTCACCTAGCAGGCACATCCATGGATACCATGGGCAATTTAGCATGGCTAATCCACCTAACCTGCACATCTTTGGACTATGGAGGAACCAGAGCACCCAGAGGAAAGCCATGCAGACATAGGGTAAATGCGCAAACTCCACACAGATAGAGGCAGGTCGCTGGTGCTATGAGGTAGCAGGGCTAGCCACTGAGCCCCGTGCCACCCATTGCATGGACAAATATTGAAAGGATGAGAGATGGCATAATTCTAAAAAAAAAATCCAGACCTGCTTTTGAATCAGCATGTAACAAGTCCTACAGAGACAGGGGGCAATGCTGAAGCTAATTTTAGGGAATGAAGCCATGCAAGTCGTAGAAGTATTGGTGGGAGAGCATTTTGGGGACAGGGATCCTTTACCTGGAAGTCATGGAAAATGATAAACATGGACAAGAATGAAGGTTCTAAACTGGCTAAGGCTGATTTTAATATGACAAGACAGAATCTGGACCAAGTGTTCAAGAAGCAGCTGTCTGTAGAAAATAAAAAGTCAGCCCACTGGGAATCTTCCAAAAAAACAGAAACAGTGAGCATGCAGAGCCCTTAAAGATGAAGGGTGGAAGAGATGCTCACAGAATCTAGGATGCCCAAGGAATGTACAGGATTGTTTGAGAAATAAAACAAACTCATGTTAAATATTAGGGCTCAAAACATGAATTCCTAGAGTTGTATAGCAAAAGCAGGGGATTAATTTTAAAAATGAGCAAAGTGAAGGGGGACGTGAACACTCGGGTAAAACAATGGGAATCCAAAAGCATTTGAAGAAGTATATTAGGGTCAAGAAGGAAATCCAGGAACAGAGTAGAGCCCATTTAGGACCAAACAGACAAACTGTGTGTGGTGTGGCAAGATATACTTTGCATTCATAATCCAGAGAAAGTTATATATGTATCGAAATCAAGGAAAAAGAACTGTGAAAACATTACAATTCAAAGCACAAAAGGTATTAGCGGTTTTAGTGGGCTTAAAATTGATGTCTCCTAGCCAGATGAAATATATTCCAGGATACTATGAGAGGCAAGAAGGATGAGTGCAGTTTCCCTGACGTTAGTTATCAAATCCTCTGGACACAGTAGAGGTGCCAGAGGACAGAAGGTGAGCTAATGTACTATTATTCAAGAAAGGTTTGAAAAAACCAGGGAAGTATAAGCCAATTGAGTTTTAGTGGCAAGGGAAACAGGGAAAAAAAAATTGGGGGACAGAATTAATCTCCACTTAAAGAGGCAAGAACTAATCAATGATAGTTAGGTATGGATTTGTTAGGGGGAGTCATATCTGACAGGTTTGATTGACATTTCAATGAGGTTACTCAGTGTGCAATATAACAATACAGTCGACCTGAACTTCAGCAAGACGTCTGACAAAGTACTGCATTGTACACTGGTCAAGGAAGTTAAAGTCCATGCTGTCAAGGACTTTTTGAATACATGACTGGCTTTGTGGCAGGAGGCAGAGGGTGAAAGTCAAACAACATTTGAAACTGGAAGCCTGTGCCTAGTGATGTACCATAGCATTCAGTAAGTTTGATAAACTTGCAGAGAACATGAAAATTGGCAGTGTGATAAATAGGAAGAAGAAAGCCTTAGATTACAGGACGAAATAGGCTGGTCAAACAGGCAGAACAATGAAAATGGAATTTAATTCTGAGAAGTGAGGGGTGATGCATTTTTGGAGGGAGGGAGTACTACAGATCCTTGAAGGCAACAGGACAAACGAGTAAAGTGGTTCAGAAAGCATATAGAATATTTGTGTTTATTTGCAGAGGCACTGAATATCACAGTAGCAAGGTTATGATGGAGTTGTATATAGTGTCGGTTAGGCTGAAGCTGGATTATTGTGTGCAGTTCTGGTCATCATACGAAAGGAAAGATGTGGCTGTGACTTGAGGGGGTGAAGAGATTTATCAAGATGTTGCCTGGGCTGAATCATTTCAGCTATGAAGAGAGAGACTAAATAGACTGGGGTTGTTTTCCTTGGAGCATGGAAGGCAGAAGAGAGACCTAATTGAGGTCAACAAAATTATGGAGACCGTAGAGAAGATAAACAGGAAAAAATATTTCCCCTTAGTGGAGGAATCAATAAGTAGGGCCACAGATTCAAGCGAAGAGGTGGGAGGTTTAGAGGGGATTTAATTAATAATATGTTGATCCAGAAGGTGGCAGATTTCTGGAACTCACTGCCTAAGAGGGTAACAGAGGCAGGTACCCTCAGGTATTTAAGTTGTACCTGCATTTAGAATCATACTACAGCTCATCACCTGTTGAAGGCCACAGACAAAGCATTTGGAAATGGGACTGGAGTAGATGGGTGCTTGATTACTGATGTGAGACCAATGGGCCAAAGTGGTTTTTGCAGTGCTGTAAAAGTCCAATCCCATAGCAACTAGGGATGGACAATAAAGGCCATGAATGGATTAAAAACAAGCTCGACTACATTTGCCCCTCAGAATTATTACTGTATCAAAATCTAAACTCGGTCTTTCTATTAAGGATACAGTTATACAATATTCCAATCATGAGAATGGATTCCATTATTCTACCAATCCTGGACTTTTTAGCTGTTAATTATTCACTTCTACACTGGCAGTTTATATTTTTGCACTTAAACAAATTAAACAGTATATGGTTCCAGAATCATGGATCTGGATGCTTATTTCACCTGAAACCACTCAACTGCTGAGATTCCAAACTAACACTGCACAACAGAATCGCCCAATAACGAGTTAGTTAAAACACAAAGCTTTACAAATCAAAATCAAGTAGAGTTCCATTTCTAGCCCAGCTCAATGGATAATTGCACTGGTTTAATGAACCAAACAAAGTAGAGCCATCTTGATCAGCCATGATAGCTGGAACAGCAGCATTGCACTATACTGGGTTTTAGGGACACTATGCCAGCAACAATAAAATGCATAGAATAACACTTAGCCATTGTTAAGAATCCCGATATCTGATATTTACTGAAAATACATTGAGCACGTAGTAAACGCAAGTCGTGATGATACTACTGTTGCAGTCATGAGATGGACTAAAGTGCACCTAAAACAGGGATGGGACTTTTGAAAGCCTACAACTTCTAATGTATAAAATGTTACACTACCAGTATTTTTATTGGATTGATTAGCTTTGCCAGGTGGTCTACCCCTTCGCTTTTTGGCTGGTGCTGGTACAGGGATGACTTCTGCAATAGGCTGCTCCTCTTCTTCTTCATCTTCTTCAGGTTTGCTCACAACAGTCTCATCCTCTTCATCACCATCTAATTCAGGTTCAGCATTATCCTCATCATCTACAAAAACAAATGGAAACACCATTCAGTATCAAAATTTGGCAGTTTACCTACCCAGAATCCAAATCATTATTGTTAATAAGGACAAGCTCATTCATCATACAACAGTTTGTTTTGTTCTTTAATCATTACCACCTCGCTCTCTCTCAACGCTTTTCCTAGTCATATGCAGTATGACATTATCATTCACTGCAAGGGGTAGCAGAAATGGTCCCCAAGTACACTTCAATTTTTCACATTAAACAAACAAACAAAGTCACTCACCACATTAAGTAAATACTGATCAACATTAACTTATTCAGGGATACCAATCCCGCCCCCGAACTTCAATTAAAACAACACAAATGGGTTAACATTGATCACCTGCGAAGCTGATGAGACAAAAAGAAATATTGTGGCAAGATTTCACCAGGGAGAATAAAATAAGATGATATTTAAGTCAAGCTTTCAAAATAACTTTATTTTGTTATTCATACTGGTTCCTTTTAACTCAATCTCAAAAACTTTTATTGATTGGGTTGATATCCTTCAAGTGTATATCCCCTTTTCAAAAGTGTCAAACAATTCTACACCTATAATTTTCAGAAGCGTTACAATTTATATACTCAAAACATTCTTTCTGGATACATTATCAATCGCATTTGATTTTTACTACATCTCCTTTCACCAATTATGCTAGAAACATCGTTAGAATTTTTTCCGATAACGGTAGTAGACAATATACTCATAATTGGGTGACGTAACACTACTGTCACCTGGCCACTTTCAGCAACTGCTTCAGACAAGTGAAGACCTGCAGGAGGGCAATAGGACATAATGGAGGAATTGCCATGAGGTAATTCTTCTCCTTACCAAAAGCATCTACAATTCACAAAGTGGGATACAGATGAAGTATACACTAAGTCAACAAAACAACAGATGACGACTGGGTTATTTACATAGTTTAATTCCCATTGTTATTTATCTACTCAATTCTGGTGAATAACCTAAACTAACCCAGTCTGTCATCATAGTCAAGATTTTGATCTTCATTATAATCTGGAATTGCTGCAAGGCTAGTACCTGTTCCTTCAAGTGTATACTGTCCCCATTCTATCTGCCAAAACATTTAATCGAAAATAAATAAAATTGTATCTGCCAGTTGTCTACCCATTCTGCTAGCTGATCAAAATCCTGTTCTAATTTTTGGCATCATCCTTATTTTGGATGATTTGCAACTTTTGAAATCTTAAAATCGATTCCAACGTACAAGTTATGTGTAAGAAAAAGCAATGTGTCTAGCAGTAAAGCTTGGAGAACACTACTGTCTATCACCAGAACAATCCCCCAATTTAAAAACCAAGAATAGATGTCCTTCAGCCATTATTTTTAATCCAAGCTGACCAAGACCATCCTATTCCATGAGCCTCAATTTTGACAATGAGCTTTTTGGGGTACTTTGTCAAACTCCTCAAAATCTACATGGACAGCATCCATCATATTCCTCCAATCAATCTTCAGTTAAGTCATCAAAAAAGTACAAATCGTCTTGGCTTCCTTTAATTAAGTCAACCTGTCCAAACTCACCTCACTCACTTCCCACAGATTCTGCAATAAAAAAGGTGTCCAGCCAAGTAGCTGCTTTAAATACAGGGCAATTAAAAACCAAAAGAATACATTACCACTGTCAGTGGAGTCTCCTTTCTTGGACTGCATTTTCCGTTTCCTACCACGTCCCTTATTCTTCTTCCGCTCTACAGCATCTCCTTCTTCACCTCCTGGCCCACTACAATTCTCAGCATGTTTTGTCATTGTATTCTGCAGAACACATAGCAAAGGTAAAACACTTCTGTAGAAAATGCTTACATGGCAAGATACTCAAAATATTAAGAAAATATACGTGAGTGTCGGAAATCCGAAATAAAAGCATAATATTTTGGAAACATTCAGCCAGGCAGCATCCTTGGATAAAGAAATTAAGTTAAATTTTCAGCTGATTGTGTTCCACGGCTTTTTTAACTTTGTGAAATAAAGTAAATAACGAAACAGATTTATGGTACTTTTTGCAAGGTTTGTAGCTCAGGTTGAGGTTTAGGGTGAAGGTTTGCTCGCTGAGCTGTAGGTTTGATATCCAGATGTTTCATTACCTGGCTAGTAACATCATCAGTGGCGACCTCAAAGTGAAGCGAAGCTGTTGTCTCCTGCTTTCTATTTATAGGTTTGTTCTGGATGGGGTTCCTGGGGTTTGTGGTGATGTCAGTTCGTTTTCTGAGGGGTTGATAGATGGTATCTAGATTTGCGTGTTTGTTTATGGCGTTGTGGTTGGAGTGCCAGGCCTCTAGGAATTCTCTGGCATGTCTTTGCTGAGCCTGTTCCAGGATAGATGTGTTGTCCCAGTCGAAATAGTTTTTTTAAAATCCGTGTGTAGGGCTACGAGGGAGAGAGGGTCGTGTCTTTTTGTGGCTAGCTGGTGTTCATATATACTGGTAGCTAACTTTCTTCCTGTTTGTCCTACGTAGTGTTTGTGGCAGTCCTTGCATGGGATTTTTTAAGACTACATTGGTTTTGTCCATGGGTTGCACTGGGTCATACTGGGTCTTTTAAGTTTGTTAGTTTTTGTTCGAGAGTGTTGGTGGGTTTGTGTGCTACTAGGATTCTGAGGGGTCTTCGTAGTCTGGCTGTCATTTCTGAAACTTCTTTGATGTATGGTAAGGTGGTTAGGGTTTCTGGCTGTGTTTGGTCTGCTTGTCGTGGTTTGTTCTTGAGGAATCTGCGCACTGTATTTTTTGAGTATTCGTTTTTCTTGAATATCCGTTCTTCTTGAATATGTTGTATAGGTGGTTCTCCCCTGTTTTCCGAAGTTCGTCTGTGCTGCAGGGTGTGGTGGCTCATTGGAATAGTGTTCTGATACAGCTTCGTTTGTGTGTGTTGGGATGGTTGGGTGTAGTTAAGTATTTGGTCAGTGTTTGTCGGTTTTCTGTATATGCAGGTTTGTAGTTCTCTGTTGTCCTTTCTTTCAACTGTGACGTCCAGGAATGAGAGTCCAGGAATGTTGTCGGCTTCTTCCTCCTTGGTGAACTTGATGCCTGTGAGAGTGTTGTCGATGATGTTAAATGTCTCTTCTATCTTGTTTCGTTTTGTGATGACAAAGGTGTCATCTACATAGCAGACCCAGATTTTTGGTTTGATGGTTGGTAGGGCTGTTTGTTCTAGTCTTTGCATTACCGCTTCTGCCATGAATCCTGATAGCAGAGATCCCATGGGTGTGCCGTTGATTTGTTTGTAGATTATGTTGTTGAAGGTGAAGTGGCTGGTGAGGTACAGGTCCACTAGTTTTCGTTGGTAACGTGATTGATGGTGGTTGGGGTGTGTGTGATGGTCTCTTCTAAAAGTGTGGTAAGTGTTTCCTTTGCCAGGTCGATGTTGATGGAGAGGAACAGTGCTGTTAAGTCGAATGAGATCATTGTTTTGTCTTCCTCTATTTTGGTGTTTTTGATGATTTTTAGGAATTCCTGGGTGGCGTGGATGGAGTGCTGTGACTCTTCTACTAGGTATTTCAGTTTTGCCTGTAGTTCTTTGGCCAGTCCGTAAGTTGGTGTTCCGGGTAGTGAGACTATGGGTAAACAGCGAGCAAACCTACACCCTAAACATTTATGGTACCTTCACAAAACTGAGTGACCAATAAACAACTTTTATAAACCAGAATAAAATATCAGGATACTGTTCACACTATCAAACTCAGAACTCATTTCTCAGAGGCAGTTTCTCAAAATCACCTCTATCTTCACTGTGACTTTGCTATTCTTTGTGGTTTATACTAAAAATCACAAATGCCAAGATTGGCTTTGTGGCAAGTAATCCATCACAGCAGCAGACAAGAGCACGCAATTTCTGTCTCTCGCTTCCAACTCCAACTATTTATGAAATCCGCAGCTATGTAGAAGATGTTGATGATGGCTGCGGCGAAGGGGGTTGGACTTCTCTTTCCAATTTATTTCGTGGCTGTTATGTAATGATAATCTAAATTCTCAAGTTATTTTTGACCAAAAGGGAAAATTTCTGTTAAATCTAAAGTGATGTAATGAATATTCACAATTTCAAAATATTAAAATTCTACACTCCCAATAAATTTCAATTCATTCAGTTTAAGTTTATTTAAGGATACTGAAAATGGCCTTTTTGGAACAAACATGCATTTAATATTCTTATACTCATCTTTAAATGTCTCGACAAACATGCCTCTTCCCCACCCCTACAACCCTAAAGAACTATGACAATTTTTCGATCCTCCAACTACAGTCTTTTACACACATCTTCCTTTTCTGCAATACTGGTATAAATGACTTCAGCTGCCGAGGTCCCAGTCTCTGCAAGTTCCCCTCAGTCTTTCTATATTCTTCTTCTCCAAGTCTCCTAAAATAATTGTCTTTGATGACCCCTACTAAACTTACTGGATTGCCATATTTTTTGTTACGATGTCTCAAATGTTTTAAGACATTTTCAAAATTAAAAGCCAAATTAATAAGATAAATCCAAGTTTGTACCATCAAATAATAAGCAGTTTCATCCAAACATAAAATCAAGTACCTTACGAGTGAATGCTTTGCCACATTTTGTGCATACAAAAGTGGCAGGAATAAAGTTAGGATCATGGTAGCGCTTGAAGTGCATGTCCAATAGTTGTTTCTGCCGAAATGTCTTGTCACACTGGCTACAGGAATAAGGCTTCTCTCCAGTATGAGTTCGCTTGTGCATTACCATGTGACGTTCCTTCAGTGAGAAATGAGAAAACATACATTATCAAAAACACAGCAAGGAATGAAGCAAATCATCAAAATTTAGGTGATGAAGCAATTACTTTTGGTACCTATCATGAAACCCCACTCAATGGATTTGATTTGATCAAAATCACATCAAGACATCTTATTACAATATTTAAAACTCCCACTTTCCAACCACCATCATAATTAAATTAATGCAACTCCCATTTCTGCCAGAAAACTCTTGATAACCTACTGAAGTGATTAAAGTATTTCTTTATCTTTCTCCCTCCATAAAACCCAATATGCTTAAAGCTCAGCTACACCTTATCAATTCAGTAACAAATCCCACATCCACGTACTCTTTACCACGCCAATTTTACTCATTTAGTTTCAATTTAAAAATAATTAGCAACACCTCTTAGTGTTAAACAGGATAAAGATTAGCTCATTACACAACTATCACTAAAAGCTAAGTCAAAATGAAAAAGGACATTAGTTTAAAAGAAACCTATACAAAGATTAACTCTATAAGATCCTTCTAATGGATAAAGTAAGTTCAGCCTCTGAGATAGATTCAAGACTTTGAATCTTAAAACTACCATCTTTGCAGAGTGAAGGGATGAAAACTTAAGTAAAGATTCATCAGCTGCAGTGGCTTCTGTAGTGTACTGGTTGGAGATATTCTGGCAACATATGGAATTCCAAACAATTTGAAAAAGGAAGTAGCTTCTTGTTTCTCATGGTGCTGTTACAGCATTTGAAGATTGCCTGGATATGTGGCAGAACAGCAGATGCTTGATGATACATTCCTACTAGAGTTCTTCTCAACAGCTTTGCTCACAGTTCAGCTGATACAGATCAAAACGCAAAACTTCTGCTATCCCTGAATAACTGAATCAATCATCGTCCCATATTAGGTACTGGGTTGGCCAAACCTCAGACGCAGACCGTAGTCTGCCTCGGTCACTGGCTTCGCTTACCCTTACTGTCAGATTAAGATGAGCTAGGAAGAGCAAATCATATTTTAAGGGAACCATCGAGTTTTGTTTACCCTGGGAAATAGTAGTTGAAATTCAAAATGTCTTGAGATTTCTTCCCAAGGTGAGTATAGTCTAGTGCCAATACCAGCTGAAATCCACAAGGATATCCACGTAACTTATGGTTTGTTTTGTAAGATTTGTTGTCTATTTTAAAGACAGGTGGTATTCTTCAAATTATAATTATACTGACATGACATAACCACCCCTTAGAAGAAAAAATATATTCATTTTTAACAGAACTAATTAGTGGAGACAAAGAACAATTACATACTTTATAAGCATAGACGCTGTACAATATTGCTAAGCCTTAATGACTGTAACTTTAGACCTCTGGTCAATATGTGACTTCATCATTGATACACAGGATCCACAGGACAATAGCGAATTTACTCAGTTGAAAATGTGGAATTCACAACCACAGAAAATGGCTGAGGCGAAAAGTGTGTTTTCAATGAGACAGACAGATATGGCTTTTCTTAAAGGGATCAAGGAATTGGGACAGCACATGATTGAGTTTTACTATCAGCCATGGTCATAGTGAATGGCAGAGTAGGCTCAAGGGGTCGAGCAGCCTACTCTTGCTCCTATCTTTTATGTTCACAGTCAACAGAACTGATGTGTACTTTTTTTCCATTTGGAAGGAGCTTACTTATTTCCGAGATTTAAACTGATTACGTGCTCCCTTTCAGGTAACAATTCATCAACGGCCTCTTGCTGCACAGTAACTCATCACTTCTGTGGATATCTGTTTTTTTTTGTTGCAAAACTAGAATCATTATGCTTACATGCAGCAAAAATGTGAAATTCTTGTTTGTTCCTTAAACATGTTTAATTCTCTCAGTTTCTCCTGATCTCCAGTGCTTTGAGATTTTGAACTTTTGGCTTTTTCTCCAACTGTTGAAATCTGCCTTTTAGCCTGCAAAGGTTTTTTGTCCATTCTAAAGAGAAATGGATTTTTTTTTAAACCAAATGCAACTATAGTCATGAAATTTATTTTAATGAAGTTAGTGCTCTGGCAACTATTTTAAAAAATCCAGTCATTTGGTGAATTGAGCAGAAGTTATGCTTTTTCCTTTTAGTCTTAGTACCAACTTGAATCAAAACAGAAGTCGTCACAATTAATTTTTCAAATGGTAAAGACACTATTAACAATTGGGTATCCTGGTCAAAAGGCGCACTGGATATAAATTGGTCGTTAAGTATGGAAAAGCAAGAGAAACCAGATGCCTGTTCTCTGTGAATGTGTCAATATGGAGCACATTTTGACCTGAACATTCCAAAGTTTGGGTCTCATTTGCAGTAGCTTTTCCAAATGAAACTGTAGATGGAGCTCTCCTTCTGGGCAGATCAAGAAACCACGGTCTTTGTCCTTGAAGATATCCATACTAAAAAGTAGCAAGAGTACTTCTACCAAATAAAGACCTCTCGAGAAGGCCTCAAAGGTTAAAGGGAACTCAAAACTTTTCAGACGCACAGCATGTATCATCTTTTGTCCTTCATCTTGTCAAGCATTGGAATGGGTTCACAATTGAGATAAACATCACTAAGCCAGGACCAAAGTAATATAAATGTTAGTGGAGTCAAATGGTGTTGGTGATTTGGAAGAAAATCTCAAGTAAGTACAAAAATTCAGTTTCCCATAGCTTGACAAAGGTACAATTCTGAATGTTAAAATATGGGGTATCCAGCTTACGCTGATGGTCCAGTGCTGCCACCAATCCTTCCTTCTATACTGGTCAACGGTCTAGGAGGATGGACCATAAGCAAGTCTCAGAAGAAAGAGACACTTACCTTAGCCACTAAGTTTATTACATTTAATTAACAACATACAGGTTACATCAACACGAGGTATATTAACTATTACCATTTGGAACAGGTAGAACCCTGCATTTCCATCAGGGGACTGCATCCAAGTAGTACCTCCCTCAGTTCTGTCTCATGGCTATTAAACCTAAACATGGGCAGAGCTTCGACTTTGATTAAGCATTTCATGTCTGTCTCTTTGCTCTCTGCTCTGCCTCATTCTAGATTTTATCCTACCGTAGCAAACCTACTACGAAATGGCTTAAAAATGTTGGTTTTGCTCTGACTCAACAGCTAAGAAAAGCTTTCTCACAAAAATAAAATTCCTATCAGCAACTAAAAAGATATACACTGATACAGTGCCTTTTACAAATTCTGCATGCTCCAAAGTACATGAACCACTGTTAACGAAGTACTTTTTTGAAGTTTAGTCTTAAAGATGCAATATAGAAAGTGTATGGAATAATGATTTGGGAGACAACCTAAAGGAAGGCAGATATCAAACTCAGATATATATTTTAAACAAATGAGAGAGTTGGTCAACTACCTATGACAGTTACATGATGCACAAAGCTCTTAAGGTAAGAATTCCCGAGGAGTGGTGATCATACTCAAATAGTAAACAAGGTGAAAAACTGCATTTGTCCTCCAATTTTTCACAAACAAACATTATACATAGATTTTAAAAAACCACAAATGCAGGAAAATCAAAATATAGCTTAAAAATTACATTACTTGGCGAAGTGTTTATGGGTAAGATAGGATTTCAGACAAGATTATCCTCACATTGAAGAATCAACTGTATTTTATCCCTGGCAATTCCACAGAATACATTCCATGGATGTTTTGAGGAAAACGTACTAACAACTGAGCAAGTTTTGAGATGATGAACATCAACTAGTCACAAAACGACATGACCCTGTCTCACTAGTAACCTTACATACAGATAAGGAAGGACACCACTTCAACTGGGACATCATATCCACCCGAGGACAAGCCAAACAGAGACACGCACAAGAGATCCTAGAAGCATGGCATTCCAACCAGAACTCTATCAATAAACAGAATGACTTGGACCACAATTACCACCCCCCCCCCCCCCCCCCCCCCGAGAAACAGGAAATGATATCACCAACCCAAAGAAACTCAAATGTATAAAAGAAAGCAGGAAACACCAGCAGTGTATCATCTGGAGGCTTACTGAAAATGTTACCTAATATGGCGACAAAACATCTGAAAATGAACCTTCTAGCTCAGCAAGCAAACCTACATCCAGAACCAACAGATGACTAATAGACCTTTGTAGAACATATGATAAATATTCCACACTAAGATTAGATACCAGATATATAATGACTACTTCATTCCAATACTAGCAATTTTGGTTTATATTCTTCAATGCTGATTCTACACGTCATAGGACATTTCAAATTATTTTAACTTTACATAATTATACAAGTATCTAATAACTCTCAGGATTTACCCAACTTTCAGCAAAAAAACCTTATGGTCCCCTCCAAAAAGGAAATTTTATGAAACACACTGATCCACATTGAGATGAATGATATTTGTTTAAATGTAATACCTGTTTGCATGCATAATCACAAAGTTCACATTTAAAACGTTTCTCATTCTTATGAGATTTCTGGTGCTGTATGAGGGCATATCGTTCATGGAAGACTGCATCACAGTAACGGCACTTCTTGCCTGACTCAAGATAGGAATGCTGTTTTCTCAGATGAACACCTGCAAAGAAAACTAAGCTGTAGAGACTGAACTCAGACTTTACAGTACTATTAATTGCAACATTTAACTGAAATAACAAATACACCCTTTCAACTTCTGAATTGCCTTCAGTGAGGACATTAATGCTTTCCATTTACAGACCACAAAGGATGCAAATGATGTTTCATCATAGATACATGCAACTTAGGATGTACTATGCAGGTATTTAGTTATGGCACAAGTCTGCTAAAACTAAAACACTAAAAAGAAATACTGGTAAAAGAAATGGAAGTTTGATGTCAATACAATGGAGGATTATATTTGAAGCTGCTATGCAACACAATAACAATAAGAGTATTGAGTACAGGAGTTGGGAGGTCACGTTGTGGCTGTACAGAACATTGGTTAGGCCACTGTTGCAATATTGCGTGCAATTCTGGTCTCTTTCCTATCGGAAAGATATTGTGAAACTTGAAAGGGTTCAGAAAATATTTACAAGGATGTTGCCAGAGTTGGAGGATTTGAGCTATAGGGAGAGACTGAATAGGCTAGGGCTGTTTTCCCTGAAGTGTTGGAGGTTGAGGGGTGACCTGATAGAGGTTTAAAAAATCATGAGGGGCATGGATAGGATAAATAGACAGTCTTTTCTCTGGGGTCGGGGAGTCCAGAACTAGAGGGCATAGGTTTAGGGTGAGAGGGGAAAGATATAAAAGAGATCTAAGCGGCAACTTTTTCACACAGAGGGTGGTATGTGTATGGAATGAGCTGCCAGAGGACGTGGTGGAGGCTGGTACAATTGCAACATTTAAGAGGCATTTGGATGGGTATATGAATAGGAAGGGTTTGGAGGGATATGGGTGGGGTGCTGGCAGGTAGGACTAGATTGGGTTGGGATATCTGGGCGGCGTGGACGAGTTAGACTGAAGGATCTATTTCCATGCTGTACATCTCTATGACTCGAAGAAACAGAAGAAGTATGCCATCTGTCCTGCCGAAGCTGTTCTGCCATTCAATAAGATCATGGCCGACCTTTCATGGACTTTGCTCCATTTACCCACCTGCTCACCATAACCCTTAATTCCTTTACTGTTCAAAATCTACCTTCACCTTAAAAACATTCAATGAGGGTGTCTCAATTGCTTCACTGGGCAGGGAATTCCATAGATTCACAATCCTTTGAGAGAAGAAGTTCCTCCACAAATCAGTCCTAAGTGTGCACCCCCTTATTGTGAGGTTATGCCCCCTAGTCTAGTTCCACTCACCAGTGGAAACAATCTCCCTGCTTCTATCATATCCACTCATTCAGAATTTTATGTTTCTATAACAACCTCGGTCATTCTTCTAAATTATGAGTTTAGTCCCAGTCTACTCAATTTCTTCACATAAGCCAACATCCAAACTCCCCTGCACCCCTTGCAGTGCCAGTGTATAGTCAGATATTGTGGTCAGTGTTTCATGCATTTGAGAAAAAAAATACTTGACTGAGGCAACAATGGGTGGAACAAATTGAAGTGTACTCTTCATTAACCACTAACAGACCTCACCTCAAGTGAAAGCAAGCACTCAAATTGAAATTTGAGTAAGCAAGAAAAAGTGGAACAAACAAACCCTGTCAAAATTGAGGCAAGGGAAAGTCATGCTGATTAAAAATATAGATATTTCCATGCAGTCAAGCAACAAATCTAAGTTTAATTAGAACAACAACACATGAAGGACATTTTCAGTCATAATTCAGGTTTGAGAGATTAAGGTATTAACCTATGATCACTGTGATGTCCTAGGATCATTCTAAGCTTCTGTTGTTACCATTCAGTTGCAAACTACTAAATCTACTTCCACAACCTTCTTTTTCTGCCACTCCATATATTTTTATGCTTCGCTGGAGGAAAGAAATGAGAAGTAAAAAGCAATAGCATGCCTGCACCATCCAAATTCAAGTTTGAAATATGATACTTTAGACAGACACTAGACTCATTTTAGACTCTATAACGAATTAAGTAGGGCAGACTATTAGTTTTTTAGTTGATTCTGTGGTTCTTAATTGCAGATTTCTTTTGGACAGCAATACTTTCATAACTTAAATTGCAGCCCAATTATGCTGACATATTCAGACTTGTGAGGCAGTAATTATGTTAATTTTTATGTATTTAAAGTTTTGCACTTACCCAAATCACTCTTCCTAGCAATAACTGTGTCACAATGTGGGCAGTGGAATTTCGCCACATTTTCTGTATGTTTCTGCAAAATATGCATCTTCATTGTGCCACTTTGAGTGAAGCGAGCATGGCAGATGTAGCATTCATATGGTTTCTCACCTATTTTAGAAATTCATACTTTAGAACATCCTGATCACTGAATTATTATGAGTGGATTTATTGATGAGTGCAATTCAAAAATTAAAGGCAACATGAGATACATTTTTAAAAGTATTTGACATTTTACCCCCACACATGATTTGTTTTAACATTAAGGAAGTGAAAACGAACACAGCATTATAAAATCCAAGTAACAGCTTTGAGCAGACATTGACGAGCTGCAAATGTACGAAGTCTATTCCTGTTAAAGAATATCAACATTAACTTTCAATCATAACTTCCTAAATTATGCTATCAAACCAGATACTGCAGATGTTCAATGTTTGGTTTCCCACCAATAAAGAGGCTATCAGTGTCAAAACAATGTGCTGGAGAAAAAGTAAGTCTGGTAACATCTGTGGAAATAGAAAGAGTTAACTTGTTGAGTTTACTCTTCTTCAGAAGATTATTTTAACTTTCTTCTGAAGTGTCTCGTCCACAGATGCTGCCAGACCTGCTGAGTTTCTCCAGCAATGCCAGTGTTTTTGTCTTCAATTTAATATTCTCCTGTGCTTTCTTGTGAAAAATAGATGGTTTGCTGACTTTCAGAACTACATATGTTTTAAGTTAGTTCTATATAGTTTTATAACCATCAGTTCTCAGAATGTGGCAACATCAAGGCAAATCTTCCAGGAATTTACTGAAAACTGGCCTTCCCCATAATGGTTTATTACTGATTTTCCCCAGTTGCCGCTGGTGGTCTTGGAGGCTAATAATCATCACTAATCATGCATTTTAGCCAAGTGTTACTGTAGTCTGGGACAGTGTATTTAAATTTAGGCTGGAAAAAAGGGAGACATTTGACCTGTTCTGCAGTCAATATGATAGTATACCGGTGTGGCTTGATTGTTGGAGATCAAAGAAAGATTCTGATTGTTTTACTTAGGTGTTGCAAGATTTTTACATTTATACCAGGAGGAAATCTGGAGTCTCTCAAAGTCCCAGAAAAGCTTTAGCAATATCTATTTGTAAATAGTCATGCTGCAAACTATGCAGTAACTTCAACAATTAAAGGTTTCAGATAATTAGCATTTCTTCTTGAACACAAATGTGCTCCCATTGTCATGGGGAAAAATGTAAAATTTAGAGGGGAACATTTTTCAAATGAGGGTGTAGTCATCTTGAAAACCTAAAAGTATCACAGTGTGGCATAGTGACTCAGTGGTTAGACTGCACTGCTGCCTCACAGTACCAGGGACCTATGTTCGATTCCAGCCTTGGGCGACTGTCTGTTGGACTGCGCACATTCTTCCTGCATCCGGGTGGGTTTTCAACAGCGATTCAAAGATGTACAAGTTAGGTGAATTGGCCATACCAAATTGCCCATAGTGTTTGGGGGTAAATGTAGAGTATTAGAGTAGGGGGAATGGCTTTGGATGGATTACTCTTCGGTGGGGTGGGGTGGGGTGGACTTTTTGGGTCAAATGACTGGTTTTCACATTGTAGGGATTCTATGATGACAAACACAGCACTTTTGTCTTGTCCGGGCTGTAGCCATTTGGGAGGTAAGAGAGCCAAAGATGGAAGCAGCGAGGCTAGCACCTTTAGCAGCACAGAGAAATTGCTGGGGGTTTATGGTCACATTGAAGCAGTTATAGGGCATTTAAGCGAGGCTGAAGATTTGCCTACCTTGTAGCTACAGAAAGAAACCTGCAGCATAACTCTTACTGGAAAGGACAAATCTGAGATTACAAGGTAACTGCTGGTAAATTAAAAAGAAAGCCCTTGGGAGGAGAGAATAATTTAAGACTGGTTCCTGCAAGATTGACTGTCTACTTAAGAGATAGTATAACAATTATAGGGGGAGATTTTTGGCAGTGCTAAATGTAGGGAATAGCTTTTCAGTAGTTTAAAGTACAAGTTGAGCATGAAAAGAAAACAACGTTCAGTCAAATGTGTTTTAATCATTTATTACAGTCACTTTAAAATGGGACATTAACCGGAAATGTGAATTTCTCTTTTGAATTCAGTTTGCAACACATAACTAAAGAATACCGCTGTAAACATTAAATCTATAATGACTAAATGCAATGTCATGAAATTACATTACAACACGAGTGTCTTAATTCATAAATATCCATAATTCCTCTGTAGAGGACAAAACTGATATATATGCCAGCTATCTAGCTGTTACAAAATGCACAACTGTCATTGTACAGATCCATCCTAAACATGTCAAAAATAGCTTGGAACTCAGTGGAAATAAGAATAAGCTGCAGATTACTTTACCAGAGTGGGTCCTCATGTGCCTTTTCAGCTTGTAGGTATCCCTGCTAGCATAGCTACACAGGCTACATTGGAACGGGCGTTCTCCAGTGTGAGAGCGAATATGACGCTTTAACTTACTAACCTGCAAAATCAAAGGAAGAGAGAATTTAAGACAGAAATTGCAGACTTTAAGGCATTGGCAACTAAAGTTCTGGCCAGCAATGATAGAATAAGTATAATTGGCGATGCTCAAAACGCCAGGATTAAAGGAACACCGATACATGAGAGGGCTACTAGGTTGCAAAGGTTTAGAGAAAAGGAGGGGTAAGGTAATCAATCATTATTTTAAAGTCCAGGTACTATTTAAAAGAAAGACAACGTATTAAGTACGGGATAACAGGTGAATAGATTAGCATTAAGATGCAGGCTGCACAGTTTTAGATGGTCTCAAGTTCAGAAGGTAGAATATCAGAGTTTAGCCAGGAATATATTGGAACACAAGTCCAGGGCTTTAAAAAAGGCACAGATGAGGGTTTCACAGATAAACTGATGTTGGTTGGATTTAGTTGATATGTGTAGGTGGAAATTGGCAGTATTAGTGCCCCCATACAATAAAAACAAAATTCTGCACAAGATAGTTAGTCTTCTTCGAAATCTAATGTGTGATTGAAAATTAACCGGATGGTCAAACATAGTGTCTAAGACTGCAAACAACCTGTGCAGGCTCAGACAGCGGTCAGGGAGAACAAAGGAATCTGATGATGGGAGAATTACGCAACAAGCAGAGACATTGGCTTAAAACGTCCCAATATTTAGATTTTATTAAAGGTAGCAGCAGGTAGGGGGCATTTCTGCTTGAATACGCAGTCTGACAATTTTCAGAAAATGGAGGGGGGGGGGAGAAAGAGGTCAAGGAAAGTACCAGCATGCCTTGTGGAAACTGACAGCTTTTGGATGAAGTTGCACAAAAACAGCAGATGGGAAGTAGGGGTTCTAGCTGTTCATTCATAATAAATACTCATGGCTAGTGTAAAGATTTGTAGCTCTGGTGCTGGCTGCCGTGGTTATGGGTATGTTTGTTGAGCCTGCAAGTTGATTTGCAGACCTTTCATCCCGTCTAGGTGACCTCTTCAGTGCTTTGGAGCCTTCTGAGAAGCGCTGCTGAGCCATGTTCTTCACAGCTCCATCGCACAAGCATGATTATAAATACTATTTTTTAAATACAGAAAGCTGTTCCATGCTTTCTGTCAATCCGCCTAAGAGGTAAATGGGGAATTTTTGCCTACTTTTTAAAATCTCTTTTGTGATAACTCTTAATAGCTGAGCTCGATTTCCAGCAGACTACCTTGTAAGTGGTAACATGGCATTATCAAACTCTTTTAGACCATATGAAATAGGAACAAGAGTAGGCCGTTTTGTCCCTCAAACATGTTCCGGCATTCAACAGGATCATGGCTGATCTGACATTCCTCACATCCACTTTCCTATCCTTTTCTTGTAACCTAAGAATCTAAACTATCTGAGTTTGAAATAGGCACAAGAACTCTACCTGCTCAGTTCTCTGTGGCGAGAGTTCCAAAGACACTCAATCTCCCAAGAGAAGATACTCCCCATCTCAGCCTTAAATTGGCACTTTACTGACACTAAGCCCTCTTGTCCTAGACTCTCCCATGACAGGAAAACATTTTCACAGCATTTACCCTGTCAAGCCTCTTAAAAATCTGTGCGCTTCAGTAAGTCCCAACCAGTTTAACCTTTACTCAAAAAAACAAAGTTTCCATATAAGGGATCATCCTGGTGAACAGTCTCTGAACTGCCTCTAATGAAATATCTTAAATAAGCTGGCCAGAGCTGCTCACAATACATCAGAAATGGTCACACCTGACCCTTGCACAATTGCAGTAAGACTTCCTTACTCACACTGCAACACTCCTGAAATAAAGGCCAACATTTCATTAATGTTTCTGATTATCTTTTGCGTCAGTGTGTTGAGTTTTGAAATTGCATTGTTTTTAAACACTGTTTAATTAGGTAAATAAATAAAATAGACAAACAACAAAACAACCTTGCTATCGTCAAGAGTTTTGGCAAGAGGCCTGCCTAAGCATAAGCTGGTTTTCAGAGCATTTGCTCAAATTCAAGAAGAATTTTTTTGACAAACATCAGCCGAATATAAATGGGGTTCATTGCATCCTATTTTTGTTAAGCAGTCAGTGCGCTCACCTCATTTTAAAGGGCTCATTAACTATTACACAAATCAAGGAACACTAGGTAAGGAATTTCCTATGCAATCTTCCTCATTCCCTGATGTATTAACAACAATTTATACTTTTATCCAAATGGCGAGTAAAGTGTTAGAAAAGTGCTAGTCCATCAGCAAATCCAACTTGGTCTGCATCAGCCCGCAAATTTTTTGTTAAGAAAACAAGCAGTCCACTAATTATTTTATGAAGCAGAGAGTTGATAGAACAATGCAAGTACACAAAAATGTTCATTAATTATATATTGACCATGTAGAGGAAATGCAATGTTTTTGATAGCTGTGGGGGTGCAGGCTGAAATAAGTTTTATACAAAAGTAAAATGTTACAGATACTAGAAATTAAGAACAGCAAGTGTTGAAATACTCCTGCCTTGTAACACTGTGGAGACACAAGAGTTAATTACTCAAGTTGGTGACTAAACAGAATTTGGAAAAGTTAGAGAATGGGGAAAAAAGTCAACATAGAAAAACTGGGAAAATGAAATAAAGTAGGTGCGAGGAAGGACAGTCAAGATAGCTGCTATAGTCAATGTGCTAATAGTGCATATTGGTCGACAGTTTATACGCAAAAATGGACACAGATATCAAGGGAAGGGAGCACATAATGCTCCATTTAGCGAAGAAACAAGAAGCACTCAGGTCATCATCGTAGGGATAGAGGTGCAAGGTGTAAAGAAAAATACTGGGGAAGAAAAATAAGAAACTTTTGAAGGGACAGAGCATCAAAAACCCTGATATAGGTAGGGAGAGAAACAAGTTCAAACAGAAAGAAATCAGCACAACAGACCCAAACAATAGGACTACTGGGGCAGTCTTACTGTGAAGTTTGAAAACAAGCTGTTTGTTCAGGACTGGAGGAATTATGAGGTGCACCCAATAATTTGCTTCAATGGATGTTCATCCTTTGTTCTACTCATATAGAATTTAAGGCACTACAAAATTAAATTACACTGTAAAGCAATCAAGCAGTGTTCAAAATTCTAAACACTAACCAAGCTTACCACGCAGTTATGCTTCAGGGAGACTGTAAAGTTCTAAGAACATAAGTGTCATGCTGGACCATGCCTTAAAAAAAAAACACACCCTTGCACCCTATATTAATGCAGAAACAAAAAAAAATCAGAACAATCACAGCAGGGAGAGTTACAACAGGGAAAGCAACTGCAAGGTCAGGGTGATGTCTGCAAACAAAGCTTTCACTGCAACCACCTCTGCACACCCTAATCCAACTTAAAACAAAACCCTCATTAACCAAGCTTTTGGCACATGCTATTCTTTTATTCTGCCACTGAATAGCCTCAAGCCTTTCGATAACAAAGATCAGCAACATGAGCTTCAACAATATCTATCATCTTTCTCCTAGACAGTCAACAGCTTTCTGTGCATACAGATCAACTTCAGAAAAATAGTGTTGCATTTCAATAGCGCCTTTAACACAGTACAACATTCCAAAGAACTTTTACATTAGCAGTATCAAATACCAGTTTCCCTTCCAGAGGACAGTTAAGAATGGGCAATAAATACTGACGTTATCAGCAATGCTAATCTCAAACAAAAAAGTTTTTGCCACCAAAAGGAGAAATCAGGTTAATGGCAAGCGCTTTGGCCAAAGAAACATTTAAAAATGTGCCTTAAGGAAGGAAAATAAAAAGAGCAGATAGGTTTTGGGAGGGAATTCCAGACCTTGGGACAGAGGATCCAAAAGCACGGTTATCAATAGAGTGGGAAAAACTGGGGATGGTCAAGAGGACAAAATTGAAGGAACGCAGATATCTGAGGGTCGCAGGGCTGGAGGATACTACAAATAATAGGAAGTAACAAGACTGTGATGGTGGATTTCAAACAGAAATTTTAAAATAGCAACATTGCTGAACTTAAAGCAATGTTGGATAGCAAAAACAGATCATGGGTGAACTGAAATAGGTGCAAGTTTGGGCCTCTTTAAATGTTCTGGATTACCTCAAATTTCTGAGAGGGTAGATTTCACATGTTTGGATTCTTCAGCCATGGTATACACATACTTCTATCTCCATGCAATAATCCCATTTCTATTTAATACTTCCTTTACTTTGATGAGAAGAGGTCAGGGTTTTAAGTTGCCCAATAATATACTTTGAAAATTTCACCCTACATAGTCCCCACTCCCTGCAAAATTCTAGAAAAATCAATGAAAGAATTTATGAGATTGATAATGAACAGTAATCTACTCTGCCACAAAGTTGCCCAGTTTATAGGATATACTCTATATTGTCAAACGTCAACTTTCTAATAGCACTCAGACTTTATTCATTCAGACAAGACGTAAATTAGATGTCTATAGTTGATGAGGGGTGCAATGTGGGAGACCACTGGAATGAATGGTATTGCACACTAACATCCTGACCACTGGCAACCAAAGTAAAGGAAGGAGCAAGGTTCATGCAAATTGGAATGGGGTTATTGCACTGAGATAGAAATATGAGAGTGTCACAGCTCAGGAATTTAAATATACAGGTGAAACATTTAAATTGGGATGACACCTGAGAGCCAATGTCCAGTGATTGCTAAAGGATGAGAGTTTCAGCAGCAAATTACCAATCCTCACCCAAAACATAGCTAATGTCAGAAGCAGATGTCAGTGATTCTAAAAAGAAAAGGATATAGTTTACCAGCTCAACCAAGTTAACAACAATTGAATTATGTGCTCCTAGCTAACATTCCCAAAAAAGGAATGCAGTCATAATATCATTAACCATTCTTATGAATCTACGTCTAATAAACTGAACCTTAAACTAGTGTTTGTCACTTAAAATTAATACAAACTCAAACATTTCACTTCTTACCTCCACACTAGCATAATCACACATAGAGCACTTGAACGGCTTCTCATGTGTGTGTTTGTAGCGACGATGCCTCACCAACTCCCCACTGGTCACAAATGCCATGTCACAATCAGGACACTTGTGTGGTTTAGTACCTACAAAATTTATAAAGATTATATTAATTTCAAGATTTTGTGTAACCAGCATGGACCTTCTTTTCGTTAAGAGTTTTAGAAACATTCAAGCTAGTAATTATTTATTCAAATAAAATTACAGTTTTGAAACCCATTACCACCTTTCACATCAGAAAGTTTTTCTCCACTAAACTCATTAAAAGTGGCCTGAGATTTGAAAGATAAGTCTCATTTACCAACTTAAAATTCACACTGCTGTTACACTTGCAATGTAAATGTAAATTAATTACAATTTGGAACATCATCAGTATTTTAATGCAAATAAAAAGCAATAATTAAACCAGTAAGAAAGAGTCACTCAATAAGAGAAAAATAAAAGGTTACATGACTTTTGGAATTTTATCCACTTTGAACGAAAGGAAGTGTTCTGTCGTTTCAAACTAACCCATTTTCTTTAACCCCAGATGACAGCAATAGAAGGAACTTCAGACACAAATTCTAGGAGAATCTCAACTGAATGATTACACATCGACATCTACCTTCTATTCTTAAATTCTATTATTCTCTCCTGACAAAATTGCCCAAATGACACATCACATTCAAGCATTTTCCAAAGTTTTCACTCATGGCTTTCCTACATCTGACTTGGAAAGTTAAGGTTGTGTTTCCTGGCCCCACAAGAAACTCTTTATAAAATGATCCTCTGAGAGTATTCTGGATTCCAAAGTTAGGCATCAAGGCCCAGAAAATACGTACAACATTACATGATTCTGCTCTGCCATTTCTCCATGAAAAATATAAGATCCTATAGCAAGTATAGATTTTCCTCTATTAATTACTTCCCATTGAGAAATGAGTGTCGAACAGTTGAAAACCACTTTGGATTTTTGGCATCCAAGGGTTGATACTACCAGAATACTACATACCCACTCAAAAGAAGGTCTGATAACATTACACCTTTGTTGGACCATTGTCAATCCAATTTTATAGCTTTGAGCCACTAGCAAACTACAGCCTGTGAGTGAAAGACACAGAAGAAAATAATTTTGTAACATTTCCACCACTCTTGCATTAACCAATGACCTTTAAGTTGGAATTGCTTTGAGATTCTATTAATTTTGTCATTGTCAGTCATGGAAGAATTCTTTGGCCCACTGAAGCCAAGCTAAAATATTTAAACTAATCCCACTTCCCAACGATTGGTCTATAGACCTGAATGTTACAACATTTCAAGAGCTTGTGTACACCTTTTAAAAGTGGAGATTTACTGCCTCTACTGTCCTCTCAGGCAGTGCATTCCAGAATCCACTTACCCTCTTGGTAGGGAAAAAAAATCCCTCAAACCCCCCTCTCAGCCTCCTGCCCTGCACCTTCAAAACATACACTATTGTTATTTGGTCTTCGACAAGGATACAGGTGTTTTCCTGTCCAAGCACTTCAATGTTCTACAACTTTACTTGATCCTTTCTCAGCCTTTTCTGCTCTAAAGAAAACAATTTGTGCCTGTCCAGTCTCTCTTCATAACTAAAACACTCTTGATGAATCTCCTCTGCACCCTCTACAGTGCAATCACATCCTTGCCATACTGCAAACAGCACTTCAGTTGTGGCCTAACCAAAGTTTTGTACAACTCCAACACAACCTCTTTACTCTTACCTGTGCCATGACTAATAAAGACAAGCATCCTGTATGGTCTCTTAATCCTATAAACCTACCCTAGTACCACCTTCAGGGATCAGTGGACATGCACCCCAAGATCAATTTACTGCTCTTAGCTTCCTAGTGTCTTGTCATTTAAGTACTCTCTTGTCCTGCCAGTTCCACCAAAGTGCATTAACGTACACATTTTATGGTTAAATTCTAACTGCTACTGATCTGTTCATCTGACGAACCTGTGTAAATCTTCCTGTAACTCAAGACTTACCCCCTCACTATTAACCACACAGTTAATCTTAGTGTCACCTACAAATTTACTTATCCTCTCCACATTCTCAAGTACATCATTTGGATTATGAACAGTAAGGGACCCAGCACTGGACACCAGCCTCCAGTCACAAACAGCCTTCTATGACCAACACCTGTCTCCTCCTGCCATTAAACCAATTTGAATTCATCTGGCCAAGTTACCCTATGTGCTTTTACCTACTTTATCAGTATCTCATGTGGGACCTTGTCAAAAGCTTTGGCGAAATCCATATAGACTACATCAGTTGCATGACTCTAATCTACACACCTAATCACCTCCTCAAAACATCCAACCAAATGTGCAAGGTATAATCGCCTTATGACAAAGCCACACTGACTCTCCGTCATCAAATCTTGCCTCTCCAAGTAAGATTAATTCTCCTCTTCAGTATTTTCTCTAACAGTTTCCCTACCATAGGTGGCACAGTGGCTCAGTGGTTAGCATTCCATCCTCAGACAATTGCCTGCGTGGAGTTTACACATTCTCCCCATCTCTGCGTGGGTTTCCTCCCGCAGTCCAGGGATGAGTAGGTTAGGTGGATTGGCCATGCTAAATTACCATAATGTCCAGAAATGTGTAGGTTAGATGGATTAGCCATGAGAAATGCAGAGCCACAGGGACCGGGGCTGGGTCTGGGTGGGATGTTCATTGGACGGTCAGCATGAACTCAATGGGTAAAATGGCCTGCTTCTGCACTGCAGGGATTCTATAATTCTACCACTGATGTGAGGTTGTTGGTCAATAATTCCATGGTTTATCTCTACCACCCTTGAGTAGTGGAATACATTACCTGTTCCCCAGTCCTCTGATAATTTCTTTCTAGCCGTACGGAAAGTAAAAATCTGGATCACAGCTATTGTAATTTCTTTCCTCATCTCCCATGCAGTCTGGGATACAACTCATTCAGACCGGAGGATCTATCCACTTTTAAGCCTACTAACGCCTCCAATACCTCCTTCCTCATTCTTTATGTCAATCTGCTCAAGAATCTCTCCATAAATTCTATATCTAAATCCTCTGTCTCCCAAGTACAGAAAAAAAGTAAAGTACTCATTTAGCACCCTACGAAGGTTGTCCAGTTCTACACACAGGTTCCTTCCTTTGTTGCCAGTGGGCCCTGCTCTTTTTCTGGTCTCCCCTTCCCTTAATATTCATACATATGATTAGGGAAAATCCCAAGATATTAAATGTTTTCTTATGGTCTCTCTTTGCCCTCCTCATGGCTAAGTTCCCCTTGCCCTTTCTATATAAAAAAAACTCCACTGATTTATTCACCTCTGCACCAGATAAAAATCTTTCTTTTCCTTATCTAGTCCCAAATATCCCTACACATCATGAGCTCTTTGGGCTTGTTGCTCCCACACACTCCCCATTTCATTTCTGAATGCCCCTCACTGTTCTGCAGATTTTCCCAAAAACTGCTCACAATCTACTTTGGGCAGATCCTGCCTTATTTGAATGAAGTCTGCTTTTCCCCAAATCAAAACACTTTGCAAAAAAAAACCTTTCCCCTTTCCACAAAACCCAAAAGCATATTGTGTTGTGGTTGCTATCATTAAATTGCTCCTCCACTGTCGCCTCGACCACATTCATTCACCAGATTTATGTTCAACACATTGCCCAAAGGATGGCATTCTACATGTTGACATTTAACAAAAATTCTCCTGAACATATTTCATGAAATCTGTCCCCTCTAACACTTTACATTATCACTGTCCCCATTAATGTTCAGGAAGTTGAAATTCACTAACGTAATGTAATTACCCTATTGTTATTAACATCTCAGTGAACTGCCAACATATCCGCTGACTGCTTGGGGGGTGGGGAGCTATAGCACATTCCCACCAACGTGACTACTCCATTTTTATTCCTAAGTTCTCCCACACAGACTCATTTGAAAACCCATCCAAGAGACTGTCCCTCCTTACTGCACATGGTGAATGTGCAGTATATGGTACACAGTTGCATATGGTAAACTGGTTACCATGCATCAAGGAACAAGCTATGTGATCTCAGTATGTAATCAAACTGAATTAATGACCTCACAGTCAAGGATTTTCTTGGCAAGAGTGATCATGTCATAATAGAATTTCACAATCAGTTTGAGGATGAGACGTGCAGATTTGAAACAAGTGCCTTAAACTTAAATGAAAGTAATGACAGAAATATGAAGATCAGGTTGGCTAAAGTGGAATGAGTTAATATGTTAAAAGGTAAAATGGTACTGTAGCAGTGACACATATTTCAGATATTCAGAACGCTCAATGAAAATATTCTATTGATAAATAAAAATTCTACAAACAGAACCCACCATCCTTAGCTACCGAAGGACATTAAGAATGGTATCAAATTGAAAGACATGCAATGATGCAGAGAATACTAACAGGCCAAAAGGTATGGAACATTTTCGATACTAAAGTATGAATAAATAAGTGGGAAGTTGAGAGTATAGAGAAAAATAAACAATCCATAAGCTTCTACAAATACATAAAAAAGAAAAAAAAAAGTGCTACTGTTGTGTTAGAGGCTGTAAATCTCCAACTGATGTTATGCAAGCATTCCCCTTTTGAATCATGGATGCTAGTTGCATGAGGAGAAAAGTAAAGACTGCAGATGCTGGAGATCAGAGTCAAAGAGTGTGGTGCTGGAAAAGCACAGCTGGTCAGGTACCATCTGAGGAGCAGGAGAGTCGACGTTTCGGGCATAAACCCTTCATCTTATGCCCGAAACATCGACGCTCCTGCTCCTTGGATGCTGCCTGACCAGCTGTGCCTTTCCAGCACCACACTCTTCGACTCGATGCTGGTTACATGAGAATTCCGGTGCCTGAATCTGGATAACAGAGACTTTACATAGAGTCATTATTGTATCCAAGGAGACTACTACCCATCACGTCTGTGCTAGTTGTCTGTCCTGTTTCCCCACTCTACTGTTGCGCACCAGAAGGTTTATATGGCTCAACTGTCCATCTAATTTCAATTGAAATCATAACTGATGGCAATCCTCCTAAATGCTCTAGATTCTGCAAAGGTGTCAGGATTAGAAAACAACAAACATAATACACTACCCAAGAGAGACAGAAATTAGGTAACCATAGGCCAGCTCTAACATGTCATTGGGAAAATGCTAGAATCTATTTTTAGAGTAAAAATAGCAAAGCATTTAGAAAATCATAATACAATTAGACAAATTCAATATGGATTTCTGAAAGGGAAGTCACATTTGACAAATGTATTAGAGTTCTTTGAGTAGTAAGTAGGGTGGATAAAGGTGGACGAGCAGATATACATATTAGATTTCAAAAAGGCATTTGATAAGATGCCTCAGGAAAAATTGATAGTTTTGCAGGTTGACAAATTCTAACTAGTCGGAAGTCAGTACTGCAGATGCTGGAGATCAGAGTCAAGATTAGAGTCATCATCAGGAATGAAGAAGGGCTTTTGCCTGAAACATCAATTTTCCTGCTCCTCGGATGCTGCCTGACCGGCTGTGGCTCCTTCAGCATTAATCTAAATTCTAACTAATGAAGTGTCACAGGGACCAGTGCTGGAGTTTAAACTATTTGTGACGTGGATGACTATATTATATTACAATGATGCAGAGGTGGGTAGGAAAGCAAAATGTTAGGGGGAGACAGTCTGTAAAAGGATATACGGTAAGTGAAAGAACAAAATGGGCAAGAAAAATGTGGGAAATGCAATAAGTTACATGTGGAGGCAAGAGGAGTAATTTTATAACAGATAGGAACATTCGTTTCAGTTAAAGAAGTTTGCCCAAGAAAACTTTAAAGGAGGAAACCTTTGTTTAAAGAATGGGTTAACTTAGAAACAACACCGGTATTACAATACATCTTTAAGGGGTTCCTGTAAACTACCTGCTGTGCCTTTCAGCCTGGTATTAGAAATTATTCACAAGAAGTATCAGCCATATCAATCTCATCTCATTCTTGTTGGCAATTGTGGCAGGAAGAATCTAAGAGTAGTTACTTACCTGAAGACAGACTACAATATGCTGTAGTACTGAGAGAACATGTCCTTTTACATGAATTGCAACATGTTAAGATAAATGGCACACTGGCCTTCATTTCACGTAGAATGGAGTACGAAGGTAGAAAATCCTCTTAGAACTGTATCCAGTATGGTCAGTCCATTTAAGCTGACAACTGGCCACAGGATGAATTTGTGAAGCTTTTATTACTTTCCCCGCATTGATATAGTATAAATGTTTGTTCGTATCAAAAAATTAGTTATGAATGAAATAAGTGTTTGCTAAGAAACACATTCGTTTTGCAACTAAAAAATGTTACTCCAAATCTTTTGAAATTTAAAGAATTTTTTTGTCAGCAATCTTTTAAAACTGCACCCAAAACCACTAGACAATATATTTTGATACTTCAAATTTTTAATATCCCGTTACCTGTGTGTGTGTTGAGATGGTTCCTCAGAAGCGTAACTGTTCGAAAAGCTCGACCACAAAGGTGGCACTTATGCGGTCGCTCATCAGTGTGGCTTTTCATGTGCCGGTCTAGATTAGAACGCCGGGGACAAGTATAGCTGCACAATTCACACTGGAATGTTTTCTTCACCCCTAAAGTAAAATCACACATGACATATGAAAATAGATTTTCTGTTACGAGCATTGGTGTGATCCCCTAAGATTCAAGAAACTGCTTAATATAAAATAATATTTGAAATTACTTCACAATTAGCTGCAATCTATGCTTTGCCCAAAACTTCAATTTGCTGTTCAAGAAGCAAAAAAACCCAGTACTTTGTAACTTGCTGTGCACACAGAGATGCCTTATTCATTCCGTTTCCTATCTACTTAGGAATGAAATTGCATGGCAACTTCCGAAAATCTGCCAAAATTAAGAATACAGCTGATGAATTTGCAGGACATTTATAATATTGTGCACATTTTAAAACAATTAATGTCCAAACTTAACAGTATCAAGTCACAACATTTAAGAATTTGCAAACAAATTGGTCCATCCCATAAAATTATAAGTGTCAGATGCCATTTTTAAAAGTAATTTTAACATGTAAAGAAATTACATGTGGAGGCAAGAGGATTAATGTATTTGATAACAGATAGGAACCTTCATTTCAGTTAAGAAGTCTGTCCAAGAAAACTTTAAAGGAGGAAACCTTTGTTTAAAGAAAGGGTTAACATTAGAAATTACACAGGTATTACAGTACATCTATCTGCTGCATCTTTCAGCCTGGTATTAGAAATTATTTACAGAAGTATCAGCCATATAAATCTCACCTCATTCTTGTTAGCAATTTAATTGTAACTTATCTAGCCAAATCATCTCAGGTGATTTCTACCTTTTACATAACCATCTCAGTTAAGTGTCAGTGGATGATTCCAAACAGAACTGTTTATTTTATAATAATGATTATGTGACCATTATGAATAAAACAGTTAAATGTGTTTGAAATGGTATTCCGTTTTGTTATAGCACTTTAAACATATACACAACTATACATTTCACAGCAGGGTCCAGCACAGAGAGACATTTGAAACAACAAGGATTCATAACATTCTCTCAGGAAAATAATAATTCGGGGAAACAAGACAGAAAATTCTATTGTGACCCATTCCCTTCTCAAGTTATTAATGTGGTCCTATGTACATATTATTACAAAAATGTGGAGATCACATTAACTCACAATTCTCTCAATCGAAACATCTAACAGTAAAGAGCTGTATTTATTTTTAATATATTATTTGTTCGTGACATTAATAAATACTTGAACAAGTTGCTATTCTCCCTGAGTCAAAGCATTCCTGCACTCAAATAGCAGAGGAACATTACATGATTATCCAGTACTTCCAGATTATATAGAGTTCAATCACATCACTAAAATTTTGATCTTCGTAGAACTGTGGCAAGACAAGGTTGCTAGATTCATCACCTTTGAGCTGCTCTCCATTTATGCTGGGTGACTAGCTCTCAGTTTTACACTAGTCTGAATGCAGCCTAAGAATCATGAAACAAAACAGATTTCCCAGCCTCATCTCAGATTTACTCTCCACCAAAAGAAAATCTGAAATATATGCTCAAGCTGAAAATTAACCAAATATCTGGACAGCAAAGGTGAAACAGCTCAAAACATTTCTTTTGTCAACTAGTACTAATGGCATTACATCCTTAAATAGTACATCTGCTAAAAGGAATTGGAAACCCAACTGTTGAGCACTTGCCTTGGATAACATTTAATGTTTGGTAGAGTTATTAAAAAAAAAACAAAATCTTTGCATGCTACAGTGGTTAAACCATCCCAACACAATTCCAACAGGTAAGGGGAAAGGGTTGGTCTCTTCTCGTACTGACCAATGCACATGAAAGTAACTATTTGACTGGATTTTATCCCACAGTTTTATCACAGGGCATTATCAACAAGCAAGGTTATTTTACTGATGCAAGGCTGTTATTTGAAACAATAAGTTGTTACTTGCAAAAGATTGGGGTGATCAATTCAGATGTGACCAAAGACAGCAATTGATATACAAAATCATGTAGTAACGAATTCAACTACAAACTTAAAAAACTCAGGTTGATTACAAGGTCCAGAGGAATAGAGAGAGATTAGAGGCAAAAAAAAACCTAAGGGAAAATGTTTTGCATAAAAAACTAAATGCAAGACTCGAAGATCAAACTAAGCACTGCACAATTTTAAGAGATCTTATGCAATTTTTCAAACCCCACTGTCACATCTACCAACATCACCCAAACGAAAGAAAGGCATACATCCTGAGCTTCATCACATCCCTCAGAAATATTCCATACATGCAGTAATAAATTACTTTGAAGAGGTGCAATCGATATGTAAAAATCGATATGTAAAAATCGATATGTAAAATGTGGGAGTGAAACACTGTAACATTACTATACCTTTCTTCTTAATCTTCATTGGTTTTGGAGGCTTCATAGTTCCAACTGCCTTCTCTACATTAACCTCTGAAAGTAAACCTTCCTGCTGCTCCTCTTCAAAATCATATACAGATAAGTCAACATCTTTGGAATCATCCACCTTGTAGCGTAGTTTATTTTTTTTCTTTTTGACTTTTTTTACAGGTGGCTGATAATCAGGATCTTTCTGCCAGGCAGCAGAAGCATCCTCATTTTCTCGCACTTCTATTGCCCCATCTTCCACTGTCTCCACTTCACCATTGGCACCTACTTTCACAACCTGAAAGCCTTCTGGTAGGGGAAGAGTATGACAGATTACAGGATCTCCCTCCTGAAGTCCATCTTTGGGAGCTTCATTTTCATAGTTTCCTTGCAGTTCATCAATGCTGCTTTGGGCTACTTGCACAAGCTGCAGCTCCCCAAGATTTATTGGCTGCTCTTCCATATTCACAACCTGCAATGTGATAATCTGTGTGTCATCTACAGTGTCTGACTCATGAGCTCCACCCTCAATTGGCTGCTTCATTTGAAGTAGTGTAGGGTCCAATGGCTGCATCATCACCACTTGCACATTGCTGTTCATATCTTGCGCTGCTACCTCACCACCCTCCGATTCTTTCTGTTGTCCATCGACATCTTCTGGTTGTCCACCTTCTCTTCGTCTTTGATAAGTTTTGTGCTCTTTGACCTTCGTAAACATTTCTGACTCTTCCACAGCCACATTTTCCGATTCAGTCGCCATGGCAGCTAAAACATAAACAAAAAGTTATCAACATTTACTGTGGTGTTTTACAGTTTACAAAATCAGGACAATATCATTATAAGTTCACTTTAGAAACAGTAAAATCACCAGATTTGTTTTTACTGCGAGAGTCGCCAAATAGAACTTGGTTTTCAAATAATTCAATAAAATTCTATTAGAGAAAAAGCATGCAATTAGTAAACTTTCCTGGTTTTATACCATCTATTATTAGGTTTAAAACTTCAAACGAACAAAATAATAGCAGTATCATATAATGTTTGTAACAGTGTTGATTCCACTCTCCCCTTCTTCGGAGATAGGCCAGAAAACTGCAAGATGGAGAGAACAGACACTCTAAATTGCCATCTTTACCTTAAGAAATGGGACTTATTTCATTTACATATATTTTGCTATCAAAAACTTAGTTCATTAATGACTTTTTATATGGGCCACTCAATTCCAGGTTAAAAGTCTCATACATGCCCATCTAGCTAAATGAGACTAAAAACCTGGGATTTGCAAGGAGTAGTTTTGAAGCTGTTCTCACAGATTAATGTTCAAGTACAGAATGTGTCAATGTAGGAAGCCATTCACTCCATTGTACTTCTGATGATTCTTGGATAGAGCTATTCCACAAGTACCAGATGACAGTTCTTTTGTTCTAACCCTGTAATTTAATTTCCTCTTCAAATATTTACCCTTTTCTTTTGAAGATTACTATTGATTCTACTGCCATCAACCTTTTAAGTATTCCATATGACAGGAACTTATGTAAAAGCATGGTTTCCTTGTGTTACCATTGGATTTTTTTAACCAATCTTCTCACATCTATGTTCACAGATTCTGCCACTTGAAATTATTTCTCATTTTTCTTCCAAAAATATAGTACATTCAAAACTTATATTACTTACATGACCAATATTGACACTGTATACAAGTGAGTGATAAATCTGTTTTTTCTAATATTCCTCAATACATTGTAGAACTATGATCAATATTTACAGTGATTATTACTTATCAAATGTACTGCCTGACAGAAATTTCACAGGTTCCAATCCTTGATGCAATATGGATAAGGCATCTTAAAATACTATATTCTTAGGGCAGCGTGGACTTCTGAAATTTACAACAAGCAAACTTTCATAAGATTCCATCTTGATTTAAAAATCTTGATCAGATGTGCTTTTAAAATTTTCTCTTATCGAAGTAGAACTACTCCAATTTTGTCAGTCTGTCTATACAAATGAATTTGTTCATAGAATAAGCCTAGAAAGATTCTTCTTCTTTCTTTCAAAATGCCTTGAAATGTTTCCAAAGCACAGTACCCAGAATTGAACAATACTCCACCTGAGAGTTTACTTGTGTTTTATAATAATTCAAGATAATTTCCTTGCTTTCACACTTTGGGCAACTATTGATAAAGTGAAAGATCCAATGCATTTTTTTTAAAAACTGCCTTAGTGCACTCAAATATTGCTTCTCCACAACCTTCCTACCAAAATCATGAAACAAGTAAAAAATGAATTTCCTTTAACAAATCTAAACAGATTTTAATTTAGGGGCGTATACTTTTGCATTACTAATTTTTTTTCAATTCATTATGCAAGTTTTCCACAGACCTTAGGCAAATTGGATTGTAGATGCCAGGTTTATTTCCCCAATTCTAAAAAAAAGCCTGTCACATCTGCAATCCATCAATTTCAAGGCATCACCCTCATATTGAAGGAGAATTGGCAAGTTGTGGTTAGAGCCGCAATTCATGGACTCTGTTCTACACCAGGGCGTGGAATCCATCTTAACCAGATAACATCTCTATTTTGAAGTCCACCAAACTTTTAATAATATATTTATCCGATTTCATTTTATCCAAAGTCACTACTCCTATATTGCTACTTATGCAGCATTTTCTTTTCCTTTAGTGAAGCTAAATGCAAAGTAGTAATTTGGTCCTTAGCAATATCGTCACAAGAATGCCTTCTAATTGGTCCCTAATCAGCCCTACTTTGCTACTAACTACTTTTCAAAAATATTTATGTTAGCTATTATTCCATTCTCTCACTCTCATCCCCCCTACTTACTTCTTTATTAGATCTCTATATCTTTAAGCTCAGCTCAAATCTTTTAAATGATAGTTATGCCAAGTCTCCTTTCTTGATCTCAGTTTAATTGCATTCAAGGAGCTCAAACGTTGGATGTTCTTTCTTTCAGCCCCATGGGAATGTATCTCCTCTGTTTAAGTCCCTTCACTTGGAAAGCCCCTGACTATTTAATCAATGATTTTCATCACAGTTTTAAAGCTAATGCACCTGGATTAGTTAATTCCCCATTCCAGTTAATAACACCTTTTTTTTTGCAACTACACAAGGTGGTCAAGTTCAAAAGCTATGATCTGCTATGGCAATTGTTTATCCCCCTTAGGGTGAAGCCAAATGAGACTAAAAACATTTAACATTGTAGCTCATCATCAAATAGTAAGTATAATTTAATTACTGTTATTTGTAATGGAAAACATGATTTCTAAAGTGACTTCTCCACCCAATCAACTACACTATTTTTTGAAGGTCACTCAGGAGAAAGCAGCAGTTAAATGTCCTTTTAATATTTATAAGTCAACACACATGAAGACCATTCTGTTCACTTGATTTCATCCTTCTAGCATTCCAACCATGCCCTCAGGAAACAATTGCAGAGTACGGTGGCAAAACAGTCTTGGTTTCAAATGTCATTCAAGGCAACCCAGCCAGCTGATAATCACACAATCTCAACAAATATTTCTGGACATATCCTGTTTCTCTCTCAGAACCACGAGCATGTACATCATCGCACTTCATGATAACCTTTTCTGGGTTTACTTTCGCTACCCTATTATTGTCTTCATTTACAAGGAAAATATCTTCACAGTAGTAATTCTGCTCATAATTTATGAATTTTCTAAGTAGCAGGTGGCTGCTTTCAAGTTGCAACCAAAATGATATGCCATTCTACTGGCGCAGCAGCTGCAAACCTAATTTTGACATCTCCTGGGCTTCGACATAACTCCCTGTTCACTTGTTTGTGTCAACCTCATCCTGTTTTTGATTGCTTAGTGCCATCACCCAACACCTAAATCCCTCAACTTGTCTTTTGGAAAGTTCCAGTCCTCTCAACCCTCCCAAATTCACCAATACCCTCTAAAAACTATTTGAACTTTGAATCTATAAATAAATATCACAACTTATTTGTGACCAAATAACTCAAAATTCTTTCTAAAATCTTGGTTACATCACAATTCTATATTCACTCTCAAACTCAGCGTAAAATATAAATTTAATCATAAAATAGTCAGATGTTCAGCTCTTGCAGATAGTACACCCATTCATCCAGCTTTTTCACCAATAGCCAGTTCTCAACAGGACTTCAGTCAACATATCTTAAGATTTACATTCATACAGTCAGAGATACACGGCACAGAAACAGACCTTTCAGTCCAATTCTTCCGTGCCAAACAGATATCATTACCAGATAAATTAATCTAGTCCCATTTGCCAGCATTGGTCCGTATTCGTCTAAACCCTTCCTATTCATATACTCATCCAGATGCCTTTTACATGTTATGATTGTACCAGCCTCCACCACTCGTTCTATACATGCGCCACGTTCTACATCAAAATGTTGACCCTTAGGCCTCTGAGAAATATTTCCCCTCTCACCTTAAACCTAGTGTTGGATTCCCTTAACCTGCAGAAAAGACTTTGGCTATTTACCCGATCCATACTCCTGATTTGATAAACTTGTCACCCCTCAGCCGCAGACATTTCAGGGAAAATAGCCCCAACCTATTCAGCCTCTCCCTATAGCTCAAACCCTCTAACCTTGCCAACATCGTCACAATTTTTTTCTAAGCCCTTTCAAGTTTCACAAAATCTTTCCTATAGCACGGGTGGCACAGTGGTTAGCACTACTGCCTCACAGCCCCAGGCACCTGTGTTCGATTCCCACTTCAGGCGACTGTGTGGAGTTTGCACATTCTCCCAGTGTCTGCGTGGGTTTCCTTGGTTTCTCCAGTTTCCTCCCACAGTTCAAAGATGTGCAGGTTAGGTGAATTGACCATGCTAAAATGTCTCTTAGTGTTAGGTGCATTAGTCATGGGAAAGTTTAGGGTAGGTTACTCTTCGGAGGGTCGGTGTGGACCTGTTGGGCTGAAGGGTAAACTGTAGGTAAACTGATCTAACAGGGAGACCGGAACTCAATGCAGTACTGCATTCCAAAAGCTTTTGGAATACTAGGATTTAATGAAATAAAAGAATATACTGATGTCAAATTCACATGTAACCATCCAATTCCAGACATTGTATCACTTTATAGGAATGAAATCACAAAGCAAGCTCTCACTTATCTTGGAAATTTAATTAAGTACACTATGCCTCAGGAGAAGTCAGCAGTTCTACTTAACTCACTATTATTTCACATAACTTTTGGTCACTTTTACAAAGATATTAAAGACTACTGCCCTATACAGTTATCAATAACTAACCAAGATACTGCATAGGAAGACTGAGTGACAGATCTGATTCGCACAATGCCTCAGTTTAAATCTAACAGTGAAAACAGATTTCGCCCACACCTTCACAATATAGGTCCCTATCAGTCTTGTTTATGAAAAAACACAGAACAGTACAGTACAGGAACAGGCCTTTCAGTCCACCAGGTCTGTGCCGATCTCAATGCCATTCTAAACTAATCCCGTCTGCCGGCGCATGGTATATATCCCTCTATTCCCTGACTGTTCACATGTTTGTCGAAATGCCTCTTAAACTGTGCTAACATATCTGCTTCTGCCAGCACCTCTGGGGGGAAAAAAGCTTGATTACCCACCCTATCCATGCCTCTCAATTTTATATACTTCTATTAGGTCACCCCTCAGCTTCCAATGTTCTAGTAAAAACAATTAAGTTTGTCCAGCTTCCTCTTATAGCTAGGTAACATGCTGATAAATCTCTTTTGCACCCTCTCTGTATTCTTCCTACATGGTGGTAACCAGAAATTTACACAATACTCCAAATGTGACCTTTCCAAAATCAGTTGCAACTGACTTGCCAAATTTTTTACTCAGTGTTTTGACTGAGAAAGACAGGCATGCAGAATTATTTTTACCACAAATTGAATTCAAATTCCCTTAGGTACTCCAGCAGGATTTGAACCAGAATCCCCAGAACATCACTTGGACCTCTGGATTAACAGTCTAGTGATAATGCCACTAGGTGACCACCACTGCCCACCTATTAGTTTGGTATTTGTGTGACTCCTCTTAACAAGCACCAAAGTCACCTCACATTGGTAAGCTCCCATCAATAGATGAGATCATCTCAGCACTACCAGTTTCCATGGATGTGAGTGTAACTTTATAATCTGGCAAAGGTATTTCCATTTTATCAAAAATTTTTGTTTAAAATTCAAGCAACATGAAATGAATTTGACATCAAATGTTCAGCATAAAGTTACCATTAGTTCAGTTCCTTCAGTTGATCTGGAAACAGACTTTACCCATGCAAGTTTGGAAAACTCCAATTTTCTTTCAATTTCAAAGAAAAAATAGTGGCATGTAAATTCTTATGAAAGTTGCAAGTAGTTGTGAAATATCCTCAAACCCACTCCACGATAAATAAACTAAATGGTGCACTAAACCTCCAAACACTGTTACATATGATCAAGTTGCACTGAGCAAATAGATGGACAAATTATTGTATTAATACTGCCCTCAAATTTTAAGAGTTATTTCAGCATAGCAATTTGACAGCAATTCAGAAACAGTTGCAAACACTACACTTTGCCCATTTCAGTTGACAGTCAGATTGCACTTTTAGGTCTATAAGCATTATATCAAGATTCATATTTTGCAATTCCAAAACAATGATCCTAATGTTGTTACACAGTATTGGGTTTCTCAAATCAGGAGCTGTGCAGCTAAAAAAAAGTATTCGGCACATCCTACTGATACTCACAAGAATACATTTTTCCCCAAAGTGCATGGAACATCAACTTGAGACATATAAAACAACTGTAGATTAGAAAAATTTGCTGACAGTACAATTGTTGCTGTCTTTTTACCCCCAAGTTCAATCAAGTGCCATATTCTGAGAAAATGCAGGACTTCTTGAAGTCTTAATGGCTACAATTCAATTTAAAAGTTCAGATTAAAAATTGACTAGGCCTTTTACATTTGTAATAGTTGAGAAATAGTTATGGTAAATGTATGATTTTACAAATTTTAAAATAATTATACTTCCTAATAAAAATGTGGAATATTTAGCATAAAATGACAACTCACTACTTTTAATTAATTAATGTAAAATATTTATAAAGCATAATGACTATTTAATCTTTTGATTTAAGCGCTACGTTGATTACAGCAAATTTGCTTAGGTTAGGCTTAACACCAAAGCGAGAGAGTCAGGCCAGACTATGTGCTACTTCCTTCTCAAAGACACTTGGCATATTGCATTTGCAAATAATGGATTTGTTTATCTAGATTGATTCATACTAGAAGTAAAAGTTTTTGGAAGGTAGGTATTGTCAGGAGTGGGTGGTAGGGTTGCCATCGTTTGTTGGATTAAGATTGCAAAGCTTCATTAAAAATGAGTCTGGTTTGCTTAAAATGGCGACGGGATGGGGAGGGCGAGAGCGATGTGTTTCCATTCCCTCTTTGCCCCCCCACAACCAACCCACCCACAACCTCCCGTTAGAAATAACCCGCCACTTTGCCCTGCCGCCTGCGATCAGCCCGGTTATAGAGGGAGCTCTTTGCAATTTACTGCCACCGAGCGGGCCCTGGCGATAGACACAGAGAGAGAGGGAGGAAGGCACTGGCAGTCGGACGGACGGGGGAGGGGAAGTGAGTGGGGAAGGAAGGCAGGCGCTGCTGTGGAGCGGCCGCAGCCGGGGAGCCGAGCCGCGGGAACAAAGAGGAAAGGCCCGGCCTCACCTCCCGCATGCCAGCAACCAGCCCCAGAGAGGACTCAGCCGCCGCAACCGCCCCTCCCCCAAGCGGGCCTTCGGACGGCGAGGTGATTTTTATTTTTCGGGGCCGCCTTTTGGGGAGATTTCTTTAGCTACAGGATTGCAAGTTTTTTTTTCCCCGAGTATTTTTTCTGTCTGAATATAACGATAGAGGGAGACAAACACACCCAGCGCCGACAAGCCCCATCGTGACACCTAGAGGCGGCACAAAGGACCTGCATTTGGCCCCTCTAACCGTTCTCACTTACATTTTCACCGTCTTTTCTTGCAAGAAAACTCCCTTTCGGTGTCTCCCCGTGCCCGCGTAAGGCGCCCGGCCACCCGAAACACCGTGAAAGCGCGGCACCAATCGGTTAAAACGTTCCCATTAGAGCAGAGAAGAGAAAATGGCGGCGCCCTCCCTGATTGCGCATGCTCGGCAGCGCCACAACTGTGGGGACATGCGCAAGGCACTGTGGGTAGTAGACTGAAAACGCGCGAACTTTTCTCTTTCAAAAAAAAGAAACGGTTTAAACGGTTGTAAGGGAGCGACGACCGGGTCGAGAGGCCTCTATCCCGGAGGTGACGTCTACAGGGAACAACATGGTGCCTCCGGCATGATTTGGCTATAAGCAGGCCAAGTGGTCTCCCCAATCGAATCTGTTTGTACCTGTTGCTGTAGACTTTGTCAGACTATTTTATAAATGCTGTTATATGTAAGTTAACTTAATGGATAAGTTAAATAAATTACGCTTCTGCAATTAAAGGCATCAAGACAACTGCTGGAAATACAAATGAACGGTGTTGGCCTTTTTGGACAGAACCGTTGAGATTTTGCCCAAAACATGGAGGTGCCACATCTTCCTTGATGTTTCATTAACCAAGTCTTTTATCCCTATTTTTGATATTTGAACTAATAAACTGATGAAATTGGCAGACACCCAGCAGATGAAATTTATTCAAGGAAGTTAGGAAGTGACATATTTTAGTAGGAAGATTGAGGAATGTGTGAAATGGCATAAATTATACAGTTTTGTTCTGAGGTGTGGCAACTGAAACTTTGAGGGTGTGTACACAAGTTGAAGGTAGAGTAACATGTTGAGAAAATGGTCTTCAAGACATAGAGTTCCTTGATTTTATAAAGTGAAGCATTGTGTACAGAGTCAAAATTATGTGAAATCTTGACAAATAGTTTGTAAGGCCCCAAATGGAATATTGCATGCTTTAAGAATTTGTTGTGTTGCTCTAGTTTTACCAGACCATAGGGGCTTCCTCTCATTTGAGAGAAGCAATTGGTGGTGATATAACCTGAGGGCCACTAAACCTCAAGCAAGGGAAGAGGTTGAGAAGGAGAGTCTTCCTTGGTAACCTCAAACCAGTGATGGGAATTGAGCCCACACGTTGGTGTTACACTGCTCAGCAAACCAACAATCCAGCCAACTGAGCTAAACCAATACCTAGTTTAAGAACCGAGAACCAGGCATTGGTTTTGCTCAGTTAGTTGTAGCGAAGCTGCAGAGGAAATTCACAAGAATGGAACCATGGATGGTGAACTTTTGTAACTGGAAAGGCTACAGAATCTGAGGTGTTTTTTTCTCAGAGTAGGGAGGCTAAATGGAAATTTAACAGGTGTTTGAAATCACAAAGATTTTTTAATAAAAGAAAACAAAAGAACTGTTCCCAGTGATGTAAAGGTCTGTAATAAAAGGATGTAGAACTAAGATATTTGGAAAATGAGGTGTCATTTTTATACTATGTGCCTCAAGCTGTTATGGCCTGAATGCACTGCCTGACAGATGGGAGGAAGAAGATTCAATATAATTCAAATGGAAAATGGATGAAAAATTGCCAAACTTAAGGGAGTATGTAGCAAAGCAGGACCCAGTGTAAAAATCTATCAAAGAGCTGGCATATGTGCAATGAACAAAAGGCTCAATTATTGATATAGTATTCAAAGAAGTAGTTTCCCTTAATACCCCTATGATTTTTTCCTATGTAGAGTGATAAACTGGTGGTTATATCGACTTTATCCCCTCATTGATTGTTTTTAATTTTTTTTCCCTGGGGTGGCTCAGTGGTTAGCTGCTACTCTCAGCACCAGGGACCCAGGTTCAATTCTTGCCTTAGATGAGTGTGCAAACGCACACAGACATTCTCCCTGTGTTTGCGTGGGTTTTCTCCCACAATCCAAAGATGTGTGGGTCAGGTGAGTTGGCCATGCTAAATTGCTCGTAGTGTTAGGTGCATTAGTCAAGGGTAAATTAGGGGCTGGGTGGGTTACTGTTCAGAAGGACAGTGTGGATTTGTTGGGCCAAAGGGCCTGTTTTCATACTGTTTGGAATCAAATCTAAATCTTTAACCCAGTTTGCTTTGCACTTTTATGTAATAATTCTCTCATTCTTAAAGTCTCATTGTAGATTATGGCTCTGCAGCTACTGGACATCCAAAAATATAAATAAAACCAATGCTCTCATTTTATTAAATTATTTATACAGTTTATCTTATTCAGGTAGATTTGGTATCTGCCTTCTCAATTTTCCAGATAAAACAGATGTAAAACCCCAGTCTTCAGCAATTGTTTTGTAGTTCCAGGCAAGGTAATTATACTGTTGTAAGTGTCACTTAGACTAGAGAGAAATGAAAGGAAATTCCAAGTGTTGAATGGTGGTAGAACAATGTCAGAAGTCACACAACACCAGGTTATAGTCCAACAAGTTTATTTGAAAGCACAAGCTTTCAGAGCGGTGTTTCTTCATCCACCCCAGTCCAGCAATGGCACCTCCACACAGTAATAGAACATACAGGAAGGTCTCCAGTTTTGGTCTTGATTTGTGGTGAATTATGAGTTTATCACAGCCAAAATGCTATACATTATAAATGTTTGCAACATTTATTGATTAGGAAAGGAAAGGTCTGGTAGGTTCATATTCCTAACTATTATTCAGTCATCTGTCTTGAAAGTGCATACTAATGAATTATCTGTGGTGTACTGTGATGAATAGATTACCAAGTTCACGGTCACTTATGTGAATGAGGACATTTTGGGCAACAGACTTGTGCCAATAGTGAATAAAACTAAATTCTGGCATAAATCCACACCTTCACAGAAGAATGGAAGAAAATTGCAAACGTAATTATACATAAATCCAGCAGAGATTGAAACAAATGTACACAAAAAGGCAAGTGAAGAAGAGCTTTAATTACAGGTTAATTGCAGACTTAAGTTTGATGCAATAATTTTGTTTCATAGGTTAAATGCTGATTTGGAATATAACTATCTTTCATCTCTGGAAGATATTTGAATCTTGCTGGGAGACACTTCCACAGTTAACATAATGTTATGTTAACCTCTACCCAAGCTGTCGTCATTCATGTATGAGCCTTATCAGCAGTGTATTTTAGGCAGTTGAATCATAACTTGAATTGTCTTCTATCTCCTTATGCTTTGGGGATGAAGCAACACACTGGTGCAATTTTCATTGACGTGGTGTTGTTGACACAACATTTGAAAAAAGACTCCCTCCTTAAATTTCTCCATTTATAATTTCTTTTAAAGTTTGTTCTTGAGATTTGGATGTTGCTGGATAAACTAGCCTTTTGTGCCCATCTCTAATTGCCCAACGGCAGTTAGGGTTAACCTTGTGGTAGGTCTAGAGTTAACTTATCTGACCTAGATGTAAGTATGGCAGATTTCCTTCCCTAGAGGACTTTAGTGTACCAGATGGGTTTTTATAACAACAGTCAGTGGTTATGTGGTCGTCATTAGACAAGTTTTTTTAACTGAATTTATGTTTCACCACCTGCTTTGGAGAGATTTGAATGCAGGCCCCACAGCATTAGCTTGGGATTCTGGATTATTAAAAGGTAAAGTTATCATAGAGCTGCTGGACTACAGGACAGCTTTTTAAATAGAAAGAGATGTCAGCGGAGGGGAGAAATTGAGAAGGAGACTCCTTCATGGTAGTCTCAGGTGGTATGGAATTGAACCTACAAAGTTGGCATCTCTACAAACCGTCCTTTCTTTTTCAAGATAGTGACTAAGTAGCAGCACAACGTGCGAGCATCTCAGCCCAGGATCCCAGAGCTAGTCTACTCCATTGGCTTCTTTTTCTTTCTATGCTTTTTAAAAAATATTTCCATTTACTATGGCACCTTATATTCTTCTAAGGACTTCAGCAGAAGACATCTTCTCCCAGCCCAGGCCCAGCGACAAGGTGGCTTCCAATAGCCCAGAATGGCAGTATAGTCTTGGCGGCTGGCAGGCAGTCTTGCCCAAGAGGGCGGTGTCAGCCTGAAGTGCCTTCTTGTCCTGCTGTGGAGGTCTTGTCCTGTCATGGAGGACTTCGGCCCCTTCTGGGTATTCCAGCAGCTCGGTGTGAAGGTCTCAACTTTGTGGTGGTCTCATCCTTGCTTCAGAGGTGCATCTGGGTCTTCCAGTGGTCCAGCATAGAGGTCTTGTCTCAGCGTGTTTGTCTTGGCCCAGCCCTATGTGGCAATTTGGCCCAGCTTTCCAGCATACCCTGAACCCAGGAGTCAGTAATTGAACTGTGATGAACTTGTACTTTTTTTCTTCTTATTTATGACTATGTCATTATGTTAGACACTGTGATTTAGCAACTTATGGAACTTTCACTTTCTTTTTGTAAAAATACTCATGATAACAAATTGCTATTCTGTTTGTAACTTGGCAATTGCTTTATCTTCCTAAATAATCTATGCATAAATAAATATTATTCAGAGGCAACAAAATAAAACCAGTCACTTAAAACCTGTTTCACAGATTTCATGTTGGGAAAATTAGGATAAAATATGCAATCAGTCTGTCCTGCTAACCTGGAAGTAAGTGAAATCCTCTGAATTAAGCTGTATTTATGTTATAGGTCCTCAGAGAATGTCTTAAACATGTCACTCTTACATTTATATGAAATAACTCAGCCAGTCTCCCCCATTAGCTGGCTGCAAAGTGGCACCTGGTATTTTGATTATGTGCAAACTGGTTGTGACATCCAGGCCAGTGTGCAAGTGTATAGGTGCATTCCAATTAGACCAAGAACAAGTAATGTCTTGATCAAAGTACACCACATATTTATAAATCATGCTGTAAATGCCAAGATTTGCTACTGTTATTGTCAAGCTAGCTTTTTTGCTGGCCAAAAGCAGAAGAGTACGAGACAGCGAGATCTGCTGAATTTTTATTGTAAAGTTTGAAGACTTTAGATTGATATTGTGGACAGATGTGGACCACTCGTGTATTAGATGCCAGTAGTGCAAGATTTGATAAAAACAACTTTACAAAAGTACGACAGTAACATAAGGTTTTTTTTACCATCAATAATTAAGATGCAAAGGCTATGAAATTCATTCATATGTTCTGCAGGCCTACTTCCATGCATTCCATGTGAACATAATGCAATTGGAAGGGTACATTTAGGTGCACCCCCTGCATGTGGTCAAAAGTGCAAGACTGTGACATCACATTTGTAATCAGGCTGATGCAACACAAAAATGGTAAAATTGGAATGTGCAGAGAATACCTTCATTATATATGGAGCAACAAAGATTAGCAAGCAAGATGGATCTAGCTTTGGAGCTGTTTCAAAACCACCCAATAAGTTGCAGCTGAGCTGCTCAGGCAAAACTAGTGGAAACATAGTGACGAGTTGCTTGTGGAATTTGAAGATTACTGTTGACCACAGACAGGCTGACAGAATTACATGTATTGCATTACTATGCTGACAGTAATTGCAGAGCCATATATGCAGAGAAGGGAGTACAAACGGAACCAGTGCAAGAAGGGAGGGGTTAAACTATTCTGTTTAGAACTCGGTCTTTTTGGGGCATCAGACTGATATTGGGTGAGCCAGGACAATGCCTCAAGAAGCTTCACTTCACTAAGAAGGTATTGATTGGGTTGTGTCATCCTCACAAAGATCTAGAGTCTTAAACCAGGGTGAGTCCAAAGTCCATTGAAGTATCCGGGAGGTGACAAAGCCCCTGTACATGTAGATAGCAGACTTCATCCTCTTCCACCTGAGGGAAGATCAGGTTGAAAGGGAAAATATCGGGCTTTCTGATAGTGCTAGGTAGTAACGACTGCTCACACATGACACAAATACAAAGGGAAGGGCATTGTAACTGCCAGAACTGTCAATCATAAGTGTGCTGTTGGTGTGTGAACACAGCAAGAATGACTTGTTATTGGAGGAAAACATGATGCTTTCACTCTTCAACAGTCTATTACCAACTATTTGTGGGCCTCCAAGACCGAGAACAGGATGGCTGCTTGGATCTCTCACCCAAGGCTTATGATCCTCTTCAGCTATTACATTGCACAACCTTGGTAGGCTTTCAACAAAAGCCTGGAGTTACCTGCAAAACTGTGAATTAACATTGGTCTGCGAAAGCAGACAATTTTCTTTCTAATTAGCTCAGGGGAGTTTTGCAATACATGGCTGATGGTGTGTGTGCTGTAAGTTCCACAACATCACAAGCAACTACCTCCTGGAATACAGAGGGCACTTTGGGAGGATCAGGAAGAGGCAGTGAGGAGACCATATACATCAGGGGCAACAAGAAGGAGAAAGAGTGATTGCATAATGAGGCTTTACTTCAGTTGAAGTGAATATCTCCACTCTCAACATGGACCCATCATCCTCTTACAAAATATCCACTTCAGAGTCTCCATGACAAAGTTCCCTTGGGCTGCATCATCAATAATTTCCAACAGCCACAACCTTTCAACAAGTTTACAAAAAAACACAGAATACGCACAATCACCTTTGTACACTCCCTTCTTGTCTGTCTTGTGCATGCCTCTGTCTGGCTGAGTGCTTCTATGTAATGCCACCCCAATGGTTAACAGTATGGCTGGTAACTTTCAATAGTGGAGATTAAAGAGGCCTTGGAAGATGGGCTTGAGTATTGTCTTCAGGCACAGGCAGAGTGGTTGAGGTGGGAGTACAAATGCAGTCATCATACAGGAAGTCAGCAAGTTTCTACTACACAGAACTACTGCCGCTCCCCTGAGAAAAGCACTTCAGCACTATTTATCATTGGTTGGAGCAGATTACAGGATTTCTGTTGGAGCCCACCAACCCATCGAGCACTGAAGTCTGTATTCATGATGGCGACTGTCCATGTCTAGGTGGTAGCAAACATAGACAAGATGCAGCTTAAGGATGTCATGACCACTTCCTGAGCTTCTGCTGTAGCACTGATGCATCAGCCGGATTCCAGCAGTGTTGCCATGGAAGCTGAGACAGTGTATAGATTGGTCTGGTGTTGGTACTATTAAAGTAACCCTACTCTCCATGTGATTGTCTGTGCCACCGTGAAGCCATTCTCCTCCATATGTATGTGACTCTAATAGGCTTGTAAATACAAGCACGTTGCTCATGTTCGTCAAGATTTTTCTAAAGCCTACACAAACAAGATTTGAAACATTGTAGTAGAACAGGGAATTTGTAAATGAAGTAACTAATTGTTCTTGCTTGCTTGCTGCAGCCTACTCAGGCCAAATAACTGATTCATTATAGGCATATCTTGACTAGCCCCTAGACTATACACTGTGCCAGTATCTGAGCTGTTGGGTGAAAATGCTACATCAAATGATGGTGCTGTTTTATTTCCCCAGACTAAGTTGATCTTTGATCTGCTTCTGACGGAGCTTAGCAGGCAACAGATTCTGGCTTCCTAAAAGCATGGGGATAGCGATAAAGGATGGGGATGGAGAGGAAAGCAGAATGTCAACAGTCAATCCAATGGTCATTTAAATTTCATGGATCAGGAGCAGTGAAGAAGGTGCAGAATGCAGCAGCCGCAATCATTCAAGTTGCACCCAATGTTAGTAGAATTGTTACCCATGATCCACAGAGCCATCTCCTCCAAGGCACTAAAGGGATGTTTGTCCTGTCCTTCACAGGTCCTCATCTCTTCCATCTGTGTACACCATATTATTCTACAAAGGGAAGGACAGGTTGTCAGTGATTGTGTGTCAATGTGTTTAGGGATGCCTGTTATAGTTGAATAGATGTGTGATGAGGTGTGACTTCACTTATTTGCATACTAATAAAGCTTAAATTATAAAATGTACTGCACATAAACTTGCAATGAAAATCCTTAATATGTATGTATTAATGGGATATTTGGAATGTCTTAGTAACAAAATCTTAAAACTGGCAGCTCTTTAGGTCCAAATACAGTGATGTAACTTTCAGGGAATAAAAAAAAACACATGGAGCTTTAGCTAGGACAGATTTGGGCCCCAGTAAATTTAGCTTGTTGGTTGTAAATAAAAACCAATATCAGGAGAGAGACTTAGAAGTAAGACTAAAAACTTAGCATTTCTATAACACACTGTTGTCGACAGATTTTTTTGTAATAGGTTGAGCAGTTGCCAATAAATCCCAACATTCAACCTGGTTATTGACTAAAGTTCATAGGTCTGAGGATTGCTGTAAAACTCCGGTATTTGAGATGGAAGTACAGACAGAACACGCAACAGACAGCAGTCAACTATGTCACTTCAACACGATAAACTGAGAAGTTGTAGGTCGGAAGAATATCCACTACAGTTGACATCTGAAAGTTGCCAGTTTGGTTATTCCTTGACAAGAATGTTATTATTCAGGTTTAATAAAGCCTCCAAATCCTGTGAGGATGCTGTCACTTCAAAAAAGATATTTTATCCTTGGTTTTTTGAAAAGAGGTCTAAAAGCAAGGTGCTGAAGAGTTTGGGAAGGGTCTAGTTTAACAGTGGAAGGCGAGTGGCCAGTTTTCCCAGTTCAGTCTTTTCTAGTTTGCTTTTATATGTGGCAGTCACAAGATGCGTGAGTCCAGCTTCAGTAAAGAACTGCTTTGATCTTCTTCTTAAATCTCTTTGAATGTTGCTCCCTTCTACCTGTAAGAATCTGTGTTTGAATTTCCCTTTTTGCCAAGGGTTGTGTTTATGAGGTATTGCCGTACTGGAACAGTTAATTAGTAACAGTTGCTGCATCGGGTCGGTTAAGTTTTTCCAAAAGTTAAGTTATTCTAAATTCTATTTTCTTTCATTTGTGTTTCAACTGTAGTGTTTTGCTTAAAGCCGAGTGGTTTGACCAACTTCATCACCTTTGCCTTTAAAATAAGAAAAAGTTAAGATCTAGGCTGCCTCCTTTAAATATTTTGAGGGGGTCTGGCCTGGTCCATTCAAATCCCTACAATGTCCAAGGGTGAGGTGTAGTATAAGCTTGTTAAGAATGAATCTTCAGTATCAAAGAGTGTTGCAGAGTGAACAATGGTCCATCAAGCTGTATGTGGAGGTGATTGCGACATGTGATACACAGATGCATTTGTTTACATTGACCACCAGACTGAGGTCATTATTCTATTGTTGTACAGACTGGGCATTCTGCTGTTGTTGCATGCTTCCATTCCCTTTGCAGGGTCAATCTTGAATCCTGCCATAAACATGATTTCCTTCTCAGTTTCAGTTTCCTCAGAAAGGGAACCTAGGGTGCCGTTGTGCTTTGATCATTTTGACAATTTTTCATAATTTATTGATGATACTTAGTTGTACTTTTCATTTTCTCTTCTGATTCCATGATTATTGATAGGCTAGAATTCCCTTTCTGGAGCCATCCAAAATTAATTTACTTTGCACCAGGAACCATTCCTGTGAATCTCTGATGGCCAGCCAGATTCCCACTCCCACCTACCAGTCAAATAGCGGCTCCTTTAGATTCAGATAGGTTTAGCATCTTGCCGAAACTTGAGCAGAGATTTTACTAGACCTGAGTATTTGCATCCTGGCACCTGAACACTACGATCCCACTGCAAGGTATCAGTGCTGTCAATATCAAGGGAAAAAACATTGGAATAATTTAAGAGACTGTTTGAATGTTGTTAGTGGAAAACTGTAGATTCTTTTGGCATAGATGAATTTGGCTGGGCTAAATGGTCACACATTGGAATGTTATTGAGATAAGTTTAGGACATTAGATGTTCAAGAATATGCAGATTGAATAGATATTTGATTTCTTCCATTGAAAAGGTTGATATATTAATGTGTTTGTTGTTCAAATATCTGAATCAATCATTGTGTTTTGTTCCATAGATTTAGTGTACCAAAATATTTACATTTCTCTAGAACTTTATTATAAACTGTTGTTTAAAATAAGTAACTGATTTTCACTCATGAACGTTTTCAAGTGCCTTGGCAAGGAGTACCCAGCGTACTTAAGCACTTGGCAGAAAGTTTCTTTAAACATTGTGAGAAGGAAAATATGTTCCTGTAAATATTTAGAAAGTTCTTTATAGGCACTTTGATCTCCAATGTTGACAAGTTATGGATTTTGATGGCTTTTTTTTAAATAACAATAGAAAATATCTGGTGTTATGAAAAGATGTGATCCAAATATTACTATTAAAAATGGGTGTGTTTCCACATAAATATATCTTGAACATTTAAACAAAGGAAGCTTTGCTAAGGAAAAGAGACAGTAAAACAGCAACAATGTTGCACGTGCAAGGAGCAGGGAGTTTGGATGGAGTCATACATTCTGTAGGGCTTTCAAAGAGAGGCTATGTGACCCCGTTTGTTTATGGAATAAGACTATAGCACGTTTGAATTGAAGCCAGAGAGAAGTTGAGATTTGTCTTCTGTTCGAGAAGCAACAGCCCATTGCTTTCTCTTTCTCTCTTTGCAACTCCTCTCAGCAGCGTGTCAAATAAAACCAATCAGAAATAATTTTTATCACATTTGGAGGACTCTTGGAAAAGATTTGTTGGATCTTCCCCACATCTCCAGCAAAGGGAATTCAGCCAGCTCCTACTGTTCCTTTTTATTTCCTTCAAAAATATAATTTATTCATAAAAAAACTTTAGATACATGCAGTTCAATTTTGTACACTGTCTTTACATATGTTATAACCAGTGGAGGTGTGGGGAAAGGAAAGAAAATACACCTGTCCAATCAGTCATAACCCTGGTCAGGAAATTACAATTTTACTGCACAATGTATTCTTTCCTTCTCTGAAATTCTAACTGTTGTGTTTATTTTTAATTAATTCGGGGGCATAGACGTCGCTGGCCACACCAGTATTTATTGTGTATCCCTTCATGCCCAGAGGAAAGTTGAGGTTCAGACACATTGCTGTCAATCTGGAGTCACGTGTAGGCCAGACTAGGTAAGGATGGACAGGAGGCTGGAAGAACACAGCAAGCCAGGCAGCATCAGGAGGTGCGGAAGTCAACGTTTCAGGTGTAACCCTTCTTCAGGACTGTGGGGTGGGTGTAGGGGAAGCTGCAGATAAAGGGGGTGGCGGGGCAGAGTGGTGAAGTGGGGATAGGTGAAGACAGGTAGAGGGTACAAACTGGTTGGTCAATGGAAGGAATGAATCCGGTTGGTGGCAGGGAGCAGTGGAGAGGAGGAGGAAGGGCTGGGAAGGGAGTCGAGGGATGGGCAGGGAGGTTATTTGAGATTGGAGAACTCAGTGTTGAGTCCTCCAGGTTGTAGGTTCCCAGGCCGACGATAAGATGTTGTTCCTCCAATAGGAGCTGTGGGTCCCAGATTTTTGTTATTGAATTCAAATTCCACCATCTGCCATGGCAGGATTTGAACCTCGGTCTCCAGAAACTTAGCTGGGTCTCTTAATTAATAGTCTAGCAATAATATCACTACCATCGTCCAAGAACACAAATGTCTATTAAACATATCAGAGTATTTCATCAAAACTGGGTGGCACAGTGGTTAGCACTGTTGCCTTACAGCGCCAGAGACCCGAGTTCAGTTCCCGCCTCAGGCGACTGTGTGGACTTTGCACATTCTCCCTGTGTCTGCGTGGGTTTCCTCTGGGTGCTCCAGTTTCCTCCCACAATCCAAAAATGTGCAGGTTAGGTGAATTGGCCATGCTAAATTGCCTGTGTAGGGGAATGGGTCTGGGTAAGTTGCGCTTTGGCGGGTCGGTGTGGACTTGTTGGGCTGAAGGGCCTATTTCCACACTGTAAGTAATCTAATCTAAAAACTAGCGCATTTAAATAATACAGTGAAACTATAGCATAATAAGATTTGGGACTGGGTCTAAGTCAGCATCCTTAGTACAATACTGATATCTTAAATATGACATTTAAGGAGGATCTTCTAGAGCGGGGCACTAATTGGGCTGGGGTAAAGGAGATTGTGATGGACTGGGGCTTGTGACAGAGTCAAAACGTTTGGTAGCATCCGAGGAGAGTCAACATTTTGGGCATAAGCCCTTCATCAGGAATGTGGAGGGGGAAGGAGGACTGAGAGATAAATAGGGGATTAGGAGTGGGGCTGCAGGGAAGGTAGGTGGGCAGGCAATAGGTGGATGCAGATAGGAGATAATGGTGATAAGTCAGTGGGTAGGGTGGAGCAGAAAGGTGGGAAGGAAGATGGACAGGTAGGACAGGTCAAGAGGATGGTGCCAAGTTGGAGGGTTGGATCTGGGAGGACAGGAGATTTGGAAACTAGGGAAGTCAGTGTTGATGCCATGTGATTGTAGGGTCCTGAGGTAGAGGATGAGGCGTTCTTCCTCCAGTTGGCGGGTGGCTTTGATTTGGTAGTGGAGATGGCCCAGGACTTGCATGTCCTTGGATGAGTGGGATGGGGCGTTAAATTGGTTGGCCACAGAATGTTGGGGTTGTTTGGTGAATGTGTCCCAGCGATGTTCTCTGGTCCGCTCTGCGAGTTGGCATTCTGCCTCCTTAATGTAGAGGAGACAATATCGAGAGCAATAGACGCAGTGGATGACGTGGGTGGAAGGTGACAGAGACATGCTGCCTACTGTCTTGCATGGGACAAGGGGCCTTATTGAAGAAGAGACAAGGAGCACTTGAAAAATAATGAAACTTGCTGCTTACAAAATAAATGGAAACTGCTATCCCTACCTGGTCTAACTTACATGTGAGTCCAACTATGGGCAATTTAGCAGGGCCAATTCACCTAACCTGCACATCTTTGGATTGTGGGAGGAAACCTGAGAAAACCCACAGAGACTCTGGGAGAATGTGCAAACTTCACACAGACAGACACCCAATGCAGGAATCAAACCAGTTGATTCTTAATTGACCTTTGGGCAATTGAGAATGGTCAATAAATGTTGGCCTTGCTAGCAATGCCTTCATGCAATGAATGAATAAAACAAAATAACTTCTTTACTCAGAGAGTAGTAGGGGCGTGGAATGGCCTGCCTGCAACAGTAGCAGACTTGCCAATTTTAAGGCCATTTAAATAGTCATTGGATAGAAATATGGACAAGAATGGAATAGTGTAGGTTAGATGGGCTTCAGTTTAGTTCAACAGGTTGACACAACATCGAGGACTGAAGAGCCTGTACTGCACTGTAATGTTCTATGTCCTGTGATATGTCCTGATCCTGCAGAAGTATATATAGACAAAATTATTTCTAAGATATTTGTGCTTGGGAAATGCTGAACTGATGTTTCAAAACTTAACTTAGTAACAGTAGCCTATGATCTCAGTTTTTACATAGATGGTACTTTGATAAGTTCTGGTCAGGAAGAAGTGCATGTTTTCAATGTGTTTGCTACCTGGAAACAAGCCTGGAGGACTGAAGTGGGGGGTGCTTACTGCTCCAATGCCCCACAAGCAGGACTGGTTAAACATTTCTTCCATGTAGCAATACCTGTCTCCCTCTCAGCTAGATTTCTCAAAGCCAACCAGTCAGTGATAAAACTGGTAGAAAGATATTTAATTGAGCTACTCTGTGGAATGGGTTGATTGCACACTTCTACCTTACCCACTACCCCATTCCTCTGAGTGCCTTTAAAATTTGAAGTGGGCAGAGTTGAGTTTAGATTTTTTAAAGGATCATACCTGACTCAACTCCAATTAAATTTATCCCTAATATTTCAAAAGGAAGCAACTGAATTCAAGTATTCAGTTGTGCAATATTCCAGTTTTTATGTCAATTATTTGTTTTGAAGTGCAGTTATTATTGTTATGGGCACATTACAAAAAAACTAAAAGCAGGTATAGGTAATTCAACCTTGAGCCATAATACAATCATGGCTGATCTCATCTCAGCCACAACTGCACTTTCTCATGCCTACTTGACATAACCCTTCAACCGATTACTAATTAAAAATCTCTCTTTCTCTTGCTTAAATTTATTCTGTGTCCTGGTGTCCACCACATTCCACAGATTCACAACCCTTTGACAGAAGTAATCTCTCGTCATCTGTGAATTAAATCTGTTACTCCTTATTAAATTAGATTTCATGCAGAATGGAAACAAGCCCTTTGGCTCAACAAGTCCGCACTGACCCTCCGAAGACCCACCCAGACCCATTCCCCTGCACCTAACACTATGGGCAATTTAGCAGGGCCAATTCACCTAACCTACACATCTTTGGATTGTGGGAGGAAACCCGAGAAAACCCACAGAGACACTGGGAGAATGTGCAAACTTCACACAGACAGACACCCAATGCAGGAATCAAACTGGGCTCCCTCAAGCTGTGATGCAGCAGTGCCAACCACTGAGCCACCATGTCACCCTACTATGACCTCTTGTTATCAATTGTCCCACTTGAGAAAATATTCTCTGTGTCTACTTTGTCAATCCCCTTAGTAACTTATATACCTCAATTAGATCTCCTCTCATTCTTCTAAACTCCAAAAAGCATTGGCCTAAACTGTTCAATCCTCTTAATAAGATAAACTCCCAATTTTTGGAATCAATGTAGTGAACCTCCTTTGAATGGCCTCCAATGTGACTACATCCCTTCTCAAGGGTCCAAAATTGTACACAATACTCCAGGCACAGTCTCACTCATGTTTTGTACGCTTCTCTACTTTTATACACTGTTCCTTTAACAGTAAATGCAAACCTTGGGATTTCTATATCTGTCAGAGCTATTGGAACAGGCAGATGAGTTTTCTATTTACATTTTGTATGACTAACTTGTAGATAATTAACCTCTGATTTCCTGGGCTAAGAGAATGCAAGGTGGGAGAAGAAAAATCAGCCTGCATTCTCATTCTTGCCCCCTAACTGATATCCTATGTTGGAAGGGTCATGAGGACAGAATTGATCTTGGATATATATTGACCCTTCATAGTTGAATGGTTGATTGATGATTACTACCTACACATATTCATTGAACATAATCAGTTGGCTGAGGTGATGATACAAACCGATTTAGTCAGATGGGTGGAACAATAGCAGATGGAGTTTAATCTTGAAATGTGGTGATGCATTTTGGGATCACTAACAAAATGAAGAAGTAATGTTGATATGGTAGGAACTTGGGAAGGACTAAGGATCAAAAAGACCTTGGAGTGCACATCCATACACCCTTGAAGGCAATAGGGCAGTGAGGAAGGGTGGGTAAGAAAGCGATAGTTACCTTTACCAATCAAGGCTGGGAGGTTATGATAGAGCTGTACAAGACGTTAGGTAGGTTGCAGCTGATTAGAGAATATGGCAACCAGAACTGCTCAAAGGGTATGATTGCACTGGAGAGGGTGCAGAAGTGATTCATCAGAATCCTGGACTGGAGTGTTTCAATTATGAAGACAGATTAGATAGGCTGGGGCAAAGAAGGTTGACGGGGGACCTGATTGAGGTTTACAAAATTATGAGGGGCATAATAGGAAATTGCTCTTTAGTGTAGAGAGCCATAAACAGTTTTAAGGAGGAAATTTAGAATGGATTTAATGAAAAAATTCAACTATTATATGTTATTTTCAATTATAATTTGTAATCTTTTAGTTTAGATATGATGAATATATAAAATATCTTCAAGAATCCTTATAATTAGATATTGGGAACGACTCACCTGTCATAGCAGATAGATTCTGACCATTAAAAGTTTCAACAAAGTATCTACACTTGTGGAATTTCATGGCATTTACTGTCCAATGTAAGTTCTGACTCCTCACTGCACCCAAAATTTATTCTAATAATATTACAAGGCAATTCCATGTTGTGTAGGTGAATCTCTCCCTCACCCTCTTTTGCTCTGTCTCTGGGCTGAGTATAACTTTCCCCATATGTGGCAAATGCTGATCAACAGCCCATGGAAGTAGCTCTTGGTTATGCAGGGCTAAAGTGGAGTAAGATAAAGCAGAGGATTGGGGTCAACAACTTGAAGTCATGGCAGATTCCTAAAAACATAAATCAATAACAAGTCATTGAATATGGAGATCCCACATATTATAAATCTAAATGATTTCCCAAAAATAGAACGAAGCTGATGCACAAATATGAGTAACATAAATTTATCTACTTAATATCTTAACTGACACAGTGGACAAATGAATTTCAAACAAACACGGTAATGTCTGATTTAAACCCACAAGAAACCTATTTTATTCTCAGGCTACCACAGGACACTTAATCACAGTAGATCACACTCACAAATTGTCATTTTAGGCATGCAATCCAAGCTACTTTTTATTCCATGATTCATAATCTACCTGTATAATGAAGGCCATTATAGACAATACAATGTTAACTTTCCAGAATCTATAAATCTGTAACGTTAATTGTTACTAAGTAAGTAGAGAGACTGGACTTTCACTTTAGGTAAACCTGGATGCTCAAGATGTTGAGAACTGTTATCTGATTAGGTAGGGAAGTGTTATTGCACATTGGAGTGAAGGTGGGAGGATTTAGCATCAACTATTCTTAAAGATGTGATTTGAACTGAGACCAGGAGGTGCCAAGCGAAGGCCAGGACATAATTAAATTGACATGTTATATTCCTTAACTGGAAGGCTGACAATCAATACTCTGTTTCAAATCCACAACAGCCACATAGCAGCTTTCTGAATCCCATGTTATGAGTTATGCAGTAAATACAATTCTTTAGAATTAAAAACAAAATACTATGAATGCTGGAAATCGGAAATAAATACAGAAAATGCTGGGGAAACTCAGTAGGTCTGGCTGCATCTGTGGAGACAGAATAGAGTTAATATTTTTGAGTCTGACTTGATGTCTTCAGAACTATTCTTTAGGAGATTGTAACCTGATTTAATTTCAGACTACCACAGAATAAAATTGTTTTAAAATTGATCTGAGGCCTCTACTATTTCTAGCTTTTTCTTTACTAGGGCTTCACAGTTGTAATGCAATGTTTTGTCCAATATGATTTAAAGTTGTTGTACCTTGGTGGCTGGCCAATGCTATTTGATGTTGTTACCCTTTGAAACATTACTTTTCTGTAATGAGGCATATAGCAAGCTGTTTAAATAGAAAGGTCAATTAAAGAGGTGCTTTGTAACCATGCAGAGATTTATTTTCACACTTAGTAAGGCCAGTGCTCCTCGGATGCTGCCTGACCTGCTGTGCTTTTCCAGCACCACTCTGATCTAAACAGTGCATATACCAGAAGATAATATGTGACTTCAAAGTCAGTATTTCAAGCTAAATACCTTTTAAAATATTTTCTTGGGTTGCAAATGGCATCACTGTTCACGTGTCTATTTAATTGTATCATTGCCAGCAATCTCCTCTTCTCCATTAAAGCATGTTTCTACAAAGCTTATTTATTTGAGACACCAGAACTAATTAATGTTAAGAAAAGATTGTGACAGATAAATACTTCAGATCTGCTAAACCTGATGAACATGGAAGTTGGCATCATTTAAAACAATAGTGAATGTTGAATGGGTATGGTGAAAAGTAACAGATCAAGTAAATTCACAAAATCCCGACAGTGTGAATAGAGGCCATTTGGCTCGTTGGGTCCACACCAGCCCTCTGAACAGAATCCCAACTAGCCCCAGCCCCCTATCCTATCCCGACAACCCTGAATTGATCACTATTTCCTCAGAACCGATTGGTGTTTAGAAATACAGTCTCAATGGGGTTGTCAAGCTTTTGATTGTTGAAGGGAGTCAGACAGAAATTTTACAGATTTTTAAAAATGTTTATTTGCTCTCCTAGATTATATAGCTACTTGATGGATTGTGTTATGACATGGTGGTGAACCCTTCTGTTAATTAAACCAAATACCCAGAAAAGCTCACCTCACCTCATAATCTGTTAAAGTATGAGTGACAGAGAACTCCCAAATTCCATTATTTAAAGAAAACATAATACCATATTCTTTAACTCTAAAAGTGAACATAAACAACTTTAAGACTCCCTTCTCCTAAGTATTTGTTATTCGCTTCCCACTCTATAACAATATACTGATCCCATAAAAATCCTAATTAAGATTACATCTACTTAAGTTCAAAACCACATAATGGCTGAAGATTTCCCTGTGTCATATTTTGTCTTTTACTGCAAAGGTATTTCATACGAAAAATGTACCTTTGATGGACTGCCATTCAAAACACTCTCTATCTCCAAATGGCAGTTTACTCTCTATTTTTAAAAATGCCTTCTTCTTTATAACCCTAACATCAGATTATCTTATTGGTTTGAGGCTGGCAAAACAATAAATTCAAAATTGATTGGGTTTTAGTATCCTGGGGCATAATTTAAACTGATTGTTTAAATTCAAATTGTTGTCAAAAAGCAACCGAACTCAAGGTATCTGTCTCACAGCCAAATGTTACATATTTCAATTTTCCAGTACACTAGCCAATCAGTGCTTGTAAGCTCTCAGTGCAAAATAGCATTCACTGTTTCTTAAAGATACAGTACATGCCTTCAACTTTATAAAAATAGTGGTGATAAATCATCATGCTTAGAACATAGAAAAATACAGCGTAGTACAGGCCTTTCGGCCCTCGATGTTGCGCCGACCGAAGCCTACCTAACCTACACTAGCCCAATAACCTCCATATGCTTATCCAATGCCCGCTTAAATGGTGATAAAGAGGGAGAGTCCACCACTGCTACTGGCAGGGCATTCCATGAACTCACAACCCGCTGAGTAAAGAATCTACCCCTAACATCTGTCCTATACCAACCTCCCCTTAATTTAAAGCTGTGTCCCCTAGTAACAGCTGACTCCATATGCGGAAAAAAGTTCTCACTGTCAACCCTATCTAAACCCTAATCATCTTGTACACCTCTATCAAATCTCCCCTAAACCTTCTTTTCTCCAATGAGAACAGTCCCAAGTGCCTCAGCCTTTCCTCATACGATCTTCCTACCATGCCAGGCAACATCCTGGTAAACCTCCTCTGCACCCGTTCCAATGCCTCCACATCGTTCCTATAGTATGGCGACCAATACTGCACACAATACTCCAGATGAGGCCGCACCAGAGTCTTATACAACTGCAACATGACCTCAGGACTCCGGAACTCAATTCCTCTACCAATAAAGCCCAGTACGCCATATGCCTTCTTCACAGCACTATTTACCTGGGTGGCAACTTTCAGAGATCTGTGTACATGGACACCAAGATCCCTCTGCTCATCCACACTACCAATTAGCCTACCATTAGCCCAGTAATCCATCTTCTTGTTACTCCTACCAAAGTGAATGACTTCACACTTAGCTACATTGAACTCCATTTGCCATCTTTCTGCCCAGCTCTGCAACTTATCTATATCCAGCTGTAACTTGCCACATCCTTCTTTGCTGTCTACAACTCCACCGACTTTCGCATCATCCGCAAACTTGCTCACCCAGCCTTCAAGTCCCTCCTCCAGGTCATTTATAAAAATGACAAACAGCAATGGTCCCAAAACAGATCCTTGTGGAACACCGCTAGTAACTGCATGCTTCATGCATCACAATTGTTGAGGGCAGGTCTGGTAGACCAGCTGATCTTAATAAGTGCCTTTTTGATACCTAAAACTGACAAGTTTGGTTTTAAAATAAGCAAGATAGCAGATACACAATTGAGAGTCCATGTTACCCACATAAAATGAAACATAAATCCTTACAACTACAGGGATGTTATAGACTTATGAGCCAATATATAAAGAGTCATGTTGTAACTCTTTGTGGGCTACACAGCAGCTCAGTGATTAGCCCTGCTGTCTCACAGCACCAGGGACCCATGTTTGATTCCATCCTTGGGTGACTGTCTGTGTGGAGTTTACATATTCACCCTACGTATGCGTGGATATTCACTGGGTGCTCCGGTTTCTTCCCACAGTCCAAATATATGCAGGTTAGATGGATTGGCCATGCTGAATTATCTATAGTGTCCAGGGATGTGTAGGTTAGGTGTGTTAGCCATGGGAAAAGTAGGGATAGGGTAAGGGGATTGGTCTTCAGAGGGTCACGTGTGAATGGCCTGTTTCCACATGTATGGATTCTTTGTACCTGTACATAATCACAAACATGAAAGATTCTTCTACTTCCAGCATGGCTAAGGATTGATAATATGTTTCCCCTGTAACTTTGAAGGTTGCTATTGACAAAAACAATACACGTTGAACTAATCCCCTCTCATTATGTGATGTTTACCTGTCAATTGCTTGATTTATTTTGATACCATAGACAGCAAAAGAGAGGGGAAGGATTCAGAGCATTTTGTGTAGTCTGTCGATGTACTATTTGCTGAAGTTTTATCTTGACTTATTATTTAACAGTGGATCATCCTTGAATCATCAAAAATCTAAAACTTAATTTAAGTCTGGCATAAGGGAGGATGGGGTAAAGTGAGAAAGCTTTGGAAGATATTTACTTAAAATAAATCTTAGCCTCAGCACTCATTGCACAGGATCAAGACTGTTCCTGCTAAACGATTCAGGAAACAATGTTTAAGTCACATTCTGGGATAATTACTTTACCTCATTTCTGTTCCAAGGAACATGCCCCTTCTTCTGCTTACCTGTGATTTATCCAGTTTATGTATTGTCCAGCTCATTACTTTCTAAATATAGCTCATACTAATCCTTCTATCTAGTCAGCTATTGTCTCCTAGAAAGTGTGCCAGGATGACTGAGTAATTTATGATTTCAGGCGATAGTTGGATTTCCCACAGCCTTGATGAAAAATAACAAATAACAACTGACAGCCTTATTCCAGCTCAGCTTCCACATATGCCCCTCTCCATCCAACTCACACACACTTCTCTGCCACATTTCAGTTTTAGTATCTGGAATGTATCCTAAGTCATAAAGTCATCACCCATATCATTATTTTCTGGAATTCTCAATGTCATACTGATATCCCATTGAACTATATCAGGAATTCAACACAGCAAATAAAGCAATGTCAGCTTAGATATGCATTTGTCATGGAATTGAACACATTAGCTCTTATTGCAGGAATAATCTGCTAAAACTTAGAACTTTCAAATTTGCATTCTGCTAAACTGTCTGTCCTAATTTCTAATGATTAAAGGCAGACCCAGCCAGACTGGGCAACATTGAGCATAGACTGTCCCAATAACATGTTGGGAGTATGAATCAGTCATGAGATGGTATTGTCATTGCTCACATTTTAATAAGTGTTGATCTAGTCCAGTAGCAAAAACATGGATAAGGTTTATAGCAGCAGATAAGCTGAGGCAGTGATCAAGGTAGGCAATGTTATAGAGGTAGATGTTGATTGTCTTTGCGACATGGAAGACATCAGGTTATGAAGCAGAGTTTCCAGTCAAATTGAGGTTAGAGTTCTGAGGAAGGGTCACTGGAGCGGAAACATTAACTCTGATTGCTCTTACCAGATGCTGTCGGATCTGCTGTGCTTTTCCAATAATTTCCGTTTTTATTTCTGATTTCCAGTATGCACACTTTATTTGCATTTTATGTGATCAGAGACAGTCTGATGCAGCCTTATACAGATCTGGTTAATATTGTCACTTGTACCCAGGTACAGTGAAAAGTAATAGTGGCTGAGATAGACAGTTAATAATTGATTGGGAGAAAATGGAATTTGTAGGCAAAGATGAAGAGTAATGCTGACATCATAATTTTATGTAGGTAGACAAGCAGGAGGCTGGAAGAACAAAGCAAGCCAGGCAGCATCAGGAGATGAAGTCAACATTTCAAGTGTAACCCTTCTTCAGGGCCCTGAAATGTTAACTTCGCCACCTCCTGGTTTGCTGAGTTCATCCAGTCTCCTGCTCGTCTAACTTGGATTCCAGCATCTGCAGATTTTTGTCTCTATGATAATTTTAGTGTCTGGAATCTTCATAATGCATGTCAGATGCAACCCATCGTTAGACAGTAACATAACATCAATTAATTGGTCATTAAATCCATCCTAGGAATATGACCTCTGGACATCACGCAGTTCAGTTTGGAATTGAGCCTGAGATTATTCCAGTCATATGTGACAATGATTAGTAAATGAAAACTTATCTACCAGTTGGAATTAAATATCCACTCACTCAATGACTAATTGAAATTTGTGCTGCAAGAATATATTCACATTATTTTCTTTACAAAATGGAACTTATCCAAAACTCTACTGCCTGCATTCCAGTTCCAGCCTAATTCCATTGACCCATAACCCCTGTGTTTGCTGATCTACATAGCTCCTAATTAAGTAACATTCAGTAATCTCCAGCCCTGGAACATTGAGAAAATTCAGTGCCTGAAACACAGGTCCTTTCTGCATATACTTGTGTTGCTGCCTTACTGTTGATGGTCATGCTTTTTAGCTGTCAAGGCCTGAGGCTCTTGAATTCTCTGCCAAACCTTTCTGTCTCTCTCTCTCTCTTCCTTGAAGACATTCCTTAAAATATGTGGTTATCTGTCCTCATATCGATGTCTCAATCAATTTATTTGATTGTGCCTGTGAAGCACCTCACAATGTTTTACTACATTAAATACACTATATAAATGCAATTGTGGAATTCTTGTGGTGCAATGGTAGCATCCTCACCAGAAGATCAAAGTCATAGCTGTTCAAACGAGTGTAACAGCTATAAGTGAACAAGTTGATTCGAAGATATATAAATGCAATTGTAACTTGACAAGAACTGGTTTCATTCAACCTAACTTTGTTGCATGCAAGCTGAAATCCCAGATATGGTGCAGTCGAGCAAATTCTGCAATTCAACCTTTTTAACAAAAAAAGTTTTACTTTTAGGGGGAATGGATGTTTTGAGTACCAGGAGAGCACAATTTTATCAGATGCAGCATTAGAAAATGACACAGGTTCCAGTATCTTTTGTTAGCTGCCCCAGATTATGCAGGGCTTTTCCATTATATCCTTGAATATGTACCTAGAGTTGGTGCAGACACAGGAGTAAGAATGCAAAAAAGACTGCAAGGTGTCTTCCCAACTCCTCCTGTCACTTTTCTGGTAAGATGATCAGTCATTCCTCCAATGAAGGGTGTCTAAAGAAACCCAGTGGTGAAGTTTACTAAAGACCTCTGTAGACCAGAGGAGCAGTAACATCCTGGGGATGACTTGAAATTGATCAGGAGTCCAGGATTAATGTTAATAGACATATCCATCCCATCGGGGAGAAAGTGAGGACTGCAGATGCTGGAGATCAGAGCTGAAAAATGTGTTGCTGGAAAAGCGCAGCAGGTCAGGCAGCATCCAAAGAGCAGGAGAATCGACGTTTCGGGCATGAGCCCTTCTTCATAGACATAGATATATCCATCCCATCCCATTCCACCCCAGCAACAACTGCAAAGTTGCAGTGAGATGTCCAGGGGCATAGCTAAAAGCATCTCTGGGAAACACCTACATAAGTTTTATAAAGTTGGTTTGGCATTTCCAGTAGTTCCATGCATATTTTACCACTGAATGTTGTGAAGGAGTATTAATACTTGTTAATTATTTTACTTATGTAGAACAGCTTGTAGTAACAGGTACCTTCCTTCATAAATTATATCTTCTTAAATATTCTCCTTGAATCTTGCTCCTCCTTATTAGGTGTTTGCCTTCATGACACAACAATTGCAAAGAGTTGATGATTATGATAATCATGCAAGACTGAATGCTGGGTTAAATCTTGTTCACCACACTAGAAGCCCACACATATATTTATGCAGGTGCAAACAGCGGCAGCAAACCTGACCCAAAATGTACAGATAAGATATGAGGAAGTTAAGTTTAAGTTCTACGGCATGAACAGATAGCAGTTAAAAAGCAGAGACAGACAAGTCATTCACATTTCCATTTTAAAAATATGGACAAAGCAAATCCAGAATATCAAGACAAGGCAATGGAACATTTAAATGAGTAAAAATGATATTTAAAACTAATATTGCAAAGAGGTGTTAAGCTCAAGTTTGGCCACTCAACTATGTCACTTCTTAACCTTTGCCATGTATAATCCATTGGCACTGTAATGTATTGTGTAATATCACATGTTGACACATTGTACATTCTTCAGTTTCATTAGCTCTAGAAGCTCAAGCCTCTTCCTAGATTCTAGTGCACTGCTGAAACAGCTCTACCTTTTCAGCAGTACCATCACTCACTTGACACAAAAAAGATTGGGAGTATGTTCAATTTTTATGGTTTCTCTCAGTGCTTGGCAATTATGCTTTCCTAAGCTAATATCAGTAAAAGCATATCAACTCATCTTTCATTTCATTGATGGTTCAGTGTAAACATTGCATTTCTAAATAATTGCAATACGACCCTTTAAAATGCTCGAGTCAAGATTTTGAAGGGTAGAAATATGGAGCTATATCTTGCTATTTGAAAAATCTCAAACAAATGATTTGAACTTTTAGGATATTACAGCATTGCATTTAATGAAATTTTATTTATGATCACAATTCACTTTTACTTACATAATACATTTATATAGAAAATCAAAGTATATCTATTTACTGCACCACGTGGGAAATAGTAAGACAGGTTTACAAACTCAAAATTGCAGTTTATCTTCTTACTGCAATTTAATTCAATATTAAATAAAAAAAACTGGACCTTTTTATTGTACATGTAATACTTGTATGCTCTCCACCTTAACACTAGGCACTTGGTCGTGAAGCAGCACTTTAGTTTCCTGCCTCCAAGAAGCAAGACATGCAGAATTGTAGGTAAATATTTCAGCTGTGGCTTTTAGAGTAATCTGTCTGCCAGGGTCTTTCCTCTGTCAAGGTTAACCACTCTTATGTGGATCATTCACACATTCAATTGTTCAAAGTGCATTTCCACCGAGTCCCAATTTGTTCATAGTTTCTTTTACCAGGAGATCTCCTCCAAGTTGGCTTTTGGGATATCTTTTGTCATATGTGATAAATTAGCATTGCTTTGCCAATGTTTCCCAGATACTTTGGGAAAGTACTGAAAGTGACTTTTCCAAATGGTAGCATTTTCCTTTTTCCCTTAAGCCCACTCCCAAACCTAGGAAAAGTTACGAATGCTGCTACATCTGAAATATTGGAAACTCAGATGTAGCTTAGCTTTTAGATTACTTGATGGTTTGGAAACAAGAGCCACGTTGCTTCAGAAGCTCCTTTCAGGAAGACGCTGGCCGTTTTCTTTGCTAAACATTAAGTGTCCCCAGTTAGAAAGCTGTACTGGCCATACTGACTGATCCCAGGAGCATGTGCATACTATCCAATGACTCTTCCATCTGTTTGTAGGCAACTTTACCTTCTTCACCTGTCAGAGCATTGGGGGGAAAAAAAATCACTGTTTATATAGATGACAAGAACAGAAATACATAAATCACAGTAACTGTAGGTAAGATGGGCCTTATGTTTGATATCTTTCCCATTTCAACTTGGGAAAAGAAACAAGATGCTATCTTTGCAAAATTCAATACCAATTCTTCAATATCCCAAAATAACAATAATTTCTCTGACATTCATTCCCTGCCTTGGCTGAAGGTAGAAATAAAAGAAAATCACTTTGGGACTCTCTTCAAAATGCATAAAGGCATCAATTTGATACATCCTCCCCTCCACTGTTGCTGTGGCAGGAAACATGACAGCTATTTTTCACACTGTAAGATCCCACAAGAAATGAAATATTCGCAAGTATTCTGCGTTGTGCAATAAATATTGGTGAGGGCATCAGGCTGGTTTACCAGACTGGTTCCTGGGAATGGATGGATGTACAAAGTGAGATTGGATCTGTTGGGATTATATTTATTAGATTTAGAAGAATGCAGGGTAATCTCATACAAGCCCATAAAATTATAGACAGAGAAAATGTGGGAAGATGTTCCTGATGGCTTGGAAGTCCAGAAGCAGGGGTCACAGTGGAAGATACAGGAAGGCCAATTAGAACTGATTTGAGAAATTTCTTCACCCGAAGTGGTGAACCATTGGAACTCCCTGTCACAGAAGGTAGTTGAAGCCAAAACATTGACTATTCTCGGGGGGGGGGGGTTTAGGTATAATTCTTAGGGCTAAAGAGATCAAAAGGTATGGGGAGAAAACAGAATATTGCAATGGATGATTGGCCATGATCATACTGAAGGACAGAGAAGGCTGAAAGGGCGGAATGGCTCATTCCCACTATTTCTGGGCTATTCAATGTGCTCATTTAACAAAGCAGACAGTCATTCAGTTTAATGTTTTCATCTGAAAGTTAGTATTTCAGATAGTACAGCAATTTCGCAGAATATTAGGACTGTATTACTTGATCATGCTCTTAGATTGTGATTCAAAGAATGTTGTCTCACTCAGTTGTGTTATCAAACTAAAGTTGACACCTTGAACAATGCTGTGGAATTCCTCCCCAACAACCTCGCAGTTCATAGATCTCCTCCAGTTATTGAAGAGATACACAGAAAGGTGAAGCACCCAGTAACTTGTCTCATCAGACACTGAACAGAATTAAATTCACGTAACATGCAAGTACTGAACTTGTAATAACAACTACAAACCTTACCAAAAGATAGGAGGGTCTGTTTAGCAACATCACGAACTTCTTTATCAGTCTGGCAAAGGTAGACTAATTGATCGATACTCTCTTTGGCCTGAATAAGACAAATTAAGTTAAAAGAAAAATCTCAGCAGAATTCATGATCTTTACTAATCCTAGAATTAATCAATTTACCATTTCTTTTGCCAAGATAATTTTCAAAACTCAAATGGTTTTCTACAATCCATTTTCATTTGTTGCAAATAGGAGATTTTGGGTATGACTTTTCATCAGAAATGAACTGAAGAAACTGATGGGAAGCAAGGAGAAACAACAGACTATTTATAAGTAAAAGAGTTTAATTAGGTAGCTGGGAAACTGAAGAAAATAACAAATTCATAAGTGCTAATTATGCATTTCATTGTACTTCTCAAAATCTGCACCAACTCAAACAATCTGGTTACTCTGGTACAATTTTCCTCGATGACCAATCCTGATACAGATGGTAAATATGGCAAAGTACCTTGATCAGGCACAGTCAGCATGGATTTACAAAAAGGAAATCATGTTCAACATATCTACTGAAATTTTTCCAAAGGTGAACTAGTAGAATGGATAAAGGGGAGCCAGTGGATATGGTTTACTTTCAGAAGGCTGTTGATAAGGTCCCACATAAAAAGCTGACGGGAGGATGAGCTGTGAGGAGGAAGCAGAGATGCTGGAGTGTGATTAGGACAAGCTGTACAAGAGGACAAAAATATTGTAGATGCAGTATGTGAATAAATGTGAAGTTATTCACTTTGGGAGGAAAAAAACGGCAAGGCAATTATTCAAATGGCTATGAATCGAGGTGGGGAAATGTGCTACAAAACTTAGGTATCCTTGTACACCAGTCACTGAAGGCAAACATGCTGGTCAGGTGCTGCAGGTGGTCAAGGTGACAAATGGTATGTTGGCCTTCATAGCGAGAAGATTTCAATTCAGGATCAGGGAACCTTGGGCAATTATACAGGGTCTTGATGTGCCACACTGAGAATATTATGTTCAGTTTTGGTCTGATCTGAAGAAGGATATTCTCTCTCTAGAGAGAGTGCAACAAACTAATTCCTTGGATGACAGGAATGACATATGAAGAGAAACTGGATTGGTTAGGTCGATAGTCACTGGCATTGAGAAAAGAGTGCAGGGGGAATTCAGAAACATTTTAACAGGACCAGACTGGGTAAGTGCAGGATGGCTGTAACTGATGGCTGCGTAGTCCAGAACCAGATATCACAGTCTAAGGATATGCAATATGCCATTTAGGTCTGAAATTTCTTTACCCAAAACCTGGTGAACCTGTAAAGTTTTCTGCCACAGAAAGGAGTTGAGGTCAAAACATTGAATGGTTTCAAGGGGTCAGTTAAAGTTCTCAGGGCTAAAGAGAAAGCAGGAAAGGTTACTGAATTGGATGGTAAACCATCATCACATTGAATGGTTCAGAAAGCTTGAAGGGCCATATAACCTGCCCCTGCTCCTACTTTCTTTGATTCTATTATTATGTTGTACCGAGCAAGGTTTCTCGTTTTAGGTATTTTGCTGCCACCCAATTCTCCCTTGTTTTGTCTTGAACCTACATAATGATTAGTGGTAGAAGGTACACTAAACATCTACAGAACAGGCACTATTCTTAGATAAAGTGGTTTATTGTAATGATAGTAGTCATACCTATTATTACATTTGTTCAAATAAATTTACTAGGACTTGAGAAAGCTGGTATGGATCCAGCTGCTCTCTGAAAGCTAGAGTAGAATTTGTCCTGTGTGTGACATCAATGGAATGGGGGTAGCCATTGTAATATTGTCATGAACTCCCTTAGAAGCATTATCTTATGAATCAACTTCAACCACTCAGCTCACTTGCACTACCGTGTGTCCCCAGTTAACTTAAGAGAGGGATGAGGGGGCATTCACTCTTATAAGCACTGTCAGTCAATCCTACAGGACATAGGTACTCTCATTTACAATGCACAAGTAGTTCCTTCCTCCCCTCTGCTCAGGGCAGGTACTTGTAGAATACATTCCTTTGCTGAATTGCTGCTCATCAAAAGAGTCTTAGTGATGGTCTTCTACATTTTCCGTTCCAACAGAGCAATTTGCAGGTATTTGTCAAGCTCTTCTCTCATTAGTGCATTAATTTTCTGAACTTTCTGTTCAATTTTGCTTTCAGTTCTGATGAAAGGTGCTCACTCAAAACTCAAACCTGTCTCTATACTATAGATATTGGACTGGTCAGCTGTATACTTCACTCATTGCCTATTAGAATTCAAAATTATTATAAGGTCCTATCACTTTGCAAAAATAAGAAAACTGAAGAAAAGCTAAAAATAACCAGCCAAACATCCTGGAGAGAAAATTCCATAATCTACGATCACAATAGAGACCAGTAAGTTGCTTAATTCTTTTTTAAATGACTTGAAACTTCAACTGTTTCTCTTAATCGTGTGGCATAATGTTGATACTTTATGAATTGCTCCTGTCCTTTAATCTAATTCAGTTATTTCACAAGACTACAAACATGTATATATTGTAAGTGGCAAACTGAGTTATACATTGGAGGCTGCAGAAGCAGGTTGATATCCCAGAAAGACATTTTGAAAAATAATCACATTCTTGTTTTAAAAATTCATAATAGGAGCATGCAATATTGAGAACTGGGTCAGGTATGAGGATAGCTTTTTCTGTTGCGTTTAAAGCTGACCATTAAACAACCTGATATATCTACACAGTAATTCAGGAATTAGTGACAGCAGCAAAATTACTTTTCAGTCTTCATTTATTGTCATTTTCAGAGGAGCTGAGTCAGTATCATTGTGGCTCTAAGGGCACTTACAAAGGAAATGTCAAACAATTATAGGCCAGTTTTATTTAAGTGAAGGACATGTTGTTAGATCTCAGATAAACTGTCACTTAGAAAGGCATGGACAACTCAGAGATAGTCAGCATGGCTTTGTTAAGGGAAGGTCATGCCTCACAAATTTGATTGAAATCTTTGGGCAAATGACAAGGAGATCGATGAGCGTACTGCAGTGATTGTTGTCTATATGGATTTTAGTAAGGCATTTGACAAGGTTCCACATAGCAGACTGGTCAGAAAAGTAAAAGCCTGGGGATATAGGCTGATGTGTTGAATTGGATTCAAAGCTGGAAACAAAGGCTTATGGTCGATGGCTGCCTTTGCAGATGGAAAGCTGTTTCAAGTGGTGTTCTGCAGGGCTCTGTTGAGATCCCTGCTGTTTGATTTATACATTAATGATTTAGACCTGACCGTGGGGTGCACATTTGGGAAATTTGCAGACAACACAAAACTTGGCCATGTAGTGGATAGTGTAGAGGATTGCTATAAGCCCCGAAGTTATAAACTGTAGATGTGTTGGTGGCGTTGACAGGAAAGTGATAGATGGAGGTCAGCTCTGGTAAATGTGAAGTAATGCATTTAGGGAGGTCAAACAGTAAGTGGGAATACACAATAAATGGGAATATGCTGAGAGGAGTAGTTGTAGTGAGGGATCTTGGTGTGCAAGTACATAGATCCCTAAAGGTAGCAGTACAGGTGAACAAGGTTGTAAAAAAGGCATATGGAATACTCTCTTTCATTGACAGAGGAATAAAATACAAAAATAGGGATATAATGTTGAGACTGTATATCCACTGATGAGGACAGTGGAGTATTGTATGCAGTTCTGGTCACCTCATTACTGGAAGAATGTAATTGCTCTGGAGAGAGTGCAGAGAAGATTTAGTAGAATATTGTCAAGGCTGAAGAATTATAGCTATGAGGAGAGACTGGATTGGTTTCCCTGAAACAGAAAAGGTTTAAGATGACATGATTACTCTTCACAATTTTGTGTGCCTCAAAGAGAGTAGACAGGAGAAACCTGTTTCCCCAGCATAGAGTTTGACAACCAGGACACAAATTCAAGCTATGTGGCAGAAGGATGAAAGGAGATGTGAAGAAAAGCTTGTTTACACAGAGGATGGTGAGTGTATGGAATTCACAGCCTGAAATGGTGATGGAGACAGAGACACTAAACTCTCTTTAAAGGTACCTGGATCTGCACCTTAAGAGTTGTAAGCTGCAAGGCTATGGGTCATGTGCAAGGACTAGATAGGGCATCTGAGTGGCTTTTTACAAGATGAGCTGAATGGCTCCCTTCTGTGCTGTACCATTTCTATGGTAGTAAATGTGTTTATTTTGACTAACTTGAAGTACTCACCTTTAAATGTGCCAGTGCTGTGCATCCTACTTTTCTCAGCTGTCCATCCTCATCCTCAAGAAGTTCCAAGTAACAAACCAGAGCCTAAAAACAAATGCACATGAGTAGTCCATTGCACAAGACAAACTGTCCACCAGATTTCAGATTAATGCTGATAGAATCTAAGTCCAGATATTTTAAACACACACAACCATTTTTCATGTCATTGGAGAAGTGCTAACAAGGATCTGGCATTGTAAATCCATGAATCTCTGCACTTTGGTGGAGGACCCACAATACTTACATATCTTTTGTGACAATGGTATTAAGCCATCAGAGTCTTGATTCATTCTGATGTCTGGCTGGACTCAAACAAGATTTAGGTTGAAATAACATTACACCCACAACAAGACATTAGGAACAGGGGTTAGGCTATTCAACTCTTCAAGAATGAACCAACATTTCATTAGATTATGCTTGATCTGTACTGCAATTCAATTTGACAGCCTTTGCTCCACATTGTGCAATACTTTCACATAATAAATAACAATTAATTTCAAGTCTTCAAAGTCAATTTGATGCAACAACCAGACTATTGGAAAGTTCAAGATTTCTACTACTGTACAGAAAAGAATGTTTCATGATTTCAATCCAAAATGGCTGAGTACTATTTTAAGATTACTGCCCATCGTTCTCGGTTGTCCAAATAAAGTAGTTTCTCGTACACAAAACAAATTCTTTGCAGAATTTAAAGTTTTACATTAGATCATGATACATTTACTATATTCAAAGGAACACATTGTTACTATCAATGAAACCACTTTGCAATTGTATTGCTTTGGTACTATTAGAGTCTCACTTGCTTAGGGACAATGCACTCTCACTACTGGCAACCTAACCTACTCAGGTACAAACACTAGCTCCGATAACAGCCTCACCAGCTCAGTTACAATACTGCTCCTCATATTAGTTTCAAACACTGCTCCATAGTTGACAAATAAAAGACAAATACAGATACCCATACAGATACCAAAGTTGTTGGACCTAATCAGCCAAGTTAGCCATGAGCAAAGCAACTGCTTTTAGACTTAGCTACTAACCTTCTCTCTGAACTTGGAGTCTTCTGACAGGTTTTTCAGCACAGAGGCAGCTGTGTTGCTGATCTTAGTGTTGTCCTCCAATAGAAGCAGACCCATGGCTTTCAGACCATCTTTCTGGAGCTGGGTCCCTGACAGATGTTTCAGATTCTTCAATACCACATCCCTATCAGAGGACTGTAGATTCTGAACCAAGAATACTGTGAGGAATGGGAAGTGAGGTGATGGGGAGAGAAAAAAAAATCACAAAATAGTCATGGACATTTTCAGTCAGTAGGAAAAACAACCTGATATCTCACTTGAGTGGCTATGCAGTATGTTTGTGACAGGACAGGATTGTTAGGTGCTTATTTGAGAGGTAAGCCTAAACTTGATGCTTTATGTACCCACACCTACACACACCCACATCATTACAGGCATTCTAAGTCTTTGTTTGCAATCAAGGTGGGGGTGTTGAGAGGGGAGGAAGAAGAAAATGCCTCATCTAAGTCAGAGGTTTTGCAGCCAAGCATAATCCACGATAGACAAGCAACAAGCCTGGCAGCATCAGGAGGTCAAGAAGTCAATGTTTCGGGTGTATGTAGGGGGAGCTGCAGATAAAGGGGAGTAGTGGAGGAAGGGTGGGGAGGTGGGGATAGGTGAAGGGTAAAAAGTGAGGTCTGCAGATGCTGGAGATCAGAGCTGAAAATGTGTTGCTGGTTAAAGCACAGCAGGTTAGGCAGCATCCAAGGAACAGGAAATTCGACGTTTCGGGCCAGAGCCCTTCATCAGGAATGATGAAGTCAGGTAGAGGGTATGACTTGGTTAGTCAATGCGAGGAATGAATCTGTTGGTAGCTGGAAGGAAGGGTTGATCAGAAGGAAGGAAGGTGAGAGGGTCTGGAAAGGGAGTTGGGGGATGGGGTTATTTGAAACTAGAGAACTCAATGTTGAGTCCCCTGGGCTATAGACTGCCCAGGCAGAAGATGTGGTGTTATTACTCCAATTTATGGGCGGCATGGTGGCACAGTGGTTAGCACTGCTGCCTCACAGCGCCAGAGACCTGGGTTCAGTTCCCGCCTCAGGCGACTGACTGTGTGGAGTTTGCACGTTCTCCTCGTGTCTGCGTGGGTTTCCTCCGGGTGCTCCGGTTTTCTCCCACAGTCCAAAAATGTGCAGGTTAGCTGAATTGGCCATGCTAAATTGCCCGTAGTGTTAGGTGGAGGGGTAAATGTAGGGGAATGGGTCTGGGTGGGTTGCGCTTTGACGGGTCGGTGTGGACTTGTTGGGCTGAAGGGCCCGTTTCCACACTACAAGTAATCTAACCTAATCTAATCTTATGGTCTGATTCATTGTGACATTGGAGGAGGCCAAGGATGGTCATGTCAAAAAGGGACTGGGAGGTCGGGTCTGCGAGCCCTGCTGTAATGCTTGGTAAAACGTGTGCTGGAGTTTACGTTTGGTCTCCCTAGAGGTAGAGAAGACCACACCAGGAGCACTGGATACAGTGAACTAGGTTGAAGGAGAGGCAAGCGAACCTCTGTCTTACCTGGAAGGTCTTTTTGGAGCCCTGGATGGATAGGAGAGGGAGGTGGTGGGCTGGCAGGTTTTGCATCTTTTCCGGTTGCAGGGAAAGGTGCCTGGTGTTTTTTTGTGGGGGTTGTGGGGTGGGGAGAGAAACACGAGTGGTGCAAACCAAGGCAAAGTAAACAGTCCTTGAGGAAGGCAGATGGGGTGGGGGGGGTTGATGTTCTTTGTGGTGAGGTCTAGTTGGACTTGGCATAAATGTTTAAGGATGATATGATGGATGTGGGGTGGTAGGTGAGGACAAGGGGGACAATCTATGAGTCTACATACAGTTGCATCACATAGACAAGCATGCACACAAACCACATAGAAGTATAATCCAGGCAAAGACTTTTATGAAACTAACATCAGGACTGTTTTGTGTTGTTCTAAACCCTCAGCAACCATTTAAAAGAAATGTCAACCCTAACTGGAACATTTATTAATCTCATAAAACATGGAAGTCATTCCAGGAACAAGTCACTGTATTGAGACGTTTCTGAGTTGATAGTTAATTCTAGAAAGCAAAATGCACTCACCATGGTTAACAGGACCCTACACAAATCAATCCAAAGCACTGGGGATATCAACTTGATAATATCCCCAATAATGTCAAAGTCGATCTGAATTAATGAAAACGGTGTATACCCAGGCAGTCCAGAATGCTGCTATAGAAAGGGTTCCTATTGGCACAATACCAATTTACTGTATTCATTATCCCTCCACTGACCTCTAGAGCTCAGAGATCAATGGGAGAATATCACAGAGATGCAATCCTTCTTACCAAGTCCAATATTTTCTTCCTCATATAGAGGGTATGGATGGTCAGCAGTGACTGCCAGAATGATCACCTGATAAGCTATACTGCAGAATTCTGATTGCTGCACAAACTGAATAGTGTGAGATTCGGAAAGAGACTTGCTGACACAAAAATGGAGGAGCACTAGAAGGAGAGAATTACCAATGCGAGGCTGGAGTTAGGGGTGAAGCTGCATAAAGAACATTAGAAAAGTACCTTCATCAGCTACCTCCATGATATAGGCAGGTAAGGAGGGCACATTCTGCTCCTCGATGTGATTCAAGTACTGGAAGATAGTCAGAAATTCCACATTTCCACTTCGAGCACGTTTTGGCAATGTTCTGTCCAAAAACCTCTCCACTAGTTTAATAAAAACTGTTAAGAAAGAGCAGACTAAATGACCGAATTATTTTACTAAACGCGTGATTAAAATCTATATGCAGTGTAAATGCCTCAGTCTGCAGCAGAGTCTAAGCTGAAATGTTTATTAAATATAGTTCTCTTTTTCAAAATCGCTTTACAGTTAAATTGATCATATTTGAAAGCAAAATAAATTGCTCAAATGGTCAGTTCTGTTTAATTTCGGAGTTAGGCAGTATGGCACAATGGAACATAGTTGAAATAAACCATTTGAATCTAGTGGCGCTTCAGATAGAATACACAGCTTATCCTCACTTACACCTGCCAACGTTCACTTACAGGTTGCTGAATCTCAGCCTATTTGCAGTGTAATATCATCTTTGGGACTCTAAGTGCCAGTGAACTTGGAGAAAATGTGAGCCCAAGATAGGGATAGAGCAGCTACCTAATTAATAAAGACAAAGTACTGTGGATGCTGGCGATCTAAAACAAAAACAAAGTGCTGCAGAAATTCAGCATCCCTGAAGAGAGACAGGAGGTTAACATTTCAAGTCTAACAAGACTCTTCTTCAGAACTTGGCTAGCTAGCTAGCCTTGTTTCTCTCTAAAACTTATCTTTGATTGCAACCTGCACAGATTTAGTTGGGTGAAGTTAAGTCATCTTGATAAACCACCCCCCGGACAACAAGCAATTATCTACAAGACAAGTGGGATATATTTAGCAATTGAACAGAAAGGTGGCAGATGAAAATCAATGTGGATAAATGGAAAGCACATCAAAAATATCCAAGAAATGAATCTTACTTAAAAGGATCTTGTTAATGGACAATGAGGTTGATCTAAGGGTCATTAGTGATAATAATGACGTGAAACAATTGCAACAATGTTCAGTGGTAACAAGTAAAAGAAAAATCAGATATTGGGATAAGTTAAAAGCTCAACATTGAGGTGAAATTAGGAGATCGTGCTATACTTCATAAAACACTGGTGCTGACGAAAGTAGAAAACTATTGTTCCAGTTGCCACAGCTATCGAGGAGTATCCAGAGCAATTGGGGAAATGTGGGGTTTGGATTACAAGGTAAGTTCACCTGTACCTCCACACACATCATCTATTGCATCCGCTGCACCCGATGTGGCCTCCTCTATATTGGGGAGACAGGCCGCTTACTTGCGGAATGCTTCAGAGAACACCTCCGGGCCGCCCGAACCAACCAACCCAATCACCCCGTGGCTCAACACTTTAACTCTCCCTCCCAATCCACCGAGGGCATGCAGGTCCTTGGACTCCTCCACCGGCAGAACACAACAACACGACGGCTGGAGGAGGAGCGCCTCATCTTCCGCCTGGGAACCCTCCAACCACAAGGTATGAATTCAGATTTCTCCAGTTTCCTCATTTCCCCTCCTCCCACCTTGTCTCAGTCGGTTCCCTCAACTCAGCACCGCCCTCCTAACCTGCAATCCTCTTCCTGACCTCTCCGCCCCCACCCCACTCCGGCCTATCACCCTCACCTTGACCTCCTCCCACCTATCCCACCTCCATCGCCCCTCCCCCTAATCCCTCCTCCCTACCTTTTATCTTAGCCTGCTTGGCTCTCTCTCTTATTCCTGATGAAGGGCTTATGCTCGAAACGTCGAATTCTCTATTCCTGAGATGCTGCCTGGCCTGCTGTGCTTTGACCAGCAACACATTTGCAGTTTGGATTACAAGGTATGATTATCTATATGTTAATTGTGCAGAAGATGCAGAAAAAGATTATTGAAAGGTGAAACTAACATATGGAAAGAATTTTCTTTAAAATTAACCTGTAAAAACAGGCTAGCAAGATGAAGAAAGCAATTAGTTCTAATCAATGCTATTTCAATTTAGATTAATCTATTTCAGAAAACATTTTGGGATATTTTGAGTAGTAAGTGTGAGAGTTTGAAATAAACAGCTGCCTTTAAAGCTATGGTTCTTAAAGATCTTCATTGCATTATATCGAAGTCTGTGGAGATTGATAAAATTGCTTTAATTGTAATTTATGATTAATTAGGATGGTGCAGGAGAGTTTGTGGACTTTCAACTTGCATTCCTTTCTCAAACCCTTTCAACCAGACTTAGGCTAAAACAGATCAAATTACATCAAGCTAATGTAAGAAACAGACCAGTCAGCCTAAATGGCCCACACTGACATTTATGCTCCACGTGACTCCTTCCACCCTCTATCAGTATAATCCCTCCTTTTATTTCTCTCTCATGGGCTTATTAGCTTTCCATTTTAAAAATATCCATACAATTTGCCTCAGCTCTTACATATGCTATTAAGTTCCATATTCTTATTATTCTCTAAACAGAGTTCTCGTCAATTTCCTGTTTGTTTTATTAGTGACACTCATGTCCTTGAGTTTATGATTCCTCCATAAATGGAAGAATTTTTGTTACAGTCACCCTCTCAAACTCTTTCAATATCATAAATTCCAAAATTGTGATGGAATCCCCTCTATTTGCAGTTGCAACAACACTCAAAAAACTTGACACTATCCAGGACAAAGCAGCGCACTTGATTGGCACATCCACTTCTGCACTTTTCCAAAGTCTTCCTTTCAATCTGTTCCTCTTTGTCTCTGTTGCTTTTGGTGTGTCTAAAAAAAACTCCCAATAAAGTGACTGCTCCTTTCCTGTTTCTGACTTCCACTCATAATGACTCAGTAGACAAACCCTCCTTGACAAACTCCCTTCCCTCCACCACCAACTCTCAATAACAACAGTGTACACCATCCACAAGATGTACTGCAGAAATTCACCAAGGCTCCTTAGACAGCAAGTTCCAAACCCACAAACACTGTCATCTACATGGACAATGGCAGCAGATACATGGGTACAACACCACCTGCAAATACCCCTTGAAGCTACATACTATCCTGACTAGGAAGTATATCACCATTTCTTCAGTGTCACCAGGTCAAACTTCTAGAATTCTCTTCCTAACAACATTGTGGATCTATCCAGTGATTCAAGAAGGCAGCTCAACATCACCTTCTCAAAGAATGAGAAATAAATACTGACCCAGCAATTAAATAAATAGGAAACAAAATTTCTACTAGGTCACTCCTCAGCCTTCTCTTTCTTTCTAAAAAAAGAATACACTCAGCTTTCTTCATGTGGCCTTAAAAATATATCCTCTAAGTTCTGTTATCATTCCTTCAAATCTTTTTGCACTTTTCCTTCTTCATCTGAGAGTAAGGATAGGGTGAAGTTACAATCAATGTGATGGGTTGAAGTGTGCCTATTTTAACGCAACTAGTGTCAGGAATAAAGGTGATGAACTTAGAGCATGGAGCAGTATTTGGAGCTACGATGTTGTGGCCATTATGGAGACTTGCATATCACAGGGGCAGGAATGGTTGTTAAATGTTCCAGGTTTAGATGTTTCAAAAGGAATAGGGAGGGAGGTAAAAGAGATGGGGAATAGCACTGCTTATCAGTATAACAGCTGCAGAAATGGAGTTCATTGAGGTGGGTTTGTCTACTGAGCCATTATGGGTGGAAGTCAGAAATAGGCAAGGAGCAGTCACTTTATTGGGAGTTCTTTTATAGACAACCCAAAAGCAACAGAGACACAGAGGGACAGATAGAGAGGCAGATTTTGGAAAGGTGCAAAAGTAACAGGATTGTTGTCTTGGTGACTTCAACTTCCCTAATATTGACTGGAACCTCCTTAGTGCAAATAGTTTCAATGTAGCAGACTTTGTCAGGTGCAACCAGGAAGGATTCCTGACTCAATTTGTCAATAGGCCAGCTAGAGAGGAGACCATATTGCATTTGGTGCTTGTCAATGATCCACGTCAGGCGTCAGAACTCTCAGTGGGAAAGCATTTCAGTCATAGTGATCACAACTCCCTGACCTTTACTACTGTCATTGAGAGGGATAGGAGCAGAAGGTATGGAAAAGTATTTAACTGGGGGAGATGGAATTACAATGCTATTAGGCAGGAACTGTATGGCATAAATTGGGAACAGATATTCTCAGGGAAATGCACAACAAAAATTTGGAGGTTGTTTATGAAGCACTTGCTGCGCGTGCTGGATAGGTTTGTCCCACTGAGGCACTGAAGTGATGGTAGGGTGAAGGAACCTTGGATGACAAGAGATGTGGAACATCTAGTCAAGAGAAAGAAAGAAGCTTACTTAAGGTTGAGGAAGCAAAGTTCAGGCAGGGCATTAGAGGGTTACAAGGTAGTTAGGAAGGAATTGAAGATTGAACTTAGAAAAGCTAGAAGGGGGCATGAAAAAGGCTTGGCAGGGAGGATAAAGGAAAATCCCAAAGCGTTCTACACTTATGTGAGTAACAAGAGGATGGCCAGAGTGAAGGTAAGGCCGATCAGGGATAGTGAAGGGAACTGGAGTCAGAGGAGGTACGGAAGGTTCTTAATGAATATTTTGCTTCAGTATTCACTAGTGAGAGGGACCTTGTCGTTTGTAAGGACAGCGTAAAATGTTGATGTTAAGGAGGAGGATGTGCAGGAAATTTTTAAAAATATGACGATAGATAAGTTCCCTGGGCCGAACGGGATAAACCTACAGGAAATGAGGGAAGAGATGGCTGCACCTTTGGCGATGATCTTTGCATCCTTACTGTCCAATGGAGTAGTACTAGATAATTGGAGGGTGGCAAGTGCTATTCCCTTGTTCAAGAAAGGGAATAGGGATAATCCTGGGAATTATCGACCAGTCAGTCTTATGTTGGTGGTGGATAAATTATTGGAGAGGATTCTGAGAGAGAGGATTTATGATTATTTGGAAAAGCATAATTTGATTAGAGATAGTCAGCATAGCTTTGTGAGGGGTAGGTCATGCCTCACAAGCCTTATTGAATTATTTGAGGATGTGACAAAACACATTGAAGAAGGTAGAGCAATGAATGTGATATATATGGATTTTAGCAAGGTGTTTGAAAAGGTTCCCCATGGTAGGCTCATTCAGAAAGTAAGGAGGCAATGGATACAGGGAAATTTGGCTGCATACAGAATTGGCTAGTCCAGAGAAGACAAAGGGTGGTAGTAGATGGAAATAATTCAGCCTGGAGCTTGGTGACCAGTGGTGTTCCACAGGGATCTGTTCTGGGACCTCTGCTCTTTGTGATTTTTATAAATGACTTGGATGAAGAAGTGGAAGAATGGGTTAGTAAGTTGCTGATGACACAAAGGTTGGTGGAGTGGTGGATAATGTGGAGGGCAGTTGTATGTTGCAACAGGACATTGACAGGATGCAGAGCTGGACTGAGAAGTGGCAGATGGAGTTCAACCTGGAAAAGTGTGAAGTGATTCATTTGGAAGGTTAAATTTGAATGCAGATTACAGGGTTAAAGACAGGATTATTGTCAGTGTGGAGGAACAGAGGGATCTTGGGATCCATGTCCATAGATCCCGAGAAGTTGCCACCCAGGTTGATTAGGGTTGTTAAGAAGGCGTATGGTGTGTTGGCTTTCATTAGCAAGGGGATTGATTTTAAGAACCTCAAGGTTATAACACCCTTGCTAGACCACACTAACTGTGTTCAGTTCTGGTCGCCTCATTTTAGGAAGGATGTGGGTGCTTCAGGCAGGGTGCAGAGGAGATTTACCAGGATGCTGCCTGGACTAGGGGGCATGTTTATGAAGAAAGGTTGAGGCTTTTTTCTTTGAAGTGAAAGAAGATGAGAGGTGACTTGATAGAGGTGTACAAGATGATGAGAGGCACAGATAGATTGGATAACCAGAGACATTTTCCCAGGGCGGAAATGGCTATCACAAGGGGGCATTATTTTAAGAGGATTAGAGGGAGGTTTAGGGGAGATGTCAGAGGTAAATTCCTTACAGAGAGTGGTGAGTGCATGGAATGCACTGCCAGAAGTGGTAGTAGCGTCAGATACATTACGGACATTTAAGCAGCTCTTGGGTAGGCACATAGATGATAGTAAAGTGTAGGGTATGTAGGTTACTTTGATCTAAGAGTAGGATAAAAGGTTGGCACAATATCAACAGCCAAAGGGCCTATCGTGTTCTGTACTGTTCAATGTTCTATCTATATCCTTTTATAATATGGAGTTCAGGACTGCACACAGTTTGCCAACTAAGGTCTGATACTTCAGGGAGGCAACGGTCTAGTGGTGTGGCTGGACTGTTAATCCAGATGGGTTCAAATCACACCATGACAGATAATGGAATTTGAATTCAATAAAAATCTAGAACTTAATGATGTCTATGAAACCGTTGTCGATTGTTGGAAAAACTCGTTTGGTTCACTAATATCCTTTAGGGAAGGAAACTGCTAAGTCTGGCGTACATGTGATTCCAGACCCACAGCAATGTGGTTGACTCTTAACTATCCTCTGGGCAACTAGGGATTGGTAATAAACACTGGCCTTGCCAGAAACATCTTCGTCACATGAATGAATTTTTAAAAATCATTTCGTTTCTCCTTTTCAAATTTATATCTTCAAAACCCCAGTGTTTGATTTTAAAAAAAATTTAAAATGACCTTTCAATCTGTGTTGCTCATTGTAATTATACGAATCCATTGTAATTATACGAATCCCTGGACTTTTAAAAAATATTTAAACTCTTATAATCCAAGCAATAAGTTTGTGGCCTCATCATTATTCTAAAAGAAAAAAGCATTACCTCACATTAGTCTATAACGAAATAACTGATAAATCGTCAATGCCGCCATCATTTCACAATCATCCAGCATTGAGCTGGGTGAGTTTATACACAAAATGGCAATGTGACAAACATTGTCACTGTTCAGGAGATCCTGGGCTATTCACGTTCGTATATTTTGTCACATTCTTCCTTTGCGCTAACCACATCGGTGTTACTTGCAAAGTTGGAAATTATACTCCAACTTTAGGGTCCAAAACATTTACGGTAACTGTTAACTGTGTTTTTCTCCACTGATGCTTCCTGACCTTATGAAGTTTCCCAGTATTTATTTTTATTTCAGATTTCTAACATCCACAGTATTTGTTTTTGTGTCAGCACTGATCCTTGTGGAACAATATTTTCCATCATTTACCAACCTAAAGCTGCTCTCAGCCATTACTGTTTTCTGTTCTGGAGTCAGTTTGCTATCCATTCTGCTATGTGTTTGCCCATTTGAAATACTTCATAATGAATCCATTATGTAGTACCTTATTGAAGGTCTTACCAGAAATTTGTTATGGTTCCTGCTTAATATACATTAAAAGCTTGACCTTATTGTTATCTATTTCTCCAGCAAAAGGTATCTTCAACTAGAAGCTGTCCAGGTGACCGTGGCCACTAACCTGCTTCTGCTGGGCCAGAGTAGTGCTCGTTCACTTTGCTCCCAAAGCTCGAGTTTAGCTTCTGCAGAACGCGCTGGACTGTGGCACTGAACAGGTTCGGGCCCTCGGTACAGTGTGTCCAGAAAGAAAAGACTGTTTTATCTTTCAGCAGTGGCATGACTGAAGGGAAGCATGTATAGCAAAAAAAAAGACAACTTAAGTGCCAACTTCTTTTCAAGATTAGGTATTAAATAAGAAAACAATAAACAACATATCCCTCCCACAACGATATTTGACAGATATGTGATGAAACACTTGGCTTCTGGAAGTCTACTTCAGTTGTAACGATCACACTGGTTTCCATCTCCTGGAGATATTTCACAACCCATTGCTGCCATTAGTCAAACAAAGCTCAGCCACCCAAACTTAACCAATTAATTCAGAGAACAATATGGTTATCCAATTCATTCACACTTATTTTGATAAGAAAGATACCAAATGAAACCATAATGCACTCTATGGCCAAACAAATATTCTGAAGTACAGGCAATCTTGGAGCAAAGGTGGCGGCCAATTTGCACATAGCCAGCTCTATTAGAAAGTTAGTGACACCTAACAAATAAATCAGTTCTAGATGGAAGTCGAGAGATAAATGTTGGACAAGACACTTTGAAACAGCTACACAGGATAGTACATCCACCAAAGGACATTTTAAGCTTCAGTTTAATATTTCAGTTAGAAATCATCAACTCCTTAGTACTGCGGAGTGACTCTGGACTTTTGTACACAAATCTTGAGTAGGACTTGAAATTCCTGAAACAAAAAGGCAAGACTTCTGCAAGTGGCTACTATGACATTTCTCTTTTACAATTATGAGAGAGAAACAAAATTGATGGTGTACAACTGGAATGGGCTTCACAGAGCCAGTGTGTTAATGCCGAGTGACGTTTCATTTGAGAGGATCAACTTACCCTCCTCAACAGTGTTTATGTTCCCAGATTTCTCCTCACTCAGTCTGGACACTGTCTCTAGAACTTGCGCCTCTCTTAGAAGCTTGTCCAGTGCGTAAATCTCCCGGCATCGTAGTGGTCCATAGATACCCAATTGCTGCAATATGAAATGGATATTGACAACTTGCATATATATAAAATGCATTTAAATCAGTAAACTGCCCCAAGGTGCTTAACAGAAACAAAAACGTTGTAAATCTAAAAAAAAATTTTGATACAGATCCACAAGTGGCGAGATGAGGAGAGATCACCAAAAACCTGATCCAAGCGGTAGGTTTTAAGGAGCATCTTAAGTGGAAGAGTTTAGAGAGACAATTCCAAGTCAGCTATACAGTCAGAAACGTACAAGAGGCCAGATTTAATGGAACACAATTAACTTGGGGGCTATTGAAGCTGGACAAGGTAACAGAGATAGGGAAGGCAGATAGATTTGAAAAACACAAGGATTTAAAAGTAAGTGTTACTGAATGGGAATGGGTCAGCTAACACATGGTAATAGATGAATGACACTCATAATGAATTAAGATGCAAGCAGAGTTTTGGATGAGCCCAAATCATAGAAGATGGAGGCCAGTCAAGAAAATACTGAAATAAACAAGACTATGGAAACAATGGCACCGATGAGGGTTTTCAGCAGCAGAACGGGTAAAGCAGGATCAGAGTCCATTGGCATAGCAAAAGAGAGAAGCAGACAGTATGGGCAATTGTGCAAATATGTGGTCGGAAACTTCTTCTCTGGACCAACTCAACTCCAAAGGTTGTCAGGGATGAAAATAAGAGGCAGGGAACCAAGTTTGTGATACGTACAAGTACAATGACTTCAGTCTTCACAATATTTAGATGGGAAAAAAAATGTCTATTTGTTTGGTGTTCAACAAGCAGAGAGACCAGAGACAGCTGAAGTTTCTTTTGAGATAGTGATGTGATAGAACAGATTGTAATCAGCTCTCAGATGAGAAACAGTAGGACACCAGAGGTAACAGTGCAAATGTTTGAAGAGAAAGCATTACAAGCAATTTTCTTGTTTTGATTAAATCAAAACAAAATGTAGTTAGCATGTCCCATCCAGCTGGAGAGCGGAGGAGAGAAATCAGAGGAGAATACTGTATGTCGAAGACTGTAGGTAAGGATGAAAGGGATAATTTATCACAGTCACAATAATAAAGGATGTTATTTTACATTAACAAGGACTATTTTAATACTGTGGCTGGGCAAGAAACCTGATTGGAGGAATTCAAACATAAAACATTGTGTGAAAAATGAGCACAGCTTTAAAAGCAACAATTTTAAGGACTTTGAACAGGAAAGGGTGCTTGAAACTGGGAGAGCAGATGTAAGGTACAGAAAGATCAAGAGTAGCTTTTCCTTAAGATGAATTTGTGAAAACAGCAGCTATGGAGACTGAATTGAAATGAATATTGAACTGAGGAAATAAAGTTGTCTGGTCAATGATTTGTTTGGCAGAGTGAGTCAGCTGGGTCTCATGAACAAGATGATATTAAGAAAAATGTTACATTATCCCAAAAGGCTGATGAAGGAATGTATGCAGCAGAGACAGCTGAACGGATAGTTTCAGTCTTTGTGACAAAGATATGTGGCACCCTCACAATTTATTGTTAAAGATGAGGATGAAGGAGGCACCACAACACCGATTCCTTTTGACGAGCAAGTATATTGCTGAACGTCTCTATCACTGAAACATCATGTTTAAACAAAAGGTCAAAACTTAATCAACATTGCGTAAAACAATTATGGTGGATGTGTCTTTCACAAGGTTAGTAAGCCTTAAAACAAATCAAAGCAAAAAAAAAGTTTTTTGAAATAAAATAAAATGTGGAGAATTATTCAAAGAAGAATCATATCAGACTTGAAATGTTAACACTCTCCACAGATGCTGTCAGACCTGAGTTTCTCCAACATTTTCTGTTTTTATTTCAGATTTCCAGCATCTACAGTATTTTGCTTTTATAGTACTTTAAAATTTTAGTCACTGTTATTAAGTAGTAACAGCCAATTTGTGTGCTGCAACATGCCATAAATAGCAACCAAACGGCAACGGGGTTAATATTGGCCAGGGCATTATTGCATGGGTTCTTCATAGAAGCTCAGGCAGGACCTTCAGGTTATATTTACACAATGTGTCCATAACAGTAAGACGGCAGGTTAAACATTTTGCATGATTTGGAAGAGCCAGTGTTGGACTGGGATGGACAAAGTTAAAAATCATACAACACCTGGTGTTCTGAGATTTTAAACACTCTGCAGGGTACTCTCACATGATTACTGGGATCACAGTTTATCTACATTGAGGTAAACTCTGATGTATCTACATATCCATTAAATCCTGTATCTACAGTGGTTAGTGGCAAAACACCTTCGCTCTTCTTCAAATTGATGCCATGAGATTTTTTTAATGTCCAACTCAAGAGCTCAGACATGTTCTAGATTTCATATTTCATCTGAAATGTGACATCTCTGAAGGAATGCCCTGTCTATACTGAAGTTTTAGCCTGGTTTATATGCTGAAGCTTCTGGAATGAATGGAGTTGTGAATTATCTGACTCAGTAAAGAGTATGTTACCACTCGATTGTAGCAAAAGGTTGGGACTAGAATACCCAGAAGATATCAAAAAGTGACAAAATTTTATTCCAATTTAATCCTCATTTTTACAGGATTAACGTTGAAGTTTAAATCACAGACTAGACTTAGCTGGAGCAGGACAGTTTTAGACTTCTGGCAGAACTTGGAGCAAGTGAGAACTGATTAAAACACGGTGAGGATGACAGAACAACTGGCACCTAAGCATACCATGAACATAAATCATGGTGATTTACGATTGAAGACGACGGAGGAGGGGAGCAAATTAGAGTCAAAACTGATAAAGGAAGAAATACAAAGAGGGGAAAAATGGACCAAGGAAGGCGCAAGAAAGCATCTTGAGAAAAGAAGCTTTTAATAATCAAATTGACTATGTAGAAGAATGAGATTGAATACTAGAAATTATTTCCACACTGAGACAGGTTAATTACCACTGCTGTAACAATTATCGTATTGTGAAACTACATTTTGGCTCTTAGTTAACAAACTTTGAAGTATTAATGTCTAAACCCAGAAATTCTTAAAAACAACAGGGAGACAAAAGGCAAGATACCATTTTCTCAGCCTAAATGGTAAGTGTAAGAAATAGACCAGCAAGTTGAGGATAATTGCAACAAATGACCTGTCTTATTGTTTAACTATGTTGGTTGCTGTGTTACACCATTAGTTTTCCAGCAAGCAGCATCCTCATAGTTCATTTGGATTGCTTACATTCATATTACACCATTTTGTTCATTCGATTTGAAAAGAAAACTTAAATTAAACAACAGCCAAAAGAATCAAAGCTACATTCTGAATTGAAAATTAAATTCAGCTGCTGCAGCACTATATTACTCACCACAGGTGGTAATGTTGCAAAGGATAAAATAACTTGTGAAATCAAGTTAAAACATGCCAGTGTCATCTGCTGACAGAATGCAGTACTGCAGAATAATTTCAGAACAGCTAAGGACAACTCTCAAATCAGAGCATTTATAAAGTCATAGTAATATACAGTACAGAAACAGACCCTTCGGTCTAACTCAACCATATCGACGAGATATCCTAAATTAATCAAGTCTCATTTGCCAGCACTTGGCCCATATTCCTGTAAACCCTTCCTATTCAGGTACCCATCCAGATTACTTTTATATAGTGTAAATGTACCAGCCTCCACCCATTTCCTCTGGGAGCCCATTCCATACATGCACCACTCTCTGCATGAAAAGTTTGCCCTTTAGATTCCTTTTAAATCTTTCCCTTCTCACCTTAAACGTATGCCCTCTAGTTCTGGATTCTCCCACCCCAGGGAAAAGACCTTGTCTATTTACCTAATCCATGCACTTCGTGATTTTATAAACCTCTATAAGGTCATTCCTCAAGGTCCGACACTCCAGGGAGAACAGCCCCAGTCTATTCAGCTTAGCTCTGGCTCAAACCCTCCAAACATGGCAACATCCTTAAATCTTTCTGAATCTTTTCCAGTTTCACAACATCCTTCCTACAGCAGAGAGACTAGAATTCCACGCAATATTCCAATAGTGGCGCAACCAATGACCTGTAGAGCTGCAACATGACCTCCCAACACTTACACTCAATGCTCTGATCAATAAAGGTAAGCACACCACTTTCACTATCCTATCTACCTGTGACTCCACTTAAGGAGCTAAGTACCTGCACTCCAAGGTCTCTTTGTTCAGCAACACTCCCCAGGATGTTATCATTACGTAAAGTCCTGATTTGTCTTTCCAAAATGCAGCACCTCACATTTATCTAAATTAAACTCCATCTGTCACTCCTCAGCCCACTGGCCCATCTGATCAACATCCCGTTGTACTCGGAGGTAACTTTCTTTGTTATCCATTACACCTCCAAACCCACTAACCATACCTCTTATGTTCACTTCCAAATATTTATATACATGACGAAAAGCAGTGGACCCAGCACAGATCCTTGTGGCAAACTGCTGGTCAGTGGCCTCTAGTCTGAAAAGCAACCATCCACCACCACCTTCTACTTTTGAACCAGTCCTGCATCCAAATTGCTAGTTCTCCCTCTTTTCCATGTGATCTAACCTTGCTAACCAGTCTACCATGAGGAACCTTGTTGAATGCCTTGCTGAAATCCAGATAACTTACTCCACCACTCTGCCTTTATCCATTCTCTGTTACTTCTTCATAAAAATCAAGTTCACGACACACGATTTCCCACACACAAAGTCATGTTGACTATTCTTAAATCAGTCCTTGCCTTCCCAAATGCATGTAAATCCTGTGTCTCAGAATCCCCTCCAACATCTAATCTAATCTAATCTTAGCCATTGATTTCATGCTCCCTCACCTATAGTTTCCTATCTTTTCCTTGCCATCTTTCTTAAATAATGGTACCATGTTAGACAACCCCCGATCTTCTTGCATCTCATCTGTGGATATTTATGATACAAATATCTCAGCAAGGGGTCAAGCAATCACTTCCCTTGTTTCCCACAGAATTCTGGGATACATTGAATAGGAAGCCACTGATAAACTTGTACTTAATTCGGCATTAATGCTCGAAATGCCAATTCCTATCAGGTGTTAATTTAATCTGCACTTACATACGTGGACTTGCACAGAAGGGAAAAGATACATCATGGGCTCCTTTGACTTACAAATAATTGCAAAGTAAGTACATTGTATGGGAACCACTCTACTTCACAAAGACAGTCTGTGCTATCTGTCAGAGATGAGCAAAGAGCTACTTTAACAAAGAACTTGGTGAAATGCCCAAAGTTTCAGTAACAGCCAACACTGCAGATAATGAGAAGATCTGACATATTTACCAGTAGAAGTCTGCTGCAGTTATTCAAGTGTACGATTAGAACCTGGTCCAAGTATTCATTTCCTGTTGTCATTGGAACCGGACTCCCTTCGGAACCACTGCCGACTCCAGTATCCTCTGTTAGTGCTTCACTGGGCCCTGCAGCTAGCCCACGCACATTATTGCTGCGCCTGTCACAAGAAGCAGAAATAGCTTGATACTGCTTCACTTTCACAAGCTTTGAAGAGTTACACAGACAAACTGATCTGCCCATGACAGTGAAATCTTCAAATATATCTTCACAGCAAAGCAAAAAGATGCATTTATTTTGTGCTTTACAGTAGAAAATCATGTCACTGGAAAAAGTACAGCAGGTCAGGCAGCATCTGAGGAGCAGGACAGTTTTGTTGTGGGCATTAGCCCTTCATCAGGAATGTGAGGGGGTGGTGGTGTGAGATAAATAGGGGGTGGGGAGGGGGCAGCACATAGGGATATATCGGTCCATCTTCCTGCCTATCCTCTCCACCATCCCCATCAACCTATCACAATCATCTCCTACCTGAATCCACCTATCGCCATCCCACCTACCCTTCCCCTGTCCTATTAATCTCTCAGCTCCCTTCCCCCTCCACATTCCTGATGAAGGGTTAATGCCCGCAATGTTGACCATTTTCTTTCCTGCTTCTCAGATGCTGCCTGACCTGTTGTGCTTATTCCAGTGCCATGCTTTTCGACTCTGTCTCTCCAGCATCTCCCACAGCAACTTCTCATAAATAGTGATGTGATAATGAGCAAATAACTTGAATTTTTGTTACAGTGTTCCAACTGATATATGTTCTTCAATCATCAGTGATAACTTTTGAAGGAGTTGCACTGAATCTTTTGCATCTACTTGCGAAGACAAACTAAATCTTGGATTAACATTGTATCAAAAAGATGGTGCCTCCAACAATGCCGTATTCCTTCAGTGGAATGTCAGCATGTTACCAACTGAGGCGCAGATGACATTTTAGCACTTTCAATGTAGACAAAAACCCCCCATCACACGATGACAACGTTTGGCACTGGGACAATTAAGGAGATGCTAGGGCAGATTTGTCAAAAGCTTGATGCAGGTTTTAAACAATTCTCTTAAAGGAGGAGGAAGAGGTAGAAATAGAAAGGTTTAAGGAGAGAATCAAAGGGCTTAACACCTTGGTAGCTGAAATAATCAATGGTTCAGCAATTAATAATGATAATGCGGAAGATGACCAAGTTCAGCTCTCAAAAGCACTTAGGCCTCTTCAAACAGAAAATTACAAAACTATTTGTTGTGCTTCCAAAATTTACTACACCCATATCATTCACAGCACCACCTGTTATACATTATGTATCTTTCAGTGTTAAATGGCAAGGCAATGATAACTAGATAATTATTGGGCTTCAGGATGACATAGGCATACATAGTGAGCTAGGCAGAAGCCCAGTAAATAGATCTCAGTGCAGACATGTGTAAAATGATGCACTTTGGGAGGCATAATATGGGAAGCTATAAATGACACTATTTTATAAAGTGCAGATGACCAGAGACATTATGGTGTCCATTTTCACAATTCCTTGAACATGCTGGGACAAAATAATAATATGATTAAAGCAGCATAACAATTGCAGAGCAACAAATATAAAGCAATAAAATCTGGAGCTTCATAAAACAATGATTAGGCCTCAGCTATAGTACTGGAAATAATTCTGCAACCCCCATACATCAGAGGAGGAAAAAAGTGTGATGGAAAGGCTACAGCAGAGGACTACAAGGTCTAGGAAACGTCAAACATGTGGATTCGTTTGGGAAATTAGGATTGTTCTCCTTGGAATAGAGAAGTTTAGAAGAATTAATAAAAAGATTTACAAGATGCTGAAAAGTTTGATTAAGAAAGTCTGTTTCCTATCATCAGTATGAAGCTCAATAACCAGAGGCCAGAATTTAAATCGTGGCAAGGACCTTGAGGGAAAAATTAGAAGAAATGTTTTATCTTAGTTTTGGGGGATCTGGAATGCTCTACCCAGAGCAGTGGTGCAAGTTGATTCCATTTATTTTTTAAAAAGGATATGAGGAGGAACTTGCAGGATTATAGACCAAAAGCAAAGACGTGGCAAAAAAAATACTTTTTTCAAACAGCCAGAGGTATAATGGGCTCAATAGCCTCTTTGTGAGTTATGGGTTTCTATCACCTCCCTCAACATAGACCTTGCCACAAGAAACATGCCATACCTTCCAATCTTCTCTGCCTCTTCTTCTGAGAATTCTGAATCCTCCATGTCGGAGGTGTTGAGGAAGTCAAAGCTCTCCAGTGCATGCTCCACAGTCAGGCTGATGCTCGAGGTTCTACTCCGGGTCACACCCTGCCTCTGCTGCAAAAAGACAACGCTCAAAATTCAACAAATACAAACAAACGTCCATCACAGAATCTGCACTTCTATTTCTTCCTCCAACTAATGTGGTGTTCTTTGTCAGCCACCATGGAGAGCACTTTTTTGTCCCAAAAACCGAACTTTGGGATGCAGCAGCCCACATCTAAACTTCACATTGACTTTCCTTGTTCACACAATCCAGCACTGAATTTAAAGTCCAAGGATGACTCCGTTTATTGGGAGAAAATGAGATTGAAATGCAGCACAATTAAAAATTAGTTTGGTGTCTGCCCTTCATTGGCTACTACGTGCATTAGGCTGTAACAGAATGGGCATTTAATAGTTGTGTGAAATGAAGATCTCAGGGCTGAACCTCCAAAATTGAGTCAACTGTTATGATCATGCTACGTATTCATGATCACAGGAGCACGGTCAATACTACAGCTGACATTTCTGGAGACTGCAGTCATCTTTCTCATTTCTCCAAAATCTCACACAGTTCTGGCACTAGGTGGCAGTACAGGACTGAGGTCGGCCAATTCCATGTTGATCACAACAAAAATGCTTTTCAAACAGAACTTTTAGGTTTGTTCCTGGAAGACTTGGCATGCTTCCTGTGTCAACTTTTCTTTGTCAAGAACAGCTAGTTGCATTTGAAAAATACTTGAAACACAATGAAAATGAACAACACAATGACAATGGGTAGAAAATGAATCACTAAAGAGAAATGGGAAACAGGGACTGGATAGTGCAGGGTTCATATGTAGTGGATTGCAAACCAGTAATTTAAAGAGAAATCAAAGACTGTAAGAAAGCCAGATTGACAGCTTTCTCCCGAATCCCAATCCGGTTTTTTGCCCATTATTCCAAGTACCCATCTATTAAGAGCATCCAAAATTCCACTAATGATGGGGCAATTTCTTTCGAGGCTAATTAACATACATCAGAACAACATAGGACAAAATTTGATATCTGGCCGTGTGGCAGTACTCCAAACAGCATTCAATTACTGCGGAGAAAGTTCATTGAATGGCAGGGTTCGGCAGGCCAGTACTCTGCAGTAGTAATCTGTAACCCACTATTAGTCTCATTTTACAGGATGTATGGTGTTGCAGATTGAAGTGTTCATTGTGTTGGTGGCCTGTTTGTAAGCAGTCATCAGGGTGGATTAGTTACTGGCAGCATCAAGACAAATTGATCAGGAACTGCTGCAAAAACTGCAGCTTCAGTGACAAATTCAACGGCCAATGATCGGGAACAGCCACCTCCAAAACGATCACCAGATAAAAGTAACCTCAAGAAACGAGCATCACCCAGCTCTTACTCCATTTCTCTTGTTTAATATATAGTTTGCATAGGTGTGTTTGACACATGATCTAGCCTTTGGTGCTGGCAACACCAGTTATGTGAAAGCTGTTCAATAAATCTAAACGCTTGTACACATCAGAAAACAGATGCAGCTCAGTTGTCAGTTAAGATTGGAGATGCAGGTGTGACTGAGATGTACAAAGTTAAAAATCACACAACACCACATTATAGTCCAACGGGTTTATTTGGAAGCACTAGCTTTTGGAGCACTGCTCCTTCATCAGGTGGTTGTGGAGTATAAAATGCTAGGATACAGTAATTGTAGCAAAAGTTGACAGTGTGATGTAACTGAAGTTATAAGTTGAAAAAGACCTGGATTGTTTAAGTCTCTCACAGTCATAGAGATGTACAGCATGGAAACAGACACTTTGGTCCAACCTATCCATGCCAACCAGATATCCCAACCCAATCTAGTCCCACCTGCCAGCACCCAGCCCATATCCCTCCAAACCCTTCCTATACATATACACATCCAAACGCCTCTTAAATGTTGCAATTGTACAGCCTCCACCACATCCTCTGGCAGCTCATTCCATACACGTACCACCCTCTGCATGAAAAAGTTGCCCCTTAGGTCTCTTTTATATCTTTCCTCTCTCACCCTAAACCCTCTAATTCTGGACTCCCCAATCCGAGGGAAAAAAAGATTAGAGGCATGGCACTCATCCACAGATTCTATCAACAAACATACCGACCTGGACCCAATATATCAGCCACTGCAGCGGACAGCTGGAACTGACAACTGGAAGCGGCAGATTCAAACCACTACAAATGCTGGAGGAAAGATCACAGAAGCTCTTCACAGGAGGCTCCCAAGCACTGAGGATGTCACCTAGACAGGGGACGAAATGTCTGTCACACAAATTCCCAGCTCGGGGAACAGAACCACAACAACGAGCACTCAAGCTACAAATCTTCTCACAAACTTTGAACTCCTACTTTCTTAGTACTCTTCTAAGGATTCACTCTATCTATCCTGTCTATACCTGACATATGCTTCCTTCTTTTTCTTAACCAAAACCTCAATTTCTTCAGTCATCCAGCATTCCCTATATCTACCAGCCTTCCCTTTCACCCTGACAGGAATGTACTTTCTCTGGATTCTTGTTATTTCATTTCTGAAGGCTTTCCATTTTCCAGCCGTCCCTTTACCTGCGAACATCTGCCTCCAATTAGCTTTCGAAAGTTTTTGCCTAATACCGTCAAAATTAGCCTTTCTCCAATTTAGGACTTCAACTTTTAGATCTGGTCTATCCTTTTCCATCACTATTTTAAAACAAATAGAATTATGGTTGCTGGCCCCAAAGTGCTCCCCCATTAACACCTCAGTCACCTGCCCTGCCTTATTTCCCAAGAGTAGGTCAAGTTTTGCACCTTCTCTAGTAGGTACATCCACATACTGAATCAGAAAATTGTCTTGTACACAGTTAAGAAATTCCTCTCCATCTAAACCTTTAACACTATGGCAGTCCCAGTCGATGTTTGGAAAATCCTCTACCATAACTACCCTATTATTCTTACAGATAGCTGAGACCACCTTACAAGTTTGTTTCTCAATTTCCCTCTGATTATTGGGGGGGGTCTATAATACAATCCCAACAAGGTGATCATCCCTTTCTTATTTCTCAGTTCTACCCAAATAACTTCCCTGGATGTATTTCCGGGAATATCCTCCCTCAGCACAGCTATCCCTTATCAAAAATGCCACTCCCCCTCCTCTCTTGCCTTCCTTTCTATCCCTCCTGTAGCATTTGTATCCTGGAACATTAAGCTTCCAGTCCTGCCCATCCCTGAGCCATGTTTCCTTAAATGCTATGATATCCCAGTCCCATGTTCCTAACCATGCCCTGAGTTCATCTGCCTTCCCTGTTAGGCCCCTTGCATTGAAATAAATGCAGTTTAATTTATTAGTCCTACCTTGTCCCTGCCTGCCCTGACTGTTTGACTCATTTCTGTTCTCAGCTGTATCCATCTCAGATCGATCGCTTTCCTCACTATCTCTTTTGGTTCCCCCCCCCTTACTAGTGTAAATCCTCCCAAGCAGTTCTAGCAAATCTCCCTGCCAGTATATTAGTCCCCTTCCAAATTAGGTGCAAGCTGTCCTTCTTGTACAGGTCACTTCTATCCCAAAAAAATTCCAATGATCCAAAAATGTGAATCCTTCTCCCATACACCAGCTCCTCAGCCATGCATTCATCTGCTCTATCTTCCTATCCCTGCCCTCATTAGCTCGTAGCACTGGGAGTAATCCAGATATTACTCTCCTTGAGGACTTCCTTTTTAAAATTCGAGCCAACTCTCTCTAATCTCCCTTCAGAGTCTCAACCTTTTCCCTTCCAATGTCGTTGGTTCCAATGTGGACAATGACCTCCTGCTGGCCCCTCTCCTCCGTGAGAACATTCTGCACCCTCTCCGAGACATCCTTGATCCTGGCATGAAGGAAACAACACAACATTCTGCTTTTTCTCTGATGGCTACAGACTCGTCTGTCTGTACCTCAGACTAGAAAATCTCCTAACACAATTGATCTCTTGGAAGGCGACATACCCCTCGTTGCATTAGAGCCAGTCTCAATACCAGAAACTTGGCTGTTCGTGCTATGTTCCCCTGAGAATCCATCACCCCCTACATTTTCCAAAACGGCATACTGGTTTGAAATGGGTATATCCACAAAAGACTCCTGCCCTAGGCGCCAACCTCTCTTACCCTTCCTGGAGTTAACCCATCCATGTGACTGTATCTGAGACTTTCCCCCCCCTTCCTATAACTGCCATCCATCACACACTGTTGCAAATTCCTCATCGCTTCTATCTGTCTCTCCAACCGATCCACTCGATCTGATAAGATTCGCATCCAACTACATTTATGGCAGATATAATCCGTAGTAACCCTTAAACTCTCTTTAAACTTCCACATCTGACAAGAAGTACATATCACTGCAAAGGCCATTTTTGCTCATTCACAATCTACAGACCCAGAAAATAACATTTTCTTATTCCTCTACAAATACTACCCCAGGTTAAATTAATAGCTATGGCTTATATTTTAAGTTTAATCAAGAAACTTATCTCCAAAAACATATAATCAAGAAAGAATCCACTATACTCTCTACTGAAGCCTTTCTCTGGGACAGAATTAAAACAACAATTAATTTATCTGATTCTGTTCTGTGAACTTTGCCCAACAGTTCCTCCAAAATTAGTTATGAGTTTCACTGTTTGTTAATTTTCCCAGATGGACTCCGATGTCCAGCGATACACGAATTCAAACAGCAAAGGCGGTAACTATGCAGGTTCTCTCTCTCTCCTGCACTGTCCTCACCATGTGCTTCCTTTGTCTGCTCTTCTCCCTTTTAAACTGTTGTTTTGACTTTTTTTTCCCCAAAGTTCCAAAACAGTGAAACAGCATATAAAACAGTAATTGCTGCTCCTGAATTCGAGGAAATCACCTCCAACACCTAAAATACCTCAAAAAAAAAGGAGCAGCTCTTACAGCCAGAAACGTTTCCCGTCCTCCATCTTGGATTACCCAGAATCCTCTTTTAGAATCGGCATGTTGGTTTCAGTTTTTTCATATGTAAATTACAGAACTTCCTTAAAGTTCATTTGAGAATATAACTTTAACAATTGGTGCCATGCTGGCCTAGAAAATGCATTGAAGGTGTGAGGTGCACTATGTGAGGCTGTCTGTGCCCCAGTGATTCTCATATAAAAAAAGGGATTTAAAGAATCTTTCATGGATTCCTGTAGTTTTTGAGCAAAATAAGATGTAATTCTGCAAATACAAATGCACCCCACAAGCATGTGTGTGTGTGAGAGCATGAGGGTGTATGATTGTCTGTGAGACAGTGTGTGTGTGAAAGTGTAAAGGGTCTAAGTCTGTGAGAGTGTGCGTATGAGTGTGTGGGAGCGTATGATTAAGCGTATGAGAGACAGTTTGTGTATGACAGAGGGTCTGGTGACGGTATGGGTATGTAGGAGTGTCTCAGTATGTAGTGCAGTGGGGTTACCTATATAGTGTGACATGAACCCAAGGTCCCAGTTGAGGCCAGCCCCATGGGGACTGAACTTGGCTATCAGCCTCTGCTCAGCCACTTTGCATTGTTGCCTGTCCTGAAGTCCGCCTTGGAGGATGGTCACCTGAAGCTCCAAGGCCGAATGTCCCAGACAGCTGAAGTGTTCTCCAACTGGGAGGGAACATCCCTGTCTGTTGATTGTTGTGCAGTGTCCACTCATCCGTTGCTGTGGCATGGTGGGAAGTACTCATGTGACTTGGCCAACGTTGTCCACTGCAGGTAAGGATGCCCTGAGGCATGGTATATTGGTGAGACTAAACAGAGGCTACGGCAGAGGCCCAGTCACCTTTGGGTGACCGTACTCCAAGGAAGACTTCGGGACAGGCAACAACACAAAGTGGCCGAGCAGAGGCTGATAGCCAAGTTTGATACCAGTGGGGATGGCCTCAACCAGGACCTTGGGTTCATGTCACACTACAGGCGACCCCACTGCACCACACACACACACACTCCTACAGACCCATACATTCATGCAGATCATCTTCATACACAAGCTCTCTCTCATATGCTCACACATACATTCTTACACGCACCCTCTCATAGACTTATGTCCCTTTAGACACTCACAGACATTCATACTCCGCTCTCGTGCACACATGCACGCGCACACACACAGACACATATGTTTGCGGGGTGAACTTATATTTGCAGAATTACATTTTGTTTTGCTCAACAACTGCATGAATCCATGTAAGATTCTGTAAATCCCTTTTTTAGATTAGAATCAATCTGAACAACACAGACAGCCTCACTCAGGGCACCTGACACCTTCAGTGCATTATCTGGGCCAATATGGCACCTATTGTTAAAGTTCATTTGAGAATGTAACTTTAAAAAAAGGTTTTGGGATTTACATATAAAAGAACTGAAAGCAACATGCCCATTCTTACTAACAATCCAGGTCTTTTTCAATATATAATTTCAGTTACATCACACTGTAAACTTTTGCTATAAATTCTGCGTCCTACGATTTTATACTCCACAACCACCTGATAAAGGAGCATGGCTCCGAAAGCTAGTGCTTCCAAATAAACCCGTTGGGTTTACGAACTATAGCCTGGTGTTGTGTGATTTTTAACAGTTGTCAGATAAACCCAACTGGTTCATTAGTGACCTTCAGGAAAGGGAATCTGAAACATGCAGCTGGCCTAGCCTAGTTATCTAGTTTAACACTACAAACATGGTTTGCATCACCTTCAGTCCCAACTACAGACAACTAAACACATTCAGCCTTGCTAGTGCCACCCACTGTCTCAAGATCAAATTAAAAATCAATATTGCTCTGAAGCATTAAATTCCTCAATGTTCCTCAATGTGTAATCACCAATCCAGACATTGTGGGATCCTGAGAACCTGAACTGCGGAGACGTGGAGGATAGTTAAAGTATAGCTTAGAATAAAGAATGGATTTGGTTACAAATCATATTATGCAATTCAACAAAAAAAAAGTCACCATAGTCCTACCTGACTATTAAGTAATAAACGGCAGCTGTCTCATTCGAAAGAGACACTAGTAGTGGTTTAACTTGAGGGTCATGATGCCTCATGCAAGGGAAGAGGTTGAGATAGTCAGTCCTTCATGGTAACCTCAGCCAGTGTGGTAATTAAATCCATGCTGTTGGTATCACTTTGCATCAAGAAACATTCATCCAACCAACTGAACTAACTGACCCCTCAGCACTAAGGAACACAGATAAGAATAGGCACAGGCCCAAATCATGGGAGGAGTCCAAATAAAGATGCATTTAAACTATTCTCTTTCCAAATCACTACCAAAGGGACAAATTAGATTAGGTTAGATTAGATTACTTACAGTGTGGAAACAGGCCCTTCGGCCCAACAAGTCCACACCGAACCGCCGAAGCGAAACCCACCCAGACCCATTCCCCTACATTTACCCATTCACCTAACCTCCTGAAGAAGGGCTCATGCCCGAAACATCGATTCTCCTGCTCTTTAGATGCTGCCTGACCTGCTGCGCTTTTCCAGCAACATATTTTCAGCCCATTCACCTAACACTACAGGCAATTTAGCATGGCCAATTCACCTAACCTACACATTTTGTTTTGGACTGGGGGAGGAAACTGGAGCACCCAGAGGAAATCCACACAGACACGGGGAGAATGTGCAAATTCCACACAGAGAGTTGTCTGAGGCGGGAATTGAACCAGTCTCTGGCGCTGTGAGGCAGCAGCGCTAACCACTGTGCCACCGATCTGACCAGCCTTATTAGTTTCAGCACTCCAGAAGTAATATTTCTGCTTCATTTATTAAAAAATCATATGTCAAAATATCAATGCAGACACCTGCATACAGTAATTACTGGAAATCTAACACTGAAGTGGTTTTTCAATTATATTTAAGACTGTCCATGTCAGAAGCCTGGGTGTGAATTAGCCTCTTCAACTTTCCATTCAACAACACCAAAAGGTAGTGATATCTGCCCATTTCTTGACTTAAACAATTGCTGTAAATGAGACACCTTAAAGTAACATGGCCATTCATGGTTGGAGAAGAAACAAAATGAAGAGAAAGTCTCCTTCTGGACTTCTCCAATTTTAGCTGATCACAGCAGCAATCACTTTCTAATAGAACTGATCTTCTAAGAGCAGATGAGTGCAGACAAGAAAAGTTACACTCAATTGGGTGCATCAAATACGTGAATCAGCTGTAACTGCAGTAACATTCCTGACTCCTGAAACAACTGTTCTACTTGGAATTCAAACATTGAGTAAAGGATTACTATGGAGGGGAAAATTAGATTGTGACGGAAAGCAACCTAAAAATGCATAAACAAATAGTGAGAGTTTCTAGATATTTAAGAGAGAAGAGTCTGGGTAATTAATGATGGAAAATTGGAAAATGGCAAATTAACTCAGTCTTAGATATAAAAGGTACGTTAAGGTCACATTCCTACCGGACTATAGGGTTGCTCTCTTATCAAAGAGATGCAACTGATAGTGGTTTAACTTGAGGGTCACCATGTCTCAAGCGAGGAGCGAAATTGAGTAGGTGCATCCTTCATAACTTCAGCAGGCATGGGAATTGAACCCATGTTGTTAGCTGCATTGCAAACCAGCTCTCCAGCCAACTGAGCTAACTAAAGCTGTGAATGTCATCTCCAAAACAAAGAGCAGCTAACTGGACATGATTGGAAGGGAGGAACTCAAGAAAATTATAGTCACTAGCAAATTGAACCTGTAGGCAGACTAGATCCCAGATCCTGAAGAGCTTCATTCTAGGGTCCTCAAAGAAGTTGCTTGCAAGACAGTTTATAGATTTGGTTTTGATTTATTAAATTTCCCGAGTTTTGGGGAAGATTGGAAAACAGGACATGTAAATCCTTTAATCAAATAGAGACAGAGGAAGAAATCAGGAAACTACAGGCCAGTTAATTTAACACAGATATTATTAAAGACACTACAGCTGGTTACTTAGAAAGTTCAAGGTAGTCAGGCAGGATAAACGTAGATTTGAGTAAAATCATGTTTCACCAATTTTATTGGAGTTCTTTGAGGAAGTGACATACACTGTGGGAAAAAGGGCACCGAGTGGATGTTGTAAAAGCCATCTTTTTATTTTACTTGATTTTTGTATTGTGGACTGAACTGGAAAAAGACTGCTTTATAACAGACTGAGGAAGGAATTGCTGTACATTTTTAAAAAAACAAATTATTGAAACTCGTTGTAAATCATGTTTATACCATTAATTTGCAAGTGGTAGAGGAAGGGGGTAGAAGATGGCCAGCTCCAGAAGTTTGTGTACAAAGTGAGGTATGGATGGTGTTGCAGGAATTTCCAAGGTCTGACAACAGCCCCACTATCCTCTAACTGTAATCCACGGAGAGTGACCTGACGAAGATATTTAAAATATTAAAATGGTTTTTATTAGTTAGCTATAGCTAAGGATTCCAGAGAATCTAAAAATAATATGCTGGAGACCCAGAAATTATGATTATAGAGGCAATTACACCCTTAGATTCAGTGACAAAAAATTTACATAAACCAAATCAGGGGTGTACAGTTTTCTAAAGTGCATCATTACTATTGCTTAGATTTACATCATGCATAGAGTGGAAGCACAATTAATATATCACTACATCGATACTTCTATCTAATTATTTTTGAATTCTTTCAGCCCCTGCTTTTTAGCTGGTGGTTTACCCACTAGACAAATTGTGTGTTCAGGATACCTTTGTGATCCTTTGGGTGATGAGGCCACCAGACCTTAGAAGGCATCCTAACCTTCCCTGCTGTAAATACCAGAATCTATCTTTTCCTCATCCTTCTTTGGTACAGGCACCTTTGGTATATAGTGAAGAGTGTTCATAATATTAGTAATTTTTCATTGTTGATAGCACACCAATGCTACCTATATATAATATTCCTACGCCAACAGTTTGACAAGTGATTTATGGAGTTGTGACCAGCTGTAGATGCCAAAGACCAGCTGCCAGACAGCTATCCATTTGGCTCTGCGGCTTGTGGATGGGAACAATACACGCAGAAGCCTTCAGAAAGGGGAGTGTCTCTATCCAGAAAGATACCCAAAGCCTGAAGAAAGCCAGTTATTTTCTCTCACCAGTTACTATAAGTTGCTGCTTTTAAACAATAAGTCAGAGACTTATAATTTATATTTCTCCATTCTCATTCGGACACTGGTTGATTTGAGCCTCCTGTAAAAACAGTGAAAGAACCTGAAGGAAAAGTCAGAGAACCACATGGTTTGGGAATCAAAAACAAACACCCCCATTGAATCCTGAGGCATGGCAACACCGATCTGCTTCTTCACTGTCCTTTTTTTTTCCCCTAATCATAACACAGTTTTTTTTGTGTCTGTCTCTTCGTGTACTTGGGAGGGTGAATTTAGAACAGGGCTAGTCGTAGAATTATATATTGGCAGTTCACTGTTGCTTACCTGTGGTTAGAATTGTAATAAAGAGTTATATTTCTTAAGTACAGAAGCTAATCCACATTTTCTGTTACCCTGGGTCAATCCGACAGGCAAAGTGGAGACTTATTGTACTTTGATAATTTTTTTTTAAAACTTTTGTGATAACTCCAGGAATAGCAGGGCTTGATTTCCAATGTTATACCACAGTAAAGTATGACAATGTATTGCACTTAGAATTCCAGAAGGTAATTCAATTGGGCGGCACGGTGGCACAGCGGTTAGCACTGCTACCTCACAGTGCCAGAGACCTGGGTTCAATTCCCGCCTCAGGCGACTGACTGTGTGGAGTTTGCACATTCTCCCCATGTCTGCGTGGGTTTCCTCCCACAGTCCAAAAATGTGAAGGTTAAGTGAATTCGCCATGCTAAATTGCCCGTTGCGTTAGGTGAAAGGATAAGTGTAGGGGAATGGATCTGGGTGGGTTGCGCTTCGGTGGTTCGGTGTGGACTTGTTGACCCAAAAGATCTGTTTCCACACTGTAAGTAATCTAATCTAATCTGATCTGATAAGGTACCATATGAAAGATTGTTATGGAAAATAAATGCTCATGGTGTAAGGGATAATATATTAGCATGGAAAGAAGACTGGCTGGTATACATAAGTGGATTTTTATCTGCTTGGAAATAAATGGTGTGCACAGGGAATAGTTCTGGGTTCTCAACGTTTTACTATTTATATCAAGGACTTGAATGAAGGGATCAAAGGTAATGGCAGCTAAATTTGCTGATGGCACAAAGTTTGATAGGAAAGTGAGTTGTGCTGAGGACATAAGAAGACTGCTTAGGGATATAGACAGGTTAAGTGAGTAGGCAAAAATCAGGCAAGTAAAGTATCATGTGGGAAAATGTTCACTTTAGCAGGAAGAATAACAAAGATGCATATCCAAATGATGAGACTAGAGAGCTTGGAGATGCAAAGGGATGCACGAATCAAAAAGGATAGTATGTGGGTGGATCAAGCAATTATGTTATAATTTACTGCAAGGGGTATGCAGTATACGTGGACGTCCGAAACATGTTTGATAAAGTATCACACTGCAGAGATGTATGGCTAGTCATGGGTCATGAAATAAAGGGACAGTAGCAAAATAGATGCAAAATTGGCTGAGGCAATATGGATTCAAAATTGGAAACAGAGTAATTATAAATGAATATTTCAGGCTGGAAGAAGGTTTATAATGGATTTTGCCAGAGATGCTTTTCCTGTTATAGACAAATGATCTGGATCTAACTACAGTGAAGGAACGGCAATATTTTTCAAGTCAGGAAGGTGACCATCTTATTCATATAGTGAATCCAGCTGAATGTCTGGTTAATGGATGTTGACAGTGGGGGATTCAGTGATGGCAACACCATTGAATATCAAGAGTAGTGGTTAGATTTTTTTTTACTTGAGATGGTCATTGCCTGGCATTTATATGGCACAAATTTTACTTTCCATGTGTTAGTCTAAGCCTGGATATTGTCCAGACCTTGTTGCATTTAACCATAAACTGCTTCAGTACCTGAGAAGTCACGAATGGTTACGAACATTGTGCAAGCACAGTGCGGTACAGCAACTGCTCTTCCCAGGATCACAAGAAATTATAGAGAGCCGTGAACACAGACCAGTCCATCAAGCAAACCAGCTTTCCATCATTGACTCCATCTATACTTTCTGCTGCATCACAAAAGCAACCAACATAATCAAAGACTTCTTGGTAATACTCTCTTCAACCCTCTTCTGTTGAGTAGAAGATATAAAAATTTGATTACACATGCCAACAGATTCAAGACCAGCTTCTTCCCTATCATCAGACATTTGAACATTGTTAACATTGATCTCTCCCTCTCTCTCTCTCTCACTGCACCTTCTCTGTGGTTATAACACTATCCTGCAGCCTGTTCTGCTACCCTGTTGCACTGTGTGTGGTACAATCCACTGTAGAGTATGCAAAACAACACTTTTCACTGCATCTCAGTCCATGTGACAACAATAAATCAAATCAATCATTAGTGTACATCCCCAATTCTGACCTTATGGAGGAGGGAAGGTCATTGGTGAAGCAGCTAAAGATGGTTTGGCCTAGGACACTTCCCCTGCAAACTTCCAGCACAGATGGTGACCAAGCACTATATGGCTGACCAGGGGAGGTCAGTGGCATCAGGAGGCAGTTTTGTTACGTTGCTAAACTGGGGTGTTCCCAACAACCTCCACTGTCAGATACTGGACAGAACCTGAACACATTAGTTGGCAGATCAACAAACAAACACTCAAAATCTATTCTAATATGTTTCAAAAATGTCCTCATCTTTTAAATATCTAGAACAGAAGTGGTGATAAAAGGATACGGTTTCCTTGTCACAGTTTAGGATTTTCTAAAGAAGATCATGATAATTCCATAAAATGTTTTGGCTACCTTGACTGCACTCGAGAGATGTTATGTGTAGATTAACCTACAGAGTCTTACAGTTCACAAAGCCACCTTTCATCAAACCACACAATCGGTTTCACATCCTCAAGACATCATTCAGTCTGTCAAAGCAGTTGGTACATGAAGCATTTCAGGTGATTCATAGGAGGGCCAGTTATCAGATCTCAGCAGACCGTGTGGTCAATAGTCACCCGCACAATATATAATTATTTAAACAAATAGACATTCCATCTTAACATCAGAATGATTCATAGCTACTTCCTCGATGAGTCAGCAAGGCAAAGTAGTTGAGTCATAGAGAAAGCAAAATAGGTCCAAGTTTGGATCCACACTGAAATTGCTGAAGTAGGTTAGCAGGTCAGTCTTATGATGACGATGACAGGGGATAAAAGTTTTCAACTAATGGATTGGTCAAAAGGCTTTTTCAATCTTGTGTATATCTAAAAGACTGATCTGCGTACTCATCACAGCTTTAGGGACTACTTGGCCTCATCATCTTCCTCCATAAATTCACCCCCCATTATTTCTTGAGAAAATAAGTCAGTTAACTATTCCTATGTCTCTGTCAAAGAGGTAAATGGCCCTGAGATGAATCAACTTTGCAATTATCCTTCTCACAGGGAATAAAGGGACAAAGAGGAAGGAGGAAAGCGAGGAAAAAAGGACGAAGAAGGAAACTGTAAAAAACTTCATTTTCCTCCACCTAGCTCCTGTCTCTCTCTCTTTTTCTCTCCACCCTTCCTCTCCAGTACACTAACTCACATAGAGAAAAGCTAGCTCAACTCTTATCATCATTGAACAGCTGGGGTGTTTATGGACTTGTGCCTTTCCATTGGGCAATGGTCAAATCCAAGTTAAAACAGTCTCGTTCAATGATCAGACACTGCTGAGTTTAATCAAACATTCATCCCGAGAGCTACTTCCTCAAAATATTATTCCAGCCACAAGTTAATGGTCTCATTTAATAAAAAGTAACTTTCAAACACTTTTAAAGGCAAAAAGAAATGTCAAAATAATACCAATACAGGCTGAAGTTGTCAGCATTCAGAGCAAACAAGGCACTGCTGACCATATGAGCTGAAGACTCGGGAGCCATCTTGGTCAGTTCACTCAGGAATACTACCAACTTATTCTTCACTGCATTACAGCAGGGATTGTTGGCTTGGATTGAACAAGATTGGCTTTGGGAAATCTGCCCTGATTAGAAATTTAATAAAGGCACAGCTGCCAGCTGCACAATAGAAAGTGAATCAGTCCCCAGAAAAGTTATTATGCCCATCAGGTCAAGACAGGTCACTCTCTCAAAGTACTCTCACCTTGATCTGCTCCAGTACATTAGCAAGTGAAGAACAAAGTGAGACAATTCATTCTCTCCACCAGCCATGAGATATATTTGTGTGTTTATAGCTGCAGTTGCTGAAATCCTAGCCAGCTGTTCATCCTCATAAATTTGCACTCATCTTAAACTCTGCTGCCTGTATCTTAATACAAAACATTCCATTCACCCACCATATAAGACAACCAACATTAATCACTTGGCCAAACATTATCTTAAAATACCCATCCTTGTTGTCAAATCCCATCATGGCTTTGCTAACTCTCTAAGATATCTCTGTGCTCCAGTTCAGGTCTCTTGCATAACCCCAATTTTAATCATTCCCTCCTTAAAACCTATTTACTTTCTTCTTCTCTTCCTTCCAAGTTTTTTAGTCAACTATTCATGTTGTGTTGAGTCTTTTGGTCAGTAAATCTTTAAGAGACATGCTCATGGCATCATCACTATGTCACAGCACGTGAACCTTACGCAGTGTAGAGATGTCAGACTCCATCTTAAGTTGTATCACTTGAAACATGACATGCTACTAGAAGCATGACCTCCTGCTCGTACCCGCTTAACTTTATCCCAAATATTGATTTGCTCATGAAAGTGATGTCTGTACATAAAACCCAGCTGTAACATCTGTTGGATCGTTCAATATAATGTTATCTACACCTCATTTATGTTACAAGGGATAACATAGGCATTGCTACATTAGTTAATGTATCCTACTGGTGACAAATCCTAAAGCATGGTCAGTAGCTCTAGCTATCTACAACATTTTCCAAGATCTCAGTGGTAGATATTTGGGAAAACAAACTGAAGCCCAACAGTGCAACAGCTTTGGACCATTTTTTGGACAGAAAAATGGTCAGTTTTTCACCTTTTAAGTAGAGTCAGTTTCTGAGTACAGACAGCTGTAGAGATTTGTAGATTAATCACAAAAAAGAAGCTAATTTATTTTTGTTGGAACTTAAGTATTTGAGACAAGAAATTTTTAAAAGTTGTGTCAACCTAAAAAATAAAAGCTGCAATCCACTTTTGAGCCAACACAGTGCGTACATGACTGACAGCTGAAAGCCAAGTATACAGTGTTCTCGAGATGGATACAAAAGTAACACTCTCTCAGATCAGACAGTTGCAGAGTCTGTTATTACTGAAATTCTTATTTTCCACTGACAAAAATACAAGCGCTTTTAAAAAAGGTCCAATATTTCTTTTAAGACTAAATAATGAAAAGGCAGCACCCTCAATATAAGACAGACATCCAGTGACACCCTTACTGAACTTCACCTATTCAAACATATGCAATTCTATTTTATATACGATCCAGGAAAGAGTTCCAAACACATTGCTAGACATCAACATGGGGGGGCTTGACAAATTACCAGGTTTAGTTTGTCCATGGAAAACCAGAAATATCCAGAAAAACTCTGGAAAATTTTCAAAGATTGGCTCAAAGAAAGAAATAATTTCAGGCCCCAACTCATGTCATAAAGACATGAGACCTTTCAGAGAGGAATTATCAGAGAGGCCCATTCAATTAGTGATTACCTCTATACCGTTTAAATCCTTTAGGAAGGATCTTTTGGGCAAGAAAAAGGGTCATAATATTGACCAAGTATTTGAGGATGGTTGCAACACATATGAAACCACAGTGACAGACCAACAATTACTTGTTTTAGATACAGCTCACATAGCAACTATTGTTGTGGTGAAGAAAATGCACTAAACCAAAAAAGTTTGTAATAGATGTGGTAAAATAAAAGCTGTCCAGCTTTTCACGACATCTGTAAAGCACATGGCACCAAGGCACATTAAGCACATGTGCAGGAAATCTGATTTCAATAGCCCAGCCATAACCCAGAATAAAATAGGTGACCATTAAGGCAGTACACCACCACAGTACCACAATACTGGCAGTAAGGAGAGCGCTAAAAGAAAATACACAAGGACATTGATTAGGCCCAGAGGGCCTAAGCTGACTGAAAGGCAAGTCTCAGTTGATGACTATGCTTTCCAGTGTTAACCTCACGCAATGTTAATCAATGGTATAAGACAACGAGTATTAGGATGACATGTTGGGGAGGTAATGGCCTAGTAGTATTATCACTGGCTGTTAATTCAACAACCTAGGGGAAGGTCTGCAGATCCTGCCACAGTAGATGGCGGAATTTGAATTCGATAAAAGTCTAGAATTAAGATCCACAGCAAAGTGATTGACTCTTAACTCCACGCTAGGCAATTAGGGTTGGGCAATAAACGCTGGCCTGACCAGTGAATTATACATCCTATGAATTAATTAAAAAATAGCTAAATCAACAAAGGACCCTGTTCATGTATTCTGATAGAGGTGTTCTTCAGCAAATGGTGAAACATAGTGTCTCATTGCCTGTACCATCTCCCAGCTTATAAAGGATCACCAACTCTGCGCATTAGCACAATCACACTTTAAATGTTGATACGCAACCTTATCTTGATTTTGTGAAATCTGGTAGATACCAATGGTTCAGCAGCACTCTTGGCGTGTACAGAGTTCGGTATCGTCATAATTCATCAGATTCAATGCTCTACTGTAGCAGAACAGACCACATGTGGCACAATCATATCTGTCAATAATCTCAAACCCGTATCCAGATGGATTTGAAGCGAACGGAAATTTTAAGGGTGATGCAGTATTGCGTCTTTGGGATAATGCAGCCTATTTACTGATCATTCAAGGAATCATGGCATATACTTGAGTGAATTCGCGCACAATTCAAAAGGTCAACCATCTCACAGATTGGCATGGATCTGTCATATAGGTTGTAAAGAAAAATGGCACCATATAACTATACCTAGATCCAAGACTGCTCATTGTTTCACTTAAAAGGTATTCACAAACCATGCTGATGCATTATGATTAGATCCTCAATTTTCCAAAGCAAGGTCCTTATCAAAGTGAAACATTGGTAATGGTTTGTTGATTTATAAGAAGAATCCTAGATCTTTCAATTTACAACAATTTGGATGGTACTTGTTTCTGATAGTTACCATGTGGACTACCAGTCAGCCAAGATATATTCCAGCAGCACACGAACAGGATTAACACGAATGTAGCTGGCAATGTTTGTAAAGCTGACGCCAGTGTGACCATAGGTAAGACAAAAGGCAGAATATGACCACACCCTTCACCTACTGATGACAGCGACACAAACACAAGGACTGGGCTTTCCCAACATGAAGTTCTGCGTCACCAGACAGATTAATTTATTTGGGTCCATTTACTCTGCCCATGGAGTCCATCCCAATCCCAGATTGAGAAGTTAAACAAATACCAATTCTGCAGAACAAAAAGGATCTGTAACATTGCCTTTGATTTTTATATTAGCTCCTGCCATTCACTCCCAACTTCCTGGAAAAGGTATCTCCACGGAGAGATTTAATCCCAAAGCATGCCCACTACATGTGGAAAGATGACCACCAATATGTCTTTGATTCTCTCAAGCAGGTTTCAACAGCAAAATCTTGCCTACTGCAATACTATGACTCCAGAGGGTCACGATTTTTAAAAATAAATGCCCCACAAAAAGCCTAGACCCATGTCTTCTGCAAGCTCAAAATCAATTGCATTTGCTTCAAAAACACCTATGTATCTGCACAAGTCAACCACTCCAATATAAAGCATAAAACATTAGCTCCAGTATTTGATGTGGCAACAATTCCAACAGAAAACAACATATACACCTCCAAACAGATATATGATCACTAGTTCAGGATGAGTTTTCAAACGTCTGAAGAGTTACATTCAAGTTTAAAATGTTAATGTTAATCTTATAAACTATTTCACATGACAACACATGACTAATGAACAACTATCTGTATTTGTTTGGGATAAGTATTTCATTTTTAGAAAAAGGAGAATGCTATGTTATGCCTCACAGTCAGTATATTTTTAAGAAACATGCTCATAACATCATCACTATGTCAGAGATGTGTAAGGTATAAGGATCTCAGATTCCACCATAATTTGAATTACCTGAAGTATGACGCTAATTAGAAGCATGCTCTTCTGCTGTAATAGTTCAACGTTAGCACAATCACAGTCAACGTAATATCAGTATAATAGCCAGATTTAACAGACATCTGTTGGATCTTTCAATACCACATTATCCATGTTTAATTTCATGTTATGAGGGATAACGTAAGGATTACTTCATGAGGTGATACATCTGGAGGTAAAACCCACATTTGTCCAAATATCTCATGTATCAGATTTTGTTCAAAAATGCTCATGTGAAGTCCCTTGGATTATTTTCATGAGGTAAAGGAATTATACAAATGCAAGTAATTATACCACAAATTTTCAGATGTGACAAAATAAATCAATTACAGAAATACAGCTGTATTTAAACCTGAGCACATTTTTACTTAGTTGCCTCTGAAAATGAAATTTGGTCAGTTAACATTCAGTGCAGCCACAAACCTCCAACAATGTAGACAATAAACAATGTGTACGTGACAGGGTTCGCATGACCATTCCTATGTGTGAAATGGTTTCAAGGAACAGTGTCAGTGAGAGAAGCAGAACAAGCAGAGTTGAAGACAACTACTTATCCAGAATACCTTACCCTGGCTAGTCTAATTGTTTGCAAGGTGGAAAGAGATGGACAAGCAATTAATTCACTTTACAGCATAGAGGCATAGGTAAAGTGTGCCCAAGGTCAGGAAAACCATCCACGTCCCTTCAGTCACTGCCAGGCATGAGAAATAGAAATGGTTGAACTGTATAAAAAAGGAATTAAATAAAAATGTGTGGAATGCTTTAGAATTCCAAGAAAAATCGTTGCACTTCCAGCCAGTTGTGTATTTACTTTCTACAGTCCACAAATTATTGGCTCTTTACTTCCCTGAACATCAACCCTCTCCCACTCCAAACTTCCTTCAGCTCTCTCCTGCTTCAATGCCTTGACTAAAGTAGGTCTATGAACAAGAAATTATACAATAACTACCTGAGGTTCCCAATGGAAGTATCCTGTTAATACTTCATAGCAGATTAAGCAACCCTGGAATACAAAGTATTGGACAGGAGCCAAAGTTCCAACAAAATGGCTGCAATCTGCAGTAGATCATATTTATTTATTTTGCCATGTTTCAATTAGGGTCAGGATAAAAATTTCAACAACCAATTGATAGCATTATAACTGGCTAACTCAGTTGGCTGAATGGCTCGTTTAGGATGCACAGTGATGCCAACAGCACGGGTTCAATTCCTGTACCAGCTGAGGTTTCCACAAAGGTCCTGATTTCTCAGCCTTGTCCGAGGAGTGGTGACCCTCAGGTTAAACCCTCAGTCATCTGTTGCTAATGAGAGCACAGCCCTCTGGCAGCTTTACTTAAAAGGTATAGTAAATGTGCTGCCAACACAAGAATTTTGTAGACAGCTTGTAAATTACAACTTCATATCAGTCCATTCACATCCAAATAATACATATCCTAAACAAAACAAAATAAAATAAAACTTACCATCAGCACTTCCTCTAAATGTTTTACCTCAAGCTCTAACTTCTGGAGTTCTGGGAACTGGCCACGATAGTCATCAAGTGTTGAATTTAATGTTATCAGAGCTTCCTCTATCCCTGGGTCCACAGGTTTCACCTTTGCATACTCCGTGGGCCCAGTTTTTGGATCATTTGATTTAGTTTTGTCTTCTGTAGCGGCAGCACTCTGAACCACTGGGACAGCAGCAACAACAGTCTCACCTTCCGGTGTCAGCCTGCACGTATTTTCAGGGGTTTCTGACTTTTCTGGTGGAGCTTCAGATAACTGTGTCTTGTTGACAGTATCCTCAGTTACAGGCTGATCTGCTTCTGCATCTAAGACCTGGGAAGACTCCATTAAGTTTGAAATCGCAATGACCTGGGGTTCTGACTCAGTGCTCGTTGATGCATTCAAGTCCAGTGCAGCATCTATGCTTGCTTCACTAATATGGCTGAGAGTTCGGGAAACTGGCACAGTTCCATTAAAAATTGTATGTTTTAATGTCTCCTGCTCTTCCTCTGCCTCCTCCATTTGCTGTTTGGTGACCTCAGGGCTGGCTGCCTGAGGATCCTCAGTTTGTGCAAATGTTATAGTGATTCTAGGAATCATTCCCTGTATCTCTGGCTGCACCAGTGCTTTCTGAGAATGTCTAACGCTGGTCGACAGCTGTGGGCTGGAAGAACCATCTGAAGAATCAGAGGAGATGGACCAAGCTGCGCCATTCTCCAACTCTTCCTGCCTGCGCAGCATGTTCTATACAAAACAAAAAAAAAGGTACAAGTTACAATCTGCTCAGTAGCCAAAAGCATGACTTCAGCCAACCATCACTTCACAATATCAAACCCCAGATATGGTATCTCGTCTGCAGATGATGTGTAAAATGACTGAAACAGTCCCAAACAGAGTTCAAAGCTGCAGAAAGAGCATCAACATAATTCCAGCAAGTCAGTCACTATTACTGTGCTTTTGTAAAGAAATATTCAACCAGTTAATGAGAAAACAGAACTAAGTCAGGCAAATCAAAGAACAATGCCCCATCTTGCTTTAACTTTACTTCATTAACAGTTTCCACCTCCTGAACATGAAAAGGAAAGGGCAATTCTGAGAGGTCTTGCAGTTAAGCAGCCTTCATTGTAACACTGAGAGCAAAGTAAATTCGGGCAGATTGAAAGTCAGTGATCAAAAACATTAACTGTTTCTTTCTCCATTGATACTGCCTGATCTGCTCAGTGTTTGCCGCATTGTGCTTTCGTTTCACTATAAAAACAGTTTTGTGGCTTTTTATTCTGTGATCAGGTTCCAAAAAGATACGGTCATGTGACAGAAGACTGATTATATTTCAAGGTCACCTTCATGTTTCAGTTATGGTATTTCTTGAATCTTTATAATGACATGGATGCCCCAGCTCTCATGAAGAGGGGACAGAAAATCAGAGTTTCTGTTCTTAACTGAAACTAAGTGACCCTCCCCACTATCTCACACGAGGCTCAAACAGGATGGTTGTCTCTGTGGAATAACCAGCAACATTCAGTCCCTGGACCGTAGGTTTTTAAAATGGGTCCCACCATATCACCAAATCCTTCCATGTCCTCAACCCCTCCTCATCTCTATAACTTGCTCCAGCTCGAAAACATTCTATATTCTTCCAACACTGTCCATCTCTTCTTCATGATGTGAAAGTGCTGGTCTTGAACTGGGGTGGACAAAGTTAAAAATCACACAACACCAGGTTGTAGTTCAACAGATTTATTTGGATGCACTAGCTTTCGGCGCGCTGCTCCTTCATCAGTTAGCTGTGGAACAGGATCCTAAAAAACAGAATTTATAGCAAAACGTAATAGTGTCATGCAGCTGAAATGATATATTGAACAAACCTAGATTTGCTGTTAAAGAATGGGTTGCAGGTTTCAGTTCATTAATATGTAAACCCCAGAACTTCTTTCAAGTCACATTCTCAGGATAACTTTAGGTTTTATAAAAAAGGTGACAACTCAGCTCAGACAATGCCTTAAAGGTGTGAGGTAGGAGTCTGTCTGTATCCCAATCTTGAGTCAGAGTGGTTCTATTTCCAAAGTAGGAATTTATAAATTACTACATGGATTGTATGGTTTTTGAACGAGTAGAACATACTTCAAATGTAAATTCACCCCATAGACTTATGTGCGTGTATGTGTGCACGAGAGAGAGTGAGAGTGCATGTTTGTGAGAGAGGAAGAGGGAGGAAAAAAAGGGAGACAAAAAAAGAGGGGGAGAAATAAAAGAGGGAGGGGTCACCTGTGGCATGTCATGAACCTAAGATCCCGGTTGTTGCCATCCTCATGAGCTCCAAACTTGGCTATCAGCCTCTGCTCGGCCACTCTGCGTTGTTCCGTAACTCAAAGTCTGCCTTGGAGGATGGTCACCTGAAAGTCCAAGACTGAATGTCCCTGACCACTGAAGGGTTCTCTGACTGTAGCCTCCCAGTCTGGGAACACTTCAGTGGTCAGGGACATTTGGCCTCGGACTTTCAGGTGACCATCCTCCAAGGCAGATTTCGGGATACACAACAACGCAGAGTGGCTGAGCAGAGGCTGATAGCCAAGTTTGGAGCTCATGAGGATGGCAACAACCGGGATCTTGGGTTCATATCACATGCAGGTGACCCCACTACACAACATAATCTCACATTCACCTATGCACACACACTTTCACAGGCTTATACGCCATCACATTCACACACTTTACCGAACATTCTCTCTCTCTCTCTCTCACACACACACACACACACACACACACACACACACACACACACAATGATACATGTGGTTTATAGGGTGAATTTGCATTTGCAGAATTATATTTGCAGATACATTCTATTTTGCTCAAAAAGTGTACAATAAGCAGGCAGTCAATCCACGTAATATTTTAGAAATTCCTACTTTGGAAATAGAACTATCTGGCTCAAGACTGGGATACAGACACAGAGTGTAATCTCACACCTTTAATACATTGTCTGAGCTGAGGTGTCACGTTAAGTTATCCTGAGAATGTGACCTAAAAGTAGTTCTGGGATTTACATATTAATGAACCAAAACCTGCAACCCATTCTAAAAGATGAAAGATTTAACAGCAATCTAGGTTTGTTCAATATATCATTTCAGTTGCATGACACGGTCACCTTTTGCTATAAAATCTGTTTCTTAGGCTCCTGTTCCACAGCTAATTGATGATGGAGCAGTACACCGAAAGCTAGTACATCCAAATAAACCTGTTGGGCTATAAGTTGTTGTGTGATTTTTAACTTATCCCTTCTTCCTTCACCTCACCATTCATTGTTGCCTGTCCCTTCAATTATCTATTATTTAAAGTTTGGAATTCTCTTCATAACCTTCCCTCTTCCTGCCTACTCCCTTAAGATCCTCGCCAAAACTGAATTCTTAGTCTGCAGTTTGGTCTTCATATAGCCTTCTTTAGTTCAGTGTCAATTTTAATCTGACTATGCTTCAGTGAAGTGGTTGGGTCATTTTAATATATTGCAGATGTCTGATAAATTCAAGTTGTTCTGTTCATTAGGTTTTTTTCTGTAAATAATCAAGAACTTAACACTAACACTATAGGGTTGAGTGTGTGGTGCAGGAGAATCGATGTTTCAGGCAAGAGGCCTTCATCAGGAATGAGGCTTGTGAACCAAAAGGATGGAGATTGAAGCATGGAGTTAACTAAGTTCAAAGAGCTGCTGCCATTTAATAATGGAAGTGTGCCTTCTTACAACATTCATATTAAAATCAGAGTTTGATAATTTGAACTAAACTGAACTGTGCTCTGGGATTTTATTTTTTGTTAAACTACTACAAATGATAATCTGCTCCTGATTTTGTCAGGTACATAATTAACAAGCTAGTAGGCTTCAACAAAATTAATCACTGAATATTATTGAAATATAGCAATCACACAGTCACACACCAAGGTATGAAATAGCATCAAGAAGCCACTCATCCCATCTTAACAACAAGATGAATTTTTCTGCAACTCCTTTTGGTTGTAAAATGCTTCACATGAACAATTAGACAAAAATGGTTATTTGCTTGTATGACATAGTAACCAAATGCTATTCACCAGCTGCCCAAAGCATTGCCTTAGAACGGGCAAGTGTCATGAAAGGTGCGAACAAGATAAATCTATTGCAAAATGTCAACAGTAGGCAACATTGTTCATTCTTAGCAGCAATCCTACCAAGCTGAGAAAAGACGCTGACAGCTCAATGGAAACAGAAGCACTCGAACCAAAAGGAAGGACTGTAATAGCCTGTAGTGACCTTTACACATTACACCAGACCTCCACAAATTAACTAATTCCTACTGGCTATATGAAGTCTTGCAAACCCAAACCAAGGCAAGAAACAACTCAGGACTGAGAGTTCCAATGTCTGATCTTAAAGGCCTATCCCATTTGCAACTTTCTTGTGCAGCTGACCTTATTCTTACTTATGCTAGGAACTGGTGTAATTGTCAATTGATTTGACTATGCTGTATCATTTTATAAGACTTGCACCATCTCCCAGTTCTCTCCACTGGGCAGAATGTAATTAGTAACCATTTCCCTAGCCAATGCTAACTAACATCTAAAATGACATGAAATAAAAATTTACAAAAAAAAAGAAATGCAGATTCTGGTGACAAAGCAGCTGCACTCCAGTTACTGCACCACAGGCACAGGAATAGGAAACAAGGTTATATCCAATGAAGGTGAAAGCGAGGACTGCAGATGCTGGAGATTACAGTCGAGAGTGTGGTGCTGGAAAAGCACAACAGGTCAAGCAACATCAGAAGAGCAGGAGAGTTGATGTTTCGGACAAAAGCCCTTCATCAGGAAGGGGTGATGAAGGGCTTTTGCCCGAAACATTGACTGTGATGAAGGGTTTTTGTCCAAAACGTCGATTTTCCTGCTCCTCAGATGCTGTCTGACCTGCTGTGCTTTTCCAGGATCACATTATCGACTCTATAGCCAATGAAGCAATAACTATCAGGACTTGCACTAGATTCTAGTTTCTGATGGCAGGCCTCAGGAAGGACGAATCATTGCACTAATAACCTTGATTCTACCCATTAAAAAAATACTTTTCAGAACAAGTTCGTTAAGGAGTAGCTGTACTTTCCTGCCAATGGCTACCAAGGTCTCTTAAACAGTAAATTAAGACAATTTATCCTATAATTAAATCATGAATGAAGCATTCCATTTTCAGCTTCTCACACCTCTTTTAGGAACCTCTTTACCATCCACTATACAGTGTCTGGGCAAGAAGGCAACCTGACACTCTGTTGCCACAGTTGGGTCATCATTGCTCTATAACTAGATGCAGGGAAATGTACCAGAGGCCGATTCTTCCAGGAAGTGACTCTTCTATTGAAAGGATATGCAGTGAACCAAAGATATACTCCAAAGCTTGCAGATGTTATTTATTTCCTTGTGAAATAACAATGTTAAAATAAGATTAGTAGGCCTGTTAAAAGTCATAAAGAGAGATTTTAGGATCATGCGCTCAGTCAAGAAGAAGTTAAAAGCCTAGATTTTCCACTGTAATAAAATCCTGAATGAAAATAAAATATAGCAAAGCATAGTTCTCTAACCATATCCATTCATAGTTTTTGGGGTGGGAAATGCTTTCTACACTGTTGCAATATCAATACATAAAGCTTTGATGGCAATATCCTTTAGAGAACAAAATTGGCTGTCTTCCCTGCTCTGATCTCCATGTGACCCAGAGCAATGTTGAATCTTAACTGCCCTCTGAAGTAGTCCAGCAATCCTTTCAGTTGTCAAGGTGACCCAGCTCAAGAGCACTCAGGGATGGGTATTGAATACAGTCTTTGCCAATGATGCCCTCATCCCACGAATGAATAAAATCAATCCAAAATCATGCAACATTCTAATATCCACAGAAGTTAGTTTAATAACTCAAGAGCCTCTTGCCCCACATAATTTATATTCTTACAAATGCATAGTCACATTAAGAAATTAATCGCCATAAATATGACAGAAATATGCTATATAAAGTCAGAATAAACTGGCAGGCAGATGTGAGCCTGCAAACATCTCAAAACCATTGAAATAAATCAGAATTCCTCACAATTTAAGCTCTGATTTGATTCCCTTGAATTTATTCCCGATAATCTGGTGCATTGTCACTCCAATGTACAAGAGGAGTTTTGTTGTTCACATCAACTTGGAGAATACTCTGTAGACAAAGTTCAGAAACTGAGCATAAAGCAGCATGACCTACCTGGAAGAAATTAAGTGGGTTCTTTGATGCTTCAGGAAGTTTAATCAATGACTGAGTCAGACAGCTCAGAGAAGCCCCTAGTATGTAGGAGAAGCTGAAATAGGGCAGTGGAGGGTGTAATCATCAGTGTCAGCATCACCATCAGATTACATTCGCAAATGACACATACCGTTGATTCATCTTGTATGGTTCAAATGGGGTTCTGGTATGTTCATTTTCACGTGTTACTTTTTTTTTGCTAATTTTCCCCTTGGGGAGGCTGGTGACCATCTTTTGGACAGCAGAAGGGTCACAAGATAATAAAAATAGTGCTAAAATTAAGTACAATGTGGAGTCACTGAACTGGATTAAGGAAATGCTCCACCTAATACACTCATACGCTGACCATTACCTAACCACCACAGGCAAACTACCAGAACATGTGTCATTTTCAAAGTGGAAGCATTGAAGAACCATACAACTAAAACGATGCACCATTCTTTGGAGGAAGAGAAACCAATGAATTCATAAACTCAAATTAAAACAAATTGTAAGCAAAATATTCTCAAACCATGTCAAGAGATGAAGCAAATGGGAATAAAGTCAGGGAGGCAGGTTATGTCTATAATTTATAATAAATTATAGACATGCAAACAGAGGCCAGTGTGTGCTTGGGTCATAGCCTAGACAATTAAATCAGACCACTGTTGATTACCTTGTACTTTCCAGACAGCACAAGAGGAATGTTCCTGTTCATCAACAGAACAAACACATTGTAAATACAATTGTATGGGTGCGCCATTTTCATCATTTAGGAATTTGAAGAATGAAACCAGGATGTTAAATTTCAGCCCTCTGATATTATAGACTTTCAACAGAGATTCATTGTTTAGTATTAACTGGTGAATATATCAAGCTAAATAAATAAATGACAACTTTCCAATTTAAATTACTGATTATAAACCAACAGAATTACAATTTGTGGTTATAAGGGTAAAAGTTAGGAAACACTAGGTTAGCTACCTCCTGAATTATACATATTTCAATATCTCAGGTTGCTTAAGTAGTCCTGAAAGTTGTAATTTATTAACAGCTTCAATCAGTAAGTAGCTTTCTCAGCATGCCTTCTTCCATACTGGCTTCCCTTTGTAAGCAAGCCAGCCCTTTTCCCTTCCCTTCCGTAGTTTCATTGTCACTATGACAACTTGGCAATAAGAATGTGATAACCATACCGATGACTTTAGTGTTTGTAGCATACAAAATGATAGGTCTTTGTTCTCTTTCCCAGAAGTGTGCACACTCAGTCCTTTTCTGAACAGCACAGTCAACGTTCTGTCATAGCTTGATGACCCCATTCCTCAGCAGGTCCATATTAATGCCAAGCTATTTATTGGTAAAGGATACAAAGTCAACTCTAAACCAAGGCACCAATCTGAAGATTACAAAAATTAAAACAAACCAACTGCATTGTACAAAACATCATTTGCTACTTGCTGTTTTGACGGTAAAGGTTATGATCTCAAAATACAGATTTCAAGGAATATAAGCAGTTTGTTCAGTTCGGCAAGGTCTCTGCACATTCATGACATCTGTGATGGAAAACACAACGACAGCATATACAGGTGAGCATTCTCAGAGAGGCTTACATAAAAGGCCTGTTCCCGCAGGGATGGAGTATCTGGAGGACTCTGATTGTATGTGGAGAATCGCTTGTTCACAGTGGGCACTTTATTGACAGTGCTGGCAGAAGAGGTTTGATCATCTTTGTCAAATGGACTGAAAGAGACAGAATAAATGAGCTAAGACATGTGGAAGTTTGCTGAATTTTTAAAAATTATACCGAGAGCTTACCAAAACCATACTTTTCGTACTCTAATTACTTCAGTAATTTTTCACTCTCACAATTCTAGCTTTCAATTCATAATATGATACAAAAGTGTATGCAGACAGCGGGATATGATTAATTTGTGCTGATCTTGGTGCACTGAGCTGACAAAGTTCTTCAGAGTGTGATTACAGCTGTCCAGTTAACAACTGGCACAAACTAAACAGTTTCTACCACATCCCGCAACTGACCATGGACTCGTGCAAAGCAATGTCACATAAAAACCTGAATGCTCTATCCCAGTCAGTACATACCTGGGAGGAAAGGATTAAACTGGCGTTGATTAGTAGATTAATTTACTTTTGTTTTCACACATTGAATTATGTCACGCATTGGGATTTAGCCATTTACCCAACTTACTACAGGAGCAGAAGGAAGAGATAGGCCACTCTGTGTATGCAGAGGGGGATGGAACCTGCACTTGAAATAGTAACTCTAAACACTTCAGATTTCAGATTAAAAGCTGATACTTGTTTATTTGAAAGTTCACTGGTTGTATGTTCATAAGTGCCATGATTCAGCATCGGCAACCTAACATCCTTACTTTTTGAGATCAGCAGTAAAGTCACAAGGTATTGATCATTAAATCTATGAATATTCTCCTCTCTTTGACTCGTGGGGGGGATAAACCTCATCCTTTCCATCCAAAACAGTGAGAGAAGGCACCCTCTCGCCCAACAATTGAGAAAGATCACAAAGATGCATGTGTATATGCCTGTGAATGTGCATCAGTTTTTGTATTGAGAGAGGGGATGTTACACTATTTATCAAAAGAACAACTGGTAACATCTTTCATACACCCTGCACCTAGACAACTACAGTTCTGATGATAGAACTTATACATGAAGCCATTGAAAGAAATAAAATCGAATGACCAGCAATAATTAATGTTTTTAAATGGATCACAACTATGCAAGAGATGGAATAGAAAGCTGCTTTGTAAGGTGGGTACATGTGGGAATCAAGTATAGGAGCAGGAGCAGCCCGTGTGGCCCACTGGACCAGAGTCACAACCCGCAATTTCAAGCCCTGCTTTACATACTTCCAAACAAGACAAACATAACCAACATATTCTGCTACTGCATCAGAAAATGACAGAAGAATGAAATGTAAGTACCCAAGTGCACAAAGGAAACCTCAAATAAAACCAAAATCACTACTTGCCCTTGAAAAAACCCAACTTATTCAAGGATAAGCATTAACTGTTTCAAAACACAATACTGCAGCGCAGGGTTGAAAACCTTACACAGAAACAGAAAACACTGCAGATAGTAAATTGGGCATGATCATGAGGATTTTTTAAAGTTTCAAATGTTACAAACGGTCACTGGCCAGTAACATTAGCCACTTCTTTCTCCAAGGATGTGATAAGACCTGCTGAGATTTTCCAGTACAGGCCGTCCTACTATAACGACCTGTACTGGCCATATAACAGCTCATTCCTGATGAAGGGCTTATGCCAGAAACGTACACTATCCTGCTCCTCGGATGCTGCCTGACTAGCTGTGCTTTTCCAGTACCACACTCTCAACTCTGACCTCCAGCATCTGCAGTCCTCACTTTCTCCCTGTTCTGCTATAACGCACATTTTGTTAACACAGATTTGCTATAACCCAATTGACAAATTAGGGACACTGTTTCTAAACTGCGAAGTTTTAAAGTGTGTATCGGTTATAATGCAGTTCCAGCCCCATTAGTTTAAATGGTGCTGCTATTATGTGATTTTCTTATAACACGGATTACATGAGAATGGAACTACCGTGTTATAGCAGAACTGACTGGATTTTGTGTTATCCTTTCTAATCTTCAGTTGGGATTTCATTGCAGAGTACAGCTACTGATAAGTAACCATGACCTCATTAATCTGAAAAGTTTTCAATTCTCTTGCAGTCGAATATTTTCAGCTTTCTAGTCCTACTCTTATTGGAGCTGCTCATCGTGTAGGTAAAAAATAAACAGCGCGGTTGTGAAAGTGTATGTGATGTTAAGACATACACAGATGGCAATTAAATATAAAACTACATTGCTATTCTTAACTTTGTGTAGCCAAAGGACTGATTTTGGCCTCAATGCATTGAGGGAGATAGCAATGTCCTGGAAAAGGAGGGTCACTCGACTGCTTAATTCAAGGCCCATAGATAGTAGGAGACATTTGAAGAGAATGTGTTTTTTTTTTGCTTGGAAGAATATAGACTGATAGCTAAGATTAAGATATTTAAAATTAGGAAGGAATTGGATTTTGCCAATATGGATAACTCACTAGAGGTTGAATGAGGAGGCATCAGTACAAACCACAACAATACAGTCGTGTTAGATGCCAGATGTCACCCCTTCCCCACAGAGAAGCTACCAACCACTGGAATAAGTGGCCAGTTTAGATAGTCAATTGATACTTTGCATTGAATGTGCAAAGTGTTGCTGAAAAATAGTTTGAGAGAGTGAAAAGTGTATCGTGTATAGAAAGGAGGTGAACTGACAAGAATAAGGATACCACTGCAGGGGCCTGGAGCTTGCTTCATTTCCTGAAGAAAAGGGTTGCTACATACCAATTCAGATCTAAGCTGGTTGGTAAAATAGGACATTCCTTTACCCATCACTACTTGTTCCTGCTTTACATTTACTCAGTAAATTAACTAATCAATTACTTTCTTACTTCAAGTTTGCAGCTTAATTCTCGCTGTACTCACAAAATACCAAGGCATTTATTTTACAACACATTGTGCAACCAAGGAAAAAAGACATGGTGTTGGCATTTAACGATGTACACAGATTGCACCACGTGCGACAGTGACACACCACCTGACATTTATTTTCTAGTCATTACTTTGTATGTTCTGCAAAATTTCTGTTGACTTGCGGATAAATATATCATTTAGCTGAAAACAGCCCAAACGAGGAGTCAACCCTTAATAATTTAAGAGCGTGAGCTAAACAGATCCTATGCAGTTGTGTTATAATTCTGAATGACAGACTTCTTGTAAAACTTACAGTGGAACTTGTAGTGGATTGCAAATGAAAGGGTCTATTGTAATCAGATGAAAGTGCTCCTTTGATTATCTAACATTCTTATTAATATTTGCTGTGGTCAAAGCATTTTTCATTCCATGAACACACTACAAAAGGCTAATCTCATAAGAATTTTAGACTATTGAAGACTTACTTCCAAACGACCTCTAGGCTGAGTTTAATAGTTCCCAGGTCATTGATATCCACAGCGACAGACTGAGGCAGGGCTGCAAACAAATCTTTTGTTTCACAGGAGACATTGCCAACTATGACGTGATTTGCCAAGCTTTTCAGCTCCGTTACCTGCAAGAATGAACCAATTAACATCCTTGATGCTTCACAGCTTCGCAGAACAGTTTTTAATCAGTGAACAAAAAATGCCACTCACGAATGCCATCCCAATTGTGGGTGTAACATTATAGTTTGCTATTACTTTAAGTGCTACATAATTTACAATATTAAACTGGAACAAAACCCGGTGCAATGCTATGTAGGTTTTAGAAGCTTTGGCAGGCTCACAGAGGAACTTCACCATTGCAGAAACTCAGATTAAGATCTGCTCTTGAAACTTCTTTCTCCCCTGACCTCAGATTATGATTCCTACATCCTTTGGATGGGCATTGCTTTGTGTAATGGTAAGGAATGAAAGAAATTCACTCTTGGACTGCCTTTTCAGGCCATCAGAAGATGAACAACTTTGTGACTCATTTTAAAATATTGTTAAATTTACAAAAATCCAAGATAGCCATAATTCTGTTGCACTTCGTATCTCATGGACCTGGCCCCTGTGATTGGACAATGAGTTTACCTAGTGAATGCCAGAAACATATAGAGGCAGGAGCATTCATGGATCAATTCAAACTGCCTGGGGAGTGACAATAAAAGTGTTGCATTTGGCCTCAATGTCCTGGGGTTATAGCAGGTGGGGAAGAATGGAAATGAACAGACAGGATTCTCATTCCCTTATTTACAGCCCAGTGATGCAACATTCTGCAAAGATCATTTGCAGCATAAGATTCAGTAATGACGACCATGCAACTGCACAGGCTCCCAACTTTCCCCATTATAAGTCATACATGAGAAATGGGCACTTCAGAGTTCCACAGGTAAGCAATTGTGTGACATTTCACCCACAAGGAATCAAAACCTTCAAAAAAGGAAAATAAAAGCAAAGTACAAAGGATTGAAATAAAAACAGAAAATGCTGGGGAAACTCAGAAGGTCTGGCAGCATCTGTGGAGTTAGAATCAGAGTTATCTCCACAGATGATGCCAGACCTACTGAGTTTATCCAGCATTTCGTTTTTCTCCAGCTTCAATAAAGAAGCTTGCCATCATGCTTTCAATAGTGATGATGAAACATTGCAGAAATTCATCAAAGCTCCTCAGACAACACCTTCCACACCCATGACCACTGCCACTTAAAGATAAAGGCAGCAGGTACATGGCAGCACCAACACTTGCAAATTCCCCTCCAAGCCACTCACCATCTTGACTTAGAAATATCTGGTCATTCCTTCAGTGTTGCCAGGTCAAAATCCTGTAATAACCTTCCTCACAGCATTGTACGAACACCAAGTGCACTGCAATGTTTCAAAATGGCAGCTGACCACAAGCTTCTCAAGAGCAACTAGGGATGAGCAATAAATGCTGGTTCAGCCAGCATCATCCACATCCCATGATTGCATCAAAAATATACAAAATACTGAGTGATTTTTGCCCCCATTAAATCCAGCGGGTATAGCTCAATCTCAGCAGTTTTATCCTACACAGCAGTTATTTATGTTACTTCAATATACAGCATGTCTAAAATTGAACAATATGTTTTTTGATCACTACGAGTTCCAAGAAATAAAAACAGAAAGTACTGGAGAAACTCAATAGGTCTGGCAGTGTCTGTGGAGAGAGAAAGTTAACATTTTGAGTCTGAAATGGCTCATGTAGGAAGTCCGAATTGAAACATTAACTTTTTCTATCTCTACAGTTTCTCCAGCACTTTGTTCTGTCCACCCTTAATGAAAGGCACTAAATCTCTCCCTACCCATATAGTTTGAAGTAAAAATTTTACAATCAAAGACCATTTTATGATTTGGAATGGAACCAATGGTATGACATAGGTGAGTACAATATTTTACAAGGACCTGTGCATACAGTGAAAACATCAGATAAGCGACTGCAGTCCTTCATGTGATAAGTTCAGTTGGACAGTCAGGGGGAGGCTGTGTATAAAGTTTTTGAGAGGTTGGAGATCACTTGGATGTTCTTTTGTAAGGAACACTGCAGCATGGAATAGGGTGAGGACAGAAATTAAATTTTAGCTTCCAGTTTTTGTTTTATCCCAATCTTTGCTCAAAAGGATTTTATTTTTAAGTATGGCCAAGGTTAACAGTCAGGGTATTTGGCTTTTCAGTGTGGCAGTCTGTGGTAATAAAAGTTGAAGTTATTTCTTGCACAAATCTTTGCATAAACTGACCTCCTGCTGAAGAATGTTCTCTCCATAAACAGGAAAAAGTTTAGTAAACAAAGTCATGTCGGGTGTCTCATTCCACTGAGAACACTATTCTCTCCAAACAGATTTTATTTGATGAAACTTAATATCAGAAAGGTGGGTGAGTGCGTGAGTGAATGAGTTTGAGAGTGGCCTTGAGTCTTTACCTTGATTGAGAGGAATTCTGTAACGAGAGGCTGGAATACCATCTCCTCACCATCCCACACTTGCTTCCCATTTGCTTCAATGCGACCTTTCAACTTCCACCGCTGGCGGCCATATTTCATGAATATCTGGCAACAGATGTTAGAAGGATTTATGACACGTCGTAAGTACATTCATCTCCCTACTCCCTTCTCAGACTAATACAAAAATCAAAGTTATATAGTCAGACAGCAATACATGGATATTCCTTTAGCAATAATATCAAGATATTGGTTAGTCAAAATCTTTTATTCTAACTACACTTCACAATTTTTAGACGTTTGTGTCATAGTGCCCTATTACCAAATAACTCTTGTATTCAGAGTTTGGAATAAAAATATAAAGTTGAAGAGTGTGGTGCTGGAAAAGCACAGCTGGCCAGGCAGCATCTGAGGAGCAGGAAACTCAACGTTTCAAGCATAAACTCTTCATCAGGAATGGTGAGAGGTGGCCCAAGGGCTGAGAAATAAATGAAAAGGGTGGGGCTCGGAAGAAAGGTACCTGGGAATGCAATAGGTAGATGAAGATTGTTGGGGGGGGGGGGGGGGGGGGAGGAGATAGGTGATAGGTCAGAGAGGAGGGTGGATCAGATTGATGGGAAGGAAGATGGACAAGTAGGACAGATCAAGAGGGCGGTGCCGAGTTGGAAGACTGGATCTGGGATGGGGGTGGGAAACGGGGAAACTGGTGATAACCACATTGACCACGTGTGGTTGGAACGTCCCAAGGTGGAAGATGAGGCATACTTCTTCCAGGCGTCAGGTGGCTAGAGTTCGGCAGTGGAGGTCGGCCAAGACTTGCATGTTCTTGGGGAAGTGGGAGGTGGAAGGTAAAGTGTTCAGTCACAGGGAGGTGGGATTGTTTAGTGTGTGTCCCCCAGAGATGTTCTCTGAAACGTTCCGCAAATTGGTGTCCTGTCTCTCTTCTCACTTAACCGCTCCACCCTCCTCTCTGACCTATCACTTTCACCCCCACCTTCATCTACCTATTGCATTCCCAGCTACCTTGCCCCAGCCCCACCCTCCTCCCATTTATCTCAGCCCCGTTGGGCCACCACCGTCATTCATAATGAAGAGCTTATGCTCGAAACATCGACTGTCCTGCTCCTCGAATGGTGCCGAACCTGCTGTGCTTGTCCAGCACCACACTGTTCGACTCAGATCTCCAGCATCTACAGTCCTCGCTTTCTCCTCATAAAAATGTAAACTTTGCTGTACTGTGCTTTCTAGCAAATTCCCCAAAGGTTTTGCATGTTTATCCAGTGAGGAGCCAAGCCAAACACAAGTAAATCTTATGAATGATTCCCAGTTTGTGCTGAAATAGCTCTTTTTTTTAAGTAGCAGTGCTACAACCAACCTGGGTTAAAGAGACCAAAATAGGCCAAGGAACCAACTGTGCTTCTCTTTCACAAAAAGAGAGAGATGAAGTGGACACAGTAATTATAGAGGTGAACTATTGGATAGGAAAGCCTTAGTGGAGGAGGAAATATTAAGTTGTTGAATACCTTTGAAAGTGAATAAGTAACCAGCTTTGGAAGAAAGGCACCTCAAATGAACAAGAAAAAGAATAGCAAAGGTTCTGGCGATCTATTCTAAATTCTCTTAAGTTACAGGCATGCTGCCAGAGAACTGCTAATATTGTACTGTTGGTTAAAAAGTTATAAGGTATAGGCTGATTATAGACATCAGTGAGCTGTGGGCAAATTATTGGAAAACATTCTGAGGCACAGAATAAATCTTCAGTGAAAAGACACTATTAATCAAGGACAATCTATGCTCACTTGTTAGTGAAAGATCACATTTGACTAACCCAAATGAAATTTAAGGCTACGATTGATATTATTTCTATTGATTTTCGAAAAGCAGAATGAAGAAAAGAATTTTAAATGTTTATGGACTTTGAAGGAAAGTGGTAAGATGGATCAAAATTAATTCAGTGGCAAGAAGCAAAGAGTAATGGTGTTTTTATTGACTGCTAAATTGCTTCTAATGAGGATTCACCGAGCTTAGTAGTGGGCCCTTCACTGTTTGGGGTACCAATAATTTAGATTTGCACACAGGAGTGATGCTTAAAAAGTTTGTAAATTACTTGAAAACTGATCAATAGCTGACTATAAGGAAGCAATTTGTAGACAGCAGGAAATTATTAATGAACTGGTCAGATGATTAGTAATATAGCAAATGAAATTCGTCTAGCCAATGGTGAGGCGATGCACATGGGGAGGTCAAACACAACAAGGAAGCATACAGTAAGTGTAGAGAAACTGAGCGACTTTGTTGATAGATCTCCGTAGATAGCAGGACAGGTAGATACAAGTGGTCAAGACATTGAGAATGAGAGAAGGAGGTTTTGCAGGAACCGCATAAAACCACCAGAATGCTGTCTCAAGTCTAGGCACAGTGTTGCAGGCACAATTTGGTTGCACTCGAGAGGATATAGAGAGGACTGACAAGGATGTTGCCTGATAGAAAATTGCAGCTATGACAAAAGTTTGGAGGTCATTTCATTTTAATAGGGGAGACTGTAGGGAGATTTAATTGGGGAGCATAAAGGAACAAGGGTCCTGGATTAGATGAAATGTAAGGATTGATTTCTTTTAAAGAAATCAACTATCAAGAGGTCGCAGATTTCAAGTAAAAGTTGAAAGAAGAGTTGAAAAGAAATTTTTCAGAGGGTAGTGGGAATTTTGAACTCTTTCTTGAAAAGGATGGGAAAAGCATAAACCTTCATCTTTTTTTAAAAAAAAGCATTTGGCTAAGCACATAAGAACAGGAGTAGACCATTCAGCCCATCGAACCTGCTCTACCATTTCACACAACCTGACTGAACAATTCAATTCCCTTTTGCCCAGACTATCCCCATTTTCCCTTATTCGTTGAGAATCAAATTCTTCCTGAATATATACTCAAATACACTCAAAGACTCATCTTCCACAGTGCACTGAAGTAGAGAATTCCAAAGGTTCACAATTCTCCGAGTAAGAAAATCTTGGTCCTAACTGGCATTTCCATTATTTTCAAAGTGCTTCCTGGTTCTAGACTCCCCAGTCAGGGAAACATCTTTCCTGCAACAACTCTGTCTATCCCTTTAAGTATTCTAAGATCAACTTCGCATTCTATGAAATTCTTGAGTCTGCAGGGCTTGCTTGTCCAGTATGACTTCATAGGATAGTCTCATCATCTGGGAAGCCATAACCTACATGGGTATAGACCAGGAGCAGGAAGGTGGGATTAGGCTGGATATCTCCTTTTAGCATGAACATATTGAAATGAATGAACTCCTTCTGTGACCTTAACAGTTTCTATAATTCTATACTTTTAACCATTGCTTGGTGAGTCTCTGATGAAAGCAAGTGCATGTGTAAACACAGGTCAAGGACAGGATTTAGCTTAGCTTAGCTCTTATACTTCTGGTAATCAAAGTCACTGCTGTAACTCACACAAGAATGACAGTCCCTTGGGCAAACTGTCTACAAGTGGTTGACCAGCGAAGATATACACAACAAATAATGTGGATTTTCCACTGAGACAGGGAGGACAGTTCAACAGCGACATAAAAACGATGCTATCATTTTGGAAATCAAAACGTTAGGGAGCTCAGCATGGAGGTCCCATATTATAGGAAGATTGCAAGACGCGTTAAAATTTAAATGTAAAGGTTGAAGAACTTTCACCAATGTGTTTCAACACATTGTGAACAGTGCGTCATAAGAGATTAGCTCAGAACAGGTGATACTTTCCTTAATGTGGTTAAAGACAAGCCTTTTGAATTGAGGTTTGCTTGTATTAAAAAAATGTCTCAAATGTTGAAAATTCTTTCTCACCTCATATTGATCTCCTGGGCAGAGACGTGCAAATCCTGCAAGCCCTGAAATAAGACACACAAATTGTAAAAGAAGACGACACATCAATTGAAGTCTAGCACACAAGATGAAAGAAGATTATGATCGTTACAACATAGATTACAGCCCCTGTGAACTATATTAGGATATAATCAAGGTAGGTACAGGTTATTAAGTACTAAAAGAAAGGCTAGATTATAATTTAGGGGAAATACCCAACATCAAAATTTTTTTTCAAGACTGGAGCAAAATTATGCCCTTTGTACCACCAAGCTTTGAAAGACTTGGAGGTTCTTTTGACAGGATTTCATGTACAAGTGCTCCCTCTGTTTAAACATTTATTTGCGAATGTAAATACAAACATCTTGATTTTCAATTAGTTCAGATCATTTTTAAAGTGCAAAAACAGAAATGTAATGCTCCTTTTTATAATACACAAGGAATGACATGAATTAAACAACAGTGGTCATAAAGGCATTCAAATTGAGGGATCAGTAAATGTGAATTGTTGGGATTGGGGAGTTAACATCAGCCTGTAAACATGAAGCAATGGAACAGACAGTGGACTTTGGATGGACACAGTTTAGGAAAAATGAAAATTGGCTGAACAGTCCAGTTCTGAGACAGAGATTGTGACCTAGTAGAATTATTGCTGGACTGTTAATCCCAGAAAAAAATCAGCTAATGTTATGGGTCTTAGGATCAAATCTCGCCCCCGCAGATGATGGAATTTAAATTAAGAATCTACTGATGACCATGAAACTATTGTAGCTTGTCTGAAAAACAGATCTGGTTCACTAATGTCTTTCAGAGAAGAAAATTTCACCCAGTCCGGCCTACATGTGACTCCACAGCAACATGGTTGCCTGACAACAACTCAGAACAATTACTACAAAGTTTCAACAAAGAAATGAAACCAGATGGACCCTGGCGTCAACCCAGACAACTTAAATGACAAAGACAAAAACACCCCTGTGCACCCTGCTGGAAACAGCCCTGTTGATACCTGCACCCATACCCCCCCGCCCGCCACGCCACGCCCCCCCCCCCACCCACCGCCCTCCCCGACCGCCCACCACCCAGCCACCCTCCCACCACCCACCCACCGCGTCACAGTTGTATACAGTTGGGAGGGAGCCGCCCTCTAAGTCATCAACATTATCTCCGGTAGATTCATGGTATCAGGTCAATCAGGTCAACCTCCTGAATACCACATACTCTATCAGCAGCTGAATCAGCACTCCTCCATGTGGAATGACACTTGGTGGAAGCTCTGAGGGTGGCAAGGAGTCAAAATGTACTCTGGGTATGGCACTTCAATGTCCACCACCAAGAGTGGCTCAAAAGCAGCACTACTGATCAAGCTGGTCGGGTCCTAAAGGACATTACTACTTGGCTGGGTCTGTAGCAGGTGATGAGGAAACCAACGTTACCAATCTGTCAGTTGCAGCTTTATCTATCCATGACAGTATTGGTAAGAGTGAACACTGTGCAGTCCTTGTGGAGATGAAGTCCCACCTTGACATTGAAAATATCCTCCATTGTGTTGTGTATCACTACTACCATGCTAAATGAGATATTCTTCGAATACATCTCACACCTCAAGACTGGACTCCATGAGGCACCGTGAAACAACAATGGCAGCAGGATTGTACTCCAAAACAATGTGCAGCCTCAAAGCTCACTGTATTCCCCTATCCAACAATTACCATCAAGTGAGGGGAATAGTTTAATGGACAGTGCAGGAGTGCATGCCAATAGCAGTACCAGGTATACCTAAAAATCAGGGGTCAACCTGGTGAAGCAACCAAACAGCAAAAGCAGCAAGTGATAGACAGAGATAAGTGATCCCACAACCAACAGATCAACAGACAAAAGACTTGAATTCCAGAGGTGAGCTGACAATGACAGCCCTTGACATCAAGGCCACATTTCAATGAGTATGGCATCAAGGAGGCCTAGCAAAACTGAAATCAATTGGAATGCGGGGCAAACTATCCGTCAGCATAAAGAAGATGGTCGGTGGTTGTTGGAAGTCAGTCATCTCAACTTCAGGACAAGAGCTCCTCAGGATAGTGTCCTTAGCCCAACCATCTTCATCTGCTTCATTACTGACCTTCCCTCAATCATAAGATCAGAAGTGGGGATGTTCACTAATGCTTACACAATGTTCATCACCATTTGCAACTCTTCAGATACTGAAGCAGATCAAATGCAACAAAAACTGGACAATAATCAGGCTTAGGCTGTCAACTGGCAAATAACAGTCACACCATATAAATGCCAGCCAATGACTATCTAACTACCCTTGACATTCAATGGTGTTACAAAATCTCCCAGTATCAACATCCTGGAGGTTACCATTGATCAGAAACTCAACTGAAATAAGCATATAAATACAGTGACTATAAGAGCAGGTCAGAGGCTAGGAATATGAACGGAATATTTCAGCTCCTGACTCCCCACAGTCAGTCCACCTACGACAAGGCATAAGTCAGAGTCAATGATTTGGAGATGCTGGTGTTGGACTGGGGTGTACAAAGTTAAAAATCATACAACACCAGATTAAAGTCCAACAGGTTTAATTGGAAGCACTAGCTTTCGGAGCGCCACTCCTTCATCAGGTGGTTATGGAGGTCACAATTGTAAGACACAGAATTTATAGCAAAAGTTTACAGTGTGACGTAACTGAAATTCTCCATTAAAAATACACTGATTGTTTGTTGAGTCTTTCATCTGTTCGAATACCATGATAGTTTCACTTCTTTCATATGTAAATCACAAAACTTTTTTTTAAGAAAAGTGTGTTTAAAGAGTGTGGATACAGATACCACCATTACATCTGGGGACACCCCCATCTTGTACATAGCAGGTACTCATGTGACTTAGCCAACGTTGTCTATCTTATACACTGCAGGCAAGGATGCCCTGAGGCATGGTACATTGAGGAAACCGAGCAAAGGCTACGGTAATGGATGATTGGGCACCGCATAACAATCAACAGACAGGAGTGTTCCCTCCCAGTTGGGGAACACTTCAGTGCTCCAGGACATTTGACCTTGGACCGTTGGGTGACCATCCTCCAAGGCGGACTTCAGGACAGGCAGCAGCGAAAAGTGGCTGAGCAGAGACTGATAGCTAAGTTCCATTCCCATACCCATAGGGAGGGCCTCAACCGGACCTTGGGTTTATGTCACACTACAAGTGACCACCATTGCACTATAAACACACACACTAGCACTCCTATACACACACATACATGTGCATACACAGACACGCATACACACAAACACACACACTCTCTTACAGATACACACATGCATCCTCCCACAGACTTAGACCACTCTATACACACACATACACACACACACACACACTCTCCTCCCCAACCCAGACACACACACACCTACAGACACACACACCCACACTCTCACATGCACCCCCTCACAGACTTAGACACTCTATACTTACATATACACACAACCCCCCACCCCAGACAGATACAGACCCACACAAAAACCCACATGCACACATATACATATACGTTTGTGGGGTGAATTTGTACTTGCAGAGTTACATTGTACTTTGCTCAAAAACTGCATGAATTCATGTAAGACTCTGTTAACTCACCTTTTAGATTAGAATCAGTCTAAACATTATGGCACAGGCAACAGAACACAGGGGGCTAACACCTTCAATGTATTATCTGGATAACACCAATTGTTACAGCTAACCTGAGAATGTAACTTTTTAAAAAAGTTTTGTGATTTACATATAAAAGAAGTGAAACTATCATGGTATTCGAATAGATGAAAGACTCAACAAACAATCAATTTTCAATGTAGAATTTCAGTTACATCACACTGTAAACTTTTGCTTTAAATTCTCTGTCTTACAATTGTGTACTCCACAACCACCTGAAGGAGCGGCGCTCCGAAAGCTAGTGTGCTTCCAATTAAACCTGTTGGACGATAACCTGGTGTTGTGTGGTATTTTTAAGTCATGGGTGTGCTGGAATGCCCTTCACTTGCTTGGATGAGTGCTGCTGTAACAGTCAAGAAACTTGACACCATCCAAGACAAACCAACCCACTTGATTGCCGCCATATCCACAAGCATCCACTCCCTACACCACTGACTCTCAGTAGCAGCAGTATGTACAAGAGGCACTGTAGAAATTCAAAGATCCTTAGGCAGCACCTCCCAAACCTACTGTCATTTCCAATGAAAAGGACAAGTGCAGTAAATACATGAGAACACCATCACCTTCAAATTCCTTTCCAACCACTTACTATACTGATTTGGAAATATAACACCATCCCTTCACTGTTACTGGGTCAAAATCCTTGAATTGCAGCCGTTCAAGAAAGCAGCTCATCACCACCTCCCCAGGACAACCAGGGAAGATGATAAATGCTGGCCAGCCAGTGATTCCTGTGTCCTACGAGTGAATATATGAAAAGGCGACTGTCTGTATTGAGTTTGCACACTCTCCCAGTGTCTGCATGGGTTTCCTTCCAAAGTCCAAAATCTTGCAGGTTAGATGATTTGGCCATGGCAAATTGCCTGTAGTGTTCAGGGATGTGTAGGTTAGGTGGGTTAGCCATGGGAAATGTATGGTTATGGGGATATGATCAGGGTGGGTCTGGGTGTGATGCTCTTCAGAGGGTCAGTGTTCATTCTGTTTGCCATTTATGTAAATGTACCAAGGTAAAGACTATAGTGTTTTAACTTAAAGTTTCCTTTCGGATTAAGTGGTTTGATGTTTTGAACACAGTATCTCAGGAAGGTTGTATTAGTTTTGGAGAGAGAACAAAGTAAGTTTAGACTTAGAGTCATAGAGATGTATGGCATGGAAACAGACCCTTTGGTCCAACTCGTCCATGTCAATCAGATATCCTAAATTAATCTAGTCCTATTTGCCAGCATTTGCCCCATTTCCCTCTAAATCTTTCCTGCAAGGGCTGCTTCAACACTGTGGAGATCCTATGATTCTATGAGAGAAGCATGAATGAGTGTTTTAGTGGTAGATGCTTTGAAGGAGAGATGAAGGTGGTAATGTCACAGCATTGAGTGGGTGTTCTTTGTGATGGGGATGACATGGAATGAAACCTTAGCTTGGGATTGCCTTAGATATTGAAGATGAAAACCATCAGGGCAGATTGCAAGTGGCCAGACAGAAGATTGAATTGATAGCAAGGGATCTTGGCAAGGCAAAGATATGAGTTTTGACCTTGCTAATGTTTAGATGGATGAAGTGACTGCCCATTGGATAAAGGCTGCTGAATAAGCAGCCTGATTATACAACAGCAGCAGAAGGGTTAAGAGGCAAGTGTCATTAACATACATATGAGAATTGAACCCATTATCTGCAGAAGATTTATCAACATGTACGAAGAAACACGAGTGAAAACATTTAAAGATGGAGTTGAGCAAAGATGAGGACAAACGCAGGAGATAAATTCACAGACCTTGGAGAAAGCAGGTTAGCAGTGGAGTGACAGTGAGCAAAGATCGGTAGCCTGAAGGTCAACTTTTCTTTCAGAACATGGGCAAAGGTGATTTTGAAATGAAGTCTTGGCTGAGGAACCAAATATCATTTACAATCTTGAGCCAGGAAAGGATGTAAAATAGTCAGCAAATAGTGGAAATGGGGCCCAAGAAGTAGCAGCAACCTATCAAGTTATCTCCAAACTCAAACCAAAACAGCTCCCAATATGCATAAATAGGAAAACAAAGGTCATTTGGCCAATAGAACTGCAGCATTAAAAGAAATTACGGCTGCCATGTAGCCTACCTCCATATCCCTTAACTTTTATCAAAAATCATTTCAGATTTAATATAAAAAAGTGACCCTCCATCAATCTGTATTTATTAAAAAAAATTTGCAAACTTCTACAACACTTTCCCAACATTATGAAAAATCTCTCTAATTTAGAGACTGTTCCCTCTAGTCTAAAAATAATTTTATCTACCTTAACAGTTACCTTCAATATCTTGAAAACCTAAATGGAATCACTCCTTAATCCTCTAACTTTTATAGAAATCAGCCATTGTTTAAGCAAACTCTCTTACAATTTAACCTTTGAGACAACATGGGACCAACCAAGGAAGGAGTAAGAGGGAAATGGGACAAATGCTGGCAAATAGGATAAGATTAATTTAAGATATCTGATTGACCTGGACGAGTTGGACCAAAGGGTCTGCTTCCATGCCATACATCTCTATGACTCTAAGTCTAAACTTGCTTTGTTCTCTCCCCAAAACTAATACAACCTTCCTGAGATACTGTGCTCAAAACATCAAACCACTTAATCCGAAAGGAAACTTTAAGTTAAAACACTATAGGCTTTACCTTGGTGCAGTTACATAAATGGCAAACAGAATGAACTACTGAGTCATCAAGTCTGTTCTACATTCATGATTAGACATTCCCTCCTTTCCAGCAGTCACAGAGGCAAAGATAATTCCAGGACCAAAACATGAAGAAGCAACCGAGAAAATTATTCAAGAAAAACCAGACAAGCAAACACATTGTGTGCTTGAGTTCACTTCACCCAGTACTCTTTATGTTGGAATGACCAAACACGAAGCAATCAGTAGTTGTATTAATGATGGGTTCTCTTTGTCAACCGCATATTGTTTTTGTTACCATTCCCCAGTTAGCAGTGATTAAAGGTCCAGCCATTCTCAGCAGTTTGAAATCTAGCCAACATTTAAGGCAAACATAACAGAACAATGGATGGTCATTAAAGAGGAGGTAGTTTATTTACAGTCAGAGTACATTCCATGAAGGGGACGGTAAGGCAAACTAATTCAGAGCTCTCTGGATGATCAAAGGAATAGAAAGCAACACACAGCCGAAAAACGGTGCATATGATTGATGTCAACTGGAGAACAGAATTGTGAACCAAGCTTAAATGTACGCTGGAAGGTTCAGAGGGAAAGTGAAAAAGCACAGTGGCAAAGACAGAATCTACCTCAAACAGAATCCACCGTTTTTCTGTAGGCATATCAATACTTTAAAATAGGTGTTCAAAGGAAGATGGTGACCATTTAGGAACCTTAAAAGGAAAATTAGAGATGGAGGTAAGGTGTAAAGCTGAGACTCTGAATGGGTACACTGTATCTGTCTTCACCAAGGAAGAAAATGCTACCCAAGTCATGGTGAAAGGAGAAGGACCTGTGGATATGTGTGAGCAAGTCAATGAAAATGCCAAGTTGAGATTGTGGATGACACGTATGGGATACTGGACTTCATAATTCACGACACAGAGTGCAAAAGCAATTAACTTATGATGATCCCGTGTAGAAAAACACTGATTTGGGCTCAACTGAGAGCACTGTGACAGTTCTGGCAATGACATTTTATAAAGGATGTGGTGGCATTGAAAGGGGTGCAGAAAAGATAAGGAGTTTCAATTACATGAACTGATTGGAGAAACAGGAGATGTTTCTTTTGGAAAAAAGATTAAGAGGAGGTTTGACTGAGGTGCTCAGAAATCATGATGGGCTTATACAAAGTAGGTTGGGATAAACTGTTCCCATTGGTTTAAAAGGTTGATAACCAGAGAACATTGATTTAAGATGGTGATTTGTAAATGACAACAGTGGCATGAGGAAAAATATTATCAACAGACAGCAAGGACAGAGGATCTGTATGCACTACTTGAGATTGTGATGGAGGCAGATTTATTTGTGGCTTTCAAAAGATAATTGCATTCTTATTTGAAGAGACGCAATTTCAGAGCTACCAGGAAAAAACAGGAGAGCGGGTCTCGGTAATTAGCTTTTCCAGAAATTCAGCTTGACACAACAAGCCGAATGGCTTCTTTCTGTGCTGTAACCTTTCTATGATTTATCAGATTATTCTTTCATAATTTGCATTTGGATACAAGTCTGAATCTAAATGTTTACTTTCAGTTTTCCATTGTGGCCCCATTGATTGCCAGTGTTTTGCAGAGAGATTCTGAAAAGATAGCTCATTGCCAGCAATTATATATCCACAGTTGTTGAGGAGGCAAAAATCGTCTCAGTTCAATGTTTTGTGCTATCTTTGGATTAGTGGTGCTGGAAAAGCACAGCAGTTCAGGCAGCATCCGAGGAGCAGCAAAATCGACGTTTCGGGCAAAAGCCCTTCATCAGGAATAAAGGCAGAGAGCCTGAAGCATGGAGAGATAAGCTAGAGGAGGGTGGAGGTGGGGAGAAAGTAGCATGAGCTATCACCCACAATGGATCATTTCAAATACACAGCCCTTTCTCAAGTTTATTCCAACTCAAAATAAGTGAACTGCAAACGGAATTTCATGGCAGCATCATCTTTCCTTTGATAATTGAATTATACACAATAAAGATTGAATATTTATTTATACACAATGAATAGTAGTGTAAAACATCAGGTCACAGAGTTTTCTGGAAGTTATGAAATTATGGACAGGAGAAAATGGCTCTTTTAGACATGGGTAGCCTAAGAAATGAGTGCAACATAAATAAGATGTGGCAAAAGATGAGATTAATCATGAAATGCTTATTTAAAACTCTAATCAACATTACTCAAATACTTCATTAATAGGATAATCACAAAATGATTGGGTGTTCCCTACATATTTATTCAGGCTATTCAAAGTCAACATCGTTACTCGGTACTACCTTTTGTAGGTTAAGTAGAATCTGTTTCCTTTACTGCCTAAACATGCCTGAAAAAACTCTATGTAGCACAAGTTATTGAAAATACCTGTGCATTTAAACTTAGAGACTATCACATAACTGGGAGATTTGATCAAGTACACAAGGTAAATCCAGTGGTGTCAGAAGATACTTTATTTGGGGTCTCACAACTTAATAATCAAAGAGTTAGAAATGCTTATATTCTCCAGCACTCTTCTTACACTCTCACAAATACAACATGTGCAACAGAAACTCTCCACAACACTTGTTATCCAAATTCCTCCACTTACGTATTACTTCAGACATGCTTTATAAAGTGGACCAGTGAATTATGTTTTAAATAACAAAAGAACTTAAAAGATGTGAAATAACAGCTCCAGCACTGAAGCATTCTGGACTGGAGGTAGGCAACAAGCCGTTCCTACTCAAATACAGTGTCTACTTCCATCCCAGGAATGCCAATTTACTTGACCCCAAACTACATGAGTAATTGTTCAAAAGGCATTTAAGTAATTTATTTGGGACACTGATTATTGCATTTCCACCTCCACAATAAGTCAATCTACATAAATACGAAAATTAATAGAGAGCATAATTGCACAAAACAACTAAGAGTGATTATAGAGGTGCAATAATAGACCTATCTACTATCTGTGATGAGTTGACAGTGGTTTCCAAAAAATCTTTCATAAGAATCTTGCACTGCTGAACTTAATTACAAAAACACAGAGCCTGGCTGAATCATTGTTCCACTTCCTGCTGCGTCAGGCTTCTCACTAACATTGCCTCTTGCGAAGAATGTCTCTACAGATTTGGAGCAGATGTTTCCCTGATATCACATAAAATGTGACCCCCACTTCAAAAACGTTGATGTTCTCATGCACTAAAGTAACCTTCTCATGATAGTGTAGTCCAAAGTTAGAAAAGCTTAAAAAGAACCCAATTTATTTTTGCAAGTGAAAAATAGTTTGCTAACAATTTGAGTTCAATTAAAACACTATACAAAACTTCTGGTCAATTTGTTGACATTGTTGCAATAAAGTAGCACAACTTCTCTGAATGATCTACACTGTTCAGGAGAAGGAAAGCCAATCATCATCTTAGAAATTGGACAATTGGTCTCACCCTTCTAAGAACTTTTATAGTTGGCTGCCAATAGCCTCTGTAACTGAAGACAGATTTCAGTCTGTTCCCAACGTGGCAACAGTTCTATTCAAAGTCATCATGCTGTCTTGCTTTTGACTGAGCTAAAGGCAGCAGTCCTATTCAAAAGCCATCAATGATAACATGACGTAACTTTGGTCTATTGTACAAAGTACAATCACTACTCTGGGCTTAGCTGATTGGGTTTAAAATTACAGTTGCTTGCAGCAAAACAGATCTGTCAAACTATCAGCTACCGGAATAGAAAGTTGTGTGTTTTGTTAATCAGAAGCTTCTGGAGAACGGACAAAAACCTAAGCTTAATAATTGTTTTTAGAAAAAACAGTGACTGGTACCAGTTGGTGGGTTGGACAAGTTAGTCCATCACAAAAATCTGTATTTCAAAATCAACACTGATGCTATTGTACTTAGAACCTCAATAGATCTCATGAGCCTATTTCTATGATGAATTTTACAGTCACAACACATTATCAAGTATCCAGATTTTAAAAAAACTTTCAATGTGATTGCCAATCTGAGGATACGTACTACTGCACAAACAAGGCTGTGACAAATATAAAGCACACTTTGTCCTCTAACATCATTTAGCCTCGAAGTATCAGATAAAGACAAATAAAAAACTGCAGATGCAGACAAATAAAAAACGGCTAATACCCGAAACGTCAAACGTCTCCACCCCTAGATGCTGCCTGGCTTGCTGTGGTCTTCTAGCCTCCTGCTTGAAATATCAGATGTCAAACAAGTTTTATCTCAAAGAGTTCCACATTATACTTCTTGTGGGAAATGAATACAAGGCATGTAAAGATGATGCCAGGCTATATTTGGTTGAGTGAGCTTCTCTCTTTACATGTGTAAGGCACGTTATGTGCAAATCTATAGCCAGGGTCTCCCAGTTACACAAACACAGGCCACAGGAGTTATCCAGTTAATTGGAACACCGGATTGTAATAGCCTCAAAAAAAGTTTCATATTCAGTTGTTATTAAAATCAATTGCAAATGGTAAAATTTGCAAAAGTGAACCGAGCTTTACTGAAATTCTCTTTTCACTATAGCTTTCTTTACTTTTTCACAAACAGTTATTTGGAGTACAGAACCTAAGTCTTACTGAAGAAAAGGATTTTGTTGCATTTTTTTGTCCTGCACTCATCAGAATAATTTACAAGAATACCAATTTGAGGGAAAAGACAACATTTATACTGCATGAGAGGATAGAGCTGATTGGTTGACAAGTTGACTCTGTTTGGTAGAGGTGTTGCCTTGGAGAATACAGTAATTAACAATGATTGACAATTAGCTGCCAAACTTGGTTAAACTCTTAATGTCTGTCACCTATTTTTCAACTCGATAAAACAGGTGACAGCTATTTGCTAATTCATTTCTCATGGCAATCCCCTGACCAAACAAAATCAATCTGTTGAGTTTAAAATTTAAACAAATCCTGGATGCTGTCAACTTGCCTACCCATCATTTACATTCAGTCTAAATGTTGAATTTCCCCCTTGAATTGGTACTCTTGCAAATTGTCTTGATGAGTGCAAAATGAAAAGCTTCCACAAAACGTGGAAGCAACTTCACAAGCAACTGATATTTTTATCTGAAGATCGACAATGAGAAATTTCACAGGACCTCTCCCCCTTCAGCATAGGATTTGTAATAAAAGTCAAATTAATCCTTTCTACTGTCTTCACTTACTCAGAAGTAAAATGAAATGACTGTCAGTGTTATTCATCCTCATATGGTAATCTTTAGCCATGGATATGTTTTCCGCCCACAACTCCAAATGATCATGTAATTATCTCTGTTGCCTAGTAACCCACATTTCAGCTGCCAGGGGCAGCCTGGTACTGTACTGCTGATTCTACTCTCGTATTTTAGAGCATGTGTATGTGATGTAATTTATCTATTCCACATTGTGCCTCGGCAACAAGTGTTATAACAGGCAGCTATCACTTTATAAAGTCAAGTCACAGATTCAAGTGCATGCGCTGCATTTCAAGGGAAGAAAACCATAACTATGAGGTTCCAAAATAATTATTTTTCATATGAAGTATGCAGCAAACTATACTCTTTTGAAGCATGAGCAAAGCCTGGAGCCCATCACTTCAACAGCAAAGAATACAATGACCATCTGTCAAAACTGGTGTCATGCTTTGTTAATTTACAAAAAGAGAACACCATGCATTTTAAATGACGATGATACCTCTGAGGTCGAATCTGAATCCCCATGGCCTTTAAAGCATTAACATTTTCCTTAAAAAAAAACTTCCATACTTTCAAAAAATATCATCGAACCAAAATTTGTTTGAAGCAGGCCCTATGAAGATATTGACAAAAGGCAGTTTCAAAAGACAGTAGCCTGGATGTACATAACTTGGAAATAAAACACCAAGTGAGTCCAACTGTGCAACAATCAAAAGAAAAGAACCCATGATGAGTTCCATTTTATATATCCGAATTCAAAACTACATGTAGGGATGCATTCTGCACAAAGAGTTTGTTTAATGTTGCAATCTTGGACTGGTCAAAGCTAACTCTTCTGTGAAATCAAATCTGGAGAACATTCACATGACTGTGGATGAGACAGGAATATTCTGACCATTTACTTTAGTGACGGAAGTAACATCCAGGTTTAGAATTGCGTTCGTGAGATGAGTAGCTTGAGTCTGGACATTTCCCCGGAGGTTTACTCTGGGGAGGCTGGGGCACCATGGAACTAGGAGTGCTGAACCCCAAAACAAATGGGGCAGGCAGCCCTGGGGTAGGTGAGTGCCAAGTCAGACAGGTTAAGAGATTTGCCTCAGTTGTGTTGGATTCTGTCTGAACTGTTTGAGGCCTTCAAACACTCGTCTTCCTCCAAACTGACCCATTTCCAACACACACACACATCCATTCACTCATGCCCACCATATCCTTCATGCCAATTCCGATCTCCTACACCACCTACTTTACAGTTTCTTATACCCTACAATGCAACTCATCCTCGATCCCTCAATCCTTCCATAGCCATTCACTCCCATATCCACCATGGATGCATGTCAGAATCCACATGAGGATGAAAAATAAACTAACAATATATTTCTCACAAATTCATACTTGTTAGTGAATATAACTCCTACTGGTAATACTCAATTGAAGACTTTAAATCTCAAGTATTCTTCATTCTAAGAAATCAACCAAACTTCTATTCAGTCCCCAGATCAAAGAGAACTAATTCTTTAATAGCCCCTTAAACTGTCAAACTCTAATCTCTCAATACCTCAAAACACAGCTTTTGAAACTCAGTCAAACATTCATAATGACATAATAAATAACCCTGGGGTAAATGTCAGCAAAGAACTCTATTGAAAGAGTTTAAAGAGCAGCAATTTTTAAATCTTCAGATCATGGTAGTTATTGACAGTTTCTACCTTTCAAGAATATTTGAATCTATGTCATCCATTTGTAATCCTACATTGCAGGTCAAGGTCCCTGCACATGGGCTCTGTTTGAACTCAGGGTTAATTTTAACTGGCTGTGCAGATTTTGGGTTTCTCTTTAGTGATTTATGCTCCAAACCTCTTGGCAAAAATCGCATCACAACCTTCATCGGAAAGGTGCATAAAGCATTCCATCTCCATGAGAATCTGGTCCTTAGTCTCAGTATGCATTAATCCTATGATTGTACCGAGAGGTTTACAAACTGGCTTATAAAACTACGCTACGCACTGTAATTACTAATCTCAATTTTGCATGCACCAAAACCAAACCAAATAAATGTAATCTCCAAGTATAAGTAGAATTAAATTTGCCTTTTTTTGGTTAATTACAGTAAATGAAAGAATGTTACTCACCTTTCATTTTCACATGGAACTCTCCTAATTGGTTCTCAAGTTCACTCTCCATCGTGCACATACTCTAGGTAAGAAAAAGGAGATTTTTGTTTTGATTTGGTACAACTAGAACATTTCTGTTTCAAAATTAATGATAAAGTCATTAAATAAGGACATTATACCCCTCAGGTTTTGTTTTTATTTTGTGGTTGCAACTTAATGACTGGATAATTTCCTGGGTCTGAAATCCCAATGCATCTGCATTGCTCACACACTGTAATCTTCAAACATTAACACCTTAACTGAGCAGGAGGCAAGTTTGGTTCTGAATTACGGGCAATAAGCTCAAAGGAAAGGCAGGAATTTGGGCATCCAGAAGCCTAAATGCTCCAAGAATTGGCCAAATGACCAGTCAAACTGTAGTATCCAATTGTACAGCAAAACCAAGGGGTGGGGGTGGGGGTGGGGTGTGGTGGGGGGGGCGGCGTTGCGGGAAGATGTTGACTCCAGTCTGCTGGGAAAATAATTGCCACTCCCCACATTAAATCTGACAGCTGTCAACTACTCTGCACCAGACTCTTTGGATTTGGCAATTTCCAATTTAGATCTTACCTCCTGACTCTTCCTGGCCTGTTAATAGAACTGAATGGGTTCACAATCTGTCCCATACCCTGCCCTCTTTTGAAACATTGGTTGCATTTTGGAAGTGTTGGGATTGAAAGACAACTCCAAACACACAATTTTCAATACATGCTCATTATACCCTCTCATGTTCCCTCTCAAATTGAAATATCAGCCACAATTGAAAAGAGGTATAAAAAACTAGCAACTTCCTCGTGGCTGCACTGATGCCCTCTCGGGATCGGACTGGGCCAGTCAATGCCAAATGGGCATTCATGAGATGATGGAAGACTGACTAAATGCCATCATTGTGATCATTCAAATCAGATATGCACAATGCAGATGACACTCTGGAGCGGTGGAACATGATTCCATGCTTAAATTTCCCAATTTGGGAGGTTTAGTTTCAGTGATACTGTTAAAAACTGAGTCAAGGACTCTTGTCCAGACCTCTCCAACCCTCCCTAGAAGGCAGGGCAAAAAATAATCAACTGACCACTTGTCCTGCTGTGCTCACCGAGTTACCGACTATAGAATGGGAGAGGCATTGAACAAAATTCTTGCTTGCACCAAGGATTATTGCTTGGTGTTTCAAAGAGTGAAGACAGGGGCCAGAATGTAGCAATATATAAAATGGCGTCGCAACCTTGATACGTTGGCAACACTCTAGCTCTTAAATCAAAATGTTATAAATTCAAGTCCCCAGTCCAAAGATTTGAACAGATGATCAAAGTTGGCTCTTCACTGTTGACAGTGAAGTATTACAGCGCTTGTGTCTTTCAGTTGACATGTTAAACTAAGAGGTAAAAACAATGACTGCAGATGCTGGAAACCCAGATTCTGGATCAGTGGTGCTGGAAGAACACAGCAGTTCAGGCAGTATCCAACGAGCACCAAATTCAACGTTTCGGGCAAGAGCCTTCCTGATGAAGGGCTTTTGCCCAAAATGTTGATTTCGCTGCTCGTTGGATGCTGCCTGAACTGCTGTGCTCTTCCAGCACCACTGATCCAGAATGTTAAACTAAGACCTCATCTGCCAACATGTCCTCGGGGCTGCAGACATGTGCTCCAATCTTAAAGACATCATGTAGCAAAATAAAATTAGAGGGAACATTGCTATCCACTTTCTTAGGTGGATGCAAGTGATCCCATAACACCACTTTGAATTCCTGTGGTTTGGTTCAACCACAACAATATTTATCGTTCAACCAATAGGATTAAAACATGAGCTGGTCATATATTTCACTGATGCTTTGGGGAGCTTGCTGTGCACAATTAGTTGCAATTTTCCTTCATTACAATATAGACTACCTTTGAAATACACTCCTTTGGGACTTCTTTAGATTGGTGACAATGCTACATCTAATGCAAGTTTAAGGAAGCTACAATATACCAGTCAGACCATGCTTTGATACTGCACTCTGTGTCATTGCTAATTATGCAAGATACATATAAACATCAGAGATAAAAATAGCAAATGTTGATAAAATTGGAACATATAAATATTCAATACTGAAATTTGTAGTAGATAGAAAAGAAATTTGCATATAGAGCACATGCTCACAGACATTCCAAAGCACTTCATTGCTAATTATATAGTTTTGAATTGTAGTTACTATTATCAGCAAACAACAGGCAGTTCATAATCCACATTTTTCAGCAACACAACATTTATTTATCTTCAAAGATCCAGCCCAACCTATGGAAAGAGAATGCACCAAGCTTAGCTGTATTTCCTTATTTTCCAGTTACAATATTTCAGCTTCTGGTTTTACCTCAGTGTATTCTTTGTAGCCCTTGTTAGCTTCAGCCAAGCTCTCTCTTGCTTCTTTGCTAGTTTGAGATACAGTATACGCCCGCACCATATTGTTTGCACCATCCCGTAATCTTCGCTGGATGCAGTAAGATTCATATAGCTCATCAATCTACAACAAATGGCAAAAAAAGCAAACCAGTCAGCATTCCCAAAATGATGCTGCAGTGGCAACCACGGTCAGGCTTGATTAATCAGACAATGTAAAACATTTGTTTTCAAAACAGGGTTCATGATATTTTTACATTTAGAGGTCTACCCACATGCCACACTGTTGTACACTTACCTTAATCAACTCCTCTATGTTTTTTAGAAATGTTAGTTATCAAGAACTAACAAACAGAAGGCCTATATATTTTATACATTTCATTAATAAATAATTAAGCAACATAACTGAGGGGTCTGCTTGGACTGGAGACAATGAACTTGAATGTCAATATGCATGACTTACATTGACAATACCAGTGACAGTAATGCTTTCCTAATGGGACTGAACTTTACCTTCCTCAAATCCCCAATTCATTCCCCCTCCTCTCTTGAAGGCATAGATTGATAGAGGTTCAGTTCCATCAATACCAGACGCCTTCCAATTCCTTTCCAAAAGTGAGCAGTTGTATGCAGGACAGCAAATTACAAGCGACTCTGCTCCAACAAGGGTTCTTGTCGGACACAGCTGATTCCTTCCTCAATATTTATGAGAGACCGAAACAAATCAAAGTTGACACCACAAGTCTGTATCGAGACACTGTGGTATTAAGGCTAATCTGATGCAGTATTTTAGGTGCAACACTGAACTGTATCCCTGTGTCTGTGTCCTGCAGAATGTACAAGATTCCATTGCAGTATTCAAAGGCGGCTAGAGAAGCTGACTCCACTTCCTGACCGAGATTTACCCTGAGCTGAAAATGTGTTCCTGGAAAAGCGTAGCAGGTCAGGCAGCATCCAAGGAGCAGGAGAATCGACGTTTCGGGCAAGTGCCCTTCTTCAAGATTTACCCTGAACCAAAATTACTAATCATTTAGCTTATTTCGACATACAAGATCTTGCTGTGCCAAATCTAGTTACCATCTAGTTGGGGCGGCACGGTGGCACAGTGGTTAGCACTGCTGCCTCACAGCGCCTGAGACCCGGGTTCAATTCCCGACTCAGGCGACTGACTGTGTGGAGTTTGCACGTTCTCCCTGTGTCTGCGTGGGTTTCCTCTGGGTGCTCCGGTTTCCTCCCACAGTCCAAAAAGATGTGCGGGTTAGGTGAATTGGCCATGTTAAATTGCCCGTAGTGTTAGGTAAGGGGTAAATGTAGGGGTATGGGTGGGTTGCGCTTCGGCGGGTCGGTGTGGACTTGTTGGGCCGAAGGGCCTGTTTCCACACTAAGTAATCTAAACTATACATCTATTTACATAACACCTAAAAACTAACTGTTTACTATGACGTACTCTGGGATGGCCATAAAGACATAAGATATACAATATAAATTATAAAGATAAAATTTGTGTATACTTTCTAGTGCTGGGTATCATAGAACTGAGTCAGGATCTGAAAATTTGATGTTCTTACCCCTCTCTAGACATTTTATTACTAATCAACTGTTCAACCAAACTATACAAATTGCAATAGGCCAGACTTAGAGAGTTTAGATTTTCTAATTCCTATTTAACTTTCTTTAAAAAACATACCAAATGTAGTTAATCTTTAACAACTAGAACAGAGTACAATGGTTAACTGACACACATCACCTGAATGAAAGAGTCCCCAAATGTAATGGGCATCATGTAGAAGTTCACTGAACACACCTTCTCTTAAAATGAATCCTCTACAACCTGATATGGTGTTGGCTCTACAGGACTTATACACTTAATGGTAAGGTCCTAGGGAGTGTTGCTGAACAAAGGGACCTTGGAGTGCAGGTTCATAGCTCCTTGAAAGTAGAGTTGCAAGTAGATAGGATAGTGAAAATGACGTTTGGTATGTTTTCCTTTATTGATCAAAGCATTGAGTACAGGAGTTGGGAGGTCATGTTGCAGCTGTACGGGACATTGGTTAGGCCACCTTTGGAATACTGCATGCAATTCTGGTCTCCTTCCTATTGGAAGAATGTTGTGAAACTTGAAAGGGTTCAGAAAAGATTTACAAGGAGGTTGCCAGAGTTGGAGGATTTGAGCTATAGGGAAAGAAGTTGAATAGGCTGGGGTTGTCTTCCCTGGAGCGTCGGAGGCTAAGGGGTGACCTTATAAAGGTTTATAAAATCATGAGGGGCATGGATAGGTTAAATAGACAAAGTCTTTTCCCTGGGGTGGGGGAGTCCAGAACTAGAGGGCATAGGTTTAGGGTGAGAGGGGACAGAAATAAAGGAGACCTAAGGGACAACATATTTACACTGAGGGTGGTGCATGGGTGGAATGGGCTGCCACAGCAACATTTGGATGGGTATATGAATAGGAAGGGTTTGGAGGGATATGGGCCAGGTGCCGGCAGGTGGGACTAGATTGGGTTGGAATATCTGGTCAGCATGGATGAGTTGGACTGAAGGGTCTGCTTCAGTGCTGTACGTCTCTAGGACTTAATAGGAATTAGAACCAAGAAAACCAAGACAGATAAATCTTTCCATAATTTGGGACTAGAGGGATCAAATGGCAGCATGACAAAGAATGACAATAATCTGTTTAATTCCCTTTAGAAAGAAAAATGTTTGTAAATGATAGGTCTTACTCTATCCTCCCTTTTGAATGTATGATTTTTATTGTAACATGTATTTCATAGGAAGAATACAATAAAATGCAGTGAAAGGCTTTCATTTGTTGTCACAATTCAATGCCATTTTGAATAATTTAAGGGAAAAAAAAAGAGTCCATCTGTCCTGAACTAGCTCATCATCATCAATGATGCTTCCGCTGCCATCCTTCCTCCACTACTTCACCACAGTCTATACTGGACCCAACTAATGTCAAAGTCACTGATCCTCAGGCACCATCTTTTGCTGCTTTGCCGATTTTCCTCTGCCATCACCGTCTGCCTGGACCAAGTGATCTGTCGCCACTGGATCTACCTCACCAACACCGCTTCGGACGCCAGGTCCTGTGCTTGCCCCGGAAAAGTAAATAAGGACTCATTTAGGTTTGCCTGGGCCCATTCTCCTCTGCACTGTTGCCGGGGAGTAGTCAGGTAACAAGCTTCATTAAAGCTTCGTTTCTTTGAGACAAGAGTACTTGATGTAAAATTGGGTTAGATCAGTTGGATCATGAAATTGGGCATTAGAAAGTGGCCAATACTTCCTGTGTACCTGAAACAATTCTGTTGCATCACTGAAGGGTAACTGAAATAAAAGAAACTAATATGTCCACCTTCCCACCCATCTTTTCCCCATTCCAGCAACCAAGGCAGTGAACGGAGAAATGAAAATCCAAGGTATGGTGCACATTGTGTTAGCTGTCCCTCTCTGCTAATGGCAGTGTAATAGGCCACATTTTCTTCTCTGCATGCTGAGTGAGACAATCAGAGATTGGTTACCAGAAGGACTATGATTCAAACTCCTTCTGCAGGTTTACAGATTGGACTTCAGGTGACCATGCAAACTCTCCCTATTGAGTATGCACATAAAGTGTGGGCACTTTTAATGAAGTATCAGAGGGAACTAGCATATACAAAACTATATCCCAGTGAACAGTCAGCACCTTACCAAAAAGAAAACATTGGCAGAGAGTTTTTACTTTAAAATGTCATGTCTCAAATTAGCTTTTAATAATCTTAATTATTCACAATAATTTTTATTTACTGAGCAACCCTGACCTGGTAAATTAATCCCACTAAGACACTTCACAGGAAATTTATAACAAGCCATCCAAGGAGATATTTAAACTGATGATCAAAAGCTTGTTTAAAGTGGTAGATTTTAAAGTAACTTCTTGAAAATGGTGTAAGGTGGAGAGATTTAGCAAGTGAATCCCAGAGCTCAGGGCCTTGGCAACTGAAGGGATGGCTAATAGTGAAACAGTTAAAATGGAGGATGTACACGACACCAGAGATGGAAAAGACCACTATTTAATGAGAGTTGAAGATCTCAAGGAAGTTACAAAGAACCGAATTGAAAGATTGAAAACAAGAATCAGAGTTTTGAAAATCAGGTGTTGCCATATTGGGAATTAAGGTAGTTCAGCAGGAAAAGGGAAAATGGGTGAAAACAAGTTGCAGTACAGGTAGCAGAATTCAAGCGAGCTCAAGTCTATGAAGCATGAAAATGGGAAGCCATTCAGGACAGTGCAGAGGTTAGAAAGGCATGAATGAGCATGTTTGAGCTGTTACAGCAGTAGAAGCAGATTATCTTGGTGGTAAAGTAGATATGATTGAAAGTTAACCACAAGATCAAACGCAGCAGAGTTATGAATGGTCTAGTTCAGCTGCAAACAATGATGAGGGTGTGGGATGGAGTCAGTAGCCAGACAATGTAAAAATGAGATGAAGACACTAAGTGGGAAGAACCTGCCTTTATACATTTAAGAATTTGGGGCATTGTATAGCTGAAAAAATTGTTTTAATCGAAATTCCTCATTAGGATGGTAAGAAAACAATTAAATGCCTGTAATTTTGATTAATATTCTGTTGACCCTTTAAAAATGAATTCATATTGATTGGAATCATTGATAAAATAATGAAAACAGACTTAGAAGGTGGATGCAATTCAGTTTCAGCAATTGGGAGCTGATGCATTTTGGGGGATTAGACCATAAGACATAGGAGTGGAAGTAAGGCCATTCGGCCCATCGAGTCCACTCTGCCATTCAATCATGGCTGATGGGCATTTCAACTCCACTTACCAGCGTTCTCCCCATAGCCCTTAATTCCTCGAGACAACAAGAATCTATCAATCTCGACCTTGAAGACATTTAGTGTCCCGGCCTCCACTGCACTCTGTGGCAATGAATTCCACAGGCCCACCACTCTCTGGCTGAAGAAATGTCTCCGCATTTCTGTTCTGAATTGACCCCCTCTAATTCTAAGGCTGTGTCCACGGGTCCTAGTCTCCTCGCCTAATGGAAACAATTTCCTAGCGTCCACCCTTTCCAAGCCATGTATTATCTTGTACGTCTCTATTAAGTCTCCCCTCAATCTTCTAAACTCCAACGAATACAATCCCAGGATCCTCAGCCGTTCCTCATATGTTAGACCTGCCATTCCAGGGATCATCCGTGTGAATCTCCGCTGGACACGTTCCAGTGCCAGTATGTCCTTCCTGAGGTGTGGGGACCAAAACTGGACATAGTACTCCAAATGGGGCCTAACCAGAGCTTTATAAAGTCTCAATAGCACATCTCTGTTTTTATATTCCAACCCTCTTGGGATAAGAGACAATATTGCATTCGCTTTCTTAATCACGGACTCAACCTGCATGTTTACCTTTAGAGAATCCTCGACTAGCATTCCCAGATCCCTTTGTACTTTGGCTTTACTAATTTTCTCACCATTTAGAAAGTAGTCTATGCTTTTATTCTTTTTGCCAAAGTGCAAGACCTCGCACTTGCTCACGTTAAATTCCATCAGCCATTTCCTGGACCACTCTCCCAAACTGTCTAGATCCTTCTGTAGCCTCCCCACTTCCTCAGTACTACCTGCCTGTCCACCTAACTTCGTATCATCGGCAAACTTCGCTAGAATGCCCCCAGTCCCCTCATCCAAATCATTAATATATAATGCGAATAGCTGTGGCCCCAACACTGAACCCTGCGGGACACCGCTCGTCACCGGCTGCCATTCTGAAAAAGAACCTTTTATCCCATCTCTCTGCCTTCTGTTAAACAGCCAATCCTCAATCCATCCCAGCTGCTCACCTCGAACACCATGGGCCGTCACCTTGCTCAGCAGTCTCCGTGTGGCACCTTATCAAAGGCCTTTTGAAAGTCTAGATAGACCACATCCACTGGGTTTCCCTGGTCTAACCTACTTGTTACCTCTTCAAAAAATTCCAACAGGTTTGTCAGGCATGATCTCCCCTTACTAAAACCATGTTGACTTGTTCTAATCAGACTCTGCTCTTCCAAGAATTTAGAAACCTCATCTTTAATGATGGATTCTAGAATTTTACCAACAACCAAGGTTAAGCTGATTGGCCTATAATTTTCCATCTTTTGTCTTGATCCTTTCTTGAACAAGGGGGTTACAACAGCGATCTTCCAATCATCCGGGACTTTCCCTGACTCCAGTGACTCTTGAAGGATCTCAACCAATGCCTCTGCTATTTCCTCAGCCACCTCTCTCAGAACTCTAGGGTGTATCCCATCGCGGCCAGGAGATTTATCAATTTTAAGACTTTTTAAACTTTTCTAGCACTATCTCTTTCGTAACGGCAACCATACTCAACTCAGCCCTGTGACTCCCTTTAATTTTTGGGATATTAGTAAAGTATTAACTGTAGCAATTACAGACTGAATGGGACCTAGGCTTGGACTGTGGAAAGACAAAGGGATTTGCAGGTTTACAGGACATTAAAACAGGGTCTCAGAGAGGGCTGAGAAGACAATGCAGTACTGGAGTTTTGGAACATAAAAAAAAACAAATGAATAGTTTATATAAAAACATAATAAAGCCTCATAAATGTATTGTTGGGCTTCAGGTTATTGGTAGTATGTGAAGGCTTTTGAGAGTGTATGACAGATTGATATTTGCACACTCATGACAAGGTATAAAGACTCATAAAACTGGGTGATTTTCAATTGGTTAACAGACTATGGTCTACAGGGCAATGTAACAAAAGTTCTAAAATTATACAAGGTTGGGAACCAGTACATAAAAAGGGTCATGGTTACCAATATTTGAGAAGCAAGATAAAAGGAGTTAAAAATAAAACATAAGGGATAAGGTATGCAATTTAACAGAGAAGAAAAGAATCTTTAAAAAGAGAATTGAAAGGTTAAGTATTCACTTCCAGACTTATTGATTGAACAAAACTTAGCATAGATTTTCCCTGTGGGCTACTGAACCTATCTCTCCCCTCCCCCTGCCAACACTTCTCCCCCATCCACCAAACTCAAGTTGGTGGGGCACCCTGTGTGGGCAACAATGGGATTTGCCAAAGAACAGACAATGAATGGCAACAGCATAGGTTTGCTGCCCAATTGTAGGTAACTGGTTCAGAAGTGGGAACTAACACATGTGCCAGCTGGCAACGCTACTTTCAGAGTCTGCCTGTTTCCATTCCCAGCTACAGAGAGGTTCACAAATCCTCTTCCATGCCTGGATTGAATAAATGGGTGCAGAATTTGATAAGAACTATAGGAAGGATGTTGTTAAACTATAAAGGGTGCAGAAAAATACTTACAAGGAGGTTGCCAGGACTGGAGGGTTTGAGTTATAAGGAAAGGCTAGGTAGGCTGTGACTTTTTTCCCCTGGAGCATCAGAGGCTGAGGTGTGACCTTATAGAGGTTTGTAAAATAATGAGGGGGCACAGAAAAAGTGACTAGTCAAGGTCTTTTCCCCATGGTAAGGAATCCAAAACTAGAGGGCGTAGGTTTAACATGAGGGGTGGGGCAAAGATTTGAAAGGAAGCAGAGGGTGAATCGTGTATGGATGAACTGCCAGAGGAAGTGGTGAAGACTGGTACAATTACAGCATCTAAAAGGCATTTCCACAGGTACATGAATAGGAAAGGTTTAGAGGAATATGGGCCAAATGGAGGCAAATGGAACTAGTTCACTTTGGGATACCTGGTCAGCATGGACAAAAAGGTCGGTTTTCGGGCTGTATGACTCTATAACTCTTGGTTGTATGGAGATGTGGAAAGTTTGGATCAAATGGCCTGTTGATGTAGTGTTTATGCATTTCTGTATTGGGTTTGCCATTATATACATAGGTTAATTTGGGAAGCTCCAGGTGTGCTCAGAAAGCAGTTCCCAAAGTTGTTAAAAGAAACCAATAATTCACAGGAAGGAATTAAACAAACATAAATTCTGCAGCCATGTTTCTGCAATTCTGCTTCAATTCTTTGCCCAACTCGATCATATAGATATAATTTAGAGATTACCTGCAACCTTAATCTACAAAGTATTTATTCCAGAATGGCTTCCCTCACAAAACTGGAAAAACCACCTCCTCCAATAGGATTGAATGTCCCCCTCTTTGTGCACTTAAGTACAGGTATTGAGGCAGCTGTCAAGGCTCGTGCTTTTGAAACTTTATCTGTTTAAAGTTTCTGAGCTGATCTGAAGTGTTGAAGACCATATGAATACCAACTGGCAACTAGGGCCTAGTTGACTTCATGGCCCACAAACAAAAGACTGCGGCGATCAAACCAAATTAATAAAGAAATATTGAACAAAGACCTGTCTCAGCACTGCAAGATTATCCAATGAGTCTAGGACAGGGCTACAGCACTGATCAGTCTGATACAATGCAGGCTTGACATAATCCAAAAACACAGCAGAATCATTTAAACGTAATTCATTCAAGGGGTAGACATCATTTGCTTTAAGCTGATCGCCTTTGTCTTATTTGGTCACACATTCAACAATTGCTGCTCAGTCGCCTATTTCAACTCAAATGGCTGGATAATGCAAGGGAATTTTTTTCAAATTTTATTCATAATGACTGGGCACCCAATATATTAACATGGATTCCTAGAAACATAAAAAGGATCAGAAAAACCCAAAGAAAACACAGCCAGCGAACTTGCTAATTGTGAAAACTAGTAATGTCTGGCCACTGGAGTTTGCTCATCAATGTATTCTGAGCGATGACACACTAAATGAGTCATGAAGGCAGTCAAAGTCAAATGAAAAGAAACAGACTTACTGAATGGACTATAGAGCACTGGTGGAAAACAAGCAAAGACTTTGTCTCTGTAGCTCGTATAATACTGCGATTAAAAAAATCTTTCTTGAAATATCTTGGATTAAGAATAAAGCACCTGAAAACTCAGTTAGCTGCATTTTTAGTGCAGAAGACATCAATTGTGTATTGTGGCCCACATGCAAACAAATCCTTTTCCCACTGAACAATCTTGATTCGGGCAGTCCATTGTGGTCACATGACTTGTAGTAGCCAATCGTAAAAATGACCCTTAAAACCCACTTACTGCTCGCACCGAATATGCAACAATGGAATAAAACATTACAATTCAGGGAATATTAACTTGTACTCAAACAAAATAATTTAACATAGCACAGATTCTAGAGTGTTCATATTCAGTTTGGGGTCAGAGGCAGGAAGAGAATCACCATGCAGATCACCAGCACTACAGGTTTGTATACATCCTCCCCAGTCACAATGGAGTTCACCAGCCTCAGACAGATGATTGCTGTCTGTGATTTTATATGGCACATACATAAGTTTGTATACACCAGTTTTAAAGCACATCTGGCCGTGCAGACACAGCTCAGTGTGAATAATGCAACCTTTACATCAATGAGAGCTGAAGACCATATGTAGGACCACATCAATAGGAGGACTACATTATAAAGCGCCACAGGGGAGGGTGCAGCTGGAAAGAAAGACTCAAAGAAACTGGGGCTTTTTCACACTCTCCTCTGGAAGTGATTGGGGAAATGCAATGCTGGTTTTAAAAGCTGAGCAAGTTTTAAGAGTCAAAGTACAAAGAAAGGCCTTTTGTTACAATGGACAACAGGCTTAGGACTTTTATTTTGCTCTTTCAGTGTCAAGGCTGAGAGCAGCATTTATTGCCCATCCCTCTTACCCTGGGTGGTGAGCCAACTTCTCAAACTGTTGCAATCCATGTGGTGGAGGTGAACTCATAGTGCTGATAGGAAGTGACTTTCAGGAGATTGGCCTACATTTGTACTTAGTTTATTCAGCAAGAGTTGCCTCAACAGGAGAGAAGGCCTCTTCCTTTTAATGCACAATCATGGTTTCATATCATAATTAGGGTTCCCAATGGTCACGGTGCTACATTAATAAAATCAAAAGTCACACAACACCAGTTTATAGTCCAACAGGTTTATTTGAAATCACAAGCTTTTGCAGCGTAGCCCCTTTGTCAGGTGAAGTGAGAGAAAAGCACACAGAATGCAGAATTTATAGGCCAAGATCAAAACAGCACATAAATGTTGAATAATAAGTCTCTGCAGGTAATCGAAAGTGTCAGACGATGCGAGTAAATTGTCAACAGCTGAATTACAAGCAAAGGAATGACCTATAGTCCAATACTATTGTGTTATCGCAGGCATTTAGTCCGTTTCCAGCACAACCTTATTTTTATTTTTTTATAATTATCTCGCTGCCTCATTTAATGGGCCAGCTTTCAGAGCATTGCTCCTTCATCAGATAACTAGTGGATTAGGATCATAAGACACAGAATTTATAGCAAAAGATCAGTATCATGCACAGCACTCAAAGCTAGTACTTCCAAATAAACCTGTTGGACTATAACCTGGTGTTGTGCGATTGTTAACTTTGTCCATCCCTGGTCCAACATCGGTACTGCCACAGCATTTATTGGGATTATAGGTCATCCCTTTGCTTGTTCTTTAGCTGTTGACACTTTACTCACACTGGAAGAAAGTGAGGACTGCAGATGCTGGAGATCAGAGTCGAGAGTGCGGTGCTGGAAAAGCACAGCAAGTCAGGCAGCCTCATTCCTGAAGGGCTTATGCCCTAAACATCGATTCCCCTGCTCCTCAGATGCTGCCTGACCTGCTGTGCTTTTTCAGCTCCATGCTCTCAACCCCCCAACCTTACTCACACCATCTGACACTTTTGATCACCTGTATGGAGGTATTATTCAACATTTAACTCACACCATTTGTATGATCTTTTGATGAAGGGGCTACTGTCCGAAAGCTCATGACTTCAAATAAACCTGTTGGACTATAACCTGATGTCATGTGATCTCTGACTTGTCCATTCCAGTCCAACACTGGGCTCCTTCACAACATTGGTAAAAGAAACAGGAGTATTTTATACAAAAAGCTTCTGTTCTGGCCATTTCCTTCTCCTTTAAGAAAAGACTGAAAAGAGCTCCATGATACAGGTCTTTAATGTGATGCAAAGGACAGAGCACCTAATTATGCAAAATCATCACCATCTAATTAAATTTACCAGTGAGCCAGCAACACACACTGTTTATATCACTTCACAGCTAATTGATCCATTCTGAATGGTGCTTGAGGAAGCCTTAGGGGGAGTGTGAAGTACTCAAAGAACGCAAAGTTGTAGCCAAAGTAATTTCAGCCAATTAGTGTCAACAAGACAAAAGCTTAAACTTGTAACAAAGGAGAAAGAGCTCATTGGAGGTTAGGTTTTATCTACACCCCTGGATGCCTCAGAAACATGAAAATCTATGGAAGGAAACAAAAATGTGGATGCGATGTCAATGACTTTGTGGCATTGTTGATGAACTAGTGATCCAGAGATCCAGGTAAGATTCTGGGGACCAGAGTTCAAATCCCACCACATCAGATGGTGTAAACAAAAAGCAGTACAAATCCAACTGGCCAATTACTGCCCCATTAATCTACTCTTGAGCATTAGTAAACGTGATGAAAGGAGACATCAGCAGTGAACGGTGCTCACCCAGCCAGGAAAACTAATAATATGAGTGAATTTTACAAAAAGGACTTGCTAAAATATTCATATACACGGAATAAAAATGAAGAGTTACTTGAAATTGTATGAGCAAAAGGAATTCTACAAAGTGACATAAAGCATATATTTGCCCTTTTGGGGTAATTTTGAACAAGAGGTCACAGTTTTAGTTTAAAGGGTGGCAGATTTAAAACAGAGAATAAATTACTTCTCTCAAAGGATGTGAATCTGTGGAATTCACTACCAGAGAGCAGTGGACACCGAGATGCTGACAAAATTCAAGAGAACAGATTTTTAATTATTAGCGCGTTAAAATATTATCAGGAATAGGCAGGAAATTGGAGCTGAGGCCCACATTCTTATTAAGTAGTGGAGCAGGCTCAAGCAGCTGAACTGAAAAATGAGGTGCTGGAAAAACACAGCAGGTCAGGCAGCATCAGAGGAGCAGGAAAGTCGACATTTTGGGCATAAGCCCTTCATCAGAGATGCTCCTCAGGCTGTGCTTTTCCAGTGCCACACTTTTTGAATCTGGCTCTCCAGCATCTGCAGTCCTCACTTTCTCTCAAGAAGTTGAATTGCCTGCTCTTGCTCCTAGGCCTTACGTTCTTTCAAGAAAATGTCAGCATTTCAACTATTTTATCAGAGCTGAAAAGCTGGAGATTGCTTATAGCGGGCAAAGGGGAGGGCAGCATAAAGAGTGATTCATCTAGATGGAGCTGGATGATGAATGATTGTGGACGAGAGAAGATGGTGCAAGACAGACAAGAGTACCTTGTCAGCAGGAGTGGCTACAAGCAGTAGCAGGCAACTCCACTTTATCCTTTGGACAAAGGAAAAGTTTGTTATAGAACTACAGAAAGTGCAGTTGGTCATACCTGTACCAATGAAAACTCAGTACTTGGTGCCACCTATTCCGACTGAATTTGCCAAATCTTTCCTAAATTTACCAGAATTTTACCTGTTAAAAGAAAATTACTTTCCCTTTACACAAATAGAAGCTTGCGCTTACATATCATCTTTACACTGAGGAGTTTTACGGATAGACATAAACGGATTTAAAACGCGAGACAACACAAATGTAACGTTTCAGAAAATTAACAGGCGCAGTGAATCCAAATTTCAGTGAACGTTTGAACTTGTCATTCAGTTCAGTGTTCAGGAGTTGTGGGCATTAAGTGGGGAGACTGAAAGTTTGGTCAAAGAAAGAACTAGTATCTATGTAATGTCATAGCCTCGGGCCACACTGAAGTGCATTAGCCCTTGAAATACTGTGGAAGTCCAATTACTGCTGTGATATAGGAGATGGGATACCAGAAAGCAGAATTCGGTGGTGTGGAAGTTCCAAATTTGCTGATGATATTTGAATCGGTCTCGAGAGGAAAGGAAACCTGTCCACAGTTTGCCAAGGAGCTTCAACTATTTTCCTTATATGATTTTTCTGGCTCAAAGTTGTACTGTTACCACCATTTCTATTGAAATCATTTTGTCTAATGCAAAGTTGAATATACCCTTCCACTTCGACCTTCAGCAGTCCAGCAGCAGAATGTTTAATTTACATTCACTCCTATGTTCCCTTCTTATGTCACACGGAATTAAGGGCTACGGGGAGAATGCGGGTAAGTGGAGTTGAAATGCCCATCAGCCATGATTGAATGGCGGAGTGGACCCGATGGGCCGAATGGCCTTACTTCCACTCCTATGTCTTATGGTCTTACTGCAATTATTAATCAAATTATCAAATGGGAGGGTGTTTAAATGACAAAATATCGATACTAATAAGGGCTGCTTCAAATCCTATCTACATCCTTCTACATAAGGAATTTTTGCCTACATAAAGCACTAGTAGGATCTCTACAATTGAACAGAATTCCCTGGCTTTTAGGAAAGGAGTAAAGTACATGTTAGCCGAAAGTCTGTGGTGCCTATATGAAATGCTCCTGTAAAGACAGACACATCCAGGTTTCTTCAATTTCACCTTCCAAACACACAACTCCCATCACCTCAAAAGACAAGTACAACAAATGCATTGGAACACGACCATCTGCAAGTTACTTTCTGAGCCGCATTGACTAGGAACTATATCACTGTCCCTTCACGGTCATGAAGTTATGGTCCGGGAACTCCCTTCCTAACGTCACTATAGGTGCCCATACACTCGAAGGACTGCTCTGGTTCAAGGCAGCAGCTCACCATCACCTTCTCCAGGGCAATCAGGGATAAGCAATCCAACAAATGAATAAAAAAGTGCTGTGCAATATTCTACAGTCAGCCTGTCTACAGCCATTGTGGGAGATATGAGTAACGGCCACCAAGCACTACATTAGCTCCACCTTGAAAGGAAGATACTAAAGACTGGATTACGTATGTGCGCACTGATCTTATGTAATATTAAGCGCCAAATTTCTCTCAAAATCAAACACCGAGGAAGTAAACCTGCTGGGCTCATCAGATCAAAGGAAAGAGCAAAGAAAAGCACTGTTCAGACCAGAAAGTGATAAAGGTATAACTCAAACATTGTCCTAGGCATGAGTCAGTTGCAACTGCCAAGTTCCCATAATGAGGGAACATAATTAGCACACGTAAACTGGGTGCTCAATCTGGAACAGTTTAGAATTCCAGCTGCAAGCTGTAAAATCTGGGGCTATCCAGCAAAAAGGTCAACTACATGTAACAATTGATGAGCAGGGCTTAGAGTGTCAGGTTCATTTTTGTTTGCCGTGCTTCAGTCTCCCTGCTATTCCTTCCAGAAGCTGCCACCATAACTGAACTGTCTGAGCCCATCTGTGAGTGAGTGTTGGAGCAGCTCCAAAGTCCCAGCTGAAAAGAATTAGGTCCTAAGGAATGGAAAGTTTAACAGAACTTTCACGATTCCAGAATGAGGAAAATATTGGAAAATGGTTAACTCATTTGGATATCATAAACACAGACACAAGCAAAATAACCTGAGCCAATGTCGGTCTGCTTATTCATAAGGAATCAACAACCATTTGGTTTTAAAAGGATTCCATTACGGTGTTGACAGTTACTAACAGTTACCACTGTCGAAGTCAGCAGGATGATGCAATCAGTACACTTTATACTGCTGACTTGGAATGTCTCACTGGAGTATGGATCTTTACAGTGGGCTGCGAAAAGAGAAGGAGGGGGTTGAGAGAGGGGGAGAGAGAGAGCGAGCGAGATGGGGTGAAAGGGGGGGAGAGAGAGAGAGAGAGAGAGAGAGAGAGAGAGACAGCGCACACAACAGCGAGCAGGTGAGAGCGCAAGAGCAATAGCAGGAGCCTAGAGATTGAGTCAGAGAGTGAGAAAGAGGAGGGAAAAAAAAAGAAAAAGAGAAAAATGAAATATTGAAGTGGCAAGAAGTATGCACATCACACAAGTGCCTGGTAAAGACCATCTCCATCCACCGAGAGAGAATTTAACCATCGCCTCTTGGCATTCTATATATTCAATTATTAGCATGCCCGAATCCCCCATTAACATCATCCTGGGTGTTCAGAGGCTGAACTGGACTTGCCATATAGATACTGTGGCTACAACAGCAGATCAAATGTTGGGAATTCAGCAGCAGGTAACTTGCCTCCTCCAATTTTCAAGCCTGGACAATACCATTACCGCAAGTTTCCCTCCAAGCCACACACAAACCCAACTTGGAAATATATTGTTGTGCATTCACTGTTGCTGGGTCAAAGCCCTTCTTAGTTACACGCAGTGTCCCTGCACCCGTAGTAACACATAGATTCGAGAAGGGAATTCACCACAACTTCTCCAGGGCAATTAAGGATGGGCAATAAGTGATTGCTTAGTGTGTAACACCCACATCCCATGAATGAATAAACAATTCCTGTCTTTATCACAGTTTCTTGAGAAGAATTCCACTAATCACAGATTTAGTATCAAATTCAGTTTCCCTAACTGGAATGAATCCCAGTGACAGCTTTACCAAATGAATCCATCTCGCTGTACATAGAGAGAACCTTCGGCCCAACCCATCCATACAGTCCTGTTTCTTTCACAATTATTTTCTTGACTGAGTCCTGCTGTGTGCAGTTTAAACAAACACATCTCGCCTGTATTGCAGTTTAATTGCTGGATACACTCCTTCAGTGGCATCAGCCCTCCTCATCATTCTTCTTCGGTTAGGCTTTGTCTGCTTAGGCTTCTAAATTGTCCTGGTATCACTTGAAGTTTTATAAAGTCCTTAGGTCTTGTTATAAATGGTTTCCCTGCCACTGACCTCGTTCATCATAGCCATATCTCATGATACCTGCTCACTACAGTGGCAACACCTGATCTGAGCTTCAAGAACATCATATACTCCCAACTTTCCAACAGCCTGTTATGTATTCCACTGTATACAATTTTATGTATACAAAATTGATTTGAAGGTAGGAGACAGAGGGTGGTAGTAGATGGTTGATTTTTGGACTGGAGGCCTGTGACAAGAGGTGTGCTACAAGGAGCAATACTGGGTCCATTGCTTTTCATTCTTTATATAAATGATCTGAATGAGATTATAGGTGGTATAGTCAGTAAGTTTGCAAATGACTAAAATAGCAGATGTTGTGGACAGTGATAAGGTTACCTCTGAGTGCAATGAAACTTTGACCAGATGGGCCAATAGGCTGAGAGTGGCAGATGAAGTTTAGATAAATGTGAGATGCTGCTTTTTGGAAAAGCAAATCAGGACAGGACTTATACACTTAACAGTAAGGTCCTGGGGAGTGCTGCTGAACAAAGACTATGGAGTGTAGGTTCATAGTTCCTTGAAAGTGAAGTTGATGGAATAGTAAAGGCGGCGTTTGGTTTGCTGTCCTTTATTGGTTAGAGCATTGAGTATAGTAATTGGGAGGTCATATCGCGGCTGTACAGGATATTGGTGAAGCCACTTTTCGAATACGGTGCACAATTCTGGTTGTCCTTCGATAGGAAAGATGTTGTGAAACTTGAGAGGGTGCAGAAAAGTTTACACGGATATTGCTAGAGGGTTTGAGTTTCAGGGACAGGCTGAATACGCTGGAATTTTTTTTCACTGGTGCATCGGAGGCTGAGGGGTTTATAAAATCATAAGGAGGATGGATGGGGGCGGGTTTAACCAAGCTCTTTTTCCCACTCCGAGTGGGGTCGTCCAAAAACTGGTGAGAGGGGAAAGGACCTGAGGACTAACTTTCCATGCAGAATATGGTGCGTGTATGGAACGTGCTGCCAGAGGAAATGGTAGAGATGGATACAATTACAATATTTAAAAGGCATGATTAAGAGGGATGATTAAGGTTTATGGACTAAATGCTGGCAAATGGGACTAGGTCAGTTTGGGATGTCTGATCGGTGGGACGAGTTGGATCGAAGGGTCTGTTTCCACGCTGTATAATTCTACGATCCTATCTTGAAGGAATAAGAGGACCTACCATCTGGGACTCCTCATTGTCTGTGTAACGATATCTACTTCATTAATGTGACTTGGTAACTTGCTGTCAATACAATAAACCATGTCTTATTCAAGACTGAAGTCTCTTCTAGTTAGGCTAGTCGTGAGAATGCTGTAAGAAGAAAGCCCTGTAGATCCCTACAGGAAATAGGTAAATGTGCCACAAATACACCAGGTAGCCCATACATGTGATGAGGACTCATTTTATAACCCAGTGTGGAGTGGTACAGACTCCACTTAGGTGACTCCTGTGAGTTAGCAACATTGGAGTTCTTAGAGCATCTTTGGACACAGCTTCAAGAAGACTGCTCATTGAGACAGGCAGCAGCTCGAAGAACTGAATATTCAAGAACCCTATAGAAGAGAACCTTATTGCAAGATTCATCAAAGCAGAATTTACAGTCTCGTTTAAAAACATATTCAAACCTATTGAAGGACATGCAACTGAGAGAGTGAACTAGGAACTCTAAACTGGAGTACTAGTCACACGAAGGTAATTACAGAATGCACTGGGTGTTGACAGACTTTAGGAAGGTCCCAAATTGAGGTTCAGAGCAAATAAACACTGGAGGCTCTGTGAGTAAAGCTGACATCCCTTGTGGGCAAGGAGAAACATTTTAAAAGTTTACAGGTTGCAAAAACAGAGTTACCAGGCTAGCTCCTCCCAGGTCCAATGTGATCTAACCTTATTAATCAGTCTGCCATGCAGAACCTTGTTGTATGCTTAAGTCAATGTAGACGATTCTACCATTATGCCTTAAATCAATTTTCTTTGTCACCTCTTCAACAAACTCAATCAAGTTAGTGAAACACAATTTCCCAAGCTCAAAGCTATGTTGACTATCCCCATTCAATTCTTGCCTTTACAAATGCATGTAAAATCCTGTCCCTCAGAATCTCCTCCAACAACTTACCCAGCATTGACATGAGGCTCACTGATCTATAGTTTTCTGGAATTTCCTTACAGCCTTTTTTAAGTAATGGCATCAGATTAGCGACTCTGCAGTCTTCCAGCAACTCACCTTTGGCTGTTGATGGTACAAATATCTCAGCAAAGGATGCAGCAATCACTTCCCTAACTTCCCACAAAGTTCTGAGGATTTATCTATAGGTTTTAAGACCTCTGTAATACCAACTATTTTCCTCTGTAATACGAACTATTTTCATACATCACTAGTCATTTCCAAGGTACCCTAACTTTGCCCATCGCCATAGTAAGGACTGACATGAAATATTAGTTTAATTTCTTACCCATCTCTTGTGGTTCCAGAGATAGACAGCTACACTAATCTTTAAGGGGTCCTATTCTCTGCCTAGTTACTCTTTTGCTCTTAATGTGCTTATGGAATTTCCATGGATTCTCCTTAACCCTATTTGCCAAAGATCTCTTATGTCATTTTTTTTGCCCTCCTGATTTCCCTCCCACTGCCCTTATAGTCCTCCAGGGATCCACTTGATCCAAGCTGTCTATACCTGGCATATGCTTCTTCCTTTTTTTGACCAGAGCCTCAATTTCTCTAGTCATTTATCATTCCCTACAGCCACCAGCCTTATCCTTCACATTAACTATCTGAACTTTTGTTATTTAACTTTTAAAGGCCTTCCACTTCCCAAATTCCAATTACCTGCGAATAGCCTTAACCAAGCTACTTCCTGTCTAATATTGTCAAAATTGGCCTTACTCCAATTTAGACCCTTAACTTTTACTCAATTTCCACAACTATTTTAAAATTAATACAATTATGATCACTTGACCCAAAGTGCTCCCCCACTGACACCCCCATATTTCCCAAAAGAAGGTCAATCAACTGTTGCTCCTTCTGTAGTAGGTTCATCAATATATTGAAGAATAAAGTTTTCTTGTACATACTTAAGTTCCTCCATCCAAGCTCTGAACATTGTGACAGTCCCAATCTATGTCTGGAAAGTTAAAATCCCTTACCATTAAAACCCTATTATTCTAACAGATATCTGAAATCATCTTATATATTTGTTTCTCAATTTCCCACTGACTAATGGGGAGCCTATGATACAATCCCAATGAGATAATCTTTCTTTTCTCATTTACAGTTTCACCCATATAACTTCACTAGATGATCTCCCAGAAATATCTTTCCTAAGTACAGCTGCAAGAAGATTAATCCTAACTAAAAACACCACTCCCACTCCTCTCTTTGCCTTCCTTCCTATCTTTCTGATAACATCTATATCCTGGAACTAAGCTGCCAGTCTGCCCATCCCTGAGCCACATTTCTGGAATGGCTATGATAGCTCAGTCCCATTTTCCCAACCATGCCGAGTTCATCTGCCCTACCTGTCAGGCTTCTTGCATTGAAGTAAATGCAGTTTAACTTATCAGTCTTGCCTCATTCTCTGCCAACCTCCTGTCTGTCTTGACTTTTTGACTTGCTCTGCCTCAGCCAGTACCAACCTCAGCCTTTTCTATTTTCTCACTGTCACGTTGAATTTCCAATTCAGATGGAACCCGTCCCTCTTATACAGGTCACTTCTGCCAGTGAAAAGATCCCAATGATCCAAAAATGTGAATGCTTGCCCCCTGTACCAACTCCTCTGCCATACATTCATCCACTCTATCCTCCTATTCCAACCCTCATTAGCACTGGCACCAGTACTACCCTTAAGGACCTAGTTTTTAAACCTTGTGCTTAGTTTCCTATATTGTCTCTGAGAACCTCATTCCGTTCCATACTTATGTCGTTGGTACCAATGTGCACAACAACTTCCTGCTGGTCACTCTCCCCTTTCAGCACATTCTGCACCCACATAGAGACATCCTTGTCCCTGGAACTAGGAGGCAACATAACAGCCTAATGTCTTGCTGACGGCTGCAGAGATGTCCATTCATGCGCCAGACCAATAAGGTCCCTATTAGAATTGATTGCTTGGAACCTGACATACCCCCCATTATAGCAGAGCCAATCACGTTACCAAAACCTGGTTTCTAAGCTATTTTCTCCCTCAAGTCCGAATGTTGTTGTAATAGTGGGTGGTGCTTAAAGCATGCCTCAATACTTTCAGATGCTTACACCTCATCCCAGAAGCTTGCTATTGGAAAGGCATCCAAAATATTTATTCGAAGTGTAGTTGTTTTGACTTATGTTTTCAAAAAGTTTTCATCTTGGGAAAATGTATTGTCTCTCCCTCTGGGCCAGAAGCGCTGGGTTCAAGTTCCCAGTGGACTGATTGGACATGGAAGATGCATCATAATGGAACCAAACAGACTGATCATTAATCTGTCATTACTTCCACTCTGCCAATAACAGTCAGTAAGAACAGGAGAGTTCCCTGATCAATGGGAACTGTACAGCAGCTGCAACACAACAACCTCCCTATGATTAAAAAATGAAAAGGACAAACTCTTGCCATAATCAAGTGTCCTCCTCATTCAGAGTGACTACCACACACACTCCAATTCAAGAGGGAGCACTGCTGATGGCACAAACTACTTGCTCTCCACACAAGAGTCATGAAAACATGGTGACCCTCACTTCTTTGGGAAGGTGAGGAGTTCTTATAAACGATATAGGGGCAGCATGGTGGCTCAGTGGTTAGCACTGCTGCCTCATAGCGCCAGGGTCCCAGGTTCGATTCCAACCTTGGGTGACTATCTGTGTAGAGTTTGCACATTCTCCCAGTGTTGGCGTGGGTTTCCTCCAGGTGCTCCGGTTTCCTCCCAAAATCCAAAGATGTGCAGGTCAGGTGAATTGGCCATGCTAAATTGTATTAGGTGCATTAGTCAGAGGTATTGGGTTACTCTTTGGAGGGTCAGTGTGGACTTGTGGGGCCAAAGGGCCTGTTTCCACACTGTAGGGAATCTAATCTATATTCTCTGGAGGTGCATACTGTCCATTTTGTGAGGTTGACCAGTAAAGACACAGTCTCCTTTGAAACACCCCCCCATGTATTTGTATATATGCGAGCGCACACACACACGCGCACACACACACACACACACACCAGAATCTTCCAAGACTGGTTTTTATTGGCAGCGTTTTATATGGTGCCACCTCATTGTTTTGTTAATGTTGGCTGCTGCAACCAAAGTACAGGCAGAAAAATATTCCAAAAAACAAAAACAGCTCACTGCCCAGTGAACTCTGGTAAACAAGATTCAAAATAAAAATGAGAAGAAAAACAAGATTCATGGAGTAATTGCCTAACTGAATAGATCAGCTCCTAAAATTACAATTTCATGTGGACAAACACAGCACTGGAAGCAAGTGTCTATGAAACTTAAACTCTTCATTTCTAAACTTTTTGAAACTCAAATAAGGCTTTACCAGGCCCAAGCTTCGCTCTAGGCCTCCTGGACATTGATGCCAGCAGGAAGTTTCAAAATTTCACATTTCAATTGTAAATGAGCCAGCTGAAAACCTTTTTCAGAAATTCAGAAGTCTAAGTCCTATCCAGAAAGGTTAGTACAAAATGTTATACATTATTATCAAAAGCAAATAGTTATAGCTTGATAGAAATTTATCCTATGATATTCCAGTGGATTCCACTTGCAATGAGCACAAAGTGTGGTTGTATCTGCATCAGACATTTTTTGATATACAGCCTCCTGTCATTATTAGTTTTCATAGATAGAAACATAATAAAAACACAAGTCAAAATATGTACATTGTGAGAACACAAGACACTTGAGATGCCTTCCCAACTGCCAACTTTTGGGCTGATGAGAACACAAGCTGGATTATCTGACATGTCAAAGTCACAGGAAAACCTGGGTAAACAATTTAAAATTTCCAGCCAAAACATGCTACAGTAATAACCCTTTAGCCATAAGAAAAGCATTCAAGTATTGATTTTATTTTGTTGCAAAACACATTTTGATGAACATATATAAGTTATAACTGTTGGTATCAAGCCAGGTTGAATCCAAAGAGGGTTGAGACCCCAAGTAGGGGCCGGGGACTGACCATTTTGTAGTTTCTTACCTTACTAACATGAAACTCCAGTCTCCGGATAAACCTTTCAATTGACTTGATTTGCTGTCAGGAGGCAGCAAAAAGGGGGGAGAGAGAGAGAGAGAGAGAAAGAGAAAGAAAATGTTTAACAGACTTGGCAAGTCTTTTATTGGAAGCACATTAAACAAACTGGAGATGCTTTTATGCTTAAACCAATCTAAATTTTTATTCATATTTTCCAGTACAAGAGTATGTATAATTCACTATGTACTCACAGTCAGCGATATATCCAAATCATGAAAAGCACAAACATTTCACAGAATGCTGCAAATTTGCACATAATTCTGCAACAAATTTCAGATTTACGCTGCATGGGAAAGATAGAATGTTCTCAAAGAAAGTTTGTTTTAGGGAAATGTGAGAAACAAGGTAAACAGAAAAGGCCAGTGAAGACCAACACTTTGTGAGACATTTAGTACAGCCTAGTCAGAGAGGAGCATTGGCAATGAAGCAGGAATAAAGTTGTTTACCAACAGTTAACATGAAATAGCGTCCTTCATTAAATTTACAATAGCTTTTACTCAGAACCTACACCTACCATCCCCCCAGTAGTCTAACTAAAAATTTTGAATGCTGGAAGACTTTTATTCAATAACAAGGTGGGTGGTCTTGGGCAGGACAGCAATGAACAACGTGCAGACAGGTAACTAGAGCAAAAGAGATAGAATTTAAGAATCACAGACCTGTTTGTGACATTGTTTGTACATTTGTTTTGAACAAGTAAACATACTTGACAAGTTTCTATGTTTGCCTTGCCAAACCAAGGTCATTTGGACTAACCCACATTTATTCAATTCATTATGTCAACTCACATTAGAAAGCAAGCAATACTGAAACCTCATACCTTGTCAAGATCATATAGAAATCCCTAAAAACAAAAAGAAAGAAGAGTTATAATGGACACTTCTTATAAACTGAATGCAACGTACAGAAGTAGAAATTGGTGACAATCAAAATGCAAGGGGAATAAAAATAATTGTTTCAAAAGAAAAGTCACAATTCTATTTCAATATTCATTTTAACATTAAAATCTCAGGCAAAATGTTAAAGCTTGTTTATAAATTATTCACTTGATTCTAAAAATTGAAATGGAATTGGTGTCAAGTAACCATGTATTACAAACTATTTCTGTCTTGCAAAATTAGGAAACTTCATTTATGGGACATGTGTAACTGAGACTGAAAGCAGAGCGAAAGACCAATCCACTTGTGCAGCGAGTTTCTGCACATTCCATTGTAGCCCAAGCTTCAAATTAACAAAGTAACTGTATGTTCAAGTCCTTTGTTAACTAAACACAAGTTTATGAACACCAGTGCAATTTCAAAAAGATTTACCACTGCAATATATAAATATAAATCTTGTATCTTTTTCAAGTTATTCAAAGGGCCACGTAAAAAAGGTATTACATTAATCATCTAGCAACCACATGATGAAGGAGCAGCACTCCGAAAGCTAGCGTTTCCAAATAAACCCGTTGGACTATAACCCGTTGTATGATTTTGAAACTTCTACCCCAGTCCAACACTGGCTCCTCCACATCACACATTAATCAGGGATGACTTCATATAGATTAGAACAGACAAACTAGTAGATGCAGCCATGAGGAAAAATCTATAGAGTGCATTGGGGACAGATTCCTTTATTAATCTGTTGAGGATCCAAACGGCAAATCGGGCTATCTTTTTAAAATGTCAACTAACATTCATTGACCATTTTTTCTGCTAAACTCCCAGTACATTCTAGCCAATCCTGCCCTTATTCCCATGAATTATACTACAACATACTCGACATGTTTAAAACATGATCTCAGAATAAAAGATATCTATACAGTGACCATAACATGGTAGCAATTAGGATTCAGCTTCTGAGTTAAAAACCTGAGTGAGGAAAAATTGTGCTCAACTTAAATAAAAGTAATGCATGGGAATAAGGGCAGAGTTGGCTAGAATGTACTAGAAGAGCACAAAATTTGCCCGAAACGTCGATGTTACTGCTCCTCGGATGCTGCCTGAACTGCTGTGCTCTTCCAGCACCACTAATCCAGAATCTGGTTTCCAGCATCTGCAGTCATTGTTTTTACCTAGAATGTACTGGAAGTTTAACAGAAAAAATGGTTGGTGAATATTAGTTGACATTTTAAAAAATAGCTCATGACTCACAACAAAGATCTATCACAGTGAGGAACAAGGATTCTAAGAAGGGGAAAAACCTAACGTTAATCAGTGAAGGAAAATATCAAATTGAAAGAAAACTTGGCAAAGCTTAGTGGTAAATCAGAGGATTGGGAAAGTTTCAAAACCACCAACAAAAAAAAGGCCAGAAAATAACGAAGAAGGAAAAAAAAATTATGAGGGCAAACCAGCATATTTTACAAAAAAACAGACAATAAAAGTTTATTTAAAGATATAAAAAGAAAAGAGAGGCAAGATAAAACCCTTACAGAATGGGGCTGGGAAAATAAGGGAAAGCCAGGGAATGGCAAAGGAGTTGAAAAAATGTTTTGCATCAGTCTTCATGATGAGGATGCAAATAGTAAAACAAAATACGAAATAATCAAGGGGGAGGGGAGGAAACATAAACACATTAGGTATCATTAGAGATGGGACTAAAGGCAATATGTTCCTGGACCTGACTGACTGCTTCTGGAGATTTAAGGAATTAGTTACAAAGATAGTGGATGCATTGGTTATAATCCTCTAAAAATCCTTAGATTCTGGAAAATTCCCAGTGGATAGGAAAATTACTAAAGTAACATCATTTAAAAAGGGAGGAAAATTTTAAAAACGCAGGTAATGATAGGCCAGTAAGCTTAATGTACATCATTGGGAAAATATTAGACTAAAATAAAGGATGTAATAGCAGAATATTTATAAACACATAATATAACCTGGAGACTCAGCATGGCTTCACGAAGGGTGAATCATGCCTGAAAGTTTACAACAGTTCCTTGAGGTGGTAACAAGCAGGATACATAGGGGAACCGGAAGATATAACATATTTGGATCTCCAAAAGGTATTCAATAACGTACTGCACATAAGGCTACTTAAGACAACAATCCGTGTGTTACAGGTAATCTATGAGCATGGATAGAGGATGGCTAACTAATAGAAGACAGAACATTGAATAAAAGGAGACATTTTCAGAATGGAAACTGTAACTAGTGGAGTGAGACGGGGATCTGTGGGAGCTACAATTATTTACGAAGTATATTAATCATTTGGATTTTCATAGAATCTCAGCAATGTGGCAACAGGCCATTAGGCCCATCACTGACCTTCCAAAGAGCACCTCACCCAGATCTACCCCCCAACCCTATCCCTGTACTCCCGCATTTAGCATGGCTAATCTACCTAGCCTGCACATCTTTGGATTGTGGGAGGAAACTGGAGCACCCAGAGGAAGTTCACACAGACACAGGAAGAATATGCAACACAGACAGTTGCCCAAAGGTGGATTTGAACCTGGGTACCTGGTGCTGTGAAGACAGTGGTGCTAACTACAGACCACCCTGTCGCCATAGAAGTTAATGTCCTGTCACCATATTTACAGATAACACAAAAGTAAATGGGAAGGCAAATAATGGAGCTGACATAAGTCGTCTACTTAGGGATACAGATAGATTAAGCCAAAGATTTGACAGATGGAATATAAAAATGTGAGGTTATGCATTTTGGCAGGAAGAGAAGAACAGAATACTTTTTAAATGAGAAAAGATTGCAGCAAGCTGCAGCAAAGAGAGACTTGGTGGAAATCGTGAATGAACCACATAGAAAAGGTGGTCAAGTCCAGTGGGTATTAGTGAAGGCAAATGAAATGCTGCCCTTTATTTCAAATGCAATGGAGTATAAAAATGAGACACACTTGCTAAATCTACACTCGGCACTGGTTAGACCACACTTAAATACTGAACAGTTTTGATCCCTGATCTAAGGAAATATATATTGAATTTCCAAAAGGCATTCAATAATGGTTCACACATAGGCTACTTAATGTTACAACAGACTATGGGGTTAGATGTATGAGCACGGATAGAAAATTGGAGGCAGTCCGGACAAAGTTCGCTACGTTGATCCTGGATGTGGAGGGATTTTTTTTGAGGAGAGGCTGAGCAGCTTGAGCTTGTACTCATTGGAATTTAGGAGAATAAATGAGACGACTTTATTGAAACATCGATTCTAAATTGGATTGATAGGATAGATGCAGAAAGGCTATTTCTCCTTGTGGGAGAATCTAGGACCAGAGGGCATAATCTCAGAGAAAGGAGTTGCCCTCTTAAGACAAGAAACAAAGAACAGAAGAATATAACACAGGAACAGGCCCTTAAGCCCTCCAAGCCTGTGCCCATACATGGTGCCCTTCTAAGAGGAAGAATTTTTTTCTCAGCTGGTGATGAAGCACAGGGGCTGTGACGGTTTGGTCATTAAATATATTCATGGATGAGAATAGGCATATTTTTAAAATCAATAAGGGAACCATGGGTTATGAGGAAAAGGCAGGAAAGTGGAATTGATCTCATTGAATGGTGGAGTGGAACCGATGGGCAGCATGGGCAGCTTTTGCCCTTGGATCCTACAGTCTATCATTGAAATCAGACAATACAATGCAACTGTCAGAATTTTTGTACTGGGACATGCATAAAGATTCAACTGTGTCTTTAATTGAACATTACAGGGTCTAAAATTACTGCATATTAAAACCAACACCTTTGCACAACTTCAGGTGTTACTTAAGCAACATTACTCACCAATCTGGAATTTCTTTTCATATCTTTGAGCTGAGCTGTTAAGTTGTCAAGCTCCAGCTGATGAACTTGCAAGTATGCACTGTAAGAATAGGATAAACAACACTTTTTCAGAACAAATGTAGCAGACACAGTTTGACTATTATCTTAACAACTAATAGTAAGTGCATGTTAGGAAATAGTTCCTCATGCTGTAAGTGAGCAATAACCATCTCAACTTACAGGCAGTTACAATTTATTAGTACCAGTTGTTGATTTGCCTTGGTCCATCCAGAATGTCTTGTTAAACCTAGACATTTGACGTCCAGGCTCATTAATCCAATGCATGCCACTTTCATTAAATACTGATGCTTAGTGTGTTTAGACTAGAATTTCAAAAATACACCTCATTTCTTTTCAATCCCCAACACACCCAAACCATGGTGACCCTGTTTAATATCTTTCCCCCTATCTTTAGTGTTGCAGTTTTAAAAAAAACACAACTGTTAGTCTGACACCATAAGTCCTCTACTTTATGATTTGAATGCGAGCATAAGAGGTACAGTTAGGAAGTTTGCAGATGACACCAAAATTGGAGGTGTAGTTGATACAGCAAAGAAGATTACCTCAGATTACAACAGGATCTGGACCAGATGGGCCAATGAGCTGAGATGTAGCAGATGAGGTTTAATTCAGATAAATGTGAGGTGCTGCATTTTTGGAAAGCAAATCTTAGCAGGATTTATACACTTAATGGTAAGGTCCTAGGGAGTGTTGCTGAACAAAGAGACCTTGGAGTGCAGATTCATAACTCCTTGAAAGTGGAGTTGCAGGTAGATAGGATAGTGAAGGCGGCCTTTGGTATGCTTTCCTTTATTGGTCAGAGTATTGAGTACAGGAGTTGGGAGGTGATGTTGCGGCTGTATGGGACATCAGTTAGGCCACTGTTGGAATATTGTGTGAATTCTGGTCTCCCTCCTATCAGAAAGATGTTGCGAAACTTGAAAGGGTTCAGAAAAGATTTACAAGGATGTTGCCAGGGTTGGAGGATTTGAGCTATAGGGAGAGGCTGAACAGGCTAGAGCTGTTTTCCTTGGAGCATCAGAGGCTGAGGGGTGACCTTATAGAGGTTTACAAAATTATGAGGGACATAATTAGGATAAATAGACAAGGTCTTTTCCCTGGGGTCGGGGAGTCCAGAACTAGAGGGCATAGGTTTAGGGTGAGCGGGGAAAGATATAAGAGAGACCTAAAGGACAACTGTTTCACACAGAGGGTATGGAATGAGCTGGCAGAGGAAGTGGTGGAGGCTGGTACAATTACAACATTTAAAAGGCATTTGGATGGGTATAGGAATGGAAAGGGTTTGGAGGGATATGGGCCGGGTGCTGGCAGTTGGGACTAGATTGGGTTGGGATATCTGGTTGGTATGGATGGGTTGGGCCGATGCTGTACATCTCTATGACTCTATAAAGCTCTTCTGCCTTCTAATTAACCGTATCCCTTATATAATAAGACTAGAAAATGCAATTAAAAAATGACCCAGCACTTGAATCAATCCTAAGTTATATGTCATATCAAATGGTTAGTGATTGATGGGGAAATCTACAAGGATAGTGCATCAACACTTATCCCAATGATGGGAAGCCATCTCGGGAGAAAAGGTGAAACTGGGAAGTGAAAAGAAGACAGGAACTTGTCAACAGTTGTGCTTTGTACTTTTGACTCTACAATTATGGAATCTTTTAAAGACAAAAGGTTAGATAGCAGTGAAAGTTGCAATTTCCATGCCCCCTTCTACCAAGGATTTTGAACTAGGTTACAGTGTATAATTATTCCTCTTACCTCCAAAACATTCCACAGATATATATCTGTTTTGGCCAGGATCAGAATGCAATTTAGTCTATAAATCCCAGATGTCTCTTTCCATTAGAGAGAGGGGGCCAAAACGCCCAGTTTGATCATCATGCCAACCTTCATTCTGTCTGTCAGCTCAGTGAATGACTAATCTCAGGGAACGTCTTTATTACATACATTATTTATTTGACAAATTCAATTAAAAATGAACCCCAGTCCTATCAATAAATTTAGCGCTGAATCAACAGAGTAGAATGCAAAGTCATGCAGAGTTATATCACAAATTTATAAAGTGACCAACATTACTTTCCAAACCAGACTCTCTTTTTCAGAATGAACGCGCACTGTGTTAAAATTGGTATTGGTCTATGTTTAAAATAAGATTATATCCAGAAGAATTCATATTAACTTATGATTTGTTTTTTCCCCAGAGTAGGGCTTTCTTGTTAGAAGATCACTATCCGAAGACCACCACAACTATGATTCAATGGAAAGCTGGTACTAAGTTGAGCCTTAGGTGGACCAGGAATTGGGCGTTCATCTAAAATCTTTCTAGTGAACATCCGCAGAAAACTGTGCTCATTACCTAAACTTAAAAACGGAACTGTTACGAAGTTGTCAAAGCAGAAAATAAATAAGACACTTTTGGTAGTCAACTTCAACTTTCATTTCACCAGAATAAACTCCAATCACAACTATTTACCAACAGCAGAAATAGAGCATTACAAGTTTTTAAAAATCTTTTAAACAAGTTTTTTTACATATAAAATTGATAATATTATGATGGTAGAGGAGTTTCCTCTTCAGTTACTGCATCCAATATTGTTTTCAACACAATAGCTACCATTCTGTTTGGACATTCAAATTTCCAGTTGAAGGAGTAGGGTAGCTTTACTCGCTGGATAAATCGCAAAGATTAACATGTATCCAGAAGTAAATATTTTGGACTTTTCTAATTATTAATTACATTAAAAAAGTGTGAATATCTTTAATTGTCTCTTTCTGCAGAGTCAGAGTAGAGCAAAACTATTTGTAGGGTCTCTTTCATGAAACAACCATAATTCACATATTTGTCAAAAGTGAATCAGCAAGTTAAGCAATAGGTGAATGTTCAAAAAGGCACTGCTCTTAGACGAAGGTGAGTGGGAAGATCTGACAAGTGATCATCAAAACATTCTCAAAGTAAACATATTGCACTCCAGTTTTTTTTTTGTCAAAAGAACTGACCTCCACTTCTAGTCCAAGTGAACTGTGTTTGTAGTTCTCATTGGTTACAAATTGTCAACAAGTTACAGGAACCAGAGTGGGTATTGGGACTCATTGACAATTGTACAGTAATTTAGTTAATAACTTCAAGCCAAAATTACTGTTCTTTCCACTGGCGCTCAGGAGTTAATGGTTTTCACGATCTAGTACTCATCTCTTCATTTGTCACTGTCCACATCGGTTGGATTCAACACAAACCACACTTCACAGAAAAGCCAAACCCCAGAGATCACAAACTACAGAAAATTACCAATGAGTCCCAAAACACATCTTTATCACTCAGGACTGGACCCATTCACATATCAAAGTAGCTTAATGTTTATAAATGAATGTAAGCAAATTGTACAATTCTTGGGATGGTCCCATTTGTTCAAGGACCGTTTACACAAACAAAACTTCTTACTTTAGGCCCTTTTTTAAAGCTTCATAAACCTCATCCAACCGTTCAGGTTGAGGATTCTTGGGTGGGAGTGATTTATGAGAAATGTTGAACATTTTGCCAGCTCGAGAGGCAGTTTTCCGGTGTGTTGTGGGGGTGCTGAACACTTTTAGCTTTCTGCAAAATAAAAATTCACAACATCAATTAAAGGGATGAAAATGATCAAACTCGGAGCGCACAATTTTGCCTCAATAATTGGCAGGAAGCAGCTTAACACACCTAGCACCAAAACCATACGGTTAAAACTACTCCAAGAGAAACAAAAACACTTTCAATTTTCATTCGATAGCCCAGTAATAGAACACTGAGTTTTGAGAAGATTTGTAGCTCAGGTTGAGGTTTTGGATGTAGATTTGCTCGTTGAGCTGAAAAGGTTCATTTCCAGACGTTTCATTACCTTACTAGGTAACATCTTCAGTGGACGTTATGCAAAGCAGGGTGAAATCACAGGAAAGGGTGGAAAATGCTCAACAAGTCAGGCAGCATCTGTAGAGTCAAAAGACAACTTGGAACCTTTATCAGAACAGGCATGGTCATTGTTAAGACTGTAGTTGACTGCACTACAGTCTACACCACAACAGACTTGTCAGCCCATGGAATAATGGGACAGTTACAGCCTGAAAAAGAAATTGGCCAAGGGGCAGAAAACAGAGCAGGGCAATGAATGGTTGTACTTTAGACTGGAGGAAGCTATGAGGATTCCTCAGCAATTAGTACCAGATCATCTTTTATCCCTATAATACAATAGTGACTTAGTCTTGAATGTACAGGGCACAATTTCAGAATCTGTGGGTGACAAAATTGGAAGTGTAATGAATTGTGAAAGGACAGTGATAAATTTCACAAGGATATACATAAGCTTGTGGAATGGGCAGATAAGTGGCAGATGGAAGTTAATTCAGAGAAGTGCAGAGTGATGAGGAGAGCCAACACAAACAATAAAATTCTAAATGGGGTGCAGAAACAGAGGAATCTTGAGACATGTGTGTACAAATTATTAATTATGGCAGGGCAGGTTAAGAAAGTGATGAATAAAACAATGACATCCTAAGCTTTATTAATACGGGCAAAAGCAAGGTAAAAGATTAAGAGATCTGCATATGGTACTTAACTCACTATGTCTGTGTGGGTTTCCGCCAGGTGTTCTGGTTTCCTCCCACAACTCAAAGATATGTAGGCTACTTGAGTTGGTAATTTTCAATTACCCCATGGTGTCCAGGGACATGCAGGTTAAGTGGATTAACCATGAGACGTGCAGGGTTACGGGGATAGGGTGTGGGGGGTGCATCTGGGTGGAATGCTCTTCAGAGGGCCGAATGGTCTCTTTCTGCTCTGTAGGGATTCTGTGAGAGGCTAAGGGTGTACGTCAGTTGAAATGGAAGTTAAAGATGGTGGTTCAAGAGTCAAATCAGCATTACAAACTGATTAACATCATAATCACATACTCTGTATGCTTCTACTGCACACCATTAGCATCAGCACTCAAATCCTCAGCAAAATGATGCCCCTGTGTGTGGTGGCCATTTTCCAATCAAAATAATAAGTGTTGTGGAATAAAATATTGTGACCTCAACATTTTCAGAATCACAATTAAAGCTTAGGGTTTTTCTGTCAGAAATTGCGGTTTTATAACACAATCAGGGCAAGAAAAATAGGCTGGAAAAATATTCCTCTTTTGTGAAAGTACAACTAGTTCACGACCTTGGGATAAATTTGGTGACTGCAGTTAACTTTATTTTGTTTACTGGGCCAAAATGATTATTTCAGAGAGCAAAGAACATTAGACGCTGTTGCCAAAATTCTAAGTCACATGCAGGTTACACAGTGGTGCACAAACGAGCTGTTACTGCACTACATTCTCTCTCTAGCAAGTTAAAAATTAGCTTTCCAGAAAGATACTATGCCAAAAACAAGTATGTTTTCAGGTTGTACCTGCTTAGCCTCAACATCCTCACTATAACTTATCACATTTCGTTCAATGCTTAATCGCATCCTCTCTTTTGAACTGTATAAAGAGAATGAATAACCATCAAACAATCCATATTTCAATAATCTAACCAAATTTTTCCACAGTTGTTTTGCCAATAAACCAAAACCATAACTGAATAAATAGCAGTTTTGCATCATTCAGGTAAATCTGCAGACAGAATTGATGAATCCAACAAGTTCATACTTGTCATATTTTGCATTTAAGATGCTAACTGATACTTGAATGATTAAATTTCCCACTCTGTCAAACCCCTGTAACTTAGGATAGTCTTATATAGAAAACAGATTAATTAGATGTTCATAGAAACCAGAATTCCCACCTACACAAAATGAAGATGCAGTTTCAGCTGTGCTCCTAGGTTGACTCACATTTACTTACAATTTCACAGAGAAATAAGCAACCTCATTCAACCAACCATTGGCTAAGTGATGGCACTGTCAACCCTGAGATCATTGGCTGTGGAGTTAAGTCTCATTCAAGAGACTTGAGGACACAATCCAGACAGCCCTGACACTGATTGGCTTAATTTATCTGACAAACCAATCCACATCTGCCTCTCGAGTAAACATAAAAACAACCAATGGCATTACTTCAAGAGTTAGGGAGTTCTCCTGGTTTGTGAGCAAACAGAATATCTGGCCATTATTTGTGTTGCTAATTGGGCCTTACTGCACTTGAACTTTCTGCCATGGTTCCTACATAGCTTTGGAAGTATGGTTACTGCAAGGATCCTGAAGTTGTGAAGGATGCTGAATAAACGTTATTGACTTATCGAATTTAGTAGGAAGTTCTCATTGGTTGTTTGGCCAACATTGATTGGCCGTCTCTAATTGCCTTTGAGAAGGTGGTGATAGCAGTCTTCTTAAAACACTTCAGTTCATGTGGTCCAAGAATACCCAGTGCTATTAGAAAGGGAGGTTCTGAATTTCAAGGTTACAATCCGTAAAACTAGTAGCTCCTCACGGGTCTGGTCTGTGTGAGAATGACGTAGCACAGCTTTGTGGAAAAACAGGTTGCCCTCATGTCCGAGGGATTAGTAGGTAGTGATCGGCAACAGCATCAACCCTGATTGACACTTTACCACAGTAGAACTCATCTTGCCATCCCAGCTGAGCTCAGCTAATCACTGTGGGAGATCCTAACCAATATATCCCTGAGCCATGGTGAGCAATATAAAAACATAAGCCTTCAGAGCAACATAAGCCTCAAATATTTATCAATCTTCTACATTATGCTTTAAAATAAAATAGCAGGGGAAATAGGTTTTTAGAAGGGCCGACATGATTTGGAAATGTCACTAACCTGAATGCTTTATCCTGTGGTGAATTGACTCCAGCAAAGGACTGACTCCTAGTAATTCCAGTAAACAAAATGCGGCGCACAGGCCGCATGGACAGCGACATTATGAATGGTTTCCTGGCTGGAAGTCCTGTGGAAACAGAGAAAGGCACCGATGAAACAGAGTCCTCAAACAGGAGACACATAAATATATGTTTGTAAGAGTCAAAAATATAGGTGTGCAATTACAAACATTTCAGTGTGTCAAAATGTAAAAATGTGACAGAATTTAATGCTGTTATTTTCCTTATCTAGAGATTTGCAAGCATCTAGCAGAATACAAATTTCCACCAACGCAACAGTTAATCTCTAACTGACCTCGTACTGTTTGCTTACAGCAATTAGAACTTCAATACATTCCTGCCCCAGCAGCAGAATGAAGGTAATTTATGGCAAAATGCTCACATCATCACAAAGCACAGTAATCAAAGTACTTAGCAAAAGAAACACCCAACGAGATCAGACAGTAAAAAGTCAGTTAACATTACTAAAATCCTGCAACAATCAACAATTCAAATTTAACACTTTCAAGTGCTGGTTTAGGCAGAATTAGATTATCATGTCAGTTATTGGTTGTGTTCTTACTTTACCTATTATCAGTTCTATCCCATCTTATGTTTTAATTGTTTACATTATTTCAATGTAGCTAGAATAAATTGCTTTAGTTTAAGCCGATAATAGGTTGAATAACGTAGTGAAGACCTCGCACAGCCTCTCCTCAAAAAAATGATTAGATTAGGTGACCAAAATGTGATAACATTACAGGTATAGTAGAGTCACAATGTCCAAATAGTCTTTTCATACTTGACTGTCAAACTGCTGTTAATTGTTCACTGTAGTTGATTGAAGACCACTGCTCAATAAGCATGCTATGAGAATGATCAATAGACTAGTCACAAACTGGGATCTTTTAACCAAGAAGTTATTTCACAACCTGGTACACTGTCAAAGAAATTGATCCTGATTGGGGCTTAATACAACTCCGGTATACAGGTTGCCAGACACAATGCTTATTGAGAATTTTATCACTTGAGCATTAGAAATTTTTTTACGCTCAGAATGGTAGTGCCAGTAGGAGATGGCCCACAGCTCAATTCATAATTATTTTAAAACAAGTTTCAACACAACAGGGAGATCTCCACAAATACCATAGTCTTAAAAATATCATTGATTTTTGAATGGTCTGTATATGTTAAATCACATTTTGCGATAGCAGTACTATAGTTTAAGTTAGACTGCATCTGGATCACTATATACAGACTGCACATTAGAACTTAGAAATGTAAAGACCAGGTATTTTTATTTTTATGCTTTTTACAATGTTGGACTCAAATGAGGAAGAATGGTTTAAATGACCAAGGATTACTTGGTTGGAAAGCAAGAGCAAGACATTTGATAATCAACACTTTGCACAACTTTGGGTTACAGTGATTTTCACAATGGACTGGAGCCAAGAACTTTTTATGAATGGAGCTTTGGTTGACAATAAGAAATTGACTGGTCTATAAACTAGTGACCTTTTATCAATGACAAAGAGCCCTTTGTCTGCCAACTACTGTGACATTGGTTCTTAGGTAACTGAGCAGCTTGGGACTGGGAACAAAATACAAAAGTGGTCAGATCTCCATCAGTTTAGGAGCTGTTTCTCTGTTCTCTGCAGTAAAAATCCCTGATGTGGAGGTGCCATAGCTGGACTGGGTGGAAAAATTAAAAGTCACACTACACCAGGTTATAATCCAACAGGTTTATTTGAAATCACAAGCTTTCAGAGCACTGCTCCTTCATCAGGTGGAATTCAAAGTCACCTGTTGGACTATAACCTGGTGTTATGAGACTTCTGACTTTGTTGGAATTTGTATTAAACCTTTAGAAAACCAGTTTCTTTCTTTTAGTGACTCTATAAGTTGTGACTGTTAATTGAGCAGTGAACATTTACAAGGGTACCATCCACCCTATGCCTCTTGGGGTCGATAAAGTGTGGAGCTGGAGAAAGCACAGCAGGTGAAGGAACATCAGAGGAGCAGGAAATGGAGGCTTCAGGTCGGAATACCCTGTGACTCTAGCAAACCAGAAAGAATTCAAAAAGGAAAGCCAAGTAGAAGCCTTTTAATCAGCAACAACCAACCCAACAGACCTTGTGAACAAAGACTACTCAACTTCTTTTCTAGTTTTCCCTCCATCAACATCTGAATGTGCATTATGGGGAGTTATAGAGTCAGGGAGGTTTACAGCACAGAAACAGACCCTTTGGTCCAACTTGTCCATGCTGACCAGATATTCTAACCCCATTTAGTTCCATTTGCCAGCACGTGGCCCATATCCCTCTAAACCCTTCCGATTCATATACCCATCCAGATGTCTTTTAAATGTTGCAATTGTACCAGCCTCCAATTCATCTGGCAGCTCATTCTATTTGCCCCATCCTTTGCATGGAGAAGTTGCCCATAATTCCCTTTTAAATCTTTCCCCTCTCAGCCTAAACCTCTAGTCCTGGACTTTCTCAATCCTGGGAAAAGACTTTGTCTATTTATCCTATCCATGTCCCTCTTGATTTTATAAACCTCTATAAGGTCACCCCTCAGCCTCCAAAGCTCCAGGGAATACAGCCCTAGCCTATTCAGCCTCTCACTATAGCTCAAACCCTCCAACATGGCTACATCCTTGTAAACCTTTTCTGAACAGGGCGGCACGGTGGCTCAGTGCTTAGTATTGCTGCGTTGCAGCACCAGGGACCCGGGTTCAATTCCAGCCCTTAGCGACTGTCTGTGTGGAGTTTGCACATTCTCCCTGTGTCTGTGTGGGTTTCCTCTGGGTGCTCCAGTTTCCTCCCACAGTCCAAAGATGCGCAGGTCAGGTGAATTGGCCATGCTAAATTGCCCATAGTGATAGGTGCGTGAGTAGAGGAATGGCTCTGAGTGGGGTACTCTTCGGAGGGTCAGTGTGGACTTGTTGAGCCGAAGGGCCTGTTTCCGCACTGTAGGGAATCTAATCTAATCAAAAACACTATCCAGTTTCACAACTTCCTTCTGATGGGAAGGAGACCAGAATTGCACACAATATTCCAAAGGTGGCCTAACCATTATCGTGTACGGCTGCAACGTGACCTCCAAACTCCTGTACTCAATACTCTGACCAACAAAGGAAAGCATATCAGATGCCTTCTTCACTATCCTATCTACCCGCGACTCCACTTTCGAAGATCTCTTTGTTCAGCAACACTCCTCAGGACCTTCCCATTAAATGTATAAGTCCTGCCCTGATTTGCCTTTCCAAAATGCAGCACCTCACATTTATCTAAATTAAACTACATCTATCAATCTTCGGCCCATAGGTCCACCTGATCAAGATCCCGTTGTACTCTGATGTAACCTTCTTCGCTGTCCACTACACGTCCAATTTTAGTGTCATCTGCAAACTTACTAACTATACTTCCTATGTTCAGTCGTGGGCCCAGCACTGACTTTTGTGGGACACCACTGGTCACAGGCCTCCAGTCTGAAAAGCAACCCTCCACCAACCCCTCTGTCTTCTACCTTTGAGCCTGTTCTGTATCCAAATGGCTAATTCTCCCTGTATTCCATGAGATCTAACCTTGCTAACTAGTCCACCATAACGAACCTTGTCAAATGCCTTACTGAAATCCACATAGATCTTGTCTGCCATTCTGCCCTCATCAATCCTCTTTGCTACTTTTTCAAAAAAAAACTCAATCAAGTTTGTGAGACATGATTTCCCACGCACCAGTCATGTTGACTATCCTGGTCAGTCCTTGCTGATCCAAACACATGTAAATCCTGTCCCTCAGGATTCCCTCCAACAATGTGCCCACTACTGATGTCAGGCTCACCAGTCTACATTTCCCTGGCATTTCCTTACTACCTTTCTTAAATAGTGTCACCATGTTAGCCATTCTCTAGTCTTCTGGCACCTCACCTATGACTGACTATCGATGATACAAATATTTCAGCAAGAGGCCCAGCATTCACTTTCCTAGCTTCCCACAGAGTTTGGGGGTACATCTGATCAGGATTTGGGGATTTATCCACCTTTATGCTTTTTAAGACATCCAGCACCACCTCCTCTGTAATATGGACATTTTTCATGATGTTACCATTTATTTCCCCACATTCTGTATCCTCCATGTCCTTCTCCACTGATGCAAAATACTTGTTTAGTATCTCCCCCAATTCCTGCAGTTCCACATATAGGCTGCCTTGCTGATCTTTGAGTCCTATTCGCTCCCTAGTTAACCTTTTGTCCTTGATGTATTTCTAAAATCTCTTTGGATTCTCCCATTTGCCAAAGCTATCTCACGTCCACTTTTTGCCCTCTGTATACTCTTATTGCCTTTATAATCTAAGGATTCACTCAATCTCTGCTGTTTATACCTGACATATGCTTCCTTCTTTCTTGACCAAACCTCAATTTCTCTAGTCATCCAGCATTCCCTTCACCTACCAGTCTTTCCTTTCACCCTAACATACTGTTTTTAAAGAGGATTAGAGTTTAATGCTGTTTAACTTTATAACTGCTTACCTGTAGCTAAGAAGTATTTACTTATCACAAACAGTAATTCTTGTTAATACAGAAACCTGACACCATGCTTTCTAACAATGTAGGTCTGGACATTAGGTAAATTGGAGAATTTATTTGAAAATATTTAACCATCACAATGACTTCGGGAATAACGGAATTTCTGGTGTGCTACCTCAGTGAATAATCGACAGATCCATTGGCCTTGGAAAGACTGCAATACAGACAAGAAATATGATCTGAGCTCCAATGGTTAAACTGAGGAAAGAGTACACAAAATAGGACTGTATCTATAAAATAGGACATGATGAAGGGCTTTTGCCCAAAATGTCGATTTTTCTGCTCCTCAGATGCTGCCTGACCTGCTGTGCTTTTCCAGCACCACACTCTCAACTCTAATCTCCAGCATCTGCAGTCCTCACTTTTGCCAAAACAGGACTGTATTCCCAGTATATAAAACCAAGGAAAACTCTGATGGGGTCTTTTAGGATTTGGAAAGGAGTTGAATAAATACCACCTTTGGCAAGAAAACAAAATCAGAGACAGGCCATTCAGGACAGAGGTGAGAAAACATTTACTCATGCAAAAGGAAGTGTGGAACAAACGGCAACAGATGGTTACTCAAAAAATTGGAGATGACTAGATTTTTGCTGTTCAGGGGTATTAAGGGATAGGAGTCCAGTGGCTGGATGAAATAAAGACACATAGCTGAAATGACAAGATTTGACCTGGGGGGGATTTCCAAAACGGATATTTCTGAATAATCTTATTGTACACAGATTCCACAGTGCCGCAAAAGATAAAGTACAGCCCTGCAGAGTAGCATATGATCTCACTAAACAGTGGAACAGAACAGAGTAACTGGACTGAATGGCAGTGTCAGAACTCTGCTGGAGAGTTACCTCCAAAAGTGGCCGAGTGATAAAATTCCATTTTAGTATTTTGTTGGATTTTGTAATTCATACAAATCAGTTGCATACTTCTCTTTAAAATTAGTATTGCGGAGCAGCAGATTCACATCGACACACATTGTAACAAGGGGTCAATACCACCACGAAAGGGGCTGCAGAAACACAGCAGGAAAAGGAATTCACTATTCTAAACAACTATTTTGTGGCTTGCACGGAGTAGTACTGAAGATGGTTACTGTAACCCCTACACACATATACACAACTTAAAAGCATACGCAAAGCCTTGAAACTATTTAAAATATTCAACAGTGAATCATCAAAAGGCAACTGATCACTCAAACAATAAATTATATAGAGCACAGGGTGAGAAATGCTGTAAAATTAATTCACATTAAGAAGGTGCAGTAATATTTTCAACTAAAACAGGAAAGCTCCTGTGTTAACTCCCTGCCAGGATCTGAACAGATGGCAAATCATCAGGCCTTCTGCAGCAGGAGGTCCTGGAAATATGAGCCCCTCAACACCTCTTGCTTCCCGTTCAACCCCAAGTGGGAAGGCAGCAATGGGAACCCTGGAATGGTCTTTGGTACTCAGTTAGGGTTAGGGTTAGTAGTTACCTTGGTCAGGGTAGAGGACATAAGTTTACACTAATGCAGGCTTGGGCTTTTCTTATGCACCAGAAAGAAGTATTTCACATTCGAGACCTCAGCTAGTCTCAGCCTCCTCAGCAGGAAACCACCACAGCTTCTGTGCATATATTTCAAGTAAGAAGGTTATACTACACTGGTGTCTGAGGGAGTGCTGTATTATTGGATGACCAGTCCATAAGGCTGGGTTGTTAGTTAAAGGCCACATCTGCCTAATCAAATGAATCTCACTCAATGACCCAAGGTTAAGCAGAGTGATCTTCCAACCCCTTGGGAAACATACCCGTCAAACATATCACCCAAACAAACAATGCAATGATTTATCTACATGAAGTGGCTGTAGTTAAAACAATATTAAATAGAAACATAGGGCTTTTGAATGTCCTGAGGACATGAAGGCACTACATAAACTGAACAGCTCTCTCTTTCATAAAAATCCAGCAGTGAAAGTTTGACATTTCTCATTGTGAGAAACTGATTAAAATGACCATTTTACACACAGGCAGGCCTTAAGGAATCTCAATAACCATATTTCTCAGTGAAACTTTCATCCATTCTGAATGAAGAACTGGAACTATGGAACACAGTAAATTGATGGACAGGACCATCTCGCATATTCCACACTTTCATGATGCTTCATGCATGAGCTCAAGAGGGTCCCCAGTGCTGGTGTCAACATGTGGTCTTCCTGTGGAGGCTAAGAAAAACACAAAACCCTTACATCATTTAGGGGAGAAAGTCTGCTTTGTACTTGGCCTTGTTTCCCCCCCACACACACTCCTTCCTACTCTGTACACCGAACGTCAAATTCCTCCCCTGACTATCCTTTTGGCAAAGATGTTTAGAGAGGTGCAGGTTCATCGCAGCCAGGTGAGTATAACTGATGCCATGAGATATTTTGAGTTTGCAACAGAATGTAGCAACACCCAAAGAACCAGGTTGAAGCCATAGCTGAAATGACGAGATTTGACCTGCGGGGGATTTCCAAAACTGATATTTCTGAATAATCTTATTGTACACAGTTTCCACAGTGCGGCAAAAGATAAAGTACGGCCCTGCAGAGTAGCAGTAGCTCTAAAACACCAACTGTCTCACCGAGGCAGCAGATTCAAGGTTTTGGTTTGGCTTGAAAGACCAGCTGTACGTACCTCAGCTAACAGCACGTGCATTGTTCACAGAGACAGTTATTTAATTGAAACTGAGACCTGTGGTTTTGATCCCATTTAACAACCACACATTAATTCCAGTTCATGTTACAGCTGAAGGATGACTATGTACCTGAGCCTAACTTGCTCTCCAATGATTCTCAATCAACACAGTGTCAAAAATTTACTCAAACACCAGCAAACTAATGACCCACCACAGCAGAGAGCTAGCTGTACTCTACCTCTCCACAGCAGACATCTCAGAAAATACACCATTATTCTTTTTAATCTCACGCTGAACAAGAAGTCTCAACATTATAAACATAGAGTCGAGTCCTGGAAGAGAGGTAACTTACAAATAAAAGCAAAGCATTGCAAGATAACCACACCTTGTTTACTCCGTCCCTGGGATAATTCTGCGTCTCTCATTTCCAGGAGCACTGAGGGAATGAGTTGTACAGCCACTGTTTCATTCCTTAGATTAAATATTATGAGGCCACATTTTTACTGTTGGCCTTTATTATTCCTAGGCAGGCATCAAGGAGAAATAACATTGTGTGTGTGCATCTGTACATGTAAACTTACAGCTGCTTTCAGAGCACACACCCCCAAATGTATCTATCACTTTCTCTACCTCCTCCTGGGGCCCCAATCCACCGACCTCTCAAATCTGTCACTTGCATCAGTCACAAACCAATTGCGTTCCAAACATGTGACAGTCAGTGACTGGTACAGACAAGTTCTGGAATACCAATGCCAGCTTCTATGCAGAGGTCATGCCCTACTGTCAATGTTACAATGTGTCTACACATGGCATTTATTTTGATGCTTATAAAGCTGTGGAAAGTGAGATTGCTATGCTATCAGCCTGCCGAATAGAGTGTGCCTCAAGCACTGGGGTTGCCTTTGTGATGTCCAACAAAAGCACTTCTTAATGGACAGAGAAAATGTTTGTGAAAAACAGGCAAAAAAAAAGGCTCAAGGCAGGAATTAAGGGAAACATCTTGCCATCACCAACAATATGCTCAAAGTAAACCAACGTATTATGTATGTTGTCCGTGCAAAGCTCACAATCTCATAATGAACTAATGCAGAATTTGTTGGCTTTTTTTTTTCCCCCATCTCTGCACTAATCTTCCTGCACTTTTCAGACAATACGAGTTTACTACGAAAGAATCTGACCCACTATACAGAGAGCTGGTTCCATTTTCATTACTGCAGGAATTGCAATGCAGCCCTTGGGGTTAACAAACAGCTTTCACAGCATTATTTCCATCAGAGGAAACATCTTGGGAGGAGGTCACAAGGGTCACATATGTGGGAACATTGTAAAGAATGCTGGGACTGTCAGAGGCAGAATCAATGGAGTTCAAAAGTTTTTCTACCATTTTATAGTCTAACATCTGTATTGTTTTAAAAAATACATGGACATAAATCACAGGTTTTCCAACTGCTACTTTTGACTTCACTGCCTCTGCGTTAAAAAGAAAATTAAAGAGAAAAGGTTGATCAAGTCACTTTCAGCTGATTGCTATTTAGTAACCACTAGGAAGTCAACAGGGTTAAAACTGGACAAAAAGACAAATCATCATTCCAGCATCACTCTCATTGTGTGCGAAGATACATTTCAATATTCGCCAAAGTTTCCCTTTGCCCTCTATCCAAAGTTTAACTTAATACGGTGCTCCTGATTAACCTTTTCGAAACATGCTCGTTATCTCTCATTCCTTTGCGAGATTTCTTCTCATTTTGGAGCCTAAATTCCCTGACATGAGGCTCAAACGGATAACTCTTTTGTACATTGCCCCAAATGCTTAGATGGTTGTTAAGTGACACAAATGCATCTATCACTTCACCCATCTTCTCTTAGGCCTAAAGTCATTCAACTCCCTCCTGAAAATATACTATTTTGATCAGTCACAAACTAATTAAGTGCTAAATATCTGTGACAGCATTTAATGAGAGGGCTGTTGTTTGAGTGTAACCATTATGGGCTTCGGTGTTAGTTTTGCAATAAGGTTCAGGATTCTGTGTTATGATTGATGTTATGCATTACTTAGAGGTTCTTGTATTGAAAGCACCATCTCTCTGATCATCTGCTGTAGCCTCTCCTATAGCTAACATGCAAGACATTTAGGAGGTTGGCCTTAGATTAGATTAGATTCCATACAGTGTGGAAACAGGCCCTTCAGCCCAACAAGTCCACACCGGCCCTCCGAAGAGGAACTACCCAGACCCATTTCCCTCTGACTAATGCACCTAATACTACGGGCAATTTAGCACAGCCGGTTCATCTGACTTGCACATCTTTGGACTGTGGGAGGAAACCGGAGTACCCGGAGGAAACCCATGCAGACACAGGGAGAATGTGCAGACTCCACACAGACAGTCGCCCAAGGCTGGGATTGAACCTGGGACCCTGGTGCTGCGAGGCAGCAGTGCTAACCACTGAGTGATCGTGCTGCCACCACTGAGCCACCATACTGTGGCATTTCCTCTTTTACCACTTTCAGCATCAAAATATCTTACACCAGTCTACTTTGCATTTTGTCAAGTATAGATCTATCAGAGAATTGCTGAAAAGAACGTTTTTTTTGCATTCATCAGCATTTCACAAGACTACATTTTCAAAGAGAAAACCAGCATTTATACCACAAGAATGGAGTGTGTTGATTGGTTGAGATACTGTCATGCAGTGTCACACAATTTTCGACAAAAAAACATGTTGTGCATAATATCCATATGAATATTACTATACTTTTAATCTAGAGACCTATGTTCTGGGGAATCAGGTTCAAATCCTGCCATGGCAGATGGTGGATTTTTTAAAAAAAAATCTGAGATGAAGAATCTAATATGGCCAAGAAACTGATGCCAATTTTTGGAATTCCTATTTGGCTCATTAATACCTGGAAAGAAATCTCCCATCCTTACCTGGTCAGGCCTACATGCGACTCCAGACCCACAGCAATATGGCTGGATCTAAACTACCATCTGAATAATCAGGGATGAACAACAATTGGCTAGTGACATTCACATCCGGTGAATAAGTTAAAAAAGAAAGAAGTTTAGTGCTGGTATGATGCCATATGTAGGCCATGCTCCTCAAAGACTGGGTGATCATGCCCACTGAATCTCCCTTCAACAAGCAAGGTACTGACCATACCCAAGAGATAGTGAGGACTGCAGATGCTGGAGAAGTCAAAGTCCATAAAGTGTGCTAATGGAAAAAGCACAGCAGGTCAGACAGCATCTGAGGAGCAAGAGAGTCCACATTTTATCAACACTGACCATACCCAACCTACCCAGGCTTGAAAACATCTCAATACAGTGCTTTAAAATTATGTACGAATCTGCAATAGGACAGCACTTGTTGGATAATCTTGACTGTACAAGGAATTGTACTCAACTAATTTAGGATGGCCAGTCAGTCTCACACTGTGTGCACTTACATTAAATAGAAGATAAATGAATTAACACACAGGGGCATGATCTTTGCAGACAGAAAGAACATGCCCACGCACTGCGCCTGAATCAACTCAACAAAATAAGTGACAACCATTTGCTGATTCCTTTCTCAGAGCAATATCCTAACGGATCAGAGTCAACCCGCCTTGTTTAAAAATTTAAACAAAACCTCCCTGGCTAAGAGGTCAGAATTAGTGGTGTACAGATAATCAGTTTTGTGGGATGGGAGGAGATTGCAGCAAATGGGTAAGAGTGAAAAGATAACAAAAGGGATTTGAAAAACACGAGTTATAATTTTAAAACTGAGGCATTACTTGACAGTCAGCTAATGTAGGTCAGTGAGCATAGCTGTGATGAGAAAATGGGTCTTGGTGCAATTTAAGACATGGGCAAACAGCATTTTTGATGACCATTGCTGACCTAACATCTCAACTGTTTTCCTTGCATCACAGACACTTAATAAGTCACTGCGTTTCAGGGACATTTTCATGTTTTCATTTTAGACTAAGTTCAGCTTAGATCTCAGCACCAAATCTAGAGTGGCTCCCCACTCAATGCATCTGTAAGGACAGGCATCAGTCCTGCAAAAAAACTACTATTTCCTCTGAGCTAATACTTTATCAAAATCTCGATTGTATTTGATAGCCATTGCTTTAAGCCTATAGACTTAACCTGTTATAGAAGTTGTGTTCCTTCCCCCACAGTGAAATCAACACAACTTTTGAATCTTGTTGAATACTATAAGTATGCTCAAGGTACATTGCAGCAGATATGTAGTATAGCAAAGCATGATTTGAACTTAAGATTAGATATTCAGCAGTCAGCTGTACAAATGAGACAAATCTCACCATAGCAACAAGACTGAGCTCACTGCAGGAAGACAAACATACAATCTGTGAGGGGTATTTCTTTTTATTAGAAATGCACATTTGCAAACCTCTAAAGAGGTCACCATCGTATTTAAATGATCGGACATCCCTTGAACCAACTAAATCCAATCAAAATTCCATGAAGATAAACAACTATGGGAGATAAATCGATAAATTGTCAAAAGCTCATGAGATCCCTTGGTAATCGTAGAATACATGTGCAGCTTTTTAATAACAATCCTCCAGCAACATAATATACATACTGCAAGTACTTTGCTCAGACCAGGAATACAGTTTATTGTACAGCAAACCAACCCTAACAGAAAAAGGCTTTATAGCATAGCATAGGCCTTTCTTCTTTCCTCCCAACCTGGTTCCTGCCACCTGTTTATGTGTCAAATGATGCACTACAAAGCCAAGGTTAGAAATACAGAACAACAAAGTACGAATTATGTGCAGTGACGTAACTTTTCCAACATCAGCTCTCATGCTGGGTCTGATGGAAGACTTTCTTTATGTCAAATCCTTCAACAAAGCAGTGCTATTGGACACTGGTGGCCGTTGTTGGGACAATATTCGAGGCAAGGAAGAGAAGGTTGTAGGCATAGGGAAAAAAAAAATCAGTTTGGACCCGCTTTACTGCGGGATAAGTTATGATGGTAATGGCAGAGGTGAAGGGAACAAGCCACCTGCCTCTCTTTTCAGCTGGAGGATGACACATGGTGCTTGAATCAAGGATACACATTTAAAAACAGAGAGGACATACAATTCTCCACTGCCAGATAGAAAGTGCAAATGTACATAGTGTAATAAATTATCAGCAACACTGGAGTCTCAGTTACTGGAGCATTCAGTTTTGTTGGCTGCACTGAAACACTGCCATTGTAAAATGCTGTAGCTGTGCCAGGATGCACAAGCCTGAAGAAAGCACACTGGTTCCATGCAAGCTGCACAATATTTAAACTGGCCCAAAACAATAAAGAAAGTGATTCATGGACCCTTCTGTAAAGTAACTTTGGTAATTTGAAAATAAAAGTCTGTTTAGTCGATCTAGCACTCATTATGCAAGGTAATTGTGCATCAAGTATGCACATCCTCCTACTATCACCCCCACCCAGTCAAAGCATTCAGATATCACACTGTCCCAGTGGTTTCCTGTGATATGAACAGTGCCAGAGCAATACTAACCATGCAGCTTAATGCCTGGGATAGGAACAGGACCAACCAGTGTCACAGCTTTGCCTCCCCATTCACTAAATACAGTTTATTAGTTTACAATTTAATTCATTTGTTTCAAATCAGACAATACTGTCAACAAAATTACAGTGACATGAGCATAAGTACTAAGAAATTTGTTAAGTACACCACTTTTTCCGGACACATCCAGTAAAGTTAGGTTCGGAAAGTTTCCAGTTATAATTTCAAAATTGTTATTTGGCTAGCCAATCTCAGCCAATGTAGGGGGGCCCACCTGCTGCTTTAGGTCTACTGCAAACTCTCTGCAGCACACAGCTCAAGCACCAGTGAGGCACACATGAAGCCTGCACATAAACTTGAGCAGAAATCAATTCATAACAACTTTCCACAAAGGTTACACCATTGACACCGAAAATCAATTTAAGCATGCGCATCTATTCAGAAGCTGACATAATAGATACAGGGACGTCAAAATGGGTACAGTCCAAAGTACAAGGTTCCTCCCCACCACTTCTTTAGCCCAGTGGCCATGCAACATGTATGGTCAAGTTATTCTTAGTTCCATACCAAGTCATTGCTCGGGACCCAGAGACAATTCCCCTTCATTTACTTCTCTCCCCACAAAACTCATGGAGCCCCATCTACTGCCACTGTACTGCAGTGGAACGTGCCCAGATCCAGTATACTGCAACTTGGGAATGGGATCAAATGACGAATTGGAGTGCCCAATTGCCTCAATACTGTACTGTACATATTGTATCACCACTGTGCTCTCTACTTCCAATTTAAAAGAAAATCTGAAAAAAAAAGTTTCATCCAGCTGGGACCTTTTAAAAAATTATATATAAAAAAGGCTCTGAATCAAGAGAAGAAATACTGATGGTACAAGACAAAATAGACCATTGCCAAATAAGCCATTTCAGAAACATTGTGAGACAGTGAATTGTGCCAAGTTTCAAAGGAGAAATTTGTCTGCAAGGATCCGACTTCAAATGTTGCACATTGCAGGGAATAAAGAGGCCCCAAGGCTGGGTGAGAGCTCCATAATTAAAGGGAGGCGTTTAGAGTCATACAACACAGAAACAGACCTTTTAGTCCAGCTAGTCCACGCTGACCACATTCCCAAATTAAGCGGGTCTCAGTTGCCTGCGTTTCACCCATATTCCTCCAAACTTTTCCTATTCATAAACTTATCCAAATGTCTTTTAAGCATTGTATCTACTTTCTCTGGCAGTTAATTCCACCACAAACCACTGTGTAAAAAGAGTGCCTCTCCTGTCCTTTTTAAAGCTTTCTCCTCTCACCTCCAAATTATGTCCCCAGTTTTGAACTCCCTCACCCTAGGGAAGGGACCCTTGTCATTCACCTTACCTATATCCTTCATGATTTTATAAACTTCAATAAAGTCAACCCCTCAACCTCCAACATACCAGTGAAAAGATTCCCAGCCTTTCTCGTCCACTTTCATATCTCAAACCCTCCATTCTTAGCAACATCCTGGTAAAATTTTTCTGAACTCTCTCCAGTTTAATATCCTTCCTTTAACTGGGCAGCAGAGCTGCACACAGTACCCCTAAAGAAGGCCTCACCCCCATCCAGTATAATTTCAACGTAACGTCCCAACTCACATATTCAAAGGTCTGAACAAGAAAGCAAAGTGTACTTTCTTGCCCACCCTGTCTAACTGCGACTTTTGTTGACATGGACAACATCAATTTAGTCCAGCAAACCAAACCAAATAGTGGGGATGGAAGATTCACGCAAGGGAAGATACAGAAAGAAAAACGAGAAGGCAGTAGTGTTAGCTAGTGCTGGGGCAATGATAACCAGAGGGTGACAGGAGCCGTGTACAACCATAACACAGTGCACCAACGTTTAAAAAGACAGAATTAAAAGACATTTTTTTTTCAGAATGCATGCAGCATTGTAACATGAAGAAATTAATAACACAAATAGTAATACATGTATATGACAGTCATTACAGAGATCTGATTGCAAGATGACCCAGGGCTGGAATTTGAATATTTTAAGGGAGTTGATATTCTGGAAGGATGGGAAGAAAAGGAGGTGGATGGTTCTGCTAATAACAGGTGGGATCCCACAGTAAAGAGAAAGATCTTGATCCAAAAGATCAAAATACAAAATCAATTTGGATAGAGAGATGAAAAAGCAAAAGTTAAAAAAAAATTCACTGGTTTATGGGCCCAAATAATAGTAGTTACACTCTGTCATACAGTATAAATCAAAACAATGGGGGCTTGAAGAAAAGTGCTGTAATCTTGGGAGACTGTAATCATCAGAGACTAGAAAAGTCCATGTAGCAACAGAGGAGTTAATACAGTGCATTTGGAATAATTTATTTTAAGAACAATAGATAAGATTGTCCAATTTGTTACTCTGATTGTTAGTCAGATTGTTACTCTGCTGCTACTCAATTTTATGTTAAGAATGAGCTGCAGATTTTTGACATGATCGGGGTTTCTTCCTCAGAAACACAGAACGTAATTGAAATCCAACAGGTCCTCATAGCAAAGGACAGTTCAGGAAGTCAAACGAAGCCCTCCCGCTCCATAAAAATTAGTTTTTATGTCCTGTGCTTTAAATGCCCAGCATCAGGGAAAAGCACCATGACAGCTCATGTAAGGTTAAGTCCATAAGATAAATGTAAGGTTAGCATGTAAAGTGAGTTGGGATAGAGTCCCAGGGCACAAGTCGGGAAAAGGATCAAATAGATGATGGGGTGTTTAGGATAGGTTGATAGAGTTGGATGATTTCTTTTTAGTCTGCAGCGGAAACCTCCAAATTATCTGATTTAATTGAATATTTTCCGAGGCTTCCACCCTCATGGAACTGCCCAGCAGATTCTACAATTTCCTCGGCATATCCCTCAGAGTCTGCTATATCTGGGATTCCATAGGACCCTGACTACACTACAGACAGACTATCTAGCCATTGGAGAATGGAGTGGAACTGTGGTGTTGGCTATTTTAGACAGAGTGATGTGTTATGGGACAGCATTAACTCATGACAACGTAGTGTAGGATCCTCATGCTAAGAATGATTTGAACATGATAATTTCAGATTCAGGTAGGCTGGGAGCAATTAGGATCTGAAACTAGCATCTTAAACTTAGAGTTGGCTGAAAAGGACTGGAGAACATTATTCCAAATCTCCTACACCTGGTGGCCTGCTGTAGAGGGTCTTAAAAATGAAGCAGAGACTGCCAATGTTTAATGCCTCTTTAATGCCACATTCTGTCTCTGCTCTGAAACTGCTGCATCAGGGAATCTGTTCATGGGTTAATTTGTAGGACCACTTTGTAACCAGTTTCTCCTTTCCTTGCTGCACTTCAGAATTTCTAACTGCGGGATAAACAGATGTCGCTGTGGTGAGTCCCATTTTGATGGCTTGGATATACTTTTGATAAACAAAATTTCCTGTCAATTCATCAGCCATGTCAATTTTTGGGGGGGAAACATTAACTACTCTCATTATCTAGAGTACCCCTTCAGTAATGCTGCTGATCTCAGGTTGACAACTCCAATTCTTAGGAAATCTTCACATTTGCAGCATTCCCATTGATTTGATTTGGCTTGGTTTGTGCAAAGATCAGCAACTCATTTACAACAGCAATTCCTGCGCTCCAACACTTGATCAGATTCTAAGAATCTAATTACCAACAAGTCGATTGTCAGCATTTACAATATTTAATTCATTTCCTTTATTTGCAATGACAAAGTTCAACATGATGAAAAGTTAGGCTTATCATATTTGCTCTATCGCAATCATCACCCCTATTTTCCAGAATCCTGACCATCTCATTGGAGCAGAAGACCATTCAGCTCCTCAAACTTGCTCCCCCATTGCAGATCAAACTGATCATCTCGGTCAACGCCATATTTCCATGCCATTTCCATATCCCTTGAAGTCAAGGGATAGTTTTCAATTTACTAATTTCAATTTACTTAGGGACTGAGCCTCCTCAGATCTCTGGTGTACAGTATTCCAAAGATTCCCCACCCTCAGTGAAACAATTCCTTGTCTCAGTCCTGCGAGTTTTTCGGTGTTCCCTGGTTTTAGGTTGCACAGCATGGGGATAGGTCCAGTCTGCATCCACCCGACCTAGCCCTTCATGAAAGGCTGAAACTTGCTGATATTATAAGCTAACATTCTTCGTTCGGAGGTAATGGGTCAAATCTCATTCCAGAGCGAGCGAACTCTTAAGCAAGCACTGAGGGTGCACCAGAATTAAAATCTAGCAGACAATATATTAATCAGGACCTTAGTCTGCTCTCTCAGGAGGGTGTAAAAGAACCCATTCCAGTAGCAGGGGTGTTCTGTCTGGCGTCCATCAACATTTCATCCCTCAAACAAGATCATTAAAAACAGGTCAGTATTACAATGGTCTGCAGTTCAGTATTTAACAGATCATAAAGTGCTCTGGAGTAGTTTAGAATGCCATCACATGTCCTATGTTATCCCACATCATGAAATGTGCAGTATAAATTAAGACATGTCATTTGATTTTGGGTTCTAACCCATACTGGTAACTCACAAGCCAATCAGTCCTCAGGCCAGTTTGTTAGACCACACCCACCCCATGATCCCAAATGTAGGGGTCGAGGAGAGTGTCACAAAAGCACTAGGCTGTACAGCAGCAGATTATGTATTACCCTGTGCCCAAAACATGGGCATGTGTCCACATGTTTATATCTGCACTTGTTAGGAATAAGGAGCCCAACTGGAAATGTAAACAAGAATAATTTGCACACACCCCTCCCTGGATAGAAATGCTCTGTTGTCTTTCTTGGAATTAGATTATACCTGGTACAGGTGAACTTCATGAAAATGTGAAATAAAACTTACATTACTTTTCTCCCATATCTTTGCATGTTGGAAGCCAAGACACAATACTAAAACCAACCTTCTTTAGAAAACTGCTTTTGGCCCAGGAGGAACAATAAAAAATGTTAAACTCTCACAGCACAGATTGCACTCCAGAGTGCAAACAGTCCATACATGGCTACATCACCTTTTTTGGACACAAGAACAGGGAGTGAACTATCAAATTACAATTCTCCACACATCAACCTTTTTTCTAAGTCCACCAATTATTTCTAGCTTCAGTGAAATTTTGAACAATTCCTTTGTTTTGTTTCCACTGGGAATTTGATATTCCATTCAAATCGTCAAGGGTGGGAGGGATGCGGAAAGGGAAAGGGCCGGGCACCTCAAAGAATAGGTGGAAGACATCCTTTTTTTTCCCAGAAGCAGAGTTATGCAAGTCTGATGATATTTATAACCCACGATGGGTTATTTCAAATAAATGAAAGAAAACTCACAACATGCTGAGATCATCACTGTTTGTCACACACACATGGTGACACATTCAATTTTAAACATTCTCTTGCAATTCACTAGAAATGTAGAAAATGACATAAATCAGAATCAGCATTTTTCAGCATTGAAATGACAGCTTAGATCTCAGTCAAACCACTGAACATCGTTCAACATAAGACAGTCTTTCCGAATGACTTATGTTGATCTTTGCCTCTCCAGCCAAGGGTTTACAATCTTCAGTGCATATTGGAGAGCTCAGGGAGCATATGCTATTTAATCACTCACTCTCTTAAAGGGCATGGCATCTCCAATAACAACAGCCTTGAGGGCTAAATAGATTAAAAAGGCAGATGAATGAAAAGGAACACAGAATTAAGAAAACTTGGTGTGAATCCTGAACCAATCCCATGACAAACTGATCAAAGGGTCATGCTTAATTTCGACAGCAGGTTATGTGATCTTACCCAGAACAAGGCAGCCAATTCATTTAGTCTAAATGAGCAGAAATTTGAGCATCACTGAGTGAAAAGTTATTTTGACCCTTGGGGGTGAAATAGGGTTTCAAAATGCAGAAAATGTTTACATGCCTAGAGGCATATGCAACTAATCCATGGAGCACACTGAACAGGGCACAGAGGTACATCAGGGAAGGAAAGCGAAACATGTAGCTGTCCCGCAGCATCTTCAGCCCACCCACCTGTACAAATTCAGGCTAAGGGGAGACAGGATGTTTTCGATTCTTTAAGAACACATTTCACAACACTGCACTTCAGATGTCAGCCATGGTTCAGTTAGTAGCCCTTTACCTCAGCAGGAGAAATTTCCAGGTTCAAGTCCCACTCTGGAAACTTGAGCACACTTACGTAGGCTGGCACTTCAGTCAAGTATTGAAGTAGACTGGACAGAATATTAAAAAACAGAGATTGACTGAAAAATTAATAAGAAGGAATGAATCAAAGCGAGAGGGGAAGTTACCTAGAAATATTAAAACAGAATGAAAATTCCTGTGGATTTTTTTAAAAAGAGTAAACAAAGTAAATATTAATCTTAAAAAAGTGAGTCTGGGGAAATAATAATGGAAAATTAGTGGATGTCTGATGAACTGAACTGCTATTCAACGTAAGTCTTCACTATAGTGGATATAAGTAACATCTCAGAAATAGCTGTAAATCAGGACAGCCCTTTACTATACTCCACATACACTCACAACTATGTGGCTTAATTCAGCTCTAACTCCATTTACAAAGTGTGCTGATAACACCACTGGGCCATCATTTTTCTTAGACAGTTGAGAGTTCGATTCCTCAAAAAGAAAGTGGAAACAAAGTCTTTGAATGTTTTTAAGGCAGAGGTAAATTGATTCTTGATAAGGGCTAGGAGGTGAAAGGTTCATTGGGTTAGGCGAGAATGTGGAGTATTCAGATCAGCCATCATCTTATTGAGTGGTGGAGCAGGACCAAAAGGCCAAGTGGCCTGCTCCTAATTTGTGCGTTTGTGTATACAGAGGGAATACAGTCTGATTGGATGCCATCTTTCTGAAGAGACATTTCACTGAGGCCCTGTTTGCCTTCTCAAGTAGATGTGAAAGAAACTCATGACACTATTTGAACAAAAGTTGAAGAATTCAGCATTTATCCATCATCTAACATAAAGGATGATCTTCTCTTTATTTCCTAACTATTTTGGGATCTGGATATTCCTAATCTCACTGTCATGTTTCCGACACAGATGACCGCACTTAAATACTTCACTGCTTGTAAAGTGCCTTGGGTTGCAAAAAGCACAATGTTGAAGCTACAAAGTAAATTTTCTTCTACTCTTTGCTTCCTGGAAAAGAAGGACTTCCTCTGGCCTCATCCCACTCCGAAAACAAAATGATCTAACAGATATAAAGCTGAGATCGACCATTCAAATTTCAATGTTTGAAGGGACAAAGGAGAGAAATACGATTCAAAATGCTAGCAGGGCTAACCACTGCAGAGTAACTGTTCCCACAGAAAGACAACATCCCATTTGCTCAATACTCTGCTACTAAACCTTTAAATGAGTCAATCGAACAGCCAAAATAACTGTTCATTTAAAACATCATGAACAAGTCACTTAGAGCCTAACTTCAAGCAAACTATGTTTCAGTACAGTCCCAATCAGGCTTCTTCCACAGATCTCCAGGCTCTACTGACAATATTACGCACTGGGCTGAATAAAGAGGCTCCAGGGCCGGATACTAGCTTTTACTCAAACTTCTGCATGACATTAACTAACCGCATTGAACAGTGGCAGCCAATGCAGCAGCAACATATAAAATATGTCCATGTGTAAACATACTATAAGTTTACTTCAGTACTATAAACAGTCTTATTCCTGGAATTTTACATTCAGAATTAATTCAATTAGACTTGACGAAAATTAACCTCTGTACCAAAGCAAGATACTTCAACAAGATACAACGTTCACACTGGAAAGCGGAACAGTGTTCAACTCACCACATTTAACACAAAGGTAAATGGCACAAACCTGTTCTGAGAAGTCAGAGGAGAATATCTGTCAACAGGAAACAAAACAGTTATGGAGAAGGATAGATCTGATCTAAAAGTTAAAGTTTAGTTCTGAGGAAGGGTCACTAGTTCCGAAACATTAACTTTGATTTCTCTTCACAGATGCTGCCAGATCTGCTGAGCTTTTCCAGCAACTTCTGTTTTCATTTCTAATTTACGCATCCACAGTTCTTTCAGATTCAATTTTGAAGCATTAGGCAAGAACTTTCAAAAGTTGATTGGGGAGGCTATTCACAGGTAACGGGACAGTTGGATACTGGGAGGCCTTCATAAATAAGGTAACGAGAGTTCGGAGACAATATGTTCATGCTCGTGCATTAGGCAAGGCTGGTAGGTGTAAGGGATGCTGGATGACCAGAGACATTGAGGCTCTGGTCAAGAAAAAGGAGGAGGCATATGTCAGGTATAGACAGCTGGGATCAAGTAAATCCCTAGAGGAGTACAAGGGCAGTAGGAGCATACGCAAGAAGGAAATCAGAAGGGCAAAAAAAAAGAGATGATGAGATATCTCTAGAATGTCCTTAACAGTATTTGTCAAAGAGATTCCACAAATACATTCAGCGCAAAAAACTAGGGAGAGAATAGGGCCCATTAAAAAGCAACAAGGCCATCTACATGTGGAACCACAGGAGGTCAATGAGTATTTTGAGTCAGTATTTACTTAGAGAAGTATATGAAAAGTAGAGAACTTGGAGAAATAAATAGTGATATTTTGAAAAAAGTGTCCATATTACAAAAGAGATGTTGGATGTCTTAAAACACAAAGGTAGATAAAGCCCTGGGACCTGATCAGGTGTATTGCAGAACATTGTGGCAAGCTAGGGAAGAGATTGCTGGATATTTACATCATCAATAGCCACTGTTGGTGTCCCAGAAGACTGGAAATTGGCTAATGTGATGCCATCACTTAAGAAAGGCTGTAAGGAAAAGCCAGGGAACTAGAGACAGGTAGCCCGACATCAGTAGTTGGAGGAGACTCTGAAGGACAGGATTTACATGAACTTGGAAAGGCAAGGACTGATTAGCGATCGTTCAACATAGCTGTGTGTGTGGGAAATCGTATCTCACTAATTTGATTTGTTTTTTTTGGATGATGTGACAAACACTATTGAAGAAGACAGAGCAGTAGACTTTGCCTATATGGACTTCAGCAAGGTGTTCGACAAGGTTCTGCATAGTAGACTGATTAGCGAGATTAGATCACATGGAATCCAGGGAGAGCTAGCCAATTGGATAGAAAATTGACTAGAAGGTAGGAGCCAGAGGGTAATGGTACAGGATTGTTTCTCGGCCTGGAGGCCTGTGACCAGTGCTGCGCCACAAGGATCAGTGCTGGGTCCACTTATATAAAAAGATTTGGATGTGAACATAGGAGATATAGTTAGTAAGTTTTCAGATGACACCAAAATTGGAGGGGTAGTGGACAGCGAAGAAAATTACCTCAGAGTACAATGGGATCTTCATCAGAAGGGCCAATGGACCGAGGAGTTGCAGATGGCATTTAATTTACATAAATGTGAGGTCATAAAGATGTACTGCACAGAAACAACCCTTTGGTCCAACTTGTCCATGCCGACCAGATATCCTAACCAAATCTAGTCCCATTTGCCAGCATTTGGCCCATATCCCTCCGTACCCTTTCTATTCATATACCCATCCAGAGCCTTTTAAACACTGCAATTGAACCAGCCTCCACCACTTCCTCTGGTAGCTCATTCCATACACACACCACCCTCTATGTGAAAAGATTTCCCCTTAGATCAATTTTATATCTTTCCCCTCCTACACTAAACCTATGCCCTCTAGTTCTGGACTCCCCGACCCCGAGGAAAAGAGCTTGTCTATTTACCCTATCCATGTCCCTCATGATTTCATAAACCTCTATAAGGTCGCCTCTCAGCCTTCGACGCTCCAGGGAAAATAGCCCCAGTCTATTCAGCCTCTCCCTACAGCTCAAGTCCTGCAACACTGGCAACATGCTTGTAAATCTTTTCTGAACCCTTTCAAGTTTCACAACATCCTTCTGATAGGAGGTGCTGCATTTTGGAAAGGCAAAAACATGACAAGACTTATACACTTAATGGTAAGGTACAGGGAAGTGTTGCTGAACAAAGAAACCTTTGTCCCTTCAAAGTAGAATCACAGGTAAACAGGGTGGTGAAGAACACGTTTGGTATGTTTATCTTCATTGGTCAGTGCTTTGAGTATAGGAGTTGGGACATCATGTTGCGGATGCACTGAAGATCGGTGAGACCAGTTTTAGAATAACACGTTCATTTCTTTGTCTCCCTGTTAAAGGAAAGATGTTATAAAACTTGCAAGGGTTCAGAAAAGATTTACAAGAATGTTGCCAGGATTGGAGGATTTGAGTATAGTGAGAGGCTGAATAGGCTGGGGCTATTTTCCCTGGAGCAGCAGAGGCTGAGGGGTGACCTCATAGAGGTTTATAAAATCATGAGGGGCATGGATAGGATAAATAGACAATGTCTTTTCCCTTGTATGGGAGAGTCCAGAACTAGACGGCATAGGTTTAAGGTGAGAAGGGAAAGGGAAAGGAACCTAAGGGGTAACTTTTTCAGGGTGGTGCATGTATGGAACTATCTGCCAGAGAAATGGTGGAGACATGATACAATTACAACATTTAAAAGGCATCCACATGGGTATACGAATAGGAAAGGTATGGAGGAATATGAGCCAAATACTGGCAAATGGGACTAGATTAGATTAGGATATCTGGTTGGCAAGGACAAGTTGGACCAAAAAGATCTGTTTCCAAGTTGTATAACGCTTTGACTAAGATAGGAAAAATATCCATGAAAATCAATGTTCACACAAAATACTCAAATAATTCACACTGAAATACCACAGGGCATGGCTGAGCCTCTCCATAATCAACATTTCATCTGGAGCCTTACCATCAACATTACCATCCCTGGGGCAAAACAGTGGCACAGCAACATAGGCACCATCAGGGAGCAATTGTAGCTTCTAGACACACATTCAAAAATGAAAAAGTGCTGCTTCAGTCTCATAATCTGAGATCTTAAATATGAGGCTGTCAGAACTGTCAAAGGCTGCAAACATGGGCTATCAACAAGCCAAGCAGCTAAAACACTAATGCCTTCCACCATAAATGTAGGTTGGTTACTGCACACAGTATGTCCTGCCAACTGAACAGACAGTGACACTACAATCAAGTGGCAAACATTAACTTGAAAACAACTGCACAGCTAAGAATTCTATTTGAATTAGGGCAGCTTCAGAGACATGACTGCAGCAGACACAACTCAGCCATTGGAAGCAGTTGTCCAATATTCCAAAAATTCCCAAGCAATTATAAACTAAATAAATTTCAGCATTCAACAGGCAATCACCGGAAAAGCACATTAATCTCTTAGAAACATCGCCACCACTCCTTCAACAAACAAGATTCTGCCGGTTGTTTGGAAACTATGGCTATTGATGACCTAATCTGGTCAGTAAAGCAGTGAGGATATATCTATATATATACACATACACTCACACTGAGTCTGTCACAAGCCTTCACCTTTATATCCAGTAATACACACACAAGAATTTTGGGTGATTTATACTCTGTAGAAAGGGAGCCTGGAAAAAATCATGATAGTCTTTTTGTTTAAATGTACAGCTGATGTTACATTTTCCAAGTTTTATTTTATATAAATTTGACTGGCTCACTGCCAGGATAACTAAATAAGTCCATTATTCAAGGCCCTAAACTTATCTTTCAAGTCTACACTGATAGAACGCACTCACGATCAAAACAACCAACATTGTGTCTAGCACGATAAACGAAGATAACCAAATCCATCAGCTCCCTTTGAGCATTTAGTGTAGTCATTCCTGTTTTGCATAAGGCAAGAGTAAACATCAGTGAGATATGAGTGACACCAGGAACAATTTTCAGCAGGGGCTGTTGTACACAAAACAAAAAAAAACGGTGGGTGCTCGAAATATGAAAGAAGAACAGAAAAGCTGGAAAACCTCAGCAGGACTGGCAGCATCTGTCAAAGCAGAGTCAGAACTTTGGCCCAGTGACCCTTCTTCATAGCAGTTCTGAAGAACTGGACCTGAAATGTTGATTCTGTCTTTCTCTCCATAGATGTTGCTAGGCCTGTTGAGTTTCTCCAGCAATTTCTGTTTTTATTTCTGATGTACAAACCCATGCTTCGGGGTAACTTCACACTGAAGTAACCGCCAGAGTCTGTCTTTAGACAACTCAAGGCATAAACTTTCAAATCACTCTGCTGCTGTTTGGTTGAATCCAGGTCCAACGAACTGACCAGAACACAAAGAACACCAAGGCACCTGAGATCAACCAGATACCAGCAGAACTGATGAAACATGGCAAGAGCACCTTCGCAACATGAGCCTGTGATCTGTTCACTAAGACATGGACGGTACAGGATACCCACATGCCTGACGATAAAGACCAATTGTCAAGCTGACGAAGAAAGGAATTTTTTCCCCCTGTAAAGAGCTGTTACTATTTTAATGTCATGTGGAGGTTCAGAAAGATGTTGTGAAACTTGAAAGAGTTCAGAAAAGATTTACAAGGATGTTGCCAGGGTTGGAGGATCTGAGCTACAGGGAGAGGCCATCAGCAGCCACACTCTGATAGGTCAGAGGAAATAGGGCAACCCAGGGCAGTATCTTAACATCTTCAAAGTTTTACATCAGGAGACATCAGCTGCTGCATCAAAACCAGAATGGGCATTGCAGACTCCTTCAACATTGCTCTTTTTAAGAGTCGGTGTGGACTTGTTGGGCCAAAGGGTCTATTTCCATACTGTAGGGAATCTAATCTAATCTAAAATGATGGTTCTATATGTCCACAGTAGTGTTAAATTGCTTGGAGGCTTTAAGTCTTGCATGATTGTGAAAAAAATTGTTCATTGCAGGTTTGGTGAACATATCTTTTGAAGAGGTAATTGAAGGTTCACAGTGGACATCGAGTCCCTTTTTTAAAAGAAAGCTTCCTATAAGTCTCACAGCTGGGGATAGGGCTTACTTTTCTGTAGTCACTGCTGGGGATGTTTTGTTTGAACTGTGACTGGCTTGGAAAAGTTATCGTTGGCATCTGGTTCAGTTAAAAGGAAGTCTAAGAACCAGACGAATTAAAGGAAATAAAAACAAAATGCAAACAATTAAAGCAAACGTGGATGCTGGAAATCAAAAATAAAAACAGAAAATGCTGGAAGAGCTTAGCAGGTCTGGCAGCATCTGTGCAGAAAGAAACAGAGTTAGCATCGAGTCCAAAGAGCTAGTTCAAAAGAAGAGTCTTTGGATTGGAATATTAGCTGTCTCCCACTCCACAATCAATTTGGAGGCAAGCTTGCTATGAATTATCTTCCCAGCTCATCTCTCCCATTTCTGGGGGAAAAAAAACCCTCTGTGGAGTTCAGGATAAAACCTATTTATTCTTGCGAACTTGTAATGTAATTGAAAGAACATCTCAACTGACTTAAAATGAAAGCAAAGTACTGAAGATGCTTGATATCTGAAATAAAACAAAATGCTGGAGAAACTCAGCATCTGTGTTGAAAGAATCAGAACAACACTGAGAGACCCAATCAATTCTTCAGGACACCCAAACGGGCTGAGAAAATGTAGTAGAAAATGGGGGACAAGAAAATGTAACAGATGGTAAGGGTGCCCATGAACAAAAAGATGAAAGAGAGTGTTTATAGCAGGCAGGAAGAGCTATAAATGAAGAGTAGATGTAAATGGTATGTGTTAATAGCAGAATTAATGTTTGTGCAAACAAGACAGTGAGGGTGGTGGGTATTTTTTTTAAAGAGGTGCAGTAAGAGAGAAATCAAAATTGAGGACAATGTTCACAGTCTGAAGCTGTTGAACTCCATGCTGAGTTCAGAGCCCTGTAAAGTATCTAAACTGGAAACAGAAGGGTTTCTTTCAATTTGTGTTAGGCTTGACTGGAAAACTAAAACAAGGCTATGAAAGCAAGGTGGTGTATTGAAATGGTGGTTAGATCAGGGTCATTCTTACAGAAAAACAGGGATAGCCTGCAAGCCAGTTGCCCAGTCTGCATTTAGTGTCCTCAACATTGTATTTCATGAACAAGTGGTGTCTGCAAGGCTTCAGAGACAAATATGAATGATCAATAATTTGACCACACATACCATAACAGTCTCTGGAACATCTCATGTTCCAACCTTTCTCCCCGACACCCCCATCAAGAATAATCCATAGGGCAAAGTGTTCTTTTTCAAATAGTTAACCCCAGCAGAAAAATCCACTTCATTTTTTCTCTTTTTGTGCAGAAGGCGTGTGTGTGTGTGTGTGTGTGTGTGTGTGTATGTATGTATTTTGGGGTTATTTATGAGAGAGACATTTATACTTCCATATTATTGACTGAATATTAACCCCAAATTGTGATATCTTTATTCACCTTATTATTCAAAAAGTTTTACTTAGACAGAAACCCATAATTGCGTTGATGGATTTTATTGTTTAAAACCTGATAGAGATAAAGTAGTTACTTAGTCATCTTGGTGACTGGAAGTGGTGTTTTTATGTTGGGGCTCATGAAGTAGTGAGACTAGAGCAAAAATGCAACTCTCCAGTTAACCATAGCATCAACCACAATCTACAGCAGCAAGAAATAAAACGAAGCAAAGTTGTCATGTCAGTTAAAAGGCATTCATCAGCACTGCTTACATAAAATCCTGAGCATCAAATGCAGAGATATCAATAAAAACCTGCTACAGGAAGTTGGTCAGTGGCGCCTGCAGGAAATGATGACAGAAATGTTATTGATACTGACAGGATACTCCTTTACTTTCTGGAAATACTTGTCTCTGCCTTGAATACATTCAATGATTCAGCTTCCAGTGCACTGACGTACAAAATTCCAAAGGCTCATGACCCTCTATGAAGAAATTCTCCATCTCTACCTTAAGAGGCAACAATGTACTTTAGATTCTAAGGGAAAAAATCCTCTCAATATCTACCATATTAAGTCCCCTCGGAAGTCTGTCTTTCAATAAGATAAGCTTTCCTGTCTTTCCTGATGAAGGGCTTATGCCCGAAACGTCGAATTTCCTGTTCCTTGGATGCTGCCTGACCTGCTGCGCTTTTCCAGCAACACATTTTCAGCTCTGATCTCCAGCATCTGCAGACCTCACTTTCTCCTCCTTTCAATAAGATAACCTTATTCTTCTAAACTCCTGAGTGTAAGAGTAACCTGCTCAAACTTTCCTTATCAAGCAGTGCTTCATCCTGGAATCAGCCTAAAACCGTTCTGAGTTGCCTCCAATGGAGGTATTTCTCCCTTAAATATCAAGGCCAAAACTGCTCTAAATATTCCAGGCGTGATCCTGTCAACCCCTTGTACAGTCATAAAAAAGGTCCCCCTATTTTTATTGCAAGGGAGTTGGATAAAGAGCAACATTCAATGAGTGTTGCATATTGCTCATTGTACCTAAATGTCGACTGTGTTTCACATCTCTGGATACCCAGATCACTTTGTACTGAGGCAAATTGTAATCTTCTTTGATTTAAATATTTTACTTTTCTATACTTCTTAACCAAGGTGGACAACATATTTCACTCAGGTTAAATGAGTGGGCAATTTGAGTAACCTATCTTTATCACTATGACAGACTCTTTGCATCCTCCTCACTTTCCTACCAACATACTTGTTAATATATTTGTTTCTTTTTTGATTCAAGTCAATAATATAGATTGCAAGCAGTTGAGGCCCCAGCACTGATCGTTGGCTTTCTGCTAGTTACAGTTTGCTCATCCAAAATCTGCCCGCTATGGATTAGCCAATCCAGTATCCATGTTAATCATGAGCTCTTATCTTAAAATTTGAGACTCCTTACCGAATAGTTTTAAATGCACTGCACCTAATGTTACCCCACTATCCACTCTGCTGGTTACCTCTTCAAAGAACTCCAAAGATGTTTGTCAAACACGTTCCTTTTCTCAAAATGTTGTGTTCACTCTGCCTGATTGTATAATGGTTTAGCAAGTGCCTTACTATTACTTCCTTCATAAGCTATTGGGCCTACTTTTTTCCTGCTCTCTGTATCTCTCTTTTTGAATGTTAATGTTACATTTCAATGAGAATTGGGAATGTTATAACCAATGCATCCATTGTCAGTGGAAGAACTTCTAGGATGCAGGCTTCCAGCTTTGGGAAATGCATCAGCCTTTACTCCTGTAAGCGTGCTTTGTACAACCCATTTCCCTCTTAACTTCTCTTTCCTCAATAATCTTAGATTAAGCTTTGGATCATCTCCACTAATAGCTCATGCAACCTGGTGGCAAATTTTATTTTTAAGTCTGCTGCTAAATGCTTAACATGTTTGATTATTTTAGTAATGCGCTACAATCATTGATGTTGCTGCAACAAACCTGTTACCTACTTCAGTTTATTTTCATCATTCATAAGCAATAGATGGTGAGGTTATTATTAATAGCTTTCGCTGACTGTGCACGTACACAGTCGATCAATTCAAGACTCGTGTTTAAAAGTCACTAAGCAAGTCAAATTTAACTAAGGACATCTAGGTGTCATGCACCCTAGTCTCTGGAAAGTCAATTTGAGGTTATGCTCATAGTGGGATTGTAGTGGCACTGTTGAAAGAATGAACCATTAGGTGCTGCACCTGATCCACTGGTTACAGATGGAGGGGGCCAAAAATAAATTTGCAGTCTGGATTAGCCCCAAAAACACAAACTCTCTGAGGACACGAGAAATATACCATTGTGAATAATCTCCCCTATGTTTATTGGTATCTATTCAAGTGCAGCCAACAGGGAGGAGAACAAAGGGATCCCTGTTTCACTGAAGGAAACAATGTGGCCTCAAGATGACAAAGAAGTTAGCAAACAGCTCATTATTCTTCAGACAAAGAACATATAAACAGGCAGGACATAGAAAGAATAAAATAGCACTCAGTAAAACAGTAAGCTTTAGTCAAAAGTAATGAGAAATAAGAATTGAGATACTTTGTCCAACTGGGAGTGGGAGGCCGCAGGAAAGACAGAGAAATGAAGGCTGCACACAAGTGATCCAAACATCCCTTCCCCAAAAGTAATCTTCAGAGTTGAGCTTCACTCCAAGAGACGTACACCACTTGCCCATTGAACAGTAAGCATTTTCAATTCATTATTAATTTAAATATTTCTTCTTTATTAAACAAACACATAGGGATTAAGTCATATCTACTGACCCTATCATTAGAAACAATCTGACTTTAGACTCAAAATGCTGGAACTTTAATTGTATTCCTTACTGGTGGCTGCGCTGATGTATTGGTACTTGTATACGGCTACAGTGCAGCAAATGATAACAACTCAGGATTTACCCTCACTTAGTAATTGCTTCCCAGCTCTTTACAAATAATAAAACAGGGATATCCAGCAATAAATCTTGAAAGCACATACTATATTACTAAATTGTACTGGTTTAAAAGTGACCTAATCTCTCTTCACCCATGGACTAAATAAACATTGATTTTGACGATTTCAAAATAGCTACAAAGAAACAGCACTTGATCCCCAAAGGAATTTCATTTTAAAAACAATGGAATTTACAAAAAAATACATTTCAGAGCAACTGTTAGAATATGCCAAAGCATACTGTCCACTCTGATATATTGGTGGCATTTGGGAATAAAATGAAATCAAATAGCAATTATTATAGATTTTCCACACTGTTGAACAGCTGAAACATCAAGGCACCAATTTGCCTTCAATGATCACTGTAAACAGAGTAATGCAAATTCCTCCAGTGATTCTGCTGGTAAGGGCAGAAGGCTGGGTTGTTAAGTACATTCAAAGTAAACTTAGAGATTTTTTTTAAATTAGAAAGGGAACAAAAGGTTATGGGAATAAAGTGGTAATGGAATTGAGGATTATCAGATTCACTGAAATAGCGGAGCAGATTTGATGGAGTGAATGGCCTGTTTGGGTCTTAGGTTTTATGGTCTTCAGGCATTGCAGAATTACAACAGCTTCAGATTAGAATGAGGGAACAGAATGCCATATAGTAAAAGGTGTGATCAGAAATCTAACCTGAAACTTGGCACTGGGCTTTCAAATGCTGGAGGGTTTGGGATAAAGTGTGGAAGAATCACGGATGGCATTTCTGAATTCCAACCCTTCAGGATACATTGTGATTACAAACAAATGTCAAAGCAAGGAATCCATTCACCTCCATTTAATGGTCTATTAAGATGAATTTGTTTACAGTCTAGGGAGGGGCAGGTCAGAGTTTTGACTGCTAATTCAATGAACCTCTTATAGTCTGGTGACACCAGGCTCAAGTTGGGGAGGGCACTGTTGAACATCTGGGATGCTGCCTACTCTCTTCGGCAAAGTAACAGGCAACCTCATCATGTCCGTCATCTGCCTTTGCTTTTGGTGCTTTTCAGGCAGGGAACTAAGAGCATTCCAATAAACCTTCTGCCTCCAAATGCACCAAGATAGAAATTGCCATCAATTGTTGCACTCAGCACAACTAACTGGGTACCAAAATCACCTTCAGCTCATTTCAGATATTACCGGATCAAGATAGTGCCACACGGATGACACATTGCAGGTTCAGGACCCAGACATTATCCCACCATCAAATTCTCAACCCTGCGTAGTAAATCAACTAAGAGAAAGTGAGGACTGCAGATGCTGGAGATCAGAGCTGAAAAATGTGTTGCTGGAAAAGCGCAGGAGGTCAGGCAGCATCATCGACGCTTAGGCCCGAAACATCGATTCTCCTGCTGCTTGGATGCTGCCTGACCTGCTGCGCTTTTCCAGCAACACATTTTTCAGCCCTGCGTAGTAAATCCAAGGAGCTCATCATGAAGGTACTAGAAGTCCTGTGAATGGGAGGGAGAAACTGGCAAGATTTTACACTTCAAAACTGTGCACAGCTTTTCTCTCTAAAGTGCAAGTAAGTGGACATTAGGTGAAAGGAAGATTGGTTTGATTGGAATAGTTTTCCAATTCTGGATCATTTATGAAGAATGGTCACTTGTGAAATTTACTGGGCAATAAAACTGTGTCTTAATATCACCCATCGATGCGCCAACGTGGCCTTTAAGACAGCCTCTGACTAAGGACTGTATTCGGATTTGGTAAAACCACCTTTCTGGTCTAGAGAGTGGAATGAACTCCCCTTGAACACCATGACTGAAGTACATTACTTATGCAGGTTACTTTGCTCGGTTACCCCTATTGTACACCACTGCACCATCATTACTGTATGGGAAAGAATCACATGCTTCTGGCACTCTGATTGACATATTAGCACAGACCAATACTGAAGCGGAAATGTTTCTGATCTGGGTTCAGTTCTATCAAACAAGTCATGCACATAGTCCCATTAAACTGGGCTCTTAGTAAGCTTTTAACTTGATTAGGCTCTTTCCTTTGTCTAACTGTGCACAAACTATTCTCAAAGTTGTGCTCAGGAAACTAGATCATTGCAGTAAACTTGCTGTTTGCAGATGGACCAGATCAAGAGAGGAAGCCACCAACTCCCAACCAAACCATTATCAATGCATCTATTGATCAATGTTTCTTGTCTCATTAATTCAATCTCAGCCACTGGACTGATTACTCAAGAAAGTTGCTCCTCCTATTGTTTATACAAGGATAGAGTGATCATATACACCCATACACAGCTGATTTAGTCTATCCAGGTAATAACTGAATCATATAGACCAACCAGGCTTCAGGTTCAATACCACGCTTGCACTGAACTAGCAGTCAGAACACAACAGACTGGTTTCTGCAATTTTTGTTAAGGGAAAGAGAAAAAGAAATTATAAACATGACCAGATTGTACACTTCTTGCTGACCAAAAAACAGACCCAAGCGAAAATCTGTGAGGACTGTCAGTCTTGGTCTCAGTCATAATGTCCCTGTGGCAAAAGAGACAGTTGGCATTCACGGGCAAAGCTCATACAGAAATAGTGGCCACTTTATAACTAAATGTACAAAAGGAATCAGCTTAGACCAGTTTCCCAAACAAGAGAGGATGAACAAATACTAATTTTTTTTAAAAAACTGAATGTTAAGCCATAACACACACACACACACTATTATTTGACAAGAGCCCATGTAAAAACAGTGAACCCTACTCAACTACATGAATTTGCTTTTGTGATCCAATACCAGGGGAGCATGGTTTCTCAAAGATTCCACTTTCCAATAAAGTGATTCATCAACTTAATCGTTCAACACAACAGAATTCTTTTACGGAAAACATTTAAAACCTAGTTAAAATTCCAGAGTGTTCACAGGTTCACAAATTCAATAGATTTGAAAAGCACTTTTGGTTTCAGAAAAGGAAATAGTATTCAGGAGGCTAATGACACAAGTGGCAACGTTTAGGTACAGGTAAGAAAAGCATTAAAGCAGTTCCGGAGTATAGGAAGAGGTATGGCACGACACGGCACAGCATAGCCTGAAGGGCAGTAGTAGCAGCAACGTTATCAGATACGCTGAACTCTGCAGGAAGGAACCAGAGCTTAACAAGAGCCAAAGAGAACTATCTTTCATCAACATTATATCACAGAGGCTGTGACCACATTTACTCAGCTCTTCTCTATTCATTCAATTGTAATCAACCAGCCATATTAAATGTAAAATTCAATGAATGGAACATTTACCTTCAACTCCACAAAAGCTGAAAGTTGAAAAGTTTCAACAATTAAGTCCACATCATTCAGTTCCAGTTTGTGTGTTCTTGACCACCAGATAAAAACGGGAATGAAGCTCAAGCCTTGGAGCTTTAAGGATCCCTCCCACACTGACATCATGCATTTCCTGTTGCTCCTAATCATTCCTGAAATATAGTTTTATTGTATAAAGAACACACAGGCAGTGAGCAATACAACACCACCCTATTGGAAGTCAGGTTTCAAGATGATTTAAGTGAAACTGCTATATACCCAACAAAACACTACAAGCTCCTCAAAATTTTAGGCCAAAAGAATTTTTCCTGACAATATAAAGGAGGACCTTTTCGGAAGTAATGTGTTTACTGTTATTTCAGGAGTGGATCTGGGAAGACAAATAGGAATGAAATGGATGAAGGGAAACAAATGAAATCCACTTTTTATATTTGCAGGCTCTCCCTTTGGCAATTAGTGTCATGTATAATACTCATGTATTATCATAATTTTAGGGTTCACAGGGTTATAACTTTAATTACAGGCCTTTTATTTTCATTGGTCATTCTTCATTTCCTGACCAGTTATACAATACTGATGGAAACTAATGATCCAGAGAGAAAATCTCCACTATTAAAGACCATCCTCCAGGACTTCATCATTCAACAACATAACTATCTTGCACAAATCCTATTTCTACTTCAGAATCTCTGGATCATTTCACTTGGATATGAATGCCTTTATATTGAGTCATTTTAAACCAGTATTGGTTGAACTATTAGTCATATGAAACGCTGATTAATGCTTTTACTTAAATGTGAGCCAACTGTACCAAGGTGGAATTACTGAGTCACTAGGATTCCCAATGGGTCGAATAATACTTCAGACTCATATATATGACCTTCAGACATATACACAAACTTTTATAACTAGCCACTTTAGTTCAGAACAACAGGAGCAGGACCAGTGACATGTTAAAATACAGAATACAAATTACAGTATAGGATTATTGCTGGTTATGACCAAGGTTGGAAGAGTGCACATTTGCTTTAGTCAGACTGCTCCATAGACAGCAACACAAAATTAAAATAGTTTCCCCAGTTACTGGGATGGTCAAGTAAACACCTTAATGATATCAGACTGTAAATAACTGGATTTATCAACCAGGTTTCATAACAAATACGATTATGGGTTTATTAAAACAGGAATTTATTCAATAAGGATGCAATAATTGGTTAAAGCACATGGTCAGCAATATAAAAGCCAAAATGCTTATCACCAAATATCTCAAAAACGCAGACAATTTCTTTGCAAGGGAATTGGCCTTTGGAAAAAGAAAGCACTTTGGCCAGTGCATTATTTTTAAAGGCAAAGGGGTAGCGTGGAGAATGTTCTCTGCTCTATTGCTCCGACATTCTGGCATATGTGGTCAAGCCATTCATCATGTACAGTTGTCTCTTAAAGTCTTGGTCAGGAAATACACTTAAACGAAATAGTTTCACTTGAAATGGCGAAGAGGGTTTTATTTTCAAAATGGGCAGTGGGTTCTTAGCAAGTGTTCGTCCAAGTCTGTTGGCACTCCGGCTTCTCTGGAACAGAACCAGATAAAACCAAAATCTTTCCAAGTCAGTCACTAATCAAATCAGCACCAGCAGAGTCTTCAGCAAAGCGATTGTTGTCACCAGTCCTTTCATTTCTCAGAGATTTCCAAAGCATTCTTTGTAAAAGAAAATCTCCATAGTGTCCACAGTCAACCTTCAAAGATCTCTTTTGAGGAAACCACTCCAGGTATAACCACAAAATTTACAATGAATTCTACTTTCTACAATCTTTCAAAACATAACTCCAAGCAATATTAAGGACAAAGTATTGTCTGCTATATTCTGCAAAGCAAACACTAACTTAAACTTTGGATATCCATCAAATTTTGAAGTCAAAATGTACACGTTAATTTCATGAGAAAGAAAACTCATTTATATACACTTCCTCACTTCCAAGGCTTCCCAGAGTATTGATATCAATGAAGGGGACAGGTGGCTTCTGATAATTACAAAGCCACTGGCTGCATGAAAAATAATCAAATTCTTCAATAATTCAAGCTAATAGACTTGGACTTTAAAGGATTAGGTCTTAATCAGTGTTTATATCTAGGCAAACATAGCGAGATCAAACCTGTAATAAACTAGAGAGGTTTATTTGGTGGTGTTCATGCAAGGATGAATATGGACAAGGAGAGTTGGAAAATCTCCTCTCTCCCCAACCCCCCACATTGTGCTCCTTAAGTTCTATACACCCTGAATCACTGAAGCTGCTTCGTATGAAAGACGACATTCCTCAGTTGAACTGAAAGTATAATTTTTATTGCAATCAAGATGCCTGGTGAACTTCACATAAACATCAATGTCTAACTTATTATCGCAATGTGATTGGGGTATAGTGACATACACACCAATTAGTGACAGTGTGGTAAAATCAATGACTGCAGATGCTGGAAACCAGAGTCTAGATTAGAACAGTGCTCGAAAAGCACAGCAGTTCAGGCAGCATTCGAGGAACAGCAAAATCGACGTTTCAGTCAAAAGCCCTTCATCAAGAACACAGAAATTAGTGACAGTGTCACGACTTACTTTTCTGAATTTGCGTGCACCTCTTAGAGAAACAATTAATTTCTCTTGGATCTCCAACATACACTGGGGAAATCACAGGCTCAACACACAACTCACTACTCCAGAGCAGTGTGCACTGGAATTAATCACTGCACAAGCAGGTAGTATTCACTTTAATAATTACAAAATATTATAGAATGAACAGTTGGGAACTATTATGTGCACGTAGACATGAGTATTCAGAATCCTATATACCCCTCACTACTCCATTAGAGTCTCTGTGGCTGATATCAGTCCTCAGTGTATGTTTTGATCACTAGAATACATTCAATTAATACATCCAGCATTTGAGATTTAAAAATTGGTTATTTAAATGTCTGGGAGTCATAAGATAGAATACAGTGTCTACACCTTCTGGATGAAAAGAAAGGCTGACTAAGCCACAGCTACAGATCCTTTGGCTTTTCCTTTTTTAGTGCTCTACTGAGTAATAAGAGTCCATGCTTTTCTTACAGTGCATTAGTCTGTAACCCCACTAATCTGTAACCTTCAGTTAAAAAAAAGGACAAGTTCAATCCTCTGTGCCACAGGGTGCAGGACCACACACAGTCTGCAGCGCAAATTTGAAACAACAGAGCATCAAGTGGATCAGGTAACATCAGTCAAGATGACAAGCAGAAACATCCTAAAGTATACCCACATTCCAGAATATTTGGTTGGAGTTTGTTGGCATCAGTGGTCTATTGCAGACATTAAGTTCTGTAAACTATTTCCAGGTCCTGCAAACTGTGGTGAACCTAGGGTTTATGTTGTTGTGCATCACAGCACAAAAGACTCAAGTTAAAGTCATTCTTGGAATTAAAATACTCTTGGCCTAGGTTTTCTTTACACTATATCAAGGAAGGTAATACTGCCTGCAAAACCTGTTGACACCATAAAGCCAAATGCATTTCCAAACTTTATACCAATCAGATAGGACAACTCCAAAAGGGTAGGGAGGGTAAAGAGGAAACAAAGTCTCTCAGCAACTTAACCATTAAAATCTGAAGTCTATCTTCTTTCGGTTTCTTCTAAACTAGATCTCTTTTATTTCAATATTTGTGATTTTCATCTCCACAAATACTGCACAAAGCTTGCCAGTCAGATTTCATCAGTATAACCGCTGCAGAGGAAGGAAGAGAATAAGGCAGTTCTGGAAACTTTAAAAGAATGGACTGATCTTAGAAGGTATGCTGGCTTCCACTGCACAGTCACAGTTGTGCCAAGTTATAAAATTACCAAAAGGCTGGCTGTTTGTGCTAATTCTGTTTACCCCAACAAAACATTAGAGGCCAATATTAACGCATTGTTTGTTGTAGGGCCTTACTCAGAGCCTTATTTGATTGGATGGGACAATCCTCTACATAATTAAATTTCAAAGAGAAGAAAACAAAAAGCTTAAGAGGAAAATATTCAAACTACACTCAAAAGGTTTGCCATCTTGGACACATCATCCAAGGGATGTGTGGGATGGGGGTAGTGGGGTACAGGGGAAGAAGTTCAACACTTGACAAATTTTGGCTTGACTGAATAATAGTCTGAATCCATAGACAATGGTACAAGAGGGGAATAGAGCAATGAGGGAAATTTTGTCACACTGAAAGACAAAGCGATATTCATGCCACTTCACCAAAAACAACTTGAATTCTATTTCAGTAGTTATGAGATCACAGGCCCTGTTAAAAACTATACCATTTACAATGCAGCGTCCTGGCATCTTACCTTTCAAAAGAGCCATATTTTTAAACCTAATCCCATCTTGAATGAAAATGAAGTTTACAAGGATTTAATCTGAATGGATTCATGAAAGATGCTATACTCATTCAGGTATTGGAGGAACTGAGAAGTCTATTTAGACAAGCAGCAACATTATCTGACAACAATCAAACTGTATTTTTGACAAAAGTATTTAGATGTACAGCTTGCCTAAATGTGATCATCAAATTAGTAGCACAACTTTGAAACTTTAGATAATTCAAAATCCAATTCTACACTCAGAGGAAAACAGACCATTTCAACAACGCATAATATGTAAAATACTATTAGCTCACATTAACTTCACGAGTCTGCTACCTCAGACTAGTATAGTGCCAGGAGTTCAGCAAGCCCAGTTAAGCTTTTAAGTCATGTCTTTGGTTTACAATCCAAACACAGAAAGACCTAACAGAGTTCAAAATGTATGTCACTTCCAGCTCCAGTACTGCAGAATCCTCAGGGTGGGTGTGCTCTGACAATGTACAGTGAGGATGCAGCTCTAAGGAGCATGAAGAAATCCACCATCCCTTTGGGGATAAAAGTTTTTACTAAAAGTGATATTTAATAATGCAAAATTCTGCCCGCTACTGGACTTCAACTTTTACAACTACAGTGACTGACATCCCTCTAACAAGAAGCCAAGAGTTATTGGACAATCATCATGTTCACTTAACTCCGCTGCTTGGTCTCTCATTACTGAAACATTGTTAACTGAGTGGCTCAGTGATTAGCACTGCTGCCTCTCAGCACCAGGGACCAGGTTTGATTCCACCCGTGGCTAAGTGTCTGTGTGGGTTCCCACCAACTGCTTCATTCTCCTCCCAAAATCCAAAGATGTGGAGGTTGGGTGGATTTGCTAAACTGCCCAACGTGTCCAGCGATGTTCAGGCTAGGTGGATTAGCTATGGAGAAATGCAGGGATAGGGTTTGGGGCATGCTGAATAATCTATTTCTGCCCTGCAAAGGGATTTGGTAAGTGCAGCCTCTTTTTCAGTCTGTGCCATCATGCTCTGGCATTTCTAAATGGAGCTGCGGGTTGAGCACATGAAGAGCCATTTATTATCTGAGCAGAAGCAACAGCAGCAACTTGTTTCAGTTCCTCTTCACAGCACATGACTGTCATGGTAAGGAAGGACACATCAGGTTCCAGAGAGATAATGCACCACTTCTCAGCATTCATTTGCTTAATTTTAGCAGAACTTGGATCATTTTATATTTGGCAAAATCTATTTTTAAAAAGTGCTTGAGTTTAAAGTAGCTCTCTATGAAATACCAGCATTACCTTTTAGGGTTGTGTAAGTCAGGTTCAGTCTGATGTAGGAGGGTCTGAAAGGGCTAATACTGAGGAGTGCCTTAACTGATGATGATATCACATGGACCTGGTGGAAGAGCAGCTTAGGGTCTCAAAGGAATAGGAATTTTCACGCTACTCAGTCTCCAAAACAATGTCACCCCTATCTGTCATTTTTGTGTTTGATTGCTAACAAACTATAACTTTTTTTTAAAGATAACAGCCTCATTTCATTAGACTAACTAGAGGCTTTTCTCCACCATACTAGATCAAGCAGGTCTGTTGATCAAAACGGAGCAGCTGCAGAAGACCTACCCCATGGCAAGCAATACTTCAATTAGCCTCATACAACAGTGGTCAGTGGTGAGGGTTGCTCAGATGACACAATCCACTAAGCATTTGAAGTGAAAATTAAAAGATCCACCCCCTAGATAGCACTCAATGGACTGACCAACATCAAGGCTTAGAAGGAAAAGGAAGTAAATCTTTTATACACCTCCATTCTAAATGTAAGGTGACTCAAATCTTCCAGTTGTTTGTCATTTCAATACACCATCCTTAGTTGTATGCTAACATTGTTGTTCTAGAACAGCTGCAACGTTCCAGCAAAACCCAAAGCTAGGGTGGCTCAGTGGTTAGCACTGCTGCCTCGCAGCGCCAGGGACCCGGGTTCAATTCCAGCTCGGGCGACTGTCTGCGTGGAGTTTGCAAATTCTCCATGTCTGCGGGGTGCTCCGGTTTCCTCCCACAGTCCAAAGAGGTGTAGTTCAGGTGAACTGGCCATGCTAAATTGCCCATAGTGATAGGTGCATTAGTGGAGAGGAGGGGAATGGGTTTGGGTGGGTTACTCTTTACAGGGTTGGTGTGGACTTGTTGTGCCGAAGGGCCTGTTTCTGCACTGTAAGGAATCTAATAAAAGTGAGTGGAGAGAGTACTTCATTTTCTGTTATTAACACCAACTGTTTATCTATATCACTTCACTATCAGCTTTAATGTTCCCTTCACCTTTCATCTGAGAGCACCTTTACCATTTGTTCCACTTGCTCATCCCCTTCTTTTCTACCACAAAAAACCCACACTTTCCCAGCCCTTTCAGTTCCAAAGATTTCATATTGGACTTGCAACGTTAACTTTGTTTCTCTCTCCACAGATGCTTCCAGACCTGAATTTCTCCAGTTTTGTTTTTATTTCAGATCTCCAACAATTACAGTACTTGCTTTTAGATCAAAAATGTTTGTGTCATAATTTGTTCTTCCAAGCCAATGGGGATGCTGAATGAAAGATTAGTTATCTGGCCAGCATCTGGGCTGTTCACAGGCAAAACTTACAGATTCCACATTTTTTTAAATCAAAAGTGCAAACATATCCAGTAAATCACTGAGCCAGTTAGAATTATAACTCTGGAGATTAGCTTGCCTTGGGTGGGAGATGGTCATAATGGGGAAAGGTAAGGCCTCTGCTGGACCATCATATTTAATTTTGGACACCATATATTAGGAGGCAGTGTGTGGGATGAAAGAGATAGTGGAGAAGCTATTTACAAGAATCATGGAGAACTTGGAGAAATTAGGGTTGTTTCTCCTTGCAGCAGAGAATGGCAAGTAGAAATTTTACAAGAAAGGCCAACTTGAATTTATACATGATTTGAAGGTGCGGGTGTTGGACTGAAGTGTACAAAGTTAAAAATCACATAACACCAGGTTACAGTCTAACAAGTTTATTTGGAAGCACTAGCTTTCGGAGCGCCGCTCCTTCATCAGGTGGTTTTTTTAGATTAGATTAGACTTACAGTGTGGAAACAGGCCCTTCGGCCCAACAAGTCCACACCGACCCGCCGAAGCGCAACCCACCCATACCCCTACATTTACCCCTTACCTAACACTATGGGCAATTTAGCTTAGCCAATTCACCTGACCCGCACATCTTGTGACTGTGGGAGGAAACCGGAGCACCCGGAGGAAACCCACGCAGACACGGGGAGAACGTGCAAACTCCACAGAGTCAGTCGCCTGAGTCGGGAATTGAACCCGGGTCTACAGGCGCTGTGAGGCAGCAGTGCTAACCACTGTGCCACCGTGCCGCCCACTGTGCCACCGTGCCGCCCACTAAGGTTGTGGAGTATAAGATTGTAGGACACAGAATATATAGCAAAAAGTTGACAGTGTGATGTAACTGAAATTATTGAAAAAGACCTGGATTTTTTGTTAAGTCTCTCATCTTTTAGAATGGGCATGTTGGTTTCAGTTCTTTCATATGTGAATCCCAGAACTTTAACAATAGGTGCCATATTGGCCCAGATAATGCACTGAAGGTGTGAGGTGCCCTGTGTGAGGCAGTCTGTGCCCCAATGTTCAGACTGATTCTGATCTAAAAAAGGGATTTATAGAATCTTAAATAGATTCTTGAATAGAACTTGAACATAGGACCATCTGATTTAGAGGCAGCAGTACTACACTATAACTGTACATACTGATGTGGAGGTGCCGGTGTGGGACTGAGGTGGATAAAGTTAAAAGTCATACGTTACTAGGTTACAGTCCAACATGTTACTTGGAAGTACAAGCTTCCAGACTGCTGCTCCTTCATCAGGTAACTAGTGGAACAGGATCACAAGACACCATGATGTCCTATCATCCTACTCCACTAGCTACCTGACAAAGGAGCAGCACTCCAAAAGCTTGTACTTCCAAAAAATCCCGTTTGACTATAACCTGATGTCGTGTGATTTGTAAGTCTATGTACTGAGGTATAGAGGTATTAAAATTGAGTAAATGAGGAGAAACTGTACATGGTAGCAGAAGGTTCGATGATCTCAGACAATTGGCAAAAATAAAGACTGAAGGAAACTTCTTTTTACACAGCTGGAAGCACTGCCTGAACAGTTGGTGCAATCAGATTCAACAGTTTTGTCCCAACAGGATAAATGCTTGGAGGGAAGAACACTGTGGGGCTATGGGGAAAAGCAGTGGAGTGGAACAAATTGGATAGATCTATCAAAAATCCAGCACTGGAAACGAAGGGTTCCTTCAACTGTATCATTGTATGTTATTAAATCAAGGAGCTAATCTATTCTGTGGACTTAAGTAGTGTTATTTGAAGTAGATCATGGCCTACAGGCATACCTCACCTCCACACTACGATTACCTGGTTATTCATTTCCACACTCTCTTAGTGACTTGGTGCTGAGCACAAAACCTGCTAAAAAGTGTCCTTTCTCCTGTCTCTCTTCCTTTAAAAATATCTTTAAACTGTGTCACTTTGACAAGGTTTTGGTAAGCTATCCTAATGTTTATTTATTTGGTGCCGTGTCAAGTTATTCTTATTATGCTCACATGAAGCACACTGGAACATTTTTTTGACAATAATGGTTCTTTAAAAATTCAAGTTGATGCTATATTCACCTCAAACAGCAACTGCCCTAGTTTTCTACCTCACAAGGAACAAATGTTGTTGTAACACGTAAAAATGAGCATTATAGTCACTTTACAGCACCATTTTGAGGTGTACAAGGCAAGTTGGACCCAGTATGCATCATTCACGAGTTTTATTGGCTTTTCCTCTGGTCTGATTCAATATTCCCAGAATGTAAACCTATGCAGTATTCTGCTCACATGCCAGAGCCCGTTTTATTTGTCAAATTCCTAGAGATCTTAGTCTCCTGACTAATACAGTTTCAACTTAGAAGGCATTAGAAACTAAGAAAAGACCATTATACAGATTGGAATGTTACAGAGGCCCTTGTAATAAAATCCAACATAAACAAATTTAAGCAGTTTATCAGAAAGGGTATAATCTATCATCATTGGACAATTATTAACTATAGCTATTTGCCAATGCTACTGTGTCTACCGAGGTATGTGATTTCAAACAGAACTAATAGGTTGCTCATGATGCACCCAGTTTTGCAATTTTATTGTTTTTATTTCTGAAGAGCTTGTAGACTACACTAAATGTCTGAGGAACAATCTGGATTATGTTTATAAGAACTACAAGTCTATTTATCATTAATCATTATAGAGCAATCTATGTAATCATGAATTATGGTTTCATATTAATCACAGTGGCAGAATCACTGATTGATTAATGTCTTCCTTGTATGGTGAGTACCTATGAAAGACTTGGAAACCATGTCAATGGAGTTGGCATGTTCATACAGTTCATCAGGTGAATGGTACACACAGCCATGGCAGTGCAGATACTAAATTCTACCGATAAAATTGGGACAGAATGCTATACAACTCTACTTATTTTCTGAGAAGGACATGCATTTAAGGTTCCTCTCCTTGAAATCATTCCATCAGGCAGGTGGAATATGCTTTATAGTTGGAAGCACAGTTGTGGGCTACTAACAATACCATTTGGCTTGCCTAACAATCTTCCATAAGACCATAAGACATAGGAGTGGAAGTAAGGCCATTCGGCCCATCGAGTCCACTCCGCCATTCAATCATGGCTGATGGGCATTTCAATTCCACTTAACAGTGTTCTCCCCGTAGACCTTAATTCCTCGAGACAACAAGAATTTATCAATCTCTGCCTTGAAGACATTTAGCGTCCCGGACTCCACTGCACTCCGTGGCAATGAATTCCACAGGCCCACCACCCTCTGGCTGAAGAAATGTCTCCGCATTTCTGTTCTGAATTGACCCCCTTTAATTCTAAGGCTGTGTCCACGGGTCCTATTCCAATGAATAGTCAGATTTCAATTCCCGATGTCCATGTGCAACTAAGGACAGAATCTAGTCTTGAGCAAGACTGGATAGGAGAAAATGGGGTAAGAGTAAACAAAAACACTTGGATACTTCTTGATAAACTATTCATTTGAAACATAGCATCTAATGTTAACAGTCATGCGACATAAACCACAAAATGACTTTTTATTAAACGCTATTTTTGACGCAGGAAAACCAGAAAAAGGAGTGTGTAATATTAAACTTTTAAATCCAAACCATATTTTTGAAGCAAGTTTTCTTCTGCCAAACTGTGAGCACACTTTCCACTTAACAGTCCAAGATATTGATCAACCTTAGTATGGAGTCTGGAGCAGGACTGAATCTCACCTAAAAAAGGTATCTCTTTCTAGAACTCTTCACCCATAAAAGGAAGACAGAAATCACAGCCACTCAGTTCTGGAAACAAGTGGTTCTGAATTTGAAATGATAATAAACCATAATCACCTGTGTTTGTTAGTGTAGGGACTTCAGATATATCTGATAAAAGAACAGTTCTAAAAACAAGGAGAAACACTCAATCATCAAGTCTACCCATTCAGTAGACCTTGTACATTCTTCTCTCTTTAATTAATCTACTAAGGGACAGTAATTAATGACTGTGCTTCCAAATAAAGAGCTAATTTGAATATTGAACCAATACCACTGCTCAACTCCAATCACCTCTATTAATTTCATACAAAACAAATCTGAAAAACCTTTCTTCTAAGAAGCACCCAGAAGACTATTTTTGAAGAGTTTCTTTCAAAACCAGTCTTCTCCCAAAGTTGCTGCCATGCTTATTGTTCAATGGTCACTAACAGGCAGCCAATCTCTCTTTTTAAGCCCTTTCCCAGCTAGTTCAAGTATTAACCTAAGCAGGAAGCTTTTTTCAACTTGTTAATAATGAAGGGACAACCAGTGAGAGTCCTGCAATATATGCACGTTTTTTCCAGTCGAGTAACTTGACAGTAAACAACAGAAGCAGCCATGGTAGAAATTTTCACTTATGGCTCCAAATCCAATTACAAAATAAGAACATCTCAATTAGACACTTCCTCTTAAATTGAAGCTGGGATTAAGAAAACAAAAAAGACAAATTGATGTGAATGACTTTCAAACTCCAGGGTCTTGGAGCTGAGAGTATAGTCATCAGTTATTTTTTTCTCAAAGCAATGAGATCATGTGTGATTTGGCTTCTTCCTGATTCAATTCAAAATTAAAATGAAAGTTAGCACATAAAACCTCAGGATAGCCAAACAGGGAGGAAATACTCGCAAGGTCACTTCCTCGATACACTGTCTAATCTCATTACTCTTACTTCCTGGCATGGAATGAGAAGGTTTTGGGGATGTTATCATTAAAGACATACACAAAATGTGAGGTTCTTTGTATTCAAATTACAGCTCAACTCCTAACGAAGGTCGTCACGTTCCTGTCCATCCAGTTTGCCCCTCACACTCTCAGCTGCTCTACATGAAAAAGATGTTCGGATATTGGGCATGATTCTTTCAGGAGGAAGTATCTCAGCACTACTGTTGGTTGTCCAGCCATTAGATTAGATTAGATTACTTACAGTGTGGAAACAGGCCCTTCGGCCCAACAAGTCCACACCGACCCGCCGAAGCGCAATCCACCCATACCCCTACATATACCCCTTACCTAACACTACGGGCAATTTAGCATGGCCAATTCACCTGACCCGCACATCTTTGGACTGTGGGAGGAAACCGGAGCACCCGGAGGAAACCCACGCAGACACGGGGAGGACGTGCAAACTCCACACAGTCAGTCGCCTGAGGCGGGAATTGAACCCAGGTCCCTGGCGCTGTGAGGCAGCAGTGCTAACCACTGTGCCACCGTGCTACCCACACACCGTGCTACCCATCTTCAGATTAATCTCTTAATACATTCTGCTGGTTATCTCTGCCACTCAAGGTGGCTGGACGTAGTGTTTTTGCCTGCAAACAATATCCCTCAAAAAACTAAATTGATGGATTTTAATTAAACTTTGGGATATGACCCAAAATAGAACGGATTTAAAAATTTCATATCCAGATCTGGACAAAAGGATCCAGTACCATTCGGAGCTAGTGTGAACTGAGTTTTCACAAAAGAATATTGAGAATTGTTTTAATTAGAATGGAGGTGCTCATTTTAAAATGTTGCGAATTATCTTGTCACTGGAATTGGTTACAAATTTTAGAAGCTGAGCAGAGTTTTCAGGGCACAATTGCCAGATACAGAGACTAGGTAGAGAGTATCAAAGGTCGCATTTTATAGCTGTAAACTGACTAGCTGCTTCGAATACTGCACACAAGTGCTCAGGTACTGGATAGTCTCAGTGTCACCCTTTAACATACCCATTAATAATTAGTTCAGGACAGAGAGATAATACTGAAGTAATTCAATACGCAAGTACTGTAGAAAAAGTGAGCAAAACCTGACCCAAGAATGTAATATATTACTTAATAAGAGTATAATACAACGATATATTTTAAAATTTAATAACATTTCTAGTCTATAATGAGAAACAAAACACTATTTAGACCCTCTCCAATCCATAGTTTTCAATTAACTATAATTAAATGCAAATTCTAGAATGTTTACATGAAAACTACTTTATGTTGCACATAGAAAATTTGCTTAAGTAATAAATTTGTCCCTTTAATATTTGTGTTAAAATTTTCACAGCATGTATAGATTAACTGTAGCAGTTGTCAAATGTTTACTCAAGTGCTTCATACCAAAACCATGGCACGTCACGGGGAAGGGCTCTCCCTTCCTCCTCATGTCACCCTGTCTGCTTAGCGTCCAGGGAGGAGTTTGTGCTTGGCAGGCCAAAGATAGCTGTCTCCAGCCAGGAAGTGTTTTGGAGCCAGAGTTAAATTTGGTTAAGGTGCTGCTTCTCTTCCTAGCTTGATACCTCAGTTTCCCAAAACATTCTCTGAAGGGGGTTTGAGTGAATGCAATAAACCAGAAATACCTTAGCAGTGTCTGAACATAATGCCGTGATTCCCTATACTGCCAACATTATCAGTTGAGACAATATTACTAACATACTAGCTTTGGTTTACCCTTATCCCTCTGCTCCCTCCTCCCATTCTCTGCTACCACTAGCTCAGACACATTCTAAATGTAAGAAACAAGAACTGGAGTTAGTCATTTAACCGTTGTGCCTCCACCACCATTCAACAAGAATACAGATGAACTTCTACCAACTCCACATTCTCGGACCTGCCTCCTGGTCATAATTGTCAATTTAGCACAAATGGAGTGAAAAGTAAACAGATTCCATTTGTCTTTTATTTTGTGGACAGGGCATATCAGGGAAATGTTCTACATTGTTAGCTGGCTGCCAGGGTTTTAGTTGCAATAGTCAATAATACGTGGAGCTGGCAAAAGCACAGCAGGTCAAGCAGCATCAGAGGATCAGGAGATTCAACGTTTCAGGCAGGACCCTTCATCAGCTATAATGGAACAGCTTGGCTAAAGACATTGCTGGTTCTCATGCAGAAATATTCAGTACTGTTGTTAGGGTGTTGTCAGGGCCTTGGTTTTTGCAATATTCGGTGTGTTCAATCAGTTCTTGATATCACACAGTGAAATAAGATGGCTTCACTTCAAAGTTAAAAGACAGAAAAATGTGTAGTCATATAGTGCCTTTCACAACCTCAGGACATCCTGAAGTACTTTACGAATAACTGAATTGTATCATTATCATATTGAAGGGAATGCAGCAGCCAATTTGCAAAAAAAATCACAAGTCTCACAAACTATACAATAATCAGATTTTATTAGTGTTAGATGACAAATGAAATTTGCCATGTCACCAGGGAAAATAGGTCAGCACCTCTTTGAAAGAGTTTCATGGGACCTTTTCAGCTTATTTGAAAATAGCAGATGAGACTTCAGTTTAACATCTCATTCAAAATATAGCATTGTCAATAGCAGCACTTCTGAGGAATGTCACAAAGCAGTCAAAGAGGCTACTTAACTCATCAAACTTGCTCTCCCCGTAATCACAATCACGTGAACTCGGGACATTGCTTTCTTCCCTTGACCTTTGTTAAACCATTACAATTTACAAACAAAACAAACCTTGCAATCTGCCCAAACACTGTAGTGGTCTGTATAGCATTGGAACTACATGATACATTTCTTCACAAATACTAAAGGGGAACCTTCGAAAGGGATAGAAGGTTAGGAGGAAAGGTTGGTTAAGTGGCAACAGTGAACTTGATGAGTGACGAAAAGAAGAGAGATTGCATATTAAAAAATGTGTTTTGTACAGCTCCTTGATGCTGGCACACTCTCAGAACATATCAAAATGATTGCATGCGATGATGAATCTGAAGCAATTGCCCAGGTTTTGCCTCTTGCTGCACATACTGAAGTAAATCCATTTCCTTAGTGATGATCCACAAAATGCAAATTTTAAATGTCTCTCTCATTGTTACTGACGAAGTATTTTAATAAGTCCTGTAATATTAGAACTCAACCTCAGCTCATTCCTGGACATTACAATCAAGATCAACATCAAAATTTGGCCTTACTGGCCTTAATCATGACACATTTTTCCACAAGGTGGTACAAACGAGATTTTTCTATTTGCTAAATAGGAAGGAGTTTTAAAAATAACTTCTGTGACCAAAGAAAAATTCCAGTGGTTGAGTCAGAATGAGAATATTACTGAATTCTTCAGCTTCTAAAGCAACAGGAATCAAAAGTGAGCCCTGCAGTAGCTTCCAGCCACTCCAAAGCTTTTTTCCACATACAAGCTAAACTAAACTATAGGGGAACTAGACAAACATTTGCTGATTCAGGCCAACATTAAAATGTTCCCAATTTGCAAAGATCAGGCACAAACCATCTAACTAATAAAGAATCCGCTTGCACTTTCCTTGGTCTTTAGTTCCAATGTTCAGCATTCATTGTTAAAACTTTATCTAGACAAAACACAGGGTCACAGATATTTCACTGAATTTGACAAACACTTCATGCATATTAGAAATCTTAAGTTGCACAATCGCCTTCACATTTTTGTCAGATGCTGTAATCATCTGGACTGCACTCACATTGAAACATTTGATCTTACGCATTTCAAACTGACATCACCAGGGAATTAGCCAGACAACAACTCAGGATACTGTTCACTGTTGTGGGAGGACATCCTTACTGGGGCGGGTATGACCAGTACCAGAAATTGCTACATGGTGTGTGCATAAAGTGATTCATAGAATGAAGGAAGTCACATGGGACTAACTAATCTTTCTCACAGAAGAACAAATGGACCCACATTTGCTCAACCCTTGCCAATTTGGTAGACTTTTGTGCTGAAAATTGATTAACACAATGGAAACATTCAATATAAGTAACAGTTTACAGTGGCAATTTGAATTAAAGTTCTATTTTTAAAATAAATTTATCCTCAGAACCTCACATAGCACTTCACAGCCACTGAATTACTTTTGAACTGCAGCCACTTACAAAGGTAAACATAATCAAATAAATGAGCATGCATTGCATGCATAAATGAGTTTACATCAGGAATAAAAACAAAGCATGTAAGGAGGAAGTGATCATTTGGCTCTTCAAGTCTACTCTGCCATTCCAGTAGATCATGGCTTGTCTTCTACCTCAAGCCTATGTTCCCACATTACCCTTGTGTGTCTGGCTTGGACATACTCAATGACCAATAATCTATGGTTCTCTAGGGTGGAGAAAGGCAAAGGGTCACAATCTTTTGAGTGAAGAGATTTCCTCTCAGCATATTTCTGAAGAATCAATCCTTTATTTTGACTTGATATTCTAGATTCCTCAGGTGGGGGAAACATTTTCTTGGCATCTGCCCTATTAAACCCCTTAAGAATTTTACATTTCAAATAAATCACTGCCCATTTTTTCCAAATCCCAACTATAATAGATATAATTGACTCAATACTTCCTGATAGGATATTCCCCTTAGGCCAGAAACTAGTCTAGTTAAACTTAGTTGCACTGTTTCTAGAGCAACTGTGTCTGCTTTTCAGGTGATTAGATTCCCTACAGTGTGGAAATAGGCCCTTTGGCCCAACAAGTCCACACTAACTCTCCGAAGAGTAACCCACCCATTTCCCTCTGACTAATGCACCTAACACGATGGGCAACTTAGCATGACCAATTCACCTGACCTGCACATCTTTGGGCTGTGGGAGGAAACCGGAGCACCCGGAGGAAACCCACGCAGACACAGGGAGAATGTGCAAACTCCACACAGACAGTTACCAGAGGCTGGAATTGAACCTGGGTCCCTGGTGCTGTGAAGCTGCAGTGCTAACCATTGAGCCACTGTGCTGCCCAGAAGGGGGACAGAAATTGCACAAAGTTTCTTCGAGGTGTGGCCTCACTGATGTCTTCGAGAATTGTCGAAGACATTTTTTGTACACTTGTATCCATTGACTGAGTGACCTTAGCTGATATGCTATTTCCCACTACAAACTGCAGTCTCTGCCCGCACATGAACTGTTAATTCAAGTACAGAATAAATGCAACTATTTCAGTCCTTCATTCAAAAATGTTTTTTTTTAAAATTTACTCAACTCCTGCTGATTCGATAGGCTTTCTAGTCCTGGAAGATTATTAATTCATATTATTCAAACATTCAATGTAAAGTCACCACTAAGTGGTAATTGTACCATGTGTAAAACTTACCACCACCATTTGGTACTCCACCTTTCCACTCACCCAGCCTGCCTCTAATGCACTGTAGCCTCTTTGCAGCTTCTTCACCACTTACTTTTCCACCTAACTTAGAGTCATTCAGCATGGAACTTTGTATCATTAGCAAACATGGATACATTTCACTCAGTCCGAGAGAAGCCATTGATATAGATTGTAAAAGTACTGAACCATGTGATATTGTTAGTCTCAACCAGGCAATCTTAAAACATTACATTTATTCCCATTCTGCTTCCTGTCTGTTAATCTTCCTCATTTTTTAAAAATAGCAGAATTAAGTTTATCATCTTCTAATCACTGGAAACTATTCTAGAATCCCAGGAACTCTGGAAGTCAAAACAAATCCACCCTACCATCTCTTCAGCTATACCTTTCAAAACCCTAGGTCTCCTTGTCCAAAAATCACCATTATTTAATCCCACTTATGGCCCATCATTAATTGCCCTTGAACTTACTGACTTGCTTGGCCATTGCAGCTTGTTGAGATATTGATCCTGCAAAGTCTCTAGAGAAGCAGGGCAACTCGTACAACAATCTCCTGATTTCCATATTTAAATGCACATTTGTGGCCACTGCAAGTTGCTGTGCAATTTAAAGTTCAATGGCAAGTGTTGACGACTGACGTCATTAACTTGGATCACAAGTCCAGGTGTTGTGTCCCATTATTTTTGACAGATGCTGTAGGGAAAAATCAAGAAATGATTTATCTGTTTGATAAAGGAAAATAGGGCTTTTGGGATGATGGGAACTTGTGGGCACAGTAGCTCAATGGTAAGCACTGCTGTCTCAGTGCTAAGGCCTCAGGTTCAATTCCAGACATGGGTGACTGCTTGTGTGGAATTTGGGTGTTGTCCCAGTGTCTGCATGGGTTCCCTCACATTCCAAAGATGTGCAAGTCAGGTAGATTGGCCATGCTAAAATTGACTGTACTGCCGGGGATGTGTAGGTTAGGTGGATTAGCCACGGTAAACATGAGGTTACAGTGACAGGTTGGGGGCTGAGTCCATATGGGGTCTTCTTCAGAGGTTTGTTGTGGACTCAATGGGCTGAATGGCTGCTTTTCACACTGTAGGGTTTCTATAATTCTAGGCATTAACGATAACAGCATTCAAGTAACTCGCCAAACTCCAATTTATTGCACATTGGTTCTGAAAAGAGAAAAGATGTGAAGTGCTATAGAAGAACAAAGAATTTTGGCACTGTTTTTTTCTGAAAGAAAGTGAGAGAGCAGTGTGTGTGTGAGACAGCAAGAGCAAGGATTGAAATCTAAAAATGGAATTCTTACTGCATTACAACACCATTCCTGAAATATTCTAGATTTTGCAAATTTATTAAGTTCTGTTGCAAGGATGCCATTTTGGCCTGTCGCCCATCTTCCAACATCCAGAAACTCAAATTCATCCAAAACTCTATTTGTATCTTAATTTGCACAAAGTCCTGTCCACCCATTACTCCTGGGCTCACTGATCTTTATCACCTCTCTGTCCAGCAATGTCATGGTTTTACAATTCCCGCTCCTTTTTTCAAATCCCTTCATGATAATGCAACTTCCTGCAATCTTACCACCCTCTGATATCTCTGCACTTCTCCAGTTCCTGGCATCTGCAGCATCTTTACTTTCAAATATTTAATCATTGATGCCTGTCATTTCAGTGCCTTTTGCCCGACATTCTGAAATTCTAAACCTCTCCACCTTTGTTCTTTTTCCTATCTCTCTTCTCTGCTTCTGGGAGGGGTGATGGCCTAGTAGTGTTATTGCTGGACAATTAATCCACGGATTCAGGTAATATTGTGGGTATCCAGGCTCAAATCCCCAACAGGGCAGATTAGATTAGATTAGATGAGATTCCCTACAGTGTGGAAACAGGCCCTTTGGCCCAACAAGTCCACACTGACCCTCCGAAGAGCAACCCACCCAGACCCATTTCCCTCTGACTAATGCACCTAACACAATGGGCGGAATTGGAATTCAATTAAAAAAGTCCGGAAACAAAAAAGTTGCACGATGACCATTAAACCATTTGCTGATTTTCCGGAAGAGCCATGTGGGTCAGTAATGTCCTTTAGGGATGGAAACTGTCATCGTTACATGGTCTGGCCGACATGTGACTCCAACAGTGTGATTAACTCTTAACTCCCCTCTGGGCAATTAGGGATGCGAGATAAATGCTGGCCAGCGATACTCTCATCCTGTGAATGGATTAAAATAAAAACAAGCACCGTAAACGACCTCCATTTGCTATAATCCCCTAATGCACCTTGATATCAAATTCTGTACATTTCTTCAGTCTAACTCTTGCCCCCTCTACCTGGGATTGCTCCATTGTGTCATCTGAGGCAGAGACATCATTAGAAGCACCTTGGGACATTCTAACTATATTTAAGACGTTATATAAATCCTCATTTTTAAAAAAATTCAAAATACAGAGGATTATTTGTTCTAAGGTTCAGTGAAATGTCAATTCTGTTGACTTTTGCAACTGCAGAAACGCATGTGGGAGCACATCATATAAACACAAGGCCAGTGTTCGCTAAATCTTTTCTTAGTAAAACCTAAATTGTGCAGTTACGCTCAGTTCAAATCTCAATTTCTGTTTGTATTTGATTTTGACGTTGCAACATAACCAAACTGCTGAGAGTCGACAGGAGTGGAAAGTTGATCTCAAAAGGGCAAAAGTTTGATGGACTGTGAAATTGTTGATCCTGGCTGTCAGTCTTTCAAATTGTATCTAGGATGGGCAGAATTCAATTTGAGGAAATGATTTGTAGTACCTGGACTGCAAGCATGACTAGTTCTCCAAATAAATATTGCCTCTGTTCCTATGAAGGGATCTGGAATAGACCGAGTAAGAAACTATTCAACAATTATTCTTACACTAACCCACTCCTTTGAGCAGTCTGACAAGCTGCTGGAAATGCAAACTTTAAAAAGCTATCACGTGTTTCAATGTGGATGCCTGCCTTAGTTTTGGGACTGACTCTGCCAAAACACAGACATTATGTCCATAATTCTTTACTTTCAAAAGAAACCAGCTGTCACAAAAAGACCTTTGGGAATGTTTGAATCAAATTTGTAAAATGCCAACTTCTTACCATCCAAATTTGACATCAACATTTCCAAATGTAACCTTAAGTACTAGACTGTCTAATTCTGTGAGATTGCCCAGAAATACAGGACCCGGTGAGAGTTGTGTTGTTACTCAATCTCTCACTGAGCAGATCAACCAATTCATTGTCTCACTGACCAGATCACGGATCAATCAATTCTCTCACTGAGCAGATCAATAGATCAGACAAGTACGAAAAGGGTTGGCACTAAATTTGACAGGAGAATGTTCGAAGGGTACCTCAGAGACCACAGCTGATGGCACGCTTGATAGAATGTGAAAGAAATTTGAGCTGATCCAATTAGGTAGGATACTAAAGTGACACAAAACAAATTCTGCTGGTGGATTGGGAGACTGCATTAAAACATAGGACAAACTAACTATGGCAAGTACTTCAAGAAAATTTGCAGCAAATATACCCATCTTTAAGGCACAAAAGATCCACAAGAAAATGTCCAAATGGTTCTAAATAGGAGTTGAAGTAAATATACATTCAAAAGAAAAGGCTTAAAACATTGAGAATAAAACTCCTGAGAGGATTTTAGGTTTTAGTAAAGGATGACGAAGTAATTGATGTGTAAAAAGAAAATGAGAATAAGTTACCAAAGGACACACAAACAATTAATAAATGTTTCTATAGCTGGAAAAGATAAATCCAGGTGCCATATCTCAAAAGATTTTTTTTAAAATAGAAACTACACAATGAAACATTTCAAACAGTGTGAAGATATAGCACTTACTGGGTATTGATTTACCTAAGTGCCAGAAATGTAGAACCTGTCCATTTCACCGAGAGTCACAAATCTTACTGAGAAACAGTAAACTAACTCACGAATGTTAGCTTTTATAAAAGTATATCGTATAATTCCTTTGGTGTTAATTGTAGTTGGAGATTTAAAAAGTAGCAATTCATAAAATTTTCTCTTCCCTCACCTGTTATCTTCCCAGCAACCCCATTTCTTTTCTGCTATTTACTTCATACTGTAGATGCTTTGATTTTACAGTTCCTGTTTCAGATTACAAGTGGCTCAGTCTGATTTTCTTCAATTCTTTAGATAAAGTATTGTTGCCCTGTTTTCACCAGCTCTGGATTTCATTGAGGGTGCCAGATTGATAGGAATTGAGTTGGGGGGAGGGGCGTTCAAAGACCTATGCGGAAGGGCTGCCTGTCTGATCACTTCTGTTTCTGAATGAAACCTCTTGCTGAGTTCAGGGTAATATAATCTTGTTCTTCTGCAACAGTGATTAAAGAACATCTTAATGTTGGATTTGATGAGCAAGATGCATCTGTAGAGACTCCAAAGATAACCAGTTACTTTGACCGTACATGCCAGAACATCAGAATAGCAACTGACTTCTGAACAGACAGGTGTTTTATCCTCTTGCTATTAAGAACTCATTGACCAACTTGCAGAAAGCCAATATTTGCATAGAAGTCTGTTTTTCCCCTTTGCCTGAAGAGAGGTGTGTGCGCACGTGTTTTGGATATGTTTAGAGAGACAAATATTTATACCTTTATGTTATTTACTGTGTAAGTTAAAAGTGAGGTCTGCAGATGCTGGAGATCAGAGCTGAAAATGTGTTGCTGGTTAAAGCACAGCAGATTAGGCAGCATCCAAGGAACAGGAAATTCGACGTTTCGGGCCAGAGCCCTTCATCAGGAAGGGCTCTCCTCATTCCTGATGAAGGGCTCTGGCCCGAAACGTCGAATTTCCTGTTCCTTGGATGCTGCCTAACCTGCTGTACTGTGTAAGTTAACCAATTATGCTATCATCATTAAAGAAATTTTGTTTGGATAATAAAACAAGAATCATATTTATTAAAAACAACTCGTTTATAGATCGGCTTGTTAAAATTGGATATAGATACCTGGCCATCCCAATAACTGGAAAAATGATTTTTATTTCATGCTGTGACCTGTGGAGTAATGGGACTAGAACAATTATGCAGTCCTTCAGCTTTGGTCATCAGAGGATTAAAATCTGCAGGAAAGTGGAACGAACATTGGACACTGCTTGATCATCACTCGCAACAAAAACTAGGCGAACGATCTGATCAGAGGGGGGAGAAAAAGGACAATACTGATTTTCAATAACAGTGACTGATAGCCTATGCCAGCTCTTCAGGAACAGATCCAATTTGTCCCATCCCTCTGCTCATTGCCCACTATTTTGCAAATTCTTCCCGACTCAACTAATTATCCCATTCTCTTGAAGTTATTATGGAATCGATTTGTCCACCCTTTTAGGCAGCACATACATAACTGGATTTGGTTCTTTTGCCAAGTACACTAATAAGTATACCTTCACTGGCTCTCCAACAGAATCATTATATCTTACAAAAACACTTAGTGACAAGCAGGTTCTGTGGTTTCAATCTGCATGACTGCATCCTGTTGGACTGCCCAGGTTCTGTCATTACTGAACAGCCTAAAGTAGTTCAGGCCTGTTGGATATTCATTGCCATAGGTAGAACAAATGTCAAGAGTCAAGAAGAGGAATCAAACATGCAACATCAATAAAAATAGGTGAAGTAAAGCCAAAATGAGGGAGAACATTTGAGCAAATAAATTCTGACCATTTACCTCTGGTATGCAATGATGTGGCTCAATACTCCATTATGAATGCCTCACATTGAGGACCAAGGTAACCCAGTTCTGCTTGTTGTTACAGTGAGGGCCAAAAGTGCAAGATACAGATCTTCACCAACTAATAAGAGTGTTTGTCTCAGTCTTAGTAACAATGATAATGATCAGATCACACTACTGATTATAACTTCTGTTCACAAAACTAAGTTTTCAATTTACACTAATTTCAATTAATACCTTGGGCTGAAGAAGGTACTTCAAAACCAAATGAAATGCAATCTTTCAATATGTGTTTGAGAGAGAGTTAGGACTAAGTTACAATTCCAGATCCAATTGGAACTTGAGTATTTAAGACAATAAGAAATAGGAATATGAATAGCCCATTCCACTATTCAATAGGATTATGCAGGATCGACATTCCTTATGTCCACTTTCCTGTTTTCCTTGTAACCCCTTGATTTCCCCAGGGACCAAGAATCTATCTCAGCTTTAAGTATACACAAGGATCCTGCCCCCACACCTCACTGTGGTAAGGAGTTCCAAAAGATTCTCTCAACCCTCAGTGAAGAAATTCTGAAGTAGTGTTTGGTATGCTTTCCTTTATAAGTCAGAGCATTGTGTATTGGAGTTGGGCACTGAAAATGTGTTGCTGCAAAAGCGCAGCAGGTCAGGCAGCATCCAAGGAGCAGGAGAATCGACGTTTCGGGCATGAGCCCTTCTTCAGGAATGAGTTGGGAAGTCATGTTGCGGCTATACAGGACAATGGTGAGGCTACGTTTGGAATAGTTTGTGCAATTCTGGTCTCCTTCCTACAGGAAGGATGTTGTGAAATTTGAAAAGGTTCAGAAAAGATTTACAAGGATGTTGCCAGGGTTGGAGGGTTTGAGCTTTTGGGAGAGGCTGAATAGGCTGGGGCTGTTTTCCCTGGAGTGTCGGAGGCTGAGGAGTGACCTTATACAGGTTTATAAAATCATGAGGGACAACACAGACAGAGTAATTAGACATGGTCTTTTTCCTGGGGTTGCAGAGTCTAGAACTAGACAGCACAGGTTTAGGGTGAGAGGGGAAAGATATAAAAGGGACCTAAGGGGCAACGTTTTCACGTAGAGGGTGGTGCGTGTATGGAATGAGCTGCCAGAGAAAGTGGTGGTGGCTGGTACAATTACGACATTTAAAAGGCACCTGGATGGGTACATGAATAAAAGGGTTGAGAAGGACATGGGCCAAATGCTGGCAAATGGGACTAGATTTATTTAAGATATCTGGTCGGCATTGATGAGCTAGACTGAACGGCCTATTTCCATGCTGTACAACTCTATGACTCTACGTCAGACTTACACTGATACCCCTTTATTCTGGGATTGTGCCCTAAGGTCCTGGAATCTCCAATGAGGGATAACCTCCTCTCAGCATTTACCCTTAAAGAATCCAATGTGTTTCAATGATAATACCCCTTACTCTTCTAAACACCAGTGAGTAAAGTCCCAACCTGTTTAATCTTTGCTCAGAAGACAATCCTTCCTTACCAGGGATCTTCCTAGCCAATCTGCTCCGAACTGCCTCTAATTAAATGATATTTTGCCTTAAATAAGGGGACCAAAAACTGAACACAGTATTGCAAATGTAGTCTCACCAGCACCTTGTACACTTGGTTTTAACTTGTACTTGCTCCAGTTTAAATTGTGGCTCTCCTTTAAGACACAATGTCCAAATTTAAATTACATTAAGCAGTTCTGGTCAGAGAAGTAAGGAAGCCTGAGATTTAGGTGCTTAGATAATATAAATTGAAATATATACCACATAACGCTGTGATTAACACTGCTTTGATGAGGAATGGTTGAGAGACTAATTTATTTCTGCCAGTGTTGAGACTGATCAATGAACCAGGCCTTTGTTTACACTGTATTACAATGGATGGTAATTCTGCTAGAACCACAGCTCATGGGCTCAAATACCGTGATTACTTCTCAAAGTAGAGGTCACACTTTTTATTAATTTTCTATCCAACAGTTAGTTTGGCACTTAACCTAGGGCCTCTAACTTGGCTGTGGAAGATCTGCAAGTTATACCTGTATGCATTGTTTGGATCAGAGAAGGAGAATATAGGATGTAGAAATTATACACCATTACCATTTTGTAGAGTTGTTTTCTGTTCGTCTTTTGTAGAGCAACTCAAAAAGGACACAAATGCTTTTAGACACTAAGAGCTTACTCTAGACATCGATTCAGAATTAAGGGAGTGCTGCAATGTCAGAAATAAGGCCTTTCATAGTAAAATGAAAGGTGGAAATCAAAAAATAAGATTGTGGCACCATGTGAAGAGGAGGATTTCACTCCAGGTTTTTGGCCAATATTGATCACACAACCAACATTATAACGAACTGGTTATCTGGTCACTGGACGTTTATGGGAGTTGCTGCATGTTGATTGGCTACTGCATTCACAAAATAACAGGAGATGTAAACATTTATAATTGATGCAAATTTTTTGTCGTCTCTTTTTCCTCATAATGAGGAGCAGCAAGAAGTGCATTGACTGTGGTGGTTCATGAAAGCAACTCACCACCAACATCTCCAGGGCAATTAGGGATATTGTCTAAATGTCGGTGTAGCCAG